>NC_082687.1:34239775-35538389 GCF_949987515.2 Delphinus delphis | reverse complement strand
AGAAGACATTAATTTGTTTTGAGGAGATAATCAGCACACTCAGTCAGAGAATCTTTGCTGAGCATCAAGCCAAGAAATGAAGCAAAGCCATCAATGGAAAGATGTATGATGATTAAAAAGTCAGACCACAGAGCGCAAAAGAAGCCAAAGTAAGTGACCTATGGCAATGAATAATGTGAGTTTTAGAGGACTGCTTGTATGTGTTGCAGGTGAATGGTGTTGGGGTGGATCTATTTGTTTAAAATAGCTATGACGGTTAGACAGAGCATATGGAGACTAACAGATAGCTGGAAATTCAGTTATTAGGGTTTGGGAAAGAGGTTGACTCTGGAATTGTCAACTGTTGACAGTAACTAGGGACACACAAATGTGGATGAAATGGTTAAAGGAGAACAAGCAGAAAATGAAAAGGGGACTTGGGACAGGCAGGACTGTAGGCAATACCTAGCTTTAGGGAGCTGATAGAGACACACTGAGTAGTTAGAAAGGTAGAAAAAAGTGTTATAGAATCCAAGCTAGAAGAGAGTGTTCTTAGGGTGAAACACTGCACAGGGGTTAAGAAATACTAATCTTAAGAAAAGAACTTCCAAAGAACAATTTGAGGGGAAAGTGAGCCAGAGCCTGTGTTTCAACAGATAAAGATGTGTGTGCATCAGTATGTAGAGGCTTCAGTATTAAGGTCTGCTCTAAAGAACTTTAGAGGCCAGCAAGTAAAGGCCAGCAAGGTAGAGCAGTGGCCCAAGTAGGAGAGGATAGCAGATGATTGTTCCCAGAAGTCAAGACAATAAAATGCATTGACTGTTTATAGTAACACTTTTCTTTCTCACTGGGGACAAAAACTAGTTAGGCTTAGTTTGGGGATATTTTGTTACTGTTTGTGTTTTTAAAATTTCAATCACTGATGTTTTCACATGGTTATAAACGTTTTCTGGTCATGGGTATAAGACATCCCTCATTCTTGCCTTCCCTCCCTGCACAACAAATATCCTGTATCCATCCACAAATGAAGGTACCTTTGTGGGAGCTGTGGGATCCAGCATCATACCCTAAAGAACCCAGAAGGAGCCTTGCCCACTGTACATTAGGCAATAGGCAGGCAGACCTTGGTACTGGCTGTAGATCCTGAAGTGATCTGTGAACTGTTTCCAGTCCCTCTTGACTGCAGTCTGGGAGCCCCCGGAGAACACTGAGCCAGACTGTCCCCCACAGATGAGAGAGCCTTCCTGGAAGTCCAGGTTTCCAGAGGAGATGATACAGCATTACATTGGAGCAAAAACAACAATACCAGCACAAGTTTGGACACGCTGGAGAGGGTGAGAGGAGCAGTTTGACCTCACCTGTTTCACCCCTCCCACATGGCAACACAGCTTAGTGCCAGGAGTGCCCTTTCTTAGTCCGTGATTCAGAAATGAAGGAGAGATAAAGACTTTCCCAGATGCAAAGGCTGAGGGAGTTCATCACCACTAGTTCTGCCATAAAAGAAATGCTGAAAGGAGTTCTTCAAGCTGAAATAAAAAGGCAGCTATTAATAACATGAAAACGTATGAAAATATACAACACACTGGTAAAGGTAAGCGTATAATCAAATTAAGAATACTCTAATACTCTAAAATAGTGGTATAAGGTTGAAGGATAAGAGTATTAAAAAAAACTATAGCTACAATAATTTGTTCATGAATTTACAATGTAAAAAGAGGTACATTATACATCAAAACCCATAAAAGGTGGGGGGGGAGTAAAGGGGTAGAGTTTTTATATATGATTAAAGTTAAGTTGTTATCAGCATGAAATACATTATTATATCTATAAGATATTTTATGTAAGCCTCATGGTAACCACAAAGCAAAAACCTAAAGTAGATACACAAAAGGTAAAAGAAGGGACTCAAAGCACACCACTATAGAAAATCATGTTTACTAAGGAAGACAGTGAGAGAGGAAGAGAACAAGGGAACTGCAAAAATAGCCAGAAAACTGTAAGTTGGAATTAGTAATATCTTACCTATCAATAATCACGCTAAATGTAAATGGATTTGATTGGAGAATCAAAAGGCATAGATTGGTTGGATGGATTTTAAAAAACAAAAAAATAATATATGGTGCCTACCAGTGTCTCACTTCAGTTTTGAGGTCACACATGGGCTCAAAGTGAAGAGATGGAAAAGATATTCCATGCAAGTGGAAACCAAAAGAGTACAGGGGTACCTCTACTGATGTCAGACAAAATAGATGTTAAGCCAAAAATGGTAACTAGAGAAGAGAAGGTCATTATATAATGATAAATGGTTCAATTCATCAAGAAGATATAACAATCATAGATATATATGCACGCAACATTGGAGCACCTAAATGTATTAAGATGTACTAAAAGATCTGGAAGGAGAAATAGACAATAATAAAATAATCTTCAGGAACATCAATACCCCAGCTTTAATCAACAATGGATAATCATCCGGACAGAATATCAACAAGAAAACATTGGACTTGAGCCGTACTTTAGACCCAGTGGACCTAACAGACATATTCAGAACATTCTATCCGAAAATAGCAGAATACACATTATTCTCAAGCACACACAGAACTTCTCCAGGATAGACCATATGGTAGGTCACACAACAAGTCTTAACAAATTTAAGAAAATTAAAATCATACCAAGTATATTTTTTGACTACAGTGGTATAACACTATAAATCAGTAACAGGAGGAAATTCAAAAATTCACAAATGTGTGGAAATTAAACAACACAGTCCTGAACAACCAATGGGTCAAAAAAAGAAATTTTAAAAAAAGAAAAGAAAACAACTGAAAAGAAATCAAAAAGGAAATTTAAAAATATCTTGGAACAAACAAAAATGAAAACACACCATACCAAAATCTATGAGATGCTGCAAAACCAGTTCTAAGAGGGAAGTTAACAGTGATAAATGCCTATATTAAGAAAAAAGACCTCAAACAACCTAATTTTGTATCTCAGGGAACTAGAAAAAGAAGAACAAACTAAGCTCAACGATAGCAGAAGGAAGGAAATAACAAAGATCAGAGTAGAAATAAATGAAATAGAGACCAGAAAAACAATAGAAAAAGGTAAGTGAAATTAAGGCCTGGTTTTTTGAAAAGATAAACCAAATAGACAAACCTTTAGTTAGACTAGGGAAAAAAGAAGGTTAAAGTGAATTAAAATTAATAATGAAAGAGGAGACATTACACCTTATACCACAGAAATGCAAAGGATTGTAAGAGACTGTAATGGATGTTTATATGCCAATATAACCTCGAAGAAACGGATAAATTCCTAGAAACATACAATCTATGAAGACTGATTCATGAAACAGAAAATCTGAACAGACCAATAACAAATAAGGAGATTGAATCAGAAATCAAAAACTTCTCAGCAAAGCAAGTCGAGGACCAAGTTGGCTTCACTGGTGAATTCCATCAAACGTTTAAAGAAGAATTAACACTAATCCTTCTCAAGCTCTTACAAAACGTCAAAGAGGAGCAAAACTCTCAAACTCATTTTACAAGGCCAGCATTACCCTGATACCAAAGCCAGATAAAGACATTACAAGAAAAGATAACTATAGGCCAGTATCCTTGATGAATACAGATGCAAAAATTTTCAACAAATATTAGCAAACTGACATTAACAGCACATTAAATGGGTCATACACCATGATCAAGTGGAGTTTATGCATAGGATTCAACATATGCAAATCAGTTAGTAAGGTACACCACTTAATAGAATGAAAGATAAAAATTATACAATCATCTTAGTAGATGCAGAAAAACCATTTGACAAAGTATAGCATCCTTTCATGAGAAAAACTCTCAGCAAATTGCGTATAGAAGGAACATACCGTAACATAATAAAGGCCATATATGGCAAGCCCACAGCTAATGTCATACTCAAAAAGCAAAATGTTGAAAGCTTTTCCTTTAAGATCAGATATTAGACAGGGGTGCCCACCATTACCACTCCTATTCAACATAGTAGTGGAAGTCCTAGCCAGAGCAGTCAGGCAAGAGAAAGAAATAAAAGGTACCCAGTCAGAAAGGAAGGAGTAAAATTGTTTGTTTGCAGATAGGATCTTATATGATATGATCTCCACCAAAAAAAAAAGAACCTGTTGAAACTAATCAACAAATTTATTAAAGTTGCATGATGCAAAATCAGCACATAAATCAGTTGAATTTATATATAGTAACAATGAAATATATGAAAAAGAAATAAAATAGCCCCATACACAATAGCATCAAAAACAATAAAATACTTAGGAGTAAATTTAACCAAGGAGGAGAAAGATCTGTACATTGAAAACTACAAGACTTAGATGAAAGAAATTGAAAAAGATGCAAATAAATAGAGATATCCTGCATTGATGGATTGGAAGAATTAATATTGTTAAAATGTCCATATTACCCAAAGCCATCTATGGATCCAATGCAATCCCTATCAAAATTTCAGTGGTATTTTTCACAGAAATAGAAAAAAGATCCTGAACTTTTAGTGGAACCACAAAAGAACCCAAATAGCCAAAGCAGTCCTGAGAGAGAAGAACAAAGCTGAAGGCATCACACTTCCTGATTTAAAACTATATTACAAAGGTACAATAATCAAAACAGGGTGGGTACTGGCATTAAAATAGACACATAGACCAATGGAACAGAATTGGGAGCCTGGTAAGAACCCCCTTGTGGACAACCAACTAGTATTTGGTAAGGAAGTCGAGAATATTCAGTGGGGGGAGTACAATCTCTTCAGTAAGTGGTATTGGAAAAACTGGATAACCACATACAGAAGAATGAAATTGGACCCCTATCTTACAACACTTAACTAAAATTAACTCAAATAGATTAAAGACTTAAACATAAGACTGGAAACCATAAAACTCCTAGATGAAAACAGCTCCTTGACATTGGTAATGATTTTTCAGATATGACACCAAAAGCACAAGCAACAAAAGCAAAAGTTAATAAGTAGGACTTCATCAAGCTAAGAAAAAGCTTCTGCACAGCAAAAGAAACAATAAATAAAATGAAAAAGCAGCCTACAAAGTGGGAGAAAATATTTGCAAATCATATATCTGATAAGGGCTTGATATCTAAAATATATAATGAACTCACACAATTGAATAACAAAACATAATTACTATTACTTTTTTGTGGTGAGAACATTTAAGATTTACTCTCCTAGAAACTTTCAACTGTGTAATGCATTATTGTTGATGGTAGTCACCATGCTGTATGTTAGATCCCCAGAACTTATTCATCTTGTTACTGGCAGCATCATCTAAGTGGGTTTTTTTTTTTTTTGCGGTACGCGGGCCTCTCACTGTTGTGGCCTCTCCCGTTACGGAGCACAGGCTCTGGACGCGCAGGCTCAGCGGCCATGGCTCATGGGCCCAGCCGCTCCGCGGCATGTGGGATCTTCCCAGACTGGGGCACAAACCCGTGTCCCCTGCATCGGCAGGCGGACTCTCAACCACTGCGCCACCAGGAAGCCCCCAACCCTGTTTTTTGAAGAGACTGTTCTTTCCTCTTTCAGTGGTCTTGGCATCCTTATCAAAGATCATTTGACTGTATACACAAGGGTGTTGAAAGGTGTATATTGAAGAAGTCTCCCTTTCACCCTTGTCCGTCATTCCCCCTTGCCCCCCGTCTCCTGACAAATGTAGTTACTAGTATTAGTTTTGGGGGTTTTTTTGTTTTGTGGGGGTGAGGGAGGCTAGGTAATCTATTCATATGGTTCATATAACAGTAATATGTACCAAGCTATCCACTGAAAACATTTGTTTCTACATCTGTCCTACTTCTCTCCTCCTTAGGTATGCCCTCCTCTATAGGGAAGTGTTTTTATTAGTTCCTTTTATACTTTTCCAGTGTACATGAATCTATAGTGTTATCCTTCCCCTTTCTTTACACAAAAGGTAGCTAATATTCTGTGTACTCCTTCGGTAGTACCTTTTCTCCCCTCAAACTGGCAACATTTCCTGAAACTCTCTTCATAGCATGAACTTTCTTATTCTTTTTTATAGATGCAGAATATTGTGTAATTGTACCATTTTTAATCAATGCCAACGAATTAACTCTTTTGCAGTTATTAAAAACAATGCCGCAGTGAATAACTTGGAACGTGTTATTTTGTAACTGGTCAAGTGTATTTGTAGGATGAGATTTCAATATTGATGTCTGTAGAGCTTGTACTAATTTATACTCCTACCGGCAGTATGAAATAGTACACAGTTTCATAGTAGGGATATGTTTTGGGGTTTTTTGTTTGGTTTTAATTTTGATCTTCATGGTTTTGTAGCTTGAGGCCAGGGAAGAAATGTTCATATATAATTTTTTTAGCAGTAGTGGTAATATTAGAGCATTTAACAACAGGAACAGCAGAGAGGCAAATAATGATTTGTATAAAGAACACATAAAATGACAGGTAGCACTAACCTTCTTGCCTTTCTTCCTACAGAGTTCCTGTGAACAAATTTCTATCTAAACATGTTTTCAGTTGCTTTTGGTGCCTAGAAATTTGAATATACATATAGGAATCGTAAAATTGAGAACTGCCACTGTCAGTCATTACAGGTTCATGTTATTTTAATGTTTTAGAAACACATGCAAGATTTTACCGATTCATTAAAGGTATTGTTAGGAGTCCATGCTTTTTTTTTTAATATGTATTGGGGAAATGCCTTGCCGTATTGTACGTGTCTTGCATTAGTTGACTAAAATTTGTGATCTCATCACACCCAAAGCTCTTCCTTCTGAGATGGCCTAGCGATTCCCTTTATAAATGTGGTTTGAATTTTATATGTTCCCATAACAACTTTGTAAAGCTCCTTTTGCCCTTACAGTTTTGACAACAGGGTTTTTTTCCTCCAAGAGATACAGAATTATACTTTTTCCCATTCAAATGACAAGACTTGCTTTATTTTAGTTCAAGAGAATTGGTTATAGGTACTGTAAAACAAACCACTTCCCATTCTCCTTACCCCAAAGCATTCTGAGGCATAAAACTGAATGGAGGTGGTAGCTAACAGACCGATTTCAGTATGCACATGTCTGTTCACCTGCACAGATGTGCAGTGGTTCCTCTTAATAGTGGATCCTGTCCATGTGGTAATACTACTCTGTATTTCTCACAGTTGTTCTATTTCTAGCCCACAGTCAAAAAGCAGGATGGTTTGATGGCAACAGTGGAACTGTCATCTTCAGCATAAGGTTTGAGAATGACCATTGTGAAGGTAGCAGATTAAACTACACTCTAATGTCACTTAGAAAAGAGTTTATTAGTATATTATTTAGATGTGCTATATGTGTTCTCTTGGCCATTCATTAAAACTATCTCATTAACTGAGTAATAATTAATTCCTCCTCTATTCTCAGTTTCCAGTAGTACTTGCCAGAAGCTTAAATCACCAAAGTGTTTTTCACTAAAATATTTTTTTTTCTTATAGCACAAGGGTTACAAAGAAGAAAAGAGAAATGTTATATGCTTTTGAAAATAATGTAATAGGTTTGGATGCTACTTCTTTTTGTAGATATTAAAAACATTTTTTTTAATTGAATGAAAGATTCTTTACATTCTGTAGTGCTTTGCAATTTCCAAAAGTTTTCCTGCCATAACAAAATACCACAGACTGGGTGACTTAAACAACAGAAATTTACCTCCTCATAGTTCTGGAGACTGGGAGTCCAAGATCAAGCTGCCAGTAAGGTTGGTTTCTGGTGAGACCTCTCTTCCCACCTTATAGATGACCACCTTCTCACTGTGTCCGCACATGGCATTTTCTCTGTGCATGCACACCACTGGTGTCTTTTTATAAGGACACCAGTCCTATTGGATTAGGGCTCTCTTATGACCTCATTTAAATTTAATTACCTCCTTGAAGGATCTATCTCCAAATACAACCACATTAAGGGTTGTCTTCAAAATGTAAATTTTGGGGGAACACAATTCAGTCCACAGTAGTAATCCATAATGTCCAACAATGAGCAAAGAGGTATCCTAGGAGAGATATCCTAGGAGTAGTACTTTGATAGAGACTTAGAGCAGGCAACTGAAACTTTTATTGTCTAAAACTGGGGGAGGTAAAGGCATGAAGGGCTGGCTTACACGTCTTCACAAGCGTGTGCTCACACTCAACATGGGTTAAGGATACCCCATGTGGGTGTGACCAAGGAGGAGTCTTCAACAGATAGATTCCTTCACTTTTCAGAAGAATCTGGGGAAGAGGAGGTGGGAGAAGATGCTGGTATGACTATACAGTTTCCCCCACAACACCTCAACTTCCTTTTATTCCTACCTGATTCAGTGGTTCCAGGACCAGGGCTGCAGTTGCAGGGGCCAGAAGCAGGGGTGATTCCTAAGCAAGAAACCTTAACTGTACTTCTAAACTTTTACGTCAGGATTCCTAAAGGCCTAATGTGATAGACTGTGCATTCACCCCATCTGGCAAACTTGGGTTTGACAGTGAATACAGCTGTATTACCTAGTGGTTGAGATAGACCACTAGTTCTATACCTATGGAATGATACCCTATGTAAATGGGAGTGGGCTGAAGGGGAAGCATTTGCTAGATGGTATTGCTGCTGGCAATCTGGACCAGCACAGTAGCCAAACCTATTGTCCCTTCCTGTCACTTCCAAAGGTGGAAAAGTTAAAATTCAATGAGAAATGGAGAGAAGCTCCCAAGACTGAACCAGGAAGAAATAGAAGATATGAACAGACCAAGTAATGAAATTGAATAAGTAATTTAAAAACTCCCAGAAAACAGAAGTCCAGAATCAGATGGCTTTACAGGTGAAATCTATGAAACATTTAGACAAGAGTTAATACCTATCCTTCTCAAACTATTCCAAAAATTGCAGAGGAAGGAATACTTCCAAAGTCGTCCTGTGAGGGCACCATCACCCTGAAACCAAAATCAGACAAAGGTATCACAAAAAAAGAAAATTACAGACCAATATCACTGATGAACACAGGTACAAAAATCCTCAACAAAATACTAGTCAGTCGAATCCAACAATACATTAAAGGATCATACACCATGATCAAAAGGGATTTGTCTCAGGGATGCAAGGATTTTTCAGTATCCACAAATCAGTCAGTGTGATACACCACATTAACAAATTGAAGAATAAAAACCATATGATCATTTCAGTAGATGCCAAAACCGATTTTGATAAAATTCAGTATCCATTTATGGTAAAAACTCTCCAGAAAGTGGACATAGAGTGAACGAACATACCTCAACATAATAAAGCCCAAGTATGACAAACCCACAGCTAACATCATACTCAATGGTGAAAAGCTGAAAGCATTCCCTCTGAGATCAGGAACAAGACAAGGATGTCCTTCTCACCACTTCTTTTTTTTTTTTAATTTTTTTTTATTTTTAAATTTATTTATATATTTATGGCTGTGTTGGGTCTTTGTTTCTGTGCGAGGGCTTTCTCTAGTTGTGGCAAGCGAGGGCCACTCTTCATCGCTGCCTCTCTTGTTCTCTGCGGAGCACAGGCTCCAGACGCGCAGGCTCAGTAATTGTGGCTCATGGGCCCAGCCTCTCCGCGGCACGCGGGATCCTCCCAGACCAGGGCCCGAACCCGTGTCCCCTGCATCGGCAGGCAGACTCCCAACCACTGCGCCACCAGGAAAGCCCCCTTCTCACCACTTTTATTCAACATAGTTTTGGAAGTCTTAGCCACAGCATTCAGAGAAGAAAAAGAAATAAAAGGAATCCAAACTGGAAGTAAAACTGTCACTGTTTGTTTGTGGGGTGTTTTTTGGCTGCGTTGGGTCTTCGTTGCTGCGCTCAGGCTTTCTCTAGTTACAGCAAGTGGGGGCTACTCTTGGTTGCAGTGCATGGGCGTCTCATTGCGGTGACTTCTCTTGTTGCAGAGCATGGGCTCTAGGCACGTGGGCTTCAGTAGTTGTGGCACACGGGCTCAGTAGTTGTGACTCGCAGGTTCTAGAGCACAGGCTCAGTAGTTGTGGTGCACAGGATTAGTTGCTCCACGGCATGTGGGATCTTCTCAGACCAGGGATCGAACCCGTGTCCCCTGCATTGGCAGGCAGATTCTTAACCACTGCGCCACCAGGGAAGTCCCAAAACTGTCACTGTCTGCAGATGACATGATACTGTACATAGAAAGTCCTAAAGGCTACCCGAGAACTATTAGAGCTCAGTAATGAATTTGGTAAAGTATCAGGATACAAAATTAATATACAGAAATCTGTTGCATTTCTATACACTAACAACAAAGTATCAGAAAGAGAGATTAAGGAAATAATCTTATTTACCATCACATCAAAAAGAATGGATGCTACTTTTAATGTTTTTAGTTTGATACTGAGTGAATTGGTTAAAGTTTTAAGGTTGGTAGGATCACGCAGAGCAAGCATGGACTGATAAGAAACAATAGGATCTGGAGACCAAGGCTTCAGAACATATAAAATAACAGACAATTGGCAGTGTCAAGCGTAAGCTGTTCTGGAAACAGAGAGGGTTGGGCCAGGGATAGTGGCCCTAGGATAACCGTGAGTTCTGCTGGTGTGTGGGTTGAAGTCAGGCCATATAAATTATGTGAATTGTTGTAGGTAGGTGGGTAGGTGGAATCTTCAAGTTTAGTGGGAAAGATCAGTAAATGCTCAAGTTAGGTGACATTAAATTAAGAATATTATTCACAGGACAAACCTGTGTAACCAAAGACATTTAAAATATCACTCGTGCCCCAGAGTGCCTTACAGTGACTGAGCCAGTCATCTGGTGTGTCTGGGTGCCTAGGGTGTATTAACCAGCAAGAGTCCTGCCAAATTGCATGTCAGTTAATACAGCAGAACATTTGAAGATTCATACTGTTCATATAAATAGAGAAAAGGCAGGCCTTACAGTAAACTAATTTACTCCTGATGTTGCCAGATACTGCCCTCCATATTTAGTGATGCTCTACATAATTGCCAAAACCTTTTCAAGAAAGCTTAATGTGAAGGGGTAAACATTAGATACCAATACCTAAAGCTTTTACTGAGGAGGAGAGGTTGTTCAGGTAGAAAGTAGAACATATGTGAGGGTTGGAACTATTTAAAAATATGTATATGACTTTCTACAATGAAAGTTCCTTTGAACATTTCATCTTTCTCCACTTTTCATTTAGACTAGTTTTTTTGTAATTGGTGAGGGTCCTCAGGTTCATTTGTTTGAATAACAGCTATGTTATGGTTTTCGCAATGCCATCATCCCTGTGTATCCTTGGGGGACTGGTTCCAGGAGACCCGCTGATACCAACATCTGTCTATACTCCGGTCCCCTGTATAAAATGATGTAGGATGAATACAGTTGAGTTTCACAGCCCTGGATATGGGAAGGTCGACAGTACAGTTGTAGTAGTTGACTACTTTTCCTGTCCTCTTAACCTCCTTTGATCACTAGTAAAGAGTACACAATGAATTTAGAGCCCAAACTTGACTTTGGATAAAGTTTACTAATGCCCTTACTTATAAATGTAAGTAATTGATTATTTTTAAAACGTTACCAGGTTTGTTTTTTAGTAAGTCCATTTTTCTGATTAATGAGGCAAGAGTCTAGGGTAACTTATACAGTCATGATATAGAAAAGTTACGTTCTCTCTGTTGTGTTTGTTACCACTAGAGATTTTTTTTCCCCCATGAAAAGTATAGGGAGGCCAGTAATCTCTTTCTCTGATTCAGATTTTAAAACTGTAAAAGAAGCTTGGTGCAAAATCATTACAGGCCTATGTTTGGAAGTGAAAATATTTCTTTATGTATAAAAAGTTCTGAAATGATTTTTTTGTGTAAACTTCTTGTGAGGTCAGGAACTATTATTCAGTTACAAATTAATCATTTATGTTGTTCTTTATCAGTGCATTCTTTTTTAACTAGTAATATTTGTTAGAGCAGTTGTAGTTTTATAGACAAATTGAGTGGGCGGTGCAGAGAGTTCTTCCTGTTCTTCCTACAGTTTCTGCTATTATTAACATATTGCATTAGTGTGGTACATTTGTTACAGATTATGAGCCAATATTGATACATTATTATTAACTGAAGACCATAGTATATATGGTTCACTGCTTGTGTTGTATATTCTGTGGGTTTTGACAATGTATAATGACATGTATCCACCATTTTCCTCAAACTCAGAGGTTGCTTCCTCAGCCGTGTCCAGTCTACTAATCAGCCCATCAAAGACATTCTTCATTTTTCTTATCGTGTTTTTGATCTCTAGCATTTCTTCTTACTTTTTTCTTAGAATTATCCATCTCTCTGTTTACATTGCCCATCTGTTCCTGCATGCTGTCTGCTTTATCCATTAGAGCTCTGAGCATATTTATCATAGTTGTTTTAAATTCCCAGTTTGATAAATCCAGCATCCCTGCCATGTCTGGTTTGGATGCTTGCTCTGTCTCTTCAATTTGTGTTTTTGCCTTTTAGAATGCCTTGTAATTTTTTTCTTGGTCGCCAGACATGATGTACCCAGTGAAAGGAACTGCTGTAAACAGGCCTTTAGAGATGTGACAGTGAGATGTGGGGAGGGAAGCCTTCTGTATTCCTATGATTAGGTCTCAGTTTGTTAGTGAGCCTATGGCTCTGGACTGTGAACTTGACAAATGTTTCTCAGGTTTCTTTCTCCCTCCCTAGGTGGGACAGGATGGCTGGAGTGGGTTGGAGTTGGGTGTTTCCCTTCCTTGGGTCAGTTAGGCTCTGGTTAACTAGTTTCTCCTGAGGGCAGGCCTTATTAAGAACACACTGCTTTGGATATTTCAAATTGTTGAAATTCATTTCTCCTCCCCCTACCAGAAGCCAGAGGGGATTCTTCTCTCATATTTACTGTGGAAACCTGGTCGAGCTCCTGGAGGAAATCTCACAATATTGAGGGGATCCCCCTATGACTGGGTCCCCCTGGAGTTTTTAACTCTCAGAGTTGTCCACGCTGAGATTTTCCTACCCTCGCACTGATTCGCATGCGGTTTCCACTTGTGAGTCTCTTTCAATCAGCTGCAGCTCCCTGTGTTCTCCTGTTGATCTCTCCAGTCTTGGGGGCATTGCTTTGCTCTGTGTTCTCTGCAAGGGAAGCCAACTAACCCTTTTTATGGTATGTTGAAACATACATTTGAAATGAATCTTTTATTTCACCTTAGAAAAAAAAGGCTTTGAAAAAAATTACTATTAGAATATAGTTAATTGTAAAGACCTAGAAAATACCTAGAATTCCTAGCAGATTTTTACTTTAGAATATAGGGATCACAATACAATAAGAGCTAAATTATTGAGTCTTTACCCTTTACCACACACAGTTCTAGATGCTTACAAGCCATTAATTTATTTAATCCTCACAGCAATCTTGTTATGTAAGGTATTTTTATTATCCCCATTTTATAGATGAGGAAGCCAAGGGTTAGAGAAATTACAAAACTTTCCCAAGGTTTTACAAACTAGCACGTGGCAGAGCTGGGATTTGACCACCATATTTCCTTGTGAGCTCACGCTTTAAAATGAGAGCTAGATTTGGAGGAAAGGATACTTTGTAAATGATTAGTTTTCTTTTTTTTTTAAGTTTTTAAGTCATTGATTATACTAATAGTACCCCCTCCCCCCCCTTTGGAGGAGTGGGTATATTTGTGAAATCAAAGAAAGGGTTTCTTTTTCAGTTTTAAGAATTCCTAATTTCACTGGTTTCTGGAAAGGAATCGAGGGTATAAAATAGTGTAACTTGATCCGCAAGTAAATTGCTTACATAGAATTCAGAGTTATCTATTCAGACTGACCAGCATTTAAGATTTCCTTGTTTAGTCTTTAGTTTTCAATTAAAGCAGCTTCCCCTCCTTACCCCATTATGTCCTAAAGCCCTCTAATGTTTTACATAATACATTTAAGTGTGTAAATAATAACACCATGTACTTTATCTGATTTATGTAATCAAAAGGTTTTACAAATTTCAACACTGATAGTCTTATTACCAGATAAGAAATAGATAGATGTTTAACTCTAAAATACCCTCTTATAAAAACAGAAGTGATTCAGCCGAGTGTACAGTAAGGCTACCTTCCTGCCTGTGCTTCCACTTTGTCACTCAAGTACAGACCACTTCCCCAGGAGAGTTTGTTTGGGTTTGTCTTGTTAGTTCTTGCCTTAAGGAAGTACACTTGGTTTTCTCCTTCATAGGTTAGATTAGGAAAAACCCTCTTCTTTTTTAAGCAGTTTGAAACTATGGTAATAGAATGTGGCGTTAATGGGTTTTCTTTGTAACCTCCAAACAGAGCAACATTTTGCAGATGTCGTACTTAGTGAAGAATTTCTCAACCTCGGCATTGAACAAGTGTGCAGCTTAATCTCGAGTGACAAACTTACCATTTCTTCAGAAGAGAAAGTAAGTGTATTTTTCTTTTCCCAGTGTACAGTGATACAGTATTTTTCCTTTCTTTCACTTTGTTTTGTAACTTTGTGATCCTGTATGTGTAGTGACAGCCAGTGATCTTTGATCTGGAAGTTGAGAAACTCCGCTAGTTGACTTGTTGGTTGGGTAAATAACTGTGTTCTCACCCCTTAGGAGCGTCCCTAAATGGTTAGACACCAGAGTTTTGTGCTTGACCCCACAGCAAGAGCTTGCATACATTGAACTATCTGAAACAAAGGGCCTTTGGGGAACTGGGTTTCTTCTCACAGCTAGATACCAGGGAAAATTGTGATCTAAACATAATATTCTCAGACTTCCCTGGTGGCACAGTGGTTAAGAATCCACCTGCCAATGCAGGGGACATGGGTTCAAGCCTTGGTCCGGGAAGATCCCACATGCCGTGGAGCAACTAGCCAGTGCGCCACAACTACTGAGCCTGTGCTCAAGAGCCCATGAGCCAAAACTACTGAGCCTGTGTGCCACAACTACTGAAGCCTGCATGCCTAGAGCCCATGCTCCTCAACAAGAGAAGCCACCGCAATGAGAAGCCTGCGCACAGCAACAAAGAGTAGCCCCCGCTCACGCTCAGCACAACTAGAGAAAGGCCGCATGCAACAACGAAGACCCAATGCAGCCAAAAATAAATAAATAAATTAATTAATAAAAAGAAGCCACTTCAAAAATAAATAAACAAATAAACATAATATTCACAAACCAAAGTAATTTCACCATCATGTGAGTTGGACGAAGTCACCCAGGTGGCAAAGTTTAGCTAGTTCCAGACTGACCTCTTCCTTCAGACTGGCCCCTGCAGCTTACACCCCACCCTCTCCATGTGTCCCTCCCCCTTTCCAGAGCCCTGTGCAGCTGCTTTGTCTGGTTGTAGCCTGTCTCTCCGAAGTTGGGGTTGCCTTTTTCAACCACCTGCACCTTTTGTATCGGTGGAGGGAGAAGCTTCTCAGTGGGTTTTATTCTTTGGGTAGGTTTTGTAGCTTGTGGGAATCAGGGGGCAAAAGCTTATGAACCTGCAGTGTTTGGAGGAAGTGAAACTTGAGTTTTTCCTTTGTGTGATTTGTTGTATAAACTTTGTTGTTCTTTTCCTCAAGGATATTCATACTGCTTGGGGCAAAAAGACACATTTCTTATAATATTTACCAAATAAAAAAATATGTGAAAGTGGTTGTGAAATGTATAATCTTAACACCCCAGAAATATAGAGGAGAGGAAGACACTACTATTCATGTTTAATAGATGTGTGTTGAGTGCGTACTGTGTACCAGACACTGCCATTGGAGTCCTCCATACAAGAAGATTGCAAAATAAAATCCTTTACTCATGACTAAAGGGACAAGCAGTGGGGTAATAAATGATCACGGAATGCTGTAGAGGGTCCAGAAGGAGCCTTTAATCATTCCTTGGATACAGATTGGAGTTAAGTGTGGCTCAGATGTATGATCCAAATTTTTAAAAGTGCATATGAATTTGCCAGGGAAACAGGGATGGGTGGAAGGAGAAGGGCAGCCCAGGTAGAGGGAACAGAATATGTAAGTGTAAAGAGGTGTGAAAGAATGATTGCATTCTTTTAGTTCACTACAATTAGAGTTTACAGTATGTTTGGCACAGTGGTAGGAGATAAGGTGGGAAGATGACATAAAATACCATCTCAGCCATGTTAAAGAAAATTGACTTGGACTTCCCTGGTGGCACAGTGAATAGGAATCTGCCTGCCAATGCAGGGGACACTGATTCAAGCCCTAGTTTGGGAAGATCCCACATGCAGCAGAGCAGCTAAGCCCGTGTACCACGACTACTAAGCCTGCTTTCTAGACCCCACATGACACAACTACTGAGCCCGTGTGCCGCAACTACTGAAGCCCGCGCACCTAGAGCCCATGCTCCACAACAAGAGAAGCCACAACAAGAAGCCTATGCACTGCAATGAAGAGTAGCCCCCACTCACCACAGCTAGAGAAAGCCCGCACACAGCAACGAGGGCCCAACACAGCCAAAAATTTTTTTTAAAAAAATTGACTTTATCCTGGTGATGAAGAGCCTCTGAAGGGTTCTAATCAGTAGAAGAGTGCTATGATAATGCCTTCACTGTAGAAATGTCATGGAGGCTGTTCTCGTTTTCTACTGCTGCATAACAACCACCCCAAAATGCAGTGACATAAAACAACCATGTCGTTATGCTCACAGTCTGTGGGCAGAATTCATGCAGGGCACATAGGGACAGCTTGTCTCTGCTCTGCAGTGCCTGGGGCTTCAGCTGGGTTGGTTTGACAGGTGGCATTATTCTACTGGAGCCATATACCCAAGGCTTCAGTCCCTCTGCACATGGCATCTTATGTTTCTGGAACACCCAGGATGGTTCCTTCACTCGCTTGTCTGGCTCCTGGGCCAGGTATTGGTTGGTAGCTCACCCTCCCCACCCCACTTCCTCTCTATGACTGGCTTGGGTCTCATAGCATCTCATCTCCAGTAATCAAACTTTTTACATGACACCTGGCTTCCCCCAAATGAGCATTTCAAGAGACCAGAGGCATCTTATGACCCAGCTTCAGAAGCCCCACAGCACTGCCTCCACAACCTTCTGTTGGTTACACAGGGCCAGCTTAGATTCCTGTGGGAGGTTACTACATAAGGTGTGGATACCAGAGAAGTGGTTTATTAGGGACCATTTTTGGAGACTAGCTCCAAAGTGGTGGTGTGCAGAATGGACCAAAAGTGGGGTGAGGGTCATATAGAAGGATGTTGAAGTTACCAGTGAGCAATAGGATCTGGCATAGGGTGGTAGAAAGAGGGGTGGAGAAGAGAAGACAGAGCTGAGAAATAGCAGATAGAATTGACAGGACCCTCTTTATCTTCTAGCATCTGGCACATAGAGGTACTTGGTGACTGAATGAATTAAAGAGGCTCATTAATTATAATGTAGATTATTTTTAGCTTCTTGCTCTATACCTGCATCAAAATAACCTATTTTTTGCTTCCTAGTTATTCATTTACATATCATCAGACATTTTCTACAACCCGTTAAAGATTACTGGGTTGTATATTCATCAGTCTGGAAGGAAATTACGTAGTCAAATACTGTCTTCATAATAGCTTATTAGCTTTCTCATACATATATGTTGTAATGCCCTTATTATTTTGATTATTTTTAATATAAAATATTATATTTTAATACATTCTACTGTTGTGACAAAAGAGAGTTAATCTATTCTGCAGATCCTTGATTTAGAAGTATATGGTCCAGCATTTGTTTGTAAACCCAAAGAAAAAGCAAAAAAATGAGTTGTTGCTAAGAGTACATGATTTTCATTCCAGATATCACTTTGCTTTATTATTTTGGGTGTTTTATTCAAAAGGGACTTTAGATTTAAATCTAAGTAAGTAGAACCAAATTCAATTTGGAAAGGTTGTCAACAATGAATTAGATCATATATCATCAAATTATCACCGCTACCACTCAAGTTCAAGAAGATTAGATAATGTACTTGATGAAATATGTAGTAAATACCCAGCAAAAAGTACTCACTAAATACATAAAAGTACTCAAGTACTTATTAAAGTACCTACTAAATTAAAAGTAGATCTACCATATGATCCAGCAGTCCCACTGCTGAGTATGTATCCAAAGGAAATAAAAACAGAATCTTGAAGAGATATCTGTATTGCTGTGTTGGCTGCAGCATTTTTCACAATAACCAAGATGTGGAAACAACCTGAATGAATGGATAGAGAGGTGCTATATACACACAATGGATTATTACTCAGCCATAAAAAGAAGGAAATGCTGCCTTTTGTGACAACATGGATGGACCTTGAGGGCATTATGCTAAGTGAAATAAGTCAGAGAAAGACAAATACTGTATCATCTCAGTTATATGCAGACTCAAAAGTCAAACTCATAGAAAGAGTTGAGTGGTGGTTACCAGGGGCTGGGAGTAGGGGAATCTGGGAGATGTTGGTCAAAGGGTACAAACTTCTAGTTATAAGATGAAAAAGTTCTAGAGACCTAATGTGACTAACAATACTGTATTATCTAAAAGTTCCTGAGAGTACCTCTTAAATTAAGTACATACTAAGTACCAAATGAAAAAAATAAAAAGCAAAGAAAGAAATGGAGTGGATGTACTTTTCAAGTGCATCATAAGTCAGGATTTGAAAATCTTGAGCCATGGATTAAACTTGGATGTCTTAGCAAGAGTTGCATACAAAATGTAATATTGTATTTTATTCAGATGCTTTGGTACATAACTCATTACTTATTTTTCTTTCCCCCATATTTTCGGCAAGGTATTTGAAGCAGTAATAGCTTGGGTGAATCATGACAAGGATGTAAGGCAAGAATTTATGGCTCGGCTGATGGAACATGTACGGTTACCTTTACTTCCTCGGGAATATTTAGTTCAGGTAAAAGCATTTGCAAAACACATGAGTACACCTACTCCATGTCACTGGGCTGACAGCATGTAGATTCCTGTTACACAGTGGTAACTAGGCAGAGGGCAGTAAACGCACCTGCTGTCCTTGGCAGCTGCTAACTCTTGGGGCAGTTCCCAGGCTTACAGGTTTGCTTCTTCCCTATTTCTGATTTGAGTAAGCAAGTACTAGAACTTATGGAGGCAGTATTTGTGGTGACTTAAGTACATGTAAATAAATGCATTTGTGGCTCTGTGTCACTGCTCTGCATCTCCTTTGCTTTCCTTTTGATAGCCTGCTCTGACTGCTCTGTAGAAATGGAATTTTGATGTTCAACTCAAATACTTTTTAATTTTCCTTCACAGTTCCAGTGGCTTGCATTTGGTTTCTGTCTTTACTTCTAAACTGAGGAAAACCAGGTTATTTGAAATAAATAGCAATAAATGGATCTTTAGTAGTCTCTGAACAATTTTAAATTTATTGTTTTATTAATATTCTACTAGGAACATTTCAACATTTTAATTTATAATTGAACCATGTAATGAAACATTTCTTTATTAGGAGATTAGATCTGATCATTTTAGAATTTCTTGAAGCCTCATTATTTGTTGTAATTTGTGTAATCATTGGTACTCTGCCTTTAAGAAAATGAACAGAAAAAAATCTGTCCTGCACTTGACGTCAGGGATAGCAAGGACAAGTTTTATTTGTGGTGTAGGCACATTGTTATAAAGTATTTTGAATTCCTTTTCCGGGTATTTAGTTTGTGCTTTAAAAAGACATCTTTAATTTATAAATATTTCCTCCCCCACCTGAAGGACTCATTATCTAAATTTTCTTATTTTTCTTACTATTTGGCTTAATGTTTAAAGATAACAAATAGGTGAACATAATATTATCCAAAGATTATTCTGTAGCTGACATTGAAGTATATAATTTTCATTGCAATTCTTCTTTATTACTTATAAATATTTTGCTCTGCAGACCAGATACTTGAGCATTTGGGGGCATCATTTACTTTTCTTTTAGTGATATTTATAAACTTTCCTCTGTAACTTTTAGACTGAACCAGGGAGGATAGTTATTGCTTTTTTCCTCTACTTTGTTTCTTTGTCAGTCTTATCATGAAGTAGCTATCCCCTCATGGGGTGGGTCTGATTTCTTCTTCCAGAGGGTTGAGGAAGAAGCACTGGTGAAGAACAGCAGTGCTTGCAAAGATTACCTCATTGAAGCTATGAAGTATCATCTGCTACCAACAGAGCAGCGTATATTAATGAAGAGTGTCCGGACCCGACTGAGGACACCCATGAACCTTCCCAAAGTAGGATCTGCTGTTCATACTTGTTACTACCTCATCTGAAAGGCCCATAGTGAGGCTGTTAATATTTTACTCATCTGATTTTCCATGTGCCCAGGAATTCATTGAAGTGTATATAATTCAACTTCTCTATTGATTTTGTCTGTGGAGGGTGGGGATTGTTTTACTCACTTAATCTTTATAAACTACGTGATGTCACTCTTCTGGAACAGAGGCAACTGGTATTTGTCCCTTCTGAGTTTTTTTTAGCTCTTTACAAAGTTTTCTTTGTAAGCTACATGTTTGGATAGTAACTGAAAACCGACTAGTTTCACAGAATTGCTAAGAACTTAGGATGCTAGCTTGTTCCTTTTGTTCCTTCCTATTGTCTGTTGTGTACTATTTGATGGTTCACTCACACATCATACATAGTCATTTCAGTGTAGATTTTCCATATGTTTTCCCAGATCTCCAGTGTTCATGTAATTCCTCTGTGAAAGTTCATATTCTACCTTTATCTTTTTAGTTGAAGCCATTCATGTCTTACTGATTTAATTTTCCTTACGAATAACCCCATTTCTGTCTCTTTGTTTGCAATTCCTTCTGCTCTGTTTGCATCTTTACAGTACTAGGAGACCAGCACTTTAAGCACCATTTTGTGTATGGTCTAATCAGAATGACCCATAATATAATGCTTTTATTTATGTATTGATTTTTAGCTCTCATGTGTGTTTGGGGCAATGATGAATTAAGAAATAAGAATTAATCTGTTATCCACTGTTTTCTTATATCACCTTTAGTTATTACTTTACCTTTTCATTAAATTAAATCTTTTAAATTCTTTCACTTTAATGCTTTTATTTAGTGTTTTTTCAATTTTATTTTTTTTTGGAGTCTACATTTTAATTGCTTCAAATCCATATTAGTAGTGTTTTTCTGTTTTGCCCAGTGTTAACAAGAGTTCTCAATTTAGAACCAACTGTATTTTGCCAATGTGCTACTCCCTCCTTTTTTCTAGATCATTAGTAAATATTTTAATTTAAAATGGACTTCAGTACTTTCCCTGGTGATACCTCATTAGAAATACCCACTTACCAACATAGTCCGTTTGTAGGAAGTTTCAGTCTATATGATTATGTTTATTATCTAAGCCAAAAAGTAAATAATTTGGCACATAACATCTATTGAGATTCAGGATCATATAGATTCAAATTTGGCATGCTTTTTTTTTTAACATCCCTCTGCGTGTTACTCATCGTTTCATAGGCTCCTGGAAGTTCAAATGCTTTTCTCAAAATATTCTAAATTTTTACTGAGAATTATTATCACTTAAAAAGTATTTACAAGGCACTCACTTCCTACCCTATTTTGAAAATTGGTATTTGCCGTTTTTAAATTTTCTGATCTCTCCTCAGTTCTCCAAGATTTTTCAAAAATAATTGTAAGTGGCTCAGTAAGTACATTAGCTAGTTCCCTTAACACCTTAGTATGCATGCCATCTGGGTCTGCTGATTTTATAAGTGTTCACATTTTCCAAATACCCTTTTACCTCCTTTTATAAGTAGCCGTCTCTATAAGTCTTCATTACTTCATATTTGTCCATATTATTTGGTGTCAGTTTTTGTTCTTACAAAAAAAATAGATTTATAAAAGTTGTTCATAGGCTTAGCCCATTCGAATTATTATTTCTTTTATGCTGGTCTCTTTAACTTCCTTCTAAATAGCTTGTTTTATCTTTAATACTTTTTAAACATTTCATATTTATAAAAGATCTCTTCTTAACTTGCATGTTCCCTCTGCTGGCATCTTTAGCTTTGCTATCTTTAGCTATGCCTTAACCTTTAGAGTGAAAACTAATTCTCTTCTAATTTCTGTAATAAGCATGTCGCTTTTGAAAACATTCTAAAGAGTCTTTGGTAAAATCCTATCAAGTATTTTCTCTTATGTAGAGTTGTGATCATCTGTTCAGTTGACACTCTCCGGGCTTCTCTGGTTGTGGCTTTGGAGTGACCCTCCTAACTGTATTAAACTTGCGGTTTCTCAGTTCTTTAGCTCTGATTTTGTGGTGGGTATGCTGATCCATGAAGGTTCTCTTCTGTTCTCTCAGGGTGGCTGGGGAGGAGGGTTGCAGACCTGACAGGTAGCAGGGAGCTACTCAGCTCCTGATTTTGCATTTGCATAGTCTCTTCTCAAAGTTTATTTATCTGCACATGTTTTTGCAAAACTGCTTGTGTTGGACATGTTTTTCAGTAGCACTGTTTGTCATTTTAGAGTGGTTGTACTCAAGATTAATTCTAAATAGGTAGGTAAGAATGAGGCAAAGATTAATTTCTCTTGTGACATATCATAATCATGGTAAGACCTATGAGACAAAATGTGGTAGCAATGCTGGAATAATAGATAATGTTTCTACCATGACAGTGACTAATTAGGCTCTGATTCTGTGGACGCATACTAATTTGCATCAAAGATCTTTTTATATCTCAGATATTATTTTATATCTCAGATATTATTTATATGACGATATTTTGTATCGTCAGTAAACCGTCTTGGGATTGTGTAAGGCACTCTTGGATTTGGACAGTATAATGAAAAACTGTATATGTTTTGCTACTGTGCTTTGTTGTTAGCTTCTTTTTATCTTTGGAATCTGTATTTTTACAAATGCAATCTTATTATTTCTATATATTTATTTTTCTTTTTTTACCCAGGATATCTATTAAGATTTCCAGTTGGAAAATTATGAAACTTGGTATTTCAGGAGGCAAAACTAATATTTAATAGGTGAAGAAAATGAAAGAACAAAGTTTAATTGATCTACATTTCAGGATGGTCACTTGAATTTGTGTAACTCCCGACCCCTTGCCTTCCTTAAATACGTCACATTTAACTTTTCCATACAACTGTCTTCCCAGTTTTCTATTCCTTTGCATTAGCATAAACTAGTATGATGTTTCTCAGATCAGGCGTCACAAATAATTGGGGTGTCAGAGTCATGACACCTCTTTTGATGCTAGTAGCACAGTGGTTTTTATCACCGTCTCTTGATCTCATACAAATATCCCTGCTCTCCTGCTCTTGTCTTCCCATGATACATTCTTCCTTTCCCCATTATCTCTGATTCCTGGGGTTCCAAATCCTCACCCCATTTTACTTCTCTTGGGTGAGTAAAGAACAGATATTACTACCTTTCTGTATATTCGGTAGCACATATTCCCTTCCATCCTCATTTTGATCTACAAGAAGTGAACTATTGTGTGGAAATCACAAGATTCATAGTTGAGAATCATGAAATCTAATAAACCATATTGTTTCTCAAGGATTATTTGAAAAGTATTCCCTTTAGAGATTTTTTTAAACTGATCTTCATCAGAGATGTTAACCAAACCTCTTTCAACGGTTGTCTAACTGCCGGGCAGAGTTTAAAAGTTAAGCACAGGTAGGTCTTCTATAGACCTCTAGATACAGGATTGATCTTACTGTCTGTTTCACCTCTGTGATTTCATAACCTTGCCCCTCCCTTTTTTCCCTTTGGGATTAGGAGGGAAGGGTATTGCAGATTTTCTTTGTTAATTCTTCCTTTTATTTATTTGTATTCAACACTAGAGGAATGGCAGGTCAGAAAAAAAATTATATAACTGTGCTACATTCAGTCTTCTTTTTAAGACCTTTAAAATTCTTTATACTTTCCAGTAAATAAATTACTAAAATAGGCTTCTTTTCGGAAACAAGATTTATTCTGATTTCTGTGTACCCATCTTTCTATAGTTCCAAGTACAGGTAGGTCGTTGCTCAGTCAAGGTTGCAAACCTTCCCTTTTTGTATGCATGAGTCATTCCATCTTCTGTTTGTTTTCATTTTTTATTTCTTTTGAACATCCGTTTTTCCTGTCATCTCACTTTTCCCTTGACAGGTCCTTGCCATTCTTTACAGTGTTACACACGTGACATCATTAACTTATACGTTCTTCTGAGTTGACAGCTGTGTTTTCAGTGTTTCCAAAGAGTGCCCAGTGTGCCCACTTATACTCATTAAAAGACAAACACATTGATTGCTAAATCCCATCTATCTCTCAAGGTTCTACTCCCTCCAGGAAGCTTTCACTAAATTATGGCTATGTTTCATTTTCTGATCAGGAATAGCAATTAATGTCTATAACTAATCATAGCTTTCTGGTCACATATAATTGTATATAGTTCTTGAAGTACTTTAGAGTCTTGTCTCCTTAGTGATATCTAATAGCTCTTGGGGGTAGAGTCCCTGTCTTACATTTCTTATGTAGAACATCTTAGCACAGTTCTGATCAAATATGGAAGATAGGCACTTAATAAATAGTTGTTGGATTGAATTGAATTGAAGAAGTTTATGGACCTCACTTATTCTCAGTGCTGGACTGTGCTTCATTCATTCGTTATGATTTCTAGTATCTCCATTATCTGTCCTCTTGGTTGTTTTATTTGTGGAGCATCCAGGGAGGTCTCTTTACTTGACGTCTGGGAATCTGTCTCTCTTGTGAACTCCAATTCAATTAGTTCTCCTTTTTCAATAGGTTTTTTTTTTCCTTCTTCCATCTTTCTTTAATACCTTATTGTCCTTTTCATCTCACCTACCCACTAACATAAATTTCACTTCTGTCTGCTTTCCTAGATTGTGGAGATCTAATCCCTGGTCATTACAAAGCTGGGATCTAGTTTATAGCAAGCCCTATGACACTGCAGCCTTGCCAGTGCTGACTGCCTGCTGTTTTTGGCTTAAATACTGCTTTTGCTTGAAGGATCAGAAACTTAGTTTCTGATATCCTTATTTTTGACTAAATGTGCTAGAAAATAGAATTGTAGTTCTAACATACATGTGTCCCCTTTGTTGATGTTTATTAAATGTTGATGAGGTGGTTGTTTTCCCCCAGCTCCCCCTACCATCTTCATCCTAATATTCTCCATGTCATTGTCTTTGTAAGACATTTTAAATCCCTGAACATGCAGTAGTTGTTGGTTCAAGTGCCTCCACTTCTGCCCTTGCAGTTAATGGTGGTGGTTGGGGGCCAAGCACCAAAGGCTATCCGCAGTGTGGAATGCTATGACTTCAAAGAAGAACGATGGCACCAAGTAGCAGAATTGCCTTCCAGGAGATGTAGGGCAGGTAAGCATCATGCATTGCGGTCATTTCCCTATTGCTGGGTCATTGGGAGCTTCTCTCTCAGGTCTTATTTTATTAGCTAGAAGAATCTTTATTGGAAAAGCTTTGATTAAAATAACCATGTGATTACAGAGTGATTGAGGAGCCCCGTGCAACTCATAAGACATCGATGGGGATAGCTGCTCTGTCTTCAATGTACATATTCTTTATACTAGATTCTCTAGTGTAAAGTGGAGTAGCTAGCAATTTGCTGGATATTTTCCTACTTACCTTTGCTGAAGTGTTGAAAATTCTTAAGGTTGGGACCCTTGGTTCTAAGAGATTCCTGACTTAGCTAATAAGCCACAGTTTCCTTCTTCCAAGCATTCATTTTACAAACATTTGTTGAAATAGACTTTATTTATCCAAAACTGTAATCAGAAGAGGCAGTTGCAAATTCTAAGGATTCTTCCTGTGACTCAAACCTGGATCCATAAATCATAGCTCCCATAGCAAATGAGTTCTAAGTGTAACAGAACATTTCTACCATGGTAGTCCTTTAACAGTATATCCTAGAAATTGTTACATAACAGCATAAAGTTAACCCATTCCTTTCGAGCTGTCTAGTATGTTGGACAGGGATCTGGATGTAGTATAATTTTTACTAGTTTTTAATTGAACATTAAAATTGTTTTTAATCTTATGTTATAAATAGTACTTCAATGAATTCCTTATACATATATTATTATGTATGTATGCTAATATATTTTAGTGGGATAAAACTCTAGAACTAGAATTAATGATTCAAAGAGTATGCAAGGAAGATATACCAATTATTACTTCCACTAACAGTAAAATATGAAGGTACAAATTTCCCTACATACCCTATAACACCTTATAATTAAATTGAGTTTTGCAATCTGGTAGGTGAAAAATGCTATCTCATTATCTACTTTGCACTTTTATTATGAGGAAAGTTAAACATCTTTCTGAATGGTCAGTTCATGATTCTTGCCATTTTTTTATTATACTATTTTATTGATTTAATACGTTAAGGGAAGTAGCCTTTTTGTCTGTCATTTGTGGTGTGAATGTTTATTTGTATTAATCTTTTATCTTCTGACTTTACTTGCATTATTTTTGTGTTATTTTGGCCATTTAACAATGTTACTTTTTATGAATTCCTGTACATCAGAATTTTGTCCTTGGACTTAAAGATTTGTTTCTTGTTTAGAAAAGTGTTACTCACAAATTATTTGTGTGTGTGTAATTCCCTATTATTAATGTCTTATAAAACTGTGATGCAGTTATCAAAACTAAGAAATTAGCATTGGCATATTACTATTACTTAGTATGATATTCTCTGGGTCCACCCATGTTGCTGCAAATGGCAGTATTTCATTCTTTGTTATGGCTGAGTAATATTCCATTGTATATATAACACATCTTCTTAAACCAATCATCTGTTGATGGGCAGTTGGGTTGTTTCCATGTCTTGGCTATTGTATTGGGCTGGCCAAAAAGTTCATACAGGTTTTCCCATAAGGTTACAGAAAAACCCAAACGAACTTTTTGGCCAACCCAATAAATAGTGCTACTCTGAACACTGAGGTGCATGTATCTTTTCAAATTATAGTTTTCATCCTTTCCAGATATGCCCAGGAGTGGGATTGCTGGATCATATCATAGTTATATTTTCAGTTTTTTTTAAGGAAACTCCATACCATTTTCCATACTGGCTGCACCAATTTACATTCCCACCAACAGCAGGGTTCCCTTTTCTTCACATCCTCTCCAGCATTTATTATTTGTAGACTTTTTGATGATAGCCATTCTGACCACTGTGAGGTGAGACCTCATTGTGGTTTTGATTTGCATTTCTCTAATAATTAGAGATGTTGAGCATCTTTTTCATGTGCCTGTTGGCCATCTATATATCTTCTTTGGAGAAATGTCTATTTAGGTTTCTGCCTATTTCCTGATTGGGTTGTTTGGGGTTCTTTTTTGAATAGTATGAGCTATTTGTATATCTGGGTTATTAACCCCTTGTCAGTCACATCGTTTGCAAATATTTTCTCCATTCCGTAGGTTGTCTTTTATTTTGTTGATGGTTTCCTTTGCTGTGCAAAAGCTTTTAAGTTTGATTAGGTCCTATTGTTTATTTTTGCCTTTATTTCTTTTGCCTTGGGAAACTTCTCTAAGAAAATAATGCTATGATTTATTTCCAAGAATGTTTCACCTATGTTCTCTCCTAGGAGTTTTATGGTATCATGTCTTACATTTAAGTCTTTAAACCATTTTATGTTTACTTTTATATATAGTGTGAGGGAATGTTCTAATTTCATTGATTTACATGCAGCTGTCCAACTTTCCCAACACTATTTGTTGAAGAGACTGTCTTTTCTCCATTATATAGTTTTGTCTTCTTTGTCGTGGATTAATTGACCGTAGGTGTGTGGGTTTATTTCTGGGCTCTCTGTTCACTTCCATTTATCTATATGTCTGTTTTTGTGCCAATACCATGCTGCTTTGATTACTGTAGCTTTGTAGTAGTGTCTAAGTCTGGAAGAGTTATGCCTCCAGCTTTGTTCTTTTTCCTCAGGATTTCTTTGTCATTTCTGGGTCTTTTGTGCTTCCATATAAGTTTTAGTATTATTTGTTCTAGTTCTTTGAAAAATATCATGGATATTCTGATAAGGATTGCATTTAATCTGTAAATCGTATGGTCATTTTAACCATATTAATTTTTCCAAGAGCATGAGATTTCTTTCCAGTTCTTTGAATTATCTTCAGCTTCCTTTATCATTGTTTTATAGTTTTCAGTGTATAGGTCTTTCATCTCCTTGGTTGAGTTTATTCTTAGGTTGTTGGGATTTTAAATGGGATTTTTTTTTTTTTTTTACTTTCTCTTTCTGATATTTTGTTGTTGTGTAAAGGAATGCAACAGATTTCTGTATATTAATCTTGTATCCTGCCACCACGCTGAATTTATTAGTTCTAATACTTTTCGTGTGGAGTCTTTAGGGTTCTCTATATAGCGTGTCACGTCATCTGCAAATAGTGACAGTTTTACCTCTTCACTTCCATTTGGATACATTTTATTTCTCTTTCTTGTCTGATTTCTGTGGCTAGGACTTCCAATAAAATATTGAATAGAAGTGGTAATAGTGGACATCCTTGTCCTGTTCCTGAATTTAGCGGGAAGTTTTTCAGCTTTTCGCCGTTGAGTATTATGTTGGCTGTGGCTTTGTCATAAATGGCTTTTATTATGTTGAGATATGTTCCCTTTACACCCACTTTGGTGAGAGTTTTCGTCATGAGTGGATGTTGAATTTTATCAAATGCTTATTCTGTGTCTATTGATATGATCATGTGTTTTTTTTCTTTTCTTTTGTTAAGGTGGTGTATTATAGTGATTGATTTGCGTATGTTGAACCACCCTTTTTACCCTGGAATGAATCCAGCTTGATCATGAGATATGATCCTTTCTCTGTATTGTTGGATTTGGTTTGCTAATATTTTGTTGAAGAATTTTGCATCTATATTCTTCAGAGATATTGGCCTGTAATTTTCTTTTTCTGTAGTGTCTTTGTTTGGTTTTGGTATCAGGATGATGGTGCCCTCATACAATGACTTTAGAAGTGTTCCTTAGTCTGTAATTTTTTGGAATAGTTTGAGAAGGATAGGTAAGCTGTATGTTCCTGGCCTTTTGTTTGCAGGGAGTTGTTTTCATTACAGATTATATTTCACTTCTAATAATCAGTCTGTTCAAATTATCTGTTCCTTCTTGACTCAGTTTTGGCCGGTTATATGTTTCTTGAAACTTTTCCATTTCTTCTAGGAGGTCCAATTTGTCATTATATAACTGTTCACAGTATTCTCTTCTGATTTTTTGTATTTCTGTGGTGGTTATTTCTCCTCTTTCATTTCTTATTTTGTTTATTTGGATCTGCTCTCTTTTCTTCTTGGTGAGCCTAGCTAGAGGTCTGTCAGTTTTGTTTATCTTTTCTAAAAACCACCTCTTGGTTTTATTGATCTTCCCTGTTGTTTTTTTGATCTTCATTTTCTTTATTTCCTCTTTTATCCTTATTATTTTTCCTTCTGCTGACCTTGGTTTTGTTTGTTCTTGTTCTGATTCTTTTAGGTGGTAGGTTAGGTTGTTTATTTGAGTTTTTTTCTTGAGGAAGGCCTGTGTGGCTATGACCTTCTCTCTTAGAACTGCTTTTGCCGCATCCCATAGTTTTTGTAAGGTTGTGTTTTTCATTGTCATTTGTCTCAAAGCATTTTCTGATTTCTTATTTGATTGCATCAGTGACCATTGGTTTTTTAGTAGCATGTTGTTTAGTCTCCATGTGTTCAGTTTTTTCCCATTTTTCTTTTTGTGGTTGATTTCTAGTTTTATACTGTTGTGGAAGGAAAGGATGCTTGAAATAATTTCTATCCTCTTAAATTTGTTGAGGCTTGTTTTTTGACCTAGTATCTCTTTTGCCATTTTAATTATGAAATGTGTTGGTGTGGGTGTGATTGGGTTCATCTTGTTTGGGACCCTCTGTGCTTCCTCTACCTGGATATGTTTCCTTCTTAAGTTTGGGAGGTTTTCAGACATAATTTCTTCAAATACATTTTTGAGCCCTTTTTCTCTTTCTGCAACCCGCCTATTTTGCATAGGTATGCTTTATGTTATCCCATAGATCTTGTATGTTACTTTGGGGTTTTTTTGTTTGTTTGTTTTTTTCATTTGTCTTTCTGTCTGCTGCTCTGATTGGATGATTTCCATCATTCTGTCTTCCAGATCACTTATTCGTTCTTCTGCATTATTTAGTCTACAATTCATTGCCTCTGGATTTGTTTTTATCTCTGCAGTTGAGTTGTCTAGTTTTGACTGGTTCATTTTATAGTTTCTAGTTCCTTGTTATAGTGATCTGCATTTCTATCAATAATCTTTAATCCCTTCAGCATCTTTATTACCTCCTTTTTGAACTATAAGTCTGGTAGATAGGAGAGGTCTGTTTCATTATTTGTTCTTTCAGGGGATTTCTCTTGTTCTTTTAATTGGGAGTAGTTCCCCTGCTTTCTTATTTTACTTGACTTCGTCTGTCTCTATGAATTTAGGAGAAACAGTTGTCTATTGTGGTCTGAAAGGGCTGTTTTTATGTGGGAGCATCCCTGTATAGACTGTGTAAGTCCAGTATTTTTTGGTGCAAGGGCTGTATGCCAACCATATCTTTCCTCAGAGTGTGCTGGCCATTATCCCCTTGATAAGGGGGCGTGATTGGAGTTGTGGTGTCTAGAGCCTGCCCTGAATATTGGGCACAGCCTCCTCTTTTCTCTGTGGATGTCACAGCCTGTCAGGGGCAAGGTCTGCTCCCCATTTGTTTGAGTAGAAACCCTGAGTCTCAGATTTGATATGGCTCCATTGCCCTTGCTCTGTTGCAAAGGAGGTGAAGTGAGGCCTCCGTTGCAAAGGAGGTGAAGTGAAGCAAGTGAGGCCCATGTGGTCACAGTGAACCTATGCACCGCCTCTGCAGTCATCTGCAGTTCTGCCCAGAAGCAGCCCAAGGTCGTGTCCCTTTCTCCACTGTGTTTGTCCCAGATCTAGTGCTAGGCTATGGTGTGTGGTGTGGAGTGGGCTGGTGCTGGGGGCTGGGGTGCTGTGGCTGCAGGAGTCAAGGTGGTTGTGCTGCCACCTGGGACCTGGGCTGCCTCTGTGGCAGGCCTCTCCCAGGACCTATCTGCACTAGATCTGGCTCCAAGCTTCAGTGTGGGCTGGGCAGAACTAGAGTGCTCCAGACAGAAAAGGAACCCCTGTATACTCCTCCCAAGGGGCTGCCCACCCAAAACATGCATTTCTGTGGTGTGACCCAGTGTGTGCACCAACAATGTCCACTGGATCTGGACCCTCCCCCATGGTGTGAATGCTGACAGTGGGCTCTGAGGTTTGATAAGGCCATACCCCAGGCCGTCCAAGCTGTCTCCATGCAGGTAGACAGAGTCCTCTTCCTGGGCCCGTCTGCCCAAGACTCAGCATCTAGCCGCTGTGCATACTAGCATCCCTGCCCATCATGCATTTCAGACTGGGAAGCGTGGTGAGGTTACAGCTGTCAGCTCTGCTCTGATTGCTAGTAAACCAGCACCCACACACTCCTTGAGAGCAGAGACCAGGCCCCTCTGAGACAGGCTGGGACCTGGGACTTGGGACCCTTTACTGCAGTGCTTGCACCTGGACAAACATCTCCTTGAGCAACAGAATACAAAGAAACTCTAAGGGACTAAAAATAACTGTGCACATGTGTAGTCAGGGTAATTATGAATAATAAGGCCAAAACCCAGCTGCCACTTCTGAAGTGCTAGGAGCAAAAGCAGGGTACTGGGCATGATCCCTGCACACACCACCACCAAGGAGTGGGCAGACCACCTAAACCACGCCTCCAGCCCGAGCCACCTATATGCCCCCACTCTCACCCCATTTAAGGAAACAGCTCCCCTCTCCTCAGGAGCAAGAAAGGGAACCTGTTACTTGTTTTTGCTCCCTCGTGCTAAGCACAAGTCCCAATAAAGCCTTGCCTGAATTCCTCATCTGGCCTCTTATCAATTTCTGTTGCTTGAAGAGTCCAAGAACCCAGGTCTGTAACACCTCCAGTCCCTCTGTCTGTCCTGGCAGACTTCGTAGCAGGCAGAGGGGCTCCCCAGGGCGAGGTCCTGCCTGTGTGGACCTTCCCTCCTTCACAGATCCCTCCCAGGGGTGCCAGTCCTGTTCTGAATGCCTTTTTCCTCCCATCCTGCTGGGTTACGTGGAGATCTTTCTTGCAGCTTTGGTTGTAAAAGAGATCTTCTGCCAGTTTCCAGTTGGTTTTCTGTGAGAGTTGTTCCATATGTAGATGTATGTTTGATGCGTTTGTGGGTGAGGTGAGCTCCATGTCCTCCTACTCTGCCATCTTGATCCTCCCTTGTTATATTGCATTTAGTTGTCATGTTTTCTTAGTCTCTTCTGATCTGTGACAGTTCCGTAGTCTTTCCTTATCTTTCATGCCCTTGATTCTTTTGAAGAGCACTTGGTCTGGTATTTTTGAGTAGAAGGTCCAAAATTGAAAGCCATGGGAGATGTGTACAGGTTCAAGTAGTTGGAAAATATTGGCTCATTGTTTACGACTGTAAGTAAGTCTTTGAAGAAGCCAAGAGTCAAAATAGTACCTCAGCCCATGCCATTGCATTTTTCAGTAGTAGTAAGGAGCACAGTCTATTCATTCTATATTCTCGCTAATGAATAGCGTTTCTTAGGACCTATTCAGCCAGGCTTCTCCTGAGGGGGACTTCTGTTCTGACAACAGCTGTAGACTGTTTGGAATGCAGTCTTTAGATGTTGGTAGCAGTTGGGTTGCACATGCATCATTAACTGCTGTATTTCTTTTTCAGGGATGGTCTACATGGCTGGACTCGTTTTTGCTGTCGGTGGCTTTAATGGCTCCTTAAGGGTCCGCACTGTGGATTCCTATGACCCCGTGAAAGATCAGTGGACCAGTGTTGCTAACATGCGAGACCGGAGAAGCACCCTGGGGGCTGCTGTGTTGAACGGACTGTTATATGCCGTAGGAGGCTTTGACGGGAGTACAGGCAATTTTCTTTTATCTTTCCTTCATTAGTTAGAATTAACATAGCGATCACATTTATGGAACAAGGCCTAGCAAAATTAGGAGGCATTTGAATGTTTTAACAGGTATTGTGAAGATAAGTTTAAAATTTCCATCCAGAATTCCTTTAAATGATGTTAAGAGTGCTCAGTATGTAAATTTTCTTTCTCATGCTTCAGTGTCAGTCATCTTCCCAAGTTTAAAAAGCCAGTAAATGTCAGTAGCTTGCGTAGGAGCTCGCTCTTCCTCTTCGTCACATAATTGGATTTTGGCCCACTTTAATGCAGCTGAAGTATTTCCCCTACTAATACATATAAGGAACCTGAGGTGCAGTGCATTGTGCTTTATTACAGGGCTGTCCTCGGTGGAGGCTTACAACATCAAGTCTAACGAGTGGTTCCACGTGGCCCCCATGAACACGAGGAGGAGCAGCGTGGGTGTTGCCGTAGTTGGAGGTGGGTCGGCTTCCCGGTGGTTGTGAGTGGTTCTTCCTGTAACCCGGACTCTGGTTTTCTAAATGGGCAACCAAAGGGCCATTTAAAAGGGAAATAGTGGCTATTGGAAAATGCTAGTTATCCCTTTTTAAAATAAGGCACGCCTGCCCTCTGGTCCCCCTCCCTCTCTCTCTGTCCCCCTCCTTCTCCCTCTCTCTGTGTCACCTGTGTAATATAACTAACTGACTTTAATACAGTCATCTGGGGAACAAACCAGATGGCATGAATATGAAATTTTACATCTGGAGAAGGGCTGTTTAACATTTAAGGGATGGGTTGCCACAGTTATTTATTTATATCCTACTTTGTCCCCCAAAAGAGTTTAATTAGTATGATTTTTTTTTGACTTGGTTGGGTGAATCTGTGGGTTCCCACCCCCTCCCCATGGTGGGTATAATCCTCTGCACCAACTTTTCTTTTACCAGCTTTACTGAGATAGAATTCACATACCATACAATTCATGCATTTAAAGTATAAAATCCAGTGTGCATCTGTCATAACAATTCATTTTAGAACATTTTTATTACTCCCACAAAGCAGTCCTACTCCCCTTGGCTATCATCCCCATCCTCCCAGCCCTCAGCAAACACTATCTACTTTTCTGTCTCTCTATAATTTTCCACTTACAGACATTTCATATTAATGAAATCATACATTGCAGTATGTGGTCCTTTGTGACTGGCTTCTTTGACTTGGCATAATGTTCAAGGTTTGTTCATGCTATAGCATTTTACCAGTACTTCTTTTTATTGCCAAATAATATTCCATTGTATACTGGTACTGACTCTTGATTCAACTTTTTTTTCAATTTACTAAGATAACTTTGATATTTAATTTGGTTTTCCAGGATGTTCACTTACCAAATAGTGTTTATCCAAAGGTATACTGAGTGTACTTTCTTGTTCTATCAGATTATTGGTGAAAGTGTTAAATTAATATCATATATATTCCGCAGATCTTAATAATATGATTTGGTAAGTCCACCTATCACCATTAGGCAAGATTTTAAATAGTTCCTAATACTTTAAAGGTAAACTCTGCTACCAAGGAGGAAAATATATTATTTCCTGACTTGAAAAAATAGCTTTTTATGAATTTGGCTTTCTCTGTGATTCCATGTTTAGGTCTGCTTTATGCTGTCGGGGGTTATGATGGAGCTTCACGTCAGTGTCTCAGCACAGTAGAATGCTACAGCGCCACAGCAAACGAGTGGACCTATATAGCAGAAATGAGTACCAGACGGAGTGGAGCAGGTGAATAAGAACCTCATTTAGTAATTGAAGCATGGAAATGATGGAAAAGAATTAAACAAGTGAAATGATGGCATCTCTTTATATTATCAGAAAATATATGCTGATTCTAGTGACACTTAAAATGTCTTTTGCATTATGCAGGTAGAGTTGGTAGGTAGCTGCACTTAAATTTCACTTTGTAAAATTTCTAAAGTGTTATATTAAAGGCTTCTGTTTTGTTTAATTATTTATATTGCTTGGCATTACTTTTAGGTTTTTGTTTCTAGTGCTTATTGGAGAACTTGCTTAATAATCAACTCCATATCCATTGCTTACAGATTTTATGCTCTAATATTGGTTTGCTTTTATCACGAAAGTTGTTTTCAAAAGATTCGTGTAAAGGACTTCCCTCTCTGTGTTTCACCTCCATATTATTTTTATTGTATTTGACATGCTTTTTTAGAACAATAGTTCTGAGATTCTCATTTGTAATTCTATTTGTTTCTACTTCTTAGGCTGTATGCTTTAATATTGACTTTTAATATGAATAATCATTTCAGAAGTTTTATTTACAAGTCATTTGAAGAAACCCTAATATATTATAATTTCTTGTCCCTTTTACTCTACTATTGTTTGGTTCTTTGTGTTTTACAGGTGTTGGTGTGCTAAACAACTTATTGTATGCTGTCGGGGGTCATGATGGCCCTTTAGTACGAAAAAGTGTTGAAGTGTATGATCCCGCCACCAACACATGGAGACAGGTTGCAGATATGAACATGTGTAGAAGAAATGCAGGTATCTATCTAGTTTATGATTACAAAATTTATACTGAATTGTATTCAGAGTATCACTGTGTATTTCCATTGTTCTTTTACTGATCTGAGTTCCCTAATAGACTTGCTCTTTAAAGGCAGAAACGTTTGTAATAATCCTATATAGTGAATGCCTAGTATAGTGTCTGGACATAACAGGTTGATGTGATCCTTCTGTTAACTTATAATATCTGTCAAAGTTTACTTTTTGGTGATGAATGTAGAGACTTAATTAGAGGAAGAACCCTCTTTATTTGATACTTGAATTCATTCATTCTTACCACAGACATATTTGAGTGTCTACCTGTATCACATTCTGAAGCCCAGTTCTCAGGGAATTTAGTCTAGTTGAGTAAATATTTATACCAGATAAAAAAGCTAGTTGTTTATCTGAATCTGGAGGGGAAGCCTGAAGAAGCAACCTCATTTTAATACAGTTCAGGGTTTCTAGAAAATGGAAAAGCTAAAATAACAACAACAATAATTTTAAGAAAGCTGAGGTCTTCAAGATCTCTTTAAGTAGGTACAGAACTACCTACTTAAAAAGAAGATCTGTAGAAGGGAAATAGGAATGGAAAATAGATTCAGGGTACCTGGGTAGTCTTTTTGGGAAATTCTCATTTTCTTAAAAATGCCATTGTCTTCATGCCAGTTCCCATAATCCAAAATAAGTTCCTGATGATTCTCAAACTCACTGTATACCACTGGATGATGGTGCAAGATGCACCCTCCATCCCCCCAGAAATGTTCTTCTTAATTTCTCTTTAATTTAAATGTGATCACTAAGGGAGATAAGTATATGGGACTGCAAGAACTTGCTCAACAGAGCAAAATATAAAATTAATTTACTTGACCTTTTACCTCATCCAACTGGTACAACTGGTACTTGGTGAAGTACTAAAACTCTCTTAGCTATGGATAGTCCAGAACTATTAATAGTAAGACCCACAGATCTGGGGCCCAGCACATATGAAGTTAGAAAAGCATACGTGCATGTGCTTCCTGGATTAGGAAATTTATTTGCAATTTGAACTTTTGTTATTATTTTCCTAAAGATTATTCTAGTCTTATTTTTTCTCTACCCTTGTTTTATTGTTTTCAAATCAAAATTAGCCATTTCTTCTAGCCAGAAGAATAAGGAGATACTTTGTGTATGTAGAGCTATTGTCATCCTGCTCTTGCTTTTCAGGTATTTGAACTACTTTAAAATGATATGAGTTTGCTTCCTGTCGAGAGACTATCATAGTAGCACAACAGAGTTTGAGTAAAGGGGATCCACTCCATTTGCACAGAAGACACTATTGCTTTTAAATGCTGTGTAGAGATTTGGGCTCATTATTTTGTTACGTTAAAAATCTACAAGCACCTATTAATTGTGTTAGCAAAACTGTCTGTAAAGAGACCAGTGTGCGGGCAGCACCCTTCTGGATGTTTTGATGCCCTGTAGTACCAGTTCATAAAAGCTCTGAGTCGTGTTTAAAATTATTAAATATGCTTTTAAAAAATAAATTGAAATAAAGAGCTTTTAAAATGTGTTTATCTTTTCACTCAGCAGTTTTCTTTGTAAACATTTATATTAAGAAAATTATTGCAGAAGTATGCAAAATGTGCAAGAGATCCTTGTTCATTGTAACATTATTGATAAGAGCAAAAAAGCTGAAAATAAGTTAAAATCCATCAGTAAAAGACAAATTATGGTATTATCATACATGGAATACTATGCAGCCATTAAAAATTATGTAGATCTGTATTTATTAACTTGGGGAAATGTCCAAGGTATATATTGTTTGGTGGGAGTGAGTAAAAAGTAGCATGTGTAGTATGAGCTACTTTGGGGTTAAAAAAAAAGGAGTGTCTGAGTATATACATGTAGAAAAGAGCCAGAATTTCGATGATCAGGATTCTAAGCGGTATAGGATTAGTGGTGGACTTTATACTTTTCTAGATGTTTTGAATTTTGCAAAAATCCAAAAAATATTTTATTCTCATAATAATTAAATAAATAATACTGTTTTCCCTTTTAAAGGAGATAAAATAGTTGACCAGTCAGTATAATAATTAAAATTCAGAATCATTTTTACTTTCTACTAATATATATATTTATTTTTCCTTTTTCCTTAGGATTTCCTTAGAAGCTGACTTTGGGAGAGTTCTTTGACTTTTAATTTTCTATTGTTTTTAATAAAATGGGGATTAAAATAGTTTCTAACCTGTAAAGTAAGGTTATTGTGAAGGTTAAATGAAATAATGCATATATAAAGCATCTACTGCATAAGTAACATATGAGTAGGAGCTTACAGTTAGTATTAGATTCTCAGATATAAAGGAATTCTTTTCGGGTTCCCCCATCTTCTCTCTTTGCCTCTTTCCAGGAAGTACGTGTCTCTGGATCACCTCACCAGACACGTTCAGGGATACTTATATTCATCCAAATTTTTAAAATAATTGTTTTCTCTCTGTGTAATTTTTTTAAAGGAGTTTGTGCAGTTAACGGTCTGTTATATGTAGTTGGAGGGGATGATGGTTCCTGTAACTTGGCATCAGTAGAATATTATAACCCAACAACTGATAAATGGACAGTTGTGTCATCTTGTATGAGCACAGGGAGAAGTTATGCAGGTAATAATTGTTCAGTTTTCTTATAGTCTTCTATTATAATACGAAAGGATTACATCATTATGATTTTTACATTAAGAATGTTTTTCTCGGGGCTTCCCTGGTGGCACAGTGGTTGAGAGTCCGCCTGCCGATGCAGGGGACACGGGTTTGTGCCCCGGTCTGGGAAGATCCCACATGCCGCAGAGCGGCTGGGCCCATGAGCCATGGCCACTGAGCCTGCGCGTCCGGAGCCTGTGCTCCGTAACGGGAGAGGCCACAACAGTGAGAGGCCCGCGTACTGCAAAAAAAAAAAAAAGAATGTTTTTCTCCTGTATAAGAAGGAAGTCTTTTCTCAAAGTATATCTTATTTCTTATTCTCAAAATAATTAATATCAGATATGTATATTCTGAAATAAAGCACTAGTATCCTTTTGTCATTCTGTAGTCACTTGTATTCAAAATTACAAATCTTTCCAGTGTGGCATCATAAAATTTAATATGGCTACATCTGTATGCAGTGTCATGGAATTCACAATGTAGCAAGGCTTTAATTACTCAAATATCCAAAAGATATGAGCCCTATAACATCTCCCCTGGCAGGGCTCCATGTGATACTATTACAGTGAGGCTACAGAGTAATTTTCTTACTTAAGCACAGCACTGATTAAATTATAAAATATCAGTTTGGTCCATTCTCTTCGTAAGAGAAATGGTAATACTCTTTAATAAATATAATGCTGAGTCTTTAAAAGTATATGTTGCATGTAGTTTATTCTGATGATATTTATATTGCTTTAAATATTAGAATGTTTCAGTAACATTCTAATATAGATTTAATAGTGGGGAAAAAAGAAATTTATACTAATTAACCATCACTGTTACTTGTCATCTAAAACAACACCTAATACAACTATTGATATATAGAGTAGGATCCCAGGATAGCATTCCTCAAAATTACGTGAAATTTTTTAAAACGGCTTTATTGAGATATATCTGACATAGAATAAATAGCATATATTTAAAGTGTACAGTTTTATTAGTTTTGACATATGTATATAACCACAAAACCACCACAATCAAGGTAGTGAAAATATTCATCACTCTTAAAAGTCTGTTTGTGCCCCTTTGAGTATTAAGTGGATCTTAGTATTTCTTGAGTAAAATTATTTTCCCTTAATTGTAACTGTGAAGAGCAAAAGACGAGCTCTGGATTAAATAGTCTTATGTAGTTTTGGTCCCTAATTTTTAAACAAAGATTTCATTGTCATTTAGATTAAAATGATAGTAATACTAAAGTTTCTAAGAAAGAGATTTTGAAACATCATGATCTGTTCAGCCCCTCTTAAGTAATAATATAAAAACTTCAGTATTTTCTCAGAGATACAGAATGCTTCCTGTGACTTCTGTTTTATTTCTTCGTTTCTTTGTTCAGGGGTCACAGTTATTGATAAACCATTATGAGCCTGAAGGACATTTCCAGCACATTTACACATGAGAAGAAGCAGACTTCAACAAGTACTTCTGAAGTGACTGAGAGTCTAGCACTTCTCCACTTGTAGCTGCACTTTAAGTCTCCGCAGAAGATAAGATCATCTGCCTTTATAGGCCTCAGATATTGAAGATTATTTTTGGTAGATGCACCGTGTAAGCTTTTCTGCAGTGAGCAGCAGCTGACTGAATTTTAATAAGAAACTTGGACTGCAGTATTATTCTGTAGTCTTTGGACAATAGTTGCTTTCACAAAGACTAGTTACCAATCTTGAATGACTAGATTATTTTGTGAAGGGGGATAAATATGTGTTCTTGTAAAATTAAGTTTCATCTTTATTCCTTCTCCTGAAAATCTGTATACACAGGAACTGAAAATCTTTGAACAGGTATTAAACTGTGTAAGTATACAAACTAGTTGAGGGATAAAACTGTTTGCTTTTATAAAATATGTTTGATTACATGAGTATAATAAATTGTGTGCATATAAATGTGTGTCTATTTGCTTTCCTTTAAATATGTTTGAAAAGATGTTTGAAACTTGATTATACTATTTATAATTGGCACAGTACTTTGAATTATGCCAGTACTACATTGTAAAACAGAGTTGTATTTTTTGATATTTAACAATGCTTAACACTTTAAAATGCCACTTCTGAGGAATGAACTGGTGTAACACACTTGAATACATGTGTGATGCCAAACTTTTTAAAATAAAATATAAATTATGCTTATTTATTATTTTCTTTGGTTTAATCTTGGTCATGTTTTGGTGTGTATTTCAAATTTTTTTCTTAACAGTTTGGCATGAACATTACTGCAGGTTTTTGATGAATATAATGAATGTATGGAATTCAACTGAATTTGCATGGTCTTAAGAATTTTTTCTGTGTGTATAAATTTAGCTGCTATTAACAGAAAAGACAACTTTCTGTGAGTAGCCATCTGTGTTGATCAGATAGAATTTTTCTGAGATCTTCAATTAATCTTACTTTAAAAATGACCAAAATATGTCTTTCTTGAATTAACTTTGAATAAAAGTTTGTATATTATTTGATTCACATTGTCCTTGATTTTTATCTATTTAGTTTGCTACTAAGAAAGTTGCCTGTTCACTTTTTGTATTCTTTTATAAAATTTGCATTTTCTAACTTCATAAATCAATATTTAAAATTTGTTGCCAAAGAAACCTACAAGGCAAGTCTGTTAAGTTCAACAACTGAAGTCATGGAAAACTGTTCTCCAAGAAGAAGCTACCTTAATAATCAAGGAAAAAGTCTCACAAGGATTGCTGAAATTTAAAGTTTTATATTCTTCTGTCCCTAATATGGGCAGGACACAAGATAAAGATAAAACAAATAGCACTGGACCAAAAAGAAAGTCAAAGAAAAAATACCTACTTTAAAACAACTGAGAAATAAATTGTGGTTTTGATACCAAATAAAAGGAATTGAGGAAATGGGCATGGGGGAGTGGGGTGGACAGCTGAGGTGCTGGGACAGGAGGAGGAGGAGATGGAAGGGGGCGATGGGGTATAGTGGCTGTTTCTCAGAAATTTAAAAGGTAGGCATGAGCTCTTGCGAGAACAGTCAATAATCAAGAGGAAAGAATTATACCTGTGATAAAATTTGTTTAGTTAATATAGAGTATTCACATTTAAACATAGAACCACATTTATTACCAACTTAGTTGAATTTTCCGTTGTAAGTGGAAATATGAAGACTTGAATCAGAAAAAGAAAAAGCCTGTGTTCACCTTATGAAAACATGAATTTCTGCATTAGTGTGGCTCCAAGCACATCCATTGTCAACAAACATGTTGAGGATCTAATGAACTTGGAGCAATGCTAGCTGCTTCTGACAGTGGCACCAAGAAAAGTGTGTCATTACGTTTCCTGATCACTTCCAAACACTAATTTTCCATGAAACGCTCCATGAATCTGTCAATTAAAGATTTATCTAAAAATCTTTAAAGCTTTTCTTAAAATATAATCTATTAGGGTGACAGTCTTAAAAAACTTAGCATGTCAGATACCTCTTTGTCTTTTCTTTCTTTGAAGCTTTAATAGCTATACCATAAAACTGTTTGCCAAGGTTTGTCAGTAGCTAGATTCATAACTCCATGATTTCAGAGAATTTGCCCCCGGCAGCCTTTGTCTCTCCAATTTGAAACATCTTGTTTTGTTTTGTTTAGGCTTATAAAAATGTTCCTGGCTTGTTCAGATTATTGTACAAAAAAGAGAGGTCAGAAGTCTTAGAAATCCTGCCAAGGGAACCACCAGGTGTGAGCAGAGTTCAAGGTTATATCCATGAAAATGCATTGTAAAGCAACTCTGCTGCTTGCTTTGCTTGGCTCTACACCTTCTTGACTGAAAGCAGTGATGACTGGGGTTGAGGTGAATGGTGTGTATACTTTCAGCTCCCCTCCCATCCCTTATGGACTCTGGCATATGATTCCTGGTTTTTATTATCATCCCTTATAGACAGCATGAGGACCCATGTATTTATAATGTCAGCTGTTGATGAGTTATGAGACAGGGTAGCATAATATTACATAGTGATGTAATGGGTTAGCCCAGCGGTCCCCAACCTTTTTGGCACCAGGGACCGGTTTCGTGGAAGAAAATTTTTCCACAGAATGGTGGTGGGGGTAGGGGGATGGTTTCAGGATGATTGAAGCTCATTACATTTATTGTGCACTTTATTTCTATTATTATTACATTGTAAATATATAATGAAATAATTATACAACTTAAAATAATGCAGAATCAGTGGGAGCCCTGAGCTTGTTTTCACTTGCCACTCGCTGATAAGGTTTTGATGTGAGTCTGCAAGCAGTTGATTTATTATGGTCTCTGTGCAGTCAAACCTCTCTGCTAATGATAATCTGTATTTGCAGCTGCTCCCCAGCGCTAGCATCACCCCCTCAGCTCCACCTCAGATCATCAGGCATTGGATTCTCGTAGGGAGCACACAACCTAGATCCCTTGCATGCACAGTTCACAGTAGGGTTCGCGCTTCTATGACAATCTGATGCCGATGCTGATCTGACAGGAGGAGGAGCTCAGGAGGTAATGTGAGCGATGGGGAGTGGCTGTAAATACAGATGAAGATTTGTACGCTGGCTGCTGGGCTGCTCACCTCCTGCTGTGCAGCCCGGTTCCTAACAGGCCACGGACCAGTACTGGCCCGGGGGTTGGGGACCCCTGGATTAGCCTGCCTCTTGTTTCAGTTTGGTCTTGAGCAAATTGTGTCCTACTGGCTTTTACGGCCGCCGTGTCTCATTTTGGAGAGGAGGCTACATGGGAAAGTTGAATCACACTTTGAATCAAGTTTCTGGCATTTTAACCCTGGCTTCACGACTCTAAGGAAAAAAGCAGTGTGTGATGTATTGTAGAGCCCATGGGCATAGGAATCAGATGGCTGTCAGTTTGCATGCCCCTCTGTCAGTTGCTAGCTGTCACCACTTTAAACACATTTCTTAACCTCTGACATTTTGTCTTCTCTAAAATGGCAACAGTAGTGTCTATGTCACTTACAAGGTTATTGTGGAGTTTGAAAGAAATGGTGTATATTAGTGGGTTTGACATACAGAAGACCCTCAATAAATTATCACTACTGTTGCAGTTCTCTGAACCTCCCATTTCTTCATTGTAAGGAAATAAGTGAGTTGAGCTTATTTCTGTAATTTTGGAGCCATCTCTGTATTTCCTTTCAGCTCTGAATCTCCAAGATTTAAAATAATAATTTGACCCCTTCACATACATACATCTATCTGCTCCGATATAAAAAATATATATCGCTACTGTGGTAGGATTTTAAGTCAGATAATAACAAACATAGTATTACTGAGCACTTCCTGTATTTCAGATACTGTGCAAAGGGCTTTGCATACATAATCACATTTATTGTCATAACAAACATTATTATAATACCCATTTTACAGAAGTACTAGATAAAATTTTGAGAAATAAGTTATCTAAGAGCACACTGCTAATGAGTGACAACCTGGTAGGTCTGACCCCATAGCGCATGCTCTTAACACTCCTTGACAGAAGGCGGCACGTTTGGGCAAAGGGAAACTTGGGCTGCGGTGCAGTCACACCCACAACCTCTAGGGGGGCGCCTAGAGCTAGGCCGGCCAATCAAAGGAATCCTAAATTGGGGTGAGGGGCTGGGATGCACTCCTGCATCAACCAGTCACTGGACTCAGGCTGCCCCCTGGAAAGGGACTTATGCCATGGGAAAGTGGCTCTTTTTGCCAACATTCAGTAGCTGAAGACCTGCTTTAGTCCTGAAGGGGGGACCTAGGTGGTGCAGCACAGCATCCACCCCAGGACACCATAGACCTCCTAAAGACAGGGCTCTGAACACTCAAGGGACAGATCCCGTTTCTTTTCATTTGATGTGATTTTTCTGTCATGATACTTTACAAAGAACGTGGGTGTCAAACACATGGGACAGTTAGATGAATGGGTAGAGGTCACTGGACCTAACAAGAGACACATCCCTCAAGAAGGGGCTTCCTAAAGCAGATGGTACCTGACCCCTTATTTCAGGCAGGACAGCCAGTCCGATCACAGCCATGAGAAGCGACATTATCCCGTTTGTACAAAGTCCTGCATAGAAAGTGACTTCAACTAGACCGCGTGTTGCCCTTGTGCAAGTTTTAAAAGGCTCTCTTAAGCGAAAGCTTAAATTCGCGGATGACCCCCATCCGTGCACACTCCTGCACCCTGCAGGGTCGGAAGGCGGTCAAGCCTGGCTGCAAGTGTGAGCCCCGTGCGGGTCCGCGGCGGCGGTCACCCCGCGGGCAGGGCCAACTGCCGCGTCCAGTCTCTCCTAAACCTCCCGGACCCTCGGCTTCCCGTCCGCAAACAGGAATGGCGCTGCATTTGAAGATCCCCATCTCCCACGTAAACGTAAACGTAAACGTAAACGTGGGAGTTATCAAGTGGCGCTGGGGAAGAGAAAGAGGTGGTCTAAACTCGGGGTGCACCAGCGAAAGCTGCGACCTGTGAACCCAGCGCGGCGAAAACACTTCACAGCCCGCAGAATCGCTGCCGCCTCGACCGCTCAAGCGCCTGGGAGCGGGTCCGAGGTTGATACGCGACCCCTCACTGTCTCACCTCCGCCCCACCTACCTGGCTGTGCGCTCCCGCCCCCAGGCTCCGCGGCGCCGCTACTGGTCTGACGCCCAGCTCTCACGATCCTCACTCCATCCGCTCAGCCAATGGCCGCGGCACCAGTGCTCCATTCGCGCGAGTCACACGATGCCGGCAGCTGCGCAGACCAACCACAGCACCTGGAAGGCGGGGCGGGGGCCCTCGCAAGCCAATAACGGCGGGAGGAACCGCCTGAGCGGCTGAGCCTAGCGAAGCTCGGGAGGAGACGGCAGCAGGTACAGCGGAGCGCAGGTGAGTGGCCGGGGTGGAAGAGGGTACGGCCGCTGGCCGCGGATGGAGGCCGGGATGGAGGGCGTGGCGGCGGGTACGGGTGGAAAAGGGTGAAATCCCTCAGTCAATGTCGGAACCGGGCACGGCCCTCAGCCGTCCGGGACAGTGGTCACAGCCCAGGGTGCCAGTGTGACCAGAGTTGTACAAAAGGAGGGGGGCAAGATCAGTTTGTGTGCGCGGCGGGGCGTGCGGTTGGGAAGAGCGTCCGAGGAGGGTACTGAAGGATGAATGGGAGTTGGGCAGAGGACGTACCGGCAAGGGACGCTGTTTCGTGGGCAGAGAGGCCCAAGCGGAGGACGGTCAGAGGCCTTCTTGTAGGAATACCGAGGGTGGGGGCGAGAAGGTGAGAGAGGAGGAGAGCAGAGGCCTATGTCTTTATCAGTGGGGAGGCGCTCGCTGGAACTCTAAGGGTCTGGAGAAGGGGTGGTGAAGCCTGTCTGCTGTTTAGATGGATGCTGGCATCGTGTTCTGGAGGGAGGGTTTAAGAAAGGCACGCTTGGAGGCGCGATCCGGGCACGGCGAAGGGCAGGCACTGCTGACAGCACTCCGACAGCTAAACTTGAAGGTTACTAAGGGAATCCACAAATGACTACATTTCTTTTGTCTGAGCCTGTAGCAGGCCTCCGGTCAATCCAGTTGTGCAAGGGTGAAAAAAGGAAAAGAAAATCCACTCTTTATTTCCCTTCCCCTTTCCTCTTTAATTCCTATTTTTTGCTTCAGTTGTCAACAGTGTGTCCATTTCCCTCCCTTGAGTCTGGAGAGTAAACTCCTGAATGTTAATTAAAGCAGTTATCTCTAAATAGGGTAAGTGTGTGAAGACTTAACCCGGGCAGCAGAGATAGAGGTCTGGAACATTCTGTCCCAGATGGCTAAGTAGGTGGTGGCACCAGTTCACTGCGCGGTACAGGAGGTAGGGAGTGTGTGGGTAGGGTTGCAAGAGGCAGTGGCGGAACACGTTGGACATGTTGACGGTGACGTGCCTCTGAACTGTCTAAATTGGAGATGACCAGTAGATTTTTGGATAATCAGAACCTGGGGTTTAGGAGAGAGGCCTAGAGAGAGAGAGAGAGAGATTGTGGATATCAGCATATTCTCGCAACAGGAGCAGATTAGCTCACTCCAGATAATCTAGAATAGTTGGAAGGAGTAAAGAAAGCATCTCTGGGAAACTATTCAGCCTCAATTCTTGAGTCTTCCTTTCTCAAAAGCTGTACCACAGACTTAACTAAATCAGAAAGTGCTGTATCCTTTCTCATCTCCTGGTTGAGTCTTTGGAACTAATGTTTCCTCTATTCAAAACTATCCCCCCCCAACCCCATCGCACCCGACTTTACTCTCTTTTAATCTAGTCACCTCCCCTCCATGCTCCAGGCTTGAGTTTAGATGCCTCTTTCTCTAGGATGCCTCTTTCCCTGGGCCTCTCTGTTCTATATTTCCAACCCTTTATTGTTCTTGTCACAGATTCTGTGACAATTTGGTTACTTCTTTGTATTCCTCACTAGATTTTATGTTTTGAAGTCAGGGGTGAGGGCAGCAGGGAGCACAGTGACTACACATAGTACCACCCATTAAATCAGAGTGAATACATATGAATCCCAAGAAAGGCGGGCATTTCAAAGTGAGAAGTATCAAATCTTCCAGACTGGCCAGATAAAATAAACTCAAAAACATGTTTGTTGGATCTGGAAGCTTGGAGACTTAGTGATTTTACTTAGAGTAAATTCAGTGCATTGATTAGAATAGGAAACAGATTGTAATTGCTAGAGAATGGATGGGAAATGTGAAAATCATTTTCACATATATGTGAAATATTCCAGCCTATGTGGAATGCTCTTTCAAGGGGCTTGGGTAAACTGTGGGAATTATTCCTCTCTTACTATAATATTTATGTGCTTTATTATTTCGGATCACAGTATAGCACAATGAATGTGAGCACAGGCTCCCCCACGTAGCTTTCTTGTAATTTGGGGAAGTTACTTAATCTTTCTAAACCTCAGTTTTTCATTTGTAAAATGGGGATAATAAAAGTGCCTACCTTGAAGGTGTGGTAAGGATTAAAGTCTTTAATATAGAGAAAGCATGTAACACTCTTAGAAGTTAGTGGCCTATAGAAAGTCCTTAATAATTGTTAGCTTCTTGTAGCTGCCATGTGTCAGGTCCTATGTTAAGTACTTCACGTGCATTATTTCTTGGACTCATGAGAAGAACTATATTTATATTCCCTATTTTTTCAGCTTTTTTGAGGTACAGTTGACAAAACTGTAAGATATTTCAAGTGTATGTTGTGGTGATTTGATATACATGTATATCATGAAAAGATTCCCATCATCTAGTTACTATTGTTATTCTTTACATTCTGCAGATAATAAAACTGAGGCTTAGAGAAGTGACTTAACTTGCTCAAGGTCACACAACTAGTAACTGGTGTTGGTTTAGCATCATTAGATTTGGTAACGACCTCATGAAAAATGAGGATTGGAACAACTTTTATTTTGTAATTTGGAATATTGAAGACATTTTGGTGTGGATGGGGACCTAGATTGCAAGCACAGTGGGCCCTTGAACAACTCGGGGATTGGGGCGCCAAACCCCTGGGCTGTTGAAAATCCACACATAACTTTTGGCTCCTCCAGAACTGAACTACTGATAGCCTACTGTTGACCGAAGCCTTACCGATAACATAAACAGCTGAGAAAAGAAAACGTTAAAAAATTAGGAAGAGAAAATACATTTACAGTACTGTGCTGTATTTATTGATACCGTAAGTTTATGTCTTTTTACAAGATGAATGGTCTGTCAGTACCTACATCAACATTGTCTTATATGATACAAAACACTGTGGATGTTATGAATATTACTAACACCAGACATCAAAAATGAAAAGATAATGTGAAAAAGAAATTCATATTTATTCACATGTATCAGGATTCATGCATTGATAATGAAGAAGCAGCAATATGATTGCTTTGTGGTCACCTCGTGTAGTCGATACTATTGCTTTACAGTAGCTCAGCCTATACACTAATAAATGAATCATTATAAGGTTTTATAGCATAGTATTAGTCATATCCATAATACAGTATTGGAAACATTGTTACTTTTTTAAAAAAACACTTCACTGATAATAGGCTGGTTTGCAGTAACACATTAATTTTATATTAAATATCACTCACTTTATGCCTGTGTAAGAATAGTATTTACATATATTTTATGCATTCATGACATACCTAACTTTTTCTTAATTTTTTTGATATTTCTAGGCTATGTGGTTTATCTGTGAATTTTTTCAAATTGTTGCAAGTCTCCCCAAATTTTTCCAATATATTTATTTTAAAAAATCTGAGTCTAAGGGGACCTGCACAGTTCAAACCTGTGTTATTGAAGGGTCAGCTGTAGTTGAGTGAGTTGTGTGTGTGAGAATTAACCAGTCAGAGGCTGTATGTTGATCTCTCCCTTGAGACAGAAGTTGGTTGGTCCAAAGAAAAAGAGAAAGGGAACAGTGGCTTGGGGGAGAGGTGATGGAGGTTAGGAAAACTTTTCTCAAGAAAGGAGGACTTGAGTATGTTGGGTATTTTGGGTTTTTTTTTTGTGGTACGCGGGCCTCTCACTGTTGTGGCCTCTCCCATTGCGGAGCACAGGCTCCGGACGCGCAGGCTCAGCGGCCATGGCTCACGGGCCCAGCTGCTCTGCTGCATGTGGGATCCTCCCGGACCAGGGCGCGAACCCGTGTCCCCTGCATCGGCAGGCGGACCCTCAACCACTGCGCCACCAGGGAAGTCCTTGAGTATGTTTTTAAACTTGATGGGATGAACTCAGTGAAGAGGGAAAGATGAGAAAGAGTAAGTGATGGACAAGTTCTTGATGAGGTAGGATAAGAACACAAGACCAGACAGTCTTAGAGGAGAGGGTGAGTGAGCACAGGCTGTGGCACAATAGTCCCCATGCTGTAAGTCACTTGAGAATGAGTAGGACAGAGGAATAGGAATGCAAAGTGAATTCAGAGTCCTGAGGAAGCTGGCTAAGCTTCCCAGGATCCTCTATGATAAGAGGTCTATGGGGGAAGGGGGCATTAAATACTATTAAGAGTGTCCGAGGCTTAATATATTTGTTTTTAGAGTGGCCCATGATAATTCATAAATTAGGGACATCAGTAAACATTTTTAGGAAAGTGACATTCTTCATAAGTTTTTCTGTTTTTTGATTTGGTGACCTATTAAGCTTATTTATTAAATAAGTAAAACATGCTCATGAAAAAAATTAAAATTGTAAGAAGGTATAAAATGGAAAGTAAAATCTTTCTCCTCTTCATAAGCCCCCCAACCGTGTATACATATGCATTTTCTGTACATTTTCTATGTTCGTGTGTGTGTCTGTCATATGTACATATGCACGAAACTGCATAAAGTATATAACCTTTTCACAAAAATATAAGTGGGGTTCTTGCTATACATTCTGCAACTTGCTGTTTCACAACACTGTATCTTAGACATCTTTCTATGTAGAACGTGTAGCTCTTCCTCCTTTTATGTGGCTGTGTGTCTTTGGAAGGACCTGATAGAATTTATTTAATTCATTTCTTGTTGATGGACTTAACATTTTGTTTTACTTTTTTCTCTTTCTTTTTGCTATTATTATTTTGCTATTTTTGCAATGCTTCTTTCAGTCTTAGTGTGCTCATCTTGGTACACTTGAGTGAGAAAATTGCTGGGTCAAAAGGTATATTCATTTTGAGTTGTAATAAATACTGTGAATTTTATAGACTAATCCTCCCATCAACAATGTACAATGGTGCCTATTTCCCCAAATTGTTACTGGGTACTGGGCATTATGAAACTTAAAGATTTTGTTTTAGGATGCATTTCCTATTTGAGTCAAATTGAACTGCTTATTTGCTTAGTAAGCATTTGTATTTATTTTTCTGTGAACCTTCCGTGAATGGTCTTTGTCATTTTTCTGTTGGGTTTTTAGGCTTTTTCTAAAGCACCCATTGTAGCCCTTTGTCATAATTTTTGGAAATATTTTTCCCAGTTTGTCATTTGATCTTTGACTTTATTTATGATTGTCTTTTTATTCACCATTATAAGTATTTAATTTTTATGAAGTCATGTTTGGCAGACTTTTTCTTTATAGATTCTTTTAGTTTTAAGTGACCCAACTATTGCTCATTGAAATTACAAGTTTTTCTTGGAGACCACACTGAAAAGTCTCTAAAGATGGCTTGAAATTTCTTATCCACTATTGTTCTTTAGATCCTGCTCTTGAAAGTTAACAGGTGACTTTGAAATCATACACCACAAATGGAGGTGATGATGACATCCTGTAGACTGGGGTTTTTAATCATGTTTAGGACCTGAGCGATTGGCACTCCTATAGTAATTTAAAAATTAATCAGAAGCATTTTAAAAACTGTTTTCTTAGAATTTCATTGTTTAGCTTGCTTATTTATATATTTATTTATTTACTTATTTTTGCAGAATTATAAGGCTGTCTGCAGAGATTTGAAAAATGGCAACAAATGAAAGTATCAGCATCTTTAGTTCAGCATCCTTGGCTGTGGAATATGTAGATTCACTTTTACCTGAGAATCCTCTGCAGGAACCATTTAAAAATGCTTGGAACTATATGTTGAATAATTATACAAAGTTCCAGATTGCAACATGGGGATCACTCATAGTTCATGAGGTCCTTTATTTCTTGTTCTGTTTACCTGGATTCTTGTTTCAATTTATACCTTACATGAAAAAGTACAAAATTCAAAAGGTGAGTATGATGGACTTGCAGTGGAGTATTGTCATTAGTCTTGTTGAATATTTTTAAGGTAAATATAACTTTATAACTCAAAATAGACTAGATCAGCGCTGTCCAATAGACATACAATGAAGCCACATGTGTAATTTTCTAGTAGAATACATTAAAAAGTAGAAAGAAATAGGGAAAATAATGTTAGCAGTATATTTTATTTAATCCAATAAATCTCAACTGTTGCATTTCAGTAAGTAATCAAAATTTAAAAGTTTTAATGGGATATGTTATATTCTTATTCTTATAATAAGTCTTTGAAATCCAGTGTATATTTTACACTAATTTCAGCCCATCTCAGTTAAGACTAGCTGTATTTAAAATGTTCAATAGCCACATTTCTAGTTGCTAACATATTGGACAGCACAACCCTAGAGCATTTATTGTTAAGGTTTCAAGAATAATTTGTTAAATTGTACCTTAAGTAGATGTGATGTTTATCTAATTTGGGTTTATAAGTTTTAATTAAAAAAATTTTTTTTACTGAGATATAGTTGATATACAGTATATTAGTTTCAGATGTACAACATTGTGATTCAAAATTTTTATACATTATACTCCATTTAAAGTTATTATAAAATATTGACTATATTCTCTATGCTATACAATATATCCTTGTTACTTATCTATTGTATACATAGTAGCTTGTACTTCTTAATCCCCTACCTCTCACTCCTTCCCCCTTTCCTCTCCCTGCTGGTAACCACTAATTTGTTCTCTATATCTGTGAGTCTGTTCTGTTATATTTGTTCATTTATTTTGGGGTTTTTTCCCCACATGTAAGTGATAACATACATATTTGTCTTTCTCTGACTTATTTCACTTTGCATAATACCTTCCAGGTCCATCCGTGTTGTTGCATATGGCAAAATTTCATTCTTTTTTATGGCCAAGTAGTATTCCATTGTGTATATATGCCACATCTTCTTCATCCATTCATCTGTTAATGGACACTTAGGTTGCTTCCATATCTTGGCCATTGTAAAGAATGGTGCTATGAACGTTGTGGGTGTTTTCAGATTAGTGTTTTTATTTTTTTCAGATATATACCCAGGAGTGGAATTGCTGGATCATATGGTAGTTCTATTTTTAGTTTTTTGAGGAACCTCCATACTGTTTTCCACAGTGGCTGTACCAATTTAGATTTCACCAACTGTGTACTAAGTTTCCCTTTTCTTCACAACCTCGCCAGCATTTGTTATTTGTAGTCTTTTTGATTATAGCCATTCTGACAGGTGTGAGGTGAAATCTCATTGTGGGTTTTTTTGTTTGTTTTGTTTTTTTGCGGTACGCAGGCCTCTCACTGTTGTGGCCTCTCCCGTTGCGGAGCACAGGCTCCGGACACGCAGGCTCAGCGGCCATGGCTCACGGGCCCAGCCGCTCCACGGCATGTGGGATCTTCCCGGACTGGGGCACGAACCCGTGTCCCCTGCATCGGCAGGCAGACTCTCAACCACTGCGCCACCAGGGAAGCCCTCATTGTGGTTTTGATTTACATTTCCTTGATGATTAGTGGTGTTGAGCATCTTTTCATGTGCCTTTTGGCCATCTGTATGTCTTCTTTGGAAAAATGTCTGTTCAGTTCTTATGCCCATTTTTTAATCAGTTTTTTTTTTGATGTTGAATTGTATGAGCTGTTTGTATATTTTGGATATTAACCCCTAATCAGTCATATCATGTGCAAATATTTTCTCCCATTCAGCAGATTGTCTGTTTTGTCAAAGGTTTCCTTTGCTGTCCAGAAAAGCTTTTAAGTTTAATGAGGTCCCATTTGTTTATTTTTGCTTTTGTTTCCTTTGCTTTAGGAGGCAGATCCAAACAAATATTGTTACGATTTATGTCAGAGTATTCTGCCTATGTTTTCTTCTAGGAGGTTTATGGTGGTTACATACAAATTTTAAAATTATTTGTCCTAGTTCTGTGAAAAATGCCACTGGTGTTTTGATAGGGATTGCATTGAATCTGTAGATTGCCTTGGGTAGTGTGGTCATTTTAACAATATTGATTCTTCCAGTCCGTGAACACAGTATATCTTTACATCTATTTATGTCGTTTTCAGTGTCTTTGATCCGTGTCTCACAGTTTTCTGTTCTTTGTATTAATTTTGTATCCAGCAACTTTACCAAATTCATTGATGAGCTCCAGTAGTTTTCTGGTGGCATCTTTAGGATTTTCTCTGTATAGTGTAGTATCATGTCATCTGCAAACAGTAGCAGTTTTACTTCGTCCTTTCCAATTTGGATTCCTTTTCTTTCTTTTTCTTGTCTGATTGCTGTGGCTAGGACTTCCAATACTATGTTGAATAAAGTGGCAAAAGTGGTCATCCTTGTCTTGTTCCTATCTTAGAGGAAATGTTTTCAGCTTTTCACCATTGAGTATGTTGTTAGCTGTGGGCTTATCATCTGTGGCCTGTATTATGTTGAGATATGTTCCTTCTGTACCCACTTTATGGAGAGGTTTTATCATACATAAATTTTAATTTTAAAATTAGCTGCAAGGGAAGGTTATGGGGATTCATGAGTATTATTTTGCACTTCACTCCAGCCCTTGATATCTCAACTCTTAAATGTATGTTAATATGCTGAGACTTTGATCAAGACTGTTAAGGTTTTGTTTTTACCCTAAATATATCATGGTAATTCTGCAGCATTCATGTCATCCCCCCCAAAATGATGATGTTCCTAGCTTCTAGGTATTCACTTCAGTGTACTAAATGTTTCTTGAGAGCTTGCTATGCATGACAAAGTGTTGAGATATACGCAGTGCCTCTTCTCAGTTTTAAACATAGGGAAAATAGTGAACTCTAGTAATGTGTAGACTAATGAGTTTGACACAGTTCCCAGGAAGGAATCTGCACCACCTTGTTAGAAAAAGAAATGATTTGTTGACACTTGGTAAACCCACGATAGTTTCTAATGCTTACTGTTAACTTTTTTCAACAAGTCATGCCAAACTCAAACTCAAGGGCACACAGTCTTGGTGGAAAGCAGGCATCTTGGGAGTGTTCACCTAAGGAGACTGGTTTGTACTCATTGAGTCCATGGCGGGTGGCAGTCAGTGCACACATCCTCTCCGACCAGTCTCTTCTCTTTGTAGCCTCTCCCAGTGAGTCTCACTTCAAGCAAGTACTAACATTGATTCTCTCTGGGGATAGTGCAGAGGGTCAGCTGCCTGTGGACTCCAAGCCAAAGGAGGGAAGAACAAAGGGTAAAGGGAGAAGGAATTAAAAGGGCTGTGGCCTAAAGGAGAGTATCCTGTTACCGTAAATAAAGGGCACAACATTTCCAGAATACTTCTTATAAAAAGGCCTACTTTGAAAGGCAGAATTGAGTTTGGATGTCTAAGTTCTCATGCATGTTTGGAATTCTGGCTGCCACGGGTCACCCATTGGTTTATTTATGGGGCTGATTTGTTGTATGGCTGTCCAGGCCAAAGTATCCCTGTCTGTCTTCTGCCCTCTACAGTTGACTCACTGGTCAGAGGTGGTAACTTTTTCAGAGAGAGAAAGGCCTGTTTCATTCAAGGTTTTATGAAGACTTTAGAATAAAATGTGGCAAAAGAAAGGACGAAGTAATCTAGTTTACAACTAGTTACTGATAAACAGAGATCGAAAGCCTTCAAGTCTGTACTTAGCATGTCTTCCTTGACTTTCACAACCATTAAGGTCCCTGCTTTGAGATTTTTTGATACTAAAATTAGTTGTGAAGATAATCAGTACAAGTTTTCACAATATAAGGGGGTTTAAAAACAAGCCAAAAAATCAGTGTACACAGGTTTACACATTTTAAAGGCAGATACCCTGAAACAGTGAGGGTACAAGGAAAAAGTTGCTGGTGGAGCTAACACTGAAAACTCTGCTTTGAAACAGAATAGACAGCTAATGCACATGCTTGCTACTGGGGAGAATATTCACAGGAATGAGAGAGTAATGAAGTAGACCTTGCAGGATTTTTTTAAGTCTTACGTCTTGATAATTCTCTAGGGATTTTCCTCAAGGATTTATACACTAAAAACATTCTGTCTGAAGTCTGTGGGCCTGGTAAACAGTAAAACATGTGATTTTTTAGTTACAGTTGATTCATTTTTGTGTTAATTTCTGCAGCTACATCAGTATTAGAGTCTAGCCAGGATATCACAAGTCAGTTAAACATAGTTCTAGGGGAAAAAGAGTGCCTTTGCCGGCCCAAGCCAGAATCTTCCGTTTATTTTGTCCCCAATCACAGACTGGAAGTTTGGAGGAGCGGGGTCAGATCATGCTCAGAGTAGAAATAGACAATTATAAATTATCTCGCCTAATTTCCTCATTTTATTATTGAGCAGACTGAGATGTGAGCTTCACAGAGCCCCAGAGGTTAGAGCCAGCTCTCCAGACTGATTACCAGTTGAATGCTGTTTCTTTTTTGTCAGGGAAGGTAACTCTCCCAAAGAATTTCAAGAACAACACTGCAACCCTAGACTTTAGTTAGTCCAAGTTCCCCTAATAACTGCGTGTGTGATCCTGGGCAGGGAGGTTGACCTCTGGGCCTCTGCTGAGGTCAGTGGTTTCATCCTTGGGATATTACAGTTCAGTTAAAACACTTGCATTGGTAAGTTTCTGAATTTTTAGGTAAGGACATTTAAAACAAAGCAGTAACTATTTATTATCACCATCTTTTTGTAAAACCAAAAGCACTTTTTAACTAATTGCACCCCTTTAAATTGAATAAATTTTAGACTTTTATATATGGCTTTTTAAGCAAGTCGATAATCCTGATGAGGTTTTGTGAACGTTTCACTACAGTAATCTCACTTCCTCATTTTGACTTTAATCTGTGAACTTCATCTGTGGGCAGTAGCTCTCCGTTCTTTGGGAACCACTGGACACATTTGTTTTCTAAGTTCTTCCAGCTCAGAGAGTTTCTAATTCTGTCAATGTATAAGAACAAAAATGCACTTATTTCTGGGAATGAAAACCGCTGAATGGCTGGCAGTGTTGAGGTACCTGTGTAATAAGGCTTCCAATGCTATGTGTGCAGCTGCCTCAGCAATTGGGAGAACCCAACTGTGATCTTAGCGTAACACATTTCTTCCTCTGGCATTCCTGATAAAAGAAGTAAATGATCTGTGAGCAGCAAAGACAAGAGTTATTCGTTCTGTAGTGCTCCTTTGGTTTGTAGAGATCATTGGGACCATTATGCCTGGGTTTGTCTATTGACAATTTCTTCACCTATTTAAACTAGTGATAATATCGATAGTTGTCAAGGTTTTAGAAGTGCGTGTGTGTGTGTGTGTGTGTGTGTGTGTGTGTGTGTGTGTGTGTGTGTGTTGTGGTTCCTGGACCTTAGTTACTGTAACACAGCAATTATAATATAGAATTCACATAACATAGGATTAATTAAATAACATAAACTTAAGTCCCCATATAAACGTTAGAGAAAAAGCTAGGAATTTACTTCTAGTTTTCAGGTGAAACTCCTGATAGCAGAGGCTAATACTAAATATTTTGATTTTTTTCTCCATAGGATAAACCAGAAACGTGGGAAAATCAATGGAAATGTTTTAAAGTACTTCTCTTTAATCACTTTTGTATCCAGCTTCCTTTGATTTGTGGAACCTATTATTTTACAGAGTATTTCAATATTCCTTATGATTGGGAAACAATGCCAAGATGGTATGTAGATGAAGATTTGCTTTTTATACTCAGTCATGGTTTATCATTGAATTAAAATATCCTTAATGTTATTTTCTTTCTTCATTGGGTCAGTGTTTGTTTCTTCTAAACTTTGGAAATAAATAAAATGTAGAAAAGTAAACCGTAACAGAAACTTAAAATGTCCCCATTTTTATATGTTTCTATATTTTAGTGTAATATTTTTATTGGAAGGTGAGTTTCTTGCATCAGAAGTTTCCATAGCATCCATTATATGATTGTGTACAGATACACATGCTTATGCCAAGAAAAAATATATTGCATTTTAAGTCTAAAATGAAAGAAAAAATGAGAGAATAGTTTGTGAAGTTTATAAAAATTATGTCCATACAGACAGAAACATATATTATCTGAGCATAAATATTTGTGTTCAAATACTATTTGTATTCAACTGTCTGTTCTGACTTAACCTGAATACAGATGTACAGTATATAGATATGTGCTTTTCCTATTACTGTATATTCAACATATAAAAGAATTTCTGTGTATGTGTTCATATGTATATAAAATATATTTTGCCCATTGCACTTATATGCTTCTCTTTGTCAGGAAAAAAACGATGATTTTACTCTTATTAATCTTAATTCAAGTCCTTTATCAATGTTACTCTTTTCCTAGAAATTTTGAGTTTTGTTTCTTAACTCTGACTTTATACCTGTGACTTTTTTTTAAGCGAATTAGAATTGGTATAGTGGTCAGCTTCTTTAACCCTTCTTCAGGTGGTATCATATAGGTAGCTTGCATCTATATGTATTGTTTTGAGAATTTGTTGATCAATAAAACCAGTTAGGTCAAGCTGGTATTTGCTTTTATGCAGTGTCTCCAGCAGTGATCCCAGGTAAAAGTCTAGATTGTTTAAGTAAAAGTTATTTAATCCTCATTACAGTATTTTCATCTTAAAGGTACATGCTTTTGGCAAGATGCCTTGGCTGTGCAGTGATTGAGGATACCTGGCACTATTTCCTGCATAGGCTCTTACACCACAAAAGAATATATAAGCATATTCATAAAATTCATCATGAGTTTCAGGTATGTTAGAACTATATTTAATCCATTTTTTTCTATTAGAGGCAAAAATGTCATTTAAAAAAAAGTCTCCTGGACTTTAAAAAAAATTGTCAGTGATGTTTTTATTTCTTTTTCCTTTGGCATGATTGTTAAGAATATAATACACACACACCTAAACACAAAGGGAGTTCTACAGATTTTCTTTAATATCTTAATTTCATGGTAAATTGAGACCTGAAAGAAAAATGTTACGTGAAATCGTTCATTTTTGTCTTTGGGTCCAGAGCACTATCCTCACACAGTTGGGTCCCTGGCAGTTTGATAGAGGCCTCTAGTGCTGTTAAGGTCATTTAAGTGGGAACCCAAAACAACAAACCTTGAATCGTTAAATTCCTAAAACAATTTCCAAGTTAGTTTTAACACATTTCCACATAATTGCTAACTCCTTCCCACAAAACAGTGATTTTTATCAGAACTGCTTTGATGTTAGCTTTGTTGAATTTGTTATTTTGGTATGTTCTGCATTGATCCTAATTACATGATATGATAAACCAAACATCCCTTTCTTGGCAGAACAAATTCAGGTGCATAAACCAAAATTAGAATTCAAGTCAATTGTTTAATGCCTTTATCTCACACCATCAAAGACAGCTATTAAAATAGATTGTTTTAAGGACATCCCTAGACCTTTTAATGTTTGGTAAGAACAAAAAAAAATTTTATTGAGAATTACTGTTAATGTTTATATATGTATGACTAGATATATAGTTGATCCTCAGTATCCATGGGTTCTGAATTCATGAATTCAACCAACCGAGGATTGAAAATATTTGGGAAAAAAATTCCAGAAAGTTCCAAAAGGCAAAACTTGAATTTGCCTCGAGTGGACAACTATTTACATAACGTTTAAATTGTATTTACAACAATTACACAGCATTTACATTGTATTAGATATTACAAATAATCTATAGATGATTTAAAGTATATGGGAGGATGTTCATAGGTTATATGCAAATACTGCTCCATTTTATATAAGGGACTTGAGCATCCTTGGAGTTTGGTATCCATGGGGGTCCTGGAACCAATCCCCCTGGGATACCTAGGGATGACTAGGTATATGTTATGATATATCATAACATATAGAAGAGATATAATTTTATAAAACGATATACATAAATAAATTAGAATATATATATTAGGGTTCTCCAAAGAAACAAAATCAATAGGAGACACACACACACACATACACACACACACAGATTTATTTTAAGGAACTGGTTCATGCACTTGTGGGGGCTGGTGAATCAAATCTGTAGGGCAGCTCACAGGTTGGAAACGCAGGTGAGAGTTGATGTTGCAGGCCTGGATCTCAATTCCTTAGGGCAGCAGGCTGGAAACCAGGCAGGGTTTCTGTATTGTAGTCTTGAGAATTCCATCTTTCTTGGGAAGCATCAGTCTTTGCTTTTAAGGCCTTCATCTGATTGGATGAAGCTCACCTGGGTTATGGAGGGTCCTCTTCTTTACTCATGGTCTACTGACTTAACTGTTAATCACATCTAAAAAAGACCTTCACACCAGCATCTAGACTGGTGTTTGACCAAGCAGCTGGGCACCGTGGCCTAGATAAGTTGACACATAAAATTAACCATCACTGAATTCTTACTTATTTTAGGCTCCATTTGGAATGGAAGCTGAATATGCACATCCTCTGGAAACCTTAATTCTTGGAACTGGATTTTTCATTGGAATCATGCTTTTATGTGATCATGTTATTCTTCTTTGGGCCTGGGTAACCATTCGTTTGATAGAAACTGTTGATGTCCATAGGTAAGCTATGGTTTCTATTCAGGTAAAAGTATCATAAAATATCCTTTTTTCATGGTCATAGATTATCTTTATTTCTCTTTTTTTTTAATTGAAATGTAACTGACATGTAACATTGTGCTTTAGGTGTGCAACATAATGGTTGATATATGTATATATTGCAAAATGCTCACCACACTGTTCATCTCTACACAGAGTTACAAATTCGAGAACTCTTAAGATCTACTCTCTTAGCAACTTTCAGATTCACAGGATTGTTGATTTCAGCCTCCATGCTGTACATTACATGTCCAAGACTTATTCATCTTATAACTGGAAGTTCATACCTTTTGACCACCTTCACCCATTTCATGCACCGTAATCATTGTCATAGGTTATCTTTTTTCCTAAGTAGAGTAATAGGAGAAGTTAACCTTGTTAATGTTACTATTTTTAATAAACAGGAGAACATAATTGGATAAAAGTTCAAATCATAATTTTTGGGTTTTTTTACATTCCTATCTATGGCTGTAGTCATTTTTATGGTGAGAGTATATTCATGTATCATTTGAGAAAATGAAATAAAATTCTGATAAGTGCTGCAGAACTGCCCTCCAAAAGGGCCCCTCTCTACACGCCCAGCAGGAACCTGTAAGAATGCTTTCCCTGCACCCAACACCCTTTGCAAACTGAACATTACAGTCTTGTTAATCTTGGTCAGTAGGAGGGCAGAGAGCCTTCAGGGTTATGCACTGCATTCCCCAGGGGCTGGTGAGGCTGCATGGCTGTCTTTGTTCTGGGTTTTTTCTTTTTTATTCCCAGTCTCCCGATTCATCCCACCACCACCACCTCACCCCGCCGGCTTAGTGTCTACGTTTGTTCTCTACATCTGTGTCTCTATTTCTGCCTTGCAAACCTGGTTCATCTGTACCATTTTTCTAGATTCCACATACATGCGTTAATATACGATGTTTGTTTTTCTCTTTCTGACTTACTTCACTCTGTATAACAGTCTCTAAGTCCATCCACGTATCTGCAAAGGATCCAATTTCATTCCTTTTATGGCTGAGTAATATTTCATTGTATATATGTACCACATCTTCTCTATCCATTCCTCTGTCGATGAACATTTAGGTTGTTTCCATGACCTGGCTATTGTAAACAGTGCTGCACTGAACATTGGGGTGCATGTGTCTTTTTGGATTATGGTTTTCTCTGGGTATATGCCCAGTAGTGGGATTGCTGGGTCATATGGTAATTCTATTTTTAGTTTCTTAAGGAACCTCCATACTGTTCTCCTTAGTGGCTATATCAGTTTACATTCCCACCAACAGTGCAAGAGGGTTACCTTTTTTCCACACCCTCTCCAGCATTTGTTGTTTGTAGATTTTCTGATGATGCCCATTCTAACTGGTGTGAGGTGATACCTCATTGTAGTTTTGATTTGCATTTCTCTAATAATTAATGATGTTGAGCAGCTTTTCATGTGCTTCTTGGCCATCTGTATGTCTTCTTTGGAGAAATGTCTATTTAGGTCTTCTGCCCATTTTTGGATTGGGTTGTTTGTTTTTTTAATAGTGAGCTGCATGAGCTGTTTATATATTTTGGAGATTAATCCTTTGTCTGTTGATTTGTTTGCAAATATTTTCTCCCATTCTGAGGGTTGTCTTTTCATCTTGTTTATAGTTTCCTTGGCTGTGCAAAAGCTTTTAAGTTTCATTAGGCCCCATTTGTTTATTTTTTTAAATTTTCCATTACTCTAGGAGGTGGATCAAAGAAGATTGTGCTGTGATTTATGTCAAAGAGTGTTCTTCCTATGTTTTCCTCTAAGAGTTTTATAGTGTCCTGTCTTAACATTAGGTCTTTAATCCATATTGAGTTTATTTTTGTGTATTGTTGTTGGGGAGTGTTCTAATTTCATTCTTTTACATGTAGCTGTCCAGTTTTCCCAGCACCACTTACTGAAGAGACTGTCTTTTCTCCATTGTATATCCTTGCCTCCTTTGTCATAGATTAGTTGAACATAGGTGTGTGAGTTTATCTCTGGGCTTTCTATCCTGTTCCATTAACCTATATCTCTGTTTTTGTGCCAGTACCATACTGTCTTGATTACTGTAGCTTTGTAGTATGGACTGAAGTCAGGGAGTCTGATTCCTCCAGCTCCGTTTATTTCCCTCAAGACTGCTTTGACTATTTGGGGTCTTTTGCGTCTCCATACAAATTTTAAGATTTTTTGTTCTACTTCCTTAAAAAATGCCATTGGTAATTTGATAGGGATTGCTTTGAATCTGTAGATTGCTTTGAGTAGTATAGTCATTTTAACAATATTGATTCTTCCAATCCAAGAACATGGTGTATCTCTCCATCTGTTTGTGTCATCATTGATTTCTTTCATCAGTGTCTTATAGTTGTCTGAGTACAGGTCTTTTACCTCCTTAGGTAGGTTTATTCCTAGGTATTTTATCCTTTTTGGTGCAATGGTGAATGGGAGATTGTTTCCTTAATTTCTCTTTCTGATCTTTCATTGTTAGTGTATAGGAATGTAAGAGATTTCTGTGCATTAATTTTGTATCCTGGGACTTTACCAAATTCATTGGTTAACTCTAGTAGTTTTCTGGTGGCATCTTTAGGATTATCTGTGTATAGTATCATGTCATCTGCAAACAGTGACAGTTTTACTTCTATTTTGCAATTTGTATTCCTTTTATTTCTTTTTCTTCTCTGATTGCCATAGCTAGGACTTCCAAAGTTATGTTGAATAATAGTGGTGAGAGTGGACATCCTTGTGTTGTTCCTGATCTTAGAGGAAATGCTTTCAGTTTTTCACCATTGAGAATGGTGTTTGCTGTGGGTTTGTCGTATATGGCCTTTATTATGTTGAGGTAGGTTCCCTCTGTGCCCACTTTCTTGAGAGTTTTTATCATAAATGGGTGTTGAATTTTGTCAAAAGCTTTTTCTGCATCTCTTGAGATGATCATATGGTATTTATTCTTCAATTTGTTAATATGGTGTATCACATTGATTGATTTGTGTATATTGAAGAATCCTTGCATCCCTGGGCTAAATCCTTTTAGCCCAGGATAAAAGGATTTTATCCTTTGATCTGTCCATTGGTGTAAATGAGGTGTTAAAGTCCCCCACTATCATTGCGTTACTGTCGATTTCCTCTATTATAGCTGTTAGTATTTGCCTTATGTATTGAGGTGCTTCTATGTGGGATGCTTATATATTTATAATTGTTATATCTTCTTCTTGGATTGATCCCTTGATATTGTGTAGTGTCCTTCCTTGTCTCTCATAACATTCTTTATTTTAAAGTCTACTTTATCTGATATGAGTATTGCTACTCCAGCTTTCTTATGATTTCCATTTGCATGGAATATCTTTTTCTGTCCCCTCACTTTCAGTCTGTATGTGTCCCTAGGTCTGAAGTGGATGTCTTGTAGACAGCATATATACGGGTTTTGTTTTTGTATCCATTCAGGGAGCCTGTGTCTTTTGGTTGGAGCTTTTAATCCATTCACATTTAAGGTAATTCTTGATATTTATGTTCCTATTACCATTTTCTTAATTGTTTGGGCATTGTTTTTGTAGGTCCTTTTCTTCTCTTGTGTTTCCCACTTAGAGAAGTTCCTTTAGTGTTTCCTGTAGAGCTGGTTTGGTGGTGCTGAATTCTCTTAGCTTTTGCTTATCTGTAAAGCTTTTGATTTCTCTGTTGAATCTGAACAAGATCCTTGCCAGGTAGGGTAACCTTGGATGTAGGTTCTTCCCCTTCATCATTTTAACTATATCATGCCACTCCCTTCTGGCTTGTAGAGTTTCTGCAGAGAAATCAGCTGTTAACCTTATGGGGTGACCTTGTATGTTATTTGTCGTTTTTCCCTTGTTGCTTTTTTTTTTTTTTTTTTTAATGTTGAGTCTTCTTTTAATTAATTTATTTTTATTTTTGGCTTGTTGGGTCTATGTTTCGGTGCGAGGGCTTTCTCTAGTTATGGCAAGCGGGGGCCACTCTTCATCGCAGTGCACGGGCCTCTCACTGTCGTGGCCTCTCTTGTGGAGCGCAGGCTCAGTAGTTGTGGCTCATGGGCCTAGTTGCTCCGCGGCATGTGGGATCTTCCCAGACCAGGGCTCGAACCCATGCCCCCTGCATTAGCAGGCAGATAATCAACCACTGCGCCACCAGGGAAGCCCTCCCTTGTTGCCTTTTTTTTTTTTTTTTTTTTTTCGGTACATGGGCCTCTCACTGCTGTGGCCTCTCCCGTTGTGGAGCACAGGCTCCGGACGCACAGGCTCAGCGGCCATGGCTCACGGGCCCAGCCACTCTGCGGCATGTGGGATCTTCCCGGACTGGGTCACGAACCCATGTCCCCTGCATCGGCAGGCGGACTCTCAACCACTGCGCCACCAGGGAAGCCCCCTTCTTGCTTTTAATAATTTTTCTTTGTCTTTAATTTTTGTCAATTTGATTACTATGTGTCTTGGCATGTTTCTCCTTGGGTTTATCCTGCCTGGGGCTCTCTGCGCTTCCTGGACTTGGGTGGCTCTTTCCTTTCCCATGTTAGGGAAGTTTTCGACTGTAATCTCTTCAGATATCTTCTTGGGTCCTTTCTCTCTTCTCCTTCTGGGACCCCTATAATTCAAATGTTTGTGCATTTAAGGTTGTCCCAGAGGTCTCTTAGGCTGTCTTCATTTCTTTCTGGTCTTTATTCTGTTTCGTGGCAGTGAATTCCACCATTCTACCTTCCAGATCACTTATCCATTCTTCTGCCTCAGTTATTCTGCTGTTTATTCCTTCTAGTGTATTTTTCATTTCAGTTATTGTATTATTCATCTCTGTTTGTTTGTTCTTTTATTCTTCTAGGTCTTTGTTAAACATTTCTTGTCTCTTCTTGATCTTTGCCTCCATTCTTTTTCCGAGGTCCTGGATCATCTTCACTATCATTATTCTTAATTCTTTTTCTGGAAGGTTGCCTATCTCCACTTCATTTAGTTGTTTTTCTGGGGTTTTATCTTGTTCCCTTCATCTGGTACATAGTCCTCTGCCTTTTCATTTTGTCTGTCTTTCTGTGAATGTGGTTTTCATCCCACAGGCTGCAGGATTGTAGTTCTTCTTGCTTCTGCTGTCTGCCCTCTGGTGGATGAGGCTGTCTAAGAGGCTTGTGCAAGCTTCCTGATGGGAGGGACTGGTGGTGGGTAGAGGTGGGTGTTGCTCTGTGGGCAGAGCTCACTAAAACTTTAATCCATTTGTCTGTTGAAGGGTGGGGCCGAGTTCCCTGCCTGTTGGTTGTTTGGCCTGAGGCAGCACTGGAGCCTAGAGGCTCTTTGGTGGGGCTAATGGCAGACTCTGGGAGGGCTCACACCAAGGAGTGCTTCCCAGAACTTCTGCTGCCAATGTCATTGTCCCCACAGTGAGCCACAGCCACCCTCCGCCTCTGCAGGAGACCCTCTAACACTAGCAGGTACATCTAGTTCAGTCTCCTATGGGGTCAGTGCTCCTTCCCCTGGGTCCTGATGCACACACTACTTTGTGTGTGTCTTCCACGAGTCGAGTCTCTGTTTCCCACAGTCCAATTGAAGTCCCACAGTCAAATCTTGCTAGCCTTCAAAGTCTGAATCTGGGACTTCCTCCTCCCATTGCTGGACCCCCAGGTTGGGAAGCCTGATGTGGGGCTCAGAACCTTCACTCCAGTGGGTGGACTTCTGTGGTATAAGTGTTCTCTAGTTTGTGAGTCACCCACCCAGCGGTTATGGGTTTTGATTTTATTGTGATTGTGCCCCTCCTACCATCTCATTACAGCTTCTCCTTTGTCTTTGGATGTGGGGTATCTTGTTTGGTGAGTTCCAGTGTCTTCCTGTCGATGATTGTTCAGCAGTTAGTTGTGATTCCAGTGCTCTCACAAGAGGGAGTGAGAGCATGTCTTTCTGCTCAACCTGTCTTTGTGCTTGTTGACCAACAGTAATTTTTTCTTTGAATTACCATTTTATATCATTTGCCAGTTTTTCTGTTAAGGCTATACGTTTTATAACCTATTGGTTCATGTGTAAGCTTTGTTTGTTACCTATGTTGTAAATATTTTCTCTCCATCTGTCATTTGAATTTTAACTCTTGATGGTTCTTTTGCAGTTGTGAAGTTTTAAATTTTTATGTAGTAAAATCTGTCAGTTTTTTTTTTTACATCTTTATTGGAGTATAATTGCTTTACAATGGTGTGTTAGTTTCTGCTTTATAACAAAGTGAATCAGTTATACATATACGTATGTTCCCATATCTCTTCCCTCTTGCGTTTTGGATTTCATGCCTTGCAGAGTCTTCCTGAAACATTGTTCAAATGAAAATATTCTTGTTGTTTTCTTAAAAATTTGGTTAAATACTGTAATTCAGGAGCAGCAATTACTTTATCCTTCTGTAATGAACCTAAACCTAACTCTTACTTGAAAAAAATATTGAAACATCCACCGAATGGATTCACTGAATAAAACATTTGTGTACTCCACTGCCCAGCACTGATGAAAACTGCTTGTGATATGTTCATATTTCACATGCTTCCTTTCTGTTGATTGGAAGGCATTTTTTGGTAAATTATTTCTATTAAATGCCTTTTCAAATTCCTAATATCCTAATTTTTCATCATTTAAAAATGATTATATATTTATTGCATTTTTATTTGGGAATTTTCATCTGTGAAAGCAGAATATGAAATTCTAGGAATTGTTTCTGAGTCACTAAAGTAGCAAAATTAATGCTTCTAGTCTTAGGCAGAAAAGTGGTAGATGGTGTTTCCTTCAATCTTTCCTTCCATCGCTCTTTTCTCCTTCCTTCCCCCTTCATACTCCTTAAGGATGGGAAGGATTGGGGTGATTCAGACTGGTATAATTGTAGATATCAGATTTTAGACTTGTAGTTAGAAATAAAGGTGGGTACTCTAGAAGAAGTTGCAAAACAGTAATCCTCAGGTTTAACCTTTGTAATGCTTGGTACTAATTTTATATAAATTTAACTAAAAAAAATATGTAGTATTATGGGTGTTACAAACTATGGTGAGAAAGTCCTCTAAAACAGAAAAAAAAAAAGTCATGAAAATCTATGTCTAAAGATTCATTACTATAACCCCTCTTTCATCCCCTGATGTGTAATATTAATGTCTATTAATTGTTGAAGGTGTTTTTAAATTTCTTAAAGTGGTTTCTAGAATATGCACCATTTGCTGTGAGTTTTTGTCTTTTGTAAACATGTCAGAAATAAGTGACTTAGGTAAAGTGGAATGTTATTTGAATAGTTAACAAGCATATTACTATCAATGAAAATGTCGATTAAGGTGTATTTACTTTCTTAATACTCCTTATCATTTTTATTTCAGTGGTTATGACATTCCTCTCAACCCTTTAAATCTCATTCCTTTCTATGCTGGTTCTCGGCATCACGATTTCCACCACATGAACTTCATTGGAAACTATGCTTCGACATTTACATGGTGGGATAGACTTTTTGGAACAGACTCTCAATTTATTGCCTACATTGAGAAAACGAAGAAGGTTGAGAAAAAGACTGAATAAGCATCTCACATAAACCTTCCTGCAGATACACATTTCCTGAATTGAAGCTAGTAGCTAACATTGCTTCTGGGGAGTGGAAATAAACATGTGTCTTGGTTGCTAAGTGATAAAAAGAACATTAACAACTTTTAATTATCTTCCTAGTGGGAACTTTTATATGTTTAAGTACAGTTTCCCTGAGGAACCTTTAAAGGCCATGTTGCTAACTTTACAAAAAGGATTTAAGTAATGGAAGGAATATTAATGTATGTCTTTTTCCCAAGTTGTACCATAGGCCTGAAGCTGAAATTGGTCTTCAAACCTTTTAAATATATAGTGACCATTTCAAGAACTCTTAGTAGTACTGAACTTTAAATACTATTTTGGAATTTGCTTAAAGATCAGATGCCATGGGTTGAACCACACCAATCTGTATAGTGTGAGTGAGTGCTAACTCTGAAATAGCCAGCACCGGGAATTTCTGCTCGTATCTGGAGCTGACCAGTTTGGGGTGATTCTCTTTCTGAGAAGTCCTTTTTGACTGTAATGTACTACTCTTATCTATAAATTAAGGCATTTCTGAAAGACTATTTTAGTCTAAAGGTTTTCGGGTTACTTGAATTTTTTAAACATTGAGCTTTATTTCTGCTATTTACCCTTTCTTTTTTGTATATCAAGTTTTCATTATACTTAAAGCTGTATCTTGAAACTTTGTGTACTGACTTGCTGTATTTGCACTTGGAGCTATTGAAATAAATGTGATTTTGTTTGATTATTTGGTTTCCAATTTTGAACATCATTTGTCACCTTTTATTCTTATCAGGAAATGTATAGAAATCACTAAATTATTAAATTTTGTCATAAAAGGAATAGTTTTTATCTTTTTAAGTGCTTCATTTGCTAAACTTTTGGCAGTCTCAACATGTATTTATCAGGCTACCTATTGTGGGAAATTCTATTGACCTAATAAAATGGAGGATATCGAAGCAGGTCTTTTCTCCACTTAGAAAATGTAAAGAAGAATGGAGCTAAACTTATTAGGGCTGGTTTAATTTCAAGTATCTAGAGTCTGATTTAAAGCAAGAGGTGATAATTCTAACTTTGTATACGGTAGTACCAAATTATAATTTTTAAAAAATATGGAGCCATCTTCTGGTAAGTTTCTTTTTTCTTTTTTTTTTTTTGTTTGTTTTGTTTTTGGTTTTTTTTTTTGCTGTACGCGGGCCTCTCACTGTTGTGGCCTCTCCCGTTGCGGAACACAGGCTCTGGACGCGCAGGCCCAGCAGCCATGGCCCACGGGCCCAGCCGCTCTGCGGCATGTGGGATCCTCCCGGACCGGGGCACAAACCCGTGTCCCCTGCATCGGCAGGCGGACTCTCAACCACTGCGCCACCAGGGAAGCCCTCTTTTTTTTTTTTTTTTTTTAACACTTATACAGTAAAGAGGTTCAAATAAGAGTTGAGAAAGTTACAGCTGAGACTCTTGCTAGACCATGTTTTCTAACTAGTACCTGGTTCTATGGCCTTTTTCATTCTCCTTTTCCAACCCTTACTGCTGTGTGTGTGTGTTTGTGTGTGTGTGTGTGTGTGTGTGTGTGTGTGTGTGTGTGTGTGTGTCTATTTAATCAATCTCTTAAATCTCAAACAGCAAGTTGCGGGCTGTACCTAAAACTGTGCTGTTTAGTTGTAAGGTATATAAGGGAATTCTTTTATCATTTGCTTTCATTCCCTAATACTTATGGAACACACAGGTGTCTGAACTAACAGAAGGCAACGCCTTCCAGCACTTAGGGAGAGAGCGACACCTACTGTTAAAAATGGTGCTAAACATTTTTAAACAACTTGGTACATTCTAATTTTCTTTCATACTTAGTTATGTTTTACTGAGCACTGACAGTACACCCTGAATTGTGCATGGTCTCACTTATCGATCTGACGTAGATGCCATTTTTTTCCATTTATATTTGTGGGAATTGTCTGAGAGGTGAAGTTACCTCAGACCCACAGGACCAGACTTGACTTCAGAAGCCATGGTTGTGGCCACTACATTGACCATTCATGCACTGCAGACTTGCATCTGCGAAAATCTCAGGGGATACTTCCCAAATACCCCCTCATTCTTATGCACAGTCTTTAAGAAGACACTTGAAAAGAAAGAAAGTTCTAAGCCAGTAGCCATCCAGAAAGTAGTAAGACTCATTCACAAGCACTTTAGTACAAATGGATTTTGATATGATTCACTGGCCAGACTTAAAGTTACCTGAATTAAGCGTTCTGTCTTTTAGCACTTGACGGTGAGACAGAAATAAATACGAAGACTAGAGTACAAAAACAATACATAGATCTGAGTCTATTCTAGAAAACAAGAGATTCTTTGTTTCTTGGATTATCTATTTTGGATTTTGCTAATGTAATTTGAAAGCTTAAAGTTAATATTGTAATTAAAATGGATAGGATATGCTTAGAGTTAGTATCTACAAAGTCATAATTAACTAGAATTTTATTTTTTTCTATATAATCTAGCTAAAGACATGTAGACCTTTGGAAAAGCTTGGGTCTGCAATACTTAAATTCTCATCCCAACTTCCGATTCATAAACTCTCGCATAAAGCCTAGGGCTATTAAATTCCCCTAGCTGGAGAAAGACGCTGTTCAAGATCTTCATGCATGAGTGCACAGAGGGCTGTATGTTTGTCTCTGAGGATTTAGCTTCTAATCCATTCTTCGAAAAGATCAGAATCTTTCAGCTAATGTTCAGAAGAGTGACGTGCCCTTCGTCAAATGGTGGCTGTCAAATGTTGACATTCTTCCATAAAATCACCAGAGGACCATGGTAAAATGTCTTTACGACACACTTAGGAGTACTGTTGTGTTTCGAACATTGAAAGGAAGGATGTGAGAGGGTAGAACCCACTATATGAAATACTACCTTCAAACTATTGAGAAAATAAGCAAAAATCAGGATGGGTGGAGGCTCACTGCATACTCGGAGGCTCGGAGCCCAAGGTACCTTCCCAGGAGACCTGCTCACAGGAGACTGAACCCATCACCAGGCAGGACAGGGAACTGAGCTGCAGCCGCTGGGACAGCAGGCCTTGCCCCTTGGCTCCAGGTAACTGGTCCACTTCCTAGAAAGCCCTTCCCCCTCCTGCTACTCTACACTGATTTCCTCATCCGTGAAATGAGGATGATAACATTTCATAGGGAGTTTGTGAGGATTAGTAAGACGCTCCATGTGAAGTATGTGTTGCTGTGCACAATAAACGTTAGCTATTGTGTTATAAATTCCTTCCCCTTCTCTAATGAACCAGCTCCAGCCTCCCCACCCCAGCCCCACCTTCCTTACCGAGGTCCTATCCCTGCTTCAGGTGACAGCAACCTCTCGCCACTCTCCCTCACTCCTCGTTCTGCATCACTCACCTCTATCACACCTCAGCACGTGCTGCCTTGTATTGCTACTTCTTTTAATCCAAAGATTTCTATTTTGCACTATGTAATTTCATTCTCCTGTACCTTTTCTCATGCTAATCTCTTAGCCTGAAACAGGCTCAGTGAGGGTTATTAATAAGGTCAAAGTCATGCAGGTCATGAGTGGCTGCACTGACTGCAGAGCTAGGACTTTGCTATTCTCCATCTTTCCTTCCGTATCCTCTGTTCACCTGGCGCGATGCCTTGTACATGGTAGGAGTTCAAGAAATGTCTTACTGATTTTTTTTTTTTTTTTTTTTTGCGGTACGCGGGCCTCTCACTGTTGGGGCCCCTCCCATTGCGGAGCACAGGCTCTGGACGCGCAGGCCCAGCGGCCATGGCTCACGGGCCCAGCCGCTCCGCGGCATGTGGGATCCTCCCAGACCGGGGCACGAACCCGTGTCCCCTGCATCAGCAGGTGGACTCTCAACCACTGCGCCACCAGGGAAGCCCCTTACTGATTTTTAAAAGGGGAGAATATTGTAACAGCAACTTAATGTAGGATTTGGCAATTACATTGCCATTTAAACAATCAATTCAGAAAGTTTTAAATAATAACAGCATATAGTGGGGGTGCCAGAAGAGAGAGAGAGGGGTGTTTGATGTGCACTCCAAAGCCAGAGCCAGATGTGGGGCTGCCGGGGCCAGTTGAAGTCTGACTGCATGCTGATACTTCGGGATCCTAAGGTTTGACTTAATAAGTGCAGATTCTCATGGGATATGCAGCTTGATGTGTTCTTTTAGGGAACAAATTACAGGTTAGAGGGCGTGTGTGTATTTAACTTGAACAAAGACTGTATCTACCTGATAAGGAAAATGTAAAACTTTGTTTAGTCTTTTGGAAGATTTGAGCCAGACTTCTTGTATTCCATGAAGAGTCTCTGAGGGCTTCCCTTGTGGCACAGTGGTTAAGAATCCACCTGCCAATGCAGGGGACACGGGTTCGATCCCTGGTCCGGGAAGATCCCGCATGCCGCGGAGCAACTAAGCCCGTGCGCCACAACTACTGAGCCTGCGCTCTAGAGCCCGTGCTCTGCAACAAGAGAAGCCTGCAATGAGAAGCCCGAGCACCGCAACGAAGAGTAGCCCCCACTCACTGCAACTAGAAAAAGCCCGCATGCAGCAACAAAGACCCAACGCAGTCAAAAATAAATTAAAAAAAAAAAAAGAGTCTCTGAGATTTCTTTTGCTAGAAAATAATTCATCTGCTAGTGCTAGAAGAAGGTAAAAAGGAAGCCGTGAGAATAAAGCAGGGGCCACTCCTCAGGGGTAGGTGGCACACCATTAACATGCTAGGGGGCTTCAGAACAACTCAATTCTTGCACTCCTTTATCAAGGGAAAGCCATGTTCAAGGTGGAAAAGGAAGCAAAATAGCCCTGTTGGGAGGGAACTGAATCCCAATATAGTGGAGGAGATATTTCATCAAGCACCTAATAGATTTAAATTAACTTTGAAGTTTCCAGCTTCAAATGAGTTACATTTTTGAGGAGGGAAAGGATTTGAAATGTGATTCTGAAACCATTTTAGACGATCAGGCAGCACTCCATCTTTTCAGACTTTGTGTTTTTCTGTAGGTTGGTTTCAGTTTCTCCAGAGAAGAATTTCCTAATTTGTCTGGGGAAGAATATGCCCAGATGCCATCATTCTGGGGATCAGGTATGGAAAGGGGACCTAGGACCCCAAGTTTAGCAGGTGCCCTTTCACAAAATCCTTCTGTTCTCAGCCTCATGCCCACCTCACACGAGGCCTCCCCAGTATCTAGAGAGTCCTGAGCCTCTCTTGTTCAATTTCTATTCAACTTCTCCAGAGAATAAACCTGCTCCCTAGGAGGGGTGGCCATGCAGAGCTGGGGAAGAGGCCTGTGACCTAAAGCCTTTGTGAACAGAGTTCTGAATAGAGATTGCAATGCTGGATGTCAGTATTTTTCAATACTCTGTTAGAAAGTTTTAATTGAAGTACATCATACAAACAAAAGCCCACAGCTTGATGAATGATCACGTCCATGAGTCACTATCCAGATCAAGAACTTGACTACCTCCTTTTGACCAGGAATATAGTTATAGTTATAGTTATAATATAATATAATATAATATAATATAGTTATAATATTCTTACCTGGTTGAACAACTGAATACAAATTATCTTGATTAATGAGAGTTTCTAGTGTCGTGACAGGGGACTTTGCTGTGGCCTTGTCCTGTTAAACACATGTATCTTCCTTGCATAATGCCATTGAAGGTGAGCTTATCAAATTTATGATCAAGGCAAAGGAAAAACAGAAAGCTAACGCTCTGTCCTACATGACAGAGTCAAGAACCAATAAATTTTTGCCTTCATTTAAGGATCAGCTGTTCAAATGGAGGTTGAGAGTTACAGACTTGGATTAATAGCAACACATATCCAAAAAACTTAAGAATTTTAGTAGACTACAGGCACTAACTTACCCCAATGTTAAGACAATCTTAAACTGAATTATTGGCAAGCCCAAACTGCAGAGAAGGTAATCAATCATCTTATTTGGTTGCTTGGTTGGCTGCACACGGAAAAGCATATCATGTTTATTGTGGTGCATTTTGATTCAAAACAGTAACTAGGAATGGCTTAAGGCCTAGCAATAATGACACAAAAATAGTGTAAGTGAATGTAGAGACCTAGTCTAGAGCAGCTCTATCGAGTATGGGAGTGACTGGCTACATGTAGCTACTGACACATTGACAGAGTAGATTATAGAACATTTTCGTCATTACAGAAGGTCTTTTGGAAAGCACTGGTTGCTGACAATAGGACTAAATAGAAATATCAAAGTTGTCTTCAAATATCTGAGATGGTTTTCTGTAAAAGAGGGTGAGGCATTCTTTATTGCCCCAGATGGAAGAACTTTACTAGGAAATAAAGTTATAGAAAATTTTTTTAATAACTCAAACTTTGAAAGAACTTTCTAACCGTCAGAGCTTGTTGCCTGCTCCTTCCTTGATGGTTTAGGCAGCAGCTATAGGATCCTTAATCAGTATGTCACAGAGAGATCCTTGAAATGAGGGAGAGTTTGAACCAAGTTGTTTCCAATGATACCTCCAGCTCTGTCCGTTGTTCTAGTGGAGATATTTTACTTTATTGTTATAACAATTTTTCATATGGTTACAAGGTTTTGTCCCAATGGATCCTACTAGCACCGCTCCAGCTGGGTCCACACAGAGCTGCTCAGCCCTGCACACAGCCTTGTTCTCTCCTTCCTCTTGGCATTTTTATTTTCTCTTCCTGATGCCTAGAACAATCTTTCTTCTCTAAGAACTTTTGTCCTCTTCACCTAACTAATTAATTCCCACATGTTCTCCTGTCTCAGATCAGACATTTCTGGCGATCATTTTCTGATCTCTTCTCTCCAAGTCTGACGTGGGCACTTCTCTGATGTACTCTCTTAACACTGTTCTTCCCCTATCATGGCTCTCAGCACACTGCATTGCAAAGACCACTTTACTTGTCTGGGTCCCCCAGTAGACTGGAAAATCCTCAAGGACTGTCGTAGTGGTTATCTCACTCATAGTAGCCTCCCCAGTTCCTACACAGTGTCTGGGGTTACTAGGAAAGCCAAATAAAATGAAAACATGACTATTTGGGACTGAAACCAGAATGAGTTGACAAAAAAATGCCTAAAAGTTATTTCAGTGTAAATATTAAGTGGATGAATATTCAATCAATTGTTGACCAAAATCAGAATACCTGGGCTTCCCTGGTGGCGCAGTGGTTGAGAGTCCGCCTGCCGATGCAGGGGACACGGGTTCGTGCCCCGGTCCGGGAGAATCCCACATGCTACGGAGCGGCTGGGCCCGTGAGCCGTGGCTGCTGAGCCTGCGCGTCCAGGGCCTGTGCTCCGCGCCGGGAGGGGCCGTGGCAGTGAGAGGCCCGCTTACCGCAAAAAAAAAAAAAAAAAAAATCAGAATACCTATAGGTACACACACTTTTCAAGAAAGTGAAAATACTTGGCAGTGACTTGAGAGAGAGAGAGAAAAAAAAAATAGTAACTGTTTATCATTCAGTTAACACACATTCTATGAGACCAGTATTATGCCGATACCAAAAGCAGGCAATAATATCACAAGAAAGGAAAACTACAGACCAATATCCCTTATGACTATAGATGCAAATATCCACAAGAATATACTAGCAAACCAAATCCAGTAACATATAAAAAAGATTATATACCAACATCAGTGAGATTTATCCCAGAAATGTAAGGTTAGTTTAACATCCCCAAACCAACAAACATCATGTTAGTAGAATAAAAACCATGTGATCATCTCAATGAAAAAAGAGAAAAAAGCATTCAACAAAAATCCAACACTATTGTGATGAAAACACTCAACAAACTAGCACTAGAAGGGAACTACCTCAACCTGATAAAGAGCATCTACCATAAACCCACAGCTAATATATTTAATGGTGAAATACTAATGGCTTTTCCTGTAAGATTAGGAACAGAACAAGGATGTCTGTTCTTGCCACTTCTATTTATCATAGTAATGGAGGTTCTAGGCAGGCTAATTGAGCAAGAAAAAGAAATAAAACATACCCAGATTGGAAAAGAAGAAGTAAAATTACCTCCATTTGCAGATGGCATAATCTTTTATATTAAAAAATCCTAAAGAATCTACTAAAACTAATTAAAATAACTAAATGGGTTTATCCAGGTTGCAGAATACAAGACCAATATACAAAAATAAATTGTGTTTCTATACATTAATGAAACCAAGCAGGACACTGTGGGAAACTCCCAGGAACAAAAGCCCTTCCATGTCCCCTGTTTCTTGTTTGCAGAAAAAGGCTTTAGTCACTAGGGGCATCCCCTGAGTCACAAAAGCATCGCTCAAGAATTAATGATTGAAAAGATATAGACTTGTATGACAAAAATAGCTGTTAGGCCAAGAGAACTGGTAACAGTTTAAACAGTAAATTGGCCATATAGCAGTCACAGAATCTTTAGTTCCTCCCTGAAGGACATAGATAACACTGTCAGATGCACATTCCTGAGTTGTTTTGCAGATACTAAAACTGCCACCAGAGGGAAAAAGCTAACTGCATGGTGCCCAGACTGTAGCCATGACATAAGCTACTCCATCTTGAGTAGTACTAAATCTATGGCTAGGACAATTCCAGGAACTGGCCTCAAGGGAATGGGAAAAAAAACAACCTGGAACTGAAAATTAACTGCTTAAAACAATCAAGATGACCTTGACCAGAACATTGCATGACCAATTTTAAGATGATTCTCGGAACTGACTGTGCTGTTCTGCACATAAACCCCATCTGCATGTCCTTGAAGATTTACTTTAAAAGCTCTTGCACTCTGATTGGGAACTTGGAGCTGGTTTGGGGGATGCTAGTCCACCATCTTCCCAGGTTGCCAGCTTCCTGAATAAAGCATCTTTCTTTTTCCACCAACCCTTGTCTCTCAAACATTGACTTTTGAGTGACAAGCAGCCGAACCTGAGTTCAGTTCTGGTTCTGGCCAGTAACACTAAGAATGAACATTCTAAAAACTAAAAATAACAAAAAAATTACATTTCCAATAGCATCAAAAAGAATAAAATACTTGGGTATAAATTTAACAAAAGAAATACAAGACATACACTGAAAACTACAAAACATTATTGAAAGAAATTAAACATCAAAATAAAGGTAAAGACATCCTATATTTTCAGGGATCACCAGACGATATTGTTAAGGTACTTCCCCAATTTATCTATAGATTCAGTGCAATCCCTGTCAAAATCCCAGCTGTCGTTTTTGTAGAAGATGGTAAGCAGGATCCTATAATTTATATGCAAATGCAAGAGACCCAGAATAGTTAAAATAATCTTGAAAAAGCACAAAGTTGAAGGACTCGCATTTTCCAATTTCACAACTTACTATGAAGTTACAATAATCAAGACAATGTGGCACTGGCTTAGGAAAGACATAAGTAAAGGGAACAGAATTGAAAATTCAAAAATAAATCTTTAATTGATAATCAATTGATTTTGACAACAGTACCAAGACAATTAAATGGGTATAAAATAGTCTTTTTAACAAATGGTGCTAGAACAGCTGGATATCCACATGCAAAAGAAAGATGTTAGATCCCTACCCAGTCCATACACAAAAAATAACCCAAAATGGATTCTAGCACTAAACGTAAAAGATTTAAATATAAAATTCTTAAAAGAAAACATAGGAATTGGGTCAATCGTTCCTTAGAAATGACCCTAAAACACAAGCAACAAAAGAAAATAATAGATAAATTGGACTGTATCAAGGTTAAAAACGCTTGTGTGGCACACAACACTACCAAGAAACTAAATCCAATCCAAAGAATGGGAAAAAAAACATTTGTATATTCTATATCTTATAAAGGACTTGTATCTTCTATATATAAAGAACTCAAATTTAATAATAATAAATAACTCAATTTAAACTGGGCAGCAGACAATATTTATCTAGCACACTGAGTTAAACAGATGAGGCTGCTTGCCATCAGGGACATCTGTACCTCATTAATAGTACACAGGCTGCAGCACACTGATTGGGAAGCTCTGGGGTAGTAAACGCAATTTTCCAAAGTGTGGACAAGTAGTTTTTCATAATTACATATTTACCTTAACATATTAGAAAACAACTAGCCAGTACATCCTACACATCATTTCCTGGACATTACTGCTTAAGATAAAATTGAGTTAAAAAAAATGGGCAGAAGTTTTGAATAGACACTTCTCCACAGAAGATATATAAATGTCTAATAAGCACAGGAAAAGATGCTCAATATCATTGGTCATTAGGAAAATGTAAACCTAAGCAGCAGTGAGGTATCACTTCACACCCATGGAGATGGCTATATCAAAAAGACAAACAATAGCAAGTGTTGGCAAGAATGTGGAGAAATTGGAAGCTTCACACAATGCTGGTGGTTGCAGCTGCTTTGAAAAGAGTTTGGATTATTGTCACACTGGCCCTGGCGATGGCTGCCTTTAATACATCACAAATACATCTACACGTGGAACAACTCCTACAGAACACCTACTGAACGCTGGCAGAAGACCTCAGACCTCCCAAAAGGCAAGAAACTCCCCACGTACCTGGGTAGGGCAAAAGAAAAAAGAATAAACAGAGACAAAAGAATAGGGACGGGACCTGCCCCAGTGGGAGGGAGCTGTGAAGGATAAAAGGTTTCCACACACTAGAAGCCCCTTTGCGGGTGGAGACTGCGGGTGGCAGAGGGGGAAAGCTTCGGAGCCGAGGAGGAGATCACAGCAACAGTGGTGCGGAGGGTAAAGTGGTAAGATTCCTGCCCAGAGGATCGGTGCCGACCGGCACTCACCAGCCTGAGAGGCTTGTCTGCTCACCCGCCGGGGCGGGCAGGGCTGGGAGCTGAGGCTTGGGCTTCGGTCGAAGCGCATGGAGAGGACTGGGGTTGGCGGCGTGAACACAGCCTGCAGGGGGTTAGTGCGCCACGGCGGGCTGGGAGGGAGTCCAGGCAAAAGTCTGGACTTGCCGAAGAGGCAAGAGACTTTTTCTTCCCTCATTGTTTCCCGGTGCACGAGGAGAGTAGATTAAGAGCTCTGCTTAAAGGAGCTCCAGAGACGGGCGCGAGCCACAGCTAACAGCATGGACCCCAGAGACGGGCATGAGACGCTAAGGCTGCTGCAGCTGCCACCAAGAAGCCTGTGTGCGAGCACAGGTCACTTATCCACACCTCCCTTCAGTGGGAGCCTGTGCAGCCCGCCACTGCCAGGGTCCCGGGATCCAGGGACAACTTCCCCGGGAGAACACACGGCGCGCCTCAGGCTGGTGCAACGTCACGCGGCCTCTGTTGCCGCAGGCTCGCCCCGCATCCACACCCCTCCCTCCCCCCCGCCTGGCCTGAGTGAGCCAGAGTCCCCGAAGCAGCTGCTCCTTTAACCCCGTCCTCTCTGAGCGAAGAACAGACGCCCTCCGGTGACTTACACGCAGAGGCGGGGGCAAATCCAAACCTGAGCCCCGGGAGCCGTGTGAACAAAGAAGAGAAAGGGAAATCTCTCCCAGCAGCCTCAGGAGCAGCGGATTAAAGCTCCACAATCAACTTGATGTACCCCGCATCTATGGAATACATGAATAGACAATGAATCATCCCATGTTGAGGAGGTGGACTTTGAGAGCAAGATTTATTATTTTTTCCCCTTTTCCTCTTTTTGCGAGTGTTTATGTGTATGCTTCTGTGTGAGATTTTGTCTGTATAGCTTTACTTTCACCAATTGTCCTAGGGTTCTATCCGTCCGTTTTTTTTGTTGTTGTTGTTGTTTCTCTTAAAAAAAAGGTTTTTCCCTAATAATTACTTTTTATTTTAATAACGTTATTTTATCTTATCTTACATTATTTTATTTTATCCTTTCTTTTCTTCCTTCCTTCCTTCTACTTTTACTCCCTTTTATTCTGAGCCGTGTGGATGAAAGGATCTTCGTGCTGCAGCCAGGAGTCAGTGCTGTGCCTCTGAGGTGGGAGAGCCAACTTCAGGACACTGGTCAACAAGAGACCTCCCAGCTCCACAAAATATCAAAGGGCGAAAATCTCCCAGAGATCTCCATCTCAACACCAGCACCCAGCTTCACTCAACGACCAGCAAGCTACAGTGCTGGACACCCTATGCCAAACAACTAGCAAAACAGGAACACAACCCCACCCATTAGCAGAGAGGCTGCCTAAAATCATAATAAGTCCACAGACACCCCAAAACACACCACCAGACATGGAGCTGCCCACCAAAGACAAGATCCAGCCTCATCCACCAGAACACAGGCACTAGTCCCCTCCACCAGGAAGCCTACACAACCCAATGAACCAACTTTAGCCAATGGGGACAGAAACCAAAAACAACAGGAACTACGAACCTGCAGCCTGCAAAAAGGAGACCCCAAACACAGTAAGATAAGCAAAATGAGAAGACAGAAAAACACACAGCAGATGAAGGAGCAAGATAAAAACCCACCAGACCTAACAAATGAAGAGGAAATATGCAGTCTACCTGAAAAAAAATTCATAATAATGATAGTAAAGATGATCCAGAATCTTGGAAATAGAATAAACAAAATGCAAGAAACATTTAACAAGAAACTAGAAGAACTAAAGATGAAACAAGCAATGATGAACAACACAATAAATGAAATTAAAAATACTCTAGATGGAATCAATAGCAGAATAACTGAGGCAGAAGAACGGATAAATGACCTGGAAGATAAAATAGTGGAAATAACTACTGCAGAGCAGAATAAAGAAAAAAGAATGAAAAGAACTGAGGACAGTCTCAGAGACCTCTGGGACAACATTAAACGCACCAACATTCAAATTACAGGGTTTCCAGAAGAAGAAGAGAAAAAGAAAGGGACTGAGAAAATATTTGAAGAGATTATAGTTGAAAACTTCCCTAATATGGGAAAGGAAATAGTTAATCAACTTCAGGAAGCACAGAGAGTCCCATACAGGATAAATCCAAGGAGAAACACGCCAAGACACATATTAATCAAACTGTCAAAAATTAAATACAAAGAAAACATATTAAAAGCAGCAAGGGAAAAACAACAAAGAACACACAAGGGAATCTCCATAAGGTTAACAGCTGATCTTTCAGCAGAAACTCTGCAAGCCAGAAGGGACTGGCGGGACATATTTAAAGTGATGAAAGAGAAAAACCTACAACCAAGATTATTCTACCCAGCAAGGATCTCATTCAGACTTGATGGAGAAATTAAAAGCTTTACAGACAAGCAAAAGCTAAGAGAGTTCAGCACCACCAAACCACCTTTACAACAAATGCTAAAGGAACTTCTCTAGGCAAGGAACACAAGAGAAGGGAAAGACCTACAATAACAAACCCCAAACAATTAAGAAAATGGGAATAGGAACATACATATCGATAATTACCTTAAATGTAAATGGATTAAATGCTCCCACCAAAAGAAACAGACTGGCTGAATGGATACAAAAACAAGACCCATATATATGATGTCTACAAGTGACCCACTTCAGACCTAGAGACACATACAGAGTGAAGGTAAGGGGATGGAAAAAGATATTCCATGCAATTGGAAATCAAAAGAAAGCTGGAGTAGCATTACACATATCAGAGAAAATAGATTTTAAAATAAAGACTATTACAAGAGACAAAGAAGGACATTACATAATGATCAAGGGATTGATCCAAGAAGAAGATATAACAATTGTAAATATTTATGCACCCAACATAGGAGCACCTCAATACATAAGGCAAATACTAACAGCCATGACAGGGGAAATCGACAGTAACACATTCATAGTAGGGGACTTTAACACCCCAGTTTCACCAATGAACAGATCATCCAAAATGAAAATAAATAAGGAAACACAAGCTTTAAATGATACGTTAAACAAGATGGACTTAATGGATATTTATAGGACATTCCATCCAAAAACACCAGAATACACATTTTTCTCAAAAGCTCATGGAACATTCTCCAGGATAGATCATATCTTGGCTCACAAATCAAGCCTTGGTAAATTGAAGAAAATTGAAATTGTATCAAGTATCTTTTCCGACCACAATGCTATGAGACTAGGTATCAATTACAGGAAAAGATCTGTAAAAAATACAAACACATGGAGGCTAAACAATACACTACTTAATAACGAAGTGATCACTGAAGAAATCAAAGAGGAAATCAAAAAATACCTAGAAACAAATGACAATGGCGACATGACGACTCAAAACCTATGAGATGCAGCAAAAACAGTTCTAAGAGGGAAGTTTATAGCAATACAATCCTATCTTAAGAAACAGGAAACATCTCGAATAAACAACCTATCCTTGCACCTAAAGCAATTAGAGTAAGAAGAACAAAAAAAACCCCAAAGTTAGCAGAAGGAAAGAAATCATAAAGATGAGATCAGAAATAAATGAAAAAGAAATGAAGGAAATGATAGCAAAAATCAATAAAACTAAAAACTGGTTCTTTGAGATGATAAACAAAATTGATAAACCATTAGCCAGACTCATCAAGAAAAAAAATGGAGAACACTCAAATCAATAGAATTAGAAACGAAAAAGGAGAAGTAACAACTGACACTGCAGAAATACAAAAGATCATGAGAGATTACTACAAGCAACTCTATGCCAAAAAAATGGACAACCTGGAAGAAATGGACAAATTCTTAGAAGTGCACAGACTGCCAAAACTGAATCAGGAAGACATAGAAAATATAAACAGACCAATCACAAGCACTGAAATTGAAACTGTCACTAAAAGTCTTCCAACAAACAAAAGCCCAGGACCAAATGGCTTCACAGGCGAATTCTATCAAATATTTAGAGAAGAGCTAACACCTATTCTTCTCAAACTCTTCCAAAATATAGCAGAGGGAGGAACACTCCCAAACTCATTCTACGAGTCCACCATCATCCTGATACCAAAACCAGACAAGGATGTCACAAAGAAAGAAAACTACAGGCCAATATTACTGATGAACATAGATGCAAAAATCCTCAACGAAACACTAGCAAACAGAATCCAACAGCACATTAGAAGGATCATACACCATGATCAAGTGGGGTTTATTCCAGGAATGCAAGCATTCTTCAATATACGCAAATCAATCAACGTGATACACCATATGAAAAAACTGAAGGAGAAAATCATATGATCATCTCAATAGATGCAGAGAAAGCTTTCAACAAAATTCAACACCCATTTATGATAAAAATCCTGCAGAAAGTAGGCATAGAGGGAACTTTCCTCAAAATAATAAAGGCCATATGTGACAAACCCACAGCCGACATTGTCCTCAATGGTGAAAAACTGAAAGCATTTCCACTAAGATCAGGAACAAGACAAGGTTGCCCACTCTCACCACTCTTATTCAACATAGTTTTGGAAGTTTAGGCCACAGCAATCAGAGAAGAAAAGGAAATAAAAGGAATCCAAATTGGAAAAGAAGAAGTTACACTGTCACTGTTTGCAGATGACATGATAGTATACATGGAGAATCCTAAAGATGTTACCAGAAAACTACTACAGCTAATCAATGAATTTGGTAAAGTAGCAGGATACAAAACTAATGCACAGAAATCTCTGGCATTCCTACGCACTAATGATGAAACATCTGAAAGTGAAATCAAGAAAACACTCCCATTTACCACTGCAGCAAAAAGAATAAAATATCTAGGAATAAACCTACCTAAGGAGACAAAAGACCTGTATGCAGAAAATTATAAGACACTGATGAAAGAAATTAAAGATGATACAAATAGATGGAGAGATATACCATGTTCTTGGATGGGAAGAATCAACATTGTAAAAATGATTCTACTACCCAAAGCAATCTACAGATTCAATGCAATCCCTATCAAACTACCACTGGCATTTTTCACAGAACTAGAGCAAAAAATTTTACAATTTGTATGGAAACACAAAAGACCCTGAATAGCCAAAGCAATCTTGAGAACAAAAAAAGGAGCCGGAGGAATCAGGCTCCCTGACTTCAGACTATACTACAAAGCTACAGTAATCAAGAGAGTATGGTACTGGCACAAAAACAGAAATATAGATCAATGGAACAGGATAGAAAGCCCAGAGATAAACCCATGCACATACGGTCACCTTATCTTTGATAAAGGTGGCAGGAATGTACAGTGGAGAAAGGACAGCCTCTTCAATAAGTGGTGCTGGGAAAACTGGAGAGGTACATGTAAAAGTATGAGATTAGATCACTCCCTAACACCATACAAAAATAAGCTCAAAATGGATTAAAGACCTAAACATAAGGCCAGAAACTATCAAACTCTTAGAGGAAAACATAGGCAGAACACTCTATGACATAAATCACAGCAAGATCCTTTTTGACCCACTTCCTAGAGAAATGGAAATAAAAACAAAAATAAACAAATGGGACCTAATGGAACTTCAAAGCTTTTGCACAGCAAAGGAAACCATAAACAAGACCAAAAGACAACCCTCAGAATGGGAGAAAATATTTGCAAATGAAGCAACCGACAAAGGATTAATCTCCAAAATTTACAAGCAGCTCATGCAGCTCAATAACAAAAAAACAAACAAACCAATCCAAAAATGGGCAGAAGACCTAAATAGACATTTCTCCAAAGAAAATATACACACTGCCAACAAACACATGAAAGAATGCTCAACATCATTAATCATTAGAGAAATGCAAATCAAAACTACAATGGGGTATCATCTCACACCAGTCAGAATCGCCATCATCAAAAAGTCTAGAAACAATAAATGCTGGAGAGGGTGTGGAGAAAAGGAACACTCTTGCACTGCTAGTGGGAATGTGAATTGGTACAGCCACTATGGAGAACAGTATGGAGGTTCCTTAAAGAACTACAAATACAAATACCATATGACCCAGCAATCCCACTACTGGGCATATACCCTGAGAAAACCAAAATTCAAAAAGAGTCATGTACCAAAATGTTCATTGCAGCTCTATTTACAATAGCCCGGAGATGGAAACAAGCTAAGTGTCCATCATCAGATGAATGGATAAAGAAGATGTGGCACATATATACAATGGAATATTACTCAGCCATAAAAAGAAATGAAATTGAGCTATTTGTAATGAGGTGGATGGACCTACAGTCTGTCATACAGAGTGAAGTAAGTCAGAAAGAGAAAGACAAATACCATATGCTAACACATATATATGGAATTTAAGGGAAAAAAATGTCATGAGGAACCTAGGGGTAAGACAGGAATAAAGACACAGACCTACTAGAGAATGGACTTGAGGATATGGGGAAGGGGACGGGGAAGCTGTGACAAAGTGAGACAGTGGCATGGACATATATACACTAGCAAACGTAAAATAGATAGCTAGTTGGAAGCAGCCGCATAGCACAGGGAGATCAGCTCAGTGCTTTGTGACCACCTAGAGGGGTGGGATAGGGAGAGTGGGAGAGAGGGAGATGCAAGAGGGAAGAGATATGGGAATATATTTATATGTATAACTGATTTATTTTGTTATAAAGCAGAAACTAACACACCATTGTAAAGCAATTATACTCCAATAAAGATGCTAAAAAAAAAAACAACCAATGAAACAAATACTGCAGGGCATGGATATACTCCCCCACCCCAACTCCAAGCAGTTTAGCCTGTGTTTGCTGATTTTTTTTCTTTATTTCTCTTTTTGGCACATCAATAAACAGTAAGAAATTCAAGAAAAAAAAAAAGAGAAGAGTTTGCAACATACTGAACATAGTTACCATATGACCCAGCAATTCCCCTCAGTGCATATCAAAGAGAAATGAAAATGTATGTGAGCACAAACACTTGTAAGTGAATGTTTACAGAAACATGGTTCACAATAGCCAAAAGGTGGAAACAACCCAAATGTTTATCAACCAGTAAATAAGTAAATAAAATATGCAATATCTGTAGCACAGAAATCATTGTCATAAAAATGAATGAAGTACTGATTCGTACTACAACATGAATTGTTGAACCTTGAAAACGTGCTGAGCAAAGGAAGCCTGTCACAAAAGATCACATATTGTATGATTCCATTTGTATGAAATGTCCAGAAGAGGCAGTTTATAGAGACAGGAAGTAGAGTACTGGTTGCTTAGGTCTGGAGGTGGGTGAAGGATGGGAGTAGCTGAAGAATGGGAATTGACTGTTAATGGGTATGTAGTTCCTCCACGGGAAATGAAAATACTCTAAAATTAGACTGGTGATGTGGCACAACCCTGTCAATACACTAAAAGACATTGAATAGTATACTCTCAAAATGGTGAATTGTATGGTATGTGAATTATATCTCAACAAAGCTGTTAAAAACAAACGAACCTTAGTTAACGATGTGTTAGTTTGTCATAACAAAAGTACCACAAATTGGGTGGGGGTTAAAGTAGAGAAATTTTTGTCTCACAGTTCTGGAGGCTAGAAGTTGAGATCAAGGTTTTGCCAAGGTTGGTTTCTTCCATAGTCTATTCCATGAGGAACAGTCTGAGGGAAAGTCTGCTCCATGCCGCTCTCCTAGCTTCTGGTGGACTACTGGCAATCTCTGGTGTTCTGCGGCTTATAGATGCATTCCCCAGACCTATGCTTTCACGTTCACATGGTGTTTTGTGCGTGTGTATCTCTGTGTCAAATTTTCCCCTTTTTTATAAGGATACCAGCCCTATTGGATTAGGGCCTCACCCTAATGACCTCATCTTAACCTGATCTTCTGCAAAGACCCTATTTCCAAGTAAGTTCACATTCACGAGTCCTGCGGGTTAGAACTCCAAATTCTTTTGGGGGAACACATTTCAACTCATAAGCAACAGTAAGGACATTATTATTTTCTTTGATTCTAAATAGAAGGCCAGGATGCCAGAATCTTGCTTCCTTCTAAAGAACACATCCCATTCTCTTTTTAAGACTGTAAGACTGTAATACAGAGAGAAGATATTTTTCTACCTCCTATTAGCTTGAATACTTACCTGGAGGAAGTGGAGCTTTTCCAGAGTTGGTGATGAAATTTCAGAATGTTTCTGTATCCTTCAATGACCTTAAAAGTCATTTAATTTAATCACCTACCTAGACTTGAATCTCCTTTCTATAATGGATAGACCTGAAACCGGGCTTGGAAACGGGACCACTGGCAAGCAATTCACCATCCAGCAGTAGCTCCCTTGCCGATAGGTGACAGTATCTTGTTTGAAGCCCTGAGGTCTGAGGAAAGGACACAGGAACTACAACGGACCCTGGTTTGGAGTCAGTTTATTGTGCGGCCTGTCTGTGTGACCTGGGTGGGTTGCTTAACTGAGTCTCTGCTTCTTTGTCTATAAAATGGGACTAGTAATGCTTGCCTTGCACAGTTACCTATAAAAAACTTTTTTATAGCAAAATGCCCAACACAAAATAGAAACAATAGCAACAAAAAGCTGAAAATTAAACAAAGCAACCAAGGTTTGATTTTCTAAATTAATTGACTAATGTTTTTCAAATGCACTGTCAAGGAAATGAAAAATTTTGAACCAATATTGATCGTTTTCATTGGAAAGTCCTATTTTCCCATATGCACGCTAATTGATAATATACAGCCTTTACAAACATTTTTCTGTAAAATGTGGTGGATAGATATACTCAATAAATTAAATTGATATAAGTACCAAATGCACATTTAAACTTATAATAGTTATTAGTTCACAATATTATAACTTAGCATATTTATTAAAAATAACAACTTGAAAAATTTGTCTTCAATTTTTTTGACTTTTTTGGGGGGGAGGGTGGCATGCTGTGAGGCATGTGGGATCTTAGTTACCTGACCAGGGATTGAACCCGTGCCCCCTGCAGGGGAAGCATGGATTCCTAACCACTGGACCACTAGGGAATTCCTGATTTGTCTTCAATTTGATTGGAAAGTTTATGCTGGAATGATGTTTATCAGCCATTTTACCAGGTTTTCTTAGTCTAGACAAATCATGTTTTATTTTTCAGCATCTCTTATAACACTTCAAAAATGAAAGTGATTTTCCTGCTGGGAGGAGGACTGTTCTGGACTGAAAGCATAAAATAACTCTGGAACTAGATGGTCCAGGTGGCTATTCCCCCTGACAATTTAGTTGACCAAAGTTAATGGTCTTCTTAAATTGTGTTCATTCTATTCCACTTTATTTTTACATTCCCTTCCCTCCCTTCCTCCCTCTCTCCCTCCTTCCTCCCTCCATCCCTCTCTTCCTTCCTATTTACTTATGCAGTTTTGAATTCAGTTTATTTTAGTTGCAACAAAGCGAGTACTGATCAGTTCACCTACTCAGGACCTCACAGTCACTGGACTATATTCCAGGTTCTGTCTGGCTCCAGGTGTATTTCCACATAAACTGGCTGAAGTAGGCAGTGAGGAGGGGGTCCTTCCTCAAGCTCAGAACGCCACTCCTCTCAGATCTGCATTCATCCATAACTATGAGCTGCTTCCTGTGGTGACGGAAGTGGTTGCAGCTTAGTGAACATAGATTTTAACCAAGTTATTTTTGAATTGTTGAGGCGTAACTGGTGGTGTATCAGATGTCAACTGAGAGCAGAGCTTGATGTCTAAGAATTTATATATTCTTTCAGTCAAATTTTTTATTTATTTATTTTTTTTTTGCAGTATGCGGGCCTCTCGCTGTTGTGGCCTCTCCCATTGCAGAGTACAGGCTCCGGACGCGCAGGCTCAGCTGCCATGGCTCACGGGCCCAGCCGCTCCGCGGCATGGGGGATCTTCCCGGACCGGGGCACGAATCCGTGTCCACTGCATCGGCCGGCAGACTCTCAACCACTGCGCCACCAGGGAAGCCCTTTTCAGTCAAATATTTACTTAGTTTCAATTATGTATCAAACTCTTATAGGCACTGGGATACACTAGTAGGCGTGAGAGAGGTGATTCCTGCCTTCACAAAATGTAAAGTATAAGGGAGATAAAAGTTGATTAAACAAATAATTATGAAAGAGCTCTGAGAAGGAGAGAGGCACAAGGAACTTTGGGGTCACAGAGCAGCAGGATCTTTCTTGCCTGATGGAGGCTGTTAGAGAAGGTTCACATAGGAAGTCATGTTTATCTGAGACCTGAATGACAGCAAGTTACCCAGGAAGTGGGGGGGGAGGGAGGGCAGAAGGGGATGATTCATCCAAGTCAGGGGACTTCATGCTAAGATCTGGTGATGAGAGAGTATGGAATACAGTGCCATACACTGAAAGAAGGATGGAAGCAATAGGGGTGAAGGTGAGAGAAGCTGTGCTTGTGCTTGGAGTTGTTTGGGAGACACTTTAGACAAGAGAGATTGCCCTGCCCTGTGGCCGGCAACTAGAGGCCAGCTGGATGGAAGAATGGCCGAGGGTCATGTGGCTCATTTTCCATCAGAGCACCCGTGACTCTCACTGGCTCACTCTTTCCTCTCCTACGTAATCCCATCAGTTCAAGGTACCATTTCTGTGCTGCTGTTGCTCAGCCCCTGTCAGCTGCCCTGCTGAGCCTGAGTCACTCGTAGACATCCAGGGGTGGATGAATTAAATGGCTAACGAAATAGCAGAGGTTGGTAGGCAGCCTGAACAAGATAAGGAGATAAAAACTAGCTCCTAGGAAGAGGTGAAACTAGACTAAAGACGGGACAGTAGTTGGGCTATCAGGGTTTCGCAAGTGTAAAATAAAATATAAGCAAAGTCAAGAAGTCAAAAGGTTAATTTCCTGAGGCCAGGAATCAGACAGAAGTAAGACACTGAAGTTTGGAAGAATCTTTCATAAAACAATTTGAGCAATGTGGTGGCTGAACCTAATTTCTTTACCCAGCTAGGAAGACTTAATGACTCAGTGTGTTTGGTGACACTTCCTGCCACAGGTGGGTTACCAAACAGCTAGAGTGTAGTGCATTCTGAATCTGTGAATTAATTACTTGACCAATCTAGTTATTGGATATTTATTGTATATCGCTTTCCAGGTGTTTAAAACACTCAACAAGTCACTTCTTAATAGTATGTGTTTTTCCCAGACTTTAATTCTGCTAAATCCCAATTAAAACAAACTCTCCCATTCACAGTGAACACACTCATCATGGACAAGACTATCTTGGGTTTCCACACTGGAGAGTGAGCTCTGAGCGCCTCTCTGGCAGGAGCTATGTGTTAATCAATTTTGTATTCCTCACTGACCACATTCCACCAAGTAACTACCAAGTACCTGGTTCTAAATAAAAGTTTGTTGGATGAACGGGTGAATTTAAAGCCCTACAGTACTCCATGGAAATAAAGCCATGTTTCTCTACCATCTTGCTCTCATCACTTCCTATTCATATAAACTTGTACTAATTATTTAACCTCTCTAAACCTTAGTCTTCTTATCTGTAAAATGTGGTAAGTTGCTGGAGGATTAAAGCCAATAATTAGTACAGTGCTTAGTTCAAAGATTTTAGATATTGAGACTATTAGAAATGATACTCTTCTTTTAGAGGTAAATTGGTTATTTCCATGATATCTTTAAAGTTTAAAAGGCACAAAGTTCTTGTGGACTTAAATTAACATGTTAGGACGTGTCTCATTTTCCAACAAATATTTATTATCTTTTTTATGGGCTAGACTCTGGTGGTAGGGGCCTACCATTAAGTTGCTCACCTTCTCAAGGGAAAAGAGACAACACAAGTAAAGAAACATTACCTTGTGATGAGTGTGAAGATGGAAATGAGCCTGAAGACTTGACAGGTGGTAACAGGGGTGCCTGGGAGACCTAGGAGCGGAGATGGGAGAGAGGAGATGGGAGAGGGAGGGGGAGGGGAGGGGTGATGGGGGAGAGGAGATGAGGGAGGGATGTGCCATGCACACCTGGGCAATGTTTAGAGTTACCACTGTAGATTCCTGAGCAACTTAACTCACACCATAAATAAAGATCTTATTTATTTACAAGACTGGTTAATTTATAATACTTAAAAATTGGTAAGATGGTCAACATAAACATCATAGCTAAAGAGTGTATTTGTGACGTGGTAGACATAAACTGACAACATAGACAATAATAATGAAGACAGAAATAGGAACTACATTATATAAACTGAGAACATTAGCAAACGACTTGTTACATGCAAGCAACTTGGTAAATATGGTTGATGAGTGCAGAGGGAACTGAACTGGCTGTGTCACACCTAGGAAGGGATCCTGCAGGAGAATGTAAGAGCCCAGGAGTTTGCAGAGTGAGCAAAGCATTAAAAACACAGGCATAAGTCTGAGTGCCAAAGGTAGAAGGTAGATGGTGGCAGTAGTAGTTCATCCACTCATGGCAAGCATACTGAGCCCCAGTGGCCGTGGCTCTCACTGTGCTGGGCTGTGGAGGCAAACACACAAGCAGGCCAGTCTCTGTCTCTCAGTGGGAGGGAGTGGATATAGGACTCAATCTTAGGAGCTACAAACAGGGCAACAGAGAGGTGATACTTGACACCATGAGCACAGATAAGTTCACCCAGACAGATCACGTGAAGAGAGAGCAGAACAATAGGCTGAGTGTGGGCTTGAGGAAGCCCAGGCAAGGCCAGAGGACGTTAAGTCTGGTTGGGTGGGTAGAACCCACAGAGTAGAAGTCGAGTGGGAGGGGAATGAGCTATGAGAAAGTTGAGGTGTTTGGATGATAACTAATGGGGAAAGGAAACTCAAATGAGAATTTCAGTTTTTTTTTTCCAGAGGAGAGAAGAGGGTTGACCAAAGGGAAGTGCAAGGAGAGCAAAGAGGTACAGTTTCAGGAGAGAGGAAGCCTGCCTAGTGGGGACGTGGGGCAGGAGTTGGGTGGGGGATTAAGGCTGGCCTGGGGAGGGGGAAGGACGGCACAGCGTAAGGATGGGGTAGGTGTAACTACATTGTGGCTTGGGGGATGACGGTGCAGGAATTTGAGAGAGAAAGTGTGGTAGTGAAAGAAGCAGGAGGGGGCGCAGGAAGGAAGTGAGTTTTCCTAAGGCTCTCTAAGGAATTCTCCGAGGAAGAGGACCACGGCTTTGGCTTTGATCCCTGAGTGATGGACAGGACAGGATGGTGGATGGCATAATCAAGGTGAATGATGGAGAAGGTGGTTTTGGCAGCAAGATTAGAAACTGAGATTAACTGGTGATGAGAGGAATAATCTTCAGGGGAGGATGTTGCCATAGTCCAGGCAAGAAATAACCAGAGCCTGGACTAAGGCATTAACTGGGAAGATAAAACAGGAGGAATAATTTTAGAAGATAGGAATATAAGAACAGCAATATATCTCAACTGTCCAATACAGCTGTCACCAGCCACTTGTGGCCAGTGAGCTCTGGAAATATGGCTAGTCTGAATTGTGCTGATGTGCTGTGATGTGAATTACACAACAGGTTTTGAAGACTTAGTATGAAAAAAGTATTTCATTAATATATTTCTATTGTTTACAAGTTGAAATGATAATAGTTGGAATATATTGGGTTAAAAATTTTACTATTAAAATTAATTTCCCCTCTTCCTTTTTACTTTTTTTTTTTTTAACAACGTGGCTACTAGAAAGTTCCAAATTACATATATGGCTCAAAATGTATTTTTGTTGGGCAGTGCTGCTGGGAGGTCAGTAATACTGGGGTGGCCACTGGGATACGGAGGAATTGGTACAAGGCAGAGCTGTAGTGATAAACCATATTTAATTTGAGTTGGTAATTAGGTTTCAGGCTGTGATACCTATACATGGAGTTTTGTCCTGCTGATTCATTCAGGGGGTTCAGAGTACCTTTGGCTGTTACCTGTCTGCTATGGTACATCCACCCTCTCGGCTGATAGAACTGGATATGCAGTGGGTGGTTAATGGAAAAAAAATCAACTAAAGGAGAGAATCATAAAAAAAGAAGCACAGGGCTTCCCTGGTGGCACAGCGGTTGAGAGTCCGCCTACCAATGCAGGGGACACGGGTTCGTGCCCCGGTTTGGGAAGATCCCACATGCCGCGGAGCGGCTGGGCCCGTGAGCCATGGCCGCTGAGCCTGCGCGTCTGGAGCCTGTGCTCCACAACGGGAGAGGCCACAACAGTGAGGGGCCCGCATACCGCAAAAATAAAAATAAAAAAAAGAAGCACAAAGCACACTTTAATTAGTTTATTTAAACTTAAAACATGTGTCCACTCATCCATCAGTTGGTTGTTGGTTGTTGGAACGAGGCCTTCTCCCCACAATGTGTTTTCTACTGTTACGGTTTCTTTAAAGTGACAGGTTTTGAACAAATCTAAGAGCAGAATCCTTAAAGATTTTTATCTTTTCCTCAGTCCTTCACTGTTTTTTCATTCATACCTAATTCCATTTTTAAAGTTCAAGTGTTTCCTGGACTTTCCTGGTGGTGCAGTGATTAAGAATCTGCCTGCCGATGCAGGGGATACGGGTTTGAGCCCTGGTCCGGGAAGATCCCACAACCCGCAGAGCAACTAAGCCTGTGCGCCACAACTACTGAGCCTGCGCTGTAGAGCCTGCAAGCCACAACTACTGAGCCTGTGTGCCACAACTACTGAAGCCCACGTGCCTAGAGCCCATGCTCCATAACAAGAGAAGCTACCACAATGAGAAGCCCACGCACCGCAACGAAGAGTAGCCCCCGCTCGACGCAACTAGAGAAAGCCCGAGCACAGCAACGAAGGCCCAACGCAGCGAAAAATAAATTTATAAAAAAATTTTAAAAATTCAAGTGTTTCCAAAGCATCCAACTTTTTTCTACTCTTGTATTTATCAGTTTACCCAGTTTTTTAACTTAATTACACAATGACAAGTAAAAGTGGCATGAACATTTTGGTGACACCTGCCTGACGCTTGGTTTGCATACAACCCAGTGATGAAGGAAATGGGAAACGGGAGAAATGAGAGACCGGTGAGACCAGCTGCAGCCCCGGTCAGGTTGGGGACACAGGCTCCCGACAGTGGCTTCATGGTGTGGACGGGAGAAGGTCAAGCAGAGTTTGGTCAGAGAATTTCTTCAGGGCTTCCCAGGAACGCCCGGCACTGGTGCTGGGAGTTCACGGGGGAGGGAGGATTCTGAAGCAGGATGTCTGGATGGGGCTGCAGTGCCAGTGAGACGTACCACGCCTGAAGTCTGTCCCAGCAGGGAGTGAAGGGGCTCAGAAGGCTTTGTTTAGCCAGCACTCCTCTTGTGAGCGCCCGCCTTGCCGGCGTGGGAGGACGGGTATGACGTCGAGCTCAGCCCTGTGGACCAGGGCTCACTGAGTCTCCGCTGGCCCAGAGCCCCTTCTTCGAGGCGCTGTCTGGGCTGGGAGCCAACGAGCTGTACAGGAATGCGGGGACGACCACCTGCCGCCCTCGTGACCCGCGCCCGCCTGCGGGGCATCCATGCGGCCTCTGCGTCAGAAACAGAACAGTGTGGTCGTTGAGCTCTTTTACAGAAAATGAAGTGCGTTTGTATGTAGATAAATTCTTATTTATTCAGCACGTAAGCTGGGGAAAAAAAAACAAAAAAAGGCCTTAGTTCGTTTTCCATCTTCTTTCCCCGGCCTTCCTTGGCTTGGCGGCTCTTTCCTCCATCTTCCAAGCCAGGAGCATAGCATCTTCTCTCTTTAACTCTGCTTCCCTCTGCTTCCATTATCACGAGTTCATGGGATGCTCATCGTGCCCCTCATTTTGGGGTGAAGTCACTGAGCAGCTTCCAGAAACAAGCAGACCTGGGATTAGAACGCTGTCTGTCAAACCTCAACACCAGTCTCCTGAACCAGTGTCCCTCCAATCCTACTGTGCATCAGAGTCACCCTGAGGGGATGGGGGTGGGGGGAACTTATTCAAGTGCAGACTTCCAAGCCCCACACCCAGCTGAAAATTGGATTTAACCGGTCTGGCATGTGGCCATGCTCACCAGGTGATTCTGATGCAGCAGGTTCATGAACCCTGAAGTTCAACGCTACATGGCCTCTCTGGGGGGCCAGAGAGGAGGGCCAGCCGGAAAGGGATACTGCTGAGTGAGGAATAGGGCCTGGAGAGGGAAGAAGAGAGATTTGCTGGAGCCGGTCATACCAGCTTGTGTGGAAGGAAAATCAAATGCAGGCGGGACTGCTAAGAGAGCTCTGAAATGAAGCCTCAAGGCCACTGAGGAAGTGATTCCGGATGAAATCTGACCTTTTGACCACTTACTCTCTTAACGCGGGCATGCAGAACACCTGCCCAATGTTCCAGAAACTCGAGACGCTTATTGGACCCTTACCCCAAATATCTGCTTGCACCAGGGTCAATCATGATTCTTGCCAGACAACTTTAACAACCTTGTGGCTTTTGCCTTTATAAGCCCCTGACTCTTTCTCTTTCTTGGAACACTGGGTTTTATCTGAATCTGTGTCTCTGGTATTGTAATTCCTAAGACCCCCCAATAAACTCTTTTCTTATTTGCAGCCTTGTGTGTTTCTTGGTTGACACTTGCAAGAGCCAATTGTTAAAATTAAAGGAATCTTATGAGTCACTTGTTAAACACAGCCATTATTTATAAAAAATAAATTATATAAACTTGCAATTAAATAAATTATATGAAGAAAAAGGGAATAAACACTCAAAACCCACCACTTGTTCATTATGCTGCTATATTTTATTATCCTCTGTGCTCTCGAGGTTTTTGTGTCTATTGTATCTGTACAGGAGAGATGCTGTATGTAGTAGTTATCCTCAGCATATGGAGCTTGAAACAACACACATTTATTCTCTAACAGTTTCTGTAGGTTGGGAACCTTTTGCTGCCTAGCTGGTGGTTCTGGCTCAGGGTCTATAAGGAGGCTAGAGTCAAGCTGTCAGTCAAGCAGCCCTCCCAGACTTGACTGGGGCTGAAGGATCTGCTCCGTGGCTGTTGACAGCCCTCAGTAACTCACAGCTGCTGGGCTACAGACATAGGTCCCTCTCAGGCTTCCACAGAGGCCTTCCCAGTCCTTGCTGTGTGCATCTCCACAACATGGCAGACAACTTGCCCAGGACAAGTGATATGAGAAAGAGGGGGAGAGAGAGTTTTGTCATAACCTAATTTTAGTAGATATATCCCATCAGTTCTGCCATATTATGTTCATTAGAAGCGAGTCACTAAGTCCTGCCTAAACTCAAGTAGAAGGGAATTAAGCTCCCCCTCTTGAAAGGAAGGAGTGTAAAGAATTTGTATAAAAGTGTGCTGTGTGCCTCTCCTCAACGCTGTGCTCAGTGATATCACATCGGCAATTTGGAATCAGCCACGGTGGGAATATTAATACCACAGAAATCAGCAAACACTCTAAATCAGATTTTACCATGTATGGAGAGCTGAGTGTCAAACATTTACCAGCACACCACTAAAAGGATATAAAGCTATGTGTTTACTGAACCTTTGTGGACTAGATGAGTTTTAGACATGGCTTTGGAAGGAGGGAATACAGGGTTTGGGATATAGGAAGAGACGGTTTCTGGGTTTGAAAATAGTGGAGGTGATGCAGGAAGTGAAGGTTTGGGGAGCTTAAATATGCTCATACAGATGTTCAGAAATAACACAAAAAACAGATCTCTTCCTTGCATGCGTGTGCATGCATGTGCATGATTTAAAGTGTGGGTGCACACTAGATTTAACTATGGGTACACAGGGTCAAACACATTAGACAGTTAGCATGCAAGATTTTCTATGTAGCAATCGGGATGGGTATATAACCTTTTACATAATTGCTTATGAAACCACAAAAGTAATTATGCTCCGGTGAAGCTGTCCTACACATAAAATTGCCCAGAAATTTAAAGACAAAGTTTTAATTCCTTTGAACTGATTCCTTGGTGTATGTGGTGTGTCCCAGAGCTTTGGTGAGCAGGAACTTTTCTCAAAAAGAAAACTTCCAGGATCACAGCATTTGAGATTTGAAAAGACTTCAGAAAACCCATAGAACAAACACTTTGTTGAAGTATGTTTGTCAATCAAACATCAAAATCAGAAATACCTGGTATTCTTGTTAAAACCTGGAACATTGTTAACACCTGAAACCCATCGCAGACTTTCTGCATTGGTGGGGGATTGGGAATCTGCATACTTTACAAATTCTCTAGATGATCCGGCTGCACACAAATGAATCCAAATCTTTCATTTTATAGATAAAGAAAACAAACTTCTAAGATTCACAAAAATCTCCCTCAAGTGAGGCCACAGAGCTGGTGGGATTCCATCCATTTTCAAAAAAAGTTTAAAAAGAAATCCATAAAACTGAGATTTGGGAGAAAATAGAAAACACCCTTTGTTCGAAGAGAAGCTTAAGGGCAACAAGATTTCACTGAATCATATGTTGTTTATGTGTGTCATTACCAGTATATGGCCCACCTTGCCTCAAATTAGTGTGGTTACCTTAAATTGCTAACATGAAAATCCTAACCTTCTACTTCTGAAGTTATTGGCTTTGGCTACACTGTTTTCTTTTTCTAGATTTCCAAGATTGCTCTTTTGGGCATGATTTTAGAAATCTAAGTATAACTCTGGTTTCAAACTTCTGGACCATGTAATCAAACTCAGACTGGTCATAGAGAAAAATATATGGTTCTTAGCTCTGCCTACATTGACAAGGATCATGGTGGCGTCCAAATTCAACTGAGTGGCATGTCTTTATAGTGGCAGCTTTTCCCAAAAAAATCCAAAAAAGAAGATCCATTCTGCTGTGGAAACGTAGACAGTCAGAGGGTTTTGAAACCAACCTCTCCAGCAGCATTTTTTTTTTTGATCCAATAAAGTCATTTAAATATCTGGATTCTTTTCCAGGAGAAAGTTTTTATTCAGTGCACTGCACTGTTAGACAGGTGGAGAAAAGAGTAAGTTAAGAAAAAAAATGGCTAACATGAAAAATCACCCACATGATGTCCAGTTTTACTGTTTGGTTGAAATACCCAATGGATTATTTATTTATCTAGATTTGTGCTATTTTTTAATCCAAATGGCAACCTCTTCAGAATGACATCTGCTCCAGAGTTGTTCCAGGACTACAAATCCTGTGTAAAGGCTGGGTATTTAAAGCTGTAAATGATTTTATACTTTTGCAACAATTATGGGAATGGAGATCTTATCTTTCACCATCAGAGTTTTCTTTCTATAACAGGATTTGATCTTTTATTTTTTTCTTGGATGAAGACTCTCCAGCCCCATTCAAGCCTTTTAGATGACTGCACTCCTGGCCAACATCTTAGTTTCAACCAGGTAGGAGACCCTGAGCCTGAACCACCCAGATAAGCTGTTCTGGAAAGATTTAACCTTAATATCAAACTAAATCCCTTGTCCAGCACTCCCCAGAGGCACTCTGTTTTCCCCACAGGAGTTAGAGAAGGGGGTTGGCATAGGCACTGGCAGATGACATTATCTCATTTGTGCGTCCCCCCACGAAGAATCCAGGAATGTGCATAAATACAATTAAAGACAGTATCTACAAATTGATAGAATGCATTTTTAGTCTCTTAAACCTCTGAATCACAGTGCATTGTGTTCTGTTTTCCAGCCAGACCTTGCAATCAATGAACATCCAACCCGTGGGTTTGTGTTTGGACTATCAATACAGTTATTAAACACACATCACGGGGAGAAGGCAAGCGGCTGCCAATACTTCTTTTGTGCTTCTTTTTTCCTACAATATTCTCTAGTTTTTGGAGCATCAGGATAGAAACCTGGTCGGCTTGGGATTGATGGCACATTAAAAGGCTGCACTAACAATCCCAGAGTGTTTTTTCCATAGGCAGTAATCACGGCTCTCTCAATGACAGCAACATATCCAGACCCAACCTTAGCTGTCATCCCACATGGGTCGTTCCGGCGCCATTTGGCTCTGACGTAGCTCCGAGCCCGCAAATCGTGCAGCTGCCCCCGGTTATCCGCAAATCCGGCCCGCGGCACCGCCCCGCCCCGCCCCGCCCGCGCGCCCGCGCGCCCCGCCCGGCTCCGCGCCACCTCCCCTTCGTCCCGCGCTCGGCGGCGGTGCGTCCTGCGCTCCGCTCAGGCTCCGCGCTCGCTGCTTGGGTCTTCCCTCCGCTGCCTGCTCCAGGCCGCCGGGAGGCGAGGCAAGGGGACCCGCGGGCTGTGCGCCCCGAGGCGCCGGGCATACAGGAGGCCGCACGGGAGACGCGTGGCGCGATGGCCGGGCGAGGGGGCCGCGCGCTGCTGGCGCTGTGCGGGGCGCTGGCGGCCTGTGCGTGGCTGCTGGGCGCCGAGGCCCGGGGGCCCCGAGGGCCCCCGGCGGGCGCGAGGCGGCGCCGGCGGCCTCAGGAGGACGGCATCCCCTTCGAGTACCACCGCTACCCCGAGCTGCGCGAGGCGTTGGTGTCCGTGTGGCTGCAGTGCGCCGCGGTCAGCAGGATCTACACGGTGGGGCGCAGCTTCGAGGGCCGCGAGCTGCTGGTGCTCGAGCTGTCCGACAGCCCCGGCGTCCACGAGCCGGGTAAGGGCGCCGCGCTGGGTGGGCTGGCGGTGGGGGAGGAGGGAGAGGGGCACCCGGGGTGGAAGATGGGACGTGGAGGGAGGGATGGCGATGGGGATTGCCTTCACCTAGTCTCGGCCAGCCGCCCTCCCCAACCTCGAGGCCCCCCTTGGGTGAGCACAGGCCCGAGGGGCTGCGGCGGATGGAGGTAGGAGCGCAGCGAGCAAATCTGCGCGCCTGCAAACCCGCTGTCACCCCCACTTCGCTGTACCGAACACCGCAGGGAATAACTTCGAGGCCTCTGCAAGGAGGTCGCCCTTCCTTGCAGACAGGAGTAGAACGATAAGGTGCAGAAGGCAGGAGCTTGGAGAAAATGAGGAAAAGTCAATTATCATTTGTTTCCTAATTTCCAGTTTATTGGTGCTGATGACTCTACGTACCCGCCTCTACCTGTATGTGCGCATTAGGTACACGGGCTGCTGGGATACTCAGGGAATGTTAAGGACCTTGGCAACACTGGGTGGTAGAGGGTGAGAAAGTGGCCTCTGGCAGGCATTCGGATCTTGAAACTGCACACAGTTTTTCTAAGGAAAAAGGAATATTCCATTTTCTCTGCTCTAGCCCTTGGAGATGAGTAGTTTGTGACCAGGATTTTATTCCAACAGATGTTTCCGTATGGCCATTTTATGCATCTTCCTCCTGAGTGTGTTAGGGCACGTTTTAACTTATGTTAAATGTTATGCATTTGGTATTAATAAAGAGGTATTTTAAAAAATGTTCTTGGTGCTTCTTTTTCATTGCTTTTTGGAAATGATATAACTCTTAAGGCCTGGTCTTACATCTTATGATCATAAAGGTACTGTTGAAGTTATCTGGGCTAATGACATTAGCATGGGATGCTTGTTTTTTTGTTTTTAATGACAAAGAAAGCAAGAAAACAGGTAAAAATTCTCAATGTAGCGCCGGGATAGTTTTATAATGATATTTATAAACTGAGAAGGGATGAAAATAGGTGATCGATGGAGACACTTTGATCTTGAAATGGAAATAGTATGGGTTGATAAATAATAAATCTTCAAATGGGAAATATCTCTTATCTTCAAATAATGTATACAAAAATGTGTGATTTTGCAGTCAAAACCCTAAAATCAGATCCTAGAAAACATTTTCAGTAATGCTCTCTAGCAGGATTCAGCATGTAGAATTGGAAATTTGGAAAATTAGTTTCGTGTTTGTATCTAAAGATAAAGAAAAATTTTAAATGTGACAACTCATTTTCAGTTATTTCAGATAATCAAAGTCAAGACATCCTAGGCTTAGATAAAGATAATCTAAATATTTGTGATTCTCCTGCCTACTTAATTAGAGCCTTTGGTTATTCTGTTGTAGATTGCTCCTCACATTTTGTTAATTGTCTCTTCAAAGAGATTATATGAAAGCGAATGTTAACTTTTTGTTGTCTTGCTTCAAGTTTAGAAACAAGATTGTAAAGCGATATTATTGTTAGAATGCGATATGCTTTTGAAAATGAAAACCATAATTTTTTTGCTTAAATATCCGGAATGTATAGTCTGTCAAGATCTGCAGATCCCTCTCAGACTACAGGCTCCATGAGGTAGGGCTGTATCTCCAGCACCCAGGCCGGGTCTGGCACATAGCAGACACTCAGGTCACATTAGGGAAAAAATGAATCAGTCATTTGCTGAGTAACACAATGCCTTCAATGTTTTATTCCTTTTAAACACAAAATACACCAATTAAATTCATTTTAAGAAGGTGGACAAAGAAACGTTTACATGTTAAATGAGGGAAACTAAGTTCATGGTATTACTTAATAAATAGAATACAAAATGTCTACCCATTGTATTTTTAAAGGTTGAAGTAAACTATTATGAGCAAACACTAAAAAAACACAGGGTGATTTCCCCCTCCACCACCTTTTTAGAGGAGATGAGCAGGTTGGAAATCTTCAGGGAACTAGTGTTAAAAAAAAAATTCAACTGGGTAAATTTTAAAGATCTTATTGACTTTATTCAGTGATTCATGAATTAAATGTCATTCAGTCTAGCAGATAGAAAGGTGTTCTAAGATCTGTACAAAATGAAAGACTTTTATAGGCAGAAGGGAGCAGGAACAAGGAGGTTACACTAGGCAAAAGATGGGTTGGTTATCACAAGGTTACTTTCTTTTAGGGGATGGCAGGGGTCCTTGATTACCTCACTTGTGCTGATCACAGGGTTCCTGATTGACTGGTTTAAGATTCCATTTCTGGGAGAACCAAAACTGTAATTAAGTTTCAGTTTGGTGATGTGGGACTTAGCATAAGCGACTCCATTTGGGGCCTATTGTCTTGTTTTTAACATTAGTGAATGCAGAGATCTGATCAGTATATGAGTTTGATAGCACTTGTGGGGATTAACTTTTTGGGAAGTTTTGAATGAAGGTAAGTATTCACCATTCTTAAATGGCCTTCATATTCGTTTTTAGATTAAAATATTTTAAGAAATGAGAAGGGAATTTCCATACTTATCTTGAGATAGAAATGGATGCAATCAGTGTGTTTTGAACCATCCACACACACTGTAGATGGGGCAAGTTGTGTGGGCTGTGCAGCGATACACAGGATGGTCCTTGCCCTGTCGGGGATTGAGAATTGGGAGGTTGGAGGACAGTGTAAAGGTGGTCAGTGCTGCAAGAAGGGAGTGGGGGGCCCAGAGAAAGGAGACTGCGAACGTTAGGTCAGGGCATTTGGTTATTGAAGAATAGATGACAAGAAGCCAGGAAATGTACAGATTAGTGAAATTTACCAATTCCAGTGTAGCTCATACAGATGTATGTTTTAACAGAGCCCCTGCTTTTGAAAGAGGGCAACTGTCTTCACTGTTTTCACATTATAAGTGTTTTGGGGAAGGTTAAAATAATGTTTCTGATGATGCTATTCAGAAATAATATTTAGCTTAACAAATTCATTTACTTGACTAAAACTTTGATCAAGTTGCCCGTATTCATTTTATCCTCCAACAAGAGAGAAGTGTCAGGTTTGTTAGTCCTCTTAGTCTAAATTCTTTTTCTGAACTTTAAAAAAATAGAGCTAACGTCTAAGTATTTATCATAATAGAAAAACTCTCCCCAAACAAAACAACATATATACATCAAGTCTTTCCCTGTGGTAGAAGTTGATGTGGTTAGATTTGCAGATTATGGACAGAGGGAATTCCTGGATCCCACCAACTCCCTTCCTGAGCGGGAAAAAGTGATCATTGGACTTGTTTGGTACCAGGCCATGGGCTGAATTTGAACCGATCTCCTGAAAGTGATCAATTCTCTCAGATATTCCACATTTGAATTCATCAAAAGGGAAAGAAAATTCTATTTGGAATTGGTCAGGGAGGAATATCCATACCTATTCTGTCTGCTTGATTCCTGACCAGCTGGACGTTGGGTCTCAGTTTTCATTTTGATCACTTTGGAGGCCTGCACAAATCTACTGGAGGAGGGTGGTGGGTCTCAGCCATTCTCAGAAGAACTGCGCGTGGTCTTGGCCCCAGTCTCATCTCCTCACACATCATGAATCTGGACGCCAGACGTGGGGCTGGGATGGAGCATTGGCTAAGATTGAGTCTCTGCTCTTGGGTATGTTCCCATGAGGTGTGATAACTGCCAAGCCTGATCATGTTTCCCATTTTTCTTTCTGCTTGCTTATATTTTATACATTTAAAATGTTTCTACACATAGGGACTCATGTTCTCAAACCCAAATATATACGCTCCTAGGCATGCATAGCAATTATTGCATTACTCATAAAAGAAGCCTTTCTTAATTTATGACTAAGCAATGGAATCTGTATTCCCAGACCAATCCTCCTAGGGTTAAACGTGAGTTAAGATTAGTTTGTTTAAAACACTAATTCTTTCACGTGTAGTTTAAGATGGCTCTTGGGGAGAAAATCTGATTTATAGCTAAAATGTTATCTTAGAAACATTCTTTAGGGCATAGATTTTCCTCTCTCAAAGGCTGGAATGATTATTTTGGACTTGTTCCTCCCCAAATATGTTCACATTTAAAGTGTATGAATGCCAGTGTGCATTTGCCAAATATCGTGAGCAACATTAAATGCTGGCAAAATTTCTATACAACTCAAAAAAAAAAAGTGGGGTTTTGGTTATTTCGTATGGCCTCTTTTAATACCAGATTAGTGTGAACTAGTGGGCAATGATTACAGCTGAGTAGCACCTTATAACTGGTGAATATTGACGTTAGATTGTGGAGAAGGATCTAGATATACCACATGTGGTCAAGAGTTATTTTTAGACCCAAGTGAGTCAATGTAGCTCTTGCCAGAAATAATGTACTTGATTGACTTGTGATTGGCTAAAGGAAGAGAGGAAATTGAGCTGGCCCCTAACATTATATCCTGTACTCAGACAAAGTGTCTTTCTATGGAAACTGATTTGAGAGGTGGCAAAGGAATCATCTGCCCGCATCTCCCTCATTGTGTAGCACAGAGGATATTCCAATACCCACCTTTACCGTTCTTTGGGAAAGATATTTTTGACAAATACAAAAACAGCTCCAGTAAGAAGCGGTGATACATAAACCAGCTTTCCCCAAAGTGTATTCGATGGAACGTTAGTTCAGCTTGGTTTGAGAAGGATTAAGTAAACAAAGATAAACAGGTTTATATATTGCAAGACTTATCAGAGCCTTTAATATACTAATGTATGTTTCAAACCTCCAACTTAGATGTTTGCTGTACAGTATTTTCCAATCTTTTTCAGCATGGAACTCCCTTTTATCCCCCAAGGAGCTTATTTTGTACCTGGTATTGCACTAGTTAGAGAAGCACAGCACTAGCTCATTATTATTCATTATCATATTTTCAAGGATTGATTTGGTAATTCTGTAGCAGAGACACTCAAATAGGGAGTTCCTTAGGGGTGGGGAGCATATGTTTTCCATTTTTTTGCCCATAAACAGCTGACTTATTGATTTATGTAGAGTAAGCTCTTAAGTTATGCTTATTGAATTGAGAACATGATTTTTGAGGCAACGAGGCATAGGACAGATGCTTTCGATTGGAAAGATTAAAGTGACAAATGCATTACCATTGTTTTATTGTTACGTAGCTTCATGCTTTTAACTTCTGTGTACCTCCTTTTCTTGTCTATAAAATAGGAATACTTTAAAAACTCAAACCTCACAGGGCTGCTGTGAGGCCAAAGTAGTATAGAAAAGAATTTAATGCAGTTGCTTTCATCTGGTTATTAAGAACATGGGGTAATTTGTTAAAATGTTTCTTCCCAACTGGAAGTTGGTCTGGAGTGTGCTCCATCAGCTTTCATCATTGGGAGGGGGCCTCCTTGGTGTGTCATCACAGGAGACCTTGGATGCTTACGTGTTCCAGTGGAAGCCCATCTGCACAAGCCCGGCAGGCAGCCCTGATGGACTTCTACCCTCTCATCGTCAGTGTTTCCTTGTTCACAAACGTTTGTCTTCTATCGATTTTTAAAATGTAGGACATTCCTGCTTTGCTTCAGCTTGACATCTTATTTTGCTTCATTCAATGGAAACAGTGTAAGTGTTCATCGTTATTTGATGAACTATATCTTCAGGCAGCTAAACAAATCTAGGGCAATTCCAGCATTTACTTTGGCAAACTAACTTATTTTTCTGAAGAATTTATAATAAAACTGCTCAGGTCCTGACTACTTTATTCCTTTACTGACTCAGTGTAAGTGAAAGATCTTCGAAACCTCCTTTCTCACCCCTCCCTAATTTTCTTACCCCTACTGGGGTCTTTTCTTTGTGTTTCCACAGTTCTTCGAAGAGAGGTGAGGTAGCATCAAGGTTTACAGTATATGCTTCAATGTCAGGGGACCTGAGTTTAGATCAGGGCTTCCTATTTTAAACTAAATGTTCTTGGGCAAGTCACTTAACTTCTCTCAAAGCCCCAGATTCGTCACCTACAAAATGACAATAATGTGATGATTAAATGAAGTAGTAAATGTAAAGCTCTTAAGTAAGTATGTCAACAATTATTATTATCTCTATTATGGCATTTTCTGTTGTTGGTATACGTGTTCCCCCAGTAAGCTGTGAGATCCTTGTGGTCAGGAGTTGTATTTTGCACATTTCTTTATCCCAAATGTCTAGTTCTATGCTTAGGACATAGCAGCCACTCAGTGAATGTTTGTGGAATAATTGAAATTTCTCAAACAGGCAAGAATGGGCATCACAAAACAAAGCTGTGTTGAAGTTCGGTGTTGAGTTAATACATGTTAGCAAGCCAGAAGCATGATATCAAGAAAGGATAGAAATGGTATTTTCCTTATGTGAACACTTGTATTTTGTTGTGATGCATCCGGTTTTGCATAATGGAGAAATCCATCTACTGCACGTCTTTTCGAGTGTGTTTATTGTAAGTGAAGTAGTTTGAGGCTCGTTTCCTCTTGGCCTCTTTCCTCTTGAGACATTTTATTGATAGAAAGTTAAGCTGCTTTTTAAGCGTTAAATAAAAGTTCTGAAGATAATTAGTAAAAATTCACTTAGTAAAATTTTTGGCTTTTAAGCTATCTATTCTGATTCCTTAGTATGGCTGTTTTACACATAGAAGCCATACATCTCCAGGTTTTAACTTTCCTTCCCTCATGAAAATGGCATTCAAATCATGGACTTGAAAATGCTGAAGAGGAGGAGATTTATCTGAAAGTTAGCTGATGGGTCAAATGAGCTCAAATTTGAGACATGTTTAAATTTGCTCTTTCCTTCCCATCTCATTAATTACAGGAATTGCTGCCAGTCCATTGCTCTGCAAATGTTTCTTTTGAAATTCAGGATGTGGTGTTTTGTAGGCCTTCCAGCAGCCAGCTCTTTCTAATACAATGTGGCCTCAGAGAAGAGACTGTGTTGCCAGTACCTCTTACTATGTTCCAATGCTTTACCTACAACTTTAACTGTCCCTACGTAGTAACTTTTAGTAACTTTTAGGGTGGCTCGTGTAGAGAATTACAAAGTTGATTCTTAAACAAAAATAAATAAGTTAATTATGATAATAAACCCTGAAACAACTTTCTACTACTGGTAAATATTTTGTTTTTTTAATAGAAATCTGTTTACTATGAAATCACTCTGAGCATCATAGTTCAATAATAATAATGCCATTCACTTTAAAGCTGTTTGAGTTCAAACAGAAGCTGTTTATTTAAAAAGTGGATACAGATTACTTATTTTTTAAATGGGACCTTTAACTTAAATCCAGGTTCTAAAAAAATCCCTTGCTGTGGTGATTCATGTCAAGGTAATTGGGAAAAGCAACAATTATCTCATGTATTTGCACATGCAGGCAGCTACTCAGATGTTCAGATCCCAAAGTGATGCCACCAGAATGGGCCTACACAATTTCCCTTCCTGCATAGCCTAAAGTATTCAAAACCAGAAAATCTTCCTTCACTGCCATTCTGTAATTTTTCCCCAAGAAATATCTTGTTTCTAGAGCTCAGTTCAGCAACTTGTACAAATCATAAGCTTTGACCATGAGTTCAGGGTAGGAAAACTTGAATATACAGGTTGGACCATCACATCCCTGACCAATGTCCTCAGTACTGTTATTTTTATTTTCCTAGCCAAGGGGTAATTTTTAAAACAACCTTTTCTCATAACCTTTATAAAAATTGCTGTGTATCATTCTAAGCTAAAATTGACTTTCCAAGAGGAAAAGAAGCTGTAGGCTTTTGTCTATATAGCTAGTACTGTCAATTTAATTTAGGGAATAGTTAACAAATGCCCACTCTGTATATGCTATTTTACTCTATCTGCCGGTCACCCTTTTAAGCGGTTCCTTTGCATATTGAAATGTGTATTTGGGTACTGGTCTTGGATTCACTCTTTCGCATGTTGAGCTTAACTGACGTGTTTTATAACCAGTGGACATATCCCTTGATTCTACAAAATATGTGCTGCATATAGATGCAAGGGTCAAATAGTTCCCTATACTATTCTTGATGTAGCAGATATAAAGACAGTATCTGTAGGTGAAACTACTGGGAATGTTAGACATTTGCAAAATAGAATGTTTTTTTGCCCTTTTTGTGTTTTAGGTGTGGTGTCGGACATTTGATTTTAAAGTACAACAGATCTATTGAAATAGTTCTATTTGTCTTAAGTCGTGACATGGTTCAGCATAATTTTTAAAAATTTTATTGGAGAAAACCAGTGTTATTCATTGTGGGAACTCAGTAAATGTCAGGCCAGATTCTGCACATAATCAGCATCATGGGAATTAAGTTAATGTACTTTTGGAAACAGCACTAACTCTACGTAATCAGCAGAACCTATACAGCAAAATATATATAGAGAAATTGCTTGTTAAATGTATTTTCTGGAGTCAAATTCAGTTTTTGGAAGATGTTAAAGCAATACAAAATATAGGTAGATATTTCTCATGTGAATATTTTATAGCTGTATAGTGACTAATGCTATATTGACACATGGACTGAAATACTGTATAGACATGTAGGTTTTGTCTAGTTCTTGATGACAGCAGGATAATCATGAGTGGAGCCGTCATTTTACAGTATTTTAAATTTCACTTGCATCTATAAAATACCCTTCAATTTAATTGTTTTTACTTCTTTCTATAGCTTTTATCAGGAATTGAAGAATTTTCTCTTTTATCTAAGTGGCTTATATGGAAAAAATCATTTCTCAAAAGTTTTTTTCTTTCAGAAAGTTTTCTTGGGCTCTTGTTGCCTTCTTTAAGTATGGTCAGATATTCCACCAGGATTTTAAATATTTGGCCACATTTGCCTTTACTTTCATGAGGATTCTGACTGGGTACCCACTGAGGCGGGTTTGGAGACCCTAACAGATGGATGTGGCCCTGCCTGTTCTTCTCCCCCATACCCCTCTGCTTCCCCCTCTTCTGTGGGTATTAGAATAAGAAAGGGTCGTTGTCTGGGTGTCAGCTGGGAGGCTTTCATCTGATAAATGTGGGTCATGAACCCACTGGGACATGTGTTGGCTCATTTGTCAGCCATTTACTCGATGGTTCCCCATAAACAACCTCGTTTAGTCCTAAATGAACAGCTTTTTCATACCTATCACAGGTGAGGAATTAGATAATATTTACCTTTATGGGGACTTAAAGATGCAGGAAGAGTCTACCTATTGTTGAAAAGTATTTAAAAGAAAAATTAGAAATGTGGATTTTCTTGTTTTTTAAAGATCTTGTCACAATGATCTTAATTCCCTCTGAAAAGGTACATAAATTTATGGTACTGATATTTTTGGTGTTATTATGCTGTTATTTATGTTTTGGAAAATCTTGTGAGTCTTAAAATATGCACATTTTGGTTAAGTCTGTGTAGTCATCCCTCATTATCTACAGGGGATTGGTTCATATATGTGAGTTATACACAATCTTACTGTATCTCTGAAACCTACATTAGTGCCTCATTTGCTCTTCACTGGTACCTGTGGACTGGCCTGGAGAAACTTCGTTGACAGAGTATATTAATTTCACTTCAGTGTCTACATGGGGGGCTGTATGTTGAGGACAATGCTAAGCCTTGCACGAGTGGTAAAAGCCATGAACTATGTGATAAGTGTTTTTAATATTTTTGAGACCTCTTTTCCATTATTTCTAGATTTTTTGGTGTGCTTTTCATAGTTGATTCAAATTCCTGGATAGATGGGAGTTGGGGGCACCTGGTATTCTAATAAACCATTTCCCCTTCTCTTTGGACTCTACTTCAGTTTGCACAAACTGTATTTTAAAAAGTGACATGTAACTTTTAGGAACATCAAGCATTTTTCCTGAATAGTTTTAAAACTTGTATTGTTGCTGTTGTTATTTTAACATTGAAGCTGAATCGCTGGCAGCGGTAATTCTATGACCTGTGTGCACAGGGAGAGGGAATGAATGAGAATGTGTTTCTGAAATGAACGTACAGAGGGTGAGACTGGCTGGTATTTTCCCCAAACTTATAGAATAAAGGTAAAATGTTTTATAGCCTCTGTAAAGACAGTAGCATAAGCAAAACATTCATACACCTACCAGCATTTCCAAGAGGCCAAGAAGGCTCTCCTTTATAGCCCATACCACATTTTCCATGATGTCCTCAGTTCCCAGACCAAGGTAGTAACACTTTATTATTTTTAGACCCTACTAACAACTTGCAGGTATAAATCACCCTAATTGGACAAATCACCAAGAAAACTAAAGTCATTCATTCACTAGACATTTGGAAACACCAGATAGAAATGCTTTTAAATCAGTTCACGTTTAGAAATCAAACTCTTTTGAGTACTGCAGGTCAGAACGAAGTACATCTTTCATTACTGTGTGTGTTATTATATTTGTAGTTCGAATGTACTTCACAAGAGTTGCCAAGTACCTGCTATATTAGTGACATTTTGCAAATTGAAGAGATACTTACAAAAGGAGCAACAAACAACAGTATTTTACAGAGTACTTAAGATGAAGATATTAATTCAATTTCCACAGGAAGTTGAGAGAGATCATCAAAGGAGGGCTTTCAGAAGGAGGCGGGGACTTGAGCAGGTCTTAAAGGATGAACCACATCTGGAAAGTAGAAGAGAGGACTTCATTCTATGCCAGTGTAAGATCATTCACGCTTCTTGAGTCCTTTTCTCCACTATCCCCCATAGCGGTGACATACCAATATTCAGTAAGTATTGTGACAGATAATTACATTCCATTAACATGTGAAATTTCCACCTTGTTAGAGAGAATATAGTTTTTAGAGTGTTGTCCTTTAGGGTTGATTTCCCTCATCATGAGAGTAAAACTATTTGGGATGGAGATTATGATATATATATATATATATATATATATATATATATAAAATGATATGGCTATATATAATATAAATATAATGATATGAAGCATATAATGTATATTATATTGTAATAGGCAATAATTGATTACAATTCCTTTTCCCCTCTAGGTAGCTGTTATTGAACACTCTCTTGAAGGCATGGAGTAAAAAGATGTCAAGTAATTTTGATTTTATTAGGCCAATTTCCAGCAGTTATATACTGCTCAATTCATGTTCTGTTTTGATTATGCATTTCAAAAACTGTATTTAACAAAAATAAGAACCACAGTAAGAAAGTGCTATAGTCTGAGTTATTGAAGGAGGATGCAGCCCATAGCTGCATCCATGCCCTGCAGCCACTCCAGAGCATTCATCTAGCTGCTCTTGTCTAACACTTATATATGACCATGTAGTTTGTTGGATGCTTTTGGGAGAAAAATTCACTATGCAGAAATGTTTATTATTTAAAATTTCCAACTATACATTTTTGATTAGGGTAAATTTATTTTGAATCACTCCTTGTGTTAAGCCCAGTTTTCATTAGTGTTACATAGAACTGTGAACATTGAATTATAGTTTTTTTTCCTAGCTGGAAGGAACACTTTTATAGATGAATAAATTGAGTTTCAGAGAGATTTTAAACAACCTGCTTGAGCTTGTGTAGCCTCGGAGGAGGCTAGAACCCATTCCCTGATACAGGAAGTTGGGCATTCTTTTCAGAATATTCCTTTCAGAATATTCCTCACAGCAATGTATACAGATGGGGGATAAACATAACTTCTGTGGCCCTTGAGGGTCATGAATTATTTACGTGGACTGAAGTCTGTGAGGGAGTGTACAGGAATGTAACTTATCAGTGTGTTTTCAATTTCTTAGAGCAGTTTCCTGACCTATGTGCTGTAATGGGTATGGGTGTTTCCAGGTGGAGGGACCGGGCCTGGGTGGCGGGAGACTACGTTGAGCGGCAAAAAAATCCAGAAAGGATTGAAGTAAATCACTTTAGTATACTGTAAATATATACAGGAAATATTATTTTTCTTGGCAGTAGAATCCTCTCTCAAGGAAGAAACAAGCTTTTGTTGAAAGGCTGTTCTGATGAACTCTTTTGAGGTCTGGGCCTTCAGGGCTCAGGAATGGGCTAAACTTACTCAGTTTAAATACATAAAAATATTGAATAAAAAGAAGAGGCATATTTTCAGAGACTGGGTGGAGAGTCAGAGAGGGAGAAAAAGACTTAATGGCTGGTGGCTTACAAGAACTTTGGGGTTCACAGACATGTTGAATGGTGACGTCACAGAATCTTCTATGCTCTGTGATGCTTTGTGTGGTAGATTGCTTTGGGAGATGGGATGAAGTACTTAATCTTGCTTCAAGATTGGCAAAACCAGAGGTTGTCCAAGGAAGGACAGTTACACAAAAGTTATAAAACAAGAACTTATTAACCTTATTAATAAAGATCAGATATATACTATACTATAGTGCTTTCTAGAAGACATAAAGGCAATTTTTTTGGAATGTCAGCCAGACATCCCCCATCTCACTGACCATTTACAGTGAAATCCCACATTCCTGAGTTGTGTATTCCAAATTGGAATCCTGATCCCAGGAGAATGTAAACACTGGGAGAGAGCCTTTAGGTTATGGTTTGTAAGCCAATTCGAGGTTCGTGTGCGCCAAGCAGAATGAATTTTATGTTGGAGATTAGGGGCATGGAGTATAAATAACTTAAATTGGGTGAGGTTTCCTTTCAGGAAAATAGTGCTCATGTTGACCTGTTCATGTGTCTGCATTAAATATTAATGTTAAAAAAGTTATTTGTGCTAAAGAGGATTACGTATTTGTTCCGAATTTTTCCACACCAACGGTCAGCATCCAGTTTCTTAAAGAACTTTCTTTCCATATTTGTGAATCCTTTATAAAACATTACTATGGTATAAGAATTATTGATACATTACATATCTAACAAACAGCCTATATTAAAAGAATAAATATGTATAGGAACTATACCTGGAATAAAGTGCCTCCTTAAATTATTGTTCAGGGGCTTCCCTGGTGGCTCAGTGGTTGAGAATCTGCCTGCCAATGCAGGGGACACGGATTCGAGTCCTGGTCTGGGAAGATCCCACATGCTGCGGAGCTACTAGGCCCGTGAGCCACAACTACTGAGCCTGCGCGTCTGGAGCCTGCGCTCTGCAACAAGAGAGGCCGCGATAGTGAGAGGCCCGCACACCGCGATGAAGAGGGGCCCCCGCTCGCCGCAACTAGAGAAAGCCCTCGTACAGAGACGAAGCCCCAACACACACACACATACACACACACACACACACACACACAAAAGTATAAGTAAGGTAGAAAATAAAGTTTAACGATGAAATAGAAAGGCTAAAAACAAGCGTATTTAAATGTTGTGAAAATAAAACGCGTATACTTTTTCTCCCTCATACTTAAATAATGCTTAGTATATGTCAAGTACTGTTTAAAGGTTTAACTCATCTAATCCTCAACCCCTATGGAGTTGATACTATTATTAACCCCATTCTATAAAGTAGGAAGCTGAAGCACAGAGAGATAAGTGATTTGTTCCCTTACCTGAGAGATCATGGGCTTATAAGTGGCAAAACCAAGATACGAAAAATATATTTATATATAGCTACATTGTTAAATAAATACAAAAAATCAGTGCATTAGATACCATTTGCTTCATCCCCTTTCCTTCTTCTGAACTGTCTCCTTTCTTCTTGCCTTTCTCCCTTTCCTTTTTGGAGAATTCTTCTTACCATGTGATTTGAGTGGAAGCTGCTGCCATGTTCTAAGATACCCTGTCTCCTTGCTTCCAAAGTAAGCCTCCTTTCCACACACCCCCCATCATATCTTGATTCTACAATATATTTCCAAACATTATTTCAGATACCCTGCATTTTCATGAGGTAAAACAAGGTCATCTCCCTTGGGGAAAATTATCATTTCAACTTAAAAATGAGGCTGTATTAAAAGTAAGATTTAATTGTTACTTTGAACATTCATATTAGGTATCTTAGGTAACAATAGGAATGTCATTCTGGTCTTTCCACATTATTTATTTTTTTGATTATTCTCTTGAATCAGATATAATAACAGACTGATAAGAGTATGTACCGGTGAAAAATTTCTAAGACAGTAACGTTTGTCATTATATTTAGAACTGTTAGCCTGCAAGTATATGCACATACACACACCCCTTTAAATGGAGTGTGTTTATCTAGGAAGTCAATAAAGTTAGAAACTGAATGTACATAAATATTTTTAAATGGAAAGGCAAATGGCTTTTCATAGGTAGACCTGATTTGAGATGAGTGAGAAGATCTAGGCAGTTCTTTTAGCTGAAGTATCTGATCATAAGCTTGGAGGATACTGGAGTTTTAAGACGGGTGGCCCATTTATCTTGAAAATCCAATATTTTTTCTGAACTAGGTGTTGCCATGGTGACAGAAAGGCTTAGCAACTGAAGACTAATTTCATTGGTTGAGTGTCTGCAGACTTGCTTGTTGAGTAGCATTAATATGTTGCCTCCTGCTGTTTTGTTATTGAGGAGACCATCTGGCATTAGCCGTATTTAAAGGTACAGTTCTGTTGGACAAAGAATACCGGGTGACACACACTGAGGTGTTAAAAATAGGTTTTGCTGGCGTTCATTGTTTTAACTAGTCAGTGACTAAGAAGTTCTACTTCAAATCACTGCCTATTATAGCCAATTAGTAATTCATAATTCTAGGCTATGACACTAGGAATTAAAGGGCTTTACTTTTGAGCTTGCTTATGTTATACAAATTTAATTGTTTAAATATACACCTTTACGTGGTCACATTATTTTTGATGTACCTGAAAATGGACCCATTCAATAAAATGTTCTCTCACATTGCATGTCCATAAACTATATAGTTAGAGATATATTTTTCAAAATAATGATTACTAAGGATGCTTAATATGTCAGAGCATGAATAGTCAGTTTTTCTTTTGTATTTGAGGGTGATAAACATAATGGATTTTCAAGTAAGGAATGAAAAGATGTCAAGTGCATCTGTTACACAAATGACAACTATCCATTCTAAATAATAAATAGCTGTTGTGTGTCTATTAAGAGACATACCCTAATTTTAAGGAGCTTCCAAAATAGTAGGGAGGATAATGTACATGTTATGTACATGTTATGATAATCAAGACAGAATATGTCTTAAGGACTTGCAGTGCCATAGAAATACAAAGTTGAGTTTGAGATTACAGAATGACGTGGGACATTCAGTAAGGATACCAAGAAGTCCCTGTGGAAGAAGTGGGGCCTGATTGGCCAGAATCTTAGCCAGTGTAAGATGAAGGGAGAATTCTAGAAGAAGCAGTAGCATTCATTAAAGTTATAACCCCCACCTCTCTAAGAGTGGATTCCCACATAATGTGCAGTGAATACTGACAGAACACTTTGTGTCTAGAGCTTACTGCATGTGTAGTAGAAGCAAAGTCTTAACAGGTAGGCTCTAACCATACCTTGACTACCAGGCTGAGGGTTTAGATGTCATCTGTGTGGCAATTTGTAGAAAAGAAAACGTACAGATCGCTGGTTTACAAAGAAGGTAATGTGCAGTTTTGACAGGTTTGGTGATGTGTTGTGGACCAACTACTGGAGAGAGATGTATGGTCCTTCGTTTGAAATGAGGATCTTCATTTTAGGAGAAAGTTTTGAGGACAGAGGAAAAGATTTCAGATTCATTTGTGTGACTGGTGAAGGTGAAAGTGGTGATAGTGGATGAGACCACGAGGGAGAGAGAATAAACAAAAGAGAGAAGGTGTCTCAGGGCAGAAACTTAGGATCTATTGATGATTTTAAGGTTAGGAGAGGTAGATGAGAGCAGAGAGTAGTCAGAGAGATAGGGACAATTGATAAAATTCAGTGCCTCAAAATCACGGCAAGAGAGAGTTTCAAGGGCTAGCGGCGTAGGACAATGCAGATGCTGTGGAAGTGGTTGAAGCAGAGGACACTTATTCTCTGCCTGAGCTGGTTGGAAATCACTGGTGCCATTTGGGGAAGCAGTTTCAGTAGAGTTGAGAGGAAGGAGCCAGACAAAGGAAGAAGGAGGAAGTGGGGGGTGGATTCCCCTCCAACAGTAACCTTTTTGTTACCCATCAATCAAACCAAAGTTCTTGAAAGACTAGTCTCTCTCTCTCTACCTCTTCATCGCAGATTTCATTCTGAACGCACAGCAGTGTGTCTTGCACTGCATCTCTCTATTGAAACTGTTTGTATGAAGGGCACAGGTGACCTCTTTACAGGGTGTCCATGTGTCCTGGTTTGCACGGGACAATTTTCCATGGTCCTGGGATATTTGCTAATAGAGCCCTCTTTCACTTTGAAAACTGTTCAGGTTTGGATGATAAGTTCTGAGTCACCCTAGCTCTTAACCAACAATTCCAGTGAGCGGTTTTCAATCTTGACCTTACTTGACCTTACTTAATTTTTTTTGCTTTGTGGGTTGATCGTGCTCCTTAATTGTGACTTGAAATTCCTTTTCTCTGACTTGTGCTGGGTAAGTCTCCTGGTTCTCCTCACATCTTCTCAGTATTTTCCGAGCTCCCCTTTTGCTCAGAATTCTGTTCCTGTTTTTTCTCTTTTTATTATACTCCCTCTCTGTGGACAAGCTCATTCTTGGAGATAGGTACAGCTAACCATAAGACAATAACTGCAAAATATCACTCTAGTTTCTCTTCTTGAATTTCAGATTTGCATATTCATCTGCCCAGTGGACAGTTTCGCTGTAAGTGAAATTCAACACGTGGGCAAGAATTTGAGTGTTGGAGTAAGACAGACATAGGTTGCCAGCTGTGCCATTTAGTTGCTTAGAAACCTTGAAGAAGATATTTAATCTCTATGTGGCTCAACGTTCATTCTGTAAAATCAGGAAACCTCTCACACACACATTTATGTAGGGAGAGAATGAGATAGCACATGTAATGTGCTTTATGTCGTTCATGGCACATGATAATCTTTAGTAAATAATGGGGACTGTTATTATTCCCCAAACCTTATTGTCTTACCATATATCCCACCTTGATGAAATGTAGAACACCTACCTATCTGAGTGGAGGAGGGTCCATGGTTGCGGGAACACAAAATATTTTTGAAAAGACTGAGTGTTACCACAGTATGTGAGACCCTGAAAGCTGGACAAAGAAGCTTAGAGACGATGGTGGATAATAGGGGCATCCATAAGCTTTTAAGTATAGGGGTGGCTCTATGAAAAGTGGTGTTTTACTAAACTTAGTTATTTTATTATCAAGCCAGATGTATTAAAAGTTGGGACAGGGAAGAGGGCCAGGAGGCTGTTGAAATAATAGTGGCATAATTTGATGAGGACTTAGAAGAGGGTGGTGACAGTGGGATAAAGAGGAAAAGATAGGTAGGGGAAGGTGATAAATCTGTAGATTACTTTTTTTCGTATCAGTTTTTCAGAAGACGATAACTTCATTGATATATTTATTAAATATTTAGTAAAACTTCATTATAGATCAAGATATCATGACTTTTTTGAGCCACTATATGTGTGAGAGAGAAGGAGAATGTGTAATAATGATGGAAAATGTCTTCAGCCGGATTCACCCACTGTTTACTTAGGTGTTAATTTGCCTCTTCATATCTTGCATGACTTTTGTAAATGACTGTTTCCAGTTGTGATGTCTTTATTATTCTTACAGTTACAGAGACTTCTCCTGATACATAATTCACTTTTGGAGGATATTTGTACCTCAAGTGATTCTGGTCTGTTACATGTTACCATGTGAGTTAAGATATAGACTTTGAAATATATCACAGAAAGATTTATCTCTACTGAAGAGGAGGAATGATTCAATATGGAAATCTAATAAATTTGGCAAGTTGAAGAATGGAAAGGAGAAAACTACCGATGTCTTTAAAGTACTTGTAAAAGTTTTTCTTTTTCTTTGGAATAATTATTGCTTTGAAATCTGGAATGTAAATTGCCAGACTTCCTCCTCTTTTCAAGATTTGAAGCAAATACTGGGAGATGGTCTTGAACTGAAGTGTAGACACACCAAATTTGAGCTCAGATTTAAGAAGTCCAGCACGGGGAAAGAACTAAAAATGAATGGTGATTATGAAGAGTTTTTAGGTTGCTACTTGATTCTTTTGTAGTTCTGTGTAACTATCTAGACAAGATATTAAAAGGAAAAAGCTGAAGCGTGAATGATTATGATGTATGTATATCACAAAGAAAACCATCACCACCTACCAAAACAACAAAGGTTCAAATGAGCAAAGCTTGAAAAGAAGACAGTGTGAGAAAATTAAGATAAAAATAAATCTGCATACTTGAGGCCATAAAACACATGTTCCAGAAGACAACTTATTAGAATTGCATTAAGTAAAAACTAATGTTTGCATACTAGAGGGGAAGTAATGTGGAATGGTATGAAAAATGGTAGAGAAGTTTATTTTTGTAGAAACTGGGAGTTGAAATAGACAATCACTAGGGCCCCAGCTCCAAAATCTTGCCATTACTATTAATGTGACAATGGTTTAATTTTTGAACAAGATTTAAATGACAGTATATGCCTTGGGAGATGTATTTTCTGGTTGCTAATGACATAAAAAGATGAAGTCACTAGCTCCTTGTAATTCACATTTTTAATCTCATTTTCATCTTTTAAAAAAATTTCCTTTGACACACTGTAATCAAGAAGAATATAATTGAACTGACGTCACAGTTTTTTCCCTGAGATTTCAGTCATACTGTTATCAAGCTGTATCCTAAACCTTGCTTCTTTTATTTTAATGGCCAAAAAGCCTTGCTGTTTTATTATTATTTTATTACAGTATATTTATTACAATAAATTTTATTATTGAGATAGATATCACACACCAAACAATTCACACATTAAAGGATGAAATTCATTGGTTTCAGTGTATTCACAGTGCTGTGCAGCCATCACCACAGTCAATTTGAGAGCATTTTCATCTCCCTAACGAGGAACCCTGTATCCATTAGGAATCATTCTCCATTTCCCCATTTCTTCCAGCCCTCGGCAATTACTAATCTACTTTTTGTCTCTATAGATTTGCCTGTTCTAGGTATTTCACATACATGGAATCATACAATATGTGGTCTTTTGTTAACTGGCTTCTTTAATTTAGCATAATGTTTTCAAGATTCATCCATGTTGTAGCATGTATCAGTACTTAATTCATTTTTATTGCCAAATAATATTTCTTTATATGAATATGCCACAATTTATCCGTTCACCTTGATAGACATTTGGATTGTTTTCCACTTCTTGATGATTATGAACAATGCCACTATAAACATTCATGTACAAGTTTTTGTGTGGACATATGTTTTCATTTCTTTTAGGTATATTCCTAGCAGTGAAATTGCTAGGTCATATTGTGACATTTAGGTTAACATGTTTAGGAAATGCCTGACTGTTTTCCAAAGTGGCTGCACCATTTTACATTCTTACCATCAATATATGAAGGTTCCAATTTTTCCACATCCTACTGACCTTGTTATTTTCTGTCATTTTGATATGGCCATTCTACTAGGTGTGAAGTGGTATCTCATTGTTATTTGATTTGCATTTCTGTAGTGGCTAATGATGTTGAGCATCTTTTCATGTACTTATAGGCCATAGTTATATCTTCTTTGGAGAAATACCTTTTCAAATCTTTTGCCCATTTTTGATTAGGCTATTTGTCTTTTTAGTGTTAAGTAGTAAGAGTTCTTTATATATTTTGGAATCAAGTCTGTTCTCAGACATGTGATTTGGAAACTTTTACTCCTGTGGATTCTCTGTTCTTGATGGTGTTTGAAGCACAAATGTTTTTAATTTTGATGTAGTCCAATTTATCTATTTTATCTTTTGTTCCTTGTATTCTTGGTGTTACATCTAAGAAACTGTTGCCTAATCCAAGGTCACAAAGATTTACACCTATGTTTTCTTCTAAGAATTTTATAGTTTTCACTCTTTTACTTAGGTCTTTGATTCATTTTGAGGTAACTTATATATGGTATAAGATAGGGGTCCAGCTTTCTTCTTCTGCATGTGGATATCCAGTTATCTCAGCACCAGTTACTGAAAATTATTCTCTTAAAATAACCTTCCCCCACAGTATTTTCAGCTGTCATGAATGGGTTTTATTGGTTTCCCCAGATATCAGGGATAATTCTGTGAGGTCAAACTTTTCTAAATCCTGGACTACAATATGGGAGGAAAGTTAGCTATTTCCAACTGAAAGGAGTTATTTAGCAAATAACTGCTATAGTATAAAGTTTATGTGGGTACCATAACTTATTCCCAGTGAGTATTACAGAATTTGGGAGATTGATGGGATATTTATCTCTAACAGAGAATGGAATTCTTATTGTGGCAAAGATATGGCAGGAATTTGAGATTACAGGAGGGTCATTTTGAGACAAAGCAGTCAAGATTACTGACCTGGCATATTACCTCATTGGTGTTTTATGTGACTTTCCTCCTTATCCATTACCTGTATCTTTCAGTGGTGTTGCTTGCAGGTACACTACCGTTTGGTTCCCAGGGGTTGTGTCTATTCTTCTCATTCCATTCAGTTCATTTCATTCAATTAAGTAAGTAAGTATGGAGGGCAAAGTATTTTCACAGTGTTGACTAGACACCAGTTTTGAAGATACAAAATATAAAGGCAGTAGTATTTACTGAGGTCTTATTAAATGTCAGGCATTGTTTAATATTCTCTCCATTTCACAGATGAGGAGAGGCAACTCAGAGATGTCAAATGACTTGCTTAATGTCATCATCAGTGGTACAGTAGGAATTAGATTGTCTGCTTCCAAAACCCAGACTTGTTCAAATATACCAGAGGTTCTCAAACTTGACCCTGCATCAGAAGCACTTAGAGAACTTGTTGAAACATAGGTTGCTGGGCCCTACCTCTAGAGTTTCTGATTCAGTAGGTCTGATTTGGGACATGAAATTTTGCATTTGTAACAAGTATCCAGGGATGCTGATGCTGCTGGTACAGGGACCACACTTTGCGAGCCATTGTAAGACACTGTCATGCTTCCACTATGTATGATTCCTGATACTCAAAGAACTTTCAGTTGGGATGGAAGGAGACTTGAGAGAAAATAATATAAAGTCAATATAGATAAAAGGGGCCTAGAGGGCACAGAGGAGGGAAACATTAATTCTGGTTAGACAGTTGGAAAAAGTTTCTGTTGGAGGCATTATGGGAATGGATTAATTTATGGGTAAACTCAAGAGTGGGGAGAACAGGATCATATGGTAGCTCTATTTTTAGTTTAACGAACCTCTATACTGTTCTCCATAGTGGCTGTACCAATTTACATTCCCATCAAGAGTGTAGAAGAGTTCCTTTTTCTTCACACCCTCTCCAGCACTTATTATTTGTAGACTTTTCAATCATGGCCATTGTGACCAGAGTGAGGTGATACCTCACTGTAGTATTGATTTGCATTTCTCTAATAATTAGTGTTGAGCATCTTTTCATGTGTCTTTTGGCCATCTGTATGTCTTCTTTGGAGAAATGTCTTTTTAGATCTTCTGCCCATTTTTTCGTTGGGTTATTTTTATTTTTTTGATACAGAGCTATATGAGCTGTTTGTATATTTTGGAGATTAATCCCTTGTCAGTCATATCATTTGCAAATATTTTCTCCCATTCTATAGGTTGTCTTTTTGTTTTGTTTATGGTTTCCTTTGTTGGGCAAAAGCTTTTAAGTTTAATTAGGTCCCATTTGTTTATTTTTGTTTTTATTTTCATTACCCTAGGAGACAGATCCAAAAAGATAATTGCTGCGATTTACGTCAGAGTGTTCTGCCTATGTTTTCCTCTAGGAGTTTTATAGTATCCAGTCTTACATTTAGGTCTTTAATTCATTCTGAGTTTATTTTTGTGTATGGTGTTAGAGAATGTTCTAATTTCATTCTTTTACATGTAGCTGTCCAGTTTTCCCAGCACCACTTATTGAAAAGACTGTCTTTCTTCCATTGTATTTTCTTGCCTCCTTGGTCCTGCAATCCCACTCTTAGGCATATATCCAGAGACAACCGTAATTTGAAAATATACATGCACCTCAATGTTCATTGCAGCACTGTTTTCAATAGCCAAGGCATGGAAGCAACCTAAATGTCCACCAACAGATGAATAGATAAAAAGATGTGGTATATATGTACAATGGAATATTACTCAGCCATAGAAAAGAATGAAATAATGTCATTTGCAGCAACATGGATGGACCTAGAGTTCATCATACTAAGTGAGGTAAGCCAAACAAAGACAAATATCATGTGATATCGCTTATATGTGGAATCTAAAAAAAGGATACAAATGAACTTATTTATAAAACAGAAACAGACTCACAGACATAGAAAGCAAAGTTATGGTTACCAAAGGGAAGGGGGGGACAGGATAAATTAGGAGTTTGGGATTAAAATATGCACACTAGTATATATAAATTAGATAACCAACAAGGACCTACTGTATAGCATAAGGAACTATACTAAATATCTTGTAATAACCTATAATGGAAGGGAATGTAAAAAAAGAATGCATGTATTTACATGTATATGTATAACTGAATCACTTTACACCTGAAACTAACGCAACATTGTCAATCAACTATATTGCAATACAAATTTAAAAAGTTAAAAAAGAAACCACCTCAAGCCTTTGCCTCCAGCTGGTGAAATCACGGAGCAGAACTATCATGTTTGTTTTGTCACAAATATGCCTAGAGCAGCTGAGCTGTTGAGTGCATGGGCAAGCTTATTGTGGAGGGGGTGGTGGTTGGGGAGTGGTTGATGGGAGAAGTACAGAGAGAGCAGCTGGACTGTGAATCTGAATCAGGAAAGTAATGTGAGTGAGGCTGGTTATAATCTTCTATCCCACAGTCGGGTTCAGTGAATTGACGCCATTTGTATGAGAGACTAAAAATAAGTAATGGACTTAATTTGATGATTCTTTTTGGCTTTAAGTCTTTCAAAGTACAAATGAAATCTCGATAAAGAAAATATAAAAATAGCAGTGTATCAATGCTTTTCTAAGAAGCTATGAAATACTGTGGTGATCTCGCTCATCCTGCAGCAGACATGAATGGGCCAGTCTTTATTGTTTTACACTATAGTTTATTTAGCCTTTATGCTCACCTAGTAACCTTCATATTGCTGAGTTCTGTAAATTCATTGCAGAAGCAGTATTAATGGGATTTACAGAATCTCAGGATTGGACTGGTTGCCCCTCTATCAACCATACAAGGCTTTTAAATTAATAAATTAAAAAAAATCAGAGATCTTAATGGATCAGTCTTGAACTGTATGAGCAATCCATTTCAGAAGAACAATTCAATTTATAAGGATCAAAAAATAATCATTGATGCCCAGAGCTATGAACTGATCCCTTTTTGATGCAGCCTGACTATTAATGGTCCTATTCACAGCTGTGCCCAAAGTAGAACTCACACCCTTGCTGGGTGAGTAAATGAAAGAGACCAGTAACTCTCTCAGCTGCCAAAGACCCAGCTATTAATGGAGATTTATTTTCATTATACATTTGGATGGATTCTTGTCATCCCAGAATGTGCTGAAATAGAATCTCAGTACTACTTGAGTTGAGACAGAGGTTTTATAAGTTTGCCGCTATTAAAAAAAAAAAAGAAAAGATAACTAAGGGGAGTGGACCAAATTGTCTTCACTTTTGTTCCTTTCCCCAAATGGAAGGTGGAATAATTTACTAACAGATATTTTAAAGGCTTAACTGAAAGCCTGGGATTAGTTTAGATAATGAGAAAATCTTGCTCTAAATTTCTTTTCTTTTCGCTTATGGTGCTACCTTTTGCCCCTTAGGTACATGGTTTCTGTGTGTTTGTTGGGGTTCCCTTTCTGTGGATGCTACCGGATTGAGGCTAAATGACAACAGTTCAGCAGGAAACCTGGTTTGGGGGATGTCAAAGGTGATTGACGGACTACATGGGGAGATGAAACCAGGACCAGAGAGAGTATGAATGGAGGGCATTACTGTCTTTCAGACCTGAAGGAAATAGGGAAGTGATTATTTCAGCATTACCATAGGGGATCTTGACCACACTGTTACTTAAGATAATAATCTAGCTCATTGTTTCTGAGAGTTGACCTTTTTCTTCTCTGGAGGAAATATTTCTGCCCTTTTTCTCCTCTGTGAAGAGAAATTATTAAAACAAAGAAGTATTATCAGGGAGTTTTTTTAGTCACATAAGAGAGGTGCCGTCAGTACTTGTTTATTTAAGAATGGCCTTTCTTTGTCAACTTTTTTCCTCCATCTTTCCCATTTTCTCTTCCTTTTCCTCTTTCTCCCTCCCTTTCCTCCTTTCCCTCTCTCCCCTCCTCCTAACTCCTTCCTACTCTTTCCCCTCAACTTCCTATAATCCCTTGTTTCATTGAGTTTATCTCATTTTGGGGCTCACAGTCAACCATCTGGTAGAATCCACTTGACATTGAACACAGTTGGTCAGTCAGTGCCATAGAAATTGCTAAATGGCTAACAACAGCCTTGATCACTGAATGTACCTTCCCCTCCTTATTCTCCATTGAATGAAGAGGGAAACCAGGGTTTCCTCTTTTTTAGGTATGGCCGCTTGAATTCTAATTCTTTATGGTACACAGTGGAAACCTTGTGATGTGACTGAAGCTGCTTTCTCATGGGCATCTAGCTGCCTGTCAGGGGGTAGGGGTACATGGCAAACACATTTTGTTTATGATCAAGTGATTAATTCAATTTTATTCAGAGTGAAGACTTTGCTCTTATTACAGTATATGGTGAATTGTTCAGTGGATTCTGGCCCTGCTGGATGAAGCACTACACCTGTTGCTGGTGATTCGAGGAGAAAACCCTTCTTTACCCGAAAGAGTGGGGAGAGGGGTATGTGGAACAGTAGGGTCTTAGTATCTCTAAATTCCTCCACGAGAATGATCCCTCTCTTCAGATATGAAAGCCCTTTCTTTCTATAGCAGAACCATCTTTTTTGTAATCATTCATAACTTTTGGCACAGCAAGTGGCTGCCATCACCCAAGAAACAGCTCTTCTGGTGGAACAGCGTCTGTCCATGTGCAGAGCAGTTTTAGGTGATGTTAGAGGGCATTTGGGCCCCAGCCAGCCTGAAACTTACGGTTAACAAATGCATTCAACAGAAGGGGTTTTGTTTGAAAGAATAAAGCACATTATGGAAAAGTTAAGGAAGAAGCAAAGGAGAAGGATGTAAACTTACATTTTATGTTTAAAAGAACAGATGTGCTGTTAACAAAGATTGTGGATTTTTTTAGTACAGTTTGTTGGTGGGGAAAATTGGAGATGTTAAATACATTTTATAGTTATGGTGACTCCTTACAATTACATAATCCTTTATAATTTTCAACTTAATATTAACATTAATAAGCACTTACTACATACCAGGCACAATTCTAGATGCTGGAGATAAGGCAATAAATAAAACAGGCATTATTCCATTAAATCCTGTCAACAAACACAATTTATTAGGTACCAGTACTATCTCTATTTCACATATTAGGAAACCGAGACACAGAAAGGTGACATAACTTGCCCAAAGTTTCATAGAGAAGGCAGAGCAGACAGGATTGGAACCCAGACTTTCTCACTCCCGAGTCTGTGCTCCTACGCACCGTATGGCCCCGTCCAATGCAGTCAGCACCCCGACTGTGTGGTGTCTTAGCCTTAATGATGGCCCATGAAGCAGGCAGGGCAAGTATTTTTCTTCACATTTAAAAAATATGAAAAAATAAAAAATTTAGAAAGTGCCCTATTTGAAGAGGTACATCAGGGAAGTTATGGAGACTGCTCCTCATCTGTAGCTTGGTTAATGCCCCAGGCTGCTCACTGGCTTCCCAGCCTCCAATCAGCACATCCCTCCATCCCTATTCACCCCTCTGTAGCAGAGTGGTTTCCCCCAAACACAAATCTATACTGCTTCTCTGCTCAAAACCCTCCAATGATCCACTTGTACTCAGGTCGAACTCAAACTTCTTAGCATGTTCTCTCTCTCTCTCTTTTTAAATTGAAATTTAATTGCCATACAACTTATAATGGAGAGTCTGAGGGACTTCATAATCAGATAGCTGTTAATTGAATTACGGCTTTATCACTTACTACTTTTGAGACTTTAAGCCAGTTACTTAACCTTTCAGAGCTTGTTTTCTCAAATAAAAAAGGGATGACTAAAATGGCTTGGGAACTTTTGTGTGGGAAACTGACTTAACATAATTATGGCGCATGATGCATATTATGGGATAATGCTGTGGGAACACAGAGGATGGCAGCTAGGGCAGCCCAGGGGTCCGGGAAGCCGACATTGAAGCTTGTCTTCGTCCTCCTTAGAGCTTCTGGCATAGACGTGCCCAGAGATACTGAACATTGGCCAGCTGTTTATCTCTCTGGAAAAGTGTAGTCCAGGGTCTTTCTGAGTATTGAGATAGAGCAAGTGATCTTCCATTCATGCATATTTATGATTCTATTCTAGGTTAAATTATTAATAGCACTTGGAGACTACTGTTTTTAATATGGACAAGAAGAGTGTTCAGTTTGAAACATTTTCTGAGCTTTCTTATAGCTTACTGGGAAAAAAAAAGTCTTAGCTTTATTATTTTCTCAAAAGATTTGTTTATTTTTCCTGGAATAGAATAGCAAAATAAAATCCATGAAGGATTTAGAATTTTTAAAGCTATGTAATTCACATTTTAAGTTTTTACTCTTTCATCAGTTTTCCTAAAATAACTTGAGGAATTACTCCTTGAAGAGGCTTCATGTATCAAATTGGTCAGATGAACATATTTTGAAAATAGTTCTGCCTCTTTGGATAAAATTTATTTTATGCCAAAGGAAGCTTTTTCATGACAAATGCAAGCAAAGCTATAAATTTTAAAGAATCTTGTAATGAATAGGATGACCTGCTTTAAAGAAGGGTGAATTTAAATAATGAGTGTATTTGTATACAACTTAAAGCCAGATGTTCTTATTGAAAAACAAAATTTGTTATGCTTCTAAGAATAGTTTTTATGTAAGAAAAATGAAAAGTGATGCAGTCAGGAAGCTAAGAATATTTTTCTTGCATAAATTGTATGTATTAACAGGCTGAACAGTGATCCCTTGAAGGCTGCCTGGCTCCATCGTTATAGTAGTTTGACAAAAATCAACTGGTTTATACTATTTGTCCAAAGAAATGTTTGACAAAAATAACCTGGATGACATATATGTATATATACATATATGTGTGTGTGTGTGTGTGTGTGTGTGTGTGTGTATTTATGGAGTAAAGTAATTCAGACAAATGCATCCAGAAATAAAATTGAGCTTACCACCTCACATGACCACAGTGACAGCTGGTCATTTGCTTAGAATAATATTTGCATTTTGAAGTGAATTTTAGTGACTTTACAAAGTGCCAGATTGGGAGGGCAGGAAGACAGTTTTTTTGTTTGTAGCAAAATTAACACTAAGAATGAGTTTTCCAGTAATTACTTCATTATTATAAATTAATTCCAAATTAATATGTTTGAGGGCTTCTCTGGTGGCGCAGTGGTTGGGGGTCCGCCTGCCGATGCAGGGGACGCGGGTTCGTGCCCCAGTCCGGGAGGATCCCGCATGCCGCGGAGCGGCTGGGCCCGTGGGCCATGGCCACTGGGCCTGCGCGTCTGGAGCCTGTGCTCCGCGACAGGAGAGGCCACGGCGGTGGGAGGCCCGTGTACCGCAAAAAAAAAAAAACAAAACAATATATATATATATATGTGTGTGTGTGTGTGTGTATGTGTGTGTGTTTGAAAGAAACATTGGTCTAGAATCTTTATTTCATCCTTAGCCTTGCTGATCACAAATCTTAAACAGGTAAAATTAGTGAAAATGTTAATAATGCCAAACCTGAAAGTTTCTCTGCATCACTAACCTTCTGGTTGGGAAAACCTTCACAGAAAGGTTTTTACAGGTTTCTGTGGCAGTGAGCTAATCTGCTTCTAAACACACAGGAGTGTGTTTCTTCCCATGTCACTTGTAGAATCAGTTGTTCTCTAGGGAGCGATTGTGTAAGAACAGACTTGGGTTTTCTTTTAAAGCTACTACTACCTGGAGGGTAATTTTAATAAATTATTTTACCATTTGGATTAAATACAGCAAAATGAAAGCGTCATTATTTAGGATAGCTGTCACCACAGTCTTTAATACTTTAATACTTTCTCAGTATTATTTTCCCTGAAGGTATGTTTTGGGATAATTAACAATGACTAATACTTAAATTTTCACCACAAGTATAGCCTTTTTGGTGATCATTTATATTCTGTGTCTGTCTCTGTTTCCCTAGCATCACCTAATTATTTCATAACTTGAAAGTATATAATCTTGATTATGTAGAAATGTATAGATCAAAATTAATTCAAGTATATCTTTGTCACGCATAAGTCCTTTGTCTGCTTTGTAAGTAATATGGGAGAACTGGACTAAACTTCATTGTCCTATTATATATAGCTCTCAAAAGGAGACAGCCTTTTTGGTTGTTTGTTTAGTTTTTTTTTTTTTTTAGGATCTAGATCCACTAGATTTAAACAGTAAATGTAAAATAGAGAATTCGAACTTGGCTTGGGTTCTCCAGTTCTAGGCATGGCACTTATGCTGTTTTGGAGACTTAGGTGCTGGTCCAGGTGAGGTACGTTCCCACTTGTGCTCCCTGCCAGCTCAGTCACCATCCACACTCCTGTGCCAACTCAACCATAACTTTAACTGAGACCAAATCAGTGCCTTCTGGTTCAGTGCCAGGAGACTCTGGCCTCTTTAGTCAGCCTGATCTTCCATGCTGGGTGATGGAGGGAGAAGATGTTTCCACGGAGGGTGTAACCAAGCCTGGCCCTGACTCTGCCCACTCTCCTCCACTCACCTGCCCCTCTGTGCTCTCAGCAGTTACGCTGTCACCACTGGGCTGGTTCTGAGGGGCTGCTCTCTTAATGCTCTCCCCCACGTGGGGACACAAAATACTGTTTCAAATTTCCAGTAGCATAGCTCATAGCCGGGTGAAGCACTTACACATGGGGGAGGTAGGGTTAACAGATTGGAAACCAGAAAGGGGAGAAAATGCAATAGACGATTTGAGCCCTTCCATGTAACTTGCTTCATTTCCACTGCTCCAAAACACTGTTCCATTCCAGGCTTTGCACATGCTGTTTCTTTTGCCTAGACTACTCTTCCCACCATTGTCTGACTAGCTTCTTCTCATTCTTCAGATTTCACAGTCAGTAAGATGCCCCCAATTCCCAAGGCCTGGCTTAGACTGACCCCATAAGCTCTAGTAAACCCACAGCTGCCTGCTTATCACTCTCTTTTGCAGTCACACATCCCATTAGGCCTTCCATTTGGAGAGGTGGGCACTTTGTCTTTTCCAGCACTGTATCCTCAGCACCCAGAACAGTGCCTGATGCACAGTGGGCATTTAATAAATAGGACGAGAAAAGTCAGAATCATAAATCATTTTCTGTTCAGTATTAGCAAAGTCTTTTTCCCCCCCGTGATTCTGTGTAAGGGGCATTTCACTGAATGTAAATTATGAAGGACTTCAAGGATCAAATTCAAGTGCTACTGTTACACTCACTGTTGGAATGAAATTCTGAGAAGAACTGAGTTTCTTGTCCTCTACACCTTTACTCTAAGATGGAGGATTCCAGGACTTCACTGGTGGTCCCGTGGCTAAGACTCCATTCTCCCAATGCAGGGGACCTAGGTTCGATCCCTGGTCAGGGAACTGGATCCCACATGCCGCAACTAAGGGTTCACATGCTGCAACTAAAAATCCTGCATGCCACAACTAAGCGTCCGAATGCTGCAACTAAAAGACCCTGCATGGATCAACTAAAGATCCCACATGCCTCAATGAAGATCTTGCACATGACAACAAACATCCTGCATGCCTCAACTAAGACCCAACTCAGCCAAATAAATAAATAAATATAAAAAAGATAACAAGACAGCATACCAATGCAGCAGTCGTTCAGAATAATAGATACAGGAATTTAATAAATGTGTTGGCTTAAAACGCAAGCATCATCAGCTGGCAGCAAGGCAAACACATTTTGTGTGAATGAGAGCTTAGCCCATTGATTGACATTCAAAACCCACTGGAAAAACCAGGAACACATGAGTACGAAGAGCTGAGACTTGATCAGACTGCAGCAGCTCTCCAAAAATACAGAAGGCCAGGAGGTGGTGAGAAAAATGCCAGACAACAGACTGTGCAGAAAAGGAAGCAAGCCAAGAAATGTTCTATTTGGCCTTAAAAGAGGCAGAGGGTGACAGGAAGTATTCAGTGAGCAGTGATTGTGCTAAAAATCACAGACTATAAAATTATCCATCGGTATTTTGAAGTTTTGGAGAAAAGTTAAAACTCTTGGCTAGTATTTATTACAAGAAAGGGCGATAGTACAGAAACAGAATATTAAGTGTGTATTTGTGTCAGGATGCATTATTCCATTAGAAATTTTGTTTACTTAGAGATTGTGACGAAAATTATTTTAAAAGTTTTGTGTTTCATAAAAGGAAGGACTGATTTGTATTAAATCTGTCCCTTTCACATTTTTGATGTAAGAAACAATTCTCCTAAGAATGGTAATAAGTTGCTAGGATGGCAATAATAATTTTCCAACTGAAAGAATATACAAAATATTTTTTGATTTTTTTCCCCGTAGAAAGGTCTTTGGTGTGGGATATAGAAAAGGAGAAATAAAAATGTTGAGACTTAAGGTACAGAATTTTAATTAGAAAGTTGAGGAAAAAATATAACAGTGAGAACCGATCATTTTGCATTATTGGGAGAATTTGAAAAAAAATTCATTGTCAATATTTTAAGGCAGATGCAGTCAAAAAACATTTAGAATTAGGATTTGTTTTTAAGTAAATTAGGACCTAATTCTCTATGCTTCAGTTTTTTATTTATTTATTTATATTAATATTGCTTTATTGTCTTATTTTTGATTTTTCTGTGGACTTTCCCCCTCTTTTCTTGACTTCTTTTTGTTTTGACTTTTATTTATTTTAGACAGCAGGTTCTTATTACTTATCTGTTTTCTACATATTAGTGTATAAATGTCAATCCCAATCTCCCAATTCGTCCCCCCCCACTCCATTTCCCCCCCTTGGTGTCCATATGTTTGTTCTCTACATCTGTGTCTCTATTTCTGTCTTGCAAACTGGTTCATCTGTACCATTTTTCTAGATTCCACATACATGTGTTAATATACAATATTTGTTTTTCTCTTTCTGACTTACTTCACTCTGTACGACAGTCTCTAGGTCCATCCACATCTCTGCAAAGGACCCAGTTTCGTTCCTTTTTATGGCTGAGTAATATTCCATTGTGTATGTATGCCACATCTTCTTCATCAGTTCATCTGTTGATGGGCATTTAGGTTGCTTCCATGACCTGGCTATTGTAAATAGTGCTGCAGTGAACACTGGGGTGCATGTGTCTTTTTGAATTATGGTTTTCTCAGGGTAATGCCCAGTAGTGGGATTACTGAGCCATATGGTAATTCTGTTTTTAGTTTTTTAAGGAACCTCCATACTGTTCTCCATAGAGGCTGTATCAATTTACATTCCCACCAATAGTGCAAGAGGATTTCCTTTTCTCCACACCCTCTCCAGCATTTGTTGTTTGTAGATTTTCTGATGATGCCCATTCTGACTGGTGTGAGGTGATACCTCATTGTAGTTTTGATTTGCATTTCTCTAATAATTAATGATGTTGAGCAGCTTTTCATGTGCCTGTTGGCCATCTGTGTGTCTTCTGTGGAGAAATGTCTATTTAGGTCTTCTACCCATTTTTTAATTGGGTTGTTTGTTTTTTTAATATTGAGCTGCTTGAGCTGTTTATATATTTTGGAGACTAGTCCTTTGTCCGTTGATTTGTTTGCAAATATTTTCTCCCATTCTGAGGGTTGTTTTTTCATCATGTTTATAGATTCCTTTGTTGTGCAAAAGGTTTTAAGTTTCATTTGGTCCCATTTGTTTTGTTTTTATTTCCATTACTCTAGGAGATGAGTCAAAAAGATCTTGCTGTGATTTATGCCAAAGAGTGTTCTGTGTATGTTTTCCTTTAAGAGTTTTATAGTGTCTGGTCTTACATTTAGGTTTTTAATCCATTTTGAGTTTATTTTTGTGTATGGTGTTAGTGAGTGTTTTAATTTCATTCTCTTACATGTAGCTGTCCAGTTTTCCCAACACCACTTATTGAATGGGCTGTCTTTTCTCCATTGTATATCCTTGCCTCCTTTGTCATAGATTATTTGACCATTTGACCATATGTGGGTTTATCTCTGGTCTTTCCATCCTGTTCCATTGATCTATATTTCTGTTTTTGTGCCAGTACCATATTGTCTTGATTACTGTAGCTTTGTAGTATAGTCTGAAGTCAGGGAGTCTTGTTCCTCCACCTCTGTTGTTTTCCCTCTAGGTTGCTTTGGCTATTCGGGGTCTTTTGTGTGTCCATACAAATTGTAAGATTCTTTTGTTCTAGTTCTATAAAAAATGCCATTGGTAATTTGATAAGGATTTCATTGAATGTGTAGATTGCTTTGGGTAGTATAGTCATTTTCACAATATTGATTCTTCCAATCCAAGAATATGGTATATCTCTCCATCTGTTTGTGTCATCTTTGATTTCTTTCTTCAGTGTCTTATAGTTTTCTGAGTACAGGCTTTTTACCTCCTTAGGTAGGTTTATTCCTAGGTATTTTATTCTTTTTGTTGCAATGGTGAATGGGATTATTTCCTTAATTTCTCTTTCTGATCTTTTGTTGTTAGTGTATAGGAATGCAAGAGATTTCTGGGTATTAATTTTGTATCCTGCAACTTTACCAAATTCACTGATTGGCTCTAGTAGTTTTCTGGTAGCATCTTTAGGATTCTCTATGTATAGTATCATGTCATCTGCAAACAGTGATAGTTTTACTTTTTCTTTTCCAATTTGGATTCCTTTTATTTTTTTTTTCTTCTCTGATTGCGGTGGCTAGAACTTCCAAAACTATGTTGAATAATAGTGGTAAGGTGGACATCCTTGTCTTGTTCGTGATCTTAGAGGAAATGCTTTCAGTTTTTCACCATTGAGAATGATGTTTGCTGTGAGTTTTTCATATATGGCCTTTATTATGTTGAGGTAGTTACCCTCTGTGCCCACCCTCTGGAGAGTTTTTATCATAAATGGATGTTGAATTTTGTCAAAAGCTTTTTCTGCATCTATTGAGATGATCATATGGTTTTTATTCTTCAATTTGTTAATATGGTATATCACATTGATTTATTTGCATATATTGAAGAATCCTTGCATCCCTGGGATAAATCCCACTTGATCATGGTGTATGATCCTTTTAATGTGTTGTTGGATTCTGTTTGCTAGTATTTTGTTGAGGATTTTTGCATCTATATTCATCAGTGATATTGGTCTGTAATTTTATTTTTTTGGTATCTTTGTCTGGTTTTGCTGTCAGGGTGATGGTGGCCTCAGAGAATGAGTTTGTGAGTGTTCCTTCCTCTGAAATTTTTTGGAAGAGTTTGAGAAGGATTGGTGTTAGCCCTTCTCTAAATGTTTGACAGAATTCACCTGTGAAGCCGTCTGGTCCTGGACTTTTGTTTGTTGGAAGATTTTTAATCTCAGTTTCAGTTTCATTACCTGTGATTGCCCTGTTCGTATTTTCTGTTTCTTCCTGGTTCAGTCTTAGAAGATTATATCTTTCTAAGAATTTGTCCATTTCTTGCAGGTTGTCCATTTTATTGGCATAGAGTTGCTTGTAGTAGTCTCTAATGACGCTTTGTATTTCTGCGGTGTCCATTGTAACTTCTCCTTTTTCATTTCTAATTTTATTGATTTGAGTCCTCTTCCTCTTTTTCTTGATGAGTCTGCCTAAAGGTTTATCAATTTTGTTTATGTTCTCAAAGAACCAGCTTTTAGTTTTATTGATCTTTGCTATTGTTTTCTTTGTTTCTATTTCATTTATTTCTGCTCTGATCTTTATGATTTCTTTCCTTCTACTAACTTTGGGTTTTGTTTGTTCTTCTTTCTCTAGTTCCTTTAGGTGTAAGGTTAGATTGTTTATTTGAGTTTTTTCTTGTTTCTTGATGTAGGATTGTATTGATATAAACTTCCCTCTTAGAACTGCTCTTGCTGCATCCCCCAGGTTTTGGATCATTGTGTTTTTGTTGTAAATTGTCTCTAGATATTTTTTGATTTCCTCTTTGATTCCTTCAGTGTTCTCTTGATTATTTAGTAATGTATTGTTTAGCCTCCATGTGTCTGTGTTTTTTTTTCATTTTTTTCCCTGTAATTGATTTCTAATCTCATAACGTTGTGGTTGGAAAACATGCTTGATATGATTTCAATTTTCTTAAATTTACTGAGAGTTGATTTGTGATTCAAGATGTCATCTATCCTGGAGAATGTTCATGTGCACTTGAGAAGAAAGTGTAATCTGCTGTTTTCGGATGGAATGTCATAAATATCAATTAAATCTATCTGATCTGGTCTATTGTGTCATTTAAATCTTTTGTTTCCTTATTAATTTTCTCTCTGGATGATCTGTCCATTGGTGTAAGTGAGGTATTAAAGTCCCCCACTATTACTGTGTTAACTGTTGATTTCCTCTTTTATAGCTGTTAGCATTTGCCATATGTATTGAGATGTTCCTACGTTGGGTGCATATGTATTTATAATTGTTACATCTTCTTCTTGGATTGATACCTTGATCATTATGTAGTGTCCTTCCTTGCCTCTCATAACATTATTTTAAAGTCTACTTTATCTGATATCAGTATTGCTACTCCAGCTTTCTTTTGATTTCCATTTGCATGGAATATCTTTTTCCCTCCCCTCACTTTCAGTCTGTATGTGTCCCTAGCTCTGAAGTGGGTCTCTTGTAGACAGCATATATATGGGTCTTGTTTTTGTATCCATTCGGCGAGCTTGTATCTTTTGGTTGGAGCATTTAATCCATTCATGTTTAAGGTAATTATCCATATGTATGTTCCTATGACCATTTTCTTAATTTTTTCGTGTTTGTTTTTGTAGGTCCTTTTCTTCCCTTATGTTTCCCACCTAGAGAAGTTACTTTAGCATTCGCCGTAGAGCTGGTTTGGCAGTGCTGAATTCATTTAGCTTTTGCTTGTCTGTAAAGCTTTTGATTTCTCTGTCAAATCTGAATGAGATCCTTGCCGGGTTGAGTAATCTTGGATGTAGGTTCTTCCCCTTCATCACTTTAACTATATTGTGTCACTCCCTTCTGGCTTGTAGAGTTTCTGCAGAAAAGTCTGCTGTTAACCTTATGGGAGTTTCTTTGTATGTTATTTGTCATTTTTCCCTTGTTGCTTTTAATAATTTTTCTTTGTCTTTAATTTTTGTCAGTTAGATTACTGTGTGTCTTGGCATGTTTCTCCTTGGGTTTATCCTGCTTGGGACTCTCTGTGCTTCCTGGACTTGGGTGGTTATTTCCTTTCCCATGTAAGGGAAGTTTTCAACTATAATCTCTTCAAATATTTTCTTGGGCCCTTTCTCTCTCTCTTCTCCTTCTGGGACCCCTCTAATACGAATGTTGATGCGTTTAATGTTATCCCAGAGGTCTCTTAGGCTGTCTTCTTTTCTTTTCATTCTTTTTTCTTTATTCTGTTCCGTGGCAGTGAATTCCACCATTCTGTCTTTGAGGTCACTTATCCGTTCTTCTGCCTCAGTTATTCTGCTATTGATTCCTTCTAGTGTAGTTTTCATTTCAGTTATTGTATTGTTCATCTCTATTTGTTTGTTCTTTAATTCTTCTAGGTGTTTGTTCTTTAATTCTTTCCATGTTTGTTAAACATTTCTTGCCTCTTCTCGATCTTTGCTTCCATTCTTTTTCCGAGGTCCTGGATCATCTTCTCTATTGTTATTCTGAATTCTTTTTCTAGAAGGTTGCCTATCTGTACTTCATTTCATTGTTTTTCTGTGTTTTTCTCTTGTTCCTTCTTCTGTTACATAGTCCTCTGCCTTTTCATTTTGTCTGTCTTTCTGTGAATGTCGTTTTTATTCTACAGGCTGCAGGATAGTAATTCTTGCTTCTGCTGTCTGCCGTCTGGTGCCTATCTAAGAGGCTTGTGCAAGCTTCCTGATGGGAGGGACTTGTGGTTGGTAGAGCTGGGTGTTGCTCTGGTGGGCAGAGCTCAGTAAAACTTTAATTCACTTGTCTGCTCTTCAGTGGGGTTGAGTTCCCTCCCTGTTGTTTGTTTGGCCTGAGGCAACCCAGCACTGGAGCCTAGAGGCTCTTTGGTGGGGCTAATGGCGGACTCTGGGAGGGCTCACACCAAGGAGTACTTCACAGAACTTCTGTTGCCAGTGTCCTTGTCCCAGTGGTGAGCCACAGCTGCCCCCCACCTCTGCAGGAGACCCTCCAACATCAGCAGGTAGGTCTGGTTCAGTCTCTTACAGGGTCCCTGCTCCTTCCCCTGGGGTCCTCACGATGAGCACACTACTTTGCGTGTGCCCTCCAAGAGTGGAGTCTCTGTTTTCCCCAGTCCTGTTGAAGTCCTGCAGTAAAATCCCACTGGTCTTCAAAGTCTGATTCTCCGGGAATTCCTCCTCCCGTTGCCAGACCGCCATATTGGGAAGCGTAACATGGGGCTCAGAACCTTCAATCCAGTGGGTGGACTTCTGTGGTATAATTTTTCTCCAGTTTGTGAGTCACCCACCCAGTGGTTATGGGATTTGATTTTATTGTGATTGTGCCCTTCCTACTGTCTCATTGTGGGTTCTCTTTTGTCTTTGGATGTGGGGTATCATTTTCGGTGAGTTCCAGTGTCTTTCTTTCAATGGTTATTTGGCAATTAGTTGTGATTCCGGTGCTCTCACCAGAGGGAGTGAATGCACGTCCTTCTACTCCACCCTATGCTTAAATTTTTTAAATTGAAATATTGTTGACATACAGTATTATGTTAGTTTCAGGTATACTACATAATGATTTGACATCTCAGTACCTTATGAAATGATCACCATGATAAGTCTATTTACCACCTGTCCCCATACAACATTATTACAATATTATTGACTATATTCATTATAGTGTATTTTACATCTTAGGATTTATTTATTATATAACTGGAGGTTTATACTCTTAATCCCCTTCACCAGTTTCCTCCACCCATTCCCACTGCCCTCACTTTTGGCAACCACATTTGTTCTCCGGATCTATGAACCTGTTTTCATTTTTTTTGTTTGTTTGTTTTGCTTTTTAGATTTCACATATAAGTGAGATCACGCAGTATTTGTCTTTCTCTGTCTGACTCATTTCCCTTAGCATAATACTCTCTAGATCCATCCATGTTGTTACAAATGGCAAGATTTCATTTTGTATGACCGATTAATATTCCATTGTATATATACACCATATCTTCTTTATCTATTTATCAATTGATGACCACTTAGGTTGCTTCCATATCTTCGCCAATGTAAATAATACTGCAGTGTACATAGGGGTGCATATATCTTTTTGAATGAATATATTTTTTTTCTTTATATAAATACCTAGAAGTGCAACTGCTGGATTGTGTGGTAGTTCTATTTTTAATTCTCTGAGGAACCTCAATACCGTTTTCCATAGTGGCTGCACCAGTTTACATTCCCACGAAGAGTGTATCAGGGTTCACTTTTCTTCACATCTTCACTAGCACTTGTTATTTGTTTTCTTTGTTGATAGGTGTCAGGTGACATCCTGATAGGTGTGAGGTGGTATTCCGTGGTTTTGATTTGCATTTCGTTTTTGGTTAGTGATGTTGAGCATCTTTTCATGTGCCTGTTGGCCATCTGTATGTCTTTCCTTGAAAAAATGTCTATTCAGATCCTCTGCCCATTTTAAAATAGGGTTGGTTGTCTGTTTGATGTTGAGTTGTGAGTTCTTTGTGTATTTTGTATATTAACCCTTTATCAGCTATATAGTTTGCAAGTATCTTCTTCCATTCACTAGGCTGACTTTTCATTTTGTGGTAGTTTCCTTTGCTGTGCAGAAACTTTTTAGTTTGTTGTAGTCCCATTGTTTATTTTTGCTTTTGTTTCCCTTGCCTGAGGAGAAAGATCCAAAAAAATATTGGTAAGACTGACATCAAAGGGTGTACTATCTATGTTTTCTTCTAGGATATTTATGGTTTCAGGTCTTACATTTAAGTCTTTAATCTATATTGAGTTTAATTTTGTGTATGGTGTGAGGAAGTAGTCCAGTTTGATTCTTTTACACTTAGCTGTCCAGTTTTCCCAATGCTGTTTATTGAAGAAGGTTTCTTTTCCACATTGTACATTCTTGCTTGCTTTGTTGTAGATTACTTGACCATATACATATGGCTTCATTTCTGGGCTGTCTATTCTGTTCCATTGATCTATGTGTCTGTTTTTGTGCCAGTACCATACTAGCTTGATTAAAGTACCATTGAAGTAGAATTTAAAATCAGAAGTTTGATACCTTCAATGTATTTTTATTTCTCAAGTTTGCTTTGGCTATTCAGGGTCTTTTGTATTTTCATACAAATTTTAGAATTATTTGTTCTAGTTCTGTGAAAAATGACTTTGGTATTTAGATAGGGATTGCATTGAATCTGTAGATTGTATTGGTTAGTATGGTCATTTTAATAGTATTAATTCTTCTAATCTACAAGCACAGTATATCTTTCAATTTGTTTTATTGTCTTCAGTTTCTTTCATCATCTTATAGTTTTCTGAGCACAAGTCTTTTACCTCCTTGGTTAGATTTATTCCTAGGTATTTTATTCTTTTTGATGTAATTGTAAATGAAATTGTTTTCTTGATTTCTCTTTCTGATAGTTTGTTGTTAGTGTGTAAAAATTGAACAGACTTCTGTATACTAATTTTGTATCCTGCAACTTTACTGAACTTATTGATGAGTTCTAAGTTTTTTGGTGATATCTTTAGGACTTCTTATATATAGTATCAGTTGTGTGCGAACAGTGACAGTTTTACTTCTTTCCAATTTGGATTGCTTTTGTTCCTTTTTCTTGTCTGATTGCTGTGGCTAGGACTTCCAATAATATACTAAATAGAAATGCCAAGAGTGGGCATCCATATCTTGTTTTGTGATCTTAGAGGAGATGCTTTCAGCTTTTTTCCATCGACTATGATATGGCCTTTATTATATTGAAGTATGTTCCTTTAGGTGTAAGCTTAGAATGTTTATTTGAGATTTTTATTGTTTCGTGAGGTAAGCTTGTATTGCTATAAATTTCCTCTTAGAACTGCTTTTGCTGCATTCCATAGATTTTGTATCATTATGCTTTCATTTTCCTTTGTCTTCAGGCATTTTTTATTTCCTCTTTGATTTCTTCAGTGACCCATTGGTTGTTTAGTAACATATTATTTAGCATCCACGTGTTCATGTTTCTAGAATTTTTTTGTAGTTAATTTCTATTCTCATTCTGTTTTGGTAAGAAAATATGTTTGATATGATGTCAGTTTTCTTAAATTTGTTGAGCCTTGTTTTGTGTCCTAGCATGTGATCTGTCCTGGAGAATGTTCCATGAAAACTTGAGAAGAATGTGTATTCTGCTGCTTTTGGATGGAATGTTATATATATACTTATTAAGTTTATCTGGTCTAATGTGTCATTTTTTAAAATTTATTTTTATTTATTTATTTTTTTGTGATACGCGGGCCTCTCACTGTTGTGGCCTCTCCCGTTGCGGAGCACAGGCTCCGGATGCGCAGGCTCAGCGGCCATGGCTCATGGGCCCAGCCGCTCCGTGGCATGTGGGATCTTCCCGGATCGGTACACGAACCCGTGTCCCCTGCATTGGCAGGCGGACTCTCAACCACTGTGCCACCAGGAAAGCCCTAATGTGTCATTTAAAGCCAGTGTTTCCTTACTGATTTTCTGTCTGAAGTATCTGTCTATTGATGTAAGTGGGGTGTTAAAGTCTCCTAGTGTTCTGGTACTTCTATCAATGTATCCCTTTATGTTTGTTAATATTTGCCTTATGTATTTAGGTGCTCCTATGTTAGGTGCATATAGTTTACAATTTTATATCTTCTTGTTGGATGGATCCCTTTATCATTATATAATATCCTTCTTTGTCTCTTATTACAGTCTTGTTTTAAAGTCTGTTTTGTCTGACATTAAGTGTTGCTTCCCCAGCTTTCTTTTCATTTCCATTTGCATGGAATACCTTTTTCCATCCTCTTACTCAGTCTGTGCTTGTCTTTAGATATGAAGTGTGTCTCTTGTAGGAAGTATAAAAATGGGTCTTGTTTTTTTAATCCATTTACCCACTCTGTCTTTTATTGGAGTCCTGTTACCTTTAAAGTAATTATTGAAGGTATGTACTTATTGCCATTTTGTTAACTGTTTTCTGGTTGTTGTTGTAGTTTTCTATTTCTTTTTCTTCTTTTGTTCCCTTCACATGTGATTTGATGAGTGTCTTTAGTGTTATGTTTGGTTTCCTTTCTCTTTTGTGTGTGTGTGTGTGTCTATTATGGGTTTTTGTTTTGTGATTACCATGAAGTTCATACATGTATGAGATTATTTTAAATTGATCTTCTCTTAAGTTTGAACACATTTTAACAACTGCATTTTTACTCCCTCATTTTCATTTAATATTTTTGATGTTATATTTTACATCTTTGTGTTTTTTGTATTCTTTGACTACTTATGTAGATGTAGATGATTTTACTATATTTACTTTTTTACTATATTTACTTTTTACTATATTTACTTTTGTCTTTTTAACCTTCCTACTAGCTTTACATGTGGTTGATTTACTAGCTTTATTATATTTGCCTTTACCAATGAGATTTTTCATTTTGTAATTTTCATGTATCTAGTTATGGTCTTAGAGAAGTCCCTTGAACATTTCTTATAAAGCTGGTTTGGTGGTGCTGCACACTTTTAGCTTTTGCTTGTCTGTAAAACTTTTGATCTGTCCATCAAATCTGAATGAAATCTAAATGAAAGCTTTGCCAGGTAGAGTGTTCTTGGTTGTAGGTTTTGTCCTTTCATCATTTGGAATACATAAAGCCATTCCTTCTGGCCCACAAAATTTCTGCTGAAAGGTCATCTGAAAGCCTTATGGCAGTTCATAAGGTTTTCTCTTGCTACTTTTAAGATTCTCTCTTTATCTTTAATTTTTGCTGTTTTAATTATAATGTGTCTTGTGGTGGACTTCTTTCAGATCCTCTCATTTGTGACTCTCTGTGCTTCCTGGACCTGGATGTCTGTTTCCTTTCCCAGGTTTGGGAAGTTTTCTGCTATTATTATTCAAACAAGTTCTCTGCCCCTTTCTCTCTCTCTTCTCCTCTGGTACCCCTGTAATGGCAAATGTTAGTACACTGATAGTGTCCTAGAGGTCTCTTAAACTATCCTCATTTTTAAAAATTCTCTTTTCTTTTCAGCTTGGGTGATTTCCACTACTTTATCTTCAAGTTCACTGATCCATTCCTATGTATCATCTAATCTACTGTTGATTCCTTCTAGTTTATTTTTTATTTCAGTTATTATATTCTTCAGCTGTTTGGTTATTCTTTATATTTTCTAACTCATTTTAAAATTCTCACTTCCTTTCTTCTCCTGAGTTTATTGAGCATCTTTATGATCATTACTTTGAAATCTTTATTGGGTAGATTGCTTACCTCCACTTGATTTAGTTTTTTTTTCTGAGGTTTTGTCTTGTTCCTTCATTTGAAACATATTCCTCTATCTCCTCATTTTAATTCTCTGTGTTTATTTTTATGTGTTAGGTAGGTTGGTTATGTTTCCTGATTCTTGGAGTTGTGGCCTTATATAGGAGCCATCCTTTGGAGCCCAGAATCACTCTCCCCTCTGGTCACCAGAGCTGTATGATCTAGGCATGCCCCCTATGTGTGCTGAGTGGACCCTTCTGTTGTGGCAGGGTTAACTACTATGGGCATGCTAGTAAGCAGAGCTGGCCACTGGCATACTTAGCTGCCAGGATCTGGTTCATGCAGTGGCTGCTGGCCCACTGGTGGATGCTGCTGGGTCCAGGGACAGCTGGCTGTGGGGCTGGGTGCCGAGTGGTGGGCAGGGCCAGGTCCTGGGGTGGCTGCCTGCCAGGGCTGGGGGTCCCATGCTGGTTTTGGCTCACTGGTGGGTGGGCCCCAGTCTTGGAGTGATTGGATGCATGGGCTTGGGGGTCCATCCTTGCCTCCTTGTGGGTAGGTAAGCCTCCAGTGCTGATAGGCTACAGGGATGATTCTGAAATGGCACTTGCCAGTGCCATTGTCCTCATGGTAGAATGAGATCCTTAAAATGGCTGCTGCCAGCATCTGTATCCCCAGGGAAAGTCCCAGTTGCCTCCCACTTCTCTGAGAGGTTCTCCAAGATCAGCAAGTGGGTCTGACCCTGGCTCCTTTCAAAATGCTACTTCTGCCCCGAGTCTCAGCACATGTGAGATTTTGCACACGCACTTGAAAAGCCGAGTCTCTGTTTCCTACAGCCCTCTGGCTGTCCTGTACGGAAGCCCTGCTGCCCTTCAAAGCCAGACATTCTGGTGTCTCATCTTCCTGGTGCAGGACCTCTGGGATGGGGAGCCTTATGTGGGGCTCAGATGCCTCACTTCTTGGGGAGAAACTCTGCAATTGTGATTATCATCCTGTCTGTGGGTCACCTACCCAGGGGTGTAGGTCTTGAGTATACCATGTCTCTGCCCTTCTTTTCCTTCTTGTTGAGGTTCCTTCTTTATGTCTCTAATTATGGAAAACCTTTTCTGCTAGTCTTCAGGTCATTTCATAGGTAGTTGCTCTGTAAATAGTTGAAATTTTGCTGTGTCCACGGGAGGAAGTGAGACCAGGTCTTCCTACTCTGCCATCTTGGCCATGCCTCCTTCTATGCTTAAATTTTAATTCAAACCTACTTATTTCATTTTTTTAGGGCAGTATCCAATTTAAGGAATCAAAGAAGTCTGAGTTTTTATAGCCTTCTTCTAGACCACCTAAGCATTTCTGCTGTGTGCTTGAACATGTCTTTGATTTCATATGTAAGAAATATTAGATGCTTCACTCTCCTTTTTTAGAAGAAATTATTAATAATTTAATATATTGGATTCTTATCTATTTTTGTTGATTTGCTCTTGGATTTTTAACCATACTGACCAGTAAGTTTTGTGTTTTAAGTTTAAATGGCTACAGTGAAAGGCTGGGGGGTGGATTGTATAGTGGTGCTTCTGCCTTTTACCTTGAGAACTGAAGGCAAAAAAGCATATATAAAGTTGACCCTTGAACAACATGGATTTGGACTGCATGGATTCACCGATAGGCAGTTATTTTCTCAACAGTAAGTACTACAATACCTCTTGGTCCTCAGTTGGTTGAATCTGCAGATACAGAACTGCAGACAAGAGGAACTATGAATATGGAGGAACTTTGCATACGGAGGGCCGACTGTAAGTTGTACATGTATTTTTGACTGTGTGGAGGATTAGTGCCCCTAACCCCTGCATGGTTCAAGGGTCAACTGTATCATGAAAATTTATTTTACTTTTTAAATACATGGTTTTCCAGACAGAGAAACAAGCTTGTGTATTGGTATATTTTTAAATGAACCAGAATCATGATATCTAGACACTTTACGTAAGTTATTTAATCCTCAAAATAACATTTTAACAGTTATTATCTTCCCTACTTTATAATTGAGGAAACAAAGGATCATAAAAACCAAGTCAATGTCTTCACCTAATAAGCGACGGAGTCAGGATTTGAATTCAGTTTTGTTTGTCTCCCAGCTCTTTCCATTGGTAGTGCATCTTAATAGGGGGAGGGGTTTTGCAAATAAATCCCATTGTCCCCTAGACTGCCTGTCCTTTACACTTGTCCAGGGTAGAGCCTAAGCATATGTATATGGAAAACGTTTCAGAGGAGGTTCTGATTCCAGCCTTCAGTTGGGAAATGCTAAAGTTCAAAGTTTCCAAACCAACCAACCGACCAACCCACCCATCCACCCACTAAGTCTTTATTGTATGGTGGTAGGTGCAGACCTAAACATTATTTTCTACAAGTTGCTAGCCAATTGATCCAACCTCCTTTATTGAATACTATCTTTAAACCACAGATTTAGAATGTCTTTTTATCAGGTATTAAGAAATGTAATAGGTTATTTCTGAGAGATATATGTACATATACACATAATTGTTTCTCTCTTGTGCCCATATTTTTTTCACTTTTATGGCTTATATGTGTGGGTATCTCATAATATCTTTCAGGATTAGTGCTTTCCTCACCCTCATTCTCAGATCTCATCTCTTTAATTATTTTCTTTGTTTTGTTATTCTCACCATTTCTGTTCTATAAGAGAACTTCAGAATCATTTTATCATGTAACAAAAATATCCTCTTTTATACTGACTGAAAATGCATCAAAGAACGAATCTGGAAAAAATGAAAATATTTTATACCTTTTGTTTCTTAGAAAATTCTAGCAGTTTATTAATATTGGTAATATACTTTTCATTATAGTCATTCCTATATAAACAATATTTTTATTACTACTGTGGATGAATTGTCTTTCAATTATATTTTAAAGTTATTGCTGGAGTATAAGAATTATCGATTTTTTGTATATGTATCTTATTTTGGGCCATTTTGCTGAACTCTCAAGTCTAATAGTAGTCCAGTTGATTCCTTTCAGTTTTCCTGAATATATGATATAATTTGTATACAGTGTTTACATTTTATTTGTCAAAGTTTATATATCTTAATTTCTTCATGTGTGTATATTAAAAGTTAAGAATTTCTAGTGCATTGTTACATAATAATACCATTAGGTGTCTCTTTCCTCTGGCTTTTGAGAGAATCGCTCTTCTGTGTCACTGCATGATGGTCCACATGCCTACACTTCTGTACTTGCAGATTCAATATGTTAAGCCTTTACAATAATTAATTAGTTTTATCAAATGTTGTTTTGACTTGAAATGAGTTTTTATTTAAAAGATATTAAAAACTCTGGGGCAGATTGTTCTTCTGATATATTCTGTTTTCTGATATTTCATTTAGATTTTTATATCTATTTTCATAAAGGAGATTGGCCTTGTCAATGAAAAAATGTTGCCTGCCATATCAGTAAACAAAGGGTGTTGCAGCCTTCAAGCCATCACATAACAGCCACCCTGACAGTGTGCACGGAGGGGACTCAGGATAGAAACAGGGTGCCCTGCCATCTGACAGTCAGACACTGCAGCCAACCCCCACCTGTGCACCTGAGGGGATTCAGGATGGAGAAAAGCAGGATATGGCCCTAGATAGCTAAGATGTGTATCAAAGGAATGATTTCAATGAGACCAGACTCTTGAATCTTCCCATACAAAGAAAAGTGCTAAACTCATTAACTTGAGATGTCTGGTTGTCTTTAATTAACAGTAATCTTTTGATGTTCCAACTGCCTGGTCTTTGTTGCAAAAACTCCTGTGTAACCTGGCTCCTCCCTGACCCCTTCAGAGCCATCTTCAGAGCTGCTGAGACCTGTTTCCCCAGCTTAAGTCCTCAGTTTTGTCTGCCAAATAAAAGATAATTCTCAACTTTAAGGTTGTGCTTTTTTTTTTTTTAGTTGACAGCCTATACTTTTCTATTTTATATAGTTTTTGTCAGATTTGGAATTAGAGTTGTAATTTATTTTCAGAAAATTATTTAATGGAGATCTACATATTTATTAATGTAATGGGAAATGTACTTAGGTCTGTATCATACAGGAAAATTACATAAGTATTACAGTTCTTAATACTCTGCTTTAATTGCCTAAGACTGGTCAAATTAAGCATGATCTTAAGGCAGACATTTAAGTGCAGTAGTAAAGTAAAAAATATTTTATCATCTAAATCTGTTTTTTTCTACTCTCCCTGTAGTAGGATTTGGAGACTTTTCATTGCTGTGATCTGTAGGCTGATGGTTTCTTCAGGGCAGAAAACAACAGGTATATTGAAAGATTTACTTTCAGGATGTGCATGCCTGGCTCCTTTTCCTCCAGTGGGCAGAGAAGGGATTGAATCTTAATTTTTATGTCCCTTGTGTGGCTGGTCAGCAAATAACCTCTGCCCCTATTCCATTCCCTGAACTTGGCAGTTTAAAGCTCCCGTCCTGGTGTCTCACTGTCTGAGGTAGGGCTTATTCCCAATGGGCGAATTCCCTTTTCTTCTCCAAGTTTGACCAAAGTACCCCTAACATTTGCCTAACAAATCCCCTATCCTTGCTTTTAAAAGAGGAACACTTGAAGCTTCTTTGTCTCCCTTCAAATAGCCTATCTTTTCACCTGGGAAAGGACAATTTGAACTGCAGTTATAGAATGCTCACTTAAAATTGGATTTAGGCTAAATATTTTGTGCTCACATTTTCTTCCATCTTATAATCCTAATTAATATCATGTCCTGATTTAAAACAAAAGTTAAAATGAGAAGGCAATGCTTTCTTAGTGTGTTCTCCCATTTTAATTAATGTGTGTGCATAGTACCCCATTTTAACACATTTTTCTCTATATATTATTTCCATTTTATTGTTTCTAATCTAATCATTTCTGCTTTTTTCATTAATAGTTTTGCTAGGGGTTTGTCTAGTTCAGCATTTTGCAAGCTATTCTCAGAATACTAAAAAAGAGGGCAAATAAGCTTGGGAAATTGTAGTAAATACCCTTCTTAAGGATTCAAAGTACATATTAACATAAGAAAAGATCTGAGAAGTTTCAAAGTAAAAGGGAAAACTTGTGAAGTCTATTTAATGTTTTAAAGAACTTAAAAATAAAGAACTTATTTGTGTAGAGGAAGACTTTTTCTTGGCACAGTTATTGACTTTTTCCTTAACACCAATTTGGCAAGTGTTAGTCTATTTCATCAACATCATTATTTCTTCAAGTGAGGAGTTTTGGAATTTGTTTATTCAAGTCATAGTTTTTCTCTCTAATTTTTTTTTACTTTTAATTATTTTTAAAGGAATTTTTCTATCATTTTATAATTTAAAAAGTTTTGTCCATTTATTTTAATATTTAAATATGAAAAAAATAATGGCAGTGTCTCTGAGTACATATACTTTTGACCAATCCTAAAGGTTTTGATAAAACAAACTCATTATTGCTATTTGATTTTAATTTTTTCTTTAATCTCATTTTTTAGGAAAACGTTTTAAAATTTCTAATTATATGCCTCTTTTCAAACTTTTATTAATTTCCAGTTTTATTGTATCGTTATTAGAGAATGTGATCTATAGTCTTATTTATACAATTTTGCCTTTTGAAATTTCTCAAAAATGTCTTTATGACCAATTATGTAATTAGTCATTATGTTTCATTTGTAAGTTAGAAGGTGAATTTCCCATTTCTAGATTATCAAATTGGATATGTTTTGATTAATTTTCATCTTTCTTTTTAAAATCTTCCCATCCTTCTTTTTGTCTGCTTGACCTACTGAAAACCGGTGGAGGACAGTTGGTCTCTTATGTAAGTGTACTTTGACCATTTTCTACTTATATCTCCAAAGGTTTTTGTGTATATACTTTTCTTGATGCCTTATTCAGAGTTATATGTACTCAGTAGATATTGTAACTTCAAAATATTACTTACTTCTTAGAAAAAGATAAAGTCAACTTTGCATAATTAGTTCACTTTTTTATTTTTGGGTTTGCTTTATATGCATTATACATATTCTTTTTAAAAAAAAAAAATTCCATGTTATTTTATTTTAGGTATATTTACCAGAAGTTGTAGAATTAGGCTTAGGCCTTTATCGTTTTGATAGTAAAATATAAAAGATTTATAAAAGTAAAATATAAAAGATTTATATTGATTGCCATAATTATTATGTTTGATTTTATTATTCTTATGGTTTTATTTTTCATTACTATTTACTTTCTATTTTGCATTTTACAACAAAGGCCATCATCTTTATTTTTAGCTTATATAATGATTTTAAAAGTAGAAGGCTCTTTTTAATTTCACTGTTGCTTACCATAAAGATAATATAGATTTATAATCTTTTTATTCTTATAAAAATATAAATCTTTCAACATTGGTTGGTTCTGTATATTTGTTAGGAGTTTTTACTCTGATTTTTTTAGCTTCTATAGTTTTATCTTGTTAAAAAACTGCTACAGGTCTTTTTTTACTGCATCTTCTGGTTCTTGAATTAATCTCCTGAGTAGAAGGAATTTGTAGAACTCTGCTCAAGAAATATTTTGGATTAATATTCCCTTTATGTGCCTACAGATAGAAGATAGGGTGAAAGCTTTGCCTGATTCTTGTTTAGGAAAATAGAAAATTCAACCTGCCTGTTTCTTAGTTGGATAAAGATGAGCCAGAAACGAAAGATAATCTGTCAGAGTTGCTAAGATATTGATAATGCACTCAAAATCATACAAAGATTGCTCAAAGTCAGATATGTTTACAAGCAAAATATTCCTCTAAAAACTACTTAATACCAGTAAGTTCAAGTAGATGTTTTAGATTAGTGGTTTTCAAGGGGATATTTTGCTCCCCAGGGAACATTTAACAATGTCTGGAGACATTTTTCATTGTTACAGCTCATGTAGAGGTGTTACTGGCATTTATTGGGTCGAGGCCTTAGGTGCTGCTAAACATCCTACAGTGCATAGGACAGCCCCACAATGAATAATCTGATCCCAAAGGGCAATAATGCCGCAGTTATACCTCCTTTAGCTTAGGTGATACCTTAGATTAAGTGGTTATGTATGGTAGTAGATGTTGTTTTTTTTAATAATGTTAATGTGCATTGTATAACTTTTCTAAGACAGAAGCAAAAATCCAAATACCTATCCATGCCTGAATGAATTGCATGAAGACGTCAGCAATAAACTTTTCTGTATTCTCTGTATTTTGGATTTCAGGACTCTTACTGGCTATGATCTAGAGTTTTCAGCCAAGTCAAAATAACTGGTAATTTTACCACACTGAAAAAAATTCTCTTGGAGAATGCCTTTCAAGAGTAGAAATTTAAGGCTTTATTTTAGTGGCTCAACAAAAGCCTATGTAAATCTATAAATACTGTTTCTTCAAGAAGGATGTGAAGCAAACTTCTGTATTTTTAAATTTTTTTTATTTTTTTATTTTTTTGCGGTACTCGGGCCTCTCACTGTTGTGGCCTCTCCCCTTGCGGAGCACAGGCTCCAGACGCGCAGGCTCAGCGGCCATGGTTCACGGGCCCAGCCGCTCCGCGGCATGTGGGATCTTCCCGGACCGGGGCACGAACCCGCGTCCCCCGCGTTGGCAGGCGGACTCTCAACCACTGCGCCACCAGGGAAGCCCAAACTTCTGTATTTTAAAAAAGTAAAATTGAAGGCTAGGTTATTGGAAAATTTCTTTTTACTGAGTTAGTTTCCAAGGTTAGCCTTTGTTACGTATGGTGATTCATTCTGTTTAAACAGGTAGGAAAAGTGCTAAATCCCACATCCAGTTATAGCGAGTAAGTCATCTCAGGTGCTCCACGCCACCTGCTCCCTGTTTCTTTCCTTGCTGCCTAAAGTGTGGTGCCCACCCCGCCCCCTCTACCAGCAGCACTGACAACACCTGCCTTAGAAGTGCAGGCTCTCAGGCCTTAGACAGACTCACTGGATCAAAGTCTCCGTGTTAACAAGGTCCCAGGTGATTCCTATGCACAGTAAAGTTTGAGACACCTTTTGTTGGTCTTGGTTTTACTTTTCAATTTCAGTGTCTAGTTTATGTAATGTTAAATTATGTAAGCTGCCTCAAATTCTTTTAGAAGTAGGAAGAAGTAAAAATCTCCTGTGTCTATCTGAGGTGGACCATTTCTGGTTTATAAAAGAAAGACATGCACACACATTTGGGAAAATTAAAAATATAAATAACCACAGTAGTGCTTTGGCATTACTCCTTTTTTTGTCCTCTTTCCATGCATATGTGTATGTAGATATTATAGTTTTGTGTATGTAGGTGTTATAGTTTTGTCTTGCCTTTTTAAAGCATTTTATCAGAAACATCTCCTCAGCCATTTCCTATAGGGATTTGGAAGACATATTAATGGTTGCATAATACTCCATTTTATGGATGTAGCATAGTTTACTTGTTTTGTGGAGAATATTTTCTGAATTAAAAAGAAAAAATTATATGGACATTGGGTAAGAACCTACAAAATTTTTTGATTCTTTCTTTCTGAATATTAGATCCTCTAAAGGAGACCCTGTCTTCTACAGAATGGACAGAACTCCTTGCTGCTGATGCTTTACATCTCTAAGACTCTGTCAGCAGTATCCATTATCCTTGTTACATGAATACAAGTGGATATAACTCATCTCAGTAGTTTTCATCGAATTTCCTCTAGCAATAGGGGATAGTGATTTAGAATCTCCAACAGTCTCAGAGTGTATTCCTAAGCACCCATACCTTGTACATTTGATATTTATTTTAGGTGTAATTTTCTTCTTGAAAAAAATCATATGAATTTGTATTGCATTCTATAACATAAAAATAATGTGTTTTAAAAAATTTATTTATTTTTATTTTTGGCAGTGTTGGGTCTTTGTTGCTGTGCGTGGCCTTTCTCTAGTTGCGGCGAGCGAGGGCTACTCTCCATTGTGGTGCGTGGGCTTCTCATTGAGGTGGCTTCCCTTGTTGCGGAGCACGGGCTCTAGGCGCGCGGGCTTCGGTAGTTGTGGCACGTGGGCTCAGTAGTTGTGGCGCACGGGGTTAGTTGCTCCGTGGCATGTGGGATCTTCCCGGACCAGGGCTCGAGCCCATGTCCCCTGCATTGGCAGGCGGATTCTTAACTGCTGCACCACCAGGGAAGCCCCCAAAATAATGTTTTTATTACTTATTAGTGAAGTGGACTCTTTCCTTAAGATTATGTACTTTATGGTACTTTCTTACTCCTTGGCAAGTTTTAAGTATTCCAAAGTGAAAACACTCAAAGAATGACCTGCTGCTCAAAGAAAAAAGATTTATCTGTAATGGCAGATAATTTTTCCTTTGACGTCATACATAAAGACAGCCTGTCTCCCATATACATGCATTACCCATTGTATTAGTTTCCTGTGGGTTCTGTAACAAATTACTTGGTGGTTTAAAACAACAGAAATTTATTCTCTACAGTTTTGGAGTCCAGAATTTCAAAATTAGCATCACTGGGCTGAAGTAAAGGTGTTGGCAGGGCCATTGCTCCCTACAGAGGCTCTAGGGGAGAGCCCCTTCCTTTCCTGTTCCAGGTTGTGGTTGCTGCCAGCATTCCTTGGCTTGTGGCCACCTCACTCCAGTCTCTGCCTTTGTAGTCACACTGCTTTCTCCTCTTCTGTATGTGAAATCTCCTCATAACATATGGAGTCACTTTTGCTGAGCCCCATATCACCAAACCAAGACTTAATTACAGTTTCAGCTCTCCCAGAAGTGGAATCTTAACCCAGTCAATTAGGAATCACCTGATCAGCACTAGTAGCACTAGTAACCTGCCTGATAGACCCCTGCCATCCACTGAAGGAAAGTAACCTTGCAATAAGCAACCTGCTTCTTTTGCCTATTATAACTTGCTCATTTGTGCTCCCTTCTGCCTGTAAAAATTTTCCATTTTGTACAGCTTCTTGGAGCTCCTTTCTATCTGCTAGATTGGATGCTGCCTGACTTGAATCGATTTTTGCTCAAATAATCTCCAAAAAATTTTAATATGCTTCAGTTTATCTTTTACCAACATCAGTCTTTACTGTTTCTCTTAACCAGTGTTGTCACTCTTCTCTCCTGTATTAGTTTGTTATCTATTGCTGCATAACAAACCACCCTCAAAACTCAGTGACTTAAAAACAATCATTTGATTTTTTTCATAAATCTGTAGGTCAGCAGTTTGGGCTGGGCTCAGTTGGGCAGTTCTTCTGGGTTTGCCTGAGTTCGCACAGAAGCTGGTGGGTTCATGGCTGCACTTATATCTGCCTGCGCAGGCTGTGGGTTACCAGCAGGCCAGAGGGGATGGCACAGGATGTGGACTCAGGCAGTTGTGATTCTTTGAGAGCCATTAATTTAACAGTTTCTAACAATTCCCTGCATCTCCCATATTTAATACTTTTGGAAATCCAAGTTTGTACAAAAGCATTACCAGAGTAAGTATATTCAGAAGATTCTTTGTTCTTTTGCACACACTTTAAAAATTATTAAGCTTCTGTCATGTTACCAACACTTTAAATTTATGAGAAAGATTAAATATACGTACATATAATGTAAAAACAATAAACCACCACGACAAACCATAAGGGATTACAAATTCTTGTTTATGCTGTGCTTGTGGTTCTGGATTATTTTTCATGCTGTATATATGACTAATGGTTAGGTAAAAAAGATTTTATGCTTAACTTCTAATCCCTGGGGAAGTCATAACCTCAACTGGCATGAGTCCAGCCAGGATTGTGTTGGGACTCATTATAAAGCTGAGTGTAAATATCAAAGAAAAATAGAAATAATGTTATTATTGCTACCATACTCTTTACAATGGATTGATTTTAGTCTTTTTATCTTTGTATCAGTTTTTAATAGATATAGAAATCACATAGCCTAGAGGTAGTTTTCATTTAAAAAATTTAACTTATTTAATATAAGTAACCATATGTGGCCACGTTGATTGCATGTGCTGACTCAACTTTGGGAAGAAGTAGTCTTAGTCATACTTGCTACAAGACTTCTTGTTCCTGAAGAAAATGTCACTTTGGGAAGTTTGCACAATATTTTTTTAAAGCAGTGCAAAACAACGTGTGACAAATTAACAGAAGTATTTTTGGGGGGCCTGATTCCAAACCTAAGTGCTTGTGTGGGATTTCAGAATGATGTTTATAGATATATTCTGCAAGATCCCATTTCAGTGACATTTTGAACAGACTAGAACTGTTGTCAATTAATATTAAGCTTCATCATTTCTAGCACAAAAGGAAGATGATAAGAGCTGTCTGAAATTAACAGTATGATTGATGGTTGAAACTGTGTGCTGGTAAAATGTATAGTTTTCATTCCATGTTGGAGTTTGAAAAAAATATAGATCTGTATGAAAGTGATTTTTATTTATATCTACTATATATGCCTTACAAAAGAAATGTAAACAGAAAGTTATTTAAGGATATATACTTTTCAGGCTTACTAAGGGAGAATGAAATTTAGAGTGAGGAAGTTGTATTTCAGAAAAAGCAAAAGGAACAATCAGAAAATGATTTCAGTTAAATATTTGGATTTAGGTTGAAGGATGCTGACACAGTCCAGAGGAAACTAAGGACTGAATGGGACTCTGGGCAAGTCCAATGCAGCACCTGCATCCTGTTACTGATGCAGCACCTTCCCTATTAGAGGAAACTCTGGCTTTGGTGGTTGCTCCTGACCAGCCCTGCACTCTGGCCTTTTCCAGTAAACTTGCCTCCAAAGATAGCCCTTCAGCACGTGGCCTCAGCCCCCTGCTGCACCTGCTCACTCTGGAAAGATGGAGCCCCAGCCCCATTTCCTAGTGAGTTTCCCACATGTCCCCTGCCTTTTCCCAGCCTCCTGGCTTTTTTCCCTTAGATCTCCTTATATTGATCTATGAGCCATATTTCCTCTGAGCTCAGGAGCTGTAGTGTTGAGTGACATCCATACCTGTTATATCCTGCTCTGGTACGACTCCCTCGTCCTGAAGGGACACCTCTGTTGCCCACTGTCCATGCCTACATTACGCCACCCAGGTTAGCATCAGCGTTTGTTTTTGCATCTGCTCCCTACCTGTCTGGCTGTGCTTTAGGTGTGTTAAGACTACAAAATCACCCTTACACAAAGGGTAAAGGGCTAGCAGAACTGATTGTCTTTCTGTATAAGAGAGAGGAGGGGAAGGGAAGAAGGGGAAGAAGATAACTTGGGGGCACTTTCCATATGTAATCTCTGTATTTAATTCCCTCAGCTCTCTATGAAGCCGGCGTTCATAGCCCCATTACGTCAGGACACACAGTTAATAATAGGAGGAATTTTTCTGACAAAAATCATTCTTTTTCCACCACAACATGCTGCTGCCTTACAAGTTTGAAACATTTGAAATGGAAAGTTTCTGCTTTTTCTGTATAACATACAATGGTGATAACTGAAATTAAGTACTTGAAGAACTTGGAATTTGGGGTAGAGACTTGTGAAAGCTGATTAGGCTTCTGTTTGAACATGAAGGCATTAAAATATGGTAAAGGATGATAAAGATCCCAGAGTCATAAGAACAGTTAAATATATGAGAAAAGATCTGAAGGGAAGGGCATATATTTAGGGCTTCACAGAATAAAGTAGATATTCCCATCCATGGCAGAGGCTAATAGAGAACATAGGTAACAAAGGCAAGAGAGAAGAATGTGGTAGATAGAAACACAGAACAAAACACATCCACAGGGTTTGGTGTCCTAGCCATGGTTTGCTGAGGATCCTGCTTTACACTGTGGCTAGTGATGCTTCTTAAATGCAGAGTGAATGGTGTCAGGCCCCTGCTTAACGCTGTTTAATTGCTTCTCGCAGCTCATGGGAGTAAATTGGAAATGCCCGCGTCTTTGTTCTGCTTATGACCCCCTTCCTTCAGATCATTTTGAGCCAGTCCTTTTGGCCTTATTTCACTGAGGTCCTTGAAAGCTCCAAGTTCCTTCCTGACTTGGGGTCTTTATACAAGTTGTTTTCCTTTCCCTGGAAACCTTCGCTTTCCTAACTCTCACTCAACTCTCAGCTTACATGTCACTTTCCCAGGGAAATCGTCCCTACCCCCTTCCAGACTAATTTAGTTTCTTTCTGCTATATCCATACCTTTTTTTCATAGTTTTAAACTCAATTTAATTAAATAAATACTTGTGTCATTGTTTTTTGTTTTTATTTTTTGGTTGCACTGTGTGGTATGTGGGATCTTAGTTCCATGACCAGGGATCGAACCAGCACCCCCTGCATGGGAAGAGTAGAGTCTTAACCACCGGACTGCAAGGAAGTCCCAATTGTGTCATTGCTTGTCTAACATTTAGCCCCTTACTAGACAGTAAAGCCTGAGGGTCAGGAAACATGTCTGGAGTTTCACCTATGAATTCTCAACATCAAATCCTGTGCCTTTATAGTAGGCACTTAGCAAATATTTGCTAAGTAAATAAATCTATAATTGCTATCTGTAATGTGAAAATTGATATTAGAGAAACTGTTTCTAGTTTCTATTATCAAGGTGAAATGGAGATTGTTGTAGTGTTTGGCTAGCAGCTATGGAGGACATACAGATTTTGCAAGAAAAACTTTTTCTGCAGAGGCTGAACCATATGAAACTGCTTATTTGACTATCCTTAACCTACAAAAAAGGCAATTTCATGTGCCTCAATCTGATACTAAATATTGTGTGCCCTCTTTCTTATAGCTTCTTACTTCCAGCACCTAAAGGACTCATTGGAACCAACAAACACCAACAAAGGGATCACAGTGCCCACCTGGACCATATTGCCTTGAACACTGGGTTTAATGAGCTATTGATGGAGATGAAATCCTGGAAGTAAGAGTGAGGGAAACTGCCTGTGAGCAGGTACAAGAGCTGTAGCAACACCTGGTGATTGATGTGTGATAACAAAAGATCCTTGGAGCTAGTTGGTCAAACCTATAGGAAAAAAGATGGAAAAGTTATAGCCTCAAATACTGTATACAGCCTCCATGAAATGAAAAGAGACCGTGATTTTGCATGTCATGACTTTCTGGGAGAATTGAAATGCTAATGCTTTTTGGGCTATAGGAGAAAACATACCTTGAAAAATAATTCACAGATGCAAAGGAAGAAAGGATGAAAGCTTGAGTTTGTGTTTTTATAAAGAATAGATATATAATTAACTCAGTGGAATATGTTATGGGTTGTTTAATTATAGGAAATAATTATAACTATGATGTGAAATATTAACAATTTCTGAAAGTTTTGGAAATATGAGGACTATGACCTCTTGTGTGCCCTCTTAGCTTTATGATTCATAAAAGGTATAGAAAGGGAGCAAAAAATAATATGACATATACATTTGAACATATTTTATATACCATGATTGATACCATGTGTACTGACATTTACTCACTTCATTGGTGTCATGTCCCTCACACATTTTAAATATCAATCTGTGCCATTTTACTGCAAAACCTTTGTGTTGGAATCTTGGCTTTCCTTCCTGTTGAATAAATTCCAGTTAAGCTTTTGCTCCCTCAACCCCAGTGAAAGTTACCATCTCCATCACTGTCAAGACTGTCATTGCCCACGTTGCTGATACGGTAGTAATTGAATTAGCAGTTGACCTTGCTGGTCATTTCTTACTTCTTCAAACAAACACTTTTTTAAAAAAATTAATTAATTCATTTTGGGCTGCATTGGGTCTTCGTTGCTACGTGCGGGCTTTCTCTGGTTGCAGCGAGCGGGAGCTACTCTTCATTGTGCATGGGCTTCTCATTGCGGTGGCTTCTGTTGTTGAAGAGCATGGGCTCTAGGCGCACGGGCTTCAGTAGTTGTGGCATGTGGGCTCAGTAGTTGTGGCTCGTGGGCTCTAGAGCACAGGCTCAGTAGTTGTGGCACACGGGCTTAGTTGTTCCGTGGCATGTGGGATCTTCCTGGGCCAGGGCTCGAACCCATGTCCCCTGCACTGGCAGGCGGATTCTTAACCACTGTGTCACCAGGAAGCCCAAACAAACACTTTTTGACTTGGCTTCCAGGACTTGGTTTCTTAGTTCTCCTCTTTCCTCATTGGCTGATTCTTCTCTATCTACTTTATAGTTCCCTTCAACTCCCCAGACTCAAATACGTAGGGTATCTGGGAATTTGTTCTTGAGCCTTTTCTCTGTCTGTATACATTTCCTAGTTCAGTGACTTTCAAACTTATTTCGATTCCTAGGTAGTTAAAAAAAAATACATTTTATGACATTCCTGAGTACACACACGCACACACACATACACACTGAGTCAAAGTCCTCACAAAACAATGCACTTTGATTTATTCTTTTTTCTATTTCATTAAAAATTCTCTTCACATCCACTAAATTGATTGCACTACCCACTTATGAGTCACAACTAGCGGTTGAAAAAACATTTTTCTGAGTAGGTCTCACACAGTCTCATAGCTTTAGATGCCACTTTTGTGCTGATGATATGTAAATATATAGGCAGTTTTCACTTTGTGTGGCAGTATAGGATCATAAAAATCACTGGTCATGCAGAACAGTCTTCATGATCAATGGGAAAACTTACAATCTTTAAAACTTTTTTGTTAAAACATTAAAAACTCTTACTCCTGAAATATATAGGGAAATGAAAAAGTAGTAAGCTTGCTATTATTTAGCATGAAGACTGGGAAGAGGCAGAGATGCTTGGACTGACTCCAGTGCTAAGACTGACCCCTTTCACACTGAGCAATCTGGCATAAGACACTCCTGTCTAATAATGTGTCCTGGTGTTTTAAAGAGTAAGTGTATTTTTCAGAGGTGACTGATTTGCAGTCAGGAAGAGACTTAAACCTTCAGAGAATCTGGCTCGTATAATTGACACAGAAAAAAAGGAATAATGAGAAACCCTTCATTTGCCTGGTTTACTAAAGATGTTTTTGGATAAATAGTCCAGCTTCATGTTTGAGAAAAACCAACCCAACCAACTCAGTTAACAACCACCACCAAACAACCCCACCCCCAAATAGCAAAAACATAAAAACCAGTTGTCTGGTAATTGCCAAAAGTGGCCTTGGGTTAAGCCAACTTTAAAATTTGGCAAGGCAACAAAAAGATCATCTGAAAAGGGAAATAGATAAGGTAGAAGAGGGGGAAAAACATAGAATTAACTGGGGAGGGTTAGGGTTAGGGAGGACAGTAGACCGTGACTTTGTTGTTTATTTTATTTATTTTTTATTTATTTTTTTAAAATTTATTTATTTGTTTTTGGCTGCATTGGGTCTTTGTTGCTGCGCGTGGGCTTTCTCTAGTTGCGGCGAGCAGGGGCTACTTTTCATTGCGGTGCGCGGGCTTCTCATTGCAGTGGCTTCCCTTGTTGCGGAGCACAGACTCAAGGCATGCGGGATTCATTAGTTGTGGCACGCGGGCTCAGTAGTTGTGGCTCACAGGCTCAGTAGTTGTGGCGCATGGGCTTAGTTGCTCCGCGGCATGTGGGATCTTCCCAGACCAGGGCTCGAACCTGTGTCCCCTGCATTGGTAGGCTGATTCTTAACCACTGCGCCACCAGGGAAGCCCTGTTTATCATTTTGATTTATAAGTCAAGAGGTGGGTCATAAAAGATCTTGCTGTGATTTATGTCAAAGAGTGTTTTTCCTATGTTTTCCTCTTAAGAGTTTTATAGTGTCTGGTCTTACATTTAGGTCTTTAATCCATTTTGAGTTTATTTTTGTATATGGTGTTAGGCAGTGTTCTAATTTCATTCTTTTACATGTAGTTGTCCAGTTTTCCCAGCACTATTTATTGAAGAGGCTGTCTTGTCTCCATTGTATCTTCTTGCCTCCTTTGTCATAGATTAGGTAACCATAGGTGCGTGGGTTTATCTCTGGGGCTTTCTATCCTGACCCACCTCCTAGAGTAATGAAAATAAAAACAAAAATAAGCGAATGGGACCCAATTAAACTTAAAAGCTTTTGCACAGCAAAGGAAACCATAAACAAGATGAAAAGAGCACCCACAGAATGGGAGAAAATATTTGTAAATGAAGCAATGGACAAAGGATTAATCTCAAAAATATACGAACAGCTCATGCAGCTCAATATCAAAAAAACAAACAACCCAATCAAAAAGTGGTGGAAGACCTAAATAGATGTTTCTCCAAAGAAGACATACAGCTGGCCAAGAGGCACGTGAAAAGATGCTCAACATCACTAATCATTAGATAAATGCAAATCAGAACTAAAATGAGCTCTCACCTCACACCAGTCAGAATGGCCATCATCAAAAAATCTACAAACAATAAATGCTGGAGAGGGTACAGAGAAAAGGGAACCTTCTTGCACTGTTGGTGGGAATGCAAGTTGATACAGCCACTGCGGAGAATAGTATGGTGGTTCCTTAAAAAAGTAAAAATAGAACTACCATATGACCCAGCAGTTCCACTACTGCATATACCCTGAGAAAACCATAATTCAAAAAGACACATGTACCCCAGTATTTATTGCAGCACTGCATGGAAACAATCTAAATGTCCATCGACAGACGAATGGATAAAGAAGATGTGGTACATATATATAATGGAATATTACTCAGCCATGAAAAGAAATGAAATTGGGTCATTTGTAGTGATGTGGATGGACCTAGAGTCTGTCATACAGAGTGAAGTAAGTCATAAAGAGAAAAACAAATATCGTGTATTAACGCATATGTGTGGAATCTAGAAAAATGATACACATGAACCTATTTGCAGGGCAGGAATAGAAAGGCAGGTATAAGGAACGGATGTGTGGACACGGGGAGAAGGGGAGGGTGGGATGAATTGGGAGATTAGGTTTGACATAAATACACTACCATGTGTAAAATAGATAGCTAGTGGGAACCTGCTGTTTAGCACAGGGCGTTCAGCTCAGTGCTCTGTGATGACCTAGATGGATGGGATGGGGTGGGGGGAAGTCCAAGAGGGAGGAGATATATGTATACATATGGCTGATTTGCTTCACTGTACAGCAGAAAGTAACACAGCATTGTAAAGCAATTATACTTCAATTAGAAAAAAAAGAAAAGCCTGTGCTGGAAACCCTCACTCCAGAGGAGTGGTTAAGAGCAGAGTTTGGAGCCAGATTGCTTAGGTTTGAACATTGGTGCAGCTCTGACTAGCTGTGTTTCCTTGAGCAAGTCACTTAACCTCTCTATGTCTACTTCAAAGGGTTGTTATGGAGATTAAATAAAGCATATGTGTGAAGCATTCAGAAAAAATAAGGCAAGAGGAATTCATTTTGTAGTTAAATTGTTAGAAGTAGATTATTCATCTGTGTTCTCTATTGCTAATTTACCACATAGGAAAAACAAAGTATTGTGGCAGAAGTCTGCTGAAGCAATTTTTTATGTGACTTTGAAGATTTACTTCAGTTTTAAAATTATTTCTCATGTAACAGAAAATTCATGCTGCATTTCCTACTCATAAAAAATTCAGAGAGACTAACAATAAAAGGATACTATTACTAATAATATAAATCTGCAGTTGCTGCTAGAACTTTCCAGAAGATTGGGGCAGCCATCTGGTTAGAAAAGGGGAGCAGATTTCTTAAATTGAGAGAATGTCAGTGTAATAGGTAAAAGAATGTTGAGGTGATGGGGAACTGATGGAGTTATGAGTGAGCTAAACTATTCCCAAGATCAGCTCATTAACCCGATGAATGAACAAAATGCAATTTGCTTTGTTTGAAGATTTACTTCTCTGCTTTCTAGAATTTTTTAGATTTTTTTTAGATTTTTAAGATTTTTTTAAGATATTTTTTCTAGAAATTTTTAGATACCTTAGCTCAAAGACTATCATTTGCATAATAAGGCTGTTATGTAGCTTCACATAAGACTTCCACATCAGCCTTTCTTGCTTTGTTTAGTTTTTCCTACTAAAAACACTGTGTGTATATGTGTGTTTTCTGTTTTTATTTTCTGTGTATCCTCTCCAAGTTTTCAACATGCTTCTCATGCTGTGATGTCTTTAACCAGAAAGGCTCCTAGTTTTTTTGTCAGTGCTGAATCACTGGGCAGCAGGACTATTGGTGGTTTTAGAGTTAATCTTCACCATCACAGAAAAGAAGTTTGTCTCTTTAATTATTCAGAAGTCAGATCAGCTAAGCCCCTCTTATAACATACATGTTGGCAAATGGAAGTATTACCAAGGTATTCATTTGCAGCAGAAATGAACAAAGCATAAGTTTCAGAATTCCCCCAGCTACTGCCATACCCCTTCCCAAGCTGTGGCTTCTGGAGCAGTGGCATGACTTTCAGGGTTTTGGGAAATGTCACTGATTTTATGATTCATGTAAATACCATGCGAATGAACAAGAGTAAATTTTTATAATAATTTACATACTTTAAGCTTTATCCATTTACAGGATATCCTCTTCATACCCTCCCAATTGAGCTCCTTTATAGTGTCACTATGACCTATAGTCCTTAGTAAATATAAGCATCAATGCTGGGGGAATTCCAAGGAGTGTGCAAGAAAGTATGGCCACCTGTGTCTCTATTTCCAATGGGGAAATGCTTGCCTTGAGGGGCTTGCCTCAGGGACCTGTGAATTTTTTTGTTTGTTTGTTTGTTTGTTTTTTTTTTTTTTCGGTTCGAGGGCCTCTCACTGTTGTGGCCTCTCCCATTGCAGAGTACAGGCTCTGGACGCACAGGCTCAGCGGCCCAGCCGCTCCACGGCATGTGGGATCTTCCCGGACCGGGGCACGAACCCATGTCCCCTGCATTGGCAGGCGGATTCTCAACCACTGCGCCACCAGGGAAGCCCCAGGGACCTGTGAATTTTTGATAAGCACTGGCTACTGAATGTCTGATATCCCTCTCTGAGGTAGGGGCTTCTTGGTTCCCAGTGAGACTCCCATGCTCCTTATCGCATGGACAGCATTAGCAGACGTCAGTATGAGGTAAATCTTAAAAGTCCAGCCCCTACAATCTAATCTCATCAGTAAAAGAAGAATGTAAAATGCTGTTACCTTAAAGGAACTGCAGGATGTCACTGGATGGAAAATTTCATCAGTACAAAGGAGACAAAGTGAGGGAGATACAGGTGCTGAAACATCTCCTGACCGCAAACTGAGGCCTTTGCACCAGATGCCCAGCATTGCTAGCATAACCACCTATCCTGGTTTGCTCAGGATGGGCTGGTTTATGACTGTTTCCCTGGAGTAATTAGTCATTGAGAACTCTTGTACTCTCAGGAGTCCCAGTTTGGTTGGTTATCTGCTGAATGTTGAAGTGTTTTTAATTGCTCAAATGCATAAGTATTGTTTATCCAGAGAACTGAAGCAACTTGCAGAAGAGGTGGCTCGTGTATATCCTGAACTCATAGAGAAGGCTGATCAGCACTTGGTGGATCTCAGCTTTCCTGTGACAGAGGACATCACAGTAACTCAACTCCATTTTGCTAAAGAATGATGCCATCATTTGAATGTCCTGTCAAGGCCTGCCTCTGGAGTAGGCCACTGTGGTCCTTTGAGTCTTCAGGGCACTCACTTGCAAGCCAGCTCCACACACGCACTAACTCTATTTTCCAGGTAGCAGTCTAGAACCAATAATAGTAACTTTCAGGGTGGGCATTTTCCATAAGGTCCTGGTTTCAGTTACTCTCAATTATTTAACACATCATATTTGGGCTTTCTTTACAGATCCTTTTTATTTTCCTTTGGCTTCACTCAGAATCTTGGGTTTGACTTTCATCACGAGCTGGAGGGTGTGGGTTATGGTTGAGGACCTATGGATGTTTTGACCACACCAAAATGACCTCTATTGCTTCCATTCTCTCGCTGCTGCCCTAGGTTGTGGATGCAGATGTGTTCAAGGTGACTTTTGTAAATGGTTCTAATCATTGGTCATCTCTGCTGCTAAAAAAAGGGAGTAAATTCTTATTATTCAGATAGAATTTCTGGTTTGGCAGAACCTTTTAAAATTTCCCCCCTAAGGACAGTTCCTTTCTACAGCAAAACAATGAGTTTTTTATTCCAAAATATAACTGCAGCTTTTGCTTGTTTGTCCACAGTAGTGCTTCTGAGTTTCCTTCCAGTACTCCTCAAACCTTTCTTTTTGTAATGTAAATAAACTCAGCATACAGGGAATTCATACAAAAGTGCCAAATTCGGTTTCCAGATTTTAACAAACAAACAAAAAAGCTGTAAGGAGTTTAGTCTGTGTTCTTCAGTATGGTAGCCACATCTATTTAAATTAAAATTAAGTATAATTAAAAATCCAGTTCTCAGTTGCACTAGCCACATTTTGGGTGCCCTCGTGTTACTATACTGGACAGCACAGATGTAGAAGATTGCCACCAGTACAGAAAGTTCTACTGGATGGCGATGACAAAGAGGAATAGGCAGAGCTTGTATAAACAGTCCTTTTATTCTCTGGTGAAAATATAGTTGATCAGCCTGCAGTGTGTCTTCAGTTCCGAGTCTGTGCCAGTGAGTCAGAGCTCTAGGAGACGCCCTTGTGTTAGTTTGAGGAAGAGCAATGAAACCTAAAAGTGGTCCCAGAACTCAGAACCTAAGGTCCAGGAGACTTGAAATTTCATGAACGTAAGGTCTACGTCTGCTTTGTTTTCCATTGTAATTCCAGGGCCTGGCTCATAGCAGACACTCGATAAACACTTCTGTGAGTGAATAAATGAAAGAACTCAGCAAAGACCAATTAAAGGGTCCTTAAGTACAAAGATGTGAGCATCTCTTGGGGTTTGGATCATTTTGAAGGTTCTCTAGGAATTATGAGAAGGAGCAGGTAAGAGTCATTGGAAGTGTCTTCCATGTAGAAGTCAGACCAAAGAATTTAGCAGACAGTTTTCTGAGTGCTTCCTCCTTTTTCCTCTCTTCCTTCTTCTCCCGTCTATCCTCCCTCCTCTTCGTCATCATCATCATCATTATCAAATAGTTAACCTTTTGGGGCATTTATTACATGCGAGCCATTATGCTAAGTGCTTTTAACAGATTTTCTAATTTAATCCTCCCAGTAGCCCTATGAAGTAGTAGTATTGTTATTCCTGCATCCGAGTTGAGGAAACTGAGGTACAGAGGATAAATACCTTGCCCAAAGTCTCCCAGCTGGTAAATGATGGAATGCAGATAAAAATCTAGCCTGTATGCCTCCAGAGCTTGCATTTTTAACCCCTTGGAGGAGTACTGCATTTTCTTAAGCTGGCCACCCAGTTGGATTTGAAATGTATTAGAAAGAGAAATAACTGTTGATTGAGATGGAGCTTTGGGGGTGATGATGACCAAGTGGGGAAAACAGGTCACAGGTTAGATGTAGTCCCACTTGTTTATTTATCTTTTGTTGCTTTGGTTTTTTACTACTAATAAAAGTTATTTTAACTTTGTCTACATTTATAGTTCTTTTTCCTTTTTTCTAATAGTATGTAAATTTCTTTTATCTTTTTTTTGTTTCAGACTCAACAGAATTTATATTTTATTAATATTTCCTATCTTAGTGGTTAATTTTTGCTTGTAGCTTTGAAAATTCCCTACCTTCTTTTGTTGATTTTGACATTTTCTTTGCATTTGAAAAAATAAAAGAAACAACAAAAAAGTTAACAGTTTTTTAAAAATAGTAGCAATAATAAGTTACATATCGTATTGGAAAAATATTCCTTTCACAGTTATATATCCATGAATAGATTTAACAAGAAAGGCGCAGCTTCTATGTGAAGAAGGATGTACAGTTTTATTGAGAGGAGTTGAATAAATGGAAACTGAATTCACAGAAATACTTAAAATCGTGAAATAGTAATTCTGAAACTAGTAATCATGAATATAGTAATTCTTCCAAAATGAATGTGCATTTTTAATGAAATTCCAGCCAGAGTCTTATGTTCCTTATGAAGGAAATTATTTCCACTTTTACGTGAAAGAATGAATGTATCAGAATTCTAGAGAAAATCTTGGAAAAGGAAAATTATGTTGTCTTACCAACTGTTAAAATATACTTTTAAGATTATCTAATCAAAACAGCATGGTGTAAAGTCCAGAAAGAAATAACTAGTAGTATAGAAAGACATCCAGAAATAGACTAAAGTATATATGGAAATCTAATTTGTGATAAATGTATAATTTAAATTCAGGGGGAAAATGATGTTGGTGTAATTGGCCTCCATCTGGAATAAGATAAACACTACCTCACATCATATTCATATATGGAAGTGGAATAAAGATCTAAATGCAAAAATTAAAATGATACAGTAATAGAAGAAAATTTAGGATTACATTTGTTTAATTTTTCTTAAAAGAGAAGAAAAATCTAGATGCCATTTAAGAAAAGAGTTGGATAGTTTTTGACTAGCAAAATTAGGAATTTTTATGTGGGAAAATATATGACAAAAAGTAAAAAATTAAAATTATAGACTGAAAATATTTACAAGACTGCATGATAAACTAGAAACTTGTACTTAATGTACTATGAGCTTCTATAAAAAATAAGAGAAACAGAAACATGATAGAAAATAGGCAAAGCTTGCAATTAAGCAAGATACATATGATGGAATGCAGATGGCCAATACAAATGAATGAAATATAGGAAAAAGGTTCAACTTCTTTAATAAAAGAAATACAAGTTAAAATGAAATTGAAATTATTATTAAAATTAAAAACAGACAATAAGCTCCATTGCTGGCCATGGTATGGGTAAACAGATACTGTCTTACATTGCTTATGGGCGTGTGAATTGCTATAACCTTTTTGGAAGAAGCTATTGAAATATACTTATCTATCTGCGTAGATAGAACTGTATACATTTTTGTTTGTTTTGATTTCATGCAATTTCATGTGCAATTTTTCTGTTTTTTTTTTGTTGTTGTTATTTAATTATGTTCCCAGAAAAGAAATTCTTTCTCTTGTTGGGCTTGGGATACAGTTATTTTTCTTTTTCTGAGCTGTTAAGCAATTAGAAAATCTTCTTAAATGGAAAATTTTGATACACATGATGATTTGTATCATTAAACTTGAAAGCAGACAACTTTATTTTGTTCACCAAGAAATGTTTCAGTAAGACTGTTTTTGACAAGATATCTCAAACCATCCAAATACAAAATCTTAAATAGCTTTAAAAGAATTGTGAATAAAAACAATGATAGCAAAAACAATAATAAGGTTCAATATAAAACTCTTTGTTGACATTTTGGGATTCTAGATATGGTTTATTTGTGATCACATGAAATTAAAGATGATTAGTTAATATTTAGGACATTATTTCTTCATTGTCTTTATTTCTTCATTGAAGCCATGTGGCTTATATTTTATTTAGCAGAACATTTCAATATTATTTTTACTTTTGAATACTTGTAGAACATTTATTTAAATTAACATAAAAGAATCCCTAAGGGAAGGAAAAGTTAAAATACTAATATCGATACAAACTAATATAAAATATTACAAGATCAGAAATCTCTAGTCTTTTGGGGGCCACGTGTATCTGTTTAGTTGTCTACTTGACCTCGTATGAGATTTTGTCCCTTATTTTACCTCTTCTCTTCATTGCAAAAAAACCCCCACAAATTCTCTATAGGTTTTATCTTAGTCTCCGAAGAAATAAAAAGGGTAGCAGAAAATGGGTGAGATGGAGTGGGAGGTAAAATTAGAATAGTTTCAATCAGTGAAAATCTTGAAAGTACTTTAGTGAGAGAACTATAAACAAAATAAAAATATGATAGTACATAATCCTATATGACTCTAATTACTCAATTTATTCATAACTATAATAAAAATTTAACCCTGTGTATAATTATTTAATGTATATTTAAAGTGTAAACATTGATATTAAAATCGAGAAGAGCAGTGTACTTTCCTATGATCTGAATAGTTCCGGAGCATTATAGGGTTATTTCAGTAAGCCCTGTAATAGTCTATCATCTTCCCACATCTAACATTGGGTTCAGTGTACTCCAGCAGATACTTTTTTGGTCATGCAGTTTAGCATTTATTGTGAATCTTAGACCTAAGGCCATGTCATGGCCTCCAGAATTATGCTGTGTCCCTTTGGGGAGGTAGGGACACAGGTTGGTTGGAGTAACCCAACAATAAGAAGAAGCACTCAAGTTTCTAAAGGGTTTTTTGTTATTTAAAAGTCAGTCTCTCTTGCTCTTTCTCTCCACTACTCTTGATTTTAGAGGTTTCAAATAGTCTTTCTACACTGAAAGAGTGGTCCATAGACCAGCAGCAGTATCTCTGAGGAGATTATTAGAGCTTCAGCCTCTCAGGTCCCACTGCAGACCTACTGAATCGGAATCTGCATTTTAACAGGATCTCCACGTGATTCACATGCACGTCCAAGCTCGAGGAGCCTGCCATATGGGATAGGTTGACACTAGGCTGAAATTATTATCTACACTCCTGGAAGGACTGGTTAGTTTTCCAAACCCATTTACATTCCATAGCTCTTTGAAAGATCCCAACGCACCTCATATTCCTGTTGGAAGCTTCTAGCTTCTATATGCCTTGAGTAGAGAAGATTGTTCATATTATAACAGCGTGGGTCATGGGCAATATTATTTCCATTTATTGGTTACCTACTATTTGTTGGGCATGGTGCAGAATGTCTTGTCTATATTTTCTCATTTAATCCTCAACAACTCGACAAAAGAGGTTTTAGTAAGCCAATTTATAGAAAAGAATACTAGGGCTCAGGGAAGGGGTTGCTTGCAGAAGTTTAGATATGTTAGAGCTGAAATTCAAACCCAAGTTGGTCTCACCAAAATCCATGCTCTGCACCTCCCCAACGTTTTAAAACAGTGCCAAGTTGCTGCTGTGCTGCCATGTTCCACGTGCAGCAAGGAAGTGCATGCAATAGTCTCCTATTTGTCTGGAACAGAAAAGAAACCTGTGTAAGAGATTGATATTTATGGTGGCTATGATTTCCCCTCTTTCTTGGCACATAACTGTTTAGTATAATATTCCTTAAGTTTGTAAGATCTTCGCATAATTTTGTGGATTTTTTTTCCTTGCAAATGTGGGGGAAGAGAATTCATAGTTTTGTTTAAATCAACTTCTCAAAAAAAGTCCACGACCTGCAAATTGTTAAGAACGAACACCCTACTCAGGCTGTATCCTGACGGAATTGGCTGTTGGAATTCCCACCTGTCTGCTGGCATTATTGACCTCCTCTCTACCTTTAGACTTTCCCTGCACCTACCTCCTTAACCACTCCTTCTCAATCCTGGAAGGGCATCAGAATCACCTCTAGATCCTTTAAAAAATACATGTGTTCAGGCCCCTTCTCAGACCTTTTGAAGTATGATCTTTGGTAACGGAGCTCAGAAATCTGTATGTATAGGAAGTCCACAAATGATTCTGACCTACAGAGCTGTTAAGTCAGCACACTTTTCTTTAAAATCTTTGAAAAAAGAGGATACTTCATGCATGCCCTGGTATGGAGTAATCTCCTGGAGGGAGACCTGGAGTAGACTCAGTCCTCCCACAGGTGAGTCATCACCAGCTAGGTATTGAGGCAGCACAGAGACCAGACTCCATTTGGCCCTTTACTCATCTTTGAAGATTCTACTATGTTGCCCACTTCTGCTGAGACTGGTATATATTTAGCACTGCAAGTCTTTAGTTATGATATTGCAAAAAATAACATCTTGAAGATGTTTTGACAAATAAATTTGACTTTTCAGTTATTCCTGAGAGAGTTAAAAAGAAAGTTCCAAGGAGTTTCTGGGGAGAGATTGTTCAGCTAAGCTTTTACATTGCTGATTTTGCTTTAGGTAGTTACTTGTGCTACTACTTTATCTGCTTATTAGCAAATTGAAGTTTTTCTTCTTCATTCATCCTTGTCTGCTAGAAATGCTTGTCATATTCCATCTGTACAGGTTCTGATGACTTCACTTTACTCATCCTCTCAAATATTTATCTTTGAAGTAAGATGAGCTCTTTATTCATGGGCATAAAGAGAGATGATTGGTAGAAATGGACTCGTGCTTTTCCATTACATTTCATAATCATGTCTTAGTTCACTATGATGATCCACCATTTTCTCTGTTTCAGAGAACTATCAAAATTGTCAACTATCATGTATTGAGGGCTATGATTTGTATAGGACAAGTTTAGAAGCTTGAGTACCAATAGTTTGTCAAAGGTCCTGTTTCAGTGGAATCATAGGATGTTTTAAGAGACCATCCAGTCCAACCTCTATACCGTATCTCTGAGATAGCTTTGTGCCTTCCAGGGGAATTAATGACTTCATTGCAACCATTCTGTCTTCCGAGAGCTCTAGCTGAAAGAAGGTTTGTTCTTCAGCTGTATTAAATGCTCTCTCTCTGAACCTTCTAGTTTCAATTCTAGTTTTGTCCTTGGACTTTTGCAGAGTCAAATCCTTCCCCACATAACAACCTTAGGAAACTTAAACTTCAACCTTCAGAAACTTGACGCTGCACCTAAATTTCTCTTCTCAAGCTACAAAAAGAGTTCCTCATAAGCATTGTTTTCCAGAATAAACATACCAGTCACAACCAAATACGTTAGTGAGAGAGTTGGCAAAGACCTGAATCATAATCACTTGTCTGAAACTGGGTCCTTTCCTGTTTCCTCTCTTCTAGTGCCAGTTCATTTAATTCTGTTCCTGGCCTCTTAGATAAATTTAACTTTACATTTTATTTTATTTGATAAGAATACTGGTGAAAGCAGAATCTTTTAAGAGAGTTATCTAAAATAATATATAACTAGAAATTAATAACTAGAAATTAATATTTCTGAAGGATGCTTTAAGGTCCAAAAGCCACCTTTAGTAAATGAGTGTACAAAGGCATCCTGCCAAGCATTTGGGGAGATCCATAACTGTTGCAGTGCTTTAAAGCAATTCTGTGATTAGTATTACAGAAAGATAATCTATCATGAAACTACATCATTAAAATAATCTCTGCCATATCTTATTTCTGTATTAAAAGTTCTCTGTGTTCACTTCAAGATGCTCTTAAAGATTTTTCTGAATCTAAAGGCTTTTGTAGGCAGTCTCTCCTCAGTAATTATAAAGTGTTTCATATTACTAATTTTAATTTAAAAAATTTTTAAAAATTTGTTTTATTTATTATTTTTGGCTGCATTGGGTCTTCATTGCTGTGCGCGGGCTTTCTCTAGTTGCGGCGAGCGGGGGCTACTCTTTGTTGTGGTACGCGGGCTTCTCACTGCAGTGGCTTGTCTTGTTGTGGAGCATGGGCTCTAGGCGCGTGGGCTGCAGTAGTTGTGGCACATGGGCTCAGCAGTTGTGGCTCGTGGGCTCAGTAGTTGTGGTGCATGAGCTTAGCTGCCCTGCGGCATGTGGGATCTTCCCCAACCAGGGCTCAAACCCGTGTCCCCTGAATTTGCCACAACTGTGCCACGAGGGAAGCCCCATGTTACTAATTTTAAATAACTGATTTCTGTGAGTGGGCACAGAAATTATATTACCTTTTCCACTGTAAAGATAGCCTTATAGGTCAAGACTGTAGGAAGAACAGAGGAACTTTGAAAATGTGAAACTGCTGATAAATATTTTAGAAAAACTATTGACTAGGTTAAATTTTTTGCATTGATTTATTATGGGCAGATTTAGAGCAAAGGGTGATATAATCCAGTGCATTAGTCCCTTCTGGGATAATTAACTCAACCAAAAAAATTCCCCACTTCTCTCTATCTTCCCTTCCTCCTAGAATGAATGGATGATGGTGCAGTGCTTAGGAAAACAGCTCTACATCAATACAAGAAAAAAAACCCAAACAAACCTCTTTTAATTCTTCCTGTATAAAATTAAACATGAAGAAAGACAGTAGAGTAGAGACTAATCTGATTATATTTCTTATCATGTGTTTGAAAAGTCTTCAAATATCCTAGACTTCAGATTCCCCTTCTGGAGAACTTATGAGGAAACTGGGAGCCATACATCCCAAATAATTGCTGTCCAGTGGTGTGCTAGAGTAGGCTTGTACTGGCTTAGGAGACCTATTTTTACTATTCAGTAAATTTGTGAGCTAATTGACCTCATATAGATAGCTTCAAATTGGCCATGGTAGGAATATTTACACCATGGAAATTGGCATATGCTACAGATCAGAGCTGGTTGTTAAACATTTACCAGCTTCTCACTGTATCTGACATACTCATATGAAAACAAACATTTTAATTAAAAAAAATTGAACGTATTCATTAATATTAGAACTCTTATATTGTTTTATGGACTTGTATGGCTAGAAATATCTTCTGGTCTTTTGTTTACCCTCTTCAAGTAGAATATTACTAGAAACATTCTGGATGTCATATGTAAGAAAACTTTAAAATTATGTGTAATGGCTAATACATAATATTTTCAAAAACAATTCTGTAATGCATCTCTACAGAATAATTCTGTAATGTATTCTATATTGACTGACCATTAAAAATCAGGTTTCCCTTTCAAGATGTCATTTAATTTAATTATTTAAAAATATTACTCTGAAGGAGGGAGTGAGGGGAGATAATATAATCTTCTAATTCTGTAATTTCTTCTGCAGCTGTTTTTTATACTTTTCCTTTCCTTGGTTTCTCTTTCTCCCTTCTTTATTTGCTCCTCATCTCTTCTGTAGAAGAGGAATCGTTTTTTAAAAGCATACCCATCCTCTTCCATTGTTTCTTTGGACCCTGAAGATTTGCATTTCTTTTAGGAATTTGCTCAGCATTTAAGGTTGCTAAGATGTGCTAAAACAGGAACCAATTTATGACGTATTTGTCCACGAGTTCTAGGAAACTTGCAGGGTTCATTCTGCAAGAATGATTTACAGGCTATAATATGTTAGAATGTCAAACAAGTGGAAACCATTATCAGCACTAATGTCTTAACCCCAGTTTCACAACTGAGGGAGGAACGTCATCGATTAAAAGGTCCATCTGTTCCAAAGGTGTGTTTGACTTGCTTGCCCAGTGTTTTGTGAATCAAGTCAGTTCAGTGATTGTGCTGCTTGCGTAACTGCTTATCAGTTTCTCAAAATCATTGGTTATGAGAGCATTTTACCATGATATCTTTGAGAAATGGGGTTTTGTTTTTAGATGCTATAGTTGTTCAGCAATGTGTTTAGTATATTACATGTGCCAGGAACATATATTTTGAAATTGTCCCTAGCTCTAAGAATTATGTAATCAGTGAGTTAAGTATATACACTTCGAATGAGTTAGTGAACTTATATTTTGGCAATAATTTGATGTTGGAGGATTCATCTCAGTGTGAGTTTCATCTCTGTTTACAGGATGAAAGATGAAGGGTTCTGTTACTATGATCAAGTTCTTTCTTAAAATACCCTTAATCTACTTATATTTTCTAAATAATGATGCTATACCTCTTAGATAGAACTTCACAATTTACCACCCACTTTCACATTTATCTCATTTTCCATTAGATATTTTCCCTCTGCAGTTTTCTTCCCATATAAGGTCATTGAATAATTGACTCTGAGATGTGAAAGGGACCTTAAATTTATCTGATCAATTACTCTACCCAATAGTCAGCCTGTTTGTTAGCTATTTAGAGGAGGAGAAAATATTAGAGAGACTAATTGGGTCAAATAAGGAGGTGAAAGTAAATTTTGCTTTTTGTGGGAAAGGCAGACAGTATTATTTTTTTACTTTTGCCCCTTTATTTGATCATTTTTTTCAGGATCAACCTATTGAGTATGGATTCTGCTTCAGAGTCTCTGGTCACTTTGAGACCATTAATTCTCCCATTTGGGGGCTTTGCCAGTCTGCTGTCAGCTGCAGACTTGCCTCAAATGCTGAGCCTAAGGGTGTGGGGTTCTGGGGTGTAAAATACTTATGTTTTATTTTTAAAGCAATAGAAATTAATTCCTCCCTCCCTCCCTCCCTCCCTCCCTCCCTCCCTTTTTCCCCTCCCCATCTCCCTCCTTACTGATTTAGTTATTTCAAATTACATCAATACACAACGGGCAAATTAAGAGTTACAACAAGTATGGAATTTAAAATTATTTGCTTGCTCCAGGTGGGGATTTATTATTTCTGACTTCAATAAAAGTTTGGATCTTATGTTTAAAAAGTCTTATCAGTTATTCTTATCTTGTTCTGATGAAGAAAATACAGATCCACTGAGGTACATTGATCGTTCTACGGCACAGATGAGGAAGATAGAAACGCAGCCCAGCCAGGCTGAATGTGGTTTGTGAGTTGATTGTCTTTTAATGCTAGCTTGACTGATGACTGTGTGCCATGTGAAGTGACTGGAAAACTGATAGTTACACAAAACTGTGGAAAAATTGGTGCAACAGGGAAACTGTACTTCCTGAGCCAATGTGATGCAGGCTGTGCAAGTGTGATTCCTCAGGAACAGGGTAACTACTTTGTAAAAAGATAGTGAGGAAAGTAAGATGAAGGTAAAAACAACTGTCCCCCAGTGTACTAGGAAGAGTGCCTGCTGCCTTTTCCTCCCGTTGCCAGGAGAGAGATGAGCCAGTGCCTGGGTACATGTGCGTCACCAGTTATAAACACAAGGAATGACGTCTTGGTTAAACCTGGCATCTGGTCCACGCAGACACTATAAACAGGAATGCATATGTCATCCTGTTGTAAACTCCATCTTTATAGCCACAGAAAAGAAAATTAAGTGCTGAGGAAAAGCTGTCACCCCTTTGTTAAACAAATTGAAAGTAAATTGACAGCGAGAGGCTTATTCCAAAATCTTCCATTTTATCTCTATTTCTGGATTAAACATTTTGAAGGCAAAGTCTTTTCAGAACCCTTTGTTTAGACCTTACAACAAAAATAGCCTTAGGGAAGTGTATGCCTGGAGAGCTTTATGGTTCTCTGTGACCATGGAGATTAATCTTTTTGGGAAATCAGCTATCCACAACACTGCTGCCTTCCTCCCCAAAGAATTTCCATTCCTGTCTGAGAATGCGGGATGGGGCAACAAGCACTGAGGACTCGGGGCGCAGCCTCCCTGACACTGCCTCAGGCCCCCTTCAGTTATTCAGTTATTCCCTTCACTGTTCCAGAAAGGAACATCTCAAGGGGAAGCTCTACTCTCAGCTATGCTGCTGGGAGCATGGGATTTAGGAAAAGACCATTCCTCTATTCATTTAGTCATGAATTTATTTAACTGATGTATCTGTGCTCTCACTGCATAGATGCCAGGCACAGGTGATACACACATGAGCTGACATAGACACCATCCCACTACATACAGTGTGGGATGGGGATTAAGCACATAATCACACTGATTAATGTACATTTTCCAACTGAGGTATTAAAAATAACAGAGGAACTGGACTTGGATGAAAGATACTTTAAGGAAACCATAGTTATCTGTGATCAGAGGGATGAGAGGGCAAAATATATGTGAGGAGTAGACAGCATCACAGAAGAGCCCTGTGCTGAAGGAGGTGTGGCTGGAAGACTGGAGAGGAGATGGTGCTTCAGGAGATGAGAGGTCCTCAGGCCAGGCCCCTTGGGGGTTAGAGATCCTATTGTTCTTGTGAAAGTAAGGTTCTTGTCTCCTCACAGAAAGAATTCAGAAAGGAGACAGGGAGGTTAAGAAAGTAAAGTGAGAATTTATATAAGCAAGAATACGCAAAAAAAAAAAAAAGAATACGCTCTCAGAGGGAGAGTGGGCAGACAGGTAAGGAGCTGCCCTGGGTTTCTTTGGCAAGCCAGTTATGAGGGCCATACAAATGAAGGGGTGGAATTTCACTGGGGAAGGAGAGGTTTGGGGGTCGTCTTCCCTGATTTTCATCCCAGCTCCACCTTCCCAAGGGGAGGAGGGATTTCTGTCCTTATTTAGCTTTGATTGGAAGTGTCATAGCTTTGGTGCGTGATGGGAATTTCTTATCTGCAAGGCTAATTTTATTGTAATGAGAGCATAATGAGCAACAGGTTACATTCAGACACTGGAGATTCCTGCCTTTTCCCACCTTTCTTTGTCTGTTTCCAGGACACTTATAACCCCAAAATGTGTGGTTTCCTTTCAGTCTGGAAGTTCCTGCTTTTCTTTATCTGCCCGTGAACCCGCACTGTTTACAAGAGGCGTGGTTTCCTGCCACCTGGCCCCTGCCCCCCTTTCTCTGCTCACACCTAGTTACCTGCCTGCTCTAACACTATGGAGAACTTTGGTGTTTATGGTGAAGGCCAGTGGGAAGTTAACTGATGGATTTTCAGGTAGAGGGAACTATCTTTTGAAAAGATAGCTCTGGCTTTGGGAGGATAAAGGGCCAGAGAGAGGCCAGAGAGGTGGTGGTAACATTTCATTTTGGAGCCTTGAAGCTGGTTGGTTGTGGATCCAAAGTTCCTGCATGGTTGCCTCCCTCATAAACACTGTTCGCATGTCAGCGCCCTCCTCCAGACCCTGTGTTCCCTGAGTTCAGGAATGCTGCTTTACTTGCTTTCGGGGTCCCTATAGTGTCTGACACTGGGCTTTGCATACATTCAACAAAGGCTGTATTTAAACTGTGGCTCTTCCCCAACTCACAAGATGTGTCAGTCACCTTAAAAGATCACAGCCCTTCTGTATTCTGGTGACAGTATTATCTAGCGATCTAATTTGTTCCTTAAGACAGAGGAAGTGTATAAAAATACACTTTCCTTTTCTTTTGCTAACTCATATATGCCTTGTACTTTATTTCCACAAGTTAATATCTTCTATAAAATGACCTTTAGAGTCTATCTTTATGTCAACCTAAAGCATTGCTAGTGTCATTACTACCTCCTTACAAATATAATAGACATATTGGGGAGATTGGTTCCTGAGACTTCCTACAGAGCAGGAAGCAAAACCACATTGGAAATTTTCTGACTCTGGAAACATAAATAAATAAAGCAGTGATATGGAGTGGCACGGCCTGTGGCAGACTGGAAAAAGCACGCTCTATCCCAAGCATTCAAATTCAAACACAAGATAGTCTCTGATAGCCAAACAAAACACTGGGATGCTAAGTTTAGCTGTGTGACTATGAGTTTGCTATTCCTCCTTCAAGTGATTAAAGAATTTTAGTTTTTCAATCCAGAGGAATAATAGGAAATTTCAATGTGCTCACGTACTCATTATGAGTTGTGGGCCAAGCTCTTTTGAGTGACGAAAGCTCCAAAGTTGTGTTGGGGTAAAGCAGCAGGACCAGAAAGCCTCCAACACTGCAATCTTCTCTAATAACTTTGGGAGGCAGGCTTCTGAGACCCCACTGGCTTCCTGGTCTCTTGCTTTCTTCCATAGTGGACTGGTGCAGTGTCCCCTGTGCCTCCATCCCACTAACACACACACTGAAGGGGTGAGTTTGACAGAAAGGAGGAAGATTATTATGACTTGAAATCAGAAACAAAGAAAACATCTCTTCCCACATGCATACCTTTGGCGCGTGTCTCTGGAGGTGGTTTAAGTGAGACTTTCTTTCCCTCTAAGTGAAAAATGAGGGACATATAAATACAGCCCTGACCCTGCTCCCACCTGATCCTTAGATTAAGATTAGCTTCAGCTCAGGCTGAGAGGTCACACAGGACATGGTCTCTGCAGCTGGCGGTCACTCAAATCACACACCCAGAAATCTCATGCAAAGAATATTTAGGTAACATTTCTAAGAGAAGGATAATTCCAACTTCTTTTTTTTAACCAGGGGTGGGCAGTCCTAGTGATTTTGTAAATGGGAGGATCTTGTTCACTGCAGAAATTGGGTCTTTTGGGTGGATGAAGCAGAAAGGAGCAGAACAATAGGATTAATTAAGATTATTTTGGATTTTGGGGGCCGGGTGCGGAGGTGATTGCACACTCAGGAGAGCGCGGCGGCAGGGGTGGTATTGGCAGCGTTCGTGTGCTCGGGTGTGAATCGCCGAGGGAGGAGGCGGTGGAGGAAGAGGTGGCGGCGGTCGTAGTGGTGGCGGAGGAGGCGGGCACGAATCAGCTGCGGTGGGAGACATGGCCAACATCGCGGTGCAGCGAATCAAGCCGGAGTTCAAGGAGGTGCTGAAGAGCGAGGAGACGAGCAAAAATCAAACTAAAGTAGATCTTGTAGATGAGAATTTTACAGAATTAAGAGGAGAAGTAGCAGGACCTCCAAACACACCATATGAAGGAGGAAGATATCAACTAGAGATTAAAATACCAGAAACATATCTATTTAATCCCCCTAAGGTCCGGTTTATCACTAAAATATGGCATCCTAATATTAGTTCCATCACAGGGGCTATTTGTTTGAATATCCTGAAAGATCAATGGGCAGCAGCAATGACTCTCCGCACGGTATTATTGTCATTAGAAGCACTACTGGCAGCTGCAGAACCAGAAGATCCACAAGATGCAGTAGTAGCAAATCAGTACAAACAAAATCCCGAAATGTTCAAACAGACAGCTTGACTTGGGGCACATGTGTATGCTGGAGCACCAGTTTCTAGTCCAGAATACACCAAAAAAATAGAAAACCTATGTGCTATGGGCTTTGATAGGAATGCAGTAATAGTGGCCTTGTCTTCAAAATCTTGGGATGTAGAGACTGCAGCAGAATTGCTTCTGAGTAACTGAGACATAGAGCTGCTGATATAGTCGAGCTTGACCCTTCTTGAGGAGCGTCAACGTCTGCTATTTTTAGGATTCTGCATAGATTTCTTTTAAACTGGCATTCTTGCCTAATGATGTTATCTAGGCACCATTGGAGACAAAATAATCTCTGCTCTGTAAATAAAGCTAATTAAACATCTCTGTAAATTAAAAAAAAAGATTATTTTGCTGCCATGCTCTGCAATTTTATTACTCCTCCTAAAATGCAATGGGATAGGCAGCATGATTTATGTTTGAATTCTGGGGCCTTTGGCAAAATTTATCCTCTTTGGCTGCATTTCTACAATAATGATAATAAAACTATCTGTCTCCTGTATTTTAGTGGACTGTTATAAAGAGAAAACTAGATTATGTATGGTAAAGCACCTTACAATGACAAGACAATGTGATGTAATAATAATAATATTAAAAAAAATAGCAAACACATAGCACTGTTTTTTGCCAGGCACTGTTCTAAGCACTGACACTCATTATTTAACTTTATAATAATCTTATGAGGTAGAATCTAGGATCTCATTTATAAATGGGGAAACAGAGCCACAGAAAACTGAAGTAACTACTTGAGGCCAGCCAGTAAGAATTGGTGCCAGGATTTGAAACTACCCAGTCTGGCTCTAGAAGTTAATGCTTTTAGTCACTATGGTTTAAAAAAGAATGAAAAAAAGTAGATTTTTAACTAAATGAGAAGACCAGCATTTGAATCCTGGGTTCATTGGCTGTGTAACTGAAGTCAGGCCTCTCAAGCAGTCTGAACTTTAGTTTGCTCACCTTAAAATACAGATGGGTAATAATACCTATTTTTAGCTGTTTGGTGGGGACTAAATAAGAAAACATGAAAGTTCACTGTTTAATGGTAGGATGCACACGATGTACTATTATTAGTTATGGGGGGGGGGTGTATATTTGTCTGCTCGGGCTGCCATAACAAAATACCACAACAGACACTTATTTTCTCACAGTTCTGGAAGATGGAAGTCCAAGGTCAAGGCACCTGCAGTGTTAGTTTCTGATGAGGCCTCTCTTCCTGACTTGCAGGCAGCTGCCTGCCTGAGGCGTCCTCATATGGCCTTTTATTCATGCATGTGGAGAGAGAGACAGAATCTTTGGTGTCTCTTCCTCTTCTTATAAGGACAACAACCCTTCTGGATTATGACCTCATTTAACCTTAATTACCTCCTTAAAGGTCTTATCTCCAAATACAGTCACATTGGTACTTAGGGCTTCAACCTATGATTTTGGGGGGCATAATTCACTGCATAACAAGTGGGAAGCTGGGGAGAGAGAACTAGAAGGACAGAGGGGCATTTGGAGTATTTTATTTTTAGCACAGATTTCTTAGGCATCAGCTGTGGAGGGCAAAGAAGTTATCAGCTGTGTGTAATAAATTGGTAACTATACAATACTTTTTACACTATGTCATTTGCCTTCTCTTTGGTGCGATAGAAAAAGTCTCCATACTATCTATTTTTGCGCTTTTAGGTGAGCCTGAATTTAAATACATTGGGAATATGCATGGCAATGAGGCTGTTGGACGGGAACTGCTGGTTTTCCTGGCCCAGTACCTGTGCAACGAATACCAAAAGGGGAATGAGACAATCGTCCAGCTGATCCACAACACCCGGATCCACATCATGCCCTCCCTCAACCCTGATGGCTTTGAGAAGGCAGCATCTCAGGTGGGTGTGGGCCAGCTCACAACAGGGCATGCTTGCTTTTTTTTAATGGTTTGTACATATATGCTCACATATAAGGAATATATGCTCACATGAAGCTTACAGATAGTGCAGGGGCGGGTATAAGTGATATGGTGTTTAATTTGCTGGTAAGGAAAAAGTGCAGAAGGTAAGGGATGGTGGGCGAGGGTTTCTTCAGCAGAGATCGTGAATGAGAGATTTTGTTAGTCAATATTAAATTAATGTTTTGTTTTCGTTGTTAAATGAATCATATTTATTCATTCATGTGTGTGACTAGGTAAATTTCTTCCTAAAAATCTAGAAGTTTGAAAACTATCTACTGCCATGTATTGAAGAGTGAGGCCATTGCTGTCTCTGAATGAGGCGATATCATAGCGCCCTCTACTGAAATCAAGGAATGAGGATTTTTGGCCAATGTTTCACTGATGTATAATCCTTATCTATATGTGATGTGTAAAGTAAAAAGAAACAAACAAATCAAAACAAAACCCTCCTATCTACAAATCAAAATTAATTTAATACATTTTAACTGTTAGAGAAGCTGAGAAGTAATTATGTTTTCACAGTTAAGTGTGCTCCCTTTTTGTTTAGACAGGGATGGAGGACATTTTATTTTCTACAGTTTGAAATAATTTTCTTATTTTACGGGAACATATTAAAGCATATATTTAGTATGTTAATCTATAGTTAAGAAGTTGTTTTGTACCTTAAAAATAAAAGATCAAGTGACCAGACAGTGAATTTCTGTAAGTATAATATTGATATAATTTCTAAAGTTATGAGAGAAAAATTCTAGTAACATAGAGAATTAAATTATTGACTATTTTAAGGTGATATTCAGAACTGTAAGACAGGATAGACAAAAAACTGTCATTGCTATTTTCTGTCTTATAGGTTTTGATTCCTCACAGTCTAAGGTATCTGAGTTTACATGACTTTAAGAATATGGGTATTATCTCTATATTAGAGATCTAGGAAAATTTAACAGTAAAACAAGAAAATCTACATTATGGAATATAACTGAATATTCTGGAAATTTATTAAATTTCCAGATTATATCATTAGTGAAATGAAAGGTTTCAAATTGAACAAAAAATTTTCAACTTACAAAGTTGAAACAAAAGTTCTAGAGCTCATATATTTTCATGAAGACGGTAAGAGAGAGGTATATTATTAATATGTAAACAATTCATGTTAAACTCATTTTAAGCATCTAACCTTCTCTAGTAATTTATTCTTTTGAATATTTAGAAGTAGTTGCTGTGGTTTTCAGAGGCAGTGAGTATTTTACTTAAACCAAGTACAGAGTGGCATGCTGTGAGATGGCATGCCATCTACTACTAACACACATGGACTTTTTTTGCAGTTTGATATTGAATATCTTTTAAATAAAATTATTATTGACATGTAAAATATCGTTCGTTGAGAATATTTTCAAAATATCCATAATATATACTTTAAACCTGATACTTTCATGTGTATATCAGTAAGATAGTGAAAATGCCATTGTAGGAGGATATTGTTGAAATGAATAATCTTAATAAATTATTTTAAAAGCCATTAATGAAGACCTTAAATAGATGGTAACAATAATAATAAATAACTGATGATTTTCCTCTGATTTTTTTTTTTTTCAGCCTGGTGAGCTGAAGGACTGGTTCGTGGGTCGAAGCAATGCCCAGGGAATAGATCTGAACCGGAACTTTCCTGACCTGGACAGAATAGTTTATGTTAATGAGAAAGAAGGTGGTCCAAATAATCATCTGTTGAAAAATCTGAAGAAAATTGTGGATCAAAACACAAAGGTAAAGAACATGTATGGTTTTCCTGGGTTCTGTCCTCCAGCCTAAGGAAAGATGTCTATTATCTTCATCACAATGAAGGACACAGGAGTGTTGTGAAAGCTTGTATGGGATAGTTCACTATGGCTGTGAAAGTCAAGGCTGGGACGCCTGGGGCCTGGAAACTAGTCCTGCCCCTAGAAGTGGTCAGGGGTTTAGGGAGTGGGAGGCAGGGACAGGGGTAGGAGGGAGAACCCAGTTGTCTAGAAAGTCTTTTTGGCCTCTTTAGAGGCCCTTTATCAGCACATCTGATTAGCAACTCCTACAGCATTCCACCTTGTTGAACTTTTTCTTATTTTCCAGAACTTTCTCCTCTTCTGCCTTGCACAACTGCACTTCCTCCTACCTCTTCTAGTACCTTTCAAACCACTCCTCAGTTTCTTTCCCTGCTCCTTCTGCCTTGGCCTAAATGCTGGCCTTCAGGGTCCCATCTGCTACCCTCCTGTCTCTCCTTGGGTTTCCATCCTCTCCTGGACCTTCAGTGTTGTCCATTATACAGATTCTCCCAGATCTCTTTTGCCTGCTCACTGAGTCCCTTTATCTGGTGACACCTGGGGCCTCAAGCTCAGCATGACCAGAAATAAATCATTCCCTAAGAAAACACTATTCTCTCCTTTACTTGATCGTCAAAGCCTTGATTTTTCCGTCTCTGTCACCACTCACCACACATGTAACCAGACCTTGGCGATTTGGCCTCCTGACACCTTTCAGCCTCTCCTTCCTCTGCCAACTCAGGCCCTGTGGTTTGCTCTGACGAGGAAGGGAGCCCCCATTCCTGTTTGGGGTTCAGCCTCTCCCAGCTCCATTCAGTCTTCTCAAATTCCTCCAGAGTGATCTTCATACACAAATTATTGCTCTATTGCTGAAAAACCCTAACCTTGCCGGGTCTCCACCGCCCAGAGGATAAAGGAAAAGACTCAAAATGTCAGAATAGTGTGATGGTTTAGTGTGGAGGCTCTGGAGGCAGCCACTTTGCTTCAAATTCTGGTTCTGTCCTTGCTGTGTGAGTTTTGCAAAGTTCTGTAACCACTGTGTGCTTCCTCCCCTTCATCCGAAGTGTGGACGTGACAATAGCATCCAGCCCATAGTGAGGTTATGAGGATTGGATGAGCCAGTACATGTGAAGTGCTGGAGGCCAGGACCTGGAATTGTTACTGCTGTGTCAGCGTCATTGCTCAGTGCTCTGTTACAGACCACAAGGTCAGATGGACGCACACACCCACTAAACACTGGGTTTGAACACTATTTTCAGTTCCACAGAGGGGAGGCGAGCCCATCACAGAGGAACGGCAAGGACTGCTGGGGGCAGCCCCCACTGCGTCTTGTGTCTTTCCAGGCAATGCAACTCTGGCTTATCAGCTTCCTCTAGTATTTTTCCTAAGTGAGAGCTTGGAAAAGACGGTGTCTCCATTTTATTACAGTTCCAGGGCCATTCAAGTTTCCCTTGGCTGCTGGCAGCTGCCAGCTCAGCCACTCTTTAATCTGGCTTTGATATGCCATGTACTCCGTAAGCATACTGTCTTCTACTAACTTTATGTTCACAGTGCTCTTCCCTTTCCTTCCATGTCACCTCCTCTGTGAAGCCTTCCTCTCCTCCTCCAGACAGATCCTGTTGAGCCTGCCTTTATGTTCTTTATATATATTTCCAGTCTGGTGCTTATAGTTGTATAGAACTTTATAGATGTTATATTATTATTTGTTTACACAGCTGTTTTTCTTTGTGATTCTAGATTTCAGTCCCTTGATTACAGGAATTAGAATTCCTATTTGAGTCTGACTCATAGTAGGCTTGAAGCCTATTATGAATGAGTGCAGTCCAGCCTGGCAAGCAGATCGCAACACCAGCTGCTGGAGTTCCAGACACGCACTCAGCACGTGGCTGGGACACTGTGTAGAGGATCCAGGAGAGAGGGAGTCTCAGCTTATTGGTCTAAAATTCTTCAAATTCTCCTGCCTGTATTTAAAGTTCATCCCAGAAACCTGGACTGAGCCTATAAGTGGGGACTGGTCTGTGAAAAGGGCTGCCAGGGGCTGAGGATTTTGGCAGAACTTGATAAGTGACTCACTTAAACACTCCTGTTTCTTATTTTTTTAAAAAATTAATTAATTTATTTATTTATTTTTGACTGTGTTGGGTCTTCGTTTCTGTGCGAGGGCTTTCTCTAGTTGCGGTGAGCGGGGGCCACTCTTCATCGCAGTGCGCGGGCCTCTCACTGTCATGACCTCTCTTGTTGCAGAGCACAGGCTCCAGACGCGCAGGCTCAGTAGTTGTGGCTCACGGGCCTAGTTGCTCCACGGCACGTGGGATCTTCCCAGACCAGGGCTCGAATCTGTGTCCCCTGCGTGGGCAGGCAGATTCTCAACCACTGTGCCACCAGGGAAGCCCCAACACTCCTGTTTCTGAGTCACAGATTTGCAGTTTCTCAGCCCCTAAACCATCTTTCCCTGGAGAAGGAAGAGCTGGAAAAGCAAAGGGCAGGGGCAATTAGAGGGGAAAAGAGGGTAGTCTTGTGTGATGACCTGTGAGGCCTAAGACTGAAATGAAAAACTGTTCTGGAAGCCCAGTGTGGGTATCAGCCCAAACTTTCCCCCTTGCCCATGCTGTCTGTTAAAACTAAGGAATGAGAGAAAGAATTCCTGTCACCTATCATAGAAGAATTGAGAAATAAACTCACGTTGACAGGATATGAGATTAGCAGCCTTCATGTAAGTGCCTTCATTTTCAGCCAGCACTGCCTTCCTCTTCCTCAATGGGACTTGTATCATATTTATATTAGATGTTTCATATTTCTAGTTTAAGCAATACTTTTTAAAAATGATGTTTGTTCAAGGCACTTTAAAAAAAATTAGAGCTTTTATTTTAAATAGTCTCAATGTCAATACTTTTTCTGGGTAAAGGTAAAATTAAAAAAATGCATAAAAATTAAATTTTAGTCTCTTTTCTGGAACAGAAGTAAGATTTGTTTACATTTTACTAAATCTTCAGTAAACCTGCTTAAATCACGGGATGATATTGCCCATGTCTGGCTCATCTCCTTTTTCCATCTTTGTCAATTAGACACAGATAGTGTTTGGACCCAGCCCAGTACAAGATACATAGTAGATATTTCATTAATGTTATTACACATCACCCCTTTCTCACTTCGCCTTCTTGGCCTTGTAGTGGTGTGTGTGTTTGTAGGTATGCGTGTGTGTGTGTGTGTGTGTGTGTATGTATTTACTGAGATATAATTTATAGCATTATTTAATTTGAGGTATACAACATAATGATTTGATATTTTATATATTGTGAAATGATCACCATAATAAGTCTAGTTAACATCCATCACCATACACAGTTACACTTTTTTTTTCTTGCGGGGAGAACTTGTAAGATCTTCTCTCTTAGCAACTTTCAAATATACAGTACGGTATTATTAACTATCTACTCTATGCTGTACATGGCATGCCTAGGACTTATTTATTGTTTAACTGGAAGTCTGTACTTTTGACTCTCTTCACGTATTTCATCCACCCCCAGCCTCCTGCCTCTGGCACCCACCAATCTGTTCCCTGTTTCCTTAGAGTGGTTTTAAAATCTCTATGGTTGTAGGAATCAGGGGTTAAATATACAGATTCCTTATTTACAACAGCCAAGATATGGAAGCAACCTAAGTGTCCATCAACGGAGGAATGAATAAAGAAGATGTGGTACATATATACAATGGAATATTACTCAGCCATAAAAGAGAATGAAATTTTGCCATTTGCAACAACATGGATAGACTTGGAGGGCATTAGGCTAAGTGAAATAAGTCAGACAAGAGAAAGATAAATACTGTATGATATCACTTATAGGTGAAATATAAAAAAAGAACAGGCTAGTGAATATTACAAAAAAGAAGCAGACTCACAGTTATAGAGAACAAACTGGTGGTTACAGGGAAGGGGGAGGGGCAAGATAAGGGTCATGGATTAAGAGGTAAACTACTATGTATAAATAAGTAAACTACAAGTATATATTGTACAGCACAGGCAATATAGCCAATATTTTATAATAGCTACAAATGGAGTATAACCTTTAAAAATTGTGAATCACTGTGTTGTACACTGAAACTTATATAATATTGCACATCAACTATACGTCAATTTTAAAAACTGTAGATTCCTGTGATTGCTGAATCAAGAAGCCTGGGGTGTATATGCTATGGGAATGAGTGATAGAGAGGAACTTACATTTTACCAAGTCCTCCAGAGGCTCTCCTTGCTCTTCCGAACCTCTCTGAATACAAGGTCTCTCCTGCTCCCCGGAGTTCTTCCTGCTAAGTCATTTCTCATCTGCTCTCAAGCTCTTCAGCCCGGTCACTTCCACTATTATCTGGGCTCGGTACATGAGCCTTGGCTTGGACTGCATGGAAACAGAGTGATTAAATCAAATAATTATATTAAATACTTGTCTTTAATGGCTAGAGTGGTGAAGAAAATGGAATAAATATAGCTTTGATATATTTTAAGAGCCAAAGCCATCTACTTATAGAGCATAACATTTGAGTTATATTTACAGTCTTTATGTAGTTTTTTTTTTTTGCTGTACGCGGGCCTCTCACTGTTGTGGCCTCTCCCATTGCGGAGCACAGGCTCCGGACGTGCAGGCTCAGCGGCCATGGTTCACGGGCCCAGCCGCTCCGCGGCATGTGGGATCTTCTTGGACCGGGGCACGAACCCGTGTCCTCTGCATCGGCAGGCAGACTCTCAACCACTGCGCCACCAGGGAAGCCCATATTTACAGTCTTTAAATGGAAGTTTTAAAGATAGGTCATAATTGGCTCTGGATTCTGTTAAGGGCTCCATCTAAGAGGTGCTCCAAAGCCTTCTCTATGGATTAGTTAAATATGTGATTACAATACCCAGGAGATTTCAGCATTTAGTCAGCCTAAAAGACTCTATTAATAGTCAAAGAGAAATGAGTTCAACTTATCCAATTGTGGAGTTTGCTTGCTTGCTTTTGAACATCTAGTAACATGAATATTAGCAATAGTGTATGTAATAGGAATTAACAGTAGGCTAAACCTAATAGCCACATACAACTTTGTGTATTCGGGACTGTATCTTTTTTTTTCTTTTTCTCTTTTAAAAAAACAGCTTTGTTGAGATATGATTTACATACCATAGAACTCACCCATGTGAAGTGTACAATTCAGTGGTTTTTAGTACATTCACAGGTAATGAGCAACCAATACCACACAGTTTTGGAATATTTTTATCATCTCAGAAAGAAACCCCATACCCTTTAGCTATCACCCCACTATCCCTCCACCCCCACTCCAGCCTTAAACCACTAATCTGCTTTCTGTTTCTGTGGACTTCCTTGTTCTGGCCACTTCATATGAGTGGAATCATATAATATGTGGTCTTTCGTGCCTGGCTTGTTTCACTGAGCACGTTTTCAAGGATCATTTATGTTGTGGCGTGTGATATTTCAGGACTGTATCTTTAAATTTGCTTCAAAAAACATTTTCTTTAAAAACTTTTTTATTAAAAAATTAATATTTTATTATAAACAAAAAGATAAAGCAAATATAAATAAGCAGAAAAATAACCCATTACCCAGCATTCTTAAATGACCACCATTCACATTTTGGTATGTGTCCTTCAAAATTATTTCTTACACATGAATCAACATATAAATATATGGAAACATGCCATTTTGAACCTTTTCAGGTGAATAATAAATACAAGAGTACAGTCTGCCGCAGAATGGTGTTGCCTCCTGAGCTCACATTCAAACCTATCCTTCGCTCCAGGGAGTATTTGCTTGCTTCTCTGTCCAAATCTACCTTATTTTTCCCCCGAGACATTGTGAAGTTCTACCTCCTTCCTGAAATCCTTAGTGATTTTCCAAACCACAGAGATTTCTGTCTCGTCTGAACTCAGTGAAATATTTGTCAGAGCCAATCACTGGGTTTTGAATAAATAGGAAAGATGGGGCAGATGTACAAACAAGAGGACTGACAAGGAATTCAGCAGTAAAAGAAAAACTTCTGAACAGAATATTATAGAAGGATGTGTGACAAACCCATATCATATACTATTAATGCCATTCTTGAGCAATCGAGCCTAATAAACCGTAAATTCGTTGCAAAAAAGCATAAACGTTATAGATTTTTTGATTAAATTGTCCTATATTAGTTATTTTAAAGTTGATTTAAATTAAAATTTAAACTGGATTTGATTTAAATTAATTTAAACTTTAGAAATAAATTTAAGTGTAATAAGAATTTAGTTTATGAAAAGGGAGTGTTTCAGATTATTATGGAAAAATAGATTATTCAATAAATGGAATTGAGACAAATCCATCTCACAAATATTAGCATAGATCAAAATAAAATCTAGATGTATTATGACTTAAATATAAAAAGTATGAACCTAGTAAAAGAAAACTTTGGTAAATTTGTCATTTTTGGAGTGGGATAGAACTTTCTAAATCCCAGTATAGAAAACTGGCATATGGTGGCCGCTTAATAGTTTTTGAATAAAGGAATGAAATATAAAAGCAAAGGACAAGACCATAAAAAAAGATCAGTAGATTTGACAACATAAATATCTTAATGTTTTATATTTTAATTATTATTATTCTTAAATTTGAAAGGCAAATAAGAAACTTGGAAAATATCTATAATATGTAGTAGATAGAGGATTAATGTTTTTAATAAATAAACAACTCTTGCAAATTAATAAGAAAATATGCATTTCAATAGAAAAATCAGTTAAACCATGTATAAACATGTCACCAAAGAATAAACCTAAATGGTCACTAAACATTTAAAAAACTGCTCTAGGGCTTCCCTGGTGGCGCAGTGGTTGAGAGTCCGCCTGCCGATGCAGGGGACGTGGGTTCGTGCCCCGGTCCGGGAGGATCCCACATGCCGCGGAGCGGCTGGGCCCGTGAGCCATGGCCGCTGGGCCTGCGCATCTGGAGCCTGTGCTCCGCAACGGGAGAGGCCACAGCAGTGAGAGGCCCGAGTACCACACCCCTCGACAAAAAAAAGAAAAAAAAAAAAACTGCTCTAGTTTTATTAATCAAAGAATGAAAATTTAAAAAATTCCATTTGTCATGTATCAAAGTGACAGACTTAAAAAACGCATATCCCATGTTGGTAAGAGTAATTACAAATGACAGGTTTATTATAGTGTTGCTGGGTATATTGTTGTATCTTTCAGGGGTGCAGTCTGGAATACATTTAAAAATTTTTTTTCTAAATGTGCTTAGTTTTTGGTCAATTCTTTCCATTTCTAGGGAAATTTCCCTTAAAAAAATGTGGATCTGCACAAAGAGTGCAGCTACAAGTGTGTTCACAGCATTTTTTTTTTCATAGTAAACAAGTCAATACCCAGCAATTGACGATCCACCCCCCACAGATTTATTGAAGTATAATTGACACATAAAAATTGTATAGATTTAAGATGTACAGTGTGATGATTTGATATACGTATATGCTGTGAAATGGTCACCACAATCCAGCTAATTAACACATCCATCACCTCCCATAGTTATCTTTTTTTTTTCTTTTGTGTTGAGAACACTTGTGACCTACTCTCTTAGAAAATTTCAAGCACACAATACAGTATTATTAAGTCATCTGGGGATACATTAGATTCCCAGAGCTAATTCGTTCTGTAACTGAAAGTTTGTACCCTTTGACCAACATCTTCCTATTTTCTCCTCCTCTTCCACCAAGTGGAGGTCCCTAGTAGTGCTCATGTAGTAGCTCTGAGCCATACTGCTGGGTTTGAGTCCAGTCCTACTACTCCCAATGAGGTGGCCTCACGCTATTCCCCGACTTCTCTGTGTCTCACTTTACGCATCAGTAAAATGGGGGTATGTGCAGTCCCTATCTCATAGGGTGGATGTGAAAATTCAGTGTGTCACACAGAAAGTGTTTAATAAGTATTAGCTGTTATTTTTTCCATGTTTAAGAATATGTCCATACATTGGATACTACTCAGTCATTGAAATAATAATTCAGTGACATGAAAAAGGGTTATCTGTTGAGCAAAATAGGTGGCATACAAAATGGTATATAAATGATATTAATTTCCTTTGTGTTTATCTCCTCTACATTTTTTACAATGAACATATTTTTTTATAGTGAGAATAAGATAAACCGAACAAATAATAAAGACAATGTCCTATTCTAAATCACAATCACACTTTTCCACAATTAGAAGTAGCCTACATGAAAAATAGGATAGTTTTGATACATTAAAGCTGACATACTGAAAACAATGTGGGATTTATAGTTTATATACTGGATTTGAATCTTAAATGTCTGAACTTGGACACGTCATTAACACTCCCAACTCTCAGATTCTCCCCTGCAAAATGGGGATGTATATCCCCTATCAAATGGGGATGTTGTGAAGCTCAATAAAATAGTGTATGTGAGAGCTATTCATAAACTGAACAGAGACATACAAATACAAGATCTAATTATAAACCATCAAAACCTACTGATGCTTTTAGTTATTCTGTCCCAAAGAACAATATGAATCACATCTCCAGTAAAAAGCTTTCTTTTTTTTAAATCAGAGAGGTACTTGGTAGTTTGAGAGTCTTCCTAGTTGCTATTAAAAACTTATCACATAAAGTATCAAGCTTTTGGCTCAGTTTAATTCTTTGGTATACATTTCGTTCCTCCTTTGTTTTGCTTCCAAGGTATGAGGGGCTGTGAATCATTCAAAAGACAACATGAATTCCTGAAACTTTTGCCTTTGTTTTAAAATTTAAGATGATCATCCCGAAGTAAACTACTTGATGGTGAAATCTGGAAGAGACCCAATTTAATTTTTTTCTTAGGAAAAATGTTTAAAGTAGTTGAAGGGAATTGGAAAAATAGTGAGCAAAAATTGGAAGGAAAATCAACCATGTTTCTTCAGTTGCACCACCACAGAGAAAGAACCCTGTTCTGCGGCTCAGCTATTTTCTTTTCTCCTTGTCTTATCCTTAATTATTATTAACAAAGATCAGATGGAGTTGTGCCCAAATTTGTAAGTGATTTGTATGCTGTTTTTCACGTTACAAAGAAAGAAAAGCTGGCAGCTTTTAAGTAGAACTTTCAAGGAAATCGAAATATTTTTTATAAGTCTGAGAAAGATAGAGATGGGGAATGCTGCTCCTTTCTTTCTACGAAAACAATCACAGAGTGCTTGGAATATGACCAGCTTTCAGTTGTTGTTTTCGGTTTTTGTTGTTGTTTTTACCTTTTCTATGTCTTTTCTGTCAAGTGATCCCACCAATGACTGCCACATTTAGAATTCTTTTAATCTCTAATCTTTAATACAGCTTGCTCCTGAGACCAAGGCTGTCATTCATTGGATTATGGATATTCCTTTTGTGCTTTCGGCCAATCTTCATGGAGGAGACCTTGTGGCTAATTACCCATATGATGAGACACGGAGCGGTAGGTGTCCTTCCTGCTTCTGTAATTGGTTCAAGGTTTACAATTCGTTTACAAGAGTTTATTGGATGATTTCTGTAATATTCTTTTAAGGGACTGGTCATTCAGTGATTTTGCCTGTAGAAATACATCTACTGAACTGGAATATCCCCTATTTCATGTGGTATTGGCATATATATCTGGCAGAAAAAGACTATAAATTTAAAAAAAAAAGTTTAGGTGAAGAGAAACATGATCTTGACTGAATACTTAGAGAAGGGAGAGGGAGAAAACAGACGTCATGAACTTGGGTCACTCTTGGACTCTGGTAAAATGGAGGAGTAATGGAATTTATGTAGGTTTATGTACAAGATAGCTTAAAAATGGAGGCAGCCTTTTGCTGCTCCATCAGGGCCCATATACATCTCTGCATGTGTCTTTTTGTGCACTCACACTTATGTATTTGTTTTTTGTTTTTTTTTTGCGGTACGTGGTCATCTCGCTGTTGTGGCCTCTCCCGTTGCGGAGCACAGGCTCTGGTCGCGCAGGCTCAGCGGCCATGGCTCACGGGCCCAGCCGCTCCACGGCATGTGGGATCTTCCCAGACCGGGGCACAAACCCGTGTCCCCTGCATCGGCAGGCGGACTCTCAACCACTGTGCCACCAGGGAAGCCCCCACTTCTGCATTTGGAACTGTTTCTTGGTGGTGTCAGGGAGGGGAAGTGATGCTTTGGTTTCCTTTAACTAGTTTTAGTTAAGCTTTAACTAGTTTTAGTTAAGCACAACAAACTTTAGCCAGATAGATATTATCAGCTTAATTTTTGTTGTTCCAGGAAATTTCCTGCTTTGAATGGATTCTTAGGAGCCTTTGAAAAGTTAGGTCTTTGTAAACACAGGATAACTGTAGGTATTGGAAACTGAGTTTTGAAGAGTCTTTGGTAAAACATCCTTAAAATTTGGAGATTTTGTGGTTTGTCAATAGCTGGAAATTTGAAGGACTGGCATAGTTGATAATACAGAATAAGAATACCGTGTACTAAAATATTTATTTATTTCAGTAATACACATAGGAAATTTTTTAAAACTGTAAATTTAGATACTGAAAAATATGTGTGAGAGTGGTTCATAGTGCCTGTGAAGTTAACAATGGAAATCTCCTTGCTGTCTTCCCAAGTCCAATTTACTATGAACTTGTCACCTTTTCTTGTGAAGCTTTCAATTCATAAGCAGAATGTACATTCTACCCAGTTTCTGCTTTGTGGTATTAGGAGTGGACGTTATACAACCTAAAAACTAAGGTGTAATTGTTGAGTACGTAAACCTTCACTCCTTTCCCATAGTGATGTAGCTAAAAAATACGTCAGCAAGAGATCAACACCACATCACTCTTCAGAAAACACGCAGTGCTTCTCAGCCTGTGTCAGTTTCTTTAGTCTTGTGGGTTTATTTTCCAGGTAGTGCTCATGAATACAGCTCCTGCCCAGATGATGACATCTTCCAAAGTTTGGCTCGGGCGTACTCGTCCTTCAACCCCCCCATGTCGGACCCGGATCGGCCCCCGTGTCGCAAGAATGATGACGACAGCAGCTTCGTAGAAGGAACGACCAACGGCGCAGCGTGGTACAGCGTGCCTGGAGGCGAGTTTCCCTTTTGCTCTTTATGTGATTAGTGGCTTTTAAAAAATAATTACCGTTTACATTTAGGGAAACTTCAATCTTCAATCATTAAGAAATAGACTGAACCTATAGATCATCCATTAAAATTAGTCTACTTTATGCATGGATGATTGCTATTATAGTTTTTTGTTGATTTTTAAGAATCAAGATGCTAATTGAAGAGCTGTAGTAAACGAACTGAAGACATCCGCTGGGAAAATATAGATTGAATATTGTTAATTACCCTACTTTTCAAATTCTGGCCTTAGGGAATAAGATACCATCCCGGTTATATGTTAGTCATGCTTCGATTGTAGGTAAATGTATATTTTAGAGGGCTGGCTTTGGCCTTTAGTATATCTTGGTCCACATACCATTTGTTTTCATTTAAAAAATTTCACTTCATGTGGAATGTTTATTTTGTATTCACTGCTGCAGTAAACACTATTATTAGATCAGGAAGCACTTCACCTTTTATTGGGTCTGAAAAGGGAAAAGCCCACCTCAGCACAGCTGGAGGAAGCATCTCTAGACACCAAGGCAGCTCATGTGGCAATCTAGCATGGACTTTGAAAAGCTCTCATTTTTTGAAGAGCTCTCATTTTTTGGGCTGGATCACTCATAGTTGTGTAATATTGCCTCTACCATGGATGAAGAGTGAAATGTAAAGATACTGATTTTTTTTTCCTCTGCCTAAGAACAATTTTCTGTGGCCTACCTGGAAGTGAAAACAGAATTTAGGACAGTAGCAGCAGTGGCTAATTATAGGATTTTGGTTTGTTTAATATGTTTTTTTTTTTTGGTTGAATTATGCCCTGAGAAAAATATTCTTCCAGATTTTTTCTTTCTGATATATGTTTATTCTGTTTTTTTAAAAAATTGAGGCATAGCTGATATACAATATTATATAAGTTACAGGTGTACAACATAGTGATTCACAATTTTTAAAGGTTGTATTCTATTTATAGTTATTATAAAGTATTGGCTGTATTCCCTGTGCTATACAATATATCCTTGTAGCTTATTTTATATATAGTAATTGTACCTCTTAATCACCTACCCCTATCTTGCCCCCCACTTCCCTCTCCCCACTGGTAACAACTGGTTTGTTCTCTATGTCTGTGAGTCTGTTTTGTTGTTGTTATAGTCACAGCTTTATCTTTTAGATTCCACATATAAGTAATATCATACAGTATTTACCTTTCTCTGTGTGACTTATTTCACTGGGCATAATACCCTCCAACTCCATCCATGTTGCTGTAAATGGCAAAATTTCATTCTGTTTTATGGCTAAGTAGTATTCCATTGTATAAATATACCACATCTTCATCCATTGATCTGTTGATGGACACTTAGGTTGCTTCCATATCTTGTCAATTGTAAATAATGCTGCTATGAACATTGGGGTGCATGTAACTTTTTGAATTAGTGTTTTTGTTTTTTTCGGATATATACTCAGGAGTGGAATTGCTGGGTTGTATGGTAGTTCTATTTTTGGTTTTTTCAGAAACCTTCAAAATGTTTTTCACACTGGCTGCACCAATTTAAATTCCCAACAACAGTGTTGGAGGGTTCCTTTTTCTCTGCATCGTTGTCAACATTTGTTATTTGTGTTATTTTTGATGATAGCCATTATGACAGGTGTGAGGTAATATCTCAGTTTTTTTTTTTTTTTTGCGGTACGCGGCCCTGTCACTGCCGTAGCCTCTCCCGTTGCGGAGCACAGCCTCCAGACGTGCAGGCCCAGCGGACATGGCTCACGGGCCCAGCCGCTCCGCGGCATGTGGAATCTTCCCGGACCGGGACACGAATCCATGTCCCCCACATCGTCAGGCGGACTCTCAACCACTGTGCCACCAGGGAAGCCCTCAGTTTGGTTTTGATTTGCAATTCTCTGATGACTAATGATGTTGAGCATCTTTTCACGTGCCTTTAGGCCACCTGTGTGTTTTCTTTGGAAAAATGTCTATTCAGGTCTTCTGCCCATTATTTAATCAGGTTGTTTGGTTTTTTTTGATGTTGAGTTGTATAAATTCCTTATGTATTTTGGATATTAACTCCTTATGCAATATATGATTTAAAAATACTTTCTCCCATTCCTTAAGTTGCCTTTTCATTTTGTTGACCATATCCTTTGCTGTGCAGAAGCTTTCAGTTTGATGCAGTCCCACTTATTAATTTTTGTTTTTGTTGCTTGTGCTTTTGGTGTCATACCCAAAAAACTTTACTAAGACCAGTATTGGGAGCCTTGTCTCTGTTTTCTCCCAAGAGCTTTACAGTTCTGGTCTTGCATTTAAGCCTTTAATCCATTTGGAATTAATATTGGTGTATAGCATAAGATAAAAGTCCAATTTCATTCTTTTGCACATTTGCATCCAGTTTTCCCAAAACTTTTTTTTAAAGAGACTGTGTCTTATTCCCATTTAGTATTCTTGGCTCTATTGTCAAGTATTAGTTGAGTGTATATATCAGGGTTTATTTCTGGGCTCTTGATTCTATTACAGTGGTCTGTGTGTCCGTTTTTATACCAGTACCATCACTGTTTTCATTATTTTAGCTTTGTAGTATAGTTTGAAATCAGGAAGTGTGATGCCTCCAGCTTTGTTCTTCTTTTTCAAGATTGCTTTGGCTAGTCATTGTCTTTTGTAGCTCTGTATGAATCTTAGGATTGTTTTTTTCCCCCCATCTCTGTGAAAAATTCCATTGGAATTTTGATAGGGATTGTATTGAATCTATAGATAGCTTTGAGTGGTATGGACGTTTTAACAATATTAAATTTATGAACATTGGATATCTTTCCATTATCTTTGTATCTTCTTCAATTTCTTTTATCAATGTCTTATAGTTTTCAGTGTACAGCTCTTTCACCTCCTTGGTTAAATTTATTCCTAAGTATTTTATTGTTTTTGATGCTATTGTAAATGAGATTGATTTCTTTATATGTTTTTTGGATAGTTTGTTATTAACATATAGAAATGCAACTTACCTTTGTACGATGATTTGGTATCCTGCAACTTTTATGAAATATTTTATTAGTCCCAACAGTTTTTTTTTCTTTGTGTGTGTGTGTTTGTGGAGTCTCTAGGGTTTTCTATACATAAGGTCATATCGTTACAGACAGAGATAATTTTACTTCTTCCTTTCCAACTTGGATGTCTTTTATTTATTTTTCTTGCCTCATTTCTCTGGCTAGAACTTCTAGCACTATGTTGAATAGGAATGGTGAGAGTAGGCACCCTTGTCTTGTTCTTGATCTTAGAGAAAAAGCTTTAAATCTTTCACCATTGAGTATGATGTTAGCTGTGGTGTTGTCATATATGGACTTTATTATGTTAAGATATGTTCTTTTTATACCCAATCTGTTGAGGGTTTTTATCATGAAAAAATGCTGAATGTTTTCAAATGCTTTTTCTGCATATTTTGAGATGATGATATCATTTTTATCTTTCATTCTATTAATGCAGTATATTACATTTGTTGATTTGTGTATGTTGAACCATCCTTGCATCCTAGGGATAAATTTCACTTGATCATGGTATATGACTTTTTTTTAATGTACTGTTGAATTCAGTTTGCTAGTGTCTTGTTGAGAAATTTTGCATCTGTATTCATCATGATAATTAGCCTGTAATTTCTTTTCCCGTAGTGTCCTTATCTGGCTTTGGAATCAGCATAATGCTGGACTTGTAAAAAAGAGTTTGGGAGTATTCCCTTCTCCTCAGTTTTTTGGAAGAGTTTGATAAGGATTGGTGTTAATTCTTCTTTAAGTGTTTGGTAGAATTCACCAGTGAAACCGTCTGACCCTAGGCTTTTCTTTTTAGGAAGTTTTTGATTACTGATCCAATCTCCTTACCAATAATTGGTCTGTTTTGATTTTCTATTTCTTTATTGTTCAGTCTGGGTAGGTTGTATGTTTCTGTGAATTTATCTATTTCTTCTAGGTTATCCAGTTGTTGGCTTATAATTGTTCACAGTAGTCTTTTATGATCCTTTGTATTTCTATGGTATTAGTTGAAATGTCTCCTCTTTATTTTTGGATTTTTTTGAGTCCCCTCTCTTTTTTTTCTTGTTAAGTCTAACTAAAGGTTTGTCTATTTTGTTTATCTTTTCAAAAACCAGCCCTTAGATTTGTTTATCTTTTCTATTGTTTTCCTGGCCTCTATTTCATTTATTTCTGCTTTGATCCTTATTATTTCCTTCCTTCTGCCAATTTTGCCCTTGGTTTGTTCATTTTCTAGTTTTTTGAAGTGTAGGAATAAATTGTTTATTTTACATATTTCTTTTTTCTTTTTAATGTAGGCATTTATCATAATAAACTTCTTTCTTAGGACTGCTTTTGCTGCATCTCATAAGTTTTGGCAGGTTGTGTTTCTGTTTTCATTTGTTCAAGATATTTTGGCTTCCCTTTGACCCACTGCTTGTTCAAGAGTGTGTTGTTTACTTTTCTACATGTTTGTGAATTTTTCAGTTTTACTCTTGTTATGATTTCTAGTTTTGTACTACTGTGGTTGGAAAAGATACTTGGTATGATTTCAGTCTACTTAAGTCTGCTGAGATTTGTTTTGTGACCTATCATATGATCTACCCTGGAGAATGTTTCATGTATGCTTGAGAAGAATGTTTATTCTGCAGCTGTTGGATGGTATGTTCTGTATGTCTGTTAGGTTCATATGGTATAAACTATAGTTCAAGGCCAGTGTTTCCTTACTGATACTCTGTCTGGATGATCTATTTATCCATTATTGGAAGTGGGGTACTGAAGTCCCCTACTATTATTGTACTATTGTCATTTCTCCCTTCAGACCTGTTAGTATTTGCCTAATATATTTAGATGCTCCAATGTTGAGTGTTTATATATTTTTGATAGTTATATCCTTTGATGAATTGACCACTTTATCAAAATATAATGACCTTCTTTGTCTCTTGTTTCAGTTTTTGGCTTAAACTGTATTTTGTCTGAGACAAGTATCACTACCTCTCCTCTCTTTTGGTTTCCATAAGCATGGAGTATTTTTTATCATCCCTTCAGTTTGAGCCTACATGTGTTCTTAAAGCTGAAGTGAGTTTCTTGTAGGTGCCATATAGTTGGGTCTTATTTTTTTATTTATTCAGCTACTCTATGCCTTTTTTTTTTTTTTTTTTGGTGTTACTTGGGCCTCTCACTGCTGTGGCCTCTCCTGTTGTGGAGCACAGGCTCCGGACGTGCAGGCTCAGTGGCCATGGCTCACGGGCCCAGCCACTCCACGGCATGTGGGATCTTCCAGGACTGGGGCACGAACCCATGTCCCCTGCATCGGCAGGCGGACTCTCAACCACTGCGCCACCAGGGAAGCCCCACTCTATGCCTTTTGATTGGAGAATTTAATCTATTTACATTTAAAATATTGATAAGGACTTCCCATTTTATTGTTTTCTGTTTTGCAGTTCCCTTGTTCCTTTCTTCCCCTCTTGCTGTCTTTCTTTGTGAACTGATGATTTTCTGCAATGGTAGGCTTTGATTCCTTTCTGTTTAGTTCTTTTTGCATCTACCATAGGATTTTGCTTTATGGTTACCATGAGGCTTACATAAAACATCTTATAGCATAACAGTCCATTTTAAGCTGTCAACAACCTAACTTTGATTGCAAACAAAAACTTTACCCTTTTACCTCCTTCCCCCCACATTTTATGTTTTGATGTCACAATTTACATCCTACCATTTTGTGTATCTATGAACAAATTATTGTAGCTATTGTTATTTTTAATATTTTTAAACCTTTATACTAGAGTTAAGTGATTAATACACTACCATATTAAAGTATCAGAATATTCTGAATCTGACTATATACTTACCTTTACCAGTGTGTTGTATATTTTTATATGTTTGCATATCACTAAATTAGGTCTCTTTGGCACTGAGCTGTGCCACCTTAGAGAAGGGGGTGATGCACACTCCCTTCAATGTGTCCAAGCTTGGATTTTTTTTTCTCCAATGATGTGCTTTAACTTTTCCATTAGATTCCTGAACTTCCACAAAGGCACTCTATTCATGGGTAATTGTCAAAATTGGTGTTCTTTGGGGAGGGAAGACAGTAGAAAACTCCTATTTCACCATTTTAATGACGTCACTCTCAGTCTTCAAAGCTGATTCCAGCATTGTGGAATGTGGCTGATACTTGCTTTAGCACTGTAAAACAGCAATGTGTTACACTAAATGACTGCTTAAGAACCTGAGAGAGTTTGTGCTTGTGAGGTGGTAACTATTTCCCAAGTATGTTGTTCCATCGCTTATGGAAGGTGATTTCACTTGCGATTTCCCACAGTCTCCCCAAGATGCACTGGTTGGTACATATTTTACTTGGCCCTCAGCAGAGCAGTCTGTGTAGGGTTTTAGTCACCACATGCATATTTTGACTTTTCATTTCTTTTTTTTGGCAGGAATGCAAGATTTCAATTACCTCAGCAGCAACTGTTTTGAGATTACCGTGGAGCTTAGCTGTGAAAAGTTTCCACCTGAAGAGACTTTGAAGAGCTACTGGGAAGATAACAAAAACTCCCTCATTAGCTACATTCAGCAGGTAAACACAGTCTCTAGCATAAAATGGGAGATTTAAGAACATTTAAACCTGGAGTACAATAGTTTCCTAAGAGGATCCCAGCCTACAGGACTCCATCTGACCCAGAATGAGGATGCTGCGTTTGGAAAATGTGTCAGTAGTGATTCAAATAGGCTTTCATTTGTCATAGGTTTTGTGGTTCATGAATATTCACTGAGAACTGACTAAACTGGAGAGTTGTGGAGAAGTGAGGTGACACCCTACTTTCTTTCATATTGTACTAAGCAAGGGCAATCCTAGGATCCTCCTCCACCCTTATCACCTTGTCTCTCAGGCATCTGAGGCAGGACCAGAACTAGAATGAGGTAAGTGAGGCACATGGGATGCAAATTTAAGGAGCCTTTCACTCTCAGGGTCATGCAGGTATAAGATGTGAGTATCTCCTTAAATTCTGTGCCCCACATGCCTAACTTGTCTCACCCTAGACTCAGCTGGATCCATTATCATCTTCTACTCCCTCATCATCATCATCCCCGAATTAAAAATGAGGAATCAGAGGCACAGAGAAGTTAAACAGCCAGAATGTCTAGTTCCAGAATCACCATGCCATGTTGCCTCTCATGACATAAGCTTAGATCTTTACCAGAGAGTCACTGTACAGAATTTGGGGGAATCTCACAATGTGTCAGAATAAAATACCTACCTACTCAGACTTAACCCAGGCCAGTGCCCTGATAGCCCTAGCCCTCTGTACCAGGTAGACACTGGCACCAGGGGCAGTGCTGGTGGGAAAGACCTAAGGACTCTTTTCTTTGCCTGCAGTGCCTTGACAATTTCACATTCCATTCTGTATGCGGCCATTTACACCCAAAGTCAGGGAGAGTGATGTTAGTTTCACATGCTGGCAGGTAGTCCAGACTAATGTTTAAGCTAATTTAACATAAACAAATGCTGTTTGCATATATAGGTACATATAAACATATACACATGAACCCAGTGCATTAAAAAATGTAAAATCAGGGCTTCCCTGGTGGCGCAGTGGTTGAGAGTCCGCCTGCCGATGCAGGGGACACGGGTTCGTGCCCCGGTCTGGGAAGAAACCACATGCCACGGAGCGCCTGGGCCCGTGAGCCATGGCCGCTGAGCCTGCGCGTCCGGAGCCTGTGCTCTGCAACAGGAGAGGCCACAACAGTGAGAGGCCCGTGTACCGCAAAAAAAAAAAAAAAAAAAAAAAAAAAAGTAAAATTAGCTTAAGAATTCTTTTACACATGTCATGTATACATATAATACCTTACCAAAAGGAATTATCATGGAATAGATCCAATGATGACAGACAGTGATTAAAAAACACACATTACACAGGATTTTTTTAATCAGTGGGATTCTGCTGCATGTTAACATAAAAAGGCATTTTTCAACAACAAAACTAAGGATAATTAGCCATGTTGACCCTGGAACAAACGTAGTGGGTACCCCTGTAGAATGTCCTTTGAGGAGAGCTATATTTGGATGGACCTTTATTTATTTATTTTTTTTGCGGTACACGGGCCTCTCACTGTATTGGCGTCTCCTGGTGGACACTGCGCCACCAGGGAAGCCCTGGATGGACCTTTTAAGAGCAAAATTTAAACATATAGTTTTAGGCAGAGGAAGTAAGATGGGCCAATTTGGTGTGTTCTTTGCCTAGGTATCAAAGAATGCCTCCTTAATACAATGCTTTTCATTTTATGTACATATTTTTTCAACAAAAATTAAGCTATTTTCATGTCCTAGGTACCCTGTGAGGTACTGGGGAGAGTGCCCTCAAGAAGGCTTTGTATTAGTGAGGTTCAGATATCAATACCTAATTACAAGAGAGGATGATAAATGCTAAAATAAAGAGCAGTGGCAGTACACAGAAGGGTCCCTAACCCAGTCCTGCCAGTTCAGAAAAGGCTTATTGGAGCTATGCTATAGGATTCCCTATAGTCCATGTCAATAAGATTATTACCCTGTCAACAATTAAAAAACTAATTCAGCTGCTACTTAAGTTCTCTCTTAGTTCTTGAGAAAAAAATGCAATATAAAACAAAACCCAAATGTGTGCCATTGGAAAGAGGAGAATGCTTGTCATATTTATGGTGGCAGGTGTATTAATTCATCTAAAAGCTGTTACAATTTATGTAAGAATAATCTGAAAAGAAGAGGGACCAGGTCATACAGTCCTGTTTTATGCCACTTGGAATGAGAATTTGATCTGTCCACAGATACCTGTGACCCACCCTGGCATGACATCAGTGTTATGGTGCAGACTATATAGAAGCAGTAAGAGTGGTATTTGCAGTGAGCTCACACAGCTTGCCTCGGAGGACACTCTAGTTTAGGGAATCAAAGGCTGGCGGAAGATCAGTGAAGACTGCCAGAAGTTCTGTGTTGAAATTTTCTTGACAATGGAACAATATGGTGGTGATTAATGATTGAACACCTGGGCCTAAAATCTAAGTGTGGACTAATTTTACAACTCGTGGAAAGTAGGTGATTAGGGGATCCAATTCAGTAATTGGTTGAGAGGAAATCTCTTGCAGAGTTTTAAAGGAATGTTTGCAGGAACTGGAACTGTAAAGTTAATTAGGGTAAATAGTTTGCTAAGAAGAGCTCCCACACAATAGCTTTGGAACCATCTAGTTCTCAAAATTTCCAAAGAATTTTTCAAGAATGGTTCATGAGCACCTGCATCAGAATCATCTAGATTCTTGTTAAAAATGAGTTTCCTGTCCCAACACTGAATCACAGTCCTAGCAGGGCAGGACCCCAGAGTCTCCATTTCAGCAAGCTCTCTGGGGGGCATTTAAGTATTCAAGGATTTAAGGGCTATTGACATAAACAGTTCTAGTAACAATGAAGAATATTCTGGATTTTTTTTTAAAGCCTTGGTTGATTGAAATGTCCTGGAATCTGGGGAGAGAGAATTATAGGAAGGACAAGTGTAGTAAAATAGCTTCCCCAGGTATGAGTGAAATTTGAACTTCTGGGATTTCTTTTGCAAAAGTCATAAAGTGACAGTATTTTCTAGTCTGCATTCCTGTGGAGTCGTGACAGCCTATAACACTTCAGTTGAGATTTATTCCTACAGTGGAAAATTTCAAACAGAAATATTGTGCTTCACAATTGGCATATCAGAGATAGACATTTACTTATTTAACTATTTGTTAATCACATACTGTAATTTAAGTCTTGGGTTGCAAAGGCAGAAAAAAGTAAAGTTATGAATATTAACTGGGTATATTTGTGCCTAATGTAGGTGCATTATATGTTTTTGAAATGATTGATTTATTTTCCAAAGATGAGGAAGTTTAAAACTTTCATTTCTTTAAGGTTTATAATATATCAGGATTATAGTGCCTCAAGATGAATAAATTCATCTCAACAATTTTTCTGATCCCAGTGACTTTTACCATGTGAATTTCATTCAGAAAACTAACTTTTCTTGTTTCCAGTGGCTAAATTTCAGCCTCTTACAATTTTGGTTAGCTAATCCATAGGTAAGTCTTGGGGAAAAGTCTAAGAATGTCTTTTTGTTTTAAAAAAGTGTTTACTCTCTTCTCACTATACTGGTTGCCATTAAAATATTATTTATTATTACTGACAACATGTATAGCTTTTTACCATTGGTAAATTGCCTTTAGAGAAAAGAATTGTGTGTTACTTTTATAGAGTTTCAGAGGTTTTGCTTTTTTAAAAAACAGCAAATGGGGGCTTCCCTGGTGGCGCAGTGGTTGAGAGTCTGCCTGCCGATGCAGGGGACACGGGTTTGTGCCCCGGTCCGGGAAGATCCCATATGCCGCAGAGCAGCTGGGCCCGTGAGCCATGGCTGCTGAGCCTGCACATGAGCCTGTGCTCTGCAACGGGAGAGGCCACAACAGTGAGAGGCCCGCGTACCACAAAAAAAAAAACAAAAAAAAAAAACAAATGAAAAAAGAATTTGCTGATATCCAGGGCTATCTCTTTGATAAAACATTGTACCACTGCCAAATTTATTCTCCAGTGACAAAGGGATACATGAGACTTATTCTACTTTCTGTAGGGAAATATTCAAATATCATCAGTAGCAAAAGAAAATTCATTTTCTGGGGCCAGATGAGTGAGGAGCAACTGGAGCATTGGGGAGGGGGATGTTTTGTTAGGTAATCAAGCTTAATAGATTATCATTTGATATTTCAGAAGCAGTACCTTCTCAGAGACCTTAAGTGGCTCTCCGTCACTTCAAATACGTATTGACTTAGTTGAATTATCATTTAAAAGTAAAGCTGTTTCTGGGGCTTCCCTGGTGGCGCAGTGGTTGGGAGTCCACCTGCCGATGTAGGGGACATGGGTTCGTGCCCCAGTCCGGGAAGATCCCACATGCCGCGGAGCGGCTGCACCCGTGAGCCATGGCTGCTGAGCCTGCGCGTCCGGAGCCTGTGCTCCGCAATGGGAGAGGCCACAGCAGTGAGAGGCCCAAGTACCGCAAAAAAAAAAATAATAAAAAGAAGAAGAAAATAAAGCTGTTTCTGTAGTTTGCATTGCAGTAGTTAGTTGATGACAGCAACTTAATTCACAGGCTTGTCTCAATAAAAGCTCTTTCATTTTATTTCTAAACCCAGTTTTCAGTTAGTAAGTTCACTGACCTTTCATGCACTGATTATCAACCAAAATGATATTATTAATTGGTTTAATGCAAAAGTATTCACAGTGTATATCCTTTTATCTAGAAGTAAAAAGTATTGAAGGGCTGTAATGTGGTTATCTTTTTAAATGACAGCTGCCATATAAAGTATATGCAAGTGACCAAATTTAAAATAGAGAGAAAAACAATGAAATGTGCTAAGACCAGAACTGTTTTACACATTGACAGACCTTTTTGTTTTGTTTTTGCTTTGGTGGTTTGGAAGGTACTTCAAAGTCTTCTTTGACTCAGAACAAGATATCAGTTTTCAGGGGATTACTTCTCATTTGTCTGCTTGCAGAAAAGCAGAGTAAAGAGTACACAGAAAATTCAGTGGCTTTTTTTAGCTTGTTTTGATTCTTAAACAGTGGGGATCTGCAGTATTTTGCTAGAAAATAAGATGTTTGATTGAAGCATGTTTTTAGGTCGTTTCTAATACAGATTTTTTGGTTGTTCTTGACCATCACAGATACACCGAGGGGTTAAAGGATTTGTACGAGACCTTCAAGGTAACCCAATTGCCAATGCAACCATCTCCGTGGAAGGAATAGACCATGATGTCACATCTGGTGGGTGTTCTCTGCCGTGATCGGAGGCTCTAGTATTGCACACGAGAGCGTGGTTACTTCTTAGCATAGTTATACTTCTTACACTGTTCTAAGCAAAGCAATTATATGCGTCATGTCTCTTTACCCCCTCTCCCCCCAGCTTTGATCTAGTTAAATTTTTCTGGGGAGCAGGTCAAGCAATTACTTAGGATGGCTGCTGCGCTTAGAAATTGGGGTGCAGCAGGTGGCGCCCTTTCCTCAGCTGTCTCACCCCAGAGCTGTGAGGTGGGGCCATCTGCGGGAGTCTCTGCAGTTGTCGAGGCAAAGGAAGATGAACCAGCTGGAATTAAAATACTCATCTCTTCTAAGAAGAAGTACTAATGAGCTGTTAATTGGTGAACCTCAGGAGGGAGCAGAAGAGTAGGAAGGACGGTAACTGCCAGTGTATTGTGTGTCTAGGATTTCCCATCCATTTCTTCATTTAATCTGTATCATAAATCCAGGATGTTACAGGATTGAGGTTGATGTTAGTTATTTCTAAGTTTAAAGCCTCATTTCCATTTTCCTACTTCGGGGAAAATGATGTATTTTCCTGGCAAACCTACCTACTCCTGTTAATAAATATCTATCCAGCTCGTTTTAGTGTAACTCTCATTTGTTGGGATCTTTTCAACAACAACAATATCTTTTTAGCTATAAACTCTGCATGTTTGTAGACCTTAGCATTAATGAACCTTTAGTGCCCAAACATCCTATACCATTACCTATTTCTTAACCTCCACATTTATAATGTGTATTTTTTAAATTCTGAATATTTGTTCTCTAAAACTCCATTTATTTATTCATTAAACAATACTTATCAACACCCCATGAAGTGCCAGCCCAGCTTCCAGACCAATATGCCAGAACCTGTGCCAAGTTATTGCTCCCTTCGCCCCCAGGGAGGGGCTCCTGAAGGACCCAGGCCATGTCCCCTGTGGCCACAAGTAACTGCTTCTGTTAACTCTAGCGTAACATACAAACATTATTTTCTCTGCATTCCAGATGTGAAAAATTTAGAAAAATCTGGACGTTGGGAATAATTATAGGTAGAAAGGAATGAAATCTGAGGAGTGGGCTCTGGGACACTGCAGCTTTTCTAGGGCAGGGTGAGGTAGTAGGGAGGGATGAGCAACAGGGTCTAAGGTGGAGAGAAAACCCAGTGCCTTGTTCAGGAAGACTGGAATGTTTCGGGAGGGAGAGAGTGTGAAAAGTGTCAGGAATGAGGCAGAGTGGAGAATCTTGTGGATAAGGCAGAGTGGAGAGTCTTGATGAGTCTATTTCAGTGGACCAGCGGAGCCCAATTGGGGAGGGTCTAAGGAGAGAGGAGGAGACACATTTGAAATGAAGAGTAGACAAGTCTTTCCAGAGATTTTGCTGTAAAGCAAAGAAGATAAATGAGGCACTAGCTGAAAGGAGATGTAGAGTCCAGAGGTAGAATGGAAGAGATGGTGATGGGGGTTTATTTTTTTCTGATGGTTTCCATATTCACAATGAAATACAATGTGAAGCATCAACAGAGAGTGAGGATGAAGAGGATGCTTTACAGGTGTTAGGAAAAGGGAGACTGTCCACTAGATCCTTGGTATTCAGAGTATGACCCCTACCAGCAGCTGAATTCAGCATCACCTGGAGCTGGTCAGAAATGCAGAAGCTCAGGTCTCATCCCAGAGCTAGTGAATTAGAATTTGTACTTTACTGTTTCCCAGGTGATTGATGCACACTAATCTAGGAAATGGGAGAGTGAAAGGGCTTGGGAGGAAGACAGGGCAGGACCAGGGCCTGTGGAAGGCTGGTGTTTGTGGACAGGAGACAACCCAGCTTGGGTATGTGTTTTCCCCAGCCCCTCACAGCCACAGGGGCAGGCAGACAGTAGAGGAGGTGGGTGTTACTCAGCGCTGGTGGTTTGCCAGGCCTATAAGCAGGTGGGGAACAGCACATAGGTTGAAGGATATGTGTATCGTTGACTGGGGTGCCCAGGAACCTAAGCTGCTCAAGGAGAAGACGGGGGGGGGGGGGGGGGGGGGGGGCGGGGGGGTGTGTGTGAGGGGAGGAATGGTAACAGAAGTCCTCTGGAGGGCTGATTGTAAATGCAGTTCCTAGAAGGCAGCCAGACCAACTATTCTGAGTCTTTAGAAATTTAAATTTCTAACAAGTCCCTGAGGGTTTCTGACGAGGTGCCTTCAGCCACACTTTCTGAGACTGACCTAGACTCAGACCTCCGGGTCTTCACAGCCAGATGCTCGGCAAGAATCAAAACATGGTGCCAGATGGTGGGATCCCACTGCTTGGGGACTTGATATAGCTGTTAACCTGTGTTACTCCTGACATGATTATGATGATTCATCATATTAGAAGATTTATTAGATAACTTAACATTAATGTCTGTAAAATTGCTGTAAGTAACGATGCCCTCTAGAGAGTGTCATGCTCTTTTCAATGGAATTTCATTAAATTCAGTAAACATCTACTTTTAAAACAGGGAAGCAAAATTGAACTTAGATGGCATAACTATGCATTTCATATATGTGCCTGTGACTTGAAATTTTGTTGCCCTGCAGCAAAGGATGGTGATTACTGGAGATTGCTTGTTCCTGGAAACTATAAAGTTACAGCCTCGGCACCAGGCTATCTGGCGATAACAAAGAAAGTGGCAGTTCCTTATAGCCCCGCTGTCAGGGTAAGTGATCGTGATAATAGCTAAAATGTATTAAGCACTTACCATGGGTCAGGCATGTTTAAGTGATTATATTTAGCTCTCATAATAATTCTGTGAGATAGAAGCCATTATTATCCTGTTATCCATCTGTTAAAAGATGAGAAAACTGAGGCCTAGCAAAGTTAAGTGACTTGCCCAAGGGCTCAGTGATTGATTTAACACCACTCAGTGTGAAGCTCTATTACCATTTCTCAGTTTTTGAAGAGATCCACCAGAAAATCAAATAAAACCTTAAAAAAATGAAGCTTTTATTTGCTGACCTTGATTTCAATCTCAATAATATTCTGTTCAATTTATCTTTTTATCCCTAGCACCTAGTATAATACCTTACTCAATAAGTATTTGGAAAAATAAATTAGGCCTGCAAGGTAAATTTAGGCATTAACTAAACATTTATTAAGCACACACTATGAGCAAGGCCCTCTATGCTAAGAACTATCAAGAATGATACCTATTTAAGTAAATACCATTTATTTTACTAGGAAGGTGGTGGTGATAAGACCAAAACTCCTTTAGAGAAGGATTTTACTATTGTCCTTGTATTACGTTTACTATGGAATGGCCTACAGAGTTTCCAATTAAAAAACTTGAAAAGAATTTATTATGTTTTTGTTTATGTCCCCAAAGTTTGGAGTATAAATGCTTGGTTTTGCAAACTAAATATCCTGAGTTTTTAACTGTTGCTTTGGTTTCGATTGTGTGTATGTATATATTAGGCTGGATATGTATTAAAATCAGGAGGTAAATTTGGGCAAATAAAACCTGGACAAAAGTAGCTCCAGAGCCAGGTTGAAAAGGTTCAACTATTTTGACCCTTAGCCTTTCTAGCCCGTGTGAGTTCAAGGAGGTATTGAGTAGTCACTTTCTTAAATAACCACAGGCTCAAGTGGCCAGATCAAAGAACTCTTAGATCCATGGGGAATGGGGCATGGCTATCTCCTGGGCCTGGGGAGGACTGGGGTTTGGAGCTGCGTATTTTGAACAGTCCTTTGTGCAGAAGTGTATGAATTCTCCATAGACCTGATGAGGATGCCCAGTTCATAGGAGAGTTGAGTTCCTGGACTACTGGCCTTCGTGGTGGTTTGGAGATGTGTGTATTTCCATCAGTTTTTTTAGCAGATTCAAGGTTCTAGAAAGCAGAACCTTGTGGTTTGGAACACCAGGACACTGAACTGCATTCTTCCGTATTTCCCCAGCTTTTAGGAGAAAATTCAGGGCTGGCAGGAGAAGCTCACTGAATAGTCAAAGGCAGAAAACTAATTATAAGTTACAACTTTTTATGGGGGAAAAACTGCCTTTAAACAATCTGCCTCTAAATAATCTGCTTTCCAATAATTCTAGAAAGCTATTAGATCAAAGCACATTTGAAACATAATGGCTTTTGATATTTTTTTTCCCTAAAAGTGTCTTGTTGCTTATCATGAGAGGTTTTTTAGGATATACTTTAATTCAGGTGGCTGGATTGAGCTTATTTTAATAAACTCTAAACCTGCTGTTCTTTTCTCAGTTTTTAAAAGTACGTAATCAGTTTGATAACAATATACCCTTATTTTCTCCTTTAGGTTGATTTTGAACTGGAGTCATTTTCTGAAAGGAAAGAAGAAGAGAAGGAAGAATTAATGGAATGGTGGAAGATGATGTCAGAAACTTTAAATTTTTAAAAAGCCTTCTAATTAACTGCTTTTAATCTATATAATGTAGTATGATGTAATATGGCCATTTTCTTTTAGATTTTGTGCAGTTAATATTTAACATTGATTTATTTTTTAATCATTTAAATATTAATAGGCATTACTTAAAATAGACTCAAGTAAAAATATAAGAACTTGGTCTATAATGTTCATTTTCCTACATATAAGACACAGAGGACCATAGAAGAGATTTAAGTGATTTTGCCATTTTAGGTGTAGATGCAATAGTCCATGTATTATTTGCAATACAGAACTTTTTGAGTAATTCTAGATTTTAAAAGTTAGTCCTTTTAATGTAATTGGTGACAATGTCACATAATGAATGCCATCGGAAAGGTCAACAGCTATAGCTTGAGTTGTGAGCACTCTACTGCAAGACTTAAACCAGACCTGTGTAAATTGTCATTGTCTCTTGTGCTGACTAGCTATATAAGCATGATCTCGTTAATGCATTCTTGATGGGAAGAAAATGTAAACGTTTAGCAAGAGGTTTTATGAAAGGAATGGAAATTGACTTCTTGGTTGTACATATCGGGGCAATACTGTTATATTATTCAGCTGGCTAACACTGCTTCACAGTGTAGGGTTTCTCTTGGTTGTCGATTGTCCCAGAATTGCATTCTGAATGATTAAATATTAAAAAATCCCTATGATATATATTTTAATTCTCTATGATTTTTGGTCTAGAGTTGTGGTCTTGTGATAAAAAACATATGTATTCCCTTGAGAGTGGCCTCTCATTGGTTCATCCTGTATATTTTTAAATTTATTAAGTGACTGTTGTATGCCAAGCACAGTGCAAGCTCTGTGTATATTATTTTGGTGAACAAAAGGTTCTGATTCCATGGATCTTATGGACCAGTTGTGGACATAGACTTTAAATAAATATAACACAAATGAATATGTAATTAAGCATTGTGATGAGTAAAGTGACAGGAAGGACTAGTGTGTGAAGAAAGAGAATGTCAGCACAACTTAATTTAGAGTGGATGAGGGGATTCAGGGATGGCCTCCCAATGCGTGTAAGCCCAGACCTAGGCTATGAGTAGGTGTGAGCAATGCAGAGTTACTGAGTGTAGGGGTGCGTGTGTGTGTGCATAGTGGTGGTGGTATGGTTGAGCAATGCTCCAGGTACAGGTTTTTGATTAAATAGTGCTAACCATTGTAATAATAGACCCCCAAATATATACTGGCTTAAACACAATAGAAGTGTATTTCTTACTCAGATACCTGTACTGGGCAGAAGACAGAAAGATGAGATAGCTTTTCTCCACGCAGTCATTCTGAGTCTCTTTCTGACAGATGATCTTCCATCTTCTACATGTGGCTGCGAGAGTTGCCTGGTGGTCATCTCCATTGCAGCCAATGGGAAAGGGGAAAGAGCACGGAGGAGCATGTAGGGGATGTCTGTATGGGCCAGGTCTGGAAGAGGTATACGTGACTTATGATCACATCATATTGTCTAGAATTGTATCCTCTGGCTATAATGACTGCAAAGGAGTCTGGGAAATATAGTCTAGCAGCACACCTAGGTAGGTGAAGAGAATATGATCTTTGGTGAGCATGTAACAGCCTCTGCCAGATAGAAGGAAGAGTAGGTGAAGATGCATTAGGGTAGGAAAGAACATGGCTTGCTGGAGGACTAGAAAAAGGACAGAATGACTGGAGCAGAGATGTGGGAGGTGGGAAGTAAAGGCCAGGAAAGTTGACAGGTACAAAATCATGCAGGACCTTATGGACCAGAATTGAGGATTCTGTTTTTAGAATCACTGAATGGTCTGAAGCTAGGAAAGGACATGATCTAATTTAAGTTTTAAAGGTCATTCTTGCCGCTGTGTCCAGAGTAGAAGCAAGAGTAGAGACTAGTCAGGAAGCTATTGCAGGGCCCAGAATAGTGGCGACTTGGATCAGGTTGTGGCAGTAGAGATGAGAAGATGTGCGTGGTTTGTGATGTATTTCAGAGGTGGAATTGACAGGCCTTGGTGAGACATTGGATGTGGGCGATGAGGAGGCAGGTGTCAGATGACATCATGTTTCTAACTTGACCAAATGGGTACATGGCATGTGGCATATTGGAGAAGCAGCAGATTGCAAAGGTGAGAAGAAAAAATTTCAGTATAGGAAATGTTAAGCTTGAGATGCCTATGCTTGTGATATATACAAATGGAGGTGTTGCTTGTATGGCTGCATAGTCTATGTGTGAAGCTCTAAAAGAGGCCTGGGATTGGAAATAGAGATTTGACAGTAGTTGACATATAAATAAGGTGCTATATTATTTAATTATCCGAACCAGGGCATATTTGAGAATGAAAGGGGCACAACTAATTTTGCCAGGATGGCAAGTACAATTCAGAGCTGCCAGGGGCAACTTGGGAGTAGGCTTACCTACCTATAGATGGTATTTAAAGTCATGAGAATGTCTAAGATCCTCTAGGAAGAGCCCATAGAGTTAGAAGGAAAATAGGATCCGGACTGATCTCTGAGGAACTTCAGAATTCTGCTCCCTGTGTTTCATCTCAGACAGGATAAGCTAGGCTATGCTGCAGTAAGAAGCAAAACCCTAAATCTTAGTGGTTTAACTTAGTAATTTCATGAAATGCCTATAGGTCCCTGTAACTTTCCAGGAAAGTTGTCCTGCAGCGTGTAGTGACGCACCAGGAATGTTTCAGGCTCTGCTGTGGCTCTGCTGTCTCAACATAAAGTTTCCTTAGTCTCTTGTCTTAGATGCAGGGACAGATACCTGGAGTCACTTCCGTCCACAGCTTATTGACAAGACCTCGGCGCTTAGCCTCGAACCAGAGCATTTGGTGAGCAACACTGTCACCACCTTAGTCTTTCCTTCTGGCCACCAACATACCTTTGCTCTTCTTTTTCCAAATATAGATTTCACCTAGCTCCTCCACAGGGGAGGCAGCTTAAAGTCACAGCAAATCAAGGCTTTGAGCTTCAGGTTTGGGATTTTTGAGGAGTCCCATGATAGCCTCTGTATGAGGTCTGCATATGGTCACTCTTGCTCCAGAAACTTGTGAACTAAAAAGAGAGGTTCTTTGCATCCCTCACACCCAACATACAGTGACAGAACAGAGTCAACACTCCATTCAGAATGGTAAGGAGTAAGAGGTGCCCAGCATTCACTGATCTGCAGCAATTCTGAAATCTTGCTGAACAGATATTTTATAGGCCTCCTCTTCAGGGGATGAAGAATGTTCCTGGATTCAGAATTGATTCTACGCTCTGGGAAGCACTTCCTTCCTCATTGTTCCCCTTGGCCATGGCCTTGCCTTCTTGAACGTCTCTCTCATTCACTCAAGACCTAGGTTGACAGAGGCCCCAGGTCACTGCAGCAGTGGGTAAGAGAGACCCAAGAACCAAGAACAGACTTGCCTTAGGCTGCAGGTGACACGTCAGCCCTGCTCACAATTCACTGGGCAGGACTAGACACATGGCCTTGCCTAACTGAACAGGATGCAGGAAATACTGGGGGGCAAGTAGAATTTTGGCCTCTGCCACAGGGCCATGCAGACAAATCCACCACTCATTTAGCAGTTGGAAGGAAGGTGTTAATTTCACATAGTTCTACCCTTACAGCAATTTGTGATTATGATACAGGGTTTCAAAGGTCCGAACTATCCTGGTCATGGTGTCAACATGCTCAGATTTTATCTGATGAGGAGTCTAGAATTGAGTGTTGTTGAGAAGGACTCTCCTTTCATTTGGTTAACGTTTCTATGTTGAAGGACCCCTACTGGAATGAGACTCTTGGCCTCTAGTCCATCCCTCACTCACTCTTTCCTACAGAGAAGCCAGCCACTCACTTGTTAGGTGATGACTGGTGAGCTAATTGGGTGGAACAAATCTATTAATATAAAAGGACAGTAATCTTCCCTTACCCTCCCTTCCCTGCCCCAGGCAGAGGCAGCTCCAGACTCTCCCCCAGTCACTGAGGGAGGCTTTGTGTGTGTGGGCGGTGCTGGGATGCAGGAAGGGCTTGTAGGGTACAGTAGTAATAGGCTCTTTTGTCCACAGATCTAAGGTCACTTTCTCCAATCAATTTATCAGTAATAAAGCTGACAGTTTAACCTGTTGGTCTCCTGTGTCTTATTTTTTGGCTGGTTCTGAACTCAGGAATGGAAGAATCCCTAAAACCTTTAAGAGATATAAATAATATGTTAGGTGTAGTGCTTTTTTTTTTTTTTTTTTTCCAAAAGTGAAATGGGACCAGCACCTCTTGCATTCTGAATATTGTACTTCTCTTATCTCTAGGATGATACTTACCTTTTTTGGAGGTTATGTTGCATTGTTGCCTCACATAAATTTGGCATAAATGTAAACTCTGAACTAAGGGTTTTGATTTGGTTTGAAACTACAGGTTAGAGCAGACAAGAACATGGGGGATATGAGAGCTGAGCGTTAAGCAGATCGGACTGTGAACAACAAGACCAGATTTTTTTAGGTAACGAAAATCAGAAAGGGAGAAGAGTGGGCAGTTGATTTTAATGAGATAATGAACATATTTGAACTTTTTTCCCCTCATTGACAAAATCAGACATTACTATGGAAGGAATAGCTAATGTCAACTCACATTTTGATTTTCAATTCTTCACATAAACAAAGATAAACTTGTGGAAGGGGAACTATGAACTTCGATATTCATATTTTATTTATACAATCTCTGAAATCTTTCAACAATTTGGTGTTGTGGGAGAGTAAAAACCCATCATTTGTTCCAACATACGACTCAACTTGTCTTTCCAAAATTCTCATGAGGATTGTCTTCTGTGGCGGGATTGGATGGCATTTGGGGTGTCTGCCTCAGGAAAGTCTGACAGAATAATGCTGACTTTCAGGTCTCACTTTATGTCTGCACTACTTCCTGCTTTTGCTGTTCTTAGGTAAATATCATTCTAGGTACTTATGAATGTTCTGATTCTTTATTTATTTCTACTAGACAGCCAACTCAGTTATAACTTGAGTTTGTAGCATAGTGTAGTACATACCTTTAGTTTCATGTGATTAATTTAAATCATTGCAAATTCCCTGAGAATCAGTGTTTTTAAAAACAGAGCAAAACTTAGTTGGGTTAAGGGTCCTCAGTGCAACCCAGGCAGATACTGAAATATTCTGCAGTGGCTGAGAAAAGAAAAATCAACTTTTGAAGCTTCTAGGAAATGTTTATGATGCCAGGGGCCACAAGGCTGGTTTTGTATTGCTCTACTTTTTTCTGCCTCTTCTAGTTTTTAAACTATCTTAGCTCTTTTTCCCCTTTCCCTTCCTTTTCCTTTTTCCATTCTTCTCTTTTGATGTTTCATTCATCAGTTACCAAATGCTCATCCTGTGGTCTCTCCCAGAGAGCCAAATAGCATATCTCCATGGTCCATGGCCATGGCCATGGTCATCATCATTACATCACTAGCGTCCTCACCACTACTGAGCATGTATTTGTGCCACACTCTGTGCCAGGCACTTTGAAATGCCATATTTTGAAACCCCACTGCAGCACTGAAAGAAGTGTCGCAGCATTTCTATTTAACAGATGAAGAAACAGATGCAGAACTTAAATTCCTTACCTCATGCAGCTGGTAAATGGCAGACCAACATTAAAACTCCTAATTGCTTGACGCTGAGCCTGTCCTGTTACCTCATTTCTCTAGCATGACCCAGAAAGAGTTGTATTCTTCTTGATTAAACATATTGTTTTATTCTTTTGATTACTTCACATATGCTGATTGCTATGCTTAGGGTTTCTGGGGAGTATTTATTACCTACTCTGAAAGAAACCCTTTAAAGATAATTTTAAAACATTTTGCAAATAAGTACAATAAGGTCCTGTTTTATAGTTTCTTGCTACATGGAATTAGTATGAATCAGTTCGTTCCGTCAAGTACCCTGTGGACATGGTGATGTTTGGCCCTGACATGAATGCCGTAGAGAGATGCATTTCAGGATTTACTAGGACATGTCAGTAATGGGCAGCTGACCAACTGCAGGCTCTGGTTGCAGAAGTTGTCTGTCTTGAGGTTGTAGTCAGGACAAGCTACAGCAGGAGTGGATGGGAGGGTATAAAATGAAATGCTAAGGGCCCTAAAATCCAGTAGAAATTGATGTAGACAACACTTCAATAATGGGATGAAGGGATCAAGACCCTTAGTGTTAAGGCTGCTCTCCATGCAGAGAGAGGCTTCTGCTCGTGGACAAAGTTCCCAGTCGGTTTACAATTCTAGGAGGAAAGCTGGCAAAGGGGGCACCTCCGATGCACATATTAAATGAATTAATGTGTGTAATGCATTTTGAAAACTGCCTGGCATGTAGCAAGTGCTCAAGAATGTAATTATTGCTATTATTATTCAACGATGTGTTATTATTACTCAAAGATGTGTTATTATTTTTATTACTACTGCTGTTATTGCAAGGTAGGTTATGAGATTTGGTACTGAAAAACTGGGACCATGGAAGAAACCCGGGTAAAAGACCCACAGGTGGGACCAGTGCTTGGAAATGAGGTGAAAACCTAGTTATCAGAACTGCAATGGTGTAATATCGAGATGGAGATAAGACTCTTGGAGCTGTTTAAATATCCCTCTGTTAGATCAGGATCAGTCCAGGCAGCTGAAGTTGACTTGAGTCTGATGGTGGTACCAGTGGGCAGAAAAGGGAAAAAGATGGGGGCCTCATGCAAAAGGGTCTTCTTCCTTTTGTTTTATTTTATTGTAGAGTGTCTAGTTTATTATGAAAGGGTTCTCCCAGTATGTACACAGGAACCCAACTATAAGTTTATCCTGCCCACCCCACCCCCACCGGCATACCAGCAGCAACAGGGTTCCTTCGTGGTACCTAGAAGAACCGCAGAACTGCTGGGGTGAAAACATCATCGATGTTTTAAAGTACCTGTGAAGCAGATGCAATGTTTAAAGTGTTTTTAAAGTACCCTGTGTTGTGTACTTTACACACTCTGAGGCAGTGTGATAAGGCTCTCAACACAGCGGCCTATCCAGGTAAGGTCATCCACCAGATGCCTTCTTCCAGGACTAAGAGAGACTCTCACTACACACGAGGATACTGAGACCCAAACTCCAAAAGCCAGAGCTAGGGTCCAGGGCACTGGTTCTTCTACAGCACCAGCGAGACACATCAGAATGACTGGGAAGCTTTCAACACTACACCTACAGGGCCCCACTCGGAGTCAGAGGGTTTGGAGACACCGTGACCAGGTGCAGAGGAGTGAATGCTCAGAGAGCAGGGATACAGGGCGTCATCATTCCTTGCCCTCCTTTTTTCACAGTTGTATATAACCAGATACATACAAAAACATACAGTTCACTTTTATTTATAATCAAATGGGCACTATGCTTTCAAGTGCCTAATTCCCACTTTAAAACTTCATGCTGTGGCACAGGGATATTGGCTCGGTGCTTTGTGACCGCCTGGAGGGGTGGGATAGGGAGGGTGGGAGGGAGGGAGACGCAAGAGGGAAGAGATATGGGAACATATGTATATGTATAACTGGTTCACTTTGTTATAAAGCAGAAACTAACACACCATTGTAAAGCAATTATACCCCAATAAAGATGTTAAAAAAGTAAATAAAATCAACTATATTTCAATAAAAAATAAAAATAAAATAAAATTCTAAAAAAAAAAAAAACTTCATGCTGGATGCTGGTGGCAAGCCAAGATACTACTTTTTTATGCATTAAATCCCACACTGGGCTTCAGGAGGTAGACTATAAGAGAAAATAATTCACCGTCATCCCCCTTTGCCATGAGACCGGTAGCTCTGTTCTGCCAGGTATTGATAAGAGAAGACAGCAAATTGGTGGACAAAACTCTTGTGGGAGAGACGCCTGGCTGGCTGAAATGCCAGACCCCACCCCAGAGGGAAACTGGCCCCTCTTAATCTAGAGTTATTCTCGGACCAGCATGGACAGCACCTAACCAACCATCTGCTACAATGAAAAGCATTAACTGACACCCATCCCTAGAAGCAAAATCAGGTGGGGGTGAAAGTTTTCTTTGCAAAACAAACATGGCCGTGTATACAGCTTATCCTCCAGCAAGGCTAAGTTGAGGGGACTTGAGTATCAAGGATAAGGAATTTAAGCCATTGATCAGGGTGCCACTGGGACTAGAAAAAGAGGTGTTACTATAAATTCCCTACAACAAAAAGAGGTCTAGAGCTTGATAAGGTTACGACAAAGGTCTCCTTTTTCTTGACATCTCAGCCAGTTCTTCCCTGATGTGCTGCAGAGAAACCTCATCTCTTTTCAGCTTTGCTCGCTTCAGTGCTTCCTGGTAGATCTCTTCTGCTTGTGCATATCGTTCTCTGTGCATCAGGATCGCAGTTAGATTCCTGAGCAGCACGTGGAGCTCAGGGTGCCCCACCTGTCTCGCCAGGTCTGATGCCCTCTGCGCGTGAACACAGGCCTCATCGGAGCGGCCCTGTGCATCCAGGGTGGTGGCCAGGTTACTCAGCAGCACGATGGTCTGTGGGTGTCTTTCTCCTAGTATTTCTTCAGAAATCTGCAAAGCTTTTTCATTCATCCTTTGTGCCTGTGATGGCTGCTTGGAGAACAGAAGGTAGCGGGCATGGGTGTCTAGGCACGTGCCCAAGAGGAGGTGGGTGTTGGCTTTCTCTTCCACTGACAAAGTGTCTTCTGATAATTCCTTTTCTCTTTCAATTTTTTCCTCTAGAGTTGAAATGCAGAATTCATAACCAACAAGAGCCAATTCCTGTCTATTCTGAGCAGCATAAATAGTGGCCAGCTTTAGAGAGATTTCTATTATTGCATTGTCTTCCTGTTCCATGGCCCTTCCAAGCAGGTAACTCATTGGTTTAAAAAGTTTTCCCACCCAATCGTAAGTGTAAGTGATGGCCTTCTTGTTATCACTCTTATAGGCAAGATGAAGAGCATCACACAAAATTAGCTCTGCCTCTGCTGGCTCATCTTTCATGATGCACAACTGCCAGCAGTGGCAGCAGGCCCGGACCCCGGCCACACGGCGCCCCTCGGCACGGCAGCACGTACACCGTGGGCGCCGGGCCTCCTGCTGACCCCGGCCCTCCTGCTGGCCCCGGCCCTGCCACCCCGCCGCAGCCGGTAACAAAAGGGTCTTCTTTAGTAATATTTTTAGTGTCAACTATAGCAGTATTTGAATAACTTAAAATGATCTAAAATAATTATTCGTATTTTTTCTACTCATTTCTGTGTTTAATCAGCAACGATTTAATATTAAGGCCAGAATGATACAATGAAAAAGAGCAATAAAACCATAACGAATTTATACTTCAAGATTTGTGAGGTTAGTGTCCAACCTCCACTGTGAAAACTTGGTGTTTCTGAAATGTCATCAGCTAAACATCCATGTGGCGAGTACAGTGGTGGAAGTTGGTGGGACACGGGGTTACTGGGCATGGGTGTCTGTCCTCAGGTATCTCTTGGAAGGATGATGATGTGAGAGAGGAAGGTGCATGGTGTCAGGTGAGCAGCCCCGCCTTGAACAAAGGTGTCCCAACATCGACCCACAAATACAATCAGAGCCTGATCAACAGCAAGCAATCCATCTGACACATTTAGAAAACTTACGGGGAAGAAAACACTGATGAAGTAATAGACACAGGGCTTCCCTGGTGGCGCAGTGGTTGAGAGTCTGCCTGCTGATGCAGGGGACACGGGCTCGTGCTCCGGTCCGGGAAGATCCCACATGCCGCGGAGCGGCGAGGCCCGTGAGCCATGGCCACTGAGCCTGCACGTCCGGAGCCTGTGCTCCGCAGTGGGAGAGACCACAACAGTGAGAGACCCACGTACCGCAAAAAAAAAAAAAAAAAAAAAAGACACAAATAAACCTGCCCTTTTTACTATATAAACACTTAAAATGTACCTACTGCAATTGCTATAAAACTGGAAGAAATACAGTCTGTTTCTCATATATCTTTCCTATATGATTTTTCAGAATTAAACTGTAACTGGCTCTGTGTCTTAAAATTGATCTGGCTGAAAACCTATTCATGGACTTAAAAAAACTGACTAGTGAATAATGAATTTCTAAGAAATCACTAATTGATTACAATAAAACAAAGCATAACACATGTACAAAATATGTACAATGATACAATGATACAATGACTTTTTGAATAGCTTAATCAGTGGATGAGTTAGTCAAATTTCATGAGTTTGAACATCCTAATAATGCATTCTCCTTGTCTTGATTAGATGACTTATGATTTTCCAGTGAACGAACATTCTGGCTAAAACTGCTGTTTCTTCTCACATTTTACACTAATATTTATTCTAGAAATTCCTGAAAAATCAGCCCTGACACCACCACGCCCACTTCCATCCCTCCCCTTGCAATGAAACAGTCTACAAGCAGCTGGCCACAGTCATTTGCCCACTGCTACCCTCCAGAAACTTCCCTGCATATTTTCCTTTGTGTTTATTTTAAACCTTAAATTTGAAGAGCAAGATGGTGAGGAAAACAAATTGAGCCTGACCAGGGCTCTGTGCAGTTGTTGGAGTCCTGGCTCGTCTGGTCACATGAAACATGGCTGTGGGATTTGGAGTCTGGTCAGAGAAGATTAAAGCGGCGGTGGCGCAGCATTCTTCACTTTAAACCTCAATATACTTCCCTGTGCACTAAATACACAGAGGTATTTCAAAGCCAAGTGTGTGTGTGATTAACGTAAGAAAGCGCCAGCTATGTGTGTCCACCTCAAGGTCCGGCCACATGTGCTCTTTCAGTCTGCAGGAGGCACCGACAGACAGGCAGAGCTGACAGGCAGATGTGGAAAAGGGATTAGGTGCTGGAGTTTTGGTCGAGTCCTTTGCCAAGTGAATGGTCCTGCAGGCTCCTGCCCGCACAAACTTGGTCATGGTATCTCTTCTTGCTTTTATTCCCCCACACAGAAATGAGAATGCGACCCCCCTGGCAATCACAGCACGAGACAACATAAACTCTAGCTTCGTATCTGGGGCAGCTGTGAGCCTCCATAGACTGTATGTGGCCTACGTGGACAGATTCTTTGGGATTATACGTAAACAAAGAAATGGAAAAGCAGAAAGTTATTTTTTCCCCACTTAGGAGTCACTTTCAAACCCGATATCATTATTTTTGAGTTTTTGCAACATAAAACATGCACCCATTTCTTTCGCATTTCTTCTTTTCTGTTTTCCTGATCACGTGTGTCTCAGGCACATTTTATCTGTCATGAGTCTCCATGACTTCCCTTCGCCCGTGTCTTTCTGTCTCTTCTGCACTCTCCCCCTTTGCCCCTCTGGTCCTCTCTGGGTCACGACTGCATTTAGCCAAGATAGGGCTGAGGTCAAGCAGCCTAGGTGTCTCCTTCCTCCTCCTTCCCACAGGCCCTCCCTCTGGGAGGGGCCATCCTCAGTCTCAGCCTTTATCTGGCAGCTCGCCCTCTAGAGGACCCCATGGATCTTCTCACAACCTCTAACCCCAGTAACCCCACCCCTGACCCTGGGAGCCCAGATCCTAATTCTGGAATGTGTCTGGCTTATCTGCAATCAGGTCCCTGAGTGAAACAGAAATTTAGTAGAGAATTAAGTTGCTTCCTTCGCTATTGACAAATGAGAGACTGCAACCTGACTAACTTAACACTGGGAAAAATGAGCTCGAAAGAGAAAGCCCTGGGCTCTGCTCAGGAGACCTCACTGAATGATAGGTGGGGTGGGCTTGACACCTTCCGGAAGCTCAGTCTCCTCATATTAACTAGAAGACAGTATAGTTGTTATTAAGATATTTATTAAAGTTCTTTTCCTGATAATCCCATAAGCCTACAAATAGGAAATTCTCTATAGAATGTAAGGGAAGGTAAAAATGGAAGGCACACTAAAATCTTCAGGTTGTGGTATTATGTTTTGGTTAAAATGTACCATGGCTCAGACATAGCTTTGTAAGGACCAATAAAATCTGGCCATAAAAAAATTATGGCTCCTAAGTGTCAGTAACATGACTTCCTGAGCAAGACAAGCACTCAAGTCCTTAGACACACTCCCTCCACCACACACCCCTCACAGAGGGGATCTCAGGAATGTAAAGAAGCCCAGAGTCTGGTGTAGCAGCTTTAGGGGGAGAGGAATTGGTGAAAACTGTTGCCATAATGAAGGCAAAGGGCAAGGCGGGGAGGTGGCAGACTGCGTACTGCAGCTGGTGTCAAACTGGGAGATGGTGCTCTGGGTACAGCTCCGTGCTCCTGACACAGGAAGTATCTCTCTCTCCATCTCCATCACTGTGTCAGCTATGCCCAGGAGCTGTTAGCACAGAGCCCTGAGAGGATCCTGTCCTGGAACCAGAGATGTGAGAGAAGAGGACAGGTAGGCAGATGGTGGTGCCATTTCTATCCTTGTCTACTCTCTATTATTAAATAGACCTGTTTCTTTTTCATTATTTAGGATCTTGCATTAAGAATGCCCAATTCTTAGACAGAGCTGAAATGAGCTGTCTTTAAACTTCTCACCATAGCTTAGAGTGCATTTTAAAATAGTTTTCCTGTTACTTATCAGAATAGTGTTGAAGAACAAATAAGATTATGAGATTAATGAGATTATAGCTACTGTGCTATTATATTGATACATGTGAGACCCTGATGACGTATATTTCCATATATGCATGTGTGCCAAGTAAGAGCTAAACAGTTAAGATGCTGTGGGTGGAAATTGTGCATAACTGTTTGGGAAAGTATTTCTGAATTTTAAAAGGGATATTATTGATTTTTTTCTTGCAGTAGGTTGTTTTGCTAAAAGACAAAAGCAAGTACGTAACAGCAGCCAAGTGATAAAAAAGACACTCTGGCTCCAGCTGCTTTTGGTAATCTGCAGCCACAAATATTCTTCATGGTATAAATGCTCTTAGTAGAGTTCAGACAGATCATGCAAATTTTTAGTTTTAAAATATTGCCATTTATGTGAACTTGTGATGTTTTTTGAATGTCAGACTTTGTCATGGTCTTGCAACTCTTTTTTTCCCTTTCCTTTAAAGACCATCATTTTGGAGACAAGAAGGAGGCTAGAGGATGAGGGTCAGCCAGTGACTAATGTTGCAGGATGCGATATAACCCTAAACAACAGTAGCCCCCACTGCTATTCTGCGGCATTCGGTGCCTCATGTTTGCTGGAAGTCAAATGTCAGAGGAGGTTCCTCACACTCATTCTTTTCGTTTTTCTCAATACAATTCCATACTGCTGACGGTCGGTGAAAAGTTCTTGGCACAGGGCCTGGGTAAGTGCTCAACAAATGCTACGTGTTAAGTCTGCTTCTGGTTTATTCTGCACCCTTTGAACGGTGAATTACAGGATGTGAGAGAGAGAGAGAGCATCACAGTCTGTCAGGAAAACAAGCCCCGCTGGGTGCCCAAGATCTAGAATAAATTAAGATGGGAGAGAACGAACTCAGGTTGCATGAGGGAATGAGGGCAAAGGACAAACATCCCTGTCCTCTTGCCCCATCCTGTTGGGTTTCTTTGGAATCCCCTTTGAGATAACCCCAGGCATTCCTGCTCTCTGAGCTCAAAGACCATCAGGGCCTGGATGGCAGGGTGGGTGGATGATGCAAATCACATGTGAAATAAGGGGCAGCAAAGTGGTGGACTTGGTACCAGGATGAGGCCTGGGATGTTTCACAGGTGTTTTAAAAGCTGTTGGAGAGAGTCTTTGGTAAGAGAAGTGACTGCTCTTCATCAGGTTTTTGCTGCAGATGAATTAGGTAGAAACTCTGCAGCCCAGTGGGGACACTCACTGCAATCACCTCCTCAGGTGTCCACCCCTGTGAAGGCCCAGAGCACGGTGAGTCCGGGCAAGGGCACTGGCTCTGGGGAAGGACAGCTCTGGGTTCCAGTCCAGGCTCAGCCACTTAGAAACTGTGTGATGTTTGGCAAGTTATTTAATCTCTCAGGGACTTAGTTTCATAATCCAAAACCAAATAAAAATACCTCCTTTGCCTGGTTTTTATGAGGATTACTTGAGATAAAGTATACAAAACCTCTGCTTAGAGAAACCGAGCCATATCTTTTTCCATGATTTAGGGAAAGCAGCCTTCCACCTTTTTAAAAGACCTATGATAAGTTAAAACAAACTTAAATAAGGTTACCAAACCATGTAACCAGCTTAATTTGCATAGAAACAATAGAAATATTTCTTAGACACACTACTGAGCAGTGAAAAATCCAAGATTGTTCTGGCCAAATTAAGAAAAAAACAAATAGAGTCTAGGGATGTTTTTCATTTTATGTATGAAATAAGGAAATGGCAAAGGAAGACTGAGGCTGTCTTAGCAACGATCATTCAAGGAAAGCAAGACTTCCATTAGCATTTAGCTACAGGTTAATATGTTTTGGTGAGAGGATTTGGGGTTAGTTTTAGAATTTTTGTCTGAAATCAGCAATTCATTTTTCCAGAGATCGCATGGAGTCAGGTAATGTCAAAACAGTGAAAACACAGAAGTGAGATGAGAGAGTTATTCTGGACCAAAATATTGGTGGGGTGTATGGTCCCCAAGACTCAGGTAGTAGCAGTTGTAATAATGCTCATGTTGATAATAATAATGGTGATAATAATAGTTGTAGTTGGCATTATAGGGGAAGTTACTGTGCAACAGGGAACAGGTCAAACACATTTCCTGCCTTTGCTCCTTTACTCACCCTAACAACATTCGGTACTATTTTTGATCCCCATTTCACAGATGGGAGAATCAAAGCACGGTTAGAAACATTGTCAGTGAACAAGTGAGAGGGGGACTGGGGAGCCTGCATTTGCAGCTCCTGGTGAGAAGCGTCATCTGGCATCTCTGAGATTACGGCTTCTGATAAACTTCATAGGGTTAAAACGGATTTGTTCACTGTTAATGCACTGACAAATTATTTTCCCACCTCACATTCCTGCAATATTCCTGTGGCTCAGGGCTTCTCAGCCTCAACACTGTTGACGCTTTGCAACAGATAATTCTCTGTGATGGGGGCTGGCCTGGCAGCTGTGGGGTGCTTAACCGCCTCTGTGCACTAGATATGAGCAACGCCTCTAATTGTGACCACCAAAAATGTCCCCAGACATTGCTAAATGGCTCAAGGTGTGTGTGTGTGTGTGTGTGTGTGTGTGTGTGTGTGTGTGTGTGTGTGGTTGGGAGGGGGGTGCTAATAGCCCTTGGCTGAGGACCACTGCTTTAGAGTATATAGAAATGCTTCTAACATAATCCCACAAATGTCATATATAGGTTAGTTATAGGAAAAGTTGCCTTGCCCAGGAACTGGTTATCTAGAATGGTCAGCACTACAGAATTCATGAACATTAGTAAGCCCACTGCCCTTTTCTTTTAAAACCACAACTCGTCTTCCTTTGCAGGAGCATTGCTGCTGGAATAATCTTTCATGTGTCATATTTTGTCTGAAACACAGGAACATTTGGTGCTAATACAGGATCTATATATCATCTATTGTATACGAGGTCTATTAGTTTTCTGTGGCTGCTGTGATAAATTACCTCAAATTTGGGTGGCTTAAATAAATTGATTGTTTCACAGCTCTGGGGACTGGAAGTCCAAAATCAAGGGAGAAGCAGGGCCTTGGACTCTTCAAAGCCTCTAGGGGAGGACCTTGTCTTGCCTCTTCCACCTTCTGGTGGTGGCTGGCCATCCTTGGCATGTTTTGGTTTGTAGGTGCATCTCTCCAGTCTGTTCTGTAGCCACATAGCATAATCCCTGGTCTGGTTCCAATTTTTTCTTCTAAGAACACCAGGCATTGGATTAGGGCCACCCTATTCAGTATGACCTCAATCTGCAAAGACCCTATTTCCAAATAAGGTCACATTTATGGGTACCAGGAGTTAGAGCTTGCATGGATCTTTTTTGGCGACAAAATTCCACCCACAGCACATGGTGTATTCCCACATAGTATAGAGCACGTATTGACTAGTTGTGTTTCTCCTTCCAGACCCACTTGTAATTTTTCATGCTCTGTTCTGGGCTGCATCCGCCAGCTCCTTGGTCTTCAGACTTGTGACTGGGTGACGCCAGGGGAAGGCCTCAGCAAACGATGGGTGGTCAGGAGGAATGCGTTAATTCCCTGGGCTACCTCCTTGCCCTGACACTGTGGGCTGGCTGTGCTGCTCTGTCAAAGCCCACAGCTACTGTCAGAAGGCCCTCTTGGTACATCTGCTGTCTCCAGGGCCTCTCGCCTCGCCCTGGTCCCAGCGTGGTAGTGAGTCGCTTGGCCATTGGCCCTAGTGAGGCACCATCCCTGTTTGTTTCCCTCAAGCCTATCTCCCTGGGCCAGCAGGAGTGTGCCCTCCGAGCTCTGCCAGACCCTGACATTGCAACACTGACACAGCAATAGTTTGTCTAGAAATGATGGCTGTGCCTACCTCTTTAAATTACAGCCCCAAACCTCATTTGAAATTCCTATTTCTTCTACCTCTTACATGAGCAAACAAAGTTTCTGACAGGTTGGCTCTGCACCACGTCAGATGAAGACACGCAGTCTCCTGTTTGGTCTTTGGGACGGATTGTGGTAAAGTCGCACTGGCCTTTGCAGGAAACAGGCTTCCATTTCAGGAACAATGCATGTTGCTTTTTGGCTTCTGAAATCTCATCTGCCCTCAGCAGCAGCAGAGCACAGGTGAGGAAAATTGGTCTCTTCAGCACTGAACCATTCAGAGCTTATCAATCATTCATCAAAATGGGAAGAAATTGCATTTCTGGGCTGGCCCACAGCATCTAGAGCCGAGTTAGGTGCCATTAAGCAGCTCTCCTTGGGGGGTAATGAGTGTCAAGGCTGGAGCTCTGTGGCTCCCTCCTTCCTTCCTGCTTCCCTCCCCCCTCCCTCTGTGAATGAACAGACCTCCCAGGTACCAGGTCTGGGCTACATCTGACCCTACTCACTGAGCTTTGCAAGAGAAGTACTAGTGATCATGAAAGGACGCCAATCCTGCTGATGGAAAAGGCAGTGCATGATAACTAGTCACCTTCTTTCTTCCTTCTCTCTTCATTCTCCCTAAGTTCAAAGGAAGCGGGGAGGGGGTCTGGGGCAGGAATGGGGGAGGGGAACTTTGGAAGGAAGAGAGAAGACATTATAGGTCCTGGAGAATAGAAGGTAGAGTGATGGGGTTGTGGAGTTTTTGCAGCTCTGGTGGCTTATGGAGTGTTTGGTTTGAGTGCACCGTCCCTGTCCTCTTATGTCTACTTGGCTCTGTGGAGGTATGAGGTGCTGAACTGAACTGGGCCTGGTGGAAAAGAAGCAGGAACTGCCTTTTAAGACTTAAGAGAAATCCTTCCTTCCCAGTTATCCAGCCAGCTCACTGGGGCAGGAAAAGAAGAGGGCTTAGGGCTCTGCCCACTGGCTGGAGCAGGGCGTTTCTCCCAGAACTCCAGGGAGTGAGGGAGGGTGACCCAGCCCAGCATCAGGTTTCATAAACAAAGAGGTCTCAGAGTTTCTGAAAGAACAAAAACTTACATGGGACAGTATATCACCCTTATCTGTCAAAGTACTGTATATTCTAAACAAATTTTTGAAGCTCTTATCTTCCAATTAAGTATTTATGATTGAATAAGTGCTAAGGAGAGAGTATAGGAGTAAAATATCCCAAATGCTACTTAATCAAGAAATGGAGAACACATAAAAGTACTGAGGGGAGTTGGAGGAGGAAATTCAGTGATCCGCGTACAAATTGTTCCGTTGATTTGGATGTGACCTAAAGGACACTTCCTGTGGCACATCGATCACTTTCTTCAGCACTTTCCAGGGCTCCAGTCTCCTGGGGATAGAAGTTCCAACACCTGAGGGCTTGACTTCACCATTACCTTTGATAAACTTTGCTTAACAAGCATTTTCACATATATATGAAATCCATTTTATTTCACAACCCTGTGAGGCAGACCTGGCAGGTGTGATATCTCCATGTTTAGATGAGGGACTTGAGGCTTAGAGAAGTTAAATGGCTTGCCCTAGATCAGAGATCTGATGAGGGCTGGAACCAGCTTTTCTACCAGTGCTTGACCCAGTGGACTCTCCACTGTGATGGGCTAGTTCTCCTGATAATAGAGAGTGTCTGCTCTTGAGGATATTGTGCAATGAGAATTATCGAAGAACTCTTTGGAATGTGGGGTTTGGAGGCAAGAGTTATTTACAATATTTGAGCCAGACACAGAAACTACTCTAGTTTAGCAGAAATCTCAAAGGATTCTCTAAAGTGGGATTTTTTTAAATCTAGAAAATTGTTTCACCTTTTATGAATTAAGGCCTAAAATTCATAAGGTTGACATGATTATTCTCATTTTATAGATGAGAAAACTGAGTCTCAGAGTTGTTAAGTAATGTGTAGTAAAGATTTTGGACTTGTCCAAAGAGAGTGCTGGCCTTTGCCCTTGACTTCTGGGAGGTAATCTGTATCACACCCGGTAGAATGCGTTCGTTTATGGTGGGGGCTGAACACACCTGACAGTCTTAAGGTGGGAGCTGGCCATACCAAAGAGACCAACCATGTGATTTAGGGTGGGGGCGAAGTATTATTTGACCTGGATGCTGAGTTCAACCATGAGGGTAATCATTCAATCCTGTCTAAGTAATGGAGCCTCAATAAAAACTCTTAAACTGGAAACTTGCAGGAGCCTCCCTGATTGGCAATACTCTATGCACATGATCACACATGGATGCTGAGAGGGTAGCGATGTCCTGAGGACCATAGAAACTTCACATTTGGAATCCTTCCAGACTCTGCCCTTTGCCTCAATTCACTTTCTGATTTTAATATGCACCCTTGCCTTTTAATAAACCATAACCATAAATATAACAGCTTTCGGTTCTGTGAGTCCTTCTCATGACTGTCATACTCGAGGGTGGTTTTGGGAATCCCCCAAACTTGCAGTTGGTGTCAAAAGTAAGGGCGGTCTTGTGTGGACTTTCCCCTCTAACTTTGCAGATGGTGTCAGAGGTTTTGAGCAGACTTGGCAGCCTGCAGGACTATGCCCTTGAACTTTGCATTTTGACTGACTCCAGGTAAGTGACCTATCCAGAGTCACCAGAGCCAGAAATGGATCTCACTTATAACACAAATACATAAAGCTGCATATGTAATCCAAAATGCTGCCAATCCTTTACTACAATGTACCCTACCAGGAATATGCCAAATAGTGCAGAAATTGCAAAAGCATCTTGCAGTAAAAACAATGGCAATCAGAGCATCAAGAATGTGGGAGGAATATGGAGAAGTCAGTCCACCAGGACATGAAGCAGAGGCTTTGAAAGGGAGTAGCTGGGAGATCTTGGAATTGGTTCAGTTGGCATGTGGCAACAGGTACAGTGATGACTCACATATCCTACCCTTCGTAGATCTTCAGGAAAACTCTTAGCTGCACTTAGCTGTGCTTCCATCCATCAAAAGCAGAGGTGGCTAAGCCTCTCTAGCATTTCATCCAAGAGCTAGCTGATGGGCCAAGATACAGTCATCAGAGACTCCAGCTTTCTAAGTCCCATTTCTACAGGCTTGTGGGCTACGCTAAGCCAGTGGAATGAGTTATGATTTGAAAGCATCACACATAATGTTATAACTATGGTTCATCCCAGGGGACTAAGTAAGGAATTCTGAGGTATGAACTAAACTTTCTTTCTGATTCATAGGATATGTGTGGGTGTGTGTGTGTGTGTGTGTGTGTGCGTCTGTGTGTCTGTGTGTCTGTGTATCTCCCTGCCCCCTCAAGTCAAACAGTCATTGTCCAAATGTGTAGAATTCAAATGAGTTCAACACATACTCACTAAGCATTCATTTGTCCAACCACTTTTTCTCCTTTTCATAGGAAAGATTGGTTTCAATTTATGAACAGCAATGAAAGGTTAGTTCACTTATGTTGTCTTTCTTATATAGTTTATACCCAGAATTGTGTTGACACTATCTCTTGAATATATACATACTATAATATGCTCAGTGTTTCACTTTGAAATGATTTCTGCCTTATGATGTCTGTGTTATGTATTAATAATAGGCAGCCTGCGGAGGCATGGTAGATTTGGCGCTGAGTGATTCTACCAGCTACACCTTACATAGAGTGCCCCCTTCAGGCTCTATTTTTGAACATTTTCATTCACTTAATAATTTCTTAATGTACCTCATTCAATTCTTTGACTATAAAAGGATGTCCTTACCTTTAGTGATTGAGGCTTCAGTCACACAAATATTTATTATATGTCCCAGGAGCTGAGCCAGGCATTGAGGATAAAAACACTGAACCTAACAGACCTGAATCCTGCCCTTGGGGAGCTTCTGTTCTCATGGGACACCTCCACCAAAACTCCTACTGTTGAGTGTCTAAGCTGGGTGTGTGGCAATTTGATTAGCAGATTATAGTGTGTCAAAGTAGGATGTGAGGGACTTACAGGGAGTCTTTGCTTAAAAAAACAAGTATTAATTTAAATATCCTTCTGATTGATGGAAGACAGGTAAGAGGTATATAGCCACTCTTTCCTCCTTTCCCCTCCTGTGAGATGGATTTTTTAACTCATAAATAATGAATTATAGAAAAAAATGTTTTACAGGGATATTTAAAATTAAACTATCACATTGTAAACTCTAAAATTAAAGGCTATTCTCAAGAATTAAAAAAATTTTCCCTTTGTATATGTACGTTATATGTTTCATGTGGATACCACTGGGATAAAGATACTTTCTCAAGTTCACACAGCCAGCAAGTGAGAGAGTAAAACCTCAAACCCAAACTAATTTCATTATAAGACCAGTGTTCAATTCTCTAAACTCTGGCTGACTTTCTACATCGCTACACATAGTTTTAACACAGTGATTACTATTGACATAAAACCCTGAAACTTAGTGCTATCTTGTTTTGAAACTTGCAGTGGCAAACAAGGAAAATACAAAAGATAGATTTCAATGTCACTGTAAGTCTAAAATGGAGACAACCTTTTAGGGGTATGAAATATATCTCTTGTGGGTCACATTAAGACCCTTTCTACTTGTTAGCTATATATCAGCTGTTCTCAAGTCAAAGAGCAGTTCAGATAGGCCTGACACTGCTGCTTAGAATACAGTTTGCTTTGGAGATGACTCTTTTCTTGTTATGATAGCATTTGGCATGAAAACAATTTCTGCTGCTTTAACTTTTTACTGAATTACATATCCAGAGGTAGTTTGACATGCAAGATCCTATGATGCCAAATACAGATCTTTGCATAGCTGTAAGATTTCAAAGAACAATTTAAGAAATTACGATCAATTTGTTTTTTATGTATCTGCTCTCATAATCTTATGGAGAAATAAAACAATCTCTTTAACACTGCTTTTGGAAAATTTTAAAGTTATCAAAAGAACAGATCTGAGAATAGAGAATAGGTATCTGCTATTGAAATGGTATTAGAACATCTCATTATCCTTTTATTGAGTTTGGATGTTGTTAGCAGATTGTTATCAACGTTATCATAAAATCTATTTGTAAATGTTTTAATTGAAGAAACACTCTGTCTTGACTTGCCAAAAAAATTAGAAATTGGAAAAGAAATTGAGCAACATAACCCACTTTTCTCAGGTGGGAATTACCCACACAGGTGTTCGGAAAAGGGGAATTTGGCATGACTATCAAATGGCCACGGGTGAAACAAACCAGAATTTCAAGTGTAGCCTGGAATTTGTAAACTACATTACTGTTGACAACACGCTTCTCTGCTTTTTGCTAGCATTACAAGAGAATAGTTTTATTGGATAAACCCAGACTATGAGGTGTGAACATACTTGTTCGGTTTTATATTCTAGTCAAATATAACTCGTAATAAAAATATGTTTATGATATATTATAACTAAGCTGTGTAATAATTAAGCACAACTAGTAAACAGTTTCCATAAATGATAAAATGTGTGTTCATTTACTGAGACAAATTCCATTTCTACTTTTTCTACTTATTTTTTAAAAATTTACTGTACTAATAATTAGTTTCGTATTTCCTATTTGGTCTAATATATGTAGGTTTTAGCATCATTATGTTCATCATAATGTTCATCATCATCAAAAAAAAAGAACACAAAAAGAGAGATATTCTGGATTTTACCTGGAAAGGCAGGGGAAATTGGTTGATGTTACACAACATGGACAGTGAGGATGCTCTTTGGAACTCAGAGGATCCTCTGGGGAGCCTCTTAGCATTTCCATATCCATTCGTAAAAGTTAGTGGAAAATGACAGCAACAAAAGCCAGAGCCTGAGGATTCAGACTCCTCTGGCATGAAGATTTGGTCATCCCGTTGGTTAAGAACCCTGACTAACTGAGGTCCTAGTTGAGGGTGTAAAATCTTGGAATTAGAAATGGAAGAAGGAAATTGTAAACATCAACCACAGGGCTCCCAAACCTCCCAGGTTTCTAAGTTTTAATAATTTCAACCTATTCCCTTTATTCCCTCAGTTCTGCTTCCTGCAGTGACTACACTTATGATACTTCTTTTTATCCTTTTAAAGAATTTTTTTTTACTGGAGTATAGTTGCTACAATGTTGTGTTAGTTTCTACTGTACAGCAAAGTGAATCAGCTATACATGTACATATGTCCCTTCTTTTTGGATTTTCTTCCCGTTTAGGTCACCACAGAGCATTGAGTAGAGTTCCCTGTGCTATACAGTAGGTTCTTATTAGTTATCTATTTTATACATAGTATCAATAGTATATATATGTCAATCCCAATCTCTCAATTCATCCCATCCCCCCCTTTCCCCCTTGGTATTCATACATTTGTCCTCCACGTCTGTGCCTCTATTTCTCCTTTGCAAGTAAGATCATCTATATGGGGATATATATATGCATATGGCTGATTCACTTTGTTGTACAACAGAAACTAACACAGCATTGTGAAGCAATTATACTCCAATAAAGATGTGTAAAATATATCCTTTAGTGCTTCCCTGGTGGTGCAGTGGTTGAGAGTCTGCCTGCCGATGCAGGGGACACCGGTTCGTGGCCCAGTCCAGGAAGATCCCACATGCCGCGGAGCGGCTGGGCCTGTGAGCCATGGTCACTGAGCCTGTGCGTCCGGAGCCCGTGCTCCACAACGGGAGAGGCCACAAGAGTGAGAGGCCCGCGTACCGCAAAAAAAAAAAAAAAAAAAAAAAATCATGTATACAGTTTTTCTAGATTCCACATTTATGCGTTAATATATGAATTTGATTTTCTCTTTCTCATTTACTTCACTCTGTATGACAGTCTTTAGGTCTAGCCACATCTCTACAAATGACCCAATTTCACTTTTTTATGGCTGAGTAATATTCCATTATATATAGGTACCACAACTTTTATCCATTCCTCTGCATGATGGACATTTAGGTTGCTTCCATGACATGACTACTGTAAATAGTGCTGCAATGAACATTGTGGTACATGACTGTTTTTGAATTATGGTTTTCTCAGAGTATATACCTAGCAATGGGATTGTTGAGTCATATGGTAGTTCTATTTTTAGTTTTTTAAGGAACCTCCATACTGTTCTCCATAGTGGCGATATCAATTAACATTCCTACCAACAGTGCGAGAGGGTTCCCTTTTCTCCACACCCTCTCCAGCATTTATTGTCTGTAGATTTTTGATGATGGCTATTCTGACTGGCGTGAGGTATAGTTTTGATTTGCATTTCATTGTAGTTTTGATTTGCATTTCTCTAATAATTAGTGATGTTGAGAATCTTTTTATGTGTTTGTTGGCCATTTGTATGTGTTCTTTGGAGAAATATCTACTTAGGTCTTCCACCCATTTTTTGATTGAGTTGTTTGTTTTTTTGATATTGAGTTGCACAAGCTGTTTGTATATTTTGGAGATTAATCTTTTGTCAGATTCTTCATTCGCAAGTATTTTCTCCCATTCCGAGTTTTCACCTTGTTTATGGTTTCCTTTGCTGTGCAAAAGCTTTTAAGTTTCATTAGGTCTCATTTGTTTATTTTTGGTTTTTTTGGTTTTCATGACTCTAGGAGGTGAGTCAAAAAAGATCTTGCTGTGATTTATGACAAAGAGTGTTCAGCCTATGTTTTCTTCTAAGAGTGTCTAGACTTACATTTAGGTCTTTAATCCATTTTGAATTTATTTTTGTGTATGGTGTTGGGGAGTGCTCTAATTTCATACTTTTACATGTAGCTGTCCAGTTTTCCCAGCACCACTTACTGAAGAGGCTGTCTTTTCTCCATTGCGTATTCTTGCGTCCTTTGTTGTAGATTAATTGACCATAGGTGTGTGGGTTTATCTCTGGGACTTCTATCCTGTTCCATTGATCTATATTTCTGTTTTTGTGCCAGTACTGTACTCTCTTGATTACTGTAGCTTTGTAGTATTGTCTGAAGTCAGGGAGCCTGATTCCTCCAGCTCCGAGTTTTTCACAAGATTGCTTTGGCTATTCGGGATTTTTCTGTTTCCATACAAATTGTAAAATGTTTTTTTCTGGTTCTGTGAAAAATGCCATTGGTAATTGATATGAATTGTATTGAATCTGTAGATTGCTTTGGGCAGTATAGACATTTTCACAATATTGATTCTTCCAATCCAAGAACATGGAATATCTCTCCACCTATTCGTGTTGTCTTTGATTTCTTTCATCAGTATCTTATAGTTTTCTGAGTACAGGTCTTTGCCTCCTTAGGTAGGTTTATTCCTAGGTATTTTATGCTTTTTGTTGCAGTGGTAAATGAGATTTTCTCCTTAATTCTCTTTCTGATCTTTCGTTGTTAGTGTATAGGAGTGCGAGAGGTTTTGGTGTATTAATTTTGTATCCCGCGACTTTACTAAGTTCACTGATTAGCTCTAGTAGTTTTCTGGCAACATCTTTAGGATTTTCTATGTGTAATATCATGTCATCTCCAAACAGTGACAGTTTTACTTCTTTTCCAATTTGGATTCCTTTTATTTCTTTTTCTTCTCTGATTGTGTGGCTACAACTTCCAAAACTATGTTGAATAAGAGTGGTGACAGTGGATACCCTTGTCTTGTTCCTGATCTTAGAGGGAATGCTTTCAGCTTTTCACCATTGAGTATGATGTTAGCTGTGGGTTTGTCATACTTGGCCTTTATTATGTTGGGGTATGTTCATTCACTCTATGTCCACTTTCTGGAGAGTTTTTACCATAAATGGATACTGAACTTTATCAAAAGCTTTTTTTTTTTTGGTATCTATTAGATGATCATATGGTTTTTATTATTCAATTTGTTAATGTGGTGTATGACACTGACTCATTTGTGGATACTGAAAATTCCTTGCATCCCTGAGACAAATCCCATTTGATCATGGTGTATGATCCTTTAGTGTATTGTTGGATTCGGTTGGCTAGTATTTTGTTGAGGATTTTTGCATCTGTGTTCATCAGTGATATTGGTCTGTAATTTTCTTTTTTGTGTTATATCTTTGTTTGGTTTTGATATCAGGCTGATGGTGGCCTTGTAGAATGAGTTTGAGAGTGATCCTCCCTCTGCAATTTTTTGGAAGAGTTTGAGAAGGATATGTGTTAGCTCTTCTCTAAATGTTTGATAGAGTTCACCTGTGAAGCCATCTGGTCCTGGACTTTTTTTTGTTGGAAGATTTTAATCACAGTTTCAATTTCATTACTTGTGATTTGTCTGTTCATAGTTTCTATTTCTTCCTGGTTTAGTTTTGGAAAGTTGTACGTTTCTAAGAATTTGTCCATTTCTTCCAGGTTGTCCATTTTATTGGCATGTAGTTGCTTGTAGCAGTCTTTTATGATTCTTTGTATTTCTGCAGTGTCAATTGTAACTTTTCCTTTTCATTTCTAATTTTATTGAGTTGAATCCTCTCACTTTTTTTCTTGATGAGTCTGGCTAGTGATTTATCAATTTTGTTTATCTTCTTAAAGAACCAGCTTTTAGTTTTATTGATCTTTGCTGTTGTTTTCTCTGTTTCTATTCATTTATTTCTGCTCTGATCTTTATGATTTCTTTCCTTCTGCTAACTTTTTTTTTCTTTTGCTCTTCTTTCTCTAGTTGCTTTAGATTTAAGGTTAGGTTGTTTATTTGAGAGTTTTCTTGTTTCTTGAAGTAGGATTTTATTGCTATAAACTTCCCTCTTAGAATGGCTTTTGCTACATCCCATAGGTTTTGGGTCATCATGCTTTCATTGTCATTTGTTTCTAGGTATTTTTTGGTTTCCTCTTTGATTTCTTCAGTGATATCTTGGTTATTTAGTAACATACTGTTTAGTCTCCATGTGTTTGTAGTTTTTACAGTTTTATTTTTCCAGTAATTGATTTCTAATCTCATAGCTTTGTTTTCAGAAAAGAAGCTTGGTACAATTTCAATTTTCTTAAATTTATTGAGGCTTGATTTGTGACCCAAGATGTGATCTATCCTGGAGAATGTTCTGTGTTCACTTGAGAAGAAAGTGTACTCTGCTGTTTTCGGATGGAATGTCCTATAAGTATCAATTAATTCTATCTGGTTTATTGTGTCATTTAAGGCTCGTGTTTCCTTGTTGATTTTCTCTCTGGATGATCTATCCATTGGTGTAAGTGGAGTGTTGAAGTCCCCCACTATATTGCGTTACTGTTGATTTCACTTTTTATCGAGGTGTTAGCATTTGCCTTGTGTATTGAGTTGCTCCTATGTTGGGTGCATAGATATTTACAATTGTTATATCTTCTTCTTGGATTGATCCCTTGATCATTATGTAGTGTCTTTCCTTGTCTCTTATAACAGTATTTATTTTAAAGTCTATTTTCTCTGATATGCATAATGCTACTCCAGCTTTCTTTTGATTTCCATTTGCATGGAATATCTTTTTCCATCCCCTCACTTTCAGTCTGTATGTGTCCCTAGGTCTGAAGTGGGTCTCCTTTAGACAGCATATATATGGGTCTTGTTTTTGTATCCATTCAACCAGTCTATGTCTTTTGGTTGGAGCATTTAATCCATTTACATTTAAGGTAATTATCAATATGTATGTTCCTATTACCATTTTCTTAATTGTTTTTGTTTTTGTAGGCCTTTTTCTCCTCTTGTGTTTCCCACCTAGAGAAGTTCTTTTAGCGTTTGTTGTAAAGCTGGTTTGGTGGTGCTTAACTCTCTTAGCTTTTGGTTGTCTGTAAAGCTTTTGATTTCTTCATCCTTGGTGGGTAGAGTAATCTTGGTTGTAGGTTTTTCCCTTTCATCACTTTAAATATGTCCTACTACTCTTTCTGGCCTGCAGGCTTTCTGCTGAAAAATCAGCTGATAACCTTATGGGGATTTCCTTGTATATTATTTGTTGATTTTCCTTTGCAGCTTCTAATATTTTCCCTTTGTATTTAATTTCTGTTAGTTTGATTAATATGTGTCTAGGCATGTTTTTCCTTGAATTTATCCCGTATGAGGCTCTCTGCACTTCCTGGACTTGAATGACTATTTCCTTTACCATGTTAGGGACATTTTTGACTATAGTTTGTTCAAGTATTTTCTCAGGCCCCTTCCCCTTCTCTTCTTCCTCTGGAACCCCTATAATTTGAATGTTGGTGCATTTAATATTTTCCTATAGATCTCTGAGGCTGTCCTCATCATTTCTTTTCATTCTGTTTTCTTTATTCTGCTCCACAGCAGTCATTTCCACCATTCTATCTTCCAGCTCACTTATCCTTTGCCTCAGTTATTCTGCTATTGATTCCTTCTAGTGTATTTTTATTTCAGTTTTGTGTTGATCATCACTGATTGTTTGTTCTTTAGTTCTTCTGGGTCCTTGTTAAATATTTCTTGTATCTTCTCGATGTGTGCCTCCATTCTGTTTCTAAGATCTTGGATCATCTTAACTATCATTACTCTGAACTGTTTTTCACGTAGGTTGTCTATTTCCTCTTCATTTTTTGGTCTTGTGGGTTTTTACCTTGCTTCTTCATCTGCAACATATTTCTCTGTTGCCTCATTTTGTCTAACTTACTGTGTTTATGGTCTCTTTTCCACAGGCTGCAGGGTCATAGTTCCTCTTGATTCTGTTGTCTGCCCCCTGGTGGGTGAGGTTGGTCCAGGGGCTTGTGTAGGCTTCTTGTTGGGAGGGACAGGTGCCTACACTCTGGTGGATAGAGCTGAGTCTTTGCCTCTGATGGGTAGGGCCTCATCAGGTGGTGTGTTTTGGGGTGTCTGTGATCTTAGTACGACTTTAGGCAGCCTGTCTGCTGGTGGGTGGGGCTGTGTTCCTGTCTTGCTGCTTTTTGGGCATGAGGTATCTAGCACTGGAGTCTGCAGTCAGTTCGGTGGAGCTGGGTTTGGTGTTGAGATGGATACCTCTGGGAGAGCTCCTGCTGATTAATATTACCTGGGCCTGGGAATTTTCTGGTGGTCCAGCATACGGGATTTGGCACTTCCACCCTGGAGGCCCAGGCCCGACCCCTTGCTGGGAAACTAAGAGCCTTCATGCCATGCTGCCACAGGAAAAAGAAAGAAAAGAAAAAAATAAAAGGAAAAGAAAACAAACAAAACCCAAGACAAATAACAAAAACAAACAAACAGCAACAACAACACAACACATGCACACAAACAGAAACACCAAATCCAAGACAAATGATAACAACAAAACCAAACTAACAGAAAAAAAGAGGCAGACAGAAAAGAAAAAGACAAAAAGCAAAAAACTAAGAGAATAAACAAACAAAAAGAATTTTAAAAATGAGAACAATCAATAAGGAGTTAAGTAATAAAAACAAAAAATGAAAAATAAAATAAAAACAGAAAGCAAACAAAAAAAGCAAAGAGAATATAAAATAAACATATAGAAACAATCAAAAAAAGAAAAACTAAAATAAAATTAAGGGCTTCCCTTGTGGTGCAGTGGTTGAGAGTCCGCCTGCCGATGCAGGGGATGCGGGTTCGTGCCCTGGTCCGGGAGGGTCCCATGTGCTGCGGAGCAGCTGGGCCTGTGGGCCATGGCTGCTGGGCCTGTGTGTCTGGAGCCTGTGCTCCACAGCGGGACAGGCCATGGCGGTGAGAGGCCCGCATATCGCAAAAAGACATAAAATAAAATAAAATAAAATAAAGTTAAAAACAAAGAACAAAAATAAAAAGGCACAAAAAGACAAAAAAGTAAAGTAAAATAGAAAAATATATATTAAAAAAATAAAAAATAAAAATAAAGGATAAGAAATAATAAAAACAACACCACCATCAACTGAACAAAATGAAACAAAGAAAAAAAAAGAATAATAGTAATAAGTATATTTTCCTGGGGCCTCCTCTGTCAGTGTCCTTGCTCCCTCAGTGAGCCAGAGCCAATCCCCACCTCCACTGGAGGCCCTCCAATACCTCTAGGTCAGTCTCTGGACCTGCTGTGGGCACTGTGGGGCCAGCTCAGACTCTGACCTGGCCCACATCCTGTGTGTACTTGCCCCCAGAGGCCACTGCTGCTAAGACTAGACCCGTCTCCATTGTGGGAACACTCATTGCCTATTCAGATATTCCACAGACACAGGATTTACCAAACCAATCATGGGGATTTAATCTGTGACTTATGCAGGTGCATAAAAGATTTCCATTCCTCTTCCTTAGTCACACCGTCCCTGGGGCTAACTTTTGGTTTTGCCCCACCTCTGCATATGCGCCACCCACAGGCATCTGTTCCCTGCCCAGGTGAGAGGGAGTGAAAGCAGCAGCTGATTGGGGCACACTTACTCCCTCAGGCCAGCGAGAGGTACGGCAGCCACAATTGGGATGTGCGCAAATTGCCATGGCGATGGGGACCAGCAGGCAATTGCAACAGACTGGGGTGCGCTCGCTCTGGTGGGAGTCCCTCCCAGTGTCCACAGAGGCAGAGGTTGGCATGTGGGGGTGGTGGTGGCCCCACCCCTTGCACACCACTCAACAATGGTGCCTCATTTCCTAGGCAGACCACACTTCCTCTAGGGGAGTTCCTGGCCACAGAGCCTCTTACTCCCATCCCCTCTGTTGTATCCGGGCAGCCAACAGTGGTCCTCTCCCCCAATGCACTCTCTTAACCCCACTCTTTAGCACTCAGTCCCCACCAGCATTGCCGGATTCCTGTCTCAGGCTGGGGTGCCCAGGGCTGATTCCTGAGGGGACTTTGGGATGGGCAGCGCTCAGGACCCCCAGGGCCTATGCATGTGGAGGCCTTGGCTTGAGGGGTTGGTAAGCCTGCTCAGATGGTTGCCCCTCCCAGTGCCTGCAGAGGCTGAAGGAGCCAGTGGGTGGGGAAAGGGGTAGTAATGGCAGCCCTACCCCTTGCACACTACTCAGCAATGATACCTTGCTTCTATGGTGGAGCACCTTACTCCTGTCCCTTCAGGTTGTCTTTTCACAGCCAACAGCTGTCTCCTGCCTGGCTCCATGCTCCAAACCCCACTTTCCAGCAGCAAACCCCCTCTCTGCAACAGGAGACTCATGCCTCAGGCTGGGGTGCGCAGAGCTGCGGTGCAGACCACGCATGCAGTTTTTACTTTGTCCTGCCTTCCACAGACCATCTGCTGCATTCACCTTTGATCTCCCGAAGGTCCCTTTCTGTCCCAGCTGATTTCCTCACTGTGAGGGGGTTTTTCTGAGTGTGGGGACCTCCCCTCACCTTCAGCTTCCCACCAAATTTGCTGGTCTCTTTTTTGATTCCTCCTTTCCTTTTTTCTTTCTTTTATCCTACGTGGTTGTAAGGGGATTTTTCTTGTCCTTTTAGGCATCTGAAATCTTCTGCTAATGTTCAGCAGGTGCTCTGAGAGAACTGTTCCATTTGTAGATGATTCTTGATGTACTTATGAGGAGTGACAAATTCCTTGTCCTCCTATTCTGCCACCTTCACTCCTCCTCCTCAGAGCAGGACTTCGAACCTAGGTTTAAAGGATTCTAGCACCAGTACTCTTCACCCATTTCACCCTGGGCCCTCATTTCCCTTAAGGATCAGACAGTTTAAATAAAGACCAGTTTTCCTCTCCCTTAGTCCACAAAATTCTGCCAGATCACTGTGAGCAAGACACAGCAGGTACATTTGGCAACCCTGAGACGTGAGTGGAGGAAGCTTCTCGGCACCCCTCCCCAATGTGACCCAAAGACGCAAAAGTCCCAGTCTGCCCTCTTGCAGGAGAGAGAGGTGCCTGCCTACCAGGCTGAACTAAAGCCTGTCCACAGTTGACTAGGTCTTTCCTGCACCCAGAGGACCCTAAGGCTTCAGCCCACTCCCAGCCTGGGTACCCTGGACCCGCGCTCTAGGAAGCTGCAGACTGGGATCGACTGCACGGAGGTCGTGGATGGGAAGATGCAGGCAGCGGAAGAGGCCTGTCCCCAAAGTCACTTTCAGGCCTCTTGTGGAATCCTGGATGTTTCCACAGGTCGTGGTTGGTCAGCTTTTCAAGAATGCCCCCGCTGCTGTAGCTGTGTCTGAAATGGCTGCAGGACAGTGCATTCTCGGGTCCCCCCAAACGAGTCTCCTCTTCCTCCTCCTGGGGACCCTGTGCTTCTTTCCAGGTGGGAACCTCAGTGTTTCTGCTCTTTTTATCCTTTTAGTTACCTATTTAACAGCTTTATATCTAATTATTATTTATATTAAATTATCTCTATTCAAACATCCAGTGTAGTTTCTGCCTTCTGACTGGACCTTAATGTATATAGTTCTCTTATTCAATACTTCAATTTATAATCCCTTCCTGTTTCTTAAAACTCTAGAGGCCTTGAGCATGACTTCCCATCTTCCTAGTTGTCTTACTAGGCCTACAGCACTGCTCATAGATCAGCCTGTCTTCAGCAGTGCTGTGAATATCAGAATGTAGGACCCGGGGAGCTATTGAGGATTCTTGCACCGAGGGTGGTGTGAGAGAAGCTGAGAAAGGGGAGCAGGTGGGGAGATCCCACAACAGGCAGACTCGCTGGGAGTCTGTTGCAAGTCCTGTGCACTGTGAGGACCATTTGTTTTGGGGCTGTAGCAGTGGGAATCACACTGCAGATCCCGAATGCAGAGTGAAGGGAGCGCTGTGACAGAGGGCTTTAGGAAAGAAAGTTTTATGCCTTTTCTCCTAGAAAGCCATTAGCTTGGATGTAGGGGGAAGAAGGCAAGTCAGTCTAGATTGTAGTGGAGCTGGGTGTGGGCTTTATTGGTGCTTTAGTGAATCAAAGTCTTTATATTCCTTAGTGGGTTACTGCCCTGTGCTTAGGATGAGATGTGGAGCATGAACCTTTCTCTCAGCATCTTTGTTCCACTCTCAGATTTCAGCTGCTTTTGCATGACTGTGCCATGGAGGGGTGTATCTCCGTGCCATCTACTGATGGTAGATGACTGTTCTTTGGTATTTGCTGTAAGACTTATCATGGGGAGAAAATGTTTCTTGGTTTTCCTGCTCCAGCCTCAGTCTCAGGGAGGCCTATGTGCTTGAATCTCAGGGATAGGATTTTTTAGAAATTCCTGATCCTCCCCAACAGGAAATGCCCTCTGCCTCTGACTTGGTATAAAGTCTGGAGTACAGGCAAGTTTTCTGTGTCTCCACAGAGGCAGGGGAGCACTGCCTTATGCCAGTGGAGTGTCTTGGATGGTGGATTTCTTACCTATATTCCTTCCTCAACAGCAGAAAATGACAGTGAAGGATCTGGGAACAGAAGGTAAGTTCCTGCTCTTCCTTCATTGGCTGACAGCTTTTACTGGTCATATTAAGGGTACTTTGTAGTTTCAAATTGTTCCTTTTTCCAGAAATTTGTGTGGACTACCTCAAGAGTTCCCCAAAGTAAATACCAAGATTTGGGGGCTGACTTTGAACTTTTGGAAAAGCAAATTCTTCTAAATCATCCCCATCGTTCTTCTTGACCACTAGATTCTCCTTGTAGATTACTTATAGTTTATTTGTCTTTAGTTCTCACAGTGCAGGTAGTTCCTCATTTCACCCCCTGCTGCTTTGTAGATGAGAAAAGGAATCTTAAGCAACTTTTCAATTTAAAAGGGTGAAAATTACTCAAGGTTAAAAGAGTTAACTGCATTATTCTTCATTGTAGATATCTGAAAGTTATATATTGTGAACAGTCAAGTTACTTTAAAATAAAAAAAATAATTGATTTCATGTTTTTCTGTTTTTAAGTTAGATTTGTGGGCTAGGATGAAGTCGGGAAGAAGGGAGTTTTTCTAAGTACAGTGCTCAGTTATTCTGAGGAAGTAAGGTGCATGAGGATAAAAAATTCTTCTGTGCATCTTAGAAGGGCAGTGGCAGTTCTTCATGACTAGGATGATATATGGAAACTGCTTTTACCATATGGTCAATTGCATTTGATGCAGAAAAATTCACAACTGCATGTTTCTGGGGCATCCAAGGTTAAGATTTTAAGATCACTTAAGATTTTTGAACTGATCTCTTAGAAGATTGACTTCTGGTCTGCCCTTTTTCTCCTGTGGGATATACTTTTTTTTTTTTTTTTTTTTTTTGCATTAATGATGTTCAGGTATGTGCTCTGTCTTTCCTTTTACGTACTGTTTCTACAACTTGGATCACACTCTTAGGTCATAGACTTCTGAAAGAATTAAATAACTTTGTGTATCTTTTCAAGTACATCTCATTATGTACAAATTTTGTAATAAGAAAAATAACACTATTTTTTTTCTGTGAGAAATAAGGATATTTCATTCTGAAGAAATAATAGTGAGTCCCTTGCACCTGTTTATAAAGTGGAGATATCTTCATAATTCATCATCCTGGCTTCTGTAAGTGTCATGCCTACTTTGTTTAAGGGAGTCCCTTGTCCTGCACAAGGTGTAAGTTCATAGGCAAAATTTTCAAAGTAATTATCTTCACCATATTTTACACTGTATTTACCTTTTTCTTATTTCACTTAACAGAATGTCCTATAAATGATAAAGAAAAGAGAGAGCATGCTTTATAAAAGTGAAATGAATGTGTTCTAAGAACTTTTGAGGTTCACTTTCAATGAAGTTATGGTTACTTGATTCTTACTGCCTTGGGCTTTGCTCTGGTGCCCCCTTGGCTTCTAAAAGAACTGCAGTCCAAACTGGCCTTGCAAGTTGGTACCAAGAGGTCTCTGAAAGGCAGACAACACAATTGCATTTAGCTGTTCTTTCTCTCTCTTAAACACTTGTGTTTCTGAGGACACGTGTTCTCCCTGTGTGCTAACATGTGTTAGTGTCCACAGCCATGCCATTCTGTGATGCCAGCCAGCCCTACTCTCCTCCTTTTTCGTGAATTACTCAACATTTTTGTGCTCTCAGAACCTTGTAACTCTCTCATTGAATGTATCACACATTGAATTTTTGTTTATATTCTTATTCCCAGTGTAAGCTTGATGGCAGAGAACATGCCCTATTTTTTTATTGACAAAATCTAGCGTAATAGTTTCTCAAGAAATATTTGATTAACTGAGGTGCATGGAGTGTATTATTTATTGGAGGCAGTAGTGCAGTATTTAGAAATCACAGGTCTTGGGGACTCCAATATCAGTTCTGGATCTTTATTCACTAGCTGCTCTTACTTTTCTAAACCTGATACATAAAATACAAATTTGCTATCTGTGGAGACAGAGTTAGAGCAACTGGCATATGATCCATTTCTACTCCTGATACTCCTGATTAATACCCAGGGGAAACAAGAGAAGGCAGGCCACGAGTCCAGTCTCTTTATAAACAAGGCATCTAGGCCTCCAGGCCAACAGATTAGTGATGCTCACTAAAAGGAAGAATCCTTATCTCTGGTATGTTTTCAGCAGGATGTCTCTGGTTTAAGGCTGCTTGTAAGACCTACAATCTATGTATTTATGAGGCATGGCTCCCTGAAGAATGTCATACAAGCTGCACAAAACTCCAGATTAAAATGCACATGTTTCATAGCTTAACTGCTCCTTGCTGTGTGTGAGGTAAACTACAAATCTCCTTAGAGAGCTCACCCATTACTCTGGGCCACAGAGTGTGTGCCACTATGAAAAGGAAAGACCTGGACATCTGGGACATCCAGAGTGCTCCCTGCTTTGCTTGTGCCCCTTGATTGCTTGTATCTTTGAAATTATTAGTAAAGCTTGACCTTGGGTAAGTTCTGTGAGGCTGCGAAACTGATTCAATAATGCCAACTTAGCTTAGCTCACTACCTCATGGAGTTCTTGTGAGGATTAAATGATTGAACACTTGTCACGTACCTAGCATAATACCTGGCATATATTAAGTACTTAAAAGTTTCACTATTGTTATTATTGGTAATAATTAGTAATAGTATAGTACAGGTAGTAGAAGGAGCAGCAGTAGTTTGGTGGTACCAGGTGTGGGCTGAAATGACCAGTGGTTCTTTACACTGTATGTACCTACCTGTAAGTCTGTTCTATTATATACAATAGCTGCTGGTTGTAACTTTGTCTCCAACAGCTCAAGTGTATAATTCAACTTCGATTAGTGAGTCAACTATTATTTATTAAATGCTTACAGTATATCAGACACTTTTCTAAGCTTTATTTAAAATTTTTGCTATCAAGACAAGGCAAAATAAAATAAGTTAATTACTTATTATTCACAGATGAGCTATTTCTTTAAGTAGAGGAGACTCAGTCTCAGCTTTTGGAGTTTCTATGAACACCTTACTCACTGTCCCTTCTTATAAAAATATATTGGTCACATGACCTATAGACTGAATGTTTTTGTCACCCCCCCCAAATTCATATGTTAAATCCTAATGCCTAACGTAGTGGTATTTGGAGGTGGGGCCTTTGGGGAGTGATGAGGTTGTGAGGATGGAGCCCTCATGAATGGATTGGTGCCCTTATAAAAGAGACCACAGAGAGCTCCCTTGTCCCTTCTGCCATGTGAGGACATAGTAAGAAAATAGCTATCTATGAACCAGAAAGTGGGCGAGGGTCCAGACACTGAAACTGCTGGTGTCTTGATCTTTGACTTCCAGCCTCCAGAACTGTAAGAAATAAATATCTGTTGTTTATATAGCACCCAGTTTATGGTATTTTGTTATAGCAGCCTGAGTGGACTGAAACAGCATACAGTATCCATAACTGTAATGATCTTTCCCATGAGGAATATTTAATTCCCTTGAATAAAAATAAGGGATGTCCTTGCTTTTCCAGTGGCAATGGATTGCCAGATTACAAGGCCTGTAACACCATCTCTGCTTCATTTTGTAAACATGCTTCCATCTCTCTGGAGAGGTTCCCTGGAGACCTCCTTATTCCCTAGATATATCCATGCCAGATGTTAACCAGACAAGATGAACTTACAAGTGTACACCAGTCCCTTTTTGTTCATATGGGAGCAAATAAGTGAATGTATTCTAATTTTTGCATCACATTTTTTCTTTATATGTTATCTTTAGAAATGTGGAAGTTATTGAGAAAGAGATAAAGACAATTAAAGTATTTATTATAGAAATTATTATTGCTCGTATTTATTATATAAAGTAAGTGTGGTGAGAGATGAAAGGCAAATAAGCTAGCAGCTTGGGCTTATTAGGCAGAAAAATAGCTCTCTATAAATTTTATGGTCTTGTTGGATATGCTACAGTATACCGTAATCTTGAAGACTTTTTTTAAAAATTATTCACAAAAGCTAGTAATTTCCAGGGACTTAAGTGTCAGTTGAGTGCAATAGTATAAATTTATTAGAAAATTAATAAATTTATATAACATGAGTATTTTGTGATTATAGCTGATGCCAAAAAATATGCAGAAATGTTTGTGTTCACATACATCTAAATGGAAAGAGGCTTCCATTTGCCTGTCTTTTACTACACTGGTCTCAACAGTTTCTCTGTTTTGAAGTAGATGGAAAAGTGTATCAAGTCCCTGACTGAAGCATCCCCTGATTGCCATGAAGCCAGAAGAGACATTAATGAATTACATCCTCCAAATAGGGTGTTTCCTTCATGAGTGCAATGGAAGTGATTTATAAAATTTGTAAAAGTTGCCTATTTGGTACAGGGAAGGTATCAAATATAGAAATCATTTTTCATGTTGGGATGTGTCAGGGGCAACTATTAGTCAGGAGGGGGCTCTAACACAGCGGATTGTCTGGAAGGGATGTCCAAGGCAAAGCCTGACAAGCTGAGTCAGCTATGTGGAGCTTTTAAAAATTAATTTTTATTGGAGTATAGTTGATTTACAATATTGTATTAGTTTCTTCTGTACAGCAAAATGAATCAGTTATACATATACATATATCCACTCTTTTTTAGGTTCCTTTCCCATATAGGTCAGTACAGAGTATTGAGTAGAGTTCCCTGTGCCATACAGTAGGTTCTTATTAGTTATCTATCTTATATAGAGTAGTGTGTATATGTCAACCCCAAAGTCCCAATTTATCCCCCCCGATTCCCCCTTGGTAACCATAGGTTTGTTTTCTACATCTGTGACTCTATTTCTGTTTTGTAAATAAGTTCATTTGTACCATTTTTTCAGATTCCACATGTAAGTGATGTCATATATTTGTCTTTCTCTGTCTGACTTCCTTCACTCAGTATGACAATCTCTAGGTCCACCCATGTCACTGCAAATGGCATTATTTTGTACTTTTTTTTTATGGCTGAGAAATATTCCATTGTATATATGTACCACATCTTCTTTATCCATTCCTCTGTTGATGGACATTTAGCTTGCTTTTATGTCCTGGCTATTGTAAATAGTGCTGCAATGAACATTGGGGTGCATGTACCTTTTTGAATTACGGTTTTCTCCAGATATACGCCCAGGAGTGGGATTGCTGGATCACATGGTAGCTCTAAAACAAAAATAAACAAATGGGACCTAATTAAACTTAAAAGCTTTTGCACAACAAAGGAAACTGTAAACAAAATGAAAAGACAACCCACAGAATGGAAGAAAATATTTGCAAATGAAGAGACTGATAAGGGATTAATCACCAAAATATACAAACAGCTCATGCAGCTCAATATCAAAAAAACATACAACCCAATTAAAAAATGGGTGGAATATCTAAATAGCTATTTCTCCAAAGAAGACATACCGATGGCCAAAAAGCACATGAAAAGATGCTCAACATCACTAATTGTTAGAGTAATGCAACTCAAAACTACAATGGGGTATTACCTCACACTGGTCAGAATGGCCATCATGAAAAAGTCTACAAACAATAAATGTTGGAGAGAGTGTGAAGAAAAGGGAACTCTGCTACAGTGTTAGTGGGAATGTAAATTGGTATAGCCACTATGGAGAACAGTATGGAGGTTCCTTAAAAAGCTATGTGGAATCTAAAAAAAAGGGAACAAATGAACTTAGAAGTAGTCACAGATGTAGAAAACAAACATATGGTTACCAGGGGATAAGGTGGGGGAGGGATAAATTGGGAGATTGGGATTGACATATACACATTACCTTATATAAAATAGATAACTAATAGATAACTAAGAACCTACTGTATAGCACAGGGAACTTTACTCTCTGTAATGGCCTATATGGGAATAGAATCTAAATAAAGAGTGGATATATGTATAACTGATTCACTTTGCTGTACACGTGAAACTAACACAACATTGTAAATTAACTAGACTCCAATAAAATTTTTTTTAAAAAGCTATGTGGAGATTTTGCCTCTGGCTGCTGTTACTCACCTTTTAGTTGTGCATGAGTCATTTTTGTGGTCACTAGATGGCAATGTAACACCAACGAAAAAGCTAGGAGCATCCATTTTCCCAACTCCAAAGCAAGTATAATGTATGCTATGACAGTTTAAAGAAAACTGTCTTGAGTGGGGTAATTGTGTACTGGAAGTAAAAAATAAAAAATAAAAAGTACACCTAATTAAAAAAAAATAAAAGTGCAAACCCAGCTTACTCTCAAGAGTGAAAAATTGTCTAACCACTCTTCTTTCAGCCTTCAGACAATTCAGGCTTGTAACTTGGTTTTTCTGTTTGGAATACACTGAAATAATCCTGTAACATTCTCCTTTCTTATTCTCTGAAGAATTTTTGATACCTCCCAGATGCAAGCAAAGCCTTTGAAGAAGCATGTTCATATGGAATTCTTTTAGTGTGCTTGTTTAGGGACAAACAAAATAAGCTAATTTGGTAGTATATTGGAAGGTAAATGTAATGAAGAAATATAAAGTCATGAAGGGAGAGAAGCAGCACTGAGGAGGAATTTGCGATTTTTAATGGTGCAGCACAGAGGGCCTTATTGAGAGAGCAACACGTGCCTGAAAACTTGAAAGAAATGAGGGAAAGAGCTGTGGGCAGAGAGGAGTAAGTACAAAGCCTTGGAGTAGGAACACGTGTGGTGAGTTCCAGGAGCTGCATGGAGGCCAGCGTGGCTGGAGGGAATAGAGAAATTCAGGGGACTCATCACAGAGGTAGTGAATGTCAGACCACGTAGGGCTTGTAGGCCCTTGAAATGTCAACTTGGTTTGAGCCAGGACGCCATGAGCATTCTGAGTAGAGACATCGCTCTGTCTGTTGTGATAAAAGTTTTAGAGGATCAGAGAGAGAAGCTAGGAGACCAAAAATTCAGGGGAATATTGTGGACTTGGCAGTATTGAGAAGTAAAATTCAGGCTGGATTTTGAAGGTAGAGCCAAGAGAATTTCCTGATGGATTGGATGGGACATTTTAAAGAGAGGAGGAGGTAAAGAGAGGAGGCGAATGACTGACAGACATTTGGTCTTATCAGCTGCAGGGCAGAAGAGCCACTAATTGAGATGAACAAGACTGAGGGTGGAGTAGGTTTTTGGGGCAAGGAACGGGAGTTCAGTTTAGAACACGTCAAGATTGAAGTGTCTGTTGGTCATCCAGAGGTCAATACCTTATTTTACTTGGTCTGTGTTGGAGGTATAAATTTAGGAACTGACATCATTACCATTTCATGTTATCAAAAGTGGCAAGCTGGATGAACAAGTGGCTTAAGGGTCTATGAGGGGGAATGGAAGTCTTCTCTGAAAAAGTGACATTCCAGGAGGGATCTGGAGGATGAAGAAGTTAGCTGGGTGGAGAATAGTAGGAAGAAATCTCTCCCCTCAATTGCATCACTAATCTACTTATCCACTGACACAATGAAAAATGGAGGAACAGTCTAATGATGGGCATTCTTTATTAGATACCAGACAAGATTCTTGGAGCGAGAAGGCAGATTTCCTTTAATAGATTTATGTACTTTCAATGTAATATGAAAGTAGGTGGAATCCTAGAACATTTCCTGATAGTTCCTAAAGAATCTCATATAAAAATGAGGTGTGATCTTTATCGCTGAAAATGACTTTGTACATGTACATGTGGTAGCAGTAGAGGTCTGAGGGCAGTTGTTACCAAGTGGTGGAAGCACACATTGTCTCTCTCACTGGGAAAAAAAGCATTCTGGGAACTTTGTGTGTGCTCATCATCATAGCTAATCAGGGAAGCAATAGTTTCTGAGAGCATGGGCCCTTAAGTCAGACTGCGTGGGGCTGAGTTCCAGGGCTGCCACTTATAAGTTGTGTAACTTTAAGCATGTTGTTTAAGCTTTTTGTGCTTTAGTGTCTTCCTTAGCAAAATAGACCTAAAGCTGGTTTTGCCATGAGGATCAGATAAGAATCTGATAAATTACTCAAAGTGCTTGGATGATAGTAAGGATTCAGTAGTAGTAAAGTAATTACACTCTTTATTGCTGTGAATCACCATGGAATTCATTTTTAAGATGAAGTATACAGAAGTAGTCAGACATATTTCTGGTTGAGAAAAATAGACTATATGGGATAATAAAATACCTATTTACCATCTATCATGGAGTCTTACTTAGACTCAAATAGCAAGACTGAAAAATAATGGCAGACATTTGTTGAGCACTTACTACAAGTCAAGTACTATACATGCATTATCTTATTTTATCTTTACAATCCTGTATGGTAGGTAGAATTTATCCTATTTTATAGATCAAGAAACTGAGACTTGGAGTCTTAACTAAAGGTATTGTACAAACCTAGTGAGTGGCAGGTCCATGATTTGAAAGAAGTTGTCATCTTTCAAGTTCTTCAAACCACTATTCCAGCTTTTTCCTTCTACAGAAACGATTTTGTTTCATCAGATCATGTTTGAAGTATACTGCTCACAACTGATGGCTTTAACATAGCAATTCACCTTTGAGAAGTAGGAAGCAGAAAACCACATGAGAACATACCCGTTATTTCAAATGATAATATAGACAAATGCACTTTTTCCCCTTTTGTGGCAGGAAGCAGGGTAATTATGTTTTAAAATTTGCTTCTGTGAAGATTTTGAAACCTGGGCAATTCTTTCATATCCACCTAACATTTCTAAACACAGCCAAACCTCTAAGACGTGGTTAGCCCAACGATGTCTGGAAGAGCTGAAGAGCCAGATTCTTCCTTTTCTTCTTCATTTACAGTCAGTCCAGTTGTTTGAATACCATAATAACATTGAACAGCAGCGATATGACCCCCTTCACTGTCTTTATGTTTCCAGATATATTGGCTTGTAATCCAGTCTATATAGGTTCATTGAACTTGTATGTTATTATTTTCTACAGATGCCTTTAACTCCCTTCTGAAACTAGCCAAAATCCACATCTCTAAGCCCTCCTAGGCCTGGCTTAAAGTAGGCTCTGCTGATATCACTACTGCATGGGAGTGAAATGTTGTCTGTATACTATTTAGCTGTTTTCCTTTGTTTTGGAAGCACTCTCAGTGCTTAAAGCTTACGGAACTTACAGCACTAATCTCATTTCTAATGTAAAGGTTCTAATGTAAAATATCAAATTGCTTATTGCCTGTGAGATTAGAAATTCTAGGTAGATACTTATTGGTTAACTCTATGAATTATCCAGACAGGCTTCCAAGAAACAACTCTAGGACAAAGGGGAACATTGCTCACATTTTTCTCCTAGAATTACATGATTTGGGGTCCAAAAAGGCCACATTTTGGACTATATCCAAATCACCATGTACATGTTCCTTTTTTGACCAAAATTATTCCAACACAAATCAAACTTAGAAGCTTCATATAGTTCCAGATGATCAGAATCTGAACATATCAAATTACCACTTCCCACTGGAATTCATGCCAACTAGGGCCTGAACTTCTGCCCAAATAATATTTACTTTCTCCTAGTAAGTTCTGATTTCTGCACCTTGCCTATTGCCATTACTAAAGTGAAATTAAAGTGTTCAGTTTATTTACAGAGTTCCTGTCTTCATTTATTTTGTAGCATTCAAAGGGAGAAACAGAAAATGTTCTTTTTTTTTAAAAAAAATTGAAGTACAGTTAATTTACAATATTGTTTTAGTTTCAGGTGTACAGCAAAGTGATTTATATATATATATATACATATATATACATATATATATTTCAGATTATTTTCTGTTGTAGGTTATTATGAGATATTGAATATAGTTCCCTGTGTTATATAGTTAATCCTTGTGGCTTATTATTTTATGTATAGTAGTTTGTATCTGTTTATCCCATACTCCTAATTTATTTCTCCCCCCACTCCCTTTCCTCGCTGGTAACCACAAGTTTCTCTATGTCTGTGAGTCTGTTTCTGTTTTGTATATAGATTCATTTGTATTATTTTTTAGATTCCACATATAAGTGATAACGTATAATGTTTGTCTTTCCCTGTCTGACTTACTTCACTTATTCTCTAGGTCCATCCATGTTACTGCAAATGGCAATATTTCATTCTTTTTTATGGTTGAGTAATATTCCATTATATATATATGTGTGTGTGTATATATATATAATGTCTTCTTAAATCAATTGTCTGTCGATGGGCACTTAGGTTGTTTCCATGTCTTGGCTATTGTAAATAGTGATGCTATGAACACTGGGGTGCATGTATCTTTTCAAATTAGAGTTTCATCTTTTCTGGATATATGCCCAGAAGTGGAACTGCTGGACCATATGGTAGCTCTACTTTTAGTTTTTTAAGGCACCTCCATATTGTTTTCCATAGTGGCTGCACCAATTTACATGCCCACCAACAGTATCTGAGGGTTCCTTTTTCTCCACACACTCTCCAGAATTTATTATTCATAGACTTTTTGATGATAGCCATTCTGACTGGTGTGAGCTGATACCTCATTGTGGTTTTGATTTGCATTTCTCTAATAATTAGCAATGTTGAGCATTTTTTTTTCATGTGCCTGTTGGTCATCTGTATGTTTTCTTTGAAGAAATGTCTATTTAGGTCTTCTGCTCATATTTTGATTGGGTTGTTTGTTTTTTTGATATTGAGTGGTGTGAGCTGTTTGCATATTTACAAATATTTTCTCCCATTCCACAGAGTGTCATTTCATTTTGCTGATGGTTTTTTTTGCTGTGCAAAAGTTTTTAAGTTTGATTTGGTCCCATTTGTTTATTTTCGCTTTTATTTCAATTGCCTTGGGAGACTGATCTAAGAAAATATTGTTATGATTTATGTCTGACAATGTTTTGCCTATGTCCTCTTCTAGGAGTTTTAAGGTGTCATGTCTTATATTTAGGTCTTTAAAGATTTTTGAATTTGTTTTGTATAAGGTGTGAGAGAGTGTTCTGTTTTCAGAACATGAATTACATGTAGGTGTTCAGTTTTCCCAGTGCAACTTACTGAAGAAACTGTTTTTTCTCCATTGTCTATTCTTGCCTCATTTGTCATAAAGATGGTTCAACATATGCAAATCAATCAATGTGATTGACCACATTAACAAAAGACAAAAACTATATGATCGTCTTGATAGATACAGAAAAAGCATTTGATAAAAATCAACACCTGTTCATGATAAAAGCTCTCACCAAAGTGGGTATAGAGGGAACATATCTCAACATAATAAAAGCTATTTATGACAAACCCACAGCCAACATAATACTCAACAGTGAAAAGATGAAAACCTTTCGGCTAAATTCAGGAAGAAGAAAAGGATGCCCACTCTCACCACTTCTATTCAACATAGTATTGGAAGTCCTAGCCACAGCAATTAGACAAGGAAAAGAAATAAAATGTAAACAGATTGGAAAGGAATAGGTAAAATTGTCATTATTTGAAGATGACATGATATTCTATATAGAGAACCCTAAAGACTCCACATAAAAACTATTAGAACTAATAAATAAATTCAGCAAGTTATCAGAATACAAGATTAACATACAGAAATCTGTTGCATTTCTTTACACTAACAATGAAATATCAGAAATAGAAGGTAAAAAAAAGTCCCATTTAAAATCATATCAAATAATACCTAGGAATAAACTTAACCATGGAGGTGAAAGACCTATACGCTGAAAACTATAAAACATTGATAAAGGAAACTGAAGATGATTCAAAAAATGGAAAGATATCCCATGCTCTTGGATTAGGAAGAACTAATATTGTTAAAATGGCCGTACTACCCAAAGCAATCTACAGATTTAATGCAATAGCTATCAAAATACCCATGACATTTTTCATAGAACTAGAACAAATAATTCTAAAATTTATACAGAACCACAAAATATCCAGAATTGCCAAGGCAATCCCGAGGAAAGTGTTTAGTTTGATGTAGCCCCATTTGTTTATTTTTGCTTTTGTTGCACTTGCATGAGGAGACAGTTTGAAAAAAACATTGCTAAGACAGATGTCAAAAGTGTACTACCTATGTTTCCATTTAGGAGTTTTATGGTTTTAAGATCTGACATTTAAGTCTTTAATCAATTTTGAGTTTTTTTTTTGTATGGTGTGAGAAAGTAGTCCAGTTGGATTCTACTGCACATAGCTGTCTAGTTTTCCCAACAGCATTTATTGAAGAAGCTGTCTTTTCCCCATTGTATATTCTTGCCTCCACTGTTGCAGATTAATTGACCATATATATTTCTTTCTGGGCTGTCTATTCTGTTCTATTGATCTATATACCTGTCTCTGTTCTAGTACCATTCTGTTTTGATTACTATAGATTTGCACATTTCAAACTGTAGTTTGAAATCAGAGAACATGTTACTGCTACCTTTGTTCTTCTTTCTCAATATTATTTTAGTTATTCAGGATCTTTGTGTTTCCATACAAATTTTAGCATTATTTGTCCTAGCTCTGTGATAAATGCCTTTGGAATTTTGATAAGGATTGCATTGAATATAGAGATTATCTTATCACCTAATCTACTTTTGATTCTTCCCAGTGTATTTTTTTTTATAGATCTTTAGTGGAGTATAATTGCGTCACAATACTGTGTTAGTTTCTGTTGTACAACAAAGTGAATCAGCCATATGCATACATTTATCACCATATCCCCTCCCTCTTGAGCCTCCCTCCCACCCTCCCTATCCCACCCCTCAAGCCATTGCAAAGCACCAAGATGACCTCTCCGTGTTATGCTGCTGTTTCCCACTAGCTAACTATCTTACATTTGGTAGTGTATATATGTCACTACTACTTTCACTTTGCCCCAGGTTCCTCCTCCCCCTCCCGTGTCCTAAAGTCCACTCTCTATGTCTACATCTTTATTCCTGCACTGTCACACTGCACACAGGTCAGAATGGCCATTATCAAAAAATTTAGAAGCAATAAATGCTGGAAAGGGTGTGATGAAAAGGGAACCCTCCTGCACTGTTGGTGGGAATGTAAATTGATACAGCACTATGGAGAACAGTATGGAGGTCCCTTAAAAAACTAAAAATAGAACTACCATATGACCCAGCAATCCCACTACTGGGCATATACGCTGAGAAAACCATAATTCTAAAAGAGACATGTACCACCGTGTTTATTGCAGCTCTATTTACAATAGCCAGGACATGGAAGCAATCTAAATGTCCATTGACAGATGAATGGATAAAGAAGATGTGGTACATATATACAATGGAATATTACTCAGCCATAAAAAGAAATGAAATTGAGTTATTTGTAGTGAGGTGGATGGACCTAGAGTCTGTTATACAGAGTGAAGTAAGTCAGAAAGAGAAAAACAAATACCATATGCTAATGCACATATACCGAATCTAAAAAAAAATCATACTGATGAACCTAGTGGCAGGGCAGGAATAAAGATGTAGACATTACTTTTCAATTACTGTATTCTTCAACTCTGTTTGATTCTTCTTTGTGTTTTCTAATACTTTGTTCTCTCTTTGTTCATCCACTTTTCTCCTGAGTTCATTGAGTGTCTTTATGATCATTACCTTGAACTCTTTATTGGGTAGATTGCTTATCTCCACTTTGTTTAATTCTTCCTGTAAGGTTTTGTTTTGTTCCTTCATTTAGAGCATACTTCTTTGTCTCCCCGTTTTGCCTAATCCTCTGTGTTTATTTCTATGTGTTAGGTAGGGCAGGTAAATTTTCTGATCTTGGAGAAGTGGTCTTATGTAGAAGATGTCCTATGGGGCCCAGCAGCACTCTCTCCTCTTGTCACCAGAACTATATTCTCAAGGTGCATCCATGTGGGCTGTGTGCACCCTTCTGTTTTCTTGGGGCTACTATGAGAGTGCTGGTGGAGGGGCTGGCCCTTGGCCTGGTAAGCCTGGTTGGCTGCTGGCCCACTGGTGGTGGGGCTGGGGCTTGGGGCAGCTGGCTGTGGGGACAGGGAGACTGGGGCTGGTGCCAGCCCACTGGTGTGTGGGACTGGGTCCCTGCGTGGCTGGCAGCTTGGCCCAGGGTGTTGCAGCACTAGTGTCGACTTGCCTGCGTGTGAGTAAGCCCCTGGTGCTAATAAGTTAGAAGAAGGACACCAAAATGGTGCTTGCCATCACTAGTGACTTTGTGGTAGAGTGAGCTCCCCAAATGGCTGCCACCAGTGTCTCTGTCACCAGACGGAGTCTCAGTTGTCTCTCCGGGAAGCTCTTGAAGATCAGCAAGTGGGTCTGACCCAGGATCCTTTCTAATTACTGCCTCTGCACTGGAACTTGGAGTGTGTGAGATTTTGAGTGTGGCCTTTAAGAGCAGAGTCTCTGCTTACTATAACCCTCCATCTCTCCCTTATGCAAGCCCCACTGGCCTTCAAACCAGATGTTCTGGGGGCTTGTTTTTCTGGTGCACAATCCCGGGGCTGTGGTCCTGATGTGGGTCTTGGATCCATCACTCCTTGGTGAGAACCTCTGCAATTGTGATTATCTTCCTTTTTGTTAGTCGTGGACCAGGGATATGGGTCTTGACTAGACTGGGTCTCTGCCACTCCCACCCATCTCATTGTGGGTCCTTCTTCATATCTTTTGTTGTGGAAAATCATTTCTGCTAGTCTTCAGGCCATTCTCATTGATAGCTGCTCTGTAAATAGTTGCATTTCTGGTGTGGCAGTGGGAGGATATGAAGTCAGGTCGTCCTACCCTTCCATTTTTGCCTCCTTTCCAAAATAGCTATTACTTTTGAAGTTACTCTTTCTCTTCTTTTTTGTATTCTGAATCAAAGTTGTGTGAGCACAGATTTTGTATAGTTAACAACATCCCACATATTTATGTAGCATATACTATGTTTATTGAACTCTGTTAGCTATTATGAGAGATGTAAAAATTGACAAGATTCAGTTCTACCCTCTAGGAATATATAGTTTTGTATGGAAGCAGACATGTTCAATTCAGAATATAATACTACCAGTGTGTGTCACAAGGAATTAAAAAATTCTTTGAGGGAAGAGATTAAGATCAGTGGTGGACAAAGGTTTTCCTTTCTATCTTGAATGTGCTTTCCTTCTTACATAGTTACAAATAATTCCAATACATTATTTCAGAAAAATAAAAGTAAAAACCCATAACGTATGACAAAATGTCATTTATTTTCATAGAATTTTATAGTATTTTAAACAAAATATTCAGCAGGAGTAAGAATAGAAAATTAATTTTACCTGGGAGCTTCTGGGTAGTCTTTGTAAAGGCAGTACCACCTGAGCTGGTTTTTTTTCTTTTTTTTTTTTTTAATAGATTTTTATTTATTTATTTATTTATTTGGCTGTGTTGGGTCTTTGTTTCTGTGTGAGGGCTTTCTCTAGTTGCAGCAAGCAGGGGCCACTCTTCATTGTGGTGCGTGGGCCTCTCACTGTTGCGGCCTCTCTTGTTGCAGAGCGCAGGCTCCAGATGCGCAGGCTCAGTAGCTGTGGCTCACAGGCCCAGTTGCTCCACGGCATGTGGGATCTTCCCAGACCAGGGCTCGAACCCGTGTCCCCTGCATTGGCAGGCAGATTCTCAACCACTGCGCCACCAGGGAAGCCCCTGAGCTGGCTTTGATGGGCAGAGATGGGAAGGAAATTTCTGTAGGCAGAGAGCAAAGCACTCGTGGGGAAATTAAGGGCATACTGGGGGTGTAGCAGGGATTGAAGTTTGGCTAAAGAGCAGGATAAGTGAAAGCAGGAGACTGAGAGGCTGACCAGTGGGTAGAACTTTGTCCTGGAAGCCCTTCAAAATCAAGGGAAGGAACTGAGATTTTATTTTCTACTTCAGCAGTTCCCTAAGTCACATCTGCAATGTACTGGTCCCAGGAGACAAACTGAGTATGAGATTTACGTATTTGAAGATTCATTATCGACATTACAATATTTAATATTGTAATGAGAATTCATACAGTGAAGATTCTTACTTTGCTTAATTTAACCTGGTATTTTCTAAAGGCTTTTGACCACAGAATCCTTTAAATAATAATAATATGAAAGGAAGTCCTTAAACCTACATAGAGCTACTACCACTGATACCGCATAACTATGTGCTAGGCACAGTTTTACGTGTGTTACATGTTTTTGCCCATTTAATCCTTATGGCACTTTGTGAGGTAGGTACTGTTTGTTATTATTATTATTATTATTTTTTTTTGCAGTACGCGGGCCTCTCACTGTTGTGGCCTCTCCTGCTGCGGAGCACAGGCTCCGGACGCGCAAGCTCAGCAGCCATGGCTCACGGGCCCAGCCGCTCTGCGGCATGTGGGATCTTACCGGACCGGGGCACGAACCCGTGTCCTCTGCATCGGCAGGTGGACTCTCAACCACTGCGCCACCAGGGAAGCCCGGTACTGTTATTATTATTGTCATTTTACATATGTGGAAGTTGAGGCACAGGGAGGTTAAGAAACGTGTCCAGGTTCGCAACTAATAAGTAGTAACTCTGGGACTTGAGCCCAAGTGGCCTGACTGCAGGGTCCACGTTTTTCATCAGTGTTATTAATACACAGTGTCTCCAATGCTGTGAGGTGATTTGGGGAGCCCTTGAAGGTTTTTGAGCAGGAGAGTGACATGATTATCATTAAGTTTAAGGAAGACAGTGATGGTTGCTTTGCAAAGACTTAGAGGAAGAATAGGATAAATCCGTTAGGGAGTTATTTTTCCTTATTTTACTGTAAAAAATTTCAAACACACAGAAAAGTTGAAAGAATTGTACAATGAAAACCTGTATACCTAGCCTCTAGATTCAACTGTTAACATTTTGCCATATTTGCTTTATGCATTTTTTCCTCCTGAACCATTTGAGGGTATGTTTCATGCCTCCTCACTACCAAATAATTCAACATGTGAGTTCTAAAAATAAGGACTTCCTAGGACGTTATGTTAAAGTCTAAGTACTGAGCACCTAAGCCAGAGCAGTAACAAGACAAAGAAGGGCTGAAGTAAGAGAAGTGTGAATTACTCATTTGAAAATTACCTTCAGAAGACAGTTCACTTAAGGTGGTTTTTCTTATATCTTCATAAGGTTCTGGTACACTTTGCCTCATGTTTGTCAGTGTAAACTCCAAGAAGGCAAGTTAATTTCTTAACGAGTTTAAGCAAGATATAACTTGGACAATAAAGTTATTGTCAAAATATAATCCACATAATCTGTGTCAATATCTGATAAAACTTCACTGATTCATGTTATTATTATTTTTATTAAGGCATAATTGACATAACATTATATTAGCTTTGAGTCGATAACACAATGATTCAACCCCTGTATATACTGTGAAATGATCACCACAGTAAATCCAGTCAACATCTGCCACCACACATAGTCAAAAAAATTTTTTTCTTGTGATGAGAACTTTTAAGATCTCTCTCAGCTGATTCATATTATTAATATATCTTTTTATTAGCAATAATAAGGTATAGTTTTCAAAGTTTGGGCACATACAGTGTCCTGAGCATTGTTGTGGACATTTATACATGTTAGGTGTGAAAATAAAGGAAATTCATTGTTAATTTTATTTCTTTAGAAATTTGGGCCAGAATTATCACTTTACTTTAAATTTTGACATTGTTTGATATCCTTGTGAGGTTCTATCTTTTGTACTTTCAGTTCAAGCTAGATACCTCTTCACTGTGAGCACATATAGTGCCTGTCACCCACTGAAATGAATTAAGGTTCCTTGGAGAAATGGATGATTCCAGACCTGAGGCAGGAAAAGTCCAGTTTAACCTGGAATATTTTATTGCCCAGAAAACAAGAAAATGCTCAAAGAATGATGTAAACATGTCAGAAAACTCAAGAGCTGACTGGAAAGAGATCTTATTAACCAAATTTGGCACAATTTGAGTTTCAAAAACAAAAATAATGATAATGAAACATAACAAATATAAATATTCCTTGATCCCATAATGCTATTAGAAAGAAAGAGAGAAAAACAACCAGAAAGAGAGAATGAAAATAAAAACCCTTCTTTAAAGCAATATGCCAGCTAATGAATGCAGAATGAATGATAGAATTAGAAATTTTCTGTTGTAAACTTCCCAGTGTAATAATTAATTTAAGTGAGGTACATCTCTAAATGCCAAAACTATTGGATGCCAGGTTATTGAGGGACAGAGTATTGAAATGGTTTCAAAGTATCACACCACATATTACTTGTTAATTTCAATGGGACAAAATATGCCTTTACAGTGGAAAGACCTGGCAGCGACCACTGTACAAAATGGTGGAGCTCGGCCCTGCAACAATGGCCCAGCCTGACATTAAGTGCCTTCAGGTGTGATGAAGCAGGGGGTTACCCAGCATCATCTAAGTGGGTTTTTTTTTTTTTGCGGTACGCGGGCCTCTCACTGTTGCGGCCTCTCCCGTTGTGGAGCACAGGCTCCGGACGCGCAGGCTCAGCGGCCATGGCCCACGGGCCCAGCCGCTCCACAGCATTTGGGATCCTCCCAGACCGGGGCATGAACCCGTGTGCCCTGCATCGGCAGGCAGACTCTCAACCACTGCGCCACCAGGGAAGCCCCCAAGATCCTGAATTTTTAAAAAAGCTATGATGAATGTATTAGGGACAAGTGGGGCCATTTGAGTATGGCTTAAATGTTGAATGCTGTTATTAAATTCAGGTAATGCTGTAATAGTGTTGGGTTGAGTGGGAGAATGTCCTTGTTTGTGGGAGATATGCACTAAAGTATTTAGAGGTGAGGTGTCTTATTCACAACTTACTTTTCGATGGGTCGGCAGAAGGTAGTATCTATAGGTCCTTACATAGAGAGACGAAGCAGGTGCAACAAGCTTATTAAGAGTTGGCATATATAGATAAGGGATATACCAATGTTCATTGTACTGTTCTTTCATTTTTGTGTGGACTTGAACTTTTTCAAAGTAAAAAAGATACTATCTATGGGAATCATTGGGAGAAAATATTTTTTCCATCCACTTTTCATGCCTCTTGTCTTCCTACACTTAGTCATCATTCCAGGAAGTAAAAGTTCTGCTTTGACTTGTTAGCTTTGTCTCTTGTGTGGAGTTTAGCTCTAAGGGCTTCAACTCTCTCTATTTCCCAGCAGTGATAAGGATGTTTCAGAAACAGCAAGTTTGGACTTCTAGAGTACACCTTCTTTTGGGACTCTTCTTTCACTGATGTGTGAAGTGGTAGCAATGGACTTTGAGAAGATCTTGACTCTTGTTATTCTCAGCAGTTGCAAGAGTGGGTTCCAGAAGGCTAGTGGAGAAATGTGATGAAATACACAGCACATTCCTTGTGGCTCAGGGGAAGACTGGAAAGATCCTTAGAATGGGTAGGAGGGAAACACCCTAAGACTTTTTACATGCACGTCTGTTAGTGTCATCATGTCAGTGCATTTTACAGCATTTTGCCTGCTTCCTTTCATTGACAGATTTTGGCAACCCTGACAAGGTAGTCATGCATTATGAACTACAACTTGCAAGGGTAGTTCTTGGGTGCCTCTGCACGAGAAAAGATGGTAGAGAGGAAAGAAAGTGGGATTTATTTTCTCCCAAATTTTATTCTCCAAAGATAAGATAGAACTCAAGTCAGAACTCTGTAGTTGTCATAGGTCTTTTGAAAAAGTAACTGGTTGGTAAGTAACAAAATTTCATTAAATAATTGTTGGATGAAGGAGATGAAGGAGGAGAAGATGTGGCATGATGAGATTCTTTGCTAAGCAGTGTTTTTGTACTAAAATGACAGATACAAATAATGGGTGACCTTAACTGAATACCGTCTATATTCTTCCTTTTGATACAATAATTTGGCATTACTTTACTACTTTTTCTTCAGAAACTCAAGAATACTTTAAAGACTCTACCTTAACCTTCTTAATGTTTATATAAATAGAGAATGTCTGACTTTTATATTTTCACTGAGTTTAAGCAGTATTTGTGGGATTGCAATTCTGATAAGTTGTTGGATTTTTGTTTTCCTTCTCCCTAAGAGCAATGACATAGCAGATTGAAGATAAATGATGGTTTGGAGGGTACTGGGATATACAGATTTTATTTGATGTCATTGAATGAATATGCATTGAGTACCCACCATATACCAAGCACTGTGCCAGTGCAGGTAAAAATGCAATAAATGACATTGCACAGAGTCTATTTGGTGACTGTCAGTGACACAAGAACACATGTTTGGAGGAGCTTGGCTGTTTCCTGCTCTGATGGTCCTCATGGACTGACACTACTACACTCTTTTTATAATATATTAGATCCATAAACAAAAGAGCTCTAATCAATCCCTTCTTGGATTATTCCAGTTTTTTCTCATACAATTTATTGGGGGAAATGAGTTCCATATGTTTAGTAAAGTTTTTCCAGAACCACCTCCTTTCTGGCTCATTTTTAGTATTTTGGGATTTGGTGGTTGGTGTTTATGGTCAACAAATGCATGCTCTTTGTGACTCTATCATTTTCTTTAATACATATGCTTTTTCAACCACTTTATCTTACAGAGGTGAAAATTTTTGCCTTCTTTGTCCATAATAATTTTTTCTTATACATGTGTGAGATGGGTTGACAATCCTGAATACCATTAGCTTACCATTCCAACCCTGTTTTCTAGGGAAAAGAATGTGTAAATCTCCTTTAGGAAGTAGGTGAGAGAAAGTTTTCTTTCCCTTGAATAAAAATACAAAACCAATTAGAATTACCCTTGAAAAGTTCTAGATCAATCATCCAGGACTAATACATCACTTATGGAGATAAGTTAGTGGCATTCTCATGAATAATCATCTGTGATTACAGAGCTGTGGCCATCCCAACATTTTGTTCTCCCTGTGAGATTCAACATCATTGATTATTTTAGTTTCTTTACATCAGCTATGATCAGAAAGTCTTGATGGGACAGTATGCAAATTGCATAATCATTAAAATTTTCTCTTTACCTTAACAATAAGCCAAGGTTATTTAAATATTTGTAATCATTTCTTTTTCAATAGTATGTACTTTATAGGAACATGGCTCATCATTTTATTTATGTATTTATTTATTTATTTTTAACATCTTTATTGGAGTATAATTGCTTTACATTGTTGTGTTAGTTACTGCTGTATAACAAAGTGAATCAGCTATAGGTATACATATATCCCCATATCCCTCCCTCTTGCATCTCCCTTGCACCCTCCCTATCTCACCCATCTAGGTTGTCACAAAGCACCTAGCTGATTTCCCTGTGCTATGTGGCTGCTTCCCACTAACTATCTACTTTACATTTGGTAGTATATATATGTCAATGCCAATCTCTCACTTTGTCCCAGCTTACCCTTCCCCCTCTCCATGTCATCAAGTCCATTCTCTACATCTGCATCTTTATTTCTGACCTGCCCCTAGGTTCTTCAGAACCATTATTTTTTTTTTTAGATTCCACATATACGTGTTAGCATACAGTATTTGTTTTCCTCTTTCTGGCTTACTTCATTCTGTATGACAGACTCTAGGTCCACCCAACTCACAACAAATAATTCAATTTCATTCCTTTTTACGGCTGAGTAATATTCCATTGTATATATGTGCCACATCTTCTTTATCCATTCATCTGTCGCTAGGCATTTAGGTTGCTTCCACATGTCCTGGCTATTGTAAATAGTGCTACAGTGAACATTGTGGTACATGACTCTTTTTGAATTATGTTTTTCTCAGAGTATAGGCCCAGGAGTGGGATTACTGGGTCACATGGTAGTTCTAGTTTTAGTTTTTTAAGGAACCTCCATACTGTTCTCCATAGTGGCTGTATCAATTTACATTCCCACCAACAGTGCAAGAGGGTTCCCTTTTCTCCACACCCTCTCCAGCATTTACTGTTTGTAGATTTTTTATGATGACCATTCTGACTGGTGTGAGGTGATACCTCATTGTAGGTTTGATTTGTATTTCTCTAATGATTAGTGATGTTGAGCATCCTTTCATGTATTTGTTGGCAATCTGTATATCTTCTTTGGAGAAATGTCTTATTTAGGTCTTGTGCCCATTTTTGGATTGGTTTGTTTGTTTTTTATGATATTGAGCTGCATGAGCTGTTTGTATACTTTGGAGATTAATCCTTTGTCAGTTGCTTCATTGGCAAATATTTTCTCCCATGCTGAGGGTTGTATTTTCGTCTTGCTTCTGGTTTTCTTTGCTGTGCAAAAGCTTTAAGTTTCATTAGGTCTCATTTGTTTATTTTTGTTTTTATTTCCATTTCTGTAGGAGGTGGGTTAAAAAGGATCTTGCTGTGATTTATGTCATAGAGTGTTCTGCCTATGTTTTCCTCCAAGAGTCTTCTATTGTCTGGCCTTACATTTAGGCCTTTAATCCATTTTGAGTTTATTTTTGTGTATGTTGTTAAGGAGTGTTCTAATTTCCTTTTTTTACATGTAGCTGTCCAGTTTTCCCAGCACCACTTATTGAAGAGCCTGTATTTTCTCCATTTTATATTCTTTCCTCCTTTATCAAAGATAAGGTGACCATATGTGCATGGGTTTATCTCTGGGCTTTCTATTCTGATCCATTGATCTATATTTCTGTTTCTGGGCCAGTACCATATTGTCTTGATTACTGTAGCTTTGTTGTATAGTCTGAAGTCCAGGACCCTGATTCCTCCAGCTCTGTTTTTCTTTCTAAAGGTTGCCTTGGCTATTCAGGGTCTTTTGTGATTCCATAGAAACTGTGAAATTTTTTGTTCTAGTTCTGTGAAAAATGCCATCAGTATTTTGATAGGGATTGCATTGAATCAGTAGATTGCTTTGGGCAGTATAGTCATTTTCACAATGTTGATTCTTCCAATCCAAGAATATGGTATATCTTTCCATCTATTTGTTTCATCTTTAATTTCTTTCATTAGTGTAATAGTTTTCTGCATACAGGTCTTTATCTCCTTAGGTAGGTTTATACCTAGGTATTTTATTCTTTTTCTTTCAGTGGTAAATGGGAATGTTTCCTTAATTTCTGTTTCAAATTTTTCATCATTAGTGTATAGGAATGCAAGAGATTTCTGTGCATTAATTTTGTATCCTGTTACTTTACCAAATTCATTGATTAGCTCTAGTAGTGTTTAGTAGAGTCTTTAGGATGCTCTATGTATAGTATCATGATATCTGCAAACAGTGACACTTTTATTTTTTCTTTTCCAATTTGTATTCCTTTTATTTCTTTTTCATCTCTGATTGCTGTGGCTAAAACTTCCAGAACTATGTTGAAAAATAGTGGTGAGAGTGGGCAACCTTCTCTTTTTCCTGATATTAGAGGAAATAATTTCAGTTTTTCACCATTGAGAATTATGTTTGCTGTGGGTTTGTCATATATGGCCTTTATTACATTGAGGTAAGTTCCCTCTATGCCTACTTTTTGCAGGGTTTTTATCATAAATCGGTGTTGAATATTGTCAAAAGCTTTCAATGCATCTGTTGAGATGATCATATGGTTTTTATCCTTCAATTTGTTAATATGGTGTATCACATTGATTGATTTGAGTATATTGAAGAATCCTTGCACTCCTGGAATAAACCCCACTTGATCATGGTGTATGATCCTTTTAATGAGCTGCTGGATTCTGTTTGATAGTATTTTGTTGAAGACTTTGCATTTTGATTATGCAAAAATAAGGGTGATTGTGGCCTTGTAGAATGAGTTTGGGAGTGTTCCTCCCTCTGCTATATTTTGGAAGAGTTTGAGAGGGTAGTTGTTATCTCTTCTCTAAATGTTTGATAGAATTCACCTGTGAAGCCGTCTGGTCCTGGGCTTTTGTTTGTTGGAAGATTTTTAATCACCATTTCAATTTCAGTGCTTGTTATTGGTCTGTTTATATTCTCTATTTCTTCCTCATTCAGTCTCAGAAGGTTGTACTTTTCTAATAATTTGTCCATTTCTTGCAGGTTGTCCATTTTATTGGCATATAGTTGCTTGTAGTAATCTCTCATGATCCTTTATATTTCTGCAGTGGTAGTTGTTACTTCTCCTTTTTCATTTCTAATTCTATTGTTTTGAGTCTTCTCCCTTTTTTCTTGATGAGTCTGGCAATTTTGTTTATCTTCTCAAAGAACCAGCTTTTAGGTTTATTGATCTTGCTATCATTTCCTTCATTTCTTTTTAATTTATTTCTGATATGATTTATAACATCTTCTGCTAACTTTCAGGTTTTTTTGTTCTTCTTTCTCTAATTGCTTTAGGTGTAAGGTAGGTTGTTTATTTGAGATTTTTCTTGTTTCTTGAGGTAGGATTGTATTGCTATATACTTCCCTCTTAGAAATGCTTTTGCTACATCCCATAAGTTTGGGTTGTTGTGTTTTCATTGTCATTTGTTTCTAAGTACTTTTTTTTTATTTCCTCTTTGATTTCTTCAGTGATCTCTCAGTTATTTAGTAGTGTATTGTTTAGCCTCCATGTGTTTGGATTTTTTTAGTTTTTTTCCTGTAATTGATATGTAGTCTCATAGCATTGTGTTTGGAAAGCATACTTGATATGATTTCAATTTTCTTAACTTTGCCAAGGCTTGATTTTTGACCTAAGATATGATCTATCCTGGAGAATGTTCCATGAGCACTTGAGAACAAGGTGCATTGGACTGTTTTTGGATAGAATGTCCTATAAATATCAATTAAGTCCATCTTTTTTAATGTGTCATTTAAAGCTTGTGTTTCCTTATTTATTTTCAGTTTGGATGATCTGTCCATTGGTGAAAGTGGGGTTTTAAAGTCCCCTACTATGGTTATGTTACTGGCGATTTCCCCTTTTATGGCTGTTAGCATTTGCCTTGTGTGTTGACGTTTTCCTATGTTTGGTGCATAAATAATTACTATTGTTATATCTTCTTCTTGGATTCATCCCTTGATCATTATGTAGTGTCCTTCCTTGTCTCTTGTAACAGTCTCTATTTTAAAATCTATTTTGTCTGGTATGAGAATTGCTACTCCAGCTTTCTTTTGATTGCCATTTGCATGGAATATCTTTTTCCATCCCCTCACTTTCAGTCTGTGTGTGTTCCTAGGTCTGAAGTGGGTCTCTTGTAGACAGCATAAATATTTGTCTTGTTTTGTAATCATTCAGCCAGTCTATGTCTTTTGGTTGGAGCATTTAATCCATTTACATTTAAGGTAGTTATCGATATGTATGTTCCTATTACCATTTTCTTAATTGTTTTGGCTTTGTTATTGTAGGTATTTTCCCTCTCTTGAGTTTCCTGCCTAGAGAAGTTCCTTTAGCATTTGTTGTAATGCTGGTTTGTTGGTGCTGAATTCTCTTAGCTTTTGCTTGTCTATAAATATTTTGATTTCTCTGTTGAATCTGAATGAGATCCTTGCTGGGTAGAGTAATCCTTGTTGTAGGTTTTTCCCTTTCATCACTTTAAATATGTCCTGCCACTCCCTTCTGGCTTGCAGAGTTTCTGCTGAAAGATGAGCTCTTAACCTTAAGGGGATTCCCTTGTATGTTATTTGTTGTTTTCCCCTTGCTGCTTTTAATGTTTTTCTTTGTATTTAATTTTTGATAGATTGATTACTATGTGTCTTGGAGTGTTTCTCCTTGGATTTATCCTGTTTAGGACTCTCTGTGATTCCTGGACTATTTCCTTTCCCATATTAGGGAAGTTTTCAACTAGAATCTCTTCAAATATTTTCTCAGTCCCTTTCTTTATCTCTTCTTCTTCTGGGACCCCTATAATTCGAATGTTGGTGCGTTTAATGTTGTCCCAGACGTCTCTGAGCCCGTCCTCAATTCTTCTCATTCTTTTTTCCTTATTCTGCTCTGTGGTAATTATTTCCACGATTTTATCTTCCAGGTCATTTATCCATTCTTCTGCCTCAGTTATTCTGCTATTGATTCCTTCTAGAGGATTTTAAATTTCATTTATTGTGTTGTTCATCATTGTTCATTTGCTTTTTAGTTCTTGTGTGTCCTTGTTAAACATTTCTTGTATTTTCTCCATTCTATTTCCAAGATTCTGGAACATCCTTACTGTCATTATGCTGAATCCTTTTTCAGGTAGACTGCCTATTTCCTCTTTATTTGTTTGATCTCATGGGCTTTTACCTTGCTCCTTCATCTGCTGTGTATTTCTCTGTCTTCCTAGTTTGCTTAACTTACTGTGTTTGGGGTCTCCTTTTCACAGGCTGCAGGTTCATAGTTCCTGTTGTTTTTGGTGTCTGCCCCCAGTGGCACAGGTTGGTTCAGTGTGTTGTGTAGGCTTCCTGGTGGAGTGGACTTGTGCCTGTGTTCTGGTTTTTGAGGCTGGGTCTTGTATTTCTCGTGGGCAGGACTGCATCTTGTGATGTGTTTTGGGATGTCTGTGAACTTATTATGATTTTAGGCAACCTCTCTACAGATGGGTGGGGTTGTGTTCCTGTCTTGCTAATTGTTTGTCATGGGGTGTCCAGCACTGTAGCTTTCTGGTCATTGCATTGACCTGGGTCTTAGTATTGAGATGAAGATCTCTGGGAGAGCTCTCGCCAGCTGATATTAGGTGGGGCCGGGAGGCCTCTGGTGGTCCAATGTCCTGAATTTGGCTCTCCCACCTCAGACACTCAGGCCTGCCACCTGGCTGGAGCACCAAGACCCTGTCAGCTGAGCAGCTTTTGGGAAGTCTCAGGTCTTCTGCCAGCATTCAGTAGGTGTTTTGTAGGAGTTGTTCCACATGTTGATGTATTTTTAATGTATCTTTGGGGAGAAAGATGATTTCCATGTCTTACTCCTCCACCATCTTGAAAGTCTGCCCTATCATTTATTTTAGAAGAAGAAATGAGGCTTTATTTTGAGCCATTCAACCAATATTAGACTTAGGCAACTGGTGAGACTTTCATTCTTCCTTGCCAGCCATGTTTCATATCTGCATTCCTTCTCACTTCCTTCCTTCAAATATTTAATTTAAACCAACCACCTGACATAAGAGTTGTATGAATGGCTTTTGAAAAGAAGTTTTCACTTAACATATTTTAATTTTTGACAATGTTTTCCATTCTCCAATATAATTTAAAATAGTATTAGTCCATTCAATAAATATGCCACTATTTAATCTTAAGTAGTTGGACATTTCCCCCATTGTTCACTGCTATAATACCATTGAAATAGATATTCCTGTAGCTAAAATATTGAACATATTCATGATAATTTCCTTAGCTGAAATTCTTGGATATGGAATTATCATATCAAAAGTAGGTACATCTTAAATCTACTTATACATGTTGCCAAATATTATTATGTGAGGATGCACATTTCCTCTTACCCCCTACAAAACTGGGTGTTATAAAAATTCTCTGCTTTAATAAGATTTTTTTTTGGATATTGTTATCTTTTTTTTTAACATCTTTACTGAAGTATAATTGCTTTACAATGGTGTGTTAGTTTCTGCTTTATAACAAAGTGAATAAGTTATACATGTACATATCTTCCCATACCTCTTCCCTCTTGTGTCTCCCTCCCTCCCACACTCCCTATCCCACCCCTCTAGGTGGTCAAAATCCACCGAGCTGATCTCCCTGTGCTATGTGGCTGTTTCCCACTAGCTTTCTATTTTATGTTTGGTAGTGTATATATGTCCATGCCACTCTCTCAGTTTGTCACAGCTTCCCCTTGCCCTTCCCCATATCCTCAAGTCCTTTCTCTAGTAGGTCTCTGTCTTTATTTCCACCCTACCCCTATGTTCTTCATGAACTTTTTTTTTCTTAGATTCCATATATATATATGTGTTAGGAAATGGTATTTGTTTTTCTCTTTCTGACTTACGTCACTCCGTATGACAGACTGTAGGTCCATCCACCTCACTACAAATAACTCAATTTCGTTTCTTTTCATGGCTGAGTAATATTCCATTGTATATATGTGCCACATCTTCTTTATCCATTCATCCGATGATGGGCACTTAGGTTGTTTCCATCTCTGGGCTATTGTAAATAGAGCTGCAATGAACATTGTGGTACATGACTCTTTTTGAATTTTGGTTTTCTCAGGGTATATGCCCAGTAGTGGGATTGCTGGGTCATATGGTAGTTCTATTTGTAGTTTTTTAAGGAACCTCCATACTGTTCTCCATAGTGGCTGAACCAATTCACATTCCCACCAGCAGTGCAAGAGTGTTCCCTTTTCTCCACACCCTCTCCAGCATTTATTGTTTCTAGATTTTTTGATGATGGCCATTCTGACTAGTGTGAGATGATATCTCATTGTAGTTTTGATTTGCATTTCTCTAATAATTAATGATGTTGAGCATTCTTTCATGTGTTTGTTGGCAGTCTGTATATCTTCTTTGGAGAAATGTCTATTTAGGTCTTCTGCCCATTTTTGGATTGGGTTGTTTGTTTTGTTGTTATTGAGCTGCATGTGCTGCTTGTAAATTTTGGAGATTAATCCTTTGTTGGTTGCTTCATTTGCAAATATTTTCTCCCATTCTGAGGGTTGTCTTTTGGTCTTGCTTATGGTTTCCTTTGCTGTGCAAAAGCTTTGAAGTTTCATTAGGTCCCATTTGTTTATTTTTGTTTTTATTTCCATTACTCTAGGAGGTGGGTCAGAAAGGATCTTGCTGTGATTTACGTCATAGAGTGTTCTGCCTATGTTTTCCTGTAAGAGTTTGATAGTTTCTGGCCTTACATTTAGGTCTTTAATCCATTTTGAGCTTATTTTTCTGTATGATGTTAGGGAGTGATCTAATCTCATACTTTTACATGTACCTGTCCAGTTTTCCCAGCACCACTTATTGAAGAGGCTGTCCTGTCTCCACTGTACATTCCTGCCACCTTTATCAAAGATAAGGTGTCCATATGTGCGTGGGTTTATTTCTGGGCTTTCTATCCTGTTCCATTGATCTATTTTTCTGTTTTTGTGCCAGTACCATACTGTCTTGATTACTGTAGCTTTGTAGTATAGTCTGAAGTCAGGGAGCCTGATTCCTCCAGCTCCATTTTTCATTCTCAAGATTGCTTTGGCTATTCGGGGTGTTTTGTGTTTCCATACAAATTGTGAAATTTTTTGTTCTAGTTCTGGGAAAATGCCAGTGGTAGTTTGATAGGGATTGCATTAAATCTATAGATTGCTTTGGGTAGTAGAGTCATTTTCACATTGTTGGTTCTTCCAATCTAAGAACATGGTATAACTCTCCATCTATTTGTATCATCTTTAATTTCTTTCATCAGTGTCTTATAATTTTCTGCATTCAGGTCTTTTGTCTCCTTAGGTAGGTTTATTCCTATTTTATTCTATTTGTTGCAATGGTAAATGGGAGTGTTTTCTTAATTTCACTTTCAGATTTTTCATCATTAATGTATAGGAATTCCAGAGATTTCTGTGCATTAATTTTGTATCCTGATACTTTGCCAGATTCACTGATTAGCTCTAGTAGTTTTCTGGTTGCATCTTTGGGATTCTCTATGTGTAGTATCATGTCATCTGCAAACAGTGACAGCTTTACTTCTTCTTTTCTCATTCGGATTCCCTTTATTTCTTTTTCTTCTCTGATTGCTGTGACTAAAACTTCCAAAACTATGTTGAATAAGAGTGGTGAGAGTGGGCAACCTTCTCTTGTTCCTGGTCTTTCCAATTTTTCACTATTGAGGATGATGTTGGCTGTGGTTTTGTCATATATGGCCTTTATTATGTTTAGGAAGGTTCCCTCTATGCCTATGTTTTGCAGGGTTTTTATCATAAATGGGTGTTGAATTTTGTTGAAAGCTTTCTCTGCATCTATTGAGACGATGATATAGTTTTTCTCCTTCAATTTGTTAATATGGTGTATCACATTGATTGATTTGCGTATATTGAAGAATCCTTGCATTCCTGGAATAAACCCCACTTGATCATGGTGTATGATCCTTTTAATGTGCTGTTGGATTCTGTTTGCTAGTATTTTGTTGAGGATTTTTGCATCTATGTTCATCAGTGATATTGGCTTGTAGTTTTCTTTCTTTGTGACATCTTTGTCTGGCTCTGGTATCAGGGTGATGGTGGCCTCGTAGAATGAGTTTGGGAGTGTTCCTGCCTCTGCTGTATTTTGGAAGAGTTTGAGAAGGATAGGTGTTAGCTCTTCTCTAAATGTTTGATAGAATTTGCCTGTGAAGCCATCTGGTCCTGGGCTTTTGTTTGTTGGAAGATTTTTAATCACAGTCTCCATTTCAATTCTTGTGATTGGTCTGTTCATATTTTCTATTTCTTCCTGGCTCAGTCTTGGCAGGTTGTGCATTTCTAAGAATTTGTCCATTTCTTCCAGGTTGTCCATTTTACTGGCATAGAGTTGCTTGTAGTAATCTCTCGTGATGTTCTGTATTTCTGCAGTGTCAGTTGTTACTTCTCCGTTTTCATTTCTAATTCTATTGATTTGAGTCTTCTCCCTTTTTTCTTGATGAGTTTGGCTAATGGTTTATCAATTTTATTTATCTTCTCAATGAACCAGCTTTCCGTTTTATTGATCTTTGCTATCATTTCCTTCATTTGTTTTTCATTTATTTCTGATCTGATCTTTATGCTTTCTTTCCGTCTGCTAACTTTGGGTTTTTTTGTTCTTCTTTCTCTAATTGCTTTAGGTCAAGGTTAGGTTGTTTATTTGAGATGTTTCCTCCATCTTAAGGTAAGCTTGTATTGCTATAAACTTCCCCCTTAGAACTGCTTTTGCTGCATCCCATATGTTTTGGGTCGTCGTGTCTCCATTGTCATTTGTTTCTAGGTATTTTTTGATTTCCTCTGTGGTTTCTTCAGTGATCTCTTCGTTATTAAGTAGTGTATTGTTTAGCCTCCATGTGTTTGTATTTTTTACAGATATTTTCCTGTAATCGATATCTAGTCTCATTGCTTTGTGGTCGGAAAAGATACTTGATACAATTTCAATTTTCTTAAATTTACCAAGGCTTGATTTGTGACCCAAGGTATGATCTATCCTGGAGAATGTTTAATGAACACTTGAGAAAAATGTTTATTCTGTTGTTTTTGGATGGAATGTCCTATACATATTAATTAAGTCCATCTTGTTTAATGTATCATTTAAAGCTTGTGTTTCCTTATTTATTTTCATTTTGGATGATCTGTCCATTGGTGAAAGTGGGATGTTAAAGTCCCTTACTATGAATGTGTTACTGTTGATTTCCCCTTTTATGGCTGTTAGTATTTGCCTTATGTATTGAAGTGTTTCTGTGTTGGGTGCATAAATATTTACAATTGTTATATCTTCTTCTTGGATTGATCCCTTGATCATTATGTAGTGTCCTTCTTTGTCTCTTCTAATAGTCTTTATTTTAAAGTCTATTTTGTCTGCTTTGAGAATTGCTACTCCAGCTTTCTTTTGAATTCCATTTGCATGGAATATCTTTTTCCATCCCCTCACTTTCAGTCTGTATGTGTCCCTAGGTCTGAAGTGGGTCTCTTGTAGACAGCATATATAAGGGTCTTGTTTTTTTATCCATTCAGCCAGTCTGCGTCTTTTGCTGGGAGCACTGAATCCATTTACATTTAAGGTAATTATCGATATGTATGTTCCTATGACCATTTCCTGAATCTTTTTGGGTTTGTTTTTGTAGGTCTTTTCCTTCTCTTGTGTTTCTTGCCTAGAGAAGTTCCTTTAGCATTTGTTGTATTGCTGGTTTGGTGGTGCTGAACTCTCTCAGTTTTTGCTTGTCTGTAAAGGTTTTAATTTCTCCATCAAATCTGAATGAGATCCTTGCTGGGTAGAGTAATGTTGGTTGTAGGTTTTTCTCCTTCATCACTTTAAATATGTCCTGCCACTCCCTTCTGGCTTGCAGAGTTTCTGCTGAAAGATCAGCTGTTAACCTTATGGGGATTCCCTTGTGTGTTCTTTTTCCCTTGCTGCTTTTGATATGTTTTCTTTGTATTTAATTTTTGATAGTTTGATTAATATGTGTCTTGGTGTGTTTCTCCTTGGATTTATTTTGTATGGGACTCTCTGTTCTTCCTGGACTTGTTTAACTATTTCCTTTCCCATATTAAGGAAATTTTCAATTATAATCTCTTCAATATTTTCTAAGTCCCTTTGTTTTACTCTTCTTCTTCTGGGACCCCTATAATTCGAATGTTGGTGTGTTTAATGTTGTCCCAGAGGTCTCTGAGACTGTCCTTAGTTCTTTTTATTCTTTTTTCTTTATTCTCCCCTGCAGTAGTTATTTCCACTATTTTATCTTCCAGGTCACTTATCCGTTCTTCTGCCTCAGTTATTCTGCTATTGATCCCTTCTAGACTATTTTTAGTTTCATTTACTGTGTTGTTTATTGTTGCTTGTTTCCTCTTTAGTTCTTCTAGGTCCTTGATAAATGTTTCTTGCATTTTCTGTATTCTATTTCCAAGATTTTGGATCATCTTTACTATCATTATTCTGAATTGTTTTTCAGGTAGACTGCCTATTTTCTCTTCATTTGTTAGGTCTGGTGGGTTTTTACCTTGCTCCTTCATCTGCCGTGTGTTTTTCTGTCTTCTCATTTTGCTTACCTTACTGTGTTTGGGGTCTCCTTTTTGCATGCTGCAGGTTCATAGTTCCTGTTGTTTTTTCGTGTCTGTCCCCAGTGGCTAAAGTTGGTTCAGTGGATTGTGTAGGCTTCCTGGTGGAGGGGACTTGTGCCTGTGTTCTGGTGTATGAGATTGGATCTTTTCTTTCTGCTGGTCAGGTCCACGTCTGTTGGTGTGTTTTGGGGTGTCTGTAACCTTATTGTAATTTTAGGCAGCGTCCCTACTAATGGGTGGTGTTGTGCTCCTGTCTTGCCAGTTGTTTGGCATAGGTTGTCCAGCACTGTAGCTTGCTGGTCGTTGAGTGAAGCTGGGTCTTGCTGTTGAGATGGAGATCTCTGGGAGATTTTTGCCATTTGATATTACGTGTTGCTGGAAGATCTCTTTTGGACCAGTGTCCTGAAGTTGGCTCTCCCACCTCAGAGGCACAGCACTGACTCCTGGCTGGAACACCAAGAGACCTTTATCCACACAGCTTTCATGCTGCCCTAGTCTTGAAGCTCCCACCCCTGCTCCTCAAGCCATGTCCCCCTTAATAAGATTTATGAAAATGAAATCTCCTAGGTGTTTATATTTTTTATTATTAGAAGTTCAGAAGTTTTCCTAAATTTTGTTTCCTACTGTGTTATATTGGAAAAACACACAATGCAGTGATAAATCAGATCCTAAAATTTCATAATTTATGAGCTTTGCTGTTGGTTTCCAAGGAATATCTCTTCTTAGTGCATAGAGTTTTAAGTTAATAAGGTGTTCAAACACATGCTTTCTAGGATCACACTAATTGCTGTCTCCCTTCCAGAGTGATGTTGATTGATTTGATTGGTTTACATTGATATCAATGTAAACATCTATTTACACCATTCTTTTTTATTTATTTATATATTATTTTTATTATTTTAAAATTTTATTTATTTTTTAAAAATTTATTTATTTTATTTATTTTTGGCTGCGTTGGGTCTTTGTTGTTGCATTCGAGCTTTCTTTAGTTGCGGTGAGCAGGGGCTGCTTTTTGTTGCAGTGCGTGGGCTTCTCATTGCTGTGGCTTCTCTTATTGCAGAGCTCTAGGTGCACGGGCTTCAGTAGTTGTGGCTCGAGGGCTCATTAGTTGTGGCTCATGGGCTCAGTAGTTGTAGCTCATGGGCTCTAGAGCTCAGGTTCAGTAGTTGTGGTGCAGGGGTTTAGTTACTCCGCAGCATGTGGGATCTTCCCAGACCAGGGCTCAAACCTGTGCCCCCTGCATTGTCAGGCATATTCTTAACCACCGTGCCACTAGGGAAGCCCCATAAACCATTCTTTAATTTCTTTGAATTTCCTTTTTACATTTGATGTCAAATAAATATATTCTTTAAGTATCAAGGAATGGTGACTATGATAGCTAATGAAAGTTAAGGTAGACATTGATCATTGGGTGTTAGATCTCTGGATCACTGGATGTACACGAGACCATTCCTGTCAGATAATGACAGTTTGCCTTTTACAAGGGTCTAGTGGTACAGGGTCCTTTCAGCATCTCACAGGTTAGCCATGCGATCCACTCAGAGGAACGCTGGCTGATCTTCCTTTTCTCCTTATTCTTTTCATTTTCCTTCTTCTATATCACTGTATCTTCACCTCTTTCACTTCTACTTTTCCCCTTCTACCTTACCTATTATTTCCTCTTCTTTCACATTTCCTTCTTCTGCAATGGTATAATGTGTTTTGAAATATTAACTAATTTTTCATCCATATTCTTTTCTCCTTTTGTTTTTCTCTATCCCCATTTATGGACAAGGTCATTTAGACTTACTTCAGTAGGAAAGGAAAGGGCTGTGCTAAGGTAGGGATCTCCTACTTGCTTTGAGTTTCAAAAAGAGGTGCCAAGGAGAAATCTTGCTTAAATCTGAGATCAAAGTAAATGAGTGAGAGGAAAACGTACCCAACCACAGCATGGAGTGTGCACACATGTGCACAAACACATACCACATATATATAAGTATATATACATGTATATGTACTTACATGTATAAGTATATATTTGTAAGTATTTACAAACTATATATATATATATATATATATGTATAGATTAAAGAATTATAATAGAGGGAAAAACCATATACATATCACTCACTTTAGAAATAAAATAATTCTAGTAAGATTGAAATGATCAAAATGCCTCTCTTTTAATTGTACCCAGAGGAAAAACATTATGTGAATCATCCCACATATTTTCTCTTAACCTAATAAGCGTGTATATGTGTATTCTAAAATGCAGTGCATAGTTATGCCAATTTTTTAACATACCTAACTTTACACAGTAGACTGCCCTCATATTCTCAGGGCTTGAAATTCTGCTTCAGAACTTCTTCACTAGGTAGCTGGGTCAGTTAGGACAAATTATTTCATCCCTCTTATTGCAATTTCCTCATCTATAAAATGAGAACCATGATTGTACATATTATTACTATTCTTCAGTGACTCAGTGCCCCATATAATGTTGGTGCATGTAGCTATAGTTTATTTATTGTCACTGCCATATAGTGTTCCATTATATATACATGATTGATGTCTCAATTTTTTTAAAAAAATTTATTTTATATTGAAGTCTCAATTTTAATGCTGATGAACATTTGGGCTGTTTCCAGATTTTGGTTGTTATGAACATTACTGGTAAGAATAGTTCTGTACAGGGCTTGTTGCACAAGGGCAAGAGTTGCTCTGTGATTTTAGGATACATTCCTAAGAAAATTGCTGGGTCATAGGATTTGTGCACACTGAACTCTATTAGGTAATGTAAAATAATTTTCTAAAACGATTATTATGATCATTTACCCTCCCAATAGAGTGTATAGGACTTGCTTCATAGCCTATACATATCAACATATACATATATACATATACATATATAGCCTATACATATACATATCAATTGTTTTACCAATCAATTGTACATATCATTTGTTGATTGTACATATCAATTGTTTTACCAATTGATATGTTTTACCAATTGATAATACTGTTTTACCAATATTGTTATTGTTTTACCAATCCTGTGTGTATAAAATGCTGCCTCTTTTTGGTTTGCATTTTATTTATTTGATTATAAGTGAGATTGATTCATAGGAGTTGTTTAAATAGTCTAGATATTAATTTTTATGTGGTCACTTATGTTGCAACTGTCCTTTCCAAATTTGTGCCTTGTTTTTCAAGTTGTTTGTGGTATCTTTTGATGAACAGAAGTTCTTAAATTTGATGTGGTTAAATTTATCAGACTTTTCCTTTATGATTAGTGTGATGACTAATTTTATGTCAACTTGACTGGGCCAATGGTTACCTTGACTGATACAGATTTTGGTACCAATAGTGGTTTTAGAGGACCAAAACTTTAAGGATGAGTTTTTTGATTGGTTCTGGTAAAAATTCAAGTTTTCTTGAATTGGTTTTTAGAATTGGCTCTCTAATATGATTACACTTAAAGATGCTAATGGCTATATTTCTAGAAGTAAAGAGAACACTGATAATCCATGGCATAATCTGGCAGTGGAGATACCACCATTGGACACTCTGAATCCATCAAAAATTAAGGAGATAGGTGTGGGTTGGTTGTCCTAATGTCACTGGCCAAAGTGGTGAAAGAAAAGGATGAGCTTAGAAGTTTGAATTCAAATGCCCTGAAGGAGATTTTTATTTCCTGTAGGGACGGGGCTGAGACTGCTGAAAATCAAATGAAGAATCTCATCCTGCAACTGACTGCATTACAATGGAAGACTAAATCCCAGCTTCATAGGGTGTTTGCTACTAAAGTGGGGTTCTCCCAAAGGCTGTATATGCTCTGAATCAGCATCAAATATATGGTGCTGTTTCTCTCATAGCCAGGATTCACAAGTCTAGGAATGATGAAAATGGGAATGACACTTCTCATAATTACCTCTAGTGATCCAATAGCAAAATCTTTGCTTCCTGTTCCCATGGTGTTATGCTCTGCTGACCTAGAGGAAGAGTATGTCTGGAATACAAGAGATTACTTAGGGCATCTCTTAGTGTTACCTTGCCATGTGATTAAGGTCAATGGAAAGCTACAAACAACCCAATCAGGAAGGACTACTAACCGAATGAAGGTTTGAGTCATCTGACCAGATAAAGAACAATAACCAGCTGAGATGCTTGCCGAGGGTGAAGGGCCTATGGGATGGATAGTGGAAAAAGTGGTTATAAATACCAACTATGACTGCATTTCCAGTTACTGAAACAAGACCTATAACTGTCATGAGTATTTCTTCCTTATTTTCTTATGAAAGTGTGTATGTAAGTATATAATATTATATATATATATATTTATATATATATAAGACTATATATATAGTCTTTTTTTTTCTTCTCTCTCTTATTCCCTTATAATGTAACAAAAGGTGTATGGACTCTATATCATAGTATTTAAGCATTGTTAATTTTAGATCATAGTGTTTAGGTTATAGGACATCAAGGAGAAGAGTAAACATAACTCAAGGATTTTACCTCCTCTTCTGCGGAAGGGGTTAGTACATTTTTCGTTGTAGGTAGGATAGTTATATTGTGTTAGAGTGAATTATGACCTTGTTATTGTCTTTCTTTGGAGATTAAGTATGGTTTAAGGAGATGTGTATGGGTACCCAGTTGACAAGGGGTGAACCTGTAATGATTAAGTTTATGTATCGACTTGACTGGCAACAGGGTGCCCAGACATTTGGTCAAGAATTATTCTGGGCGTGTCTGTGGGATGTTCCTGAATGAGATGAATAGTTGAATCAGTAGACTGAGTAAAGTGGATTGCCCTCCTTAATGTGAGTGGGTCTCATCCAATTAGTTGAAGCCCTGAATAGAACGATAATGATGACTCTCCTTCAAGTAAGAGGGAACTCCTTCCTGATTGCCTTGACCTGGCACATCTATTCTTTTTTGCCTACAAACATGAACTGAAACATTGCCTTTTTCTGGGTCTTGTCATTTTCTTGTATTTTCCTGCTGACATTCAAACTAAAACTACAGTGTCAGCTCTCCTGGTTCTCAGGCCTTCAGACACAGACCGGAACTTATAATCAGCTCTCCTATGTCTCCATGTTGCTGACTTCAGATCTTGGGACTTCTTTGCCTCCTTAATTGAGTGAGCCTATTCCTTATAATAAATCTATTTCTCTCTATCTCTATTTTTATATTTATATCTATATATCTATATTTATATCTCCTATTGGTTCTGTTTCTCTGGAGAAAAACTAACACAGCTAGCTTTTGTTTTGTCTTAAGAAACTGTTTGTTCTCCCAAGGTCCTATAGAAAGTTTCCTATACTGCCTTCTAAAAGTCTTATAGTTTTCCTTTCCAAAGAAAAGATTTTAATCTACCTTGAAAAAATTATATTCACTTCTATTTTTGGAACTGTTTCTGCACTCTGTAATTCTTCAATTTGGTCAGCCTGCTTATCTTTGTACTATCTCAGTTATTACAGTTTTACAGTAGAACTGGGCAAGCCCCTTTTGACAGAATATCTACATATATTATTTGTATAGACAGTATATTGTTGAGTCTTGCTTTTTAAAATCTAATGTGAAAATCTCTGCCTTTTTATTGTATTGTTAAATACTACTAACATTTCATGTAGTTATTATTTTTTCTATTTTATTACTTATTATTTTTATATTATTATTATTTTCCATTTGTGTCCTCTATTTTCTATTTCTGCTTCCTTTTGGCTTTTTAGGTATATGCTTTTTTATTTAAAAGTCATTGTTCTAGGAATAAAAATATACATCTTTAACTTTTCACATTCTACTTAGAGTTAATATTAATACATCACTTCATGTAAAATGTAGAAAATTTTCAACCATATAGGTCCATTGATCAGCCCTCTGTTTTTATGCTGTAGTTGTCATATGTATTACACTTATGTACATTATAAAATACACAAGATACTATAGTTTCCACATTAAACAGTCATGTTTTTTAAAGAAATTAAGAGCAAAAGAGGCTATTACTCATATATTTACTAATTTCTCAGATACTATTTTACTAATTGACTTGGATATTTCTAATGTTCTTCATTTCTTTGTGAAGGTTTTTTCTCTCTAATATTAGTTTCTTCTAGCCTGAAGAACACTGCTTAGCATTTCTTGTTACGTCTGGTGGCAATGGATTCTCTTTAGTTTAATATCACCTGAAAATTAATTTTTTCACCTTTATTTTTGAAGAATATTTTTACTGGACATAGAATTCTGGGTTGATGGATGTTTTTTCCTACTTTAAAAATGTAGTCCCACTGTCTTCTGGCCCCCGTAATTTTGGATGATGTCAGTCATTGAAACTATTAATCTCCTGTATTTCCTATGTTGTTTCTCTCTACATATGTTTGAGATTTACTCTTGTTTTTGCTTTTCAGAAGTTAAACTATTAGATACATAGTGTGTTATTCTTTACAGTTACTTTGATTGGAGGTTTCTGATCTTCTTGGTTCTATAAATTTATGTCTTTCACCAAATTGGGAAAAATTTCAACCATTTTATCTTCAAATATTTTTTTTATGTTCCTTTTTTTCCTCCTGTCTCCTTTTGGGACTCCAATTACGTGTGTTCTAGATTTTGAATAATCTCCCATAGGTCCATGTGGCACTATTTTTATATATAAAATCTTCCTTTATTTCTATTTATCAGAGTAGATATATTTTATTGACTTATCACTGACTCTATTTCCATCTTTTTCATTTTTCTGTTCAGATTATCCTGTGAATAATTTAATCTAGATATTTTAATTTACTTCTATAACTTTCATTTCTCCTTTCTTATATTTTTAATTTTGCTGAGATTTCTATATTTTCTCTCATTGTGAGTACATTTTCCCTTATCTCATTGAACATAGTTGTAGGAGTTCCTATAAAGCTCTTGTTTACAAATTCCTATATTTGGATCTTATGTCTTGTGATTGGTCTACATTTATTGTGTTTTCCCTTGATAATGTGTCACATTTTTCCAGTTTTTCATATGTTGAGTAATTTTGGACTATATTCTAGAAATTGTGTATGTTAATGATATGGAGATTGTAGATTTTTTTATATTCCACTGAAGAGTGCTGATATTTTGCTTTCAGTAGGCCATTAATTTTGTCAGACTAAAATTGCATACTGTGCCTTTTAATAGTCATTGAAATATCATTTCAGTTTTTTCCTCCTTAGCTGGAATGTTCAGTCTACCCAGAAAATGCATGGTTCATGGGTTAGCCAGATAATTGGAAAGAGTTTATGTCCAGAATTAGGGCCTCCTCTTCTCTGGCTTTCTAAATCTCTGCTTTTCTGCCCCATTTTCCAGTGGCTCTTTTTGTTCACAATTATTTCTTCTGGTTCTTCATATTGAATATTATGTAGGTTTTCATAGTTGTAGCTGCCCTATGACTTCAGCCTATCCTCAGGCTAAAAGCTAAAAAAAAAAAAAAGCTTGTTATGTTCACTTCATTCTGGTCCCTTCTGCTAAGTTTCAATGCTCCTTCTGAATGTTTTTGCTTCCGTTTACTCTCCAGATTATTCGTATCATATTTTTTTAAATTTTGTATAGGTTATATAGGTATTATATGCAGGAGGATCCATTGATTAACAGCATTTTCTCTTATACTGAAATCAGAAATTCCTAGAATATATGTGTATTTAGCAGTGGCTATTATGCTGGTTAATCGATGTAGCTGTCAATTTTAATTTCAATTACTTTTTATTCCAAGAAATTCTATAGTTTCATCTATTTAAACTGAAATATAGTTGACTTGCATTATATTAATTTCAAGTATACAGCATACTGATTCAGTGTTTTTACAGATTATATTCCATTAAAAGTTATTACAGAAAAACCACAATCACAGAAAGATAGACAAGATGAAAAGGCAGAGGGCTATGTACCAGATGAAGGAAAAACATAAACCCCCAGAAAAACAACTAAATGAAGTACAGATAGGCAACTTTCCAGAAAAAGAATTCAGAATAATGATAGTGAAGATGATCCAGGACCTCGGAAAAACAATGGAGGCAAAGATTGAGAAGATGAAAGAAATATTTAACAAAGACCTAGAAGAATTAAAGAACAAACAGAGATGAACAATACAATAACTGAAATGAAAACTATACTAGAAGTAATCAATAGCAGAATAACTGAGGCAGAAAAATGGATAAGTGATCTGGAAGACAGAATGGTGGAATTCGCTGCTGTGGAACAGAATAAAGAAAAAGAGAAAGAAAAGAAATGAAGACAGCCTAAGAGACCTCTGGGACAACATTAAACGTAACAACTTTTGCATTATAGGGGTCCCAGAAGGAGAAGAGAGAGAGGAAGGACCTGAGAAAATATTTGAAGAGATTATAGTCAAAAATTTCCCTAACATGGGAAAGGAAATAGCCACCCAAGTCCAGGAAATGCAGAGAGTCCCATACAGGATAAACCCAAGGAGAAACACACCAAGGCACATAGTAATCAAATTGGAAAAAATTAAAGACAAAGAAAAATTACTGAAAGCAGCAAGGGAAAAATGGCAAATAACATACAAGGGAACTCCCATAAGGTTAACAGCTGATTTCTCAACAGAAACTCTACAAGCCAGAAGGGAGTGGCAAGATATACTTAAAGTGATGAAATGGAAGAACCTACAACCAAGATTACCCAGCATAGATCTCATTCATATTCGATGGAGAAATCAAAAGCTTTACAGACAACCAAAAGCTAAGAGAATTCAGCACCACCAAACCAGCTCTACAACAAATGCTAAAGGAACTTCTCTAAGTGGGAAACACAAGAGAAGAAAAGGACCTACAAAAACAAACTCAAAACAATTAAGAAAATGGTCATAGGAACGTACATATTGATAATTACCTTAAATGTGAATAGATTAAATGCTCCAACCAAAAGACACAGGCTCACTGAATGGATACAAAAACAAGACCCATATATGTGCTGTCTACAAGAGACCCACTTCAGACCTAGGGACACATGCAGACTGAAAGTGAGGGGACAGAAAAAGATATTCCATGCAAATGGAAATCAAAAGAAAGCTGGAGGGCTTCCCTGGTGGCACAGTGATTGAGAGTCTGCCTGCCGATGCAGGGGACACGGGTTCATGCCCTGGTCTGGGAGGATCCCACGTGCCACGGAGTGGCTGGGCCTGTGAGCCGTGGCCACTAGGCCTGCATGCCCAGAGCCTGTGCTCTGCAACGAGAGAGGCCGCAGCCATGAGAGGCCCACATACCACACACACACACACACAAACAAGAAAGCTGGAATAGCTATAAACAAATGAGATAAAATAGACTTTAAAATAAAGAATGTTAAAAGAGACAAGGAAGAACACTACATAAATATCAAGGGATCAATCCAAGAAGAAGATATAACAATTATAAATATATATGCACCCAACATAGGAGCATCTCAATACATAAGGCAACTGCTAATAGCTACAAAAGAGAAAATTGACAGTAACACAATAATAGTGGGGAACTTTAACATCTCACTTACACCAATGGACAGATCATCCAAAATGAAAATAAATAAGGAAGCAGAGCTTTAAATGACACAACAGACCAGATAGATTTAATTGATATTTATAGGACATTCCATCCCCAAACAGCAGACTACACTTTCTTCTCAAGTGCACACAGAATATTCTCCAGGATAAATCACATCTTGGGTCACAAATCAAGCCTCAGTAAATTTAAGAAAATTGAAATCATATCAAGCATCTTTTCTGACCACACACTATGAGATTAGAAATGAATTACAGGGGAAAAAAACGTAGAAAAACAGAAACACATGTAGGCTAAACAATACATTACTAAATAACCAAGAGATCACTGAAGAAACCACAGAGGAAATCAAAAAATACCTAGAGACAAATGACAATGAAAGCACGATAATCCAAAACCTATGGGATGCAGCAAAAGCAGTTCTAAGAGGGAAGTTTATAGCTATACAAGCCTACCGCAAGAAACAAGAAAAATCTCAAGTTAACAATCTAACCTTACACCTAAAGGAACTAGAGAAAGAAGAAAAAACAAAACCCAAAGTTAGCAGAAGGAAAGAAATCATAAAGATCAGAGCAGAAATAAATGAAATAGAAACAAAGAAAGCAATAGCAAAGATCAATAAAACTAAAAGCTGGTTCTTTGAGGAGATAAACAAAACTGATAAACCATTATGCAGACTCATCACGAAAAATAAGGAGAGGACTCAAATCAATAAAATTACAAATGAAAAAGGAGAAGTTACAATAGACACCACAGAAATACAAAGCATCCTAAGAGACTACTACAAGCAACTCTATACCAATAAAATGGACAACCTGGAAGAAATGGACAAATTCTTAGAAAGGTATAACTTCCAAGACTGAACCAGGATGAAACAGAAAATATGAACAGACCAATCACAAGCACTGAAATTGAAACTGTGATTAAAGATCTTCCAAGAAACAAAAGTCCAGGACCAGATGGCTTCACAGGTGAATTCTATCAAACATTTAGAGAAGAGCTAACATCCATTCTTCTCAAACTCTTCCAAAAATTTGCAGAGGAAGGAACACTCCCAAACTCATTCTATGAGGCCACCATCACCCTGATACCAAAACCAGACAAAGGTACTACAAGAAAAGAAGATTACAGACCAATATCACTGATGAACATAGATGCAAAAATCCTCAACAAAATACTAGCAAACAGAATCCAACAACACATTAAAAGGATCATACACCATGATCAAGTGGGATTTATCCCAGGGATGCAAGGATTCTTCAATATCCACAAATCAATCAATGTGATACACCATATTAACAAATTGAAGGATAAAAACCATATGATCATCTCAATAGATGCAGAAAAAGCTTTTGACAAAATTCAACACCATTTATGATAAAAATTCTCCAGAAAGTGGGCATAGAGGGATCCTACCTCAACATAATAAAGGCCATATACGACAAACCCACAGCAAACATCATTCTCAATGGTGAAAAACCAAAAGCATTTCCTCTGTGATCAGGAATGAGACAAGGATGTCCACTCTCACCACTATTATTCAACATAGCTTTGGAAGTCCTTGCCACGACAATCAGAGAAGAAAAAGAAATAAACGGAATACAAATTGGAAAAGGAGAAGTAAAAATGTCACTATTTGAAGATGACATGATACTCTACATAGAGAATCCTAAAAATGCCACAGGAAAACTACTAGAGCTAATTAATGAATTTGGTAAAGTTGCAGGATACGAAATTAATGCACAGAAATCTCTTATATTCCTATACACTAATGATGAAAAATCTGAGAGAGAAATTATGGAAACACTCCCATTTACCACTGCAGCAAAAAGAGTAATATACCTAGAAATAAAGCTTTGTAGGGAAAAAATAGACCTGTATGCAGAAAACTATAAGACACTGAAGAAAGAAATGAAAGATGACACAAATAGATGGAGAGATATACCATGTTCTTGGATTGGAAGAATCAATATTGTGAAAATGACTATACTACCCAAAGCAATCTACAGATTCAATGCAATCCCTATCAAATTACCAATGGCATTTTTTACGGAACTAGAACAAAAAATCTTAAAATTTGTATGGAGTCACAAAAGACCCCGAATAGCTAAAGCAGTCTTGAGGGAAGAAAACGGAGCTGGAGGAATCAGACTCCCTGACTTCAGACTATACTACAAAGCTACAGTAATCAAGACAATATGGTACTGGCACAAAGAAAGAAACATAGATCAATGGAACAAGATAGATAGCCCAGAGATAAACCCATGCACCTATAGTCAACTAATCTATGACAATAGAGGCAAAGATATACAATGGAGATATGACAGTCTCTTCAATAAGTGGTGCTTGGAAAATTGGACAGCTACATGTAAAAGAATGAAATTAGAACACTCCCTAACACCATACACAGAAATAAATTCAAAATGGATTCGAGACCTAAATGTAAGACCAGACACTATAAAACTATTAGAAGAAAACATAGGAAGAACACTCTTTGACATAAATCACAGCAAGATCTTTTTTGATCCACCTCCTAGAGTAATGGAAATAAAAACAGAAATAAACAAATGGGACCTAATGAAACTTAAAAGGTTTTGCACAGCAATGGAAACCATAAACAAGATGAAAAGACAACCCTCAGAATGGGAGAAAACATTTGCAAACAAATCAATAAAGGATTAATCTCCAAAATATATAAACAGGTCATGCAGCTCAATATTAAAGAAACAAACAACCCAATCCAAAAATGGGCAGAAGACCTAAGTAGACATTTCTCCAATGAAGACATACAGATGGCCAAGAAGCACATGAAAAGCTGCTCAACATCACTAATTATTAGAGAAATGCAAATCAAAACTACAATGAGATATCATCTCACAACAGTTAGAATGGGCATCATCAGAAAATCTACAAACAACAAATGCTGGAGAGGGTGTGGAGAAAAGGGAACTGTCTTGCACTGTTGGTGGGAATGTAAATTGATAGAGCCACTATGGATTACAGTATGGAGGTTCCTTAAAAACCTAAAAATAGAATTACCATATGATCCAGCAATCTCACTACTGGGCATATAACCTGAGAAAACCATAATTCAAAAAAACACATGCACCCCAATGTTCATTGCAGCACTATTTACAATAGCCAGATCATGGAAGCAACCTAAATGCCCATCGACAGACAAATGGATAAAGAAGTTGTGGTACATATATAGAATGGAATATTGCTCAGCCATAAAAAGGAAATAAATTGGGTCATTTGTTGAGACGTGGTTGGATCTAGAGAGTGTCATACAGAGTGAAGTAAGTCAGAAATAGAAAAACAAATATCGTATATTGACGCATGTATGTGGAACCTAGAAAAATGGTACAGATGAACCGGTTTGCAGGGCAGAAGTTGAGACACAAACGTGGAGAGTAAATATATGGACTCCAAGGGGGGAAAACCGCGGTGGGATGGGGATGGTGGTGTGCTGAATTGGGCAATTAGGATTGACATGTATACACTGATGTGTATAAAATTGATGACTAATAAGAAACTGCAGTATAAACAAACAAACAAACAATACTAAACTTTCTTTGGGTTATTTGTATGGAAATATGTTAATATAAATGTTTCAGACATTACATGAAATTTCTAAAAATCTTATATGTTCTGGTTTAATGTTATAAGTCGCAATTCTAGTTATTACTTTAAAATGTATATCTCAGAAGTAACTAAATTTCCTTGTCAATTTCATTATTATGAACTTTCATCAAATCTTTAACCGTGGTCATTTTTAAGTTTTCTGTCATTTACCAACAGTTTTGGGTGTACTCTGATGCTTTCACAAAAATGTTCCTATAAAAGAGTTTCATCTTCAAGGAATTCATGGAAAAGACAGACAAGTACAGGTTTCTGGTAACTGACTATACTGCTGAACTGAATGAATAAGCATTTTCAGAACTCTAATGAAAAACTGATGAATTCATAAAAGTGCTAACAAAAGATCAAGAGAAAAAAATTAATTACATGTGACTGAGTGAAATGATGAGGATGATTACAATTTTTGTGACTTTCTGTTTGAATAAAAAAAAATCCCACAAGGACTCAGAGGCAAAAAATATACAAATCAATTTTCACTGCAAAGTAAAGGATCTGTTACAGTGGAGGATTACTGGACTGAATGTCAATATTATGATATAGTATGAGTGTGTTTCGTGTTTGGTAATTGCAATCATTGTTTCTTTTGTTGTGGTCATCCATTTACAATGCTTGGTGTCAGTTTATTTATCTCTTGTAAAAATAAAATACAGTGTGTGCGAAAAAAATAATGTAACCCATTGAATGTAGAAGCAGATATGAAAATTCAACTATCATTTATAAAGCCAGACACTTTTAAAAAATGCAAAAATACAAAACAACACTACTCTTCACAGATTTTTGTTGTTGTTTTGGAAAATATAATTATTTTTCCAAAAAAATTTTTTTATTCTAATATGTTATGGATTTATGATGTTATTTTTATTATGTTATTCTTAAAGTAATTAAAATACTATAAAAAGATGCATATAATATATACAATGGAATATTATTCAGCCATATAAAATGAAATCTTGCCATTTGTGGCAACATGGATGGACCTAGAGGGTATTATGCTAAATGAAATAAGTCAGACAGGGAAAGACAAATATCATATGTTTTCATTTATGTATGGAATCTAAAAAACAAAACAAATAAAGAAATAGAAAAGAAATAGAGACATAGATACAGAGAACAACAGATGGTTGCAAGAAAGGGGGATGAGTGAAATAGGTGAGGGGATTAAGAGGTATAAACTTCCAGTTACAAAATAAATGAGTCAGGGGATGAAAGGTACAGCATGGAAAATACAGTCAATATTATTGTATAAAAATTGTATTGTATCTTGTAAAGTATCCTCTGAGGATAAGGGGGAATATTATTTGGAAGTGCTTACTTTGGATCGCATCAAATACCTGTTTGCATTGTTATTTGGCAGTTAAATGTGTTGAATCTCTCCCCTAAGTGACATTGGGTGCTACAATGACTGAATATCAGTTTTTTAAAAATCTTTGGGTGTATAAAGCCTTTGTTCATTCTTCTGAAGGTAACCATTCACTTATTCTGCAGTATTGTAATAACTTTGTGTTGTAACACATGAAAACTAGACTTATTGTGGTGATCATTTTGTAATGCATTGAAATATCAAATCACTATGTTGTGTACCTGGAACTTAAAAAAAAGTTATTACAAAATAACGGCTACAATTCCTTGTGCTATACAATACGTCATTGTTGCTTATCTATTTTATACATAGTATTTACACTATTTACATAGTGTCTCTTAATCCCATACACCTCATTTGCTCCTCACTCCCTCCTTCTCATTGTTAACCACTAGTTTGTTTTCTATATCTGTGAAACTATTTCTGTTTTGCATATACATTTATTTGTATCATTATTTTTAGATTCCACATATAAGTGATATCATCGAGTACCTGTCTTTTTCTGTCTGACTTATTTCACTAAGCATAATATTCTCTAGGTCCATCCATGTTGCTGCAAGCAATAGAGTTTAATTCCTTTTTATGGTTGAATAATATTCCATTGTATATGTGTATCATATCTTCTTTATCCATTCATCATTCATCTGTTGATGGGCATTTGGGTTGCATCCATATCTTGGCTGTTGTAAATAGTGCTGCTGTGAATGTTGGGGGTGCATATATCTTTTTTGTTCTTTTTTAAAAAATGTGTTTTTAATTGAAGTATAGTTGATTTACAATGTTGTACCAATCTCTGCTCATATCTTTTTGAATTAGTGTTTTATTTTTCCAGACATATACCCTGGTGTGGAATTGCTGAATCATATGGTAGTTCTATTTTTAGTTTTTTTGAGAAATGTCATATTGTTTTCCATATTGGCTGTACCAATTTATGTTCCCACCAACAGTGCACAAGGTTTCCCTTTTCTCTACATCCTCCTGATTATTTGTGGTCTTTTTGATGATAGGCATTCTGGCAACCATTCTGTGTGAGGTGATATTTCATTGTTGTTTTGATTTACTTTTCTCTAATAATTAATGATGTTAAGCATCTTTTCATGTGCCTATTGGTCATCTGTATGTCTTCTTTGGAAAAATGTCTCTTCAGGTCTTCTGCCCATTTTTTAATCAGGTTTTTTTGGTTGATGTTGGGTTGTATGAGCTGTTTATATATTTTGAATATTAATCCCTTGTTAGTCATAGCATTCATAAGTATTTTCTCTTCTTAAGCAGATTGTCTTTTTGTTTTCTCAATGGTTTCCTTTGCTGTGCAAAATCTTTTAAGTTTAGTTAGGTCCCATTGGCCTATTTTTGCTTTTGTTTCCTTTGCTTGAGGAGACAGATCCAAAAAAATATGTCAAAGAGTGTTCTGCCTATGCTTTCTTCTAGAAGTTTTATGGTTTCCTGTATTACATTTAGGTCTTTAACCCATTTTGAATTTATTTTTTATATGGTATTAGAGAGTATTCTAATTTCATTCTTTTACATGTAACTGTCCAGTTTTCCCAGCATCACTTATTGAAGATTGTCTTTTCCCCGTTGTATATTTTTACCTCCTTTGTCATGGATTAATTGACAATACGTGCATGGGTTTATTTCTGGGCTCTCTATTCTGTTCCATGGATCAATGTGTCTGGTTTTGTGCCAGTACCATACTGTTTTGATTACTGTGGTTTCATAGTAAAATCTGAAGTCAGGGAGCATGATACCTCCAGCTATGTTAATTTTCTCAAGATTACTTTGGCAATTTGGGGTCTTTCGTGTTTCCATATAAATATTAGGATTATTTATTCCAGTTCTGTGAAAAATGTCATGTGTGTTTTGATAAGGATTGCATTAAATCAGTGGATTTCTTTGGGTAGTATGGCCATTTACCAATATAAATTCTTCCAATCTAAGAAGATAGTATATATTTCCATTTTTTGTTATCATCTTTAATTTCCTTCATCAATGTTTTATAGATTTTAAAGTGTATATCTTTCACCTCCTTGGTTAAGTTTATTCCTAGGTATTTTATTCTTTTGATTTGATTTTAAATAGGATTTTTTCTTACTTTCTCTTTCTGATAGTTCATTATTAGTGTGCAGAAAACCAATAGATTTCTGTATATTAATCTTGTATCCTACAACTTTGCTGAACACATTTATTAACTCTAATAGTTTTTGGGTGGAGACTTTAGGGTTTTCTATGTATAATATCATGTCATCTGCAAATAGTGACAGTGACTGTTTCCTTTCCAATTTAGATATGTTTTATTTCTTTTCTATTCTGATTGCTGTGGCTAGGACTTCCAATACTATGTTAAACAGAAGTTGTGAGAGTAGGCATCCTTGTCTTGTTCTTGATTTTAGAGGGAAAGCTTTCAGCTTTTCACCATTGAGTATGATGCTGGCCATGGGTTTGTTATAAATGGCCTTTATTGTGTTGAGGTATATTTTCTCTATGCCAACTTTGATGAGAGTTTTTTTTTTTATCATGAATGGATGTTATATTTTGTCAAATGCTTTTTCTGTGTCTATTGAGATAACCATGTGGTTTTTATCCTTCATTTTGTTAATGTGGTGTATCACATTGATTTGTGGATATTGAACCATTATGTATCCCTTGAATAAATCTCACTTGATCATGGTATATGATATTTTAAATGTATTGTTGAATTCAGTTTGCTAATATCGTGTTAGGATTTTTGCATCTATATTCATCTGAGATATGGCCTGTAATTTTCTCATTTTGTAGTGTCTTTGTCTGGTTTTGGTATCAGGGTAATGGTGGCCTCATAGAGTGAATTTGGGAGTGTTTCCTGTTCTTCAGATTTATGGAATAGTTTGAGAAGTAATAGGTATTAGTTCTTCCTTCCATGTTCGGTAGAATTTCCCTGTGAAACCATCTAATCCTGGACTTTTGTTTGCTAGGAGTTTTTTGATTACCAATTCAATTTCACTACTAGTAATTAGTCTGCTCAAATTATCTACTTCTTCCTGATTTAGTTATGGAAGAGTATATGCTTCTAGGAATTTATCCATTTCTTCTAGGTTGTCCAATTTGTTGTCATATAACTGTTTGTAGTATTCTCTTATTGTTTTTTTTTGTATCTCTGTGATATTGATTGTAACTTCTCTTTCATTTCTTATTTCGTTTGTGTCCTCTATCTTTTTTTTAACGAGCCTTGTAAAAGACTTATCAATTTTGATTATCTTTTCAAAAAAACCCAGCTCTTATTATTGATCTTTTCTATTTTTGTCTCTATTTTATCTGTTTCCTCTCTAATTTCCCCTCTAATTTGTTCCTTTTGCTGACTGTGGGCTTTGTTTGTTCTTTTTTGAATTCCTTTAGATGGTAGACTATGTTGTATATTTGAGTTTTTTTTGTTTCTTAAGGTAGGCCTATATCATTATAAACTTCCCTGCCTTTGCTGTGTCCCATAGATTTAGAAAGTTGTGTTTTTATTTTCAGTTTTCTTGAGGTTTCTTCTAATTTCCTCTTTGATGTCTTCATTGATCTATTGGTTTTTAGTAGCATGTTATTTAGTCTCCATGTGTTTCTCATTTTTGCTTCCTGTAATTGATTTCTATGTTTGTACTCTTGTGGTTGGCAAAGATGCTTGGTATGTTTTCTATCCTCTTAAATTTTTTGAGACTTGTTTTATGACCAGCATGAGATCTATCCTGGAGAATATTCCATGTGCACTTGAAAAGAATATGTATTCTTCTGTTTTGGGAAGTAGTGTTCTGTAAATATCTATTAAGTTCAACTGATCTAATGTGTCCTTTAAGGCCACTGTTTGCTTATTGATTTTCTATCTGGATGATCTGTCCTTTGATATAAGTAGGGTGTTAAAGTCCCCTACTATTATTGTATTATTGTCAATTTCTTCCTTTAATATTTGCTTTATATATTTAGGTGCTCCTATATTAGATGCTGACAAATGTTACATCCTCTTTTTGTATGATCCTTTTATCATTATATAATGGCCTTCTCTGTCATTTTTTATAGATTTTATTTTAAATTCTTCTTTGTCTGACATGAATATAGTTACTGCAGCTTCCTGTTCATTTTCATTTGCATAAAATATCTTTTTCCATCTCCTCACTTTTACTTCATGTGTGTCTTTGGCTCTGAAGGAAGTCTCTTCCTGGCAGCATATAAATATGCTTTGTTATTTTTTTATTTAAAATTTTTATTTTTTATTAAAGTATAGTTGATTTACAATGTTGTGTTAGTTTTGGGTTATACAAAAAATATTCAGTCATATATATATATATATATTTCAGATTCTTTTCCATTATAGGTTACCACAAAAATGTGCCTTGTTTTCTAGCCAATCAGCCAACCTATGTCTTTTGATTAGAGCCTTTAGTCTGTTTTCATTTAAAGTGATTATTGATAAGTGTGTACTTATTGCCATTTTGTTCCTTGTTTTCTGGTTGTCTTTGTATTTCTTCTCTGTTCTTTTCTTCTTAGTTTAGTCTCTTTCTTTGTGGTTTGATGATTTTCGTTAGTAGTATGCTTTGTTTCTTTCTCTCTAGTTTTCATGTATCTATTGTATGTTTTTGATTTGTGGTTACCATGGTGTTCATATATGTTGACCTATAACTATATTTACTTGTTTTAAACTTACAGTCATTTAAGTTCAAATACATACTAAAACATTTACATTCCCCTCACGCATGTTTTTTGTTTTTGATGTCATATTTTACATCTTCATGTCTATCCCTTAACTGTTTATTGTAGTTATAGTTAATTTTACAATTTTTGTCTTCTGGGTTTTTTTCTTTCCTTGTAAACTTTTACTTCTCATTGTAGCCTTTTCTTTTCCACTTAAAGAAGACCCTTTATCATTTCTTGCAAGGTCAGTTTAGAATTGACAAACTCTTTCAGCTTTTGTTTGTCTGAGAAGTTCTTTATGCAAGTTGGAGTGTGTGTTGGGATGATCCTGGCAAGCCAGTCAAAGCCTCAGGTAGTTTTCAGTCTGTTTCCTCTGCACAGTTCCTGGATGTAAGCAAGCATGTGTGTGCACTGTTTATGAGCAGAGTCTTGGTTTCTTACAGCCCTCAGTTAAATCCCACTTATTTTCAAACCAGCTAAGGGGACTGATCTTCCTGGTGTCAGACCCCAGAGCTGGGATGTACAATATGTGGCTCAAACTCCTCATTCCCCAGGAAGGATCTGTGCCCATGTAATCCATCTTCTGAGTCCCCTCCCAGGAGCACAGGTCTTGACCTGATTGTCTCTCCTTCTTTCTTACCCAATTCTGTGTGGATCTTTCTTTACAGCCTCGGTTGTAGAAGAACCTTTCTACCAGTCTCCAGGTTGTTTTCAGTAAGACTTCCTCCACATGTAGGTGTATTTTTAGTGTGTTCATGGGGGGAGGTGAGCTCAGTGTCCTCCTCAGCCATCCCAATTTCCCTCCTGGTCATGTCTTTTTTTTTTAAAGAATATTATAATGTACTGGTTAAGTGGGAACCTGGAGTCAGACTGGTGAGGTTAGCTTCTTACTCTGCCACATATTAGCTGTTCAACTTGGACAAGATACCCATCTCCTATACTTCTGATTCTTCATCTTATAGAGTGAAGATTTGAATGGTACCTAATTTATAGAGCTGTTTTATATTGAGTTTATATATGTAAAGGTTTAAAATAGTACCCAGAGTGTAGTGCCTTCTCTATAAATACTAATTTTGATTACTACTAGACTACTTTTAGATTTAAGCTTAATAGCAATTTCAGTGTCCTTACGAAAATAGGCATACATTTAAAGCAGGAAGAGTAATCATCCACCCACACACACACACACATACACACACACACCATCCTGTGTGTATTAGGAGCATAATGTAGTTTTCTTGGCATAAACAAATCTCTGCTTGGGTAATATGAATGGCCAAAATTTCACTTTCATGATCTGATTTTAATAGTGTTTGTAACACAGGCAAGAGTCTTTGTGCTTCATTTCAGATCCTCTCAGTTTTGCTTTGAGATCTAATGTTAAAATATATGAAGTAGTTCCAGTTATCAGTTTGTTTTAAAAACTACTTTATTTTTCTCCGGAGATACAAAATGAAGGTGTAAAGACATTTGTTATTCTCAAAGCTTTCCTGTTCTTTCTGGTTGGAAAGCTTATTTTCAACTCTGGGCTCTGAATAAAACCCATTATAGTTATAATACATGTCTTTCCAATCAACAACATTCATTTGTTTCTTGTTGTTTTTAAGAAACTTTATTGTGCAAATGAGGAATACAAAAAACTTTAAGAAAAGTTCTTAACCTTTACTGAGTTGATGGTCAAAGAGAAGAAAGACAAATATATCAAAATTATAAGCAATTTAAAATATGCCACTAGAAAGAATATGCTTAATTTCTAGTTGTGAATTAAACAGTAATGAGATAGTCATTTCATTTTGTAATGCCAATTTATGCCAAAGAAAAAAGCTCTCAGTGTAAAAGTTCATATCTTAAAATGGAGGATTTAAATAAAATTTTGGTATTTTGCTTAACTGTAGAATGGCTGGATTTTGGTTCTAGGTTAACAATTTTCTAAAAATCTGGAAATCCTATGTGTGTGAATGGGAGTGGGGGGAGGTTTGGACAAAAGAGAGAATATACTGAAGCTTACTGCTAATACATTTCTTTAGAGATTGGATTTCAATTTAACCAAGGTCTCCTTCTTTGCTATTCAATGGATATAACAAATCAAAGAATCAAAAAGATACATTTCTCCAACAGAGTCCCAGTATGTGGGCATCAGGTTATTGCCCAAACAAGGCTCTAGTGAGTGTGTGTAATGGCTGTTGATTTTGGCAATAAGTATTTGAACTACATCCAAATTATAACAATTATACATTCTACCTGTCCCTTCCCTCCATATGTTTGGTCAGTATAGCTTGGGGACTTTTTCAGACCCTGTTTGAGAAACTTAGAGCTCAGCAGGCTCAAAACACAGTCTTTCAGGCCTCTATGATTGCATGGACTGTGTCCTTTTCTTGAAATTTTCACCTCAGTCCTCTTAACCTTCTGGTCTCCAGTTAGACACCACTTCCTTTAAAGAGCCTTTACTAATCTTTTCCATTTCCAATCATAATTCTCATAGCAACTGTTACTTGGCTCTATTAGGACATGTAATCAGTCTCTTTTAATTTCCTCTTTACCTAGCCTGTATGTTGCCTCCAGGCTCATCTAGTCAGGTTCCATGTCCAGTTGAGATATTTTGATACATTTGAGAAACATTGTTATATAAATAACAATAGAATGTCTTTCATACAATGGTTCATAATAGGCTCTATAATAATTTCCTCAAATTATTATCATTAGCTTTATATATGCATTTTAAATTTGTAGATTGTTTTAGTGTGATAAATATTCAGAATCTTCCCATTTTCTTCTTTATTTACTATATCTTTATGCATAGCACAGAGGAGATTTTGAATTTGTGACCTATTAGTCATGTCTGTAAAAAAGATATATTGATTTGACTCAAACCTCTGAGAAGTTAAAAAATCAACTGGTAATCTCACAAGTTGGACACATGATTAGTAAGAAAAAAATTATTTGTCAGCAACATTTAGATGTTGTTAAGATTTTTACTCTCTGAGTTGGTTATGTTTAGTACTCTTAAAACCTAAACACTTATGTTGAACAAGCTGCATTAACTTAATGAGCTGGATGTGAATGCAGGCACAAACCTCAAGGGGCCACATGTATGGTAGGGCATGGAGGGTCTCCTCTCACAACCAGCACAATGCAATCATGCTGTCATCAGGTGAACCGGCCTTACATCTGGTTTCCCCTAATTCATACAGCTTATTTAGAGACATCAGTAAAAAAAAAAGTGTCCGTGGTCCTTGGTACATTGTCTGTGATGTGCCTCCAGGACATCATGTCTAAGGACCCAGAAATGTCTGACTTTAATGTTCATGCAGCAAGAAGCAAACTCAGCGATTTACCAGGGAGCTTTATTAGTTGGCTGACTACTATATTTCCTAGAACAGTCTGGCATGAATGTTGTAACAAGGCCCTGATTAAAAACGTGATTAATTTAGTTTTGGTTGAAAATGCTCACGATGTTCTGTTTAAAAAGTGAAATGACTCAAAGCTGACTTTTTAGTGTGGATAAAATCAGTGACATTGCCCTAGTAGTACATACTAAACCAATGGTGGGCTCACAGCCACGGCTTTATCAAGCTGTTAAGAATTAAAGCCTGGAATCAGTGACAGCAGCATGATCTATGATTACCTTCACAATGACATGTTTCACAGGTTCATGTGCCAAGACAGTGACATTATTTATGGGTATTTGTAGTAGTGAGATTTTAAGAGCACAGGAAAAATTATCAACTGCTATTGTCCAAGTTCATGAAATATAAAGCCAATTCATGTAAAACTCGCATTGACAAGCATGTACTGCTCACAGGTAATAAAGGCAATGACAGTTATGGGTGCTGAGGAGGAAAACTCCTTTCTTCCTGATTAGGAGTACTAAAGGCAATAAATGATCCTAATTACACGGTCAAATGCAATTACTGACTTGACTTTGCATTCTGTTATCTACTAATGTAATTCTTCAGAATATTTTTTCTGCATCAAAATGCATTTGAAAAATTATTATTGATATTTATTATTTGAAGAATAAGGGGAAAAAGCATTGAAAGAGCTGGTCTGTATCACATAATTTGGTTCTCCAAAGTATATTTAAGTTTTTAAAGTCAATACTGTACCATTTACTATTTTTGATGCCCCTCTACTCTACCTCACTCTTCTGTCATTTGTATTTACCATAATGTGTGTTATGTTACTTTATACTTGCATTTTATCTGTTAATTTATTTAACAAGCAATCATTGAACACCTACTGTGTGCAAACATGATGATATGTGCTGGAGATTCACTAGTCAACACACAGGGTGCCTGACTTAAATGAGCTTGATGGGCATGAGGGCAAAATAAAGAGGCAACCACAAATGGCATGCACTAAGGGTTCAGGAGTGGGCACTGTGAGAATTAGGGTGGGAATGCAAGAGGTTAGGAAAGATTCTTTGAAGCAAATGATATCCAACTTGAGGTCATATGGTTATGAGGACAACAAAAGTGAAGAAGATTTGGGGACAGGGAAAGGGGACAGTACAAATGCCTAAAGGCCTGAGAGACTGTCTTTTGAGCCCAGTGAGCTCTATGTTGAGGACAGTGTGACATGAGACTCGAGAGGTTATTTGTTGGATTTTTTCACTGACAACAGAGAAGCTAACATTGATGTGACATAAAGGAAAGCATCATTCAACATGCTCCTTTGATTTGACCACTGTCATCTTTAAAATACCATAGTTTGAATGCATATTTGAAGTACTCAAAGATCTTTTTAAAAAAATTTTATTTATTTATTTATTTATTTTTGTTGGGTCTTCATTGCTGTGCGAGGGCTTTCTCCAGTTGCGGCGAGCAGGGTCCACTCTTCATCGCGGTGCGTGGGCCTCTCACTGTTGCAGCCTCTCTTGTGGAGCACAGGCTCCAGACGTACAGGCTCAGTAGTTGTGGCTCACGGGCCCAGTTGCTCCATGGCATGTGGGATCTTGCCAGACCAGGGCTCAAACCCATGTCCCCTGCATTGGCAGGCAGATTCTCAACCGCTGCACCACCAGGGAAGCCCTGAAGTACTCAAAGATCTTTATTCATATTTGGTAAGATGGAATTTTTGGTGATGGTAAAATTAAATTTTATCTTGATTACACACTTTATTTTTCTGCTTAAACTTACAAATAAGTCATGTGAATAAATCTCAGTATTCCCAAAAGGGTACAATATGTCCAAGGTATAGGGCATATCATAGAAGTGATTAATCATGAGGAATCAGGCTGGAGAGTTAGACAGGGGCCAAATAATGGAAGCCTTTACCCTGAGGGAGTTCAGACTTTATTCAGGAAGATTGTTACATTGATTTCTTTTGTAGCTGTTTTAGAGAGGTCACCCTAGTAGCAGTTGGAAAATGGAGAGGAGGGGGAAGATGAGTGGTGGGCAAAGTGTAGGATATTGTTATGTATGAGACATGAGGAAAGTCCAAACCAAGGACATGTGGGGGTGGTAAATGAGGAGGAGAGGAAGAACATGAGATCTGTAAAGGAGATAGACTTGAACATGGAAGGTGAGCAAAAAGAGGGGTCAGTGAAAACTCTTGGGATTTTGACTTGGGAGACAAGGTGAATAACAAAGACATTAAGGTTGGAATAAGAAGGATCATGGCCAGAGCACAGATATGAACTCCATTTTGGACAGTGCTAGAGAAGAATTATCCCAGAAGTGGATCTGCATTTGTGTAATTAAAAGAGAGACAGAATTAGAAGGAGTGGATTGAGAATGCAGGAGAAAGCCTAGAATTTGGGTGTAGACTAATGCAGGGACCTTAGCAGATCAATAGGTTACATTCCTCTTCCCCTGCAGTTTGAAACAAATGCAGATCTAGACACAGGAGTAAGGCAGTTAATGATGGAAACATTACCTCTATTACTGACAAAGTTGATTAAAGAATATTTCTGAGGTCAAAAGCATTTCTAGGATTTCACTTAGTAGTCAGACATCTTTACTTACCCCTGGAGTTGGAGAGGAGAGCTAATCAGAACACAGGTGCCTGTGTGCAGCAGACTAGAAAAAATGAGAGTCCCTCTCTGAAGCTCAGAAATCAGAGAAGCCACTTTTTCTTTGTTGAAGAGGACAGGAAAGAAAATGGAAATGTTGTTATAGGTGAAGTTCCGTCACATGACTTGAGGTCATAATAAATGGTCTCCCAGTAACCTTCATTTGAGAGGAGGGCAGAGGAGCAGAATATAAAAGAGTAATATGATGATAATGATGATGACTAAAATGGTTAACATATAGTACGTACTTACTGTATGCCTGGTACCCTTCTAAGTTCTTTATGATCATTAACCTCTTTTTTTAAAAATAGAGTTATCTCACTTTATTGAACATTTCAAGTGTTTTTTAATTCAATGGGGGTAATTTAAAACTTCTTCCAGATTTATTGAGATATAACTAATGTATAGCACTGTAATAAGTTTAAGGTGTATACTATAATGATTTGACTTACATACATGATGAAATAATTACCACAATAAGTTTAGTGAACATTCATCATCTCATGTAGACACAAAACTAAAAAAAGGAAAATATATTTAAAATTTCTCCCTTGTGATGAGAACCCTTAGGATTTGCTCTCTTAACAACTTTCATATATAACACACAGCTGTGTTCATTATACTAAGCATGTTGTACATCACATCCCTAGTACTTGTTTATCTTATAACAAGAAATTTGTACTTTTGACCACCTTCATCCAATTCACCTTCCCCCCACCCCTGCCTCTGGTAACCACAAATCTGATCTCTTTTTCTATGAGTTTTTTTTTGGTTTGTTTTTTGAAGTATAATTCTCCTACAACATCATGTCAGTTCTTGGTGTATAACATGTTGATTTGGTATTTCTATACATTACAAAATTATCACCACTATAAGTCTGTTATCATCTGTTATCATACAAAGATATTACATTATTTTTGACTATACTCCCCACATTGTACATTTCATACCCATGACTTGTTTGTACCTCACCTATTTCACTCACCCCCTATCTGTTCTCTTCTGGAAACCACCTGTTTGTTCTCTGTTCTGTGACTCTCTTTCGTTTTTTATGTTTGTTCATTTGTTTTATTTTAAAATTTCCACATAAAAGTCAAATCATATACTATTCATCTTTCTCTCTCTGACTTATTTCACTTAGCATAATACCCTCTATGCCCATCAATATTGTCAAAAATGGCAAGATTTCATTCTTTTTTATGGTGGTGTAATATCCCATTATATATATATATATATATATATATATATATATATATACACATATATATACACACACACATATATATGTGTATATATATGTATGTATATATATATATATATATATATATATATATATATATATATATATATATATATGTCACATCTTCTTTAGCCATTTATTTATTAATGGGCACTTAGCTTGCTTCCATATCTTGGCTATCGTGGATTATGTAAAAATAAACATAGAGGTGCAATATCTTTTCAAATTAGTATTTTTGTTTTCTTTGGAAAAATACCCAGAACTTGAATTGCTGGATCATATGATAGTTCTAATTATAATTTTTTGAGGAACCTCCATACTGTTCTACATAGTGGCTGCACCAGTCCACATTCCCACCAACACTGACCAAGGGGTCTCTTTTCTCCACATCCTAGTCAACACTTGTTATTTGTTCTCTTTTTTTTTTAAACATCTTTATTGGGGTATAATTGCTTTACAATGGTGTGTTAGTTTCTGCTTTATAACAAAGTGAATCAGTTATACATATACATATGTTCCCATATCTCTTCCCTCTTGCATCTCCCTCCCTCCCACCCTCCCTATCCCACCCCTCCAGGCATCACAAAGCACCGAGCCAATATCCCTGTGCCATGCGGCTGCTTCCCACTAGCTATCTACCTTACTACGTTTGTTAGTGTGTATATGTCCATGCCTCTCTCTCGTTTTGTCACAGCTCACCCTTCCCCCTCCCCATAACCTCAAGTCCGTTCTCTAGTAGGTCTGTGTCTTTATTCCTGTCTTATCCCTAGGTTCTTCATGACTTTTTTTTTCTTAAATTCCATATATATGTGTTAGCATATGGTATTTGTCTTTTTCTTTCTGACTTACTTCACTCTGTATGACAGACTCTAGGTCTATCCACCTCATTACAAATAGCTCAGTTTTGTTTCTTTTTATGGCTGAGTAATATTCCATTGTATATATGTGCCACATCTTCTTTATCCATTCATCCGATGATGGGCACTTAGGTTGTTTCCATCTCCGGGCTATTGTAAATAGAGCTGCAATGAACATTTTGGTACATGACTCCTTTTGGATTTTGGTTTTCTCAGGGTATATGCCCAGTAGTGGGATTGCTGGGTCATGTGGTAGTTCTATTTGTAGTTTTTTAAGGAACCTCCATACTGTTCTCCATAGTGGCTGAACCAATTCACATTCCCACCAGCAGTGCAAGAGTGTTCCCTTTTCTCCACACCCTCTCCAGCATTTATTGTTTCTAGATTTTTGATGATGGCCATTCTGACAGGTGTGAGACGATATCTCATTGTAGTTTTGATTTGCATTTCTCTAATGATTAATGATGTTGAGCATTCTTTCATGTGTTTGTTGACAGTCCGTATATCTTCTTTGGAGAAATGTCTATTTAGGTCTTCTGCCCATTTTTGGATTGGGTTGTTTGTTTTTTTGTTATTGAGCTGCATGAGCTGCTTGTAAATTCTGGAGATTAATCCCTTGTCAGTTGCTTCATTTGCAAATATTTTCTCCCATTCTGAGGGTTGTCTTTTCATCTTGTTTATGGTTTCCTTTGCTGTGCAAAAGCTTTGAAGTTTCATTAGGTCCCATTTATTTATTTTTGTTTTTATTTCCATTACTCTAGGAGGTGGGTCTAAAAGGATCTTGCTGTGATTTACATCATAGAGTGTTCTGCCTATGTTTTCCTCTAAGAGTTTGATAGTTTCTGGCCTTACATTTAGGTCTTTAATCCATTTTGAGTTTATTTTTGTGTATGGTGTTAGGGAGTGTTCTAATTTCATACTTTTACATGTATCTGTCCAGTTTTCCCAGCACCACTTATTGAAGAGGCTGTCCTTTTTCCACTGTACATTCCTTCCACCTTTATCAAAGATAAGGTGACCATATGTGCGTGGGTTTATCTTGGGCTTTCTATCCTGTTCCATTCATCTATCTTTCTGTTTTTGTGCCAGTACCATACTGTCTTGATTACTGTAGCTTTGTAGTATAGTCTGAAGTCAGGGAGCCTGATTCCTCCAGCTCCTTTTTTCGTTCTCAAGATTGCTTTGGCTATTCAGGCTCTTTTGTGTTTCCATACAAATTGTGAAATTTTTTGTTCTAGTTCTGTGAAAAATGCCAGTGGTAGTTTGATAGGGATTGCATTGAATCTGTAGATTGCTTTGGGTAGTAGAGTCATTTTCACAATGTTGATTCTTCCAATCCAAGAACATGGTATAACTCTCCATCTATTTGTATCATCTTTAATTTCTTTCATCAGTGTCTTATAATTTTCTGCATACTGGTTTTTTGTCTCCTTAGGTAGGTTTATTCCTAGATATTCTATTCTTTTTGTTGCAATGGTAAATGGGAGTGTTTTCTTGATTTCCATTTCAGATTTTTCATCATTAGTATATAGGAATGCCAGAGATTTCTGTGCATTAATTTTGTATCCTGCTACTTTACCAAATTCATTGATTAGCTCTAGTAGTTTTCTGGTAGCATCTTTAGGATTCTCTATGTATAGTATCATGTCATCTGCAAACAGTGACAGCTTTACTTCTTCTTTTCTGATTTGGATTCCTTTTATTTCCTCTTCTTCTCTGATTGCTGTGGCTAAAACTTCCAAAACTATGTTGAATAACAGTGGTGAGAGTGGGCAACATTGTCTTGTTCCTGATCTTAGTGGAAATGTATTTGTTCCCTTTTTGATAATAGTCATTCTGACAGGTGTAAGGTGATATCTCATTGCAATTATAAATGGGATTGTTTTCTTAATTTCTCTTTCTGATAGTTCCTTATTAGTGTAGAGAAACACAACAGATTTGTGTATATTAATTTTGTATCCTGCAACTTTACTGAATTCAGTTATTAGATCTAATAGTTTTTGGTGGTATCTTTAGGATTTCATATATATAGTATCATATCATTCGGAAACAGTGACAGTTTTACTTCATTCCAATTTGGATTCCTTTTATTTCTTTTTCTTTTCTGATTACTGTGGCAAGGGCTTCTAATAACATGTTGAATAAAAATCATGAGAGTGGGCATCCTTGTCTTATTCATGATCTTTAAGGGTAGAGTTAGTGTTAGCTTTTCACCACTGAGTATGATGTCGACTGTGGATTTGTCATATGTGGCCTTTATTGTGTTGAAGATGTTTCCTCTATACCTACTTTGAGAATTTTTATCATAAACAGATGTAGAATTTTGTCAAAAGCTTTTTGTGCATCTATTGAGATGATTGTGTGATTTTTATTCTTTAACATGTTAATGTGGTATATCATGTTGATTGACTTGCTGATATCGAACCATCCTTGTATCCCTGGGGTAAATTTCATTGATCATGGTATATGATCTTTTAAATGTACTGTTGAATTTGGCTTGCTATATTTTGTTGAAGATTTTTACATTTATGTTCATCAGTAATACTGGCCTGTAATTTTCTCTATTTTGTGGTGTCTTTGTCTGGCTTTGGTATCAGAGTGATGCTAGCCCCATAGAATGAGTTTGGAAATGTTCATTCCTCTTTAATTTTTTTTCAGTATTTTAAGAAGAATGTCTGCTAACTCTTCTTTAAATGTTTAGAAGAATTCACCTTTGAAACTGTCTGGTCCTGGACTTTTGTTTCTTGGAAGTTTTTTTATAAATTACTGATTCATTTTTTTTTCTAAAAACAGAAAGAAAGAAGACAGGCAGCAAAAAACAAAACAAAACAAAGCCATATACACATCAAAGTCCTGTTGCACCCAATATGACAGAATTTATAAACTACCAGCATTTTCATCAAAGTGAAGAGATTCAGAAACAATAAACCTGAAGGGTCTCCTACTTCATGATGCATGCTACAAGTTTCCAAATTCTCTGGAGATTTCTGTTTCTTAGCTTTCTCTGACCTCAGTTAAGATTCTCACTCCTCCATTCCCCTTCTCAGCTCACATCCAGGACTTATGTGCCTCCTGGTCCCTTTTCTTAACATCTTTTACCATGGGGAAAAATAATACGACTTTGCCTGAATACTAGTGACTATGAAGGTCATTCCCTCTACTTCAGGCTGTAGGACTGGATGATAGCACCAGCATGTGTATTCAGGATACTTGGCCTGTTTTCAAATGTACCCCCCACCCAGCCCATTCAGCTCAAATGAAAGCTGCCATTCTGTGGTATAGCTGCTTAGGACTTCTACTACTATTTTTCATGTACCTCTGTCTGTCTGTACTTATGGTTTAAGTCTACTTTGTCTGATATATATATAGTTACTCCAGCTTTCTTTTCATTTCCATTTGAATGTACTGTACTTTTTTACACTCCTTCACTCTCAGTCTATGTGTATCTTTACAAGTGAAGTGAGTCTCTTGTAGGTAGTGTGTCTGTATATATACACACACACACACACACACACACATCTCGTTTTAAAAAAATCATTAGAAGGGGTAATTAGGAAACACAAGTACACAGAGAAAAGACCATGTGAGGACATAGCAGAAGGTAGCCTTTTGCAAGCCAAGGAGAGGCCTCAGAAGAAGCCAAACATTCAACTACCTGAATTTTGGACTTGTTGCTTGGGAGGTTCCCAAATGAATTAGTCCTCCAAGACAGTCTGTGGGATTGTCTTCAGGCAGAAGGACTCCCAGAGCATTTAGCCTTGAAGGTTAGCAGGGCTTGAGTGCAAGAGCTCTACAGGGCTGGGGGAATCAGAGATGCCGCTCTTGGAAGATGCACACAAGGTCTCACATGCACTGGGACCAGGCATAAAGCAGTACCTCCATAGGACCCTGGACTGCACCTACCTAGGGGTCTTAGAGGGTCTCCAGGAGAGGGAAAAGTTGAGGCAAAAGTTGAGTATCACTCACTGTGAGGTCAAGGGCACTGGTGGCAGAAGTCTCAGGGAATATTGATCAGAGTGAGATCTCCCAGATGACCATAATTCAGCACCAAACCTGGCCCCACTCAACAACCTCCTGGCTCCAGAACTGGAAAGCCTCAGGCCAAACAACCAGCAAGATAGAACAGGTTGCTTAAAGTCATACTGAGGTCATGGCCACCTCAAAACACACCCCTTGACATGGGCCTGCCCATCAGAGGGACAAGACCCAGGTCAACCCAGGAGAGGATAGGCACCAGTTCCTCCCACAAGGAAGCCTACACAAGCCCCTGGACCAACCTCACTTATCACGGGGCAGACACCAGAAGCAAGAAGAACTACAATCCTGCAGCCTGTGGAAAGGAGACCACAAACACAGAAAGTTAGACAAAATGAGAAGACAGAGAAATATGTTGCAAATGAAGGAAAAAGATAAAAAGCCACAAGACCAACTAAATGAAGAGGAGATAGACAGTCAACCTGAAAAAGAACTGAGTAAAGATAGGAAAAGAGATCCAAAATCTTGGAAGAGAGTGGAGGCACAGATCAAGAAGATACAAGAGATGTTTAACAAAATGATATTCCATGCAAATGGAAATGAAAAGACAGCTGGAGTAGCAATACTCATATCAGGCAAAATAGATTTTAAACAACGACAGTTACAAGAGACAAGGAAGGACACTACATAATGATCTAGGATCAATCCAAGAAGAAGATATAATGATTGTAAATATCTATGCACCCAACATAGGAGCAGCTCAATACATAGGTAATGCTAACAGCCATAAAAGGGAAAATCGACAGTAACACAATAATAGTGGGAGATTTTAACAACCCATTTACACCAAAAGGACAGATCATCCAGACAGAAAATCAAAAAGGAAACACATACCTTAAATGACACATTAGAACAGATAGAATTAATTAATACTTACAGGATATTCCATCCAAACGCATCAGAATACACTTTCTTCTCAAGTGCACATGGAACATTCTCCAGAATAGATCACATCTTAGGTCACAAATCAAGCCTTGGTAAATTTAAGAGAATTGAAATCTTATCAAGCATCTTTTCTGACCACAATGCTATGGAATTAGAAAGCAATTACAGGAAAAAAATGTAAAACAACTCAAACACACGGAGGCAAAAGAATATCCTGGTAAATAACCAATGGATCACACAAAAAATCAAAGAGGAAATAAAAAAAAATACCTAGAAACAAGTGAAAATGAAAACACAACAACCCAAAACCTATGGGACGCAACAAAAGTGGGAAGAGGGAATTTTTAGCTATACAAACTTACCTCAAGAAACGAGAAAAATCTCAAATAAACCACCTAACTTTACACCAAAAGCAACTAGAGAAAGAAGAACAAACAAAACCCAAAGTTAGTAGAAGGAAAAAAAAACCATAAAGATCAGAACAGAAATAAATGAAATAGAAACAAAGAGAAAAATAGCAAAGATCAATGAAACTAAAAGCTGATTCTTTGAGAAAATAAACAAAATTGATAACCTTTAGCCAGACTCACCAAGAAAAAGAGGGAAAGGACTCAAAGCAAAAAATTAGAAATGAAAAAGGAGAAGTTATAACTGATACTGCAGAAATACAAAGGATTATATGAGACTACTATAAGCAGCTATATGCTAGTAAAATGGACAACCTGGAAGAAATGGACAAATTCTTAGAAAGGTACAACCTTCCAAGAGTGACCAAGGAAGAAATAGACAATATGAACAGACCAATCACAAGTACTGAAATATAAACTGTGATTTAAAAACTTCCAACAAACAAAAGTCCAGGAACAGATAGCTTCACAGGCAAATTCTATCAAACATTTAGAGAAAAGTTAACACCTATCCTTCTGAAACTATTCCCAAAAAATCTCAGAGAAAGGAACACTCCCAAACTCATTCTGTGAGGCCACCATCACCCTGATACCAAAACCAAAGATATCACAAAAAAAGAAAATCACAGGTCAATATCACTGATGAACATAGATGCAAAAATCCTCAACAAAATACTAGCAAACAGAATCCAACAACACATTAAAAAGATCATACACCATGATCAAGTGGGATTTATCCCAGGGATGCAAGGATTCTTCCACATATGGAAATCAATCAGTGTGATACACCACATTAACAAACTGAAGAATAAAAACCATATGACCATCTCAATAGGTGCATGGAAAACTTTTGACAAAATTCAACACCTATTTATGATAAAAACTCTCCAGAAAGTGGGCATAGAGGGAACATACCTAAACATAATAAAGGCCATATATGCTAAACCCACAGCAGACATCATTCTCAATGGTAAAAACCTGGAAGCATTTTCTCTAAGATCAGGAACCAGACAAGAATGTCCATTCTCGCCACTGTTATTCAACATAGTTTTGGAAGTTGTAGCCATGTCAATCAGAGAAGAAATAGAAATAAAAGGAATCCAAAATGGAAAAGAAGAAGTAAAACCATCACTGTTTGCAGATGACATGATACTATACATAGAAAATCTTAAATGTTACTAGAAACTACTAGAGTTAATCAATTAATTTGGTAATGTTGAGGATACAAAATTAATACACAGAAATTTCTTGCATTCCTATACACTAACAACAAAAGGTCAGAAAGAGAAATTAAAGAAAAAACCCCATTTACCATCACAACAAAAAGATTAAAATATCTGGGAATAAACCTTCCTAAGGAAGCAAAAGACGTGTATGCAGAAAACTATGATACTGATGAAAGAATTCGAAGATGACAAAAACAGATGGAGTGACATACCATGTTCTTGGATTGGAAGAATAAATATTGTGAAAATGACTATACTACCCAAAGTAATCTACAGATTCAATGCAATTCATATCAAATTACCAATGTCATTTTTCACAGAATTAGAACAAAATATTTTAACAATTTGTATGAAAACAAAAAAGACGCTGAATATCCAAGACAATCTTGAGAAGGAAAAACGGAGCTGGAAGAATCAGGCTCCTTGACTTCAGAAGACTATACTTTAAAGCTACAGTAACCAAGACAGTATGGTACTGGCACAAAAACAGAAATATAGTTCATGGAATAGGATAGAAAGTCCAGAGATATACCCATGCACCTATGGTCACCTAATTTATGACAAAGGAGGCAAGAATATACAATGGAGAAAAGACAGTCTTTTTCATAAATGGTGCTGGTAAAACTGGACAACTACATGTAAAAGAATGAAATTAGAACATTCCCTAACACCATACACAAAAATAAACTGATAAGTGGATTAAAGACCTAAATGTAGCGCTGGACACTATAAAACTCTTAGAGGAAATAATAGGCAGAACACACTTTGACATACATTGCAGTAAGATCTTTTTTGATCCACCTCCTAGAGTAATGAAAATAAAAACAAAAATAAACCAATGAGATCTAATTAAACTTAAAAGCTTTTGCACAGCAAAGGAAACCATAAACAAAACAGAAAGACAACACTCAGATTGGGAGAAAATATTTGCAAATGAATCAACCAACAAGGGATTAATCGCCAAAATATACAAACAGCTCATGCAGCTCAATATCAAAAAAACAAACAACCCAATCAAAAAATGGGTGGAATACCTAAATAGACATTTCTCCAAAGAAGACATACAGTTGGTCAACAAACACATAAAAAGATGCTCAACATCACTAATTATTAGAGAAATGCAATGAGGTATCACCTCACACCAGTCAGAATGGCCATCATCAAAAAAATCTACAAACGATAAATGCCGGAGAGGGTGTGGAGAAAAGAGAACCCTCCTACACTGTTGGTGGGAATGTAAATTGGTACAGTCACTATGGAGAACAGTATGGAGTATCCTTAGAAACCTAAAAATAGAACTACCGTTTGACCCAGCAATCTCCTTCCTGGGTGTACATCTGGAGAAAACCATAATTCAGAAAGATACACACACTCCAGTATTCACTGCAACACTATTTACAATAGCCAAGACATGGAAACAACTGAAATGTCCATCAACAGATGAATGGATAAAGAAGATATGGCACACGTATACAATGGAATAGTACTCAGCAGTATAAATAAATAAATAAATAATGCATTTACAGTGACAAGGATGGACCTAGAGATTTTCATACTGAGCAAAGTAAGTCAGAGAAAGACAAATATCATATGATATAGCTTATATGTGGAATTTTAAAAAATGGTACAAATGGACCTATTTACAAAATAGAAACAGAGTCACAGATGTGGAAAACAAACTTATGGTTACCAAAGGGGAAAAGGCTGGGGAGGGATAAATTGGGTGATTGGGAGTGACACATACACATTACTATATATCAGATAGTTAATTAATAGTAACCTACAGTATTGCATGGGAAACTCTATTCAATACTCTGAAATCCCTATATGGGAATAGAATCTAAAAAAGAGTGGATATATATATATATAACTGACTCACTTTGCTGTATAGTAGATACTAACACAATATTGTAAAACAACTCTATTGCAATAAAAAAGAAATAAATTAAAAAAATAAAAATAAATAAATATTAAGCCACTCTGTCTTTTGATTGGAGGTTTTTAGTCTTTTTATCCTTAATGTAATTATTTAGAGGTGTGTACTTATTACCATTTTGGTGACTGTTTTCTGATTGTTTTGTAGTTCTATTCTACAAAATATTCTACAAAATAGTACTACAAAATAGTTCTGTAGTTCTATTCGTTCTTCTTCTTTTGTTCTCTTCCCTTATGATTTAATGACTATATTTAGTGTTATGTTTGGATTCCTTTCTCTTTTTTGTATGTGTATCTATTATGGATTTCCCCCCCACTTCTTGGGGAGAACCTCTGCAACTTTGATTATTCTCTCACTTGTGGGTGCCTACCTGGGGTGTGGCTGTTGTCTATACCGTGTCTCTGCCCCTTTTCCCTTTCTTGTTGAGGTTCCTTTTTTATATCTTCAGCAGTGGAAAATCTTTTCTGCTAGTCTTCAGGTCATTCTCATTGATAGCTGTTCTAAAAATAGTAATAATTTAGGTGTGCCTGTGGGAGGAGGTGAGTTCAGAGTCTTCCCACTCTGTTATCTTGGCCTCTATGGGCTATAGCCATTGACTTCTTTAATCCTTACAACAAGCATGAGGTGCGGGTAAGGAAATGGAGATACATGTAAGTTTCAGATCCAGGATTTGAATCCAGGCAGTGTGGTTCAGAAATCTCTTGAGGAACAATATTCAGAGAGAGTGCATGAGGAGAATAACAAATAGAAGAGTATGGTGGCATGAGGTGGAGACAGGAGGGGGGTTCATGGTTAGCATAAAGTGCAGCAAGGATCTAACTACAGATCTTCAGCTCCATGATGTGATTTGTACATTGCTGACACTATGAGCTTTAAAGTATAATGAAAAAAACAAAATCCAACAAAGCTGTTGTTCAGCCCAAGATTTCAACATGAAGAACAAGTTAACTGGAGCATTAAGGTAAACACCATAAGATCTTGAATCAATCAATTTCTTATATTTTAAGTTGTTTTCATTATTAAAGTCTAAGTACAGTGGATTCTTCTGTGTAGACATAACCTTTAACACTCAATTTTCCCTGGATGGTATTAAATAGATGTTTAAGTAAACAAATCTAATTTGGTTGCCCACAAAGATCAAATTAATTGTATAACCCTGAAATTTCCATTGCACTTTGTACAATCAATGTGAAAGTATCAGTTGAGACTTAGATTTCAAAAGATTGGGCTCTGTGTGCTGCCTTTGCCTTAAAGAATTAAATAACATTCCAAACCCTAGTTCTTCTATAATGGGGCAAATAATGTATACTTTTTACATGATGCCTACATTGATATGAGAAGGATGCTGTGAATCATGAACTTTGAACCACATTTGGAAGATCTCTGAATCTCATCCTTACTGTCATTGTCAGCTGGGGATGCTAGTAAAAACACGATCTTGTGAACTAGATTTCTTGGATCCTTCTACAGTCAAAAATTGGGAAATCAATCAGATGTCTTATTCCTTATGTGAAATATCTGTTTTGAAGAACCTTACTTCTTAAATTACAGGCTTCAGTGCAAGATCCAGATATCCTCACATTGAACTGTGTGCCAGGGCAAACATGTTGAAATCTTTGACTTATTGAAAACACAGCTCCAAATTATACTCAGTGAGGTAATGATTCCCTTTATAGAGATGCAGTGTGTGCTGCTCTTTAGGGTACTGTACCTGGCCCAACTGACTGCAGTATCTTTTGCTAGTCTCACTTAGAAGTTTCAAGATGGTATGTATCTCCTTCATTTTTTGACAGGCAAGTTAAGAATATCATAGTAGGCTCTGGTCTCCCAGAATAATCAAAAAGTCTTGCAGGCATCTGCAATTTACAGCATCCTGTGTCTCTGAAGCTCTTTGACACAAATATCTGTAAATTTTGAAATTTCTGTAATTTCTCTTGCCTGCCAGATTTTAATTCAAAAACAGTAGATGCTTTTGACTGTATAGAAAACTAGCAGCAGTATACAACCTAGGTTTTTAAGATAATGCTAGAAAAAGTGCTGATGGCTGTGGTAAGAAAATCAGAGGGAAAATTGCTTACTCACTTGTTTTATGTGGTCTCTACCACTCTGTGCTCCCAAGTAAGCATAACAGAGCACTCAGCTTCTATTTTCCATTTGGTTTGTCATTAAACATATAGTATCATTAAGCATTTATTCATTAGTCAATATAATCCAAATGCAACAGCTCTCATGCACCAGCAATGGTGCTCAACCACGTGTGTTTACAAAAACATGTTGTTTCTGAATATGAAGAATTCTTAAGAAAGAAAAATGTCAAGTTTTAAATGACCCAATGTAAGAAAAATCATCGTGATATCATCGTGCTAATGATGGGCCTATTTCGGCTCCCAAGTCCAGGAGGATATTTATAAGTACATATAGATCCCTCCCCTCTTGCCCCACACAGCTGTCTAAGTTGGCACAGAGGCAGACTCTCTGGATATAAAGGCAAGAGGTCATAGAGGTTTTTTGTCCCTCTCCCAAGCTGAGCAATAAAATGTCGTGCTTCCTGCTGTGGGGAGGAGTGGCAGAGACTGGAGAGAAATTGGAAGTGTTGCTCTCAGTGAAGCTCCCTCACATGGAAACAAGTGTCCCCCACAACAACCAACACTTAAGAGCAGGGTGGAGGAAGCACAGGCAGAACAATGATATGATGACCATGTACTCTGTAGGTAGATTGTTAAAACTGAGGAACAACCAAGGTTTTTTCCTAGTTTCTCCATTCTCTCCTCTCTGAGCTTACCCTCTGCTTGGTGGAGTTGGCTGGCATCAGAATCACAAACATATCTTATTGTCTCCATCATCTTTTGGAAACTTCAATCCCAAGTTGGAGGAAGGGAGCATACCCTGTACTATTGTCTCAACCCGTTCTAGCTCCTCTCCAGCATCTTTCCCTGATCCAAGAAGGGTTTCTTCTCCTCTTGGGGTGTGGTAAAATGCAATTTTATAATACCCAACATCCTGCCGTGTGCTCTGGTTAACTTTTGTGTATGTTCCGATGCTTTATCTTGGCTCCTTGGGTTACACAAATTCTTTCTTTTTGGAACAAAGTTTAGCTCTCCCAAGTGAAGCTTTGTCTCCAAATTGGGCTTTTAGAACTTGTTTTGTAAGTGTAAAGATGAACATTTCTCCTTTGGTTCTGGGCTCTGTTTTCCTCAGATGATGGACACTACTGTCCTACTGAGGGGAGGCCTGTCTATTAGCAAGAATTGCCACATATGAAATCATCAGATGCTCTTTCACAGTGTATGCCTGAAGTACTATGTGGAAAACAACATTCTCTCCCTCCCACTCCTTATATAGGAAATATTAGCTCTCTTACTTCCTAGATCACATGTCTGCATCGTTACTTCCTCCCAGCTCTAACTATCATTCTAGTCCCAACCAAGCAGTACTTGCTGATATGATAGATACATATCTCAGAACTAAGCAGTCCCAGGGAGAAAAGAGGTCCTTGTCCTACACATTAAAGGAAGCTCAGGAGCTTCATGCCCTGTGGTAATTTCAGTTCTGGATCCTCTGTCTCAACCATGTCATGTATCTAAGGTTCTTGACACATCTTCAGAAGAATAAAGGAACATTTTTCACTATTTAGTCCCATCTTCTCCAGTGCTTATAGGGACTGAATAGAATAGGCCCAAGACCAGGCCACTTAGCAAAACCCAAATGCTTACTTGTGAAATTATTGAAGATGAAACTTTCCAATTCAGGGAGGGCTTTAGAGAATGTCTGATTTTCAGAAGTTTCTGAGAGCACATCCTGGCTATGTGACCAGCATTTACAAGTATAATTAATTCTTCTGGCAAAGAGTTAGTGGAAATGTTGATTTATAGCCGAAATCTGCCTTAGGGAAAGAGTTTTAGGAGTGAAACACATAAAATATCACGCAGGACAGGCTTTTCTTTTGCCCTTCTGGACACGCACCTGTCAGCTGTAAGCCTGGGCTCTGTGCCAGTTTAAAATGCTGGACCACAGATCTGCTGGGTCCAGACAGGGACGTTCCAAACCCAAAGGCCACTCTCTTCTTCTGTTCAGTCTTCTCTGAGGAGCTGGGGAGGCAAAAGTTATTTTTGTTTCATTGTGGGCAAAGCTTTGATCTTTATACACTGCATTTCTATTCTAATGTACCTATTTGTCTTTGGTCTACCCATTCCCTTATAATTGTCCCCCAGAGCCCCGGAATGGGTGCCCTAGCTGTATACTCTCTTATCATCATGTGTGTGTCCTCATAACTTTTAGTTGTTTATAAGTGCTTGCCTTGTGCTTGTCCTCTCCCTCAGCTCATGAACTCTGGGGGTGGGGGGAGTCTCCTTAACATCCCCAGTCCTTAGCCCAGTGCCTGGCACCATGTGCATTTGTGGCTGAGAAGATAATGGGCTTTTCCTTCACTTAACACTCTTGGAAATGGCCCCTTATCACAATTCACTGGAATTGGATATTAAATTTTCATCTCTATCCAGCTAGATATGACCTTGGGCTGTCATTTAGCTTTGGTTTTTTAACCCATAAGAACATTTGAGATACTTTCTGGCTTTAAATGCCTAACAGTCTAAACATCTAACATGTCCTTACATATATTCCAATATTAGCGACTGGAACTTGTACCCCAGTGAATTTAATAGGACAAAACACATTTATCTTTATAGTACTTTAGGAGGAAATAAATGAACATTCTCTGTAGTATTATGCCCTTAGGAAACAAAAGAAGTGACAATTTTACTCCACGGGCTCAAGAGTTTATAATTATCAATAATGTTAATGACTACAGCAAGGACACAAAAGTTCTTTAGTAAAGGATTTTCTTCTAGAATTCTCTCAATTGGCATCTCAAGAGAATTTTCCATTCAATCCTAGAGCGTGGATCTCATTTTTCTGAATCTTTTCCTGGTTAGTTATTATCTGTTCTTGTCTTCGTCTTCATCTCCTTCTCCTTTCCCTTCACTTTCTCTTTTTCCTTCTCCTTCTCATTTCCCATATTCATTAAGTCTGAAGGCCCTTTTCTCTTTCACTCTTGCAAAGTCACACTTTAGTTACTTTTTGGCACACCTGTGACAACACTCTGGGCTGCTTGCAGCCTTGCTAATGTTTCTGTCTTTTCATTTGTAAGCATATTATCCCTTGTCCTTCACAGAGGGCTTCATTGCCTGCAGGAACCTCGTCTCCGTAATTCTAGGAGTCTTTTACTTCCCTGGGTATTTCTGACCTGAATTTTAGCCAATTGTGTCTTACAAAGTCAGCAGGTTTCCTCCAAATATTATCGTTAAGTGTTTCCTGTGTGAAATCCTGTCCTTTCCAGTGTACTTGGAAGAAGGAAATAGAAAAAAACAACGTGGGTATTTATATAGGATCTTTTCTCCTTACAGCACACTGCTTGCGAATCCTTAGATAATTTCAGTGAGAGTAAAGTAAACTGCTGATCGGGGCTGGGCAAATAGAGGTTAAGATGGTTGAAATCTTTTTTAATGTTCTGTAGGGAGTAATCAAGCTTGTTTAACTCCCTTGATGTCAGGGAATCCGAATACTTTTCTAGAATTCAGAGCATTGCTGTGCCCTTTGCAGAGTTGAGAAGTACAAAGCATGCAGACTAACCCTAAGTCTTTAGGCAAGGATCTGATAAGTTCTGTAGAGTAGCTTAGTCCTGGGAAGAATGGAAACTGACAGCTGATACCTAGTTTTTCAGGTCCTAGATATCTGAAATGGGAGGGTGGGGTAGTTCTGGAGATTGGGCAATAATTTTTAAGTTAGAATGATTGGTAAGGAAATGGTGAGAAAAATTTTGAATAGAAACTTTGGATTCAAGTTATTATTAGAGAAAAGAAATGTTGAATGTGGGATATAAAAGTAATGTTGAGTCTTGTTGAAACTTAACTCAGAAGACTTAAGAAAAAATATCTTTGGGTTCATTGTATTTCCATGAAAATATTACATAATTTTCTTTTGTTCCCTAAAACTGTTATATTAGTCAAGAAGATACGGGGCTTCCCTGGTGGCGCAGTGGTTGAGAGTCTGCCTGCTGATGCCGGGGAAACGGGTTCGTGCCCCGGTCCGGGAAGATCCCACATGCCGTGGAACGGCTGGGCCCGTGAGCCATGGCCGCTGAGCCTGCGCATCCGGAGCCTGTGCTCAGCAACGGGAGAGGCCACAACAGTGAGAGGCCCGTGTACCACAAAAAAAAAAAAAAAAAAAAAAAAAAAAAAAGAAGATATGAGAGACAAGAGGCAAAGAGCACTACAAAGGGTCTATTAAAATTATTAGGCTGGACTAAGTTAATTGGATCTCCCTGTCTTCCTTCCTTCCCTCCCTCCTTCCTTTCCTTCCTTCCTTCCTTCCTTCCCTCTTTCCTCCAATCAACCACTGGTGGGGTCTTTGGAGAAGGGCCAGGTTTATGTTTTGCATTCCTGATTTCCCTTTTGTGGGCCAGCATTTCCAACTTTTTTTCAGTCATAAACCTAATGCTGCCTCTATGCCTTCTGTTCTATGAAAACGTCTGATAAACTAGTCAGCAGTAAAGTGATACTAACAATATTTTACTTCTTTCAGAAATATTTACATTTAAAATAATTCCAGGAAAGGTCCAATGCTAAAATCAAAGAAAGGAAGGCACTAGAAAACTTTCAGCCTTCTTGAGTTGATTGAGCAAAGAATTTATGCACTGAATTTTTTCTCTCAAAGCTCAACATATATGAATTTACTGAGATGGGCAATGAAGTATCTACGAAATGACTGTTACCTATTCCAGGCCACAGGAATCCCCATTATTTCAAAAGTTTTCTTTTCCATAAAATGAAAGGTATTTGGCCAATTGTACTCAGGAGTAGCTCAGTGTTAGCCAGCTGTCCAGGAATAGGTGCCGAATGTGAAGCAGGGAAGTAAAAGATTTGCTCAGAAGACAGAACTGGCTCTGGTCTTCACCATGGGGGTCTGCAGTGCATCTCCCAGGAGGTGTGGCAAGACTGTCTATTGCTGCTGCCCTGTGGAGAAGCAGAAATCAATGTCATCAATCCAGGAGTGAGTGAAGGGAGGTGAATGAGTTGGAATAATTTGGGGATACATCTTTAGATATCTTTAGCTATTTCCCAAATAAAACCTGAAGAAATTTATGATGGTGTGAATCACATTTCATTTTCACAAAGTGCAAGTCTACGTCTGTTGTTTGGCCTTGGTTGACTGTGAAAAATGAATCTCAGCCTCAATTATGACAATTATGAAGGTAGTGAGCAGAATAGAAAGAGCAAAACAGGTTGATAAAGTAAATAAATGTTTGTGGTACTGAAGGTGTAAGCAGGTGTTCTGTCTAGAATGAATAGAATTTCCGGGTTATAATTACAAAGAATTAAAGGTTATGGAAAAAGGCCAAAGAGGTCATAGCATGTATTACAACATTCATAGGCAAAATAACTATTAAGCAACTAGTATATTGCAAAGAAAGTATCATTTTCATGGAAGTTATATATTACATAATTAACACAGCTTTAGGACAGTGTGGCCTAGAAAAATGATTTTGTGTGTGAACTTTGGGGTCAGAAAGTCCTGGGTTTATATTCTGGCTCTTACTGGCTGAGTGATCTTAGGCAGTCACTTAAAGTCTCTGTGAGACATTGTCATCTGCAAAAATAGGGGTAACAATGATTATTATAAAGTATTGCTTAGATTCAGATTTTAATTTATGCCATTGACTGGGGAATCATGAGAGACCCAGAAGAAAATCTTTCACTGTCTTTTGTTTGCATTCAGATTAGAGGACTGGGTCTAGTATGGTCTGTTCCCTTATCACACACACACACACACACACACACACACACACACACACACACACACACACACACTGCATGGATTAAAGGAGTTGAAGAAATTCCAGAGAAGTGAATTCAGAAATGAATAATGTTGATAAGTGGTACAGAGAAAAATAGTGCAGTAAAGAGAAGTAGGAAGTATTGTGGGGGAAGAGAGCTTATCATTTTAAATAGCATCATTTAAAAAATTCCTGAAGAAGTTAAAGGAGATGAGCCATGTTAATCGTTGGGGAAGAGGAATTGCAAGTACAAGAGTCCTGCCTGGCTTGTTCCAGGAACAATGAGGAGACCTGTGTGTTGGAATGAAGTGAACAACATAGACTGAGGACATAGGAAGATATGATATCAGAGTGGTAGGAAGGGCCACATCATTAAGGCCCTGTAGGCTGTTTTAAGGATTGTGGTTTTTCCCTGTCACTGAAATGGGATGATATTAGAGGGTTTTGATGGGATCATTTGTTTTAACAGGGTCATTTTGGCTGCTTCATTGAGAAAAGTCTGTAAAGAGGCAAAGATAAGGGCAAGGAGACCTGTTATGAGGCTATTGCAATAATCTACACAAGAGATTATAGTAATCTGTAGAGAAACAGGAAGTCTAGTAGTTTGTACTCAGGTGGTACCAGCACGGTATGCTAACAGAAGGGATGTGTGGTATAAGAGAAAGGAAGATTTCAGCCTAGGCTCTTGAAAGGATGGAGTTGATAGGTAGTAAAATGGAGAAGACTTTAGGAACTGAAGGTTTGAGAGGGAAGATCAAGAGCTCAGATTTGGACATGTTAAGTTTTAAATGGCTTTTGGACAGCTAAGTGAAGTTATTGAGTAGGTTCTTGGGTTTGCAAATCTGGAGTTCAGGAGACATGTCTTGCCTAGGGTTATAAACTAGGGAATGATTAGCATATACATGATATATAAAGCCATAAAGCTGGATGAAATCTTCAAAGGAGTGAGTGTAGAGAGAGAAGAGAAATGGTCTGAGGACTCAACCTCAGAGTATATTGATAATAATGGTTTGGGGAGAAGAGGAGGAACCAGCAATGGAGACTGAGAAAGAATATGAGATAGGAGGCAAAGCAGGTGAGTATGGGTTGCCAGACATTTAATGAATGAAATGTTAAAAGGAGGTGAAGTAAAGAACTGTCTCAAATACTGCTGCAAGTCACGTAAAAGATAGCTTCAAAAAATAGAGCATTGTGTTTAAATAACTTGGAGGTGAACTGGGTAAGAGCAGTTTTGTGGGAGTGGTAGTTGCAAAAGTTCTGTAATTTCCTGAGTGATAAGAGCACTAAGAGCATCCTTTGTTCTAATACTTGGTCTTTGATTCTTGTTCCTGACACAGAGCCCCCAAATCCCTTGGAATTTCCTGGGTGTTAAGAGTGAGTTTTGTTCTCATGAGGTGACTTTGGGTGGGCTCCTTGAAAATTTCTGGATGGGGCCTGCTACCTGAAAGACTAAGTTGTGATGAGAAGCTTGGAACTTTCAGCACTGCCACCGCCTTCCTCCTCTAGAAAGGGGAGAGGAGCTAGAAGTGGAGTTAATAATCCATCATGCGTATGTGATGAAGCCTCTATAAAAATCCTAAAAGTACAGGGTTCAGAGAGCTTCTGGGTTGGTGAAAACATCTAAATTCTGGGAACGTGGTGCACTCCAACTCCATGGGGACAGAAGCTTCTGCACTTGGGATCCTTCTAGATCTCCCCCTATGTTTCTTTTTATCTGACTGTTCATCTGTATCTTTATCATATCCTTTAATAAACTGGTAAACATAAGTCGGTGTTTCCTTGAGTTCTGCGAGCTCTTCTAGAAAATGATCAAACCCAGGGAGGGGAGGGCTATGGAAAAGCTGATTTATAGCTGGTTGGCAGAATTACAGGTGACAACAGATTGCCATCTGAAATGGGGGGGGTACTCTTGTGGGACTGAGCCCTGTGGGATCTGAAGCCATCTCCAGGTAGATAGTATCAGAAGTGAGTTAAATTGTGGGACACCCAGCTAGTATGAGAGTACTGCTTGGTTGGGGAAAATGCCCGCACATCCTGTGTCAGGAGTGTTGTGAATGTGGTACTAGTGTGAGATTAAGGGGACACGCAGAAGTGTGTTTTTCCAACTTAGTAGTCAAAAAGGATGATTACAGTGGGCTCAAAGAAAGAAAGGAAGAATATTGAAGACAGTGAGATCCTTTGAGGTCTCTTATTGCAAAAGGAAGGAAAGAAATAAAGCAGCAGTTAGAGGAGCATGTGAAATAAAGCAAAATTTTGTTTAAGATGGGAGAAATAATGTTTACATACTTTTGGAAAAGATTCTGTGCAGAAAGAAAAATTGATGGTACTGGAAAGAAGTGGGAGAGTTATGAAGCACTGTGTTCAAGTAGATGAGAGGAAACCGGATTTTATGCATAAATGGAGTGTTTGGGCTTTGCTAGGGTAACAAGCACTTATATGCCAAAAACTGATTTTAATCATTGATTGCAGATTTCCAACTCTCCAAAGAAGTAGATGATGAGATGATGGAGGTGAAGAACTGTGAAAGATGGTAGGATCTTTGGATTGTAGACCATGGTGGGTAAAAAATTTGCAGAGCTGGGAACTAGGAGGCATTAGCAGGAATTAGAGAGTGACAGTGACTTAACTGCTTGCTACGGAGATCAGGATAAGGATTTTGTATTTTGTTATTAATTAGAAAGAAGAAGGATGGCAAGATCTGATTCCTTCTCATCCTCTTCCTCCCCCTCCTGTCCCTCCTCCTTCTCCTGCTAAATCACTCTAGCTGCTCTGTGGAGAATGGGTGGGTTATAGTTGTGGCTGGGGAATATGAGCAATAGTAGGAGGTGATGAGAGCTGGAGACACTTGGAATGTATTTTAGAATGAAGCTAACAGAACTTGCTAATGAATTGAGTGTGGGCATGAGCCAAAAGAGAGAATCAAATATTATTCCTAAACTTTTTAGATGAGCCACTGGGTGACAACTGGTGCTGTTGACACTGATGTTGAAAAGGAGCGTGTCCTCTAGGAGGGAAGCAAGAACACTCTTTTGAAGATACTCTGTTTGAGATACTTATTAGTATACCCAAGAAGAAATATCAAGTAGTGTATAGTAAATTCTAAAGCTCAAGAGAGAGGTCAGGGCTGCAGTCTGAGAGTGAGCAAGAGGATGGTGTTTAAATTGGTGGGTCTGTGTGAGCTCACTCAGAGACTGAGACTAGGAAGAGAAAATATACTGTGTGTTCATCAGTAAGCACAGGGACAAACATAAAGAAGAAGACTGAATATCTTCAAACAAATAAAAATCAAGGTTAATAAGCAATGAATTTGTTTTTCAAGGAAGACATATGTTGTCTTCTTTTTTATTTTTTCTAACATCTTTATTGGAGTATAATTGTTTTACAATGGTGTGTTAGTTTCTGCTTTATAACAAAGTGAATCAGCTATACGTATGCATATATCCCCATGTCTCTTCCCTCTTGGGTCTCCCTCGCACCTTCCCTATCCCACCCCTCTAGGTGTTCACAAAGCACCGAGCTGATCTCCCTATGCTATGCGGCTGCTTACCACTAGCTATCTATTTTACGTTTGGTAGTGTATATATGTCCATGCCACTCTCTCACTTCGTCCCAGCTTACCCTTCCCCCTCGCCATGTCCTCAAGTCCATTCTCTATGTCTTCATCTTTATTCCTGTCCTGATTTAATTCCCCCAGGAAGAGAAAACAAAACTATTTTCCAGGATGTTGGGCAGCTGGAAAAAACTACATTTTTTTCCCCTACAGCCTCCTCCAAGCCTCTATGCAACACCTGCTTTAACCAGGTCAGACCATCACCAGAATAACAAAAGAATCTATTTTCCCTCTATAGTTTTGGTAATAGAACAGTCAATGAATGCTCCCAACATATTCTAATATTTGATGAGTCAACTGACACTTGTTTTCATATTGGTGGGTTTAGTATTCAGACCAACCTTGTAAGATTGTGAAGACAAAGGTCAAAGTCTTAGATCTTCAAAATAATAATTTATAAGTAGTGATGTTAGGATAGTAAGGCAATTTTGAATTTTTATTTACGATTGAAGAACATCTTCACGAATGAACACTATTTCACACGGGAACTGAGGGATCCTTAGCTTGTCTAGAATTATTTACTGACTGAGAAGTCTTTCATATAAGTGTATTGCTTCTTTCCACATGGCAAATTCACAGCTTCAAATTTTTTGAATGTTCCTTTGGTAATAGCCTACAAGTACACCAATCAATTTTTTTTTTCAGTTAGATAATAATTTCACTGTAAGGATCTCTAACTATTTTAGGAATATCAGCATCTGATCCCGTATTTGGTGCAAAACAAAAATAGGGGTACTAAGATATAAGATGGATTTTGTAATGTTTCAAAATGAATTAAAGGCCAAATCTAGAAAAAGTCTTGGAATCTAAGGAGCCATGGTTAAAAACAGTGAAAAATGTGTATTTGTTTTGAGAGATCATTTTCTCTTCCCTTCCTGTCTTCCCCTTCCCCCCACCCCCATACTCTCCTCTTCCCTCCTTTAATTTCCCCCGTCCTTTCCTTCCTTTTATTTTTGTCTGAAGTTTTCCTAATCAGAAACATCTACACATGGAATCAGTAATGGTCATTTCTTTTGTTCTTTTAAGAGAGGCTCCCTTTTGTTTCATGGTTTTCGCTACACAATGAATTCAACCCAACAAGTATCTGCTGTGCACTTAGTATTAAGTATTGTGCATGCACCGTTATGGAGGAAAACATGTAACCTTTTTAGTATGGTAAGTTCCTTAACAGAAGAATAAAAGAGTTACAGCATAAAGGTTAATGGTGTGAAATTTGCAGCCAGATTGCATGGTGCTAGTGTATGATGTTGGACGAGTTACTTAACCTCTGTGTGCTTTAGTTTCCTAGTTAATAAAACAGGAATATTAATATTACCTATGTCATAGATATATATTTGACCAGTACCCGGCATGTAGTAAGCGTTATATAAGTGTAAATTTTATGTATAATTATATATGTATGAAAATTTACAAAATTATAATTAGAGTGTTTCATAGGTTGCATCCTGTTCCCCTTCTATTATCAACATACTGGAAATAGCAAGTCATAAATATTCCTCCTTCCCTAGTTTTCCAGTCTTTCTTCTTTTGTCCTCTGCTTGTCTGTCCCTTTTCATTGTTCTATGACTCCATATGTGCTCGGTTTCTAATTGTTGATGTACTCTCCTGTCCTCATTTTTTCTTACTCTATATATTCTTCCTGAGCAATCTTACCACTCCCAGGGCTTGTATAATCAGCCATACACAACTGATCCCAACTTGATATCTAATGTCTAGACTTATGTTCTGTGCGCTAACCTCCATCTCTAACCATCTACTGGACTAAGGAAAATATTGGGTGGACTATGGCACTCTCACCTTATCACCTTTCACCTACCATCCAAACCAGCTCCCTGCCTTGGATTTCCATTCTAATTAATGGTACCACCATTACCTAGTAACCCAAATTGGAAACCTGGAGAGACTCCAGCTCTGTCAATTATATCTCTCAAGGAAACCCCAACCTTCTCTACCTTCCCTACTGTCGTAGAATTCAGGTTCTCTCCTCAGTCATTATATCCACTATAAGGTTCTCATATCTGGTCCTTCTGCCTCCAGGGTCACACTCCCTCCCTTCAGGTCAACCTTCACACTGTCACTAGATACCTTCTACAATGAAAATCAGCTCATATTACTTTCCTGCAGAGTTTCTGAAGTAATGCCCCACTCCTTTATTAAAATCACCTAGGATTTTTTTTAGAAGTGAAAATTGCCTGACCCTGATTAGAAAACTAGAGCCTGAACACAAGTTTAGGAATTTATACTTTTAAAAGCTCTTCAGTTGATTTTCCCCAAATTAAAGTTAGAGGATCATTGTCATACAGCATAAATTATAGACACTTAAGCCATTCCTGATTCTGTTTCACCCTTCTTTGTGATTTTCTTTAAACCTACAGAATTATTAGATTTTTCAGACACAAAACAGTATTTCCTACCTAGGTAGTATTTCTTACCTTCCAAATTTTTCCTACTCCAAATTGTTCATGAGTGCCATTTTTCTCCTCTCCATAACTAACATAACTGATCACAAAGAACATCATTTTTCTTACCAACTCCTGAATATTTACCACAAAAAAATCGCTAAATTACTGAAGGAGTGTAAGTTCACCTTCTCCTTGATCCTTTGTACTCCTTATTTCACTATCATTCTTCAATAAAGTTCAAAATAAAGACTATGGTCCCAGACATGGCCGAGGGTTTTCATGAGCTGCCTCTTGCTCCTGCTGCACCTCCTCTTATATCTAGTCTCCCCTCCCTTTTGTGCTTCATGTTTGACCTTCTTTCAGTTCTCATATGTGCCACTTTCCTTGCTAACTCAAGACTTTCATACATGCTGTTATCTCTGCCTAGAATTCCATCTCTACTATACCTCCCTCAGTAAATTAGTATAAATTCTTCAGAGGTCAGTTTAAGGGACCTTTCACTGATCCTAAAGATGAGGTTAGGTTTTCTCAACAGTGACACTAGGACTTTGTGGAAAAGGTAATTGTTTGTTGTGGGAGAGCTGCCCTATGCATTGTAGGATGTTTAGCAGCATCTTCTGGTAGTACTCCTAAATTACGACAATAAAACATGTCTTCAGACATTGTCTCATGTCCCTTGGGAGGCAAAATTGCTTCCAGTTGAGAACTGTTGCACTAGATTAAGTGCCCTCATTCTATGCTGTCATACTTTTTATTCTCCAAGTTGTGCCTGTTATTAAATCATGTTTAATTACTATTTTGCCTACTAAAATGGAAGTGCTATGAGAAAAGGGACCATTCTTCTTTTTTCTTTAACATCTTGAAGTATGATTGCTTTACAATGGTGTGTTAGTTTCTGCTTTATAACAAAGTGAATCTGCTATATATCTACATAGATCCCCATGTCTCCTCCCTCTTTTGTCTCCCCCCCACCCTCCTTATCCCACCCCTCTAGGTGGTCACAAAGCAATGAACTGATCTCCCTGTGCTATGCAGCTGTTTCCCACTAGCTATCTATTTTATATTTGGTAGTGTATATATGTCCATGCCACTCTCTCACTTCGTCCAAGCTTACCCTTCCCGCTCCTCGTGTCCTCAAGTCCATTTTTTTTTAGATTTCATATATATGTGTTAGCATACAGTATTTGTTTTTCTCTTTCTGACTTACTTCACTCTGTATGACAGATTCTAGGTCCATCCACCTAACTACAAAAAACTCAATTTCATTTCTTCTTATGACTGAGGAATATTCCATTGTATATATGTGCCACATCTTCTTTATCCATTCATCTGTCAATGGACACTTAGGTTGTTTCCATGTTCTGGCTACTGTAAATAGAGCTGCAATGAACATTGCGGTACATGACTCTTTTTGAATTATGCTTTTCTCAAGATATATGCAAAGTAGTGGGATTGCTGGGTCATATGGTAGTTCTATTTGTAGTTTTTTAAGGAACCTCCATACTGTTCTCCATAGTGGCTGAACCAATTCACATTCCCACCAGCAGTGCAAGAGGGTTCCCTTTTCTCCACACCCTCTCCAGCATTTATTGTTTCTAGATTTTTTGATGATGGCCATTCTGACTGGTGTGAGATGATATCTCATTGTAGTTTTGATTTGCATTTCTCTTTTGATTAGTGATGTTGAGCATCCTTTCATATGTTTGTTGACAATCTTTATATCTTCTTTGGAGAAATGTCTATTTAGGTCTTCTGCCCGTTTTTGAATTGGGTTGTTTGTTTTTCTGATATTGAGCTGCATGGGATGCTTGTAAATTTTGGAGATTAATCCTTTGTCAGTTGCTTCATTTGAAAATATTTTCTCCCATTCTGAGGGTTGTTTTTTCTTCCTGTTTTTGTTTTCCTTTGCTGTGCAAAAGCTTTTAAGTTCCATTAGGTCCTATTTGTTTATCTTTGTTTTTATTCCCATTGCTCTAGGAGGTGGGTTAAAAAGGATCTTGCTGTAATTTATGTCATAGAGTGTTCTGTCTATGTTTTCCTCTAAGAGTTTTAGAGTGTCTGGCCTTATATTTAGGGCTTTAATCCATTTTGAGTTTATTTTTGTGTATGTTGTTAGGGAGTGTTCTAATTTCATTCTTTTACATGTAGCTGTCCAGTTATATCAGTAACACATAATGAAGAGGCTGTCTTTTCTCTGTTGTATACTCTTGCCTCCTTTATCAAAGATAAGGTGACCACCATATGTGTGTGGGATTATTTCTGGGCTTTCTATCCTGTTCCATTGATCTATATTTCTGTTTTTGTGCCAGTATCATACCTTCTTGATTACTGTAGCTTTGTAGTATAGTCTGAAGTTAGGGAGCCTGATTCCTCCAGCTCTGTTTTTCTTTCTCAAGATTGCTTTGACTATTCGGGGTCTTCTGTGTTTCCATACAAACTATGAATTTTTTTGTTCTTGTTCAGTGAAAAATGCCATTGGTAGTTTGAGAGGGGTTGCAATGAATGTTCAGATTCCTTTGGGTAGTATATTCATTTTCACAATGTTGATTCTTCCAATCCAATAACATGGTATATCTCTCCTTCTGTTTGTATCATCTTTAATTTCTTTCATCAGTGTAATAGTTTTCTACATAGAGGTCTTTTGCTCCTTAGGTAGGTTTATTCCTAGGTATTTTATTCTTTTTGTTGCAATGGTAAATGGGAGTGTTTCCCTAATTTCCCTTGCAGATTTTTCATCATTAGAGTATAGGAATGCCAGAGATTTCTGTGCATTAATTTTGTATCCTGATACTTTACCAGATTCTTTGGTTAGCTCTACTAGTTCTCTGGTAGCATCTTTAGGATTCTCTATGTATATTATCTATGTATAGTATGTCATCTGCAAACAGTGCCAGCTTTACTTCTTTCCCGATTTGGATTCTTTTTATTTCCTTTTCTTCTCTGATTGCTGTGGCTACAATTTCCAAAGCTATGTTGAATAATAGTGGTGACAGTGGACAACCTTGTCTTGTTCCTGATCTTAGTGGAAATGGTTTCAGTTTTTCACCATTGAGAATGATGTTGGCTGTGAGTTTGTCATATATGGCCTTTATTATGTTGAGGTAAGTTCCCTCTATGCCTACTTTCTGGAGAGTTTTTTATCATAAATGGGTGTTGAATTTTGTCAAAAGATTTTTCTGCATGTATTGAGATGATCATATGGTTTTTATCCTTCAATGTGTTAATATGGTTTATCACATGGATTGATTTGCAGATATTGAAGAATCCTTGCATTCCTGGGATAAACACCTGATCATGGTGTAAGATCCTTTTAATGAGCTGTTGGATTCTGTTTGCTAGTATTTTGCAGAGGATTTTTGCATCTATGTTCATCAGTGATATTGGCCTGTAGCTTTCTTTCTTTGTGACATCTTTGTCTGGTTTTGGTATCAGGGTGATGGTGACCTTGTAGAATGAGTTTGGGAGTGTTCCTCTCTCTGCTGTATATTGGAAGAGTTTGAGAAGGATAGGTTTTATCTGTTCACTAAATGTTTGGCAAAATTTGCCTGTGAAGCCATCTGGTCCTGGGCTTTTGGTTTTTGGAAGATTTTTAATGACAGTTTCAATTTCTGTGCTTGTGATTGGTCTGTTTATATTTTCTATTTCTTCATCATTCAGTCTTGGAAGGTTGTGCTTTTCTAATAATTTGTCCATTTTTTACAGATTGTCCATATTATTGGCATATAGTTTCTTGTAGTAATCTCTCATGATCCTTTGTATTTCTGTAGTGTCACTTGATACTTCTCCTTTTTCATTTCTAAGTCTATTTATTTGAGTCTTCTCCCTTTTTTCTTGATGAGTTTGGCTAATCAATTTTTTTTATCTTCTCAAAGAACCAACTTTTAGTTTTATTGATCTTTTCTATTGTTTCCTTCATTTCTTTTTCATTTATTTCTGATCTGATCTTCATGATTTCTTTCCTTTTGGTAATTTTGGGGGTTTTTTTGTTCTTCTTTCTCTAAATGCTTTAGGTGTAAGGTTAGATTTTTTATTTGAGATGTTTCTTGTTTCTTGGGGTAGAATTGTATTGCTATAAACTTCCCTCTTAAAACTGCTTTTGCTGCATCCCATAGGTTTTCTGTCTTCGTGTTTTCATTGTAATTTGTTTCTACGTACTTTTTGATTTCCTCTTTGAGTTCTTCAGTGATCTCTTGGTTATTTAGTCACATATTGTTTAGCCTATGTGTGTTTGTAATTTTTACAGATTTTTTCCAGTAACTGATATCTAGTCTCATAGTGTTTTGGTTAGAAAAGATACTTGATACAATTTCAATTTTTAAAAATTTACCAAGGCTTGATTTGTTACCCAAAATATGATCTCTCCTTGAGAATGTTCTATGAGCACTTGAGAAGAAAGTGTAATCTGCTATTTTTGGATGGAATGTCCTATAAATATCAATTAAGTCCATCTTCTTTAATGTGTCATTTAAAGCTTGGGTTTCCTTATTTATTTCCATTTTGGATGATCTGTCCATCGGTGATAGTGGGGTGTTAAAGTCCCCTACTATGATTGTGTTGCTATCGATTTCCCCTTTTATGGTTGTCAGCATTTGCCTATGTATTGCCGTGTTCCTATGTTGGGTGCATAAATATTTATGTCTGTTATTTCTCATATGAGAATTGCTACTCCAGATTTCTTTTGATTTCCATTTGCATGGAATATATTTTTCCATCCCCTTACTTTCAGTCTGTATGTGTCCCTAGGTCTGAAGTGGGTCTCCTGTAGACAGCATATATATGGGTCTTGTTCTTGTATCCATTCAACCAGTCTATGTCTTTTGGTTGGGGCATTTAATCCATTAACATTTAAGGTATTTATCGAGATGTACATTCCTCTTAACCATTTTCTTAATTGTTTTGGGTTTGTTATTGTAGGTCTTTTCCTTCTCTTGTGCTTCCTGCCTAGAGAAGTTCCTTAAGTATTTGTTGTGAAGCTGGTTTGGTGGTGCTGAATTCTCTTAGCTTTTGCTTGTCTGTAAAGGTTTTAAATTCTCTGTTGAATCTTAATGAGATCCTTGCTGGGTAGTGTAATCCTGGTTGTAGGTTTTCCCCTTTCATCACTTTAAATATGTCCTGCCACTCCCTTCTGGCTTGCAGAGTTTCTGCTGAAAAATCAGCTGTTAACCTTAAGGCATTTCCTTGTATGTTATTTGTTGTTTTTACCTTGCTGCTTTTAATATTTTTTCATCTGCTGTGTGTTTCTCTCTCCTCTCATTTTGCTTAACTTACTGTGTTTGGGGTCCCTTTTTCACAGTCTGCAGGTTCGTAGTTCTCATTGTTTTTTGTGTCTGCCTTCAGTGGCTAAGATTGGTTCAGTAGGTTGTGTAGGCTTCCTGGTGGAGGGGACTGATGCTTGTGTTCTGGTGAATGAGGCTGGATCCTGTCTTTCTGGTGGGCAGGACCAGGTCTGGTGGTGTGTTTTGGGGTGTCTGTGATATTATTGTGATTATAGGCAGCCTCTCTGCTGATTCTTGGGGTTGTGTTCCTCTCTTGCCAGTTGTTTGGCATAGAGTGTCCAGCATTGTAGCTTGCTGGTAGTTGAATGGAGCCAGGTCTTAGTGTTGAGATGGAGATCTCTGGGAGAGCTTTCATCATGTGATATTATGTCAAGCCAGGAGGTCTCGGGTGGACCAAGTTCCTCAACTCAGCTCTCCTCCCTCAGAGGCGTAGCCCTGATACACAGCCAGTACCCCAAGACCCTGTCAGCCACATGGCTCAGAAGAAAAGGAATAAAAAAAGAAAGAAAGAAAGAAAAATAAAGTAAAATAAGTGTTAGTAAAATAAAAAAAATTAAAAATAAAATTTAAAAAGTAAATAAAAAAAGAAAGAAAGAAAGAAGAGAGCAACCAAACCAGAAAATCAATCCACCAATGATAACAAGTGATAAAAACTATACAAAAAAACACACAAAAAAACAGACAGACAGAACTCTAGGACAAATGGTAAAAGCAAAGCTATACAGACAAAAATCACACAAAGAAGCATACACATAGACACTCACAGAAAGAGAAAAAGAAAAATTATATATATATATATACATATAAAAAAATGGAAGAGAACAACCAAATCAATAAACAGATCTACCAATGATAATAAACTGTAAATACTAAACTAAGATAAACATAATATCAGAAACAAATTAGATGCAAAAAGCAAACCCAAAGTCTACATTTGCTCCCAAAGTCCACTGCTTCAATTTTTGGATGATTCGTTGTGTATTTATGGACTCCAGAGATGCAGGGTACATCAAGTTGATTGTGGAGATTTAACCCACTGCTCCTTAGGCTGCTGGGAGAGATTTCCCTTTCTCTTCTTTGTTTGCACAGCTCCTGGTGTTCAGCTTTGGATTTGGCCCCGCCTCTGTGCAGGTTGCCTGAGGGCGCTGTTCTTCGCTCAGACAGGACTGGGTTAAGGTAGCAGCTCATTGGGGGCTCTGGCTCACTCAGGCTTGGTGGAGGGAGGGTTATGGAATGCGGGGCGAGCCTGCAGTGGCTGAGGCCAGCGTGATGTTGCAATAGCCTGAGGTGCACCGTGTGTTCTCCTGGGGAAGTTTTCCCTGGATCCCGGGACCCTGGCAGTGGCAGGCTGCACAGGCTCCCCAGAGGGGAGGTGTGGATAGTAACCTGCGCTTGCACACAGGATTCTTGGTGGATGAAGCAGCAGCCTTAGCGTTTCATGCCCATCTCTGGTGTCCTTGCTGATAGCTGTGGCCCGTGCCCGTCTCTGGAGCTTGTTTAGGCGGTGCTCTGAATCCTCTCTCTTTGTGCACCCTGAAACAATGGTCTCTTGCCTCTTAGGCAGTTCCAGACATTTTCCCGGATTCCCTCATGGCTAACTGTGGTGCACTAGCCCCCTTCAGGCTGTGTTCACGCAGCCAACACCAGTCCTATCCCTGGGATCTAAACTCCGAAGCCAGAGCCTCAGCTCCCAGCCCCCAGCCCCCAGCCCCCTCCCACCCCAGCGGGTGAACAGACAAGCCTCTCAGGCTGGTGAGTGCTGGCTGGCACCAGTCCTCTGTGTGGGAATCTCTCCTCTTTGCCCTCTGCACCCCTATTGCTGCGCTCTTCTCTGTGGCTTTGAAGCTTTCCCCCTGCCACCTCCAGTCTCCACCAGTGAAGGGGCTTCCTAGTGTGTGGAAACTTTTCCTCCTTCACAGCTCCCTCCCAGAGTGGCAGGTCCCAACCCTATTCTTTTGTCTCTGTTTGTTCTTTTATCTTTTGCCCTACCCGGGTATGTGGGGAGTTTCTTGCCTTTTAGGCAGTCTGAGGTCTTCTTCCAGCATTCAGTAGGTGTTCTGTATGAGTTGTTCCACATGTAGATGTATTTCTGATGTATTTGTGGGGAGGAAGGTGATCACCATGTCTTACTCCTCTGTCATCTTGAAGGTTTCTGGGACAATTCCTATTTAAACTTCCATTGCCAGTGCTTAACACAGTGCCAATTACTAAGTATTATGGGCTAAATTGTGTCCCCTGAAGATGTGTATGTGAAGTCCTAACCCCAGTATCTCAGAATGTGACTGTATTTGGAAATGGGGCCTTTAACGAGGCAAATAAGGTAAAATGTCATCAAAAGGGTGGGTTCTAATCCAATATGACCGATGTCCTGATAAGAAGAGGAAACTTGGGCACAGACATGTGTGCACACAGAAGGAAGACTATGTGGACACACTGGAAGAAGACGGCATCTCCAAGCCAAGGAGAGAGGCCTCAAAAGAAAGCAGTCCTGCCAACATCTTACTCTTGGACTTCTAGTCTCCATAACTCTGAGAAAATAAATTTCTGTTATTAAACCACCCAGTATGTGGTATTTTGTTATGGTAGCCTGTGATGGGACTCTTTTTCATGTCACACTTTTAACTATACTATGCAGTTAGTATCCCGTGTAAATTAATTAAGCTGTATTTAGCTGCAAATCAAAAGACAAATAAACAAACTCAATAACCAAGTGTTGGGAGGTAGGCGTTTCCAGTTTTTATTAATTCACTGGTTCAACATGTCATCAAGCATCCATTTTTGTTTTTGGTTTTACATTGTGCCATCCCCCAGTTAGTTGGGTTTTAGGCTACCCCATCTCAAGGTCTTAAGACATCCTTCAGGCAATACATCCTGATGAAACAAGGTTGAACAGAAGAAGAGGTAATGTTACTTTCTTGTGTTATAGTTGAAAAGTAAAAAATATCTCCTTCTCTCGAGATTCCTTTTATGTCTGTCTCATTATCCCAAACTGGTTTACATACCTATACCTAGGCCTGCCATTGGCAAGATAATGGGATAACTACAGTTGGCTTGGACCAACCAGGATTTATCTATGCTTTGGGCATAAGAATACATTTTCTGGGGGGTGGAAATCTGAATAAAATTGCTGTTCTATTTGAAAGGAAGGAGGGGAGGACAGGTGTTGAGTGGGCAATCAAAATATCTGCTGTACCGTGGAATAGACATGAGTAAACTCATGTAGAAGATTCAGTTATCAGTTTCCAGCTTCTGAATTCCCACTTGTCTTCAATTCCCTCTCAATGATGAAAAGTGTCTTGGATATAAGTCCATTTTTTTTTTTGTATACAGTCTATTTCTGTTTTAGAGGAAAATGTGGCTTTCTTAATTCCTACTGTTAAATCCTCTACCCCACCCTTAATTATAACAGCTTTTACCTGTTGTTCAGTTTGGATATTTCATCCTCTCACTTCTTGTCTCTATTTCAAATTCAAGCCTCTCTAGGTAACAGTCCTTCTTGTAATCAAATTCAAATATTGCTGTGCAATTCTTCCCCTAAATATATCTTTCTACTGATATTCTTCCACCAAACCATTTCCTTTGTGTCCATTGGAATCCATGCTCCTTGACACTTCAGTGCTTTGCATAACACTGTTTAGGTTCTTAAGTGGTGCTTACCTTTGATTTCCCCAAGAAGTCTTCTTGATAGAGCATTCTCCTGTCCCTGTTTCCAGTGTATCATGAATCAGGAAGTTGTAGGGGCCATTTTCTTTGTTGCCTGGTGCTGTTTCTAAGACATTACACTTGACTCTTGTTCTAAATTACTCCTTTGTAGGACTTGAGTATTCCAACTAGGTAAAGTTCTACCTTCCCTTCTAATAAATGGGACAATGAAATATTTACCAAGAACATATCATATTCTTCCTTTCCATTTTTTATTCTTACCATAAATGATTGTTCTGGCCTCACAGTTTCTTTCTTCCATCCTCTCTCCTTCCCATCTATCTCTCTTTCCCTCCCTCTCACTCATTTTCCCCTTCCTTCTCCCTTTTCCTTCCTTCTTTTCTTTATCTTTTTTCTTTCTTTTCAGCTTTATGAAGGCTTAATTAATGGGCATTAAACAGAACATATGTTTAAAAGGTACAATCTGATAAGTGTATGAGTTATCTATTACTTCATGACAAATTACCCCAAAACGTAGTGGCTTAAAACAACACACATTCCTTATCTCATCTTTTTTTTGTGGATCAGGAATCTGGCAATGGCTGAGCTGAGTACTCTGGCTGAAATCAAAGTGTTGGTCAGAGTTACAGTCATCTGAATGTGCACCAGAAGGTGGATCTGCTTTGAAACTCATTCCCATGACTGTTGGCAGGTTTCAGAGATCCACTTCCAAGTTCATTCATGCAGGTTGTTATCTGGAGATATCAGTCCCTTGCCATGTGAACGTCTCCAGGACAGCTTGCTCTCCTCAGAGCAAGATTTGAGAGAGAGAGATGTCTGAGGCTGAAGTCATTGTTGTTTTTTGTAACCTAATCTTGGAATGACAACCTATCACTTCTACCACATCTTATTCACTAAAAGTGAGTCACTATACACCTGAAACTAATATGTTATATGTCAACTATGCCTAGATTACAAAAAAAAAAGTGAGTTACTAAATGCAGCTCACACTTAAGCAAAGGGGATTCCACAAGGGCATGAATCCCAGGAAGTGGGGATTGTAGGAGCCATCTTAGGGACTGTCTACCACAATGAAATATGACATGTGTACAGCATGAAACCATTGCTACAACTAAGATAATGTCATTTCCATCACACTTCGCCCCACAAATTTTTCTCATCTCCCTTTGTAATTCATTCCTCCTTCTACCTCCTTTCCCTGGCAAGTACAACTCTATTTTTTCTGTCACTATAGATGAGTTACAATTTTCTGGAATATTGTTAAATGGAACCATACAGTGTGTATTCTTTTTTATTTTTGGCTTTTCATTAAGCATAATGATTTTGAGAGTCATTCATGTTGCTTGCATCAATAGTTTGTCCTTATTATTAGGGAGCACTATTTCATTGAACAGATATACCATTATTTGCCTATCTGTTTACCTGCTGATTGACATTTTGAGTTGTTTCCAGTTTGGAACTGTTATGAATAAAGCTGATATGAACATTTGTGTACAAGTCTTTGTGTAGAGGTGATGGTTAATTTTATGTGTGCCCTCAACTAGGCTATGGTGCTCAGTTGTTTGATCAAACACCAGTTTAGAAGTTGCTGTGAAAGTATTTTTTAGATGTGATTAATATTTAAATCCACCTTTAAGTAAAGCAGATTACATTCCCTAATGTGATGGGCCTCATCCATTCAGTTGAAGGCCTCAGGAGCAAGGTTGAAGTCTCTAGAAGAAGGAATTCTCCTCAAGATTGCAACATAGAAACCCTGCCTGATTTTATAGCCCTTTGGTCTATGGAATTCAGACCCAGGACTGCAACATCAACTCTTGCCTGAATTTCTAGCCTGACATTCTGCCATACAGATCTCCAACTTGCTAGTTCCTACAACTGTATATGACAATTCCTTAAAATCTTTCTTTCTCTTTCTCTCTCTGTCTCTCGATACTGAGAGTGGTTTTAGAGACATAGAATCTTAAAGATGCGTGTTCTAGATTGGTTCTCAGAATTCTGGAATTGATTCTATAATCTTATTAGATGTAAAGGCACCAATGACTGTATTTCTAGTAGTAAAGAGAACACTGATAATCTATGTCATGGTCTAGCAATAGGTATACAAAAAAATCACCATTAGATACTGCTAATCAAATAATTATAACACATAAGGTTCTGGGTGACCATGTATTTGATACTTATCTTAATCACCTAGGGTTGCTATAACAAAATACAATAGACTGGGTGGTTTAAAGAACAGGAATTTATTTCTCACAGTTCTGAAGATTGGAAGTCCAAGTTCAAACTGCCAGCAAGGTTGGTGTATGGTAAGAGCTCTTTCCTTGGGTTGCAGATGGTTGCCTTCCTGCTGTGTCCTCACATGGCCTTTCCTCAGTGAGCGTAGGTGTAGATAAAGGAAAAAACACGCTCTCTGGTGTTCTTTTCATAAGAACACTAATCCCATCAGACCAGGGCCCTCCCTGGTGACTTCACCTAACCCTAATTATTTCCCAAAGTCCCCATCTCCAAACACAATTACTTTGGGGTTAGGGCTTCAACACAAACATTGGGAGGGACACAAACATTCAGTCCATAACAATACATTAGAACACTTTTGTCAAACCAATGAGTACAATGAGATTGAATGGTTACTTCTAATTATGTTGGACAAAGTCTTAAGGTCTTAAAAATGTATTAGGAATCTTTCCTTTTTTATTATCTTTCTTTTCCCTTTTTGGTGTCTTTATTCCTCTTGGTTGACTTCATTATCAGGATGGCTCTTCTCTTGTGCTGCAGAGAGAACTCCTATAGCCAAGGCTTGCTTGGTTTTGACATGTGGCATTTCAAAAAGAGAAAGTGGCTCTGTCTTGATACTTAATGGTTAAATAATATTCCATAGAGGATTTTGATTGGCTTAGACTGGTTCACATGTCCACCCCCAAATTAGTCATGGAAGGATGTGTTATTCTGATTGGCTGGCCAATCAGCATAATCAAGGTTGTATGCTTATCCTGCAGCTGGAGATCTTGGTCAGTCTTCTCAAATCATGTGGACTTGGTGGACTCAGATGATTCTATAAAAGCATTATAAGAGTTCATTTAATGGAAAAAAGAGAAAATGGATGCACAGCACGTTCTATAACTCCCAGGCACTCTTTGCTTCCCCCTATGTTCCTTTTTTTTTTTTTTTTTTTTTTTTGCGGTATGCGGGCCTCTCACTGTTGTGGCCTCTCCCGTTGCGGAGCACAGGCTCCGGACGCGCAGGCTCAGCAACCATGGCTTATGGGCCCAGCCGCTCCACGGCATGTGGGATCTTCCCGGACCGGGGCACAAACCCGCGTCCCCTGCATCAGCAGGCGGACTCTCAACCACTGTGCCAGCAGGGAAGCCCCCGCTATGTTCTTGATACAATTGGTTCATGCCTTAATTATAGTCATTATTGCATCATAATTTTCTGTTAGTCCTATCTGATTCTCCCTGTGATTATAAATTCTGTGGGGGCAGAAACTGTATATTTTCATCTTCATATCTCCATTGCTTAGCATAGTTTTCAATTCATAATAGTACTTAACAAATATTCATTACTGGATTTTATCTATTTAATTTTATCTAGTTAATTGCTCTCTTGCTGGAGGTTTCATAGTTCCTGAACACTAGGTTTTATCTCCTCAAGTAAATCCTTCTCAGGTGCCTGTTTGAAAGACAGAGTCCTTTAAAAATTCATTATTTACCTCTTACCAAAGAGTCTCTAGTTTTAAATTTCCCTTTCAAGTTTCTTGAAATAGGAGTTAAGACTCTCTGCCTTTTGTTTTCTGCCACCCACTGATTAAACCATTATTTTTCTCTTCATTGTCACCAGTTACCCTGTTGTAGAATCCATCAGTCATTTACCAGTCTTAGTTTTTCTTAACCATGCCATAGCACCTGGCATTGATTTTCCTTTGGTTTTCATTGTTCTGTGTATGTTCCTGATTTACCTCCCAAATCTTTGCTTATTAGCAAAACATATTTTGTCTTTATACAGTATAATGTGCTAGGTACCATGGATATAAAGAGTAATGATCTTGCCATCAGCAGCTTTTAAACTAGTTGTTCACTTTTCATTTCCAATAAAATTTATACCTAGATGGTTAGAATATTCTATCTGAATTTTGTATCTTCAGGTGTCCTTGCCAGTCAATTCAAAACACTGTTGAAAACTTATCATACTAAATCTGCTCAGGAGTCTTTCCTGGCTCTTCCTTGCCTTCTATTAACGATTCATCTCCCTTGGAGAAGGCGTGGCCTCTTTGTGAGGCCGCACCCACTTTGACAGCGTAATCTCTTCTGCTTTCCTCACAGTATCCAGATTTCTAGGCAACCTTGAATGGCTCATACTTATACACTTTCTTTCTAAACCTTGCACTTATGATTTTTACATTCATTCTACATGTAATATGCAGGAATTAGTTTACTTCACATCTCTGCCTTTTGAGGCACTTCCAACCAATTTCAACTTGGTTCTTCCATGATGCCTTCCTGGACTTCCCATTTAGAAGTGATTACTCCTACCTCTAAATGTCAGTAGGATTTAGGTTATGATAATCTTTAGTTTTTGGAACTTAGAGGAGCTGCATTTAGAATTTAACCCAGATCCCAAGTGGGCAGTATCTGCCAGATCATAGGTTTTAACTCAATAAATTTGAGATAAGTGAATGAACAAATAGCTGTTGTAAAACCAGCCCTGCCGGAATATAAAATATTTGCTCAAGAATGCTTCCACTGGCTACATAGAACCCAGTATGGAACTTTTCCAAAGGGTTCTGAGCGTCATGCCAGAAATAGTACACAGTTCGTCAGCTACCCCTGAGCAATTTGTGACTGTCTCAGACAGACTAGATGAGGGAGATCTGGGGCAGAGTAAAATAGGAATAAGCAGATCAACTCCACCTTTCTGAGTGCTTGAGAATTCATTACCTTCCACAGAAGGGAGACTATCAGGTGAAAAAAAATACTGCCAGGCAACCATCTATTCTGGGGTGCTGGTTATGTCATCATCTGTCCTTTTATCTCTAATAATTAGGAAAGGGTGTAAACAGAATTAATTGAAGTAGCATGGTTACCTGCTGACATCATTTTCATCAACAGAGTCCACTTAAGGACTTCTACTTCAGATGCTACATTGATTAGAAATTTTATATGATACTTTAATTAAAAGTGATAATTTGACAACAATCAAATTGACTAAGAATTTTATATAAATATAATAATAACTTAGAGGCAGATTATAGAAGTGTCAGTTTAGTTTTAAATCATGGATCCCTTCTCATCAGGGAATTTATAGTAGGTCTCTAACCTCCTATTATTAGTGGAATAAACCCCATGGCTGTGCCAATATTTCAAAGTTGCTTTTGTGACCTGTGCATCTTTATCTATTGTTGCTTCTGTGTCAAAGCATTCTTTCAGACTCCTTTTGAGGTTCATTCAATTTCTATTCAACATCAGTTCCTTTAACAAGACTTCACTGTCTTTGCTCTGACTCCCCATACATTCATGACACCTTTGTCCTGTACTCTTTATTTGTGGTTGACGTTTTTTCTTTAGAACTCTCCCTTTTATTACAGTCATGCTCTGTGTCTTGCACTACAATAAAATCTCTGCACATTTCCTTTCCCCACAGACTCCCTTCTCTAAGCTTTGCACTACACACTGTTGTCTTTTTATTTTCTCATCCACTTCTCAGTTCTAAGCCTGCAAATAACTCTTTCTGGTGCTACTGTCATTTCTCTATTACTAACTACACTTAATTTATGCTGACAACATTCATATTGAAGCTTACACTCCACATAGCTCCATTATCCTTTAGTTTATTCCTGACTCTACTGGTGAAAGGATTTACTTTTTTTTCCCTAAGGAAACCCTGTTTTTTGGAAGCAAGACTGGTATTTGACAGAAGATCCAAGTATGTCATGCTCCCAGGAGACAAGTAAAGAAGTAAATAAGCAACAAGCATATACAAATATTTTTTCTAGGTGGTGTTTTAAGTTTCTTCTTTTCCTTTATTTACAGCACTCCAAGCTTTCAGCAAAACAATTATCAGCATATACAGTAAAAAGTTGTGGACCTCCTGCCTCTGGGGGTTGTTTGCAAGCTTCCTTTTAAGCTCTTCTCTTTAAGCTCCCTTTAAGGCTTATAATAACATTATTCAAATAGCATAATACTCAAGTAAAAATGTGACATAAGGTTTTAAGATCTTAAGTTTACACTCAGTTTCATTGTGTACAATAAAGGTAACGCTTCTTCCTTGATTATGTTTTTAAATGAACACAACTTCTTTTGTCTTTACAAACCATTCACCTGTGTAGTTTTATATTTAAACCTATCAATTTAGAGTTATTGTGAGTCAGGTAATGGCTTTAAACATTTATGTAGAAAAAAATGGTCCTCTTTTATCAGGAAGGTGAAATATTCATACAGATTCCTCCTGCTCAAACACCATATGAAACTGTTCTCTGGTATAGTGAATAAATGACTGAATGCTAATATGCATGAAGTAAAGCTGCCAATGCATTTCATTCTGATCTTTGGTGTAATTTAGAACCTGCTATTCATTTTCTTTTAAGAAAAACTGTCCATCAAGTTCAAATATACAATGGTTAATGTGGATAAAAGACCATCGGGCATTTATACAAAATTACAAGACGTCTTTTCACTAGCTATCTCAATTTGAGATTTGAATTCAAACTTATCAAAGGAAAAAAATCTATTAAATCTATTAACACATTCTCTAAAGAAAAAAATCAGTATCTTACTTTTTTGACAGTTGAATAAAAGGATTTAGACATATATCAAATGGGAGAAAAAGGGTTTTAATCCCTCTGTGGAATAGGAAGAGAGACATACTATACTGGAAAGACTGCACAGACCATCAGGAGAGAAACCAGAGAATACGCGGCCTCAGTTCCATCATTTCAGAACACAGGCAGCTTGTCTGTTAATTTCTTTCCTCTCAGCCTGGGTGACCTCTCACAAGCTTAACAGTAACAGGGAGTCTAAAACTGCTTCTGAGCAGGTGCTTTCTGCAGACAGGTGCTATTTATCAGTGAAGATTTAGACAGGATAACATTGAGGAGTGATGTGTTACTTTAACCAGATTGCAAAACTGAAAAAGAATAATGAACCTCACATTAGTTAAATAAACAAAGCGACAGTAAGCACAATAAGCAGACAGGCATGATGCTTACAGAAGAGTCACCTCTTTTTGTGTACAGTGTGCCACATTGCACTTGCTGTTCAAATATATGTTTTAATAAATGTCCTTTAATGTGTACATGAAATAGAGTAGGCATTCAACTATTTGTTGAATGAAAATAACAATATATTATGTATAAAGAAAAATCTGATCTCATATCATCAGAAACAGATTTTGTCAACCACTACTTTTGACCTTTTGGACCAGATAGATCTTGTTGTGAAGGGCTATCCTGTGTACTATAGGGTGTTTAGCAGCACCCTTGGCCTCCAGACCTACCAGATGCCAGCAGCTACTCTCCCTGTTGTGACAATCAAAAATGTTTCCAGATGTCAGCAAATGTCCCCTGGATGTCATATCTCCTCTGATTGAGAACTACTGATGAGAAAGGAAGTTACAATTAGCACGATTCAATTTTACCTACATAGCTTTCTAGTCTTTCTATTTTCAAGGCTAGTTTGTGATTGAGTAGGAAGGATAGGTTTACTTTCCTTTTAACTGTTAGTAAATTAACATATATATTAGTTTAGTAGAGCCGCTGTAAAAATTTACCACAAATTGGGTAGCTAAAACAGCAGAAATGTATTGTCTTACAGTCCTGGAAGCTAGCCAGAAGACTGAAATCAAGGTGTCAGCAGAATTGGTTCCTTGTGAGGGCTGTGGGGGAAAATCTGCTCCAGGCCTCTCCCCCAGTTTCTGGTGGCCTCAGGCATCCCTTGGCTTGAAGATGGCACTCTCCCGGTGTCTTCAGATGGTCTTCTCTATGTCCATCTCAGTCAAATCAGTGTCCATATTTCCCCTTTTTATAAGGATGCAAGTCATATGGGATTAAGGCCCACACTAATAACCTTGTTTTAAATTGATTACTCTGTAAAGACCCTATATCCAAATAAAGGCACATTCTGAGGTACTGAGAGTTAGAATGCCAACACATATTTTTTGAGAGGGGACACAACTGGACTCATAACAGTATGATTCCGACTATTGTGCATTTAGTGCCAGAAATGAGGCTCTGGCATTTAACCATTAACTGTTTTAAATTCTTCCTACTCTTTGGTTCACATCTCTGCTTCTTGGGAGACAAAAATGGTGTGATGTATTTTTTTTTTTTTACATCTTTATTGGAGTATAATTGCTTTACAATGGTGTGCCAGTTTCTGCTTTATAACAAAGTGTATCAGTTATACACATACATATGTTCCCATATCTCTTCCCTCTTGCATCTCCCTCCCTCCCACCCTCCCTATCCCACCCCTCCAGGCGGTCACAAACACCGAGCTGATCTCTCTGTGCTATGTGACTGCTTCCCACTAGCTATCTACCTTACGTTTGGTAGTGTATATATGTCCATGCCTCTCTTTGTCACAGCTTACCCTTCCCCCTCCCCATATCCTCAAGTCCATTCTCTAGTAGGTCTGTGTCTTTATTCCTGTCTTATCCCTAGGTTCTTCATGACATTTTTTTTTCTTAAATTCCATATATATGTGTTAGTATACGGTATTTGTCTTTCTCTTTCTGACTTACTTCACTCTGTATGACAGACTCTAGGTCCATCCACCTCATTACAAATAGCTCAATTTCGTTTCTTTTTATGGATGAGTAATATTCCATTGTATATATGTGCCACATCTCCTTATCCATTCATCCAATTATGGACACTTAGGTTGCTTCCATGTCCTGGCTATTGTAAATAGAGCTGCAATGAACATTTTGGTACATGAGTCTTTGAATTATGGTTTTCTTAGGGTATATGCCCAGTGTGGGATTGCTGGGTCATATGGTAGTCCTATTTTTAGTTTTTTTAAGGAACCTCCATACTGTTCTCCGTAGTGGCTGTATCAATTTACATTCCCACCAACAGTGCAAGAGGGTTCCCTTTTCTCCACACCCTCTCCAGCATTTATCGTTTGTAGATTTTTTGATGATGGCCATTCTGACTGGTGTGAGATGATATCTCATTGTAGTTTTGACTTGCAATTCTCTAATGATTAAAGATGTTGAGCATTCTTTCATGTGTTTGTTGGCAATCTGTATATCTTCTTTGGAGAAATGTCTATTTAGGTTTTCTGCCCATTTTTGGATTGGGCTGTTTGTTTTTTTGTTATTGAGCTTATGAGCTGCTTGTAAATCTTGGAGATTAATCCTTTGTCAGTTGTTTCATTTGCAAATATTTTCTCCCATTCTGAGGGTTGTCTTTTGGTCTTTTTTATGGTTTCCTTTGCTGTACAAAAGCTTTTAAGTTTTACTAGGTTCCATTTGTTTATTTTTGTTTTATTTCCATTTCTCTAGAAGGTGGGTCAAAAAGGATCTTGCTGTTATTTATGTCATAGGGTTTTCTGCCTATGTTTTCCTCTAAAAGTTTGATAGTTTCTGGCCTTACATTTAGGTCTTTAATCCATTTTGAGTTTATTTTTGTGTATGGTGTTAGGGAGTGTTCTAATTTCATACTTTTACATGTACCTGTCCAGTTTTCCAAGCACCATTTATTGAAGAGGCTGTCTTTTCTCCATTGTATACTCTTGCCTCCTTTATCAAAGATAAGGTGACCATATGTGCATGGATTTATCTCTGGGCTTTCTATACTGTTCCATTGATCTATATTTCTGTTTTTGTGCCAGTACCATACTGTCTTGATTACTGTAGCTTTGTAGTATAGTCTGAAATCAGGGAGCCTGATTCCTCCAGCTCCATTTTTCGTTCTCAAGATTGCTGTAGAGGAGTCTGAGGAGGGGAGGAGGTGGTGGTGTCGGCTCTAGATCGTTCCTCTCAGGGACTGACTGACCTGTGGAGTGAAGATGTCACTCCACACTGCTCTTCCTCCCGCCACAAAGCCGTCCCTTCTGGCTATGTCTCAGAGCAGGCATCGTGCCGTGGCTCCGCCGCTGAAGTGTGAGGACAGTGGGACCTTCGGTTTGGGGAAGATGATCACAGCTAAGCCAGGGAAAACACCAATTCAGGTATTACATGTATACGGCATGAAGACCAAGAATATCCCAGTTTATGAATGTGAAAGATCCAATGTGCAAATACACTTGCCCACTTTCACCTTCAGAGTAACTGTTGGTGACATAACCTGCACAGGTGAAGGTACAAGTAAGAAGCTGGCGAAACATAGAGCTTCTGAGGCTGCCATAAACATTTTGAAAGCCAGTGCAAGTATTTTCTTTGCAGTTCCTGATCCCTTAATGCCTGACCCTTCCAAGCAACCGAAGAACCAGCTTAATCCTATTGGTTCATTACAGGAATTGGCTATTCATCATGGCTGGAGACTTCCTGAATATACCCTTTCCCAGGAGGGAGGACCTGCTCCTAAGAGAGAATATACCACAATTTGCAGGCTAGAGTCATTCATGGAAACTGGAAAGGGGGCATCAAAGAAACAAGCCAAGAGAAATGCTGCTGAGAAATTTCTTGCCAAATTCAGTAATATCTCTCCAGAGAACCACATTTCTTTGACAAATGTGGTAGGACATTCTTTAGGTTGTACTTGGCATTCCTTGAGGAATTATCCTTGTGAAAAGATCAACTTACTGAAAAGAAGCCTCCTCAGTATTCCAAATACAGATTACATCCAGCTGCTTAGTGAAATTGCAAAGGAGCAAGGTTTTAATATAACACATTTGGATATAGAAGAACTGAGTGCCAACGGACAGTATCAATGTCTCGCTGAATTGTCCACCAGTCCCATCACAGTCTGTCATGGCTCAGGGATCTCCTGTGGCAGAGTGGCGCAGAGTGATGCAGCTCACAATGCTCTGCAGTATTTAAAGATAATAGCAGAAAGAAAGTAAATGTGGAACAACGTAGAAAACCCTTCAGTAGCACATAAGAAGTTCCCCTTTCTCCCCTTTTCAAGTAAAACATTTACTATAATGTTTGAGTTTGTGTGTTGGTTCTAAATCTCTTCATAGATTCCATCAACACTCCAGATTTAATTATCTTCTGGTAGTTGTTATTAAGATGTTTTTAATGGCTTTGACTTTGTATTGGTATATTGTATTTATAAACTTTGTATCATAGCAGAGTGTAGCACTCATTTTACAATGCCATGCACATAGAAGGAAAAAACTGCATGATTGTTGTTGTTGATGAGGAGGAGGATAAAATAAAACTGCTAACAACAGTCTTTCTTACTGGTGCTTAACCTCTTCTTTGTACAAGGCTTTGTAAAGGAATTTCGAAGGAAGCCCCTTAGAATTAGTGTTGAGGAATGCACTAACAGGTTTTAATTGACTGTGATTGTTAAATTTCAGGGAACATGATTGGTATGCTGTGTATTTGAATCCATGTAATAAAGAGCTGTTGTTATTAAAAAAAAAGATTGCTTTAGCTATTAGGGGTCTTTTGTGTTTCCATATAAATTGTGAAATTTTTTGTTCTAGTCCTGTGAAAAATGCCAGTGATTGAATCGGTAGATTGCTTTGGGTAGTAGAGTCATTTTCACAATGTTGATTCTTCCAATCCAAGAACATGGTATATCTCTCCATCTATTTGTATCATCTTTAATTTCTTTCATCAGTGTCATAATTTTCTGCATACAAGTCTTTTGTCTCCTTAGGTAGGTTTATTCCTAGATACTTTATTCTTTTTGTAGCAATGGTAAATGGGAGAGTTTTCTTAATTTCACTTTCAGATTTTTCATCATTAGTGTACAGGAATGTCAGAGATTTCTATGTATTAATTTTTATCCTGCTACTTTACCAAATTCATTGATTAGCTCTAGTAGTTTTCTGGTAGCATCTTTAGGATTTTCTGTGTAGAGTATCATGTCATCTGCAAACAATGACAGCTTTACTTCTGCTTTTCTGATTTGGATTCCTTTTATTTCCTTTTCTCTCAGATTGCTGTGGCTAAAGCTTCCAAGACTATGTTGAATAATGGTGGTGATAGGGGGCAACCCTGTCTTCTTCCTGATCTTAGTGGAAATGGTTTCAGTTCTTCACCATTGAGGATGATGTTGACTGTGGGTCTGTCATATGTGGCCTTTATTATGTTGAGGAAAGTTCCCTCTATGCCTACTTTCTGCAGGTTTTTTATCATAAATGGGTGTTGAATATCGTCAAAACCTTTCAATGCACCTATTGAGATGATCATATGGTTTTTCTCCTTCAGTTTGTTAATATGGTGTATCACATTGATTGATTTGCATATATTGAAGAATCCTTGCATTTCTGGAATAAGCCCCACATGATCATGATGTATGATCCTTTTAATGTCTTGTTTGATTCTGCTTGCTAGTATTTTGTTGAGGAATTTTGCATCTATGTTCATCAGTGATATTGGCCTGTAGTTTACTTTTTTTGTGGCATCTTTGTATGGTTTTGGTATCAGTGTGATGGTGGCCTTGTAGAATGAGTTTGGGAGTGTTCCTACCTCTGCTATATTTTGGAAGAGTTTGAGAAGGATAGGTGTTAGCTCTTCTCTAAATGTTTAAAAAATTCGCCTGTGAAGCCATCTGGTCCTGGGCTTTTGTTTGTTGGAAGATTTTTAATCACAGTTTCAATTTCAGTGCTTGTGATTGGTCTGTTCATATTTTCTATTTCTTCCTGGTTCAGTCTCGGCAGGTTGCACATTTCTAAGAATCTGTCCATTTCTTCCAGGTTGTCCATTTTATTGGCATAGTAATCTCTTGTAGTAATCTCTCATGATCCTTTGTATTTCTGCAGTGTCAGTTGTTACTTCTTTTTCATTTCTAATTCTTTTTTTTAACATCTTTATTGGCGTATAATTGCTTTACAATGGTGTGTTAGTTTCTGCTTTATAACAAAGTGAATCAGTTATACATATACATATGTTCCCATATGTCTTCCCTCTTGCATCTCCCTCCCTCCCATCCTCCCTATCCCACCCCTCCAGCCTGTCACATAGCACCAAGCCAATATCCCTGTGCCATGCGGCTGCTTCCCACTAGCTATCTACCTTACTACGTTTTGAGCTGTGACAGGGCGAGAGAGAGTCATGGACATATACACATTTCTAATTCTATTGATTTGAGTCTTCTTCCATTTTTGCTTGATTTGTCTGGCTAATGGTTTATCAATTTTGTTTATCTTCTCAAAGAACCAGCTTTTAGTTTTATTAGTCTTTGCTATCGTTTCCTTCACTTCTTTTTCATTTATTTCTCATCTGATTTTTATGATTTCTTTCCTTCTTCTAACTTTGAGGTTTTTTCATTCGTCTTTCTCTAATTGCTTTAGGTGCAAGGTTAGGTAGTTTATTTGAGATGTTTCCTGTTTCTTAAGGTAGGATTCTATTGCTATAAATTTCCCTCTTAGAACTGCTTTTGCTGCATCCCATAGGTTTTGGGTTGTCGTGTCATCATTGTCATTGGCTTCTAAGTATTTTTTGATTTCCTCTTTGATATCTTCAGTGATTTCTTGGTTATTAAGTAGTGTGTTGTTTAGCCTACATATTTTTTTACAGATCTTTTCCTGTAATTGATATCTAGTCTCATAGCGTTGCGGTTGGAAAAGATATTTGATATAATTTCAATTTTCTTAAATTTACTGAGGCTTGATTTGTGACCCAAGATATGATCTATCCTGGAGAATGTTCCATGAGCACCTGAGAAAAATGTGTATTCTGTTGTTTTTGGATGGAATGTCCTATAAATATCTATTCAGTCCATCTTGTTTAATTTATCATTTAAAGCTTGCATTTCCTTATTTAATTTCATTTTGGATGATCTGTCCATTGGTGAAAGTGGGGTGTTAAAGTCCCCTACTATGATTGTATTATTGTCAATTTCCCCTTTTATGGCTGTTAGTATTTGCCTTATGTATTGAGGTGTTCCTGTGTTGGGTGCATAAATATTTACAATTGTTATATTTTCTTCTTGAATTGATCTGTTGATCATTATGTAATGTCTTTCTTTGTCTCTTGTAATAGTCTTTGTTCTAAAGTCTATTTTTTCTGATATGTGAATGAATTGCTATTCCAGCTTTCTTTTGATTTCCATTTGCATGGAATATATTTTTCCGTCCCCTCACTTTCAGTCTGTGTGTTTTCCTGGGTCTGAAGTGGGTCTCTTGTAGACAGCATATATATGGGTCTTGTTTTTGTATCCATTCAGCCAGTCTGTGTCTTTTGGTGGGAGCATTTAATCCATTTACATTTAAGGTAATTATCAATATGTATGTTCCTATTGCCATTTTCTTAATTGTTTTGGGTTTGTTATTGTAGGTCTTTTCCTTCTCTTGTGTTTCTTGCCTAGAGAAGTTCCTTTAGCATTTGTTGTAAATCTGGTTTGGTGGTGCTGAACTCTCTCAGCTTTTGCTTGTCGGTAAAGGTTTTAATTTCTCCATCAAATCTGAATGAGATCCTTGCTGGGTAGAGTAATCTTGGTTGTAGGTTTTTCTCCTTCATTACTTTTAATATGTCCTGCCACTCCCTTATGTTTGCAGAGTTTCTGCTCAAAGATCAGCTGTTAACCTTATTGGGATTCCCTCGTGTGTTATTTGTTATTTTTCCCTTGATGCTTTTCATATGTTTTCTTTGTATTTAATTTTTGATAGTTTGATTAATATGTGTCTTGGCATGTTTCTCCTTGGATTTATCCTGTATGGGACTCTCTGTGCTTCCTGGAGTTGATTAACTATTTCCTTTCCCAGATTAGGGAAGTTTTCAACTCTAATCTCTTCAAATATTTTCTCAGTCCCTTTCTTTTTCTCTTCGTCTTCTGCAACCCCTACAATTTGAATGTTGGTGGGTGTAATGTTGTCCCAGAGGTCTCTGAGACTGTCCTCAGTTCTTTTCATTCTTTTTTCTTTATTCTGCCTTGCAGTAGTTATTTCCACTATTTTATCTTCCAGGTCACTTATCCGTTCTTCTGCTATTGATCCCTTCTAGAGTATTTTTAATTTCATTTACTGTGTTGTTCATTGTTGCTTGTTTCCTCTTTAGTTCTTCTAGTTCCTTGTTAAGTGTTTCTTGCATTTTCTCAATTCTATTTCCAAGATTTTGAATCATCTTTACTATCATTATTTGGAGTTCTTTTTCAGGTACACTGTCTGTTTCCTCTTCATTTGCTTGGTCTGGTGGGTTTTTACCTTGCTACTTCAACTGCTGTGTGTTTTTCTGTCTTCTCATTTTGCTTATCTTACTGTGTTTGGGGTCTCCTTTTTGCAGTCTGCAGGTTCGTAGTTCCCATTGTTTTGGTGTTTGTCCCCAATGACTAAGGTTCTTTCAGTGGGTTCTGTAGGCTTCCTGGTGGAGGGGAGTAGTGCCTGTGTTCTGGTGGATGAGGCTGGATCTTGTCTTTCTGGTTGGCAGCCCACGTCTCGTGGTGTGTTTTGGGGTGTCTGTGGCCTTAGTATGATTTTAGGCAGCCTCTCTGCTAATGGGTGGGGTTGTGTTCCTGTCTTGCTAGTTGTTTGGCATAGGGTGTCCAACACTGTAGCTTGTTGGTCCTTGAGTGAAGCTGGGTCTTCATGTTGAGATGGAGATCTCTGGGATATTTTCTTCGTTTCATATTACATGGAGCTGGGAGGTCTCTTGTGGACCAGTGTCCTGAAGTTGGCTCTCCCACCTCAGAGGCACAGCACTGACTCCTGGCTGGAGCACCAAGAGCCTCTCATCCACGCAGCTCAGAATAAAAGGGAGAAAAAATAGAAAGAAAGAGGATAAAATAAAATTTTTAAAAGATAAAATAATATCAGGTTATTAAAATAAAAAATAATGATTAAGAAAATTTTTTTTTGAAAAGTAAAAAAAAAGAAAACAAAAAAAAAACCCCAAAACGGACAGAGAGAACCCTAGGACAAGTGGTGAAACCAAAGCTATACAGACAAAATCTCACACAGAAGTATACACATACACACTCACAAAAAGAGGAAAAGAGGAAAAAATAATATGACTTGCTCCCAAAGTCCTCCTCCTCAATTTGGGATGATTCATTGCCTTTTCAGGTATTCCACAGATTCAGGGTACATCAAGTTGATTGTGGAGATTTAATCCGCTGCTCCCGAGGCTGCTGGGTGGGATTTCCCTTTCTCTTCTTTGTTCGCACAGCTCACGGGTTTCAGCTTTGGATTTGGCTCTGTCTCTGTGTGTAGGTCACCTGAGGGCATCTGTTCTTCGCTCAGACAGGACGGGGTTACAGGAGCAGCTGAGTCAGGGGCTCTGGCTCCCTCAGGCTCGGGGGAGAGAGGGGCAAACCTGTGGTGGCAGAGGCTGGCGTGACGTTGCACCAGCCTGAAGCATGCCGTTTGTTCTCCCGGGGAAGTTGTCCCTGGATCACGGGACCCTGGCAGTGGCAGGCTGCACAGTCTCCCTGGAGGGGAGGTGTGGATCGTGACCTTTGTTTGCACACAGGCTTCTTGGTGGCGGCAGCAGAAGCCTTAACAACTCATGCCCGTCTCTGGGGTCCGCGCTGATAGCCGCAGCTTACGCCCGTCTCTGGAGCTCCTTTAAGCGGCGCTCTGAATCCCCTCTCCTCGCGCATCAGGAAACAAAGAGGCAATAAAAAGTCTTTTGCCTCTTCGGCAGCTCCAGACTTTTTCCCGGACTCCCTCCCGGCTAGCTGTGGCGCACTAGCCCGCTTCAGGCTGTGTTCACGCAGTCAACCCATGTCTTCTCCCTGGGGTCTGACCTCCGAAGCCCGAGCCTCAGTTCCCAGCCCCCGCCCACCCCGGCGGGTAGCAGACAGCCTCTCAGGCTGGTGAGTCCTGGTCGGCACCGATCCTCTGTGCGGAATCTCTCCGCTTTGCCCTCCGCACCCCTGTTGCTGTGCTCTCCTCCGTGGTTCCGAAGCTTCCCCCCTCCGCCACCCACAGTCTTCAGCCACGAAGGGGCTTCCTAGTGTGTGAAAACCTTTCCTCCTTCACAGCTCCCTCCCACTGGTGCAGGTCCCATCCCTAATCTTTTTTCTCTGTTTTTACTTTTTTCTTTTGCTCTACCCAGGTACATGGGGGAGATTCTTGCCTTTGGGGAAGTGTGAGGTCTTCTGCCAGCATTCAGTAGGTGTTCTATAGGAGCAGTTCCACATGTAGATGTAATTCTGATGTATCTGTGGGGAGGAAGGTGATCTCTGCGTCTTACACTTCCATCTTCTTCCTCAACTCTCCCCCGTGTGATGTATTTTGTAAGAATGTTTATAGCACTCAGAAGCGTGCTTGGCTAGGTTTTATTTGAATGAAGAAGAAATGCGCCTTTCTGTAGAAGGGGAGATGGCTTGTCACTTTGTTTCTAATTGACATAGAATCACAACAAGAAACTTATTTATTTTTTGCTTAAATCAAACCAGCACAGGGCTCCTTTTGAGTATTCATTATTTTTTAGGCTCATTTTAATTTTTAATTGAAAGAATTAAATGTGCAAATATTTTTAAAATTTTATTTATTATTTTTCAAAAAAACTGAACACTGCCAGAGCTGTAGTTGTCTGTGCTTCCTTTTTTTTTGAATTTTATGAAAAAAATTTTTTATACAGCAAGTTATCCATCTTATACATATTATTGTATATATGTCAATCCCAATCTCCCAATTCAACACCCACCCCCAGCCACTTTCCTGCCTTGGTGTCCATACATTTGTTCTCTACATCTGTGTCTCTATTTCTGCCCTGCAAACCAGTTCATCTGTACCATTTTTCTATGTTCCACATATATGCATTAATATATGATATTTGTTTTTCTTTTTCTGACTTACTTCACTCTGTATGACAGTCTCTAGGTCTTTCCATGTCTCTGAAAAGGACCCAATTTCGTTCCTTTTTATGGCTGAGTAATATTCCATTGTATATATGTATCACATCTTCTTTAGCCATTCATCTGTCGATGGGCATTTAGGTTGTTTCCATGACCTGGCTATTGTAAATAGTGCTGGAATGAACATTGGGGTGCATGTGTCTTTTTGAATTATGCTTTTCTCTGGGTATATGTCCAGTAGTGGGATTGCTGGATCATATGGTAATTCTAATTTTAGTTTTAGAAGGAACCCCCATACTGTTCTCCATAGTGGCTGTATCAATTTACATTCCCATCAACAGTGCCAGAGGGTTTCCTTTTCTCCACAATCTCTCCAGCATTTGTTGTTTGTAGATTTTCTGATGTTCCCATTCTAACTGGTGTGAGGTGATACCTCATTGTAGTTTTGATTTGCATTTCTCTAATAATTAGTAATGTTGAGCAGCTTTTCATGTGCTTCTTGGCCATCTGTATGTCTTCTTTGGAGAAGTGTCTCTTTAGGTCTTCTGCTCATTTTTTGATTGGGTTTTTTTTTTTAATATTGAGCTATATGAGCTGTTTATATATTTTGGAGATTAATCTTTTGTCTGTTGCTTCATTTGTAAATATTTTCTCCAGTTCTGAGGGTTGTCTTTTCATCTTGTTTGTAGTTCCCTTTGCTTTGCAAAAGCTTTTAAGTTTCATTAGGTCCCATTTGTTTATTTTTGTTTTTACTTCCATTACTCTAGGAGGTGGATCAAAAAAGATCTTGCTGTGATTTATGTCAGAGAGTGTTCTTCCTATGTTTTACTCTAAGAGTTTTATAGTGTCCAGTCTTACATTTAGGTAAAAAATCCATTTTGAGTTGATTTTTGTGTATGGTGTTAGGGAGTGTTCTAATTTCATTCTTTTACATGTAGCTGTCCAGTTTTCCCAGCACCACTTTTTGAAGAGGCTGTCTTTTCTCCATTGTATATCCTTGCCTCCTTTTTCATAGATTAGCTGACCATAAGTGCCTGGGTTTATCTCTGTGCTTTCTATCCTTTTCCATGGATCTATATTTCTGTTTTTGTGCCAGTACTACATTGTCTTGATTACTGTAGCTTTGTAGTATAGTCTGAAGTCAGGGAGTCTGATTCCTCCAGCTCTATTTTATTCCCTCAAGACTGCTTTGGCTATTTGGGGTCTTTTGTGTCTCCATACAAATTCTAAGATTTTTTGTTTTAGTTCTGTAAAAAATACCTGGTAATTTGATAGGGATTACATTGAATCTGAGGATTGCTTTGGGTGCTATAGTCATTTTCACAATATTGATTCTACCAATCCAAGAACATGGTATATCTCTCTATCTGTTGGTATCATCTTTAATTTCCTTCATCAGTGTCTTATAGTTTTCTGCATACAGGTCTTTTGTCTCTCTAGGTAGGTTTATTCCTAGGCATTTTATTCTTTTTGTTGCAATGGCAAATGTGAGTGTTTCTTTAATTTCTCTTTCAGATTTTTCATCATGAGTGTGTAAGAATGCCAGAGATTTCTGTGCCTTAATTTTGTATCCTGCAACCTTACTAAATTCACTGATTGGCTGTAGTAGTTTTCTGGTAGCATCTTTAAGATTCTTTATGTATAGTACCATGTCATCTGCAAACAGTGACAGTTTTACCTCTTTTCCAATTTGTATTCCTTTTATTTATTTTTCTTCTCTGATTGTTGTGGCTAGGACTTCCAAAATTATGTTGAATAATAGTAGCAGTAGAGGACATCTTTGTCTTGTTCCTGATCTTAGAGGAAATGCTTTCATTTTTTCTCCATTTAGAATGATGTTGGCTGGAGGTTTGTCACATATGACCTTTATTATATTGAGGTAGCTTCCCTCTATGCCCACTTTCTGGAGAGTTTTCACCATTCATGGGTGTTGAATTTTCTCAAAAGCTTTTTCTGTATCTATTGAGATGATCATATGGTTTTTATTCTTCAATTTGTTAATATGGTGTATCACATTGATTGATTTGCTTATATTGAAGAATCCTTGCATCCTTGGGATAAATCCCACTTGATCATGGTGTATGATCTTTTAATGTGTTGTTGAATTCTGTTTGCTAGTATTTTGTTGAGGATTTTTGCATCTATATTCATCAGTGATATTGGTCTGTAATTTTCTTTTTTTGTAGTATCTTTGTCTGGTTTTGGTATCAGGATGATGGTGGCCTCAGAATGCTTTTCAGAATGTTCCTTCTTCTGCAAGTTTTTGGAAGAGTTTAAGGATGGGTGTCAGCTCTTCTCTAAATGTTTGATAGAATTCAACTGTGAAGCCATCTAGTCCTGGATTTTTGTTTGTTGGAAGACTTTTAATCACAGTTTCAATTTCATTACTTGTCATTGGTCTGTTCATATTTTCTATTTCTACCTGGTTCAGTCTTGGAATGTTATACCTTTCTAAGGATTTGTCCATTTCTTCCAGGTTGTCCATTTTATTGCCATAGAGTTGCTTGTAGTAGTCTCTTAGAATGCTTTGTGTTTCTGCAGTGTCCGTTGTAACTTCTCCCTTTTCATTTCTAATTTTATTGATTTGAGTCCTCTCCCTCTTTTTGTTGATAAGTCTGACTAATGGTTTATCAATTTTGTTTATTTTTTCAAGGAACCAGCTTTTAGTTTTATTGATCTTTGCTATTGCTTTCTTTGTTTCTATTTCATTTATTTCTGCTCTGATCTTTATGATTTCTTTCTTTCTGCTAACTTTGGGTTTTGTTTTTTCTTCTTTCTCTAGTTCCTTTAGGTGTAAGGTTAGATTGTTTATTTGAGATTTTACTTGTTTCTTGCGGTAGGCTTGTATTGCTATAAACTTCCCTCTTAGAACTGCTTTTGTTGTGTCTCATAGATTTTGGTTGGTCGTGTTTTCATTGTAATTTTTCTCTAGGTATTTTTTGACTTCCTCTTTGATTTCCTCAGTGATCTCTAGGTTATTTAGTAACAAGTTGTTTAGCCTCCAAATGTTTGTGTTTTTTACGTTATTTTTCCTGTAATTGATTTCTAATCTCATAGTGTTGTGGTCAGAAAAGATGCCTGATATATTTTCGGTTTTCTTAAATTTACTGAGGCTTGATTTGTGAACCAAGATATGATCTATCCTAGAGAATGTTCCATGTGTACTTGAGAAGAAAGTGTAGTCTGCTGTTTGGGGATGGAATGTCCTATAAATATCAATTAAATCTATCTGGTCTATTGTGTCATTTAAAGCTTGTGTTTTCTATTAATTTTCTGTCTGGATGATCTGTCCATTGGTATAAGTGAGGTGTTAAAGTCCTCCACTATTCTTGTATTACTATCAATTTCCTATTTTATAGCTGTTAGCAGTTGCCTTTTCTATTGAGGTGCTCCTATGTTGGGTGCATACATATTTATAATTGTTTTATCCTCTTCTTGGATTGATCGCTTGATCATTATGTGGTGTCCTTCCTTGTCTCTTGTAACAGTCTTTATTTTAAAGTCTACTTTATCTGATATGAGTATTGCTACTGCAGCTTTCTTTTGATTTCCATTTGCATGGAATATCTTTTTCCATCCCCTCACTTTCAGTCTGTACGTGTCCCTAGGTCTGAAGTGGGTCTCTTATAGACAGCATATATATGGGTCTTGTTCTTGTATCCATTCGGCGAGCCTGTGTCTTTTGGTTGGAGCATTTAATCCATTCATGTTTAAGGTAATTATCGATATGTATGTTCCTATTACCATTTTCTTAATTGTTTTGAGTTTGTTATTGTAAGTCTTTTCCTTCTCCTGTGTTTCCTGCCTAGAGAAGTTCCTTTAGCATTTGTTGTAGAGTTGGTTTGGTGGTGCTGAATTCTTTTAGCTTTTGCTTGTCTGTAGAGCTTTTGATTTCTCCATCAAATCTGAATGAGATCTTTGCTGGGTAGAGTAATCTTGGTTATAGGTTCTTCCCTTTCATCACTTTAAATATGTCATGCCACTCCCTTCTGGCTTGTAGTGTTTCTGCTGAGAAATCAGCTGTTAATCTTATGAGAGTTCACTTGTATCTTATTTGTCATTTTTCCCTTGCTGCTTTCAATAATTTTTCTTTTTCTTTAATTTTTACCAGTTTGATTACTATGTATCTCGGCATGTTTGTTCTTGGGTTTCTCCTGTATGGGACTTCTGCACTTCCTGTATTGGGGTGGCTATTTCCTCTCTCGTGTTAGGGAAGTTTTCAACTATAATCTTTTCAAATATTTTCTTGGGTTCTTTCTCTCTCTCTTCTCCTTCTGGGGCTCCTATAATGTAAATGTTCTTGCATTTAATGTTGTCCCAGAGGTCTCTTAAGCTGTCTTCATTTCTTTTCATTCTTTTTTCTTTATTCTGTTCCATGACAGTGAATTCCACCATTCTGTCTTCCAGGTCACTTATCCGTTCTTCTGCCTCAGTTATTCTGCTATTGATTCCTTCTAGTGTAGTTTTCATTTCAGTTATTGTATTTTTCATCTCTATTTGTTTGTTCTTTAATTCTTCTAGATCTTTGTTAAACATTTCTTGAATCTTCTCAACCTTTGCCTCCATTCTTTTTCCGAGGTCCTGGATCATCTTCAGTATCATTATTCTTAATTCTTTTTTTCTGGATGGTTTCCTATCTCCATTCATTTAGTTGTTTTTCTGGGTTTTTATCTTGTTCTTTCATGTAGTATATAGCCCTTTGCCTTTTCATCTTGTCTATCTTTCTGTGAATGAGATTTTTGTTCCACAGACTGCAGGATTGTAGTTCTTCTTGATTCTTCTCTCTGCCCTTTGGTGGACGAGGCTATTTAAGAGGCTTGTGCAAGTTTCCTGATGGGTGGGATTGGTGGTGGGTAGAGCTGGGTGTTGCTCTTGTGGGCAGAGCTCAGTATAACTTTAATCCATTAGTCTGCTGATGGGTGGGGCTGGGTTCCCTCCCTGCTGGTTGCTTGGCCTGAGGCAATCCAACACTAGAGCCTACCTGGCTCTTTGGTGGGGCTAATGGCGGACTCTGGGAGGACTCACACCAAGGAGTACTTCCTAGAACTTCTGCTGCCAGTGTCCTTGTCCCCATGGTTAGCCACAGCCACTCCCCACCTCTGCAGGAGGCCCTCCAACACTAGCAGGTAGGTCTGGTTCTGTCTCCTATGGGGTCACTGCTCCTTCCCCTGGGTCCCGATGCACACACTACTTTGTGTGTGCCTTCCAAGGGTGGAGTCTCTGTTTCCCCCAGTCTTATCAAAGTCCTGTAATCAATTCCACTAGGCTTCAAAGTCTGATTCTCTAGGAATTCTGCCTCCTGTTGCTGGACCCCCAGATTGGAAAGCCTTATGTGGGGCTCAGAACCTTCACTCCAGTGGGTGGACTTCTGTTGTATAAGTGTTCTCCAGTTTGTGAGTCACCCACCCAGCAGTTATGGCATTTGATTTTATTGTGATTGTGGCCCTCCTATAATCTAGCTGTGGCTTCTCCTTTGTCTTTGGATGTGGGGTATCTGTTTTGGTGAGTTCCAGAGTCTTCCTGTCAATGATTGTTCAGCAGTTAGTTGTGATTATGGTGCTCTCTCAAGAGGGAGTGAGCACATGTCCTTCTACTCTGCCATCTTCTGTGCAAATATTTTTAAAATGAATGAACAGAACACATTCAAATAAAGTGAGAGTATGTGTAATAAATAAGCTCTTAAATTCTCTGGTCTTCTCCAAAGGCAACAACTGTTTTATGTCCTTATAGAATATTCTTTTTTTTTTCTGGCCATGCCATTCAGCTTGTGAGATCTTAGTTCCCCTAACAGGGATTGAACCCAGGCCCACAGAAGTGAAAGCTCTGAGTCCTAACCACTGGACCACCAGGGAATTCCCCAGAATATTCTCATGTACATAAAATATGCTTATATCATTTTCTATGTCCTCTGACTTATCCCTATGGAGCTCATGCAGAGAGTGTGTGTTTGATCCCTGGTCGGGGAGCTAAAATCCCACATACCTCATGGCCAAAAATCAAAACATACTGCAAGCTGCTCACTCTAATCCCCCCCCCCCAACTCACACACTAAAAAACCAAGAAATTGGATGTGGATCACGCATTCTTAAAGACAAAGATTGAGCATCTGTGATTTGTTTAGGTATGAAATAAAAGACATATACTCAGAATTAGCATATAACCAAATACTTAATAAGAGAAATCTAAAGGCATTTTTTGGATCTGGCACCACCCAAAAATCCATGGACATTAAAGAACACTGAGAATAGAGCAAGAGAAGTGAGACCAGCTGCATATGTCTTCAGAAGGCCTGGATATACTTGGATGCTGCTAGAGAAGGCTGGAGACTGTAGAGAAGTTACTGAAAAGCCAAGGACAATGCCAGCAAGCCAACCTCTTCTTGTATCAGCATCGTCTCTGGCCCATGAGTTCCCACAGACCTTGACAGCAAAATGAAATGTTGACAGTGATAGATCCCATGGCACAGAAAGAGCCTCCAAAGCCTAAGCAAAGGGGGAGAAAAACTGCCAGAATTTTTAGTTTTAACTGAATTGGCACAACTTGCACAAACTAAAAATTGCTAATGAAAAGTAACCTGCAGCATTTGATTTAAGGTTCAAATATGAATGCGATGCCTTCATTTTCAAAGATGAAGCTACTGCTCTAGTATTTATTGAATAGATGTATTGAGTTATTTTTTGGTGGTACTTGGTGGATTTCTGCTAAATCAGCCCCTTCCTACCATGTTCCTGTGCATGTAGTGGTAGGCATGGATTGGCAGTTGGCAGAAAGAGAATTAGTGTCAGAATCCTGGGGAATGCTAATCACCAAATGACAGTGTACAACGACACAACCTAGGGAGATGACATCAGCTATGCAAATCACACATATTTAAAGTTTGAAACACACAAACTGTCTTTTAATCAAGTTGGATTTGTGGAAAGTTTTATCCAATAATTGAAAAAAAACAAGAAAAAAGCTACATTTTACTTAATGTGATGTTAGCTTTTAGCATTGCAAGTTGGACACTTTTCCCTGGCACATTTTTATTAATCTTTGTCAGTGCATGCACTCATAGACTGAGTAGTTGTGAGCTTTGCTACCCTGCACTTTTAGAATACTAATGAAAGAGAATTTATATTTTGCTTTCTTTCAAGCATCATAATTCAGGCTAAACCAAAAATTTTAGTGGGGAAGGTTTTATGGTGGGTGATTGATAATTCATGCCCCAAACAGCCTTTATAGTACTAGACTGGAGGTTTATCTTCTGAATTTTCTCCCCAAAGCTTAGCTAGAATTACCAGCACAAAGAATTCCCCCATGCTCAAAAGATATAAAATGAAAATACTTAGTGCCCATTCCTAAGTTATTGAATTTTCTTTCTCTTATTGGTTTCCAAAATGGTGTTAGATTTGTGAACAACAATATCTATAGGTGTCTCACAGCCAACTGAGCATTGTGCTAAGGCCACAGTGTTGGGAAAATGCCCACTGACAATAGCAATTGCTGAGTTTGTGATTTGCCTAACCCATTAATTGTTCTCTGTGATAATTTTAGAAAAAATGGATGACTAATGTCTCTTCTGGAGAGAACTCCTGTCTGAACCATTTTGATAGGCAGAATTCTAAGACACCCTCCACCCCTACACCCACTGGTGTACAACATTCCTTGTACAATCAACTCTTCTTGATTGTTGGTGGGACCTGTGAATATGACGGACTAGTCACTATGATGATTATATTGTTATATAAGACTTTGTCTTAGCAAATTAGAAACAGTGATTAAAAGCAAGAGAGGTGCTGCCCTACTGGCCTTGAAGGAGCAACCTGTCACATTGTAGAGAGGGGCACATGACAGAAAACCATGGGTAGCCTCAAGGAGCTGAGAATGGGCCTCAAGTGGGAGCCAGGAAGAAAGATGTATCTCAGACCTATAACCACAAGAAGCTGAATTCTGCCAACAGCCAAGAAGCCTAGAAGAAGACTTCTAAGCCTAAGCCTAGCCTAAGCCTCAGATGAAATCATGGCCATGGCTGGCACTGTGCAGCTTTGTGAGACTGTAAGCAGAGGACCCAGAAAAAATGTGCTGGATTCCTGACCCTTGGAAACTGTGAGTTAATAAATTTGTCTTGTTTTAAGCTGATAATTTTGTGATAATTTGTTATGCAACAATGGAAAACTAATCAAAGTATTCTTACCTAGGAATCCAAATTTTATCATGGATCCTAAAAATTGCCCAGGTTATACACAAACATTGTAGGACACTGTGAGATAGAATATCTAAGATTGATTCATTTCTGGAAAATGTTGTTGGATGTCTTTTATCATTTTATCTAAGGAAATACAAAGTTGAATACTTAAAGCAGAGCAATATAAGCATGGTTCAACATTTTGCAAAGCAGGGCACTGACAGTCTCCATCTATTTGAGAGATCTCTAAGTGAAATACCAGGGTTTATTTCTGACTTTACTGTAAGTTGTATTTAATGGAAAAGAGAGAAGTGGAGATTAAAAAAAGGAAGTCATCGTGTTGAGGATGCAATAATGCGGAAGATGTATCTGTCAAGCAACTCTAAGGAAGATGCTTATTCTCAATCACCAGGACCTGTGGATGGCTGGATGCTTGAGTTCTGGGAGAGGAGACCTGATGGAGCCAGCGAGTGTGCCCTTGGGTGTTATCATGCTCTGGCCTGGGATCTTGGGGATGGCGAAGGGACCAGTGGAGAATCAGGCAAGTGTTCAGCTAAATTCTTGGTAAAATACATTCACAAAATGTTATCTGACAGTTTCTGTTTTAAACATCAATGTTACTTTGATGACTACAGAGAGTCACCGCTACCTACAGTATACTAATGCTTGTCTAGTAATTTAACTGTCTTGTCAGGGCCTCATTTTTCTTAACTGTGAAGTGTGGGATGGTCACACTTACTTATGTTGCTTTCACAGATAACCAGACAAAATAGTGAAGAAGTGAATTGGTGAGGAGGTTGACCTGATAGATGGCCAGTGGGAAGTTGAAAGAAGCACCCATTATGTGAAAGTTGATCTTTGTATTTTAGCTGTGGAAATCATAGCTGAATGAGGAGATGTATTGTTTGTAAGATATTATGCAAATAGGCAAAAAGAATTGGGTGATCAGAGCAGAGTAATGGCAAGATGTGACTCAGCAAATTGCAGATAGGAAAGCGGTGTCCTTCAGATAACAATGATTTGGTCTGGTGGAAGGTTGTGTTGGAAGAAGGGAAGAAGTCTCACTGGGAACTTGAGGAAGGAATTGCTACAATCAAGAAATATTTTGGTGACCATGTCCTTATATGGATATTTGTAAGGAAGGAGAGGTGCAGAAGCCTGGGCCACAGCCTGGTCATTAGAGAAATGTTCATTGTTTTGGAAAAAGTTATAATGATAAATAGAGATCTGCAAAGGGGAGTAGACACATAGAAAAGGCGTGATAAGACAATTTTGAGACCCCAGTGCTGGACCTGTTTTCCAAAATGAAGATAAAGATAATCTGAGGAGAAAATTTAAAAGGTAAAGGAAAAGAATTTGGTCAGTGTGTTAAAGATTGCTTAATTAATATTGCTGGCTGACTTTCTAAAGGACAAAGAAAGTGGGTGGAGCTTTCACAGAAAGTAGAAAGAAGGGCTGAAGTGAGCCCCTTTAGAGGGACAAGCTATGTGGCTGACTCTCCACACTTGGCCTTCATCTACTCCTGGCTTTCTGCCCTTTTGGTAAGCCGAAGAGACCGAAAACCAAATAATTCTGCTAGCATTAGGAACCCTTATAAAAGATTTGTTGATAAGGTAGTTAAAACCCTTGTCTAAAATGAGGTTTGTGGATATAATTTATACATACTAGTATCATCCTCCCTTATCATCAGTTATTCAGAATTAGCTGTACTCCTTTGGTAAGAAAAATACATGAAAAAGCTGTAAACAAACTGGGGTATGCCAGATATGTAAGATAATATGCAATACCCAGTTTTAGTTATTCTGGTAATGTTTTATTTGTACTTGAATAGGAAATAAAAGAAAATTTTCCACATACGAAGTCATTAAGAAGTAGAACAAAAAAGTTAGGACACCCCAAAGAAGAGTGAGATTTTAGAAATAATTTTAGTGTAGAGCAAGTATATTTAAGGTACTTTGAAAGCCAAGACTTGTAATAAAACATAGAGGAAAGGAGTAAAGAATATACATGACATGCATCCATCAATGTAAACAGTTACTGGATATATTCCAACTTCTTAAAATGTTTCTGTGTCGAACAAACATTTATTTACTCTTTCTGTCTCACTTCTCTTACTATTTCCCTCCCAAGATGTACCCCATAACCAGAACATCACCCTCATAATTACATCAAAATGTCATGCCTCCACCTTGCCCAGCCTCAGACCTGGATCACTCACAGAGTATCTTCCCCTTCCCCTCTTCTGGTCCATATAACATTAGTAGAGAAAGTCTCCAATCTGTGAGACGTTCACTGACTCCAATTCCATACCTCTAAATGGGTTCTTCGTGGGTGCTCAGTATTCTCTTTTTATTACCTTTAAAGTTCCCTAGCTCAGTTCTGAGAAAGGCTATTCAAAAACTGATTACATCCCCCAGGCCGTCAGCTCCATCACCTCATCTCTAATCTCAGCCAAAGAATTATACTCCTTTCAGGTGTTACTTATTAGCTAGATGAAAGTTGGTTATAAGGATAATCTCAACTGTTAGAAATTTTGAAGATAATCTTATTTAGATAAGGTAATCTTATTCAGATAAGGAAACTGAGGGTTAGAGGTTAATTCCCCAGGTAAAATGGAAAACTTTTATTGAGAAATTATGGCTGTTCCTACAACATGCTGGAATTGACAGTACACCATCACAGAGCTGTAGTACTGATCTAGTAATCCATTTTCTCTAATACTCCTTAAATAGGCGAAATAGCAATAGTCTGGATTTCCCCCTGTTCCTGAGTTCCACTTCCTAATTCCAAATCACAGTATTATCTCTAATGTCTATAAACCCCAAGTCTTATTTCCAAGATTCACTTCTCTGATTATTTGCTTTGGGATGATAAAATTGCATTTTAATATCATGCTTGTGAAAATGGTTTCTACTGCCTAATATACCATAGTTCTGAAAGGAAAGGATTTGAAAGTTGTTTTTAAAAATCTGAATGTTGGGGCTTCCCTGGTGGCGCAGTGGTTGAGAGTCCGCCTGCCGATGCAGGGGACACGGGTTCGTGCCCCAGTCTGGGAAGATCCCACATGCCGCGGGGCGGCTGGGCCCGTGAGCTATGGCCGTTGAGCCTGCGCGTCCGGAGCCTGTGCTCCGCAACGGGAGAGGCCACAGCAGTGACAAGCCCGCGTACCACAAAAAAAAAAAAAAAAAAAAAAAAAAAAAGTCTGAATGTTGGCCATAATGTAAGAGAGTGTTTGCTCTTTAAAAAAATTTTTTATTACTATTATTTAAAAAATTTATTTTATATTGGAGTATAATTTATTTATAATGTTGTGGTAGTTACAGGTGTGATTTAGTTAAACATATATTTATTCTTTTCCAGATTCTTTTCCCATATAAGTTATTACAGAGTATTGAGTAGAGGTCCCTGTGCTATACAACAGGTCCTTGTTGATTACCTATTTTACATATAGTAGAGTGTATATGTTAATCCCAACCTCCTAATTTATCCCTTCCCCCCACCTTTCCTATTTGGTAACCATAAGTTTGTTTTCCGAGTCTGTGAGTCTGTTTCTCTTTTGTAAATAAGTTTATAGATTCCACATATAAGTGATGTCATATGATATTTGTTGTTCTCTGTCTGATTTAGTTCACTTAGTATGATAATCTCTAGGTCCATCCATGTTGCTGCAGATGGCATTATTTCTTTTTTTATGGCTGAGTAATATTCCACTGTATATATGTACCATTCTTCTTTATCCATTCATCTGTTGATGGACATTTAAGTTGCTCCATGTCTTGGCCACTGTATATAGTACTGCAATGAACATTGGGGTGCATGTATCTTTCTGAAGTATGTTTTTCTTGGATATATGTCCAGGAGTGGGATTGCTGGATCATATGGCAGCTCTAGTTTTAGTTTTTTATGGATCCTCCATACTGTTCTCCATAGTGGCTGTACCAATTTACATGGAGAATGTTTGCTCTTATTTGATTTCCCAAAAGCAGAACTTCGATCAGTGGGTAAAAGTTATAGGAATGCCCATTTAAGTTCAATATTCAATTAATCAACAAATATTTCTGGTACCTATTGTATACCAGGCATTACTCTAGGGGTTGGAGATACAGTGGTAATAAAATACAGTCCTTCCTTTCTTGGAGCTTGTATTCTGTGTTTCATCAGATAATCAACAAACAAACAAATACACCTACAGTGTAATGTCAGGTAGCAATAAGTATTGTGGAGAAAAATAAAGATGGATAAGAGAATAAGAGTGACTGCAAGTCTTGCTGAGAAGCTGACATTAAAGCAGAGGCTTAAATGTATTTAGGAAGCAAGTTATGCAAAGGCCTGGAAGGAGGCTGTTCCCATCAGGCATTGGAAGAGCAAGTGAAATGTCTTAATTTAGGAATATAAGAAATTGGCTTCCTTGTGATTTAGTGGGCTTTCTGTCCTGGAACTGTTCAGAGTCCACATTACCTGCCAGGGAGTTTAAGATTATTTTTGCATTAGTTATGAGGTTGAAGTGAGTCAACTTTGAGATATCTTTCCAGCTTTAAGATTCTGTATATTTGCTTGGCATAACCATATGGCTTAGAACTTAAATAAGCAACAGCTAGGAGGAGAAAAGGTGCAAAAATATGTTTGGGGAAGCAAACAATAAAGCTATAGGTTTGGAGACTATTTATGTATGAACTTGCTCCATATTGACATTGAAATTTGGGGAAAAAATAGAGCTAAATATAAAAGTAGAATGGAGGTGTGATGAATCAGAAGTTAATGTAATTTAGGTCATTTAGTTATGTACAGATGCATAACTCCTCTCCAAATGATTCAGATATCATAGGAAATGACTTATAAGAGCTGATACTAAACTTTGTAAGGGAAGTAATTTTATAAGAAACAATTGTTTGTAACTCTTGAATGATGCCTCACTTTAAGTTAGAAAATCAGAAATGGTTGAAGGAGTATTTATAGATTTCTTTGAGCTCTTCTGAAGAAGAGCATTGCCACGGATTTTCCTTTTCATTTTTATCAAAATTTTTACTTTTAATTTTTAAACATCAGGCAGGCAGGCACTTAAAGGTAATTAGAATCAAATTTTATTTACTGTTGGAACTAAAAAAAAAATGAACTGATTTATGTTTTTGTGTCTTTGGAGGCTCAGCAAAGAAAATGTGTTAGAAAACTAAATTGAAGAATGTTGATATTTCTTAGCAAAACTTATAGAATTATAACATGGTATTTTATCTTCTGGAGTAAAAAATAAATGCCACAAGTGATAGGTAAAAATTTGGTCATATTTCAGCATCAAAACCTGGCATTCAAAATAGACTTACAGGGACGTCCCTTGTGGCGCAGTGATTAAGAATCCGCCTGTCAATGCGGGGGACACGGTTTCGATCCCTGGTCCAGGAAGATCCCACATACCAAGGAGCAATTAAGCGCTTGTGCCACAACTACTTAGCCTGTGCTCTCGAGCCCATAAACCACAACTACTGAGCCTGCATGCCACAACTACTGAAGCCTGCACGCTCTAGAGCCCGCGTGCTGCAACTACTGAAGCCCTCACTCCTAGAGCTCATGCTCTGCAACAAGAGAAGCCATCACAATGAGAAGGCCCTGCACAGCAATGAAGAGCAGCCCATGTTCCTCACAACTAGAGAAAGCCCACGCACAGCAACAAAGACCCAATGCAGCCAAAAATAAAAACAAAAACCCACGCCCCCAAACAAAAATGACTTACAATGACAATAATGGTACTTCACATTTTGACTCTAATCAAGTAGTTTTGCAAACCAGAAAGAGCTCTGTCTTTTTTCCTTCACCCTCTCCTTTCTCCCTCTAAGTGGACAAATTGAAACCAGTGAAAATTATACACAGAAATTAGGAAGTACAAGCAGTGGGAGAATGGAGACCAGGAGGCTTCATTGCCGTTTAACAGAAGAGGAAAACTGAGTGACAAAAGGGTAAGATATTTGTGACACATCACATTGTGAGTCAAAAGAAAGTGCCAGGAATTGAACACAAAAGTTTTTAGTTCCTGGACCAACTCCAACCTAATTCTCCTCCTTAACTAACGTTCATGGAGAACAGATGTGGTAGAGAGAACACTGTGGTGTATGTGAAATTCGTTCTGCCTACTTCTTTTCTGAATACATGTGTGTATCACACGTGTATATTTAGCTAAATAAGGGCCATATTTTGCCAAGTTCTCATCCAATATATTTTTCTAGTAGCCTAAGGGATGACTAAAACTTGGGAATGAGGCCAGGGATGATAAATGAGAGGGGTCAGGCTGAAATGAAGGTGGGGAGATGTCATGCTTTTAGCACGCATGATTAATAATTTTGTTCCTGCTTTGTTTTCGTGTTTTCGAATGAGAATATTGTCAGGGAGACCAATGTACCTGAATTGTATGAAATATAAAAGATTACAGAAGAGAAACAGCTGCTCAAAGCCAAGTTTACTTTTAGGACTTGTCTTTCACGGAGACCACATGCCTTCAATCTAATGAAGACTGAGAACAATTTGACAGTGAGTGAAATAAAACAATTAACAGAGCCATATGGGGCAAGGCATTACAGTTTAGGGAAGAATACTGTACTTAGGGAATAGCAGTTTACAAAATGATACATATATCATTTCATTCTTAACTTCTGCAGGCTTGTTTCTTATTTTTCTGTAATTGGTATGGGCATAGTAAACTTGTGAAACTTAGGAGAACTTAGGGGAAAAAACTTATACTGAGAACTCATCTTAAATTTGCCCACAGTAATTAGCACTTAGACACCATGAACTACTTGAAACTATGCAGAAGTTAAATAATGTTTGTAATGTTTGTAAGGAACTTCTGACCTCCAGGCATTTGCACAGGCTATTTCCTTTGTGTAAAATACTTGTCCACACAAACTCAATTGCCTAATCCTCAGCTACCTTTCCAACATTGCTCTAGACATTTTCCCTGGAAAGCCTTCTATGCCCCTAACACTGGATTAGGTGTCCTGTCCTCGTATATAGGTAGCTCTTATTATACTTATTATAATCCTTGTTGATTTCCTTGAAGACAGGAATTGTGTTTAGTTCACCCAGCACAGCTCTTCTTAACCTGAAAGTGCTTCAGATTTACTGGAACTTGGAGTCAAGGGGAGGTGTCGGGAAAGAACTTAAGCTGTAAAAAGGGGTCAAATTATGAAGGATCTTAAAAACACATTAAGGAGTTTAGTTATTGACCAAACATCTACTCAGTGTAAGTTAGAGCTAATGAAATCCTAAAACACAGTAGTAATTTACATTGCTAACAAGTAGGAGAAGAATAAAGAAGAAAATCAATTGATTAAAAATATATTTTATAAAGAAGATGTGGCACATATATACAATGGAATATTACTCAGCCATAAAAAGAAACGAAATTGAGCTATTTGTAATGAGGTGGATAGACCTAGAGTCTGTCATACAGAGTGAAGTAAGTCAGAAAGAAAAAGACAAATACTGTATGCTAACAGATATATATGGAATTTAAGAAAAATATGTCATGAAGAACCTAGGGGTAAGATAGGAATAAAGACACAGACCTACTGGAGAATGGACTTGAGGATATGGGGAGGAGGAATGGTGAGCTGTGACAGGGCGAGAGAGAGGCATGGACATATATACACTAACAAACGTAAGGTAGATAGCTAGTGGGAAGCAGCCGCATGGCACAGGGATATCGGCTCGGTGCTTTGTGACCACCTGGAGCGGTGGGATAGGGAGGGAGGGAGATGCAAGAGGGAAGAGATATGGGAACATATGTATATGTATAACTGATTCACTTTGTTATAAAGCAGGAACTAACACACCATTGTAAAGCAATTATACCCCAATAAAGATGTTTAAAATATATATATATATATATATATATATATATATATATATATTTATACTAGATAACAGGAACCCATGGGACACCATTTAATTCTGCTGGTATATTATCTTCCCAGGCATATATTTGACTTTTGATAGGACAGGGACCAGCTGTTGTTCCTATTCATAAAATAAACTCTCAGATGCTTGAGAGATGGAGATTGTGGTGTGAGATGTGCACTTGTTCTGCATAGCATCCTGTCCTCTCATCTTTGTTCTGCACTGTTGTTCTATGAGCCTAAGGCAGGGCACTTTTTACTTTGAAAATTCCCTTGGCTTTGTCTCTGTCAACACATGCATATAGACTCAACCATTTGCACTCAGAGGTTCACTGATAAAACACCCACCTCCCTGTCCTCCTCGCTGTCCTCATATGATGGAAAAAATTAGGACTGCCAAGTTGTCCTTCTTTGTTTTAGACTCTTATATGAGAGTAACAATATGATTACCTTCTGACATGTTTCTGTTTTAAAGAACAAAGACATTTCTCTGGCTTTCAGTATTCTAAACCATGTATATCTCTTTTGTTTATATCAATCTCAAAAGTTTGGTAAGCTGTGTCACTTTGGTTTTAATTTTCACAGGACTTGTAATCTGGTCTGGTGGGTCTTGGAGGTAGCAAATCATGACCAGCTCTATAGTTTCCTTAAAATGATATGACAGTCCCTTAACAGGTTCCTGCTACCGTGGCTTAGGACCATTGAATTAGCCATAAGTCTTACATACCCTTTAGATGTCAACCTAAAACAAGAATATACTTGGTGGGAAAAATAACCCATGAAGGTTCAGTGATACTGGAACCCTGCCAGGCTTAACATTCTGACAGGGCAGGAGACCCTGAGGAAGCTCAGATGGAGTCAACCTGTACTGGTCCTTGGGCAGAAAAAGGATACAGGAATGACAGAGTATGAATCAATGGCAGACTATCATCATTTCATACACGATAGGAAATATTAGGAAGGAATAAATGAGGTCCCTCTTCATTACAACCTCTAAAGTGACAGCTGATATCACCTTGTCTATGGCAAATGTAGGGTTGAATTTGCTCTTCATTCTTTGATTGGTTTCAAGAGAAGGTAAAATACCATTTATGTTTATTTTTTTTAAAGTAATTTGATTATCACATCTTATAAAATGTGAAGGCTAAATAGATATTAACAAACAACATTTTGAAAAAAGTTATAAAGTCTGTAGTTCTGACAAATTAACTTAGAAGTTTAACTTTAAGGTAACTTTAAAATTAACTTTAATTCTAAAAATATTTAAAAGGGAGAACATATGAAGAAATAGAGGTTTGAATTATTGAACTAACTTTTCCCCAAATTAAGGACCTTAAGGAGAGGAATTAAATTTTTAGTACCACCATTGTTACACATTATTTACAATTGATTCAGTAATGTGTTAAAGAGATCCAGCAGGAAAGGGTATAAACATATCTGCCTACAGTTTAAACTTACATCAGTGAAACACTGGAGTAGATCATGCCCACTGTATTAGTTTCTTGTGGCTCCTGAAACAAGTTGCCACAAACATAACAGGGATTTATCCTCTCGTGGTTCTGGAGGCCAGAAGTCAGGGTGTTGGCAGAGCCACTCCCTCTAAAAGTTCTGGGGAAAATCTTTCCTTACCTCTTCCAGCTCTTTGTGACTCCTTGGCTTGTGGCAGCATCACTTTAATCTCTGACTCTGTCTTCAAGTAGCCTTCTTCCCTTTGCCTGTCCATGTCCTTTTCTGACTCTTGCAAGGACGCTCGCATTGGATTTAGAGCCTACACTGAACCAGTATGAGTTCATCTTGATCCTTAACTAATTACATCTGCAAAGGTCCCATTTCCAAACAAGGTCAGTCTGAAGTTCCTGAATGGACAAGAATTTGTGGGGGTAGAGGACAGGTTCCATTTAACCCACTACATTAAATCTGTTAAAAGATAATTTATAATCTTTTGGAGTTCTCTAGTCTTTTAGGATTTTGGTCACTGCTTAAAAAATGTTTATCCCATCATACTTAAGAGATTCTTGGGGTCAGAAAAAAAATCCATGTTGAGTGTAAATACTAAAAACCTTAGAAACAAGGATTCCCTAAAGTAATAGATGCACCAAATTTCTAAAATTAGATCAGAATTTATTTCTAAAGAAATCATATGTATTTTCCTTTCTATTGACTTTCTGCTGGATCTTCATGAAAAATTTTTAATTTTAAGGAGAATTTGCAACAGATGTTTGTAGCATTTTCCTGTATTAAAATAGATATAATAGAAAGAATGACCCAGGGCAAACTTTAGCTTCTTACACGTATGTCTGACTATCTGAATGTTTTTCAACATGACTATCAAAGTAGATATGACTATTTGTACAGTTGTTATATATTATATTTTATTCATTAATACAGTTTGTATAGCACACCAATATTTTCTTATGTTGATATTTGAAAAAATATTTTATAATTCTTTATTATTATGAATGTAATGCATAGTGTACAAAGCCATGAGTCTATTTTTCAAAGAGGAATGTTGGTAATTTCAGTGCTGCCTGTGATTGTCATCTAGACCTTTAGTAGGTCAAAAAGTCTGATCTGAGGGTTTTCTTTCTCATTCAGTTTTATTTCTTCACTCACCTGTTGCTCTCACTTGATTTCATTGAACTAGTACAGACACACATGGATGGTCAAATTTTTTAAAGTTCTATTTTGATGAATTCTGATATACTTTTTTTTTCTGGTGAGGATGAGTACAAGGATGGATCATTATCTATATAATATTTCTCAGACATCAGATTGAGTACATTAAGGAATACCTAAATATTGAATTCTTCAGGTCTCTACTTAAGATAAAACTTTGTATTTCTATAAACTTTCAAACTGCTTTGCTAACTATTCTTATATCTATGAATAGAAGGGGATAGTAAGCTCTGTGTGCTTCATATATTCTAGTGTCCCACACAGTGCTTGGTATAAGCAGAGCTTTATGACAAATGCACATTCTTTTAATACTTGATGAATGAATAATTTCATGGATACTGTTTAGAAACATCATTTCAGACAGACAGTGCAAACTTCTCTGAGAAAGAAAGCTTCTCATTCAGTTTCCTACATTTAAGCAGTGAGGACAAAGCCAACCCTCTGGTCAGAGCCTTGTTTTGGGAATATGGTTAATAGAACCTAGATCTAGCTTGACGACAACATTCCAGACTCCCAGAAGAAACCCTCATACTCTGGGGTGGGTGATTACTGGCCACGGATGCACTTTCTCTCTCCATTTTCTCCGGGGAGAAAGAACACTAGAGAGACAGGTAGCCCACCCCTGCCCACTGAACCCAGTCGGGCAGCCGTCTCACAGTCACTGGGCTTGAGCACTGCACGCTGCTGGTGTTTCTGAAGTTTGGCAGGTCACGTCCTCCCTGGTGCAGCCAAATTTCTTATGTTTTGTCCAGAAAGCTACAGTGCTAGCTTTGTTCCTTACAAATGGTACAACCTTTGCCCTTAAGGGTTGAGGTCTCAATTGTCAGGGCATGTCTGAAGGTTAAGGGTGGCTGCTAGATGTGTCATGGTGGGGACCAATATCCAGGCAACTTATCTCACAGCCATCACCCAAGAGGCTGAGGGAGGATATGCTATTACGAGGTGAGGTGTGTTATAAAAGCCCTGCACAGAGACTTGGAAGCCCTATGGCAGCATGGCAGCTACAGCCCTCATCCTTCTGTCTAGTAGTTGTGATTTTTGACTAACCATACATAAATATTCTGGGCTTCAGATTTCTGCTCTGAAAGTAAAATTTGGGGACATTAGATTTCTTTTAATGTTAAAGAGTTGAGAGTTTGATGATGTAATGCATGGACTGAGCATGGAGACTGGCATGTGGTAAGCAGTAAGTAAATGCTGGCAGTTACGACTGTTAGATATGAACAAAGATATTAAATTTAGTATTAATTATAACTGTGAAAAATTAGAAACAAACTAAATATCCAGTAGCAGAGAATAGGGCAAATATTTTTTATCATTCATGTAATAGAATACTATAGAGCAATTAAAAGTAGCATTCTGAAGAATATTTAAGACATAAAAATCTTCAGTGGGGAAGTATGACAGTCTGTGCTGGTTTGAATATTAAATCCATAACAATAAATCTATAACACAGATTTTTTTTCTATTTTACAACTGAAAAAATTGAGCCTAGTGAGATTAAGTAATTTGCCCAAGATCATACCATTCATAAATGGTAGAATTTGATATTGTACCATACTTATATAGAAAACATTATAGAAAGATTAGAATTATATATATGTATAAATATAATAAAATATAAATAGATATGTGAAAAAAATTCTGGATGTTAAGATTTCAGGCAAGTTTATTTTTAAAATGCTTTTATATTTTCCAAATTTTATGTGATAGGTATATGTATATTACTTTTGATAAAAGAAAAATATTAATAGATGAAAATAATAGAAATGCCTTTATAAAGGAGGTGGTGTGGAGATCAGTGTTCAGGACTGATGGGAGTGATCAGGGATAATGCAGAAAAGGAGGGCAGTTCCAGGTGTGTCTGGTTAATGAGAGGGATCCTGTGTTATTCAATCAGGGTGTGATTAGAGGAAAAGTGATTTTCTTGATCAAGTTTATGCACCAATATTTCAGTTAGAAAATATTTTCAAGGAGAATGATAATGTGCCCTGAAGTTAACCTGACATAAATTAAAGAGAGATGATTTTGTCTATCTTGGATTTGAGATTTCAGGATGACATATATAGAGTTTATAAGTAATTTGGACACATGGGGACAGTAGCTTTTGACAAAGAGGAAAACAATGTATTGTTGAAATGGTCAGTGAGTACAGTCTCTGTGAGTGAGAGAGAAATGCAGTCTTGAGGAAAACAGCATTTAGGGGAAATAATTGGGAAAATGAATCAGAGAAGACCACCCAGAAGCATGTTTCATGGGAATGAGGAAGACGCTGTATTCCAGAAAATAAGGAAAACAACATGTTGCTGAGATGTAAAGGAAGATGAATGGAGAGAATAGTAATTGGATTTGGTGCTTAGAATTCACCCACGATTTCAGTAAATTGGTGGCAGCAGAAGCTGTGTTGTAAACTGTTAACACTGTGTGGATGTGAGTCAAGTTTAAGAGGAGACTACTATTTCAAGAAGTTTGATGATCAAGAAAGGTCATTTTTAAGGTGAAGGGACAAAGACGTCAGGTATAGGGAAATAAATTAGTAGTGAAGAAAATACTGAAATTGTATGAGAGAAAGAGCTGGGGAAACATCCCAAGGGATGTCGACAGAGAATGAGATTAAAATGAGTGGATGAACTTTGGCAAAGAGAAGACATGTTTTTCCCACTCAGATATCAAAAAGAACGAGAAGGGGATTGCAAATATCCAGTGAGATTTTATAGATATAGTGGGAGATAAGGAAAGTTGAGGGAGCTTGCTTTATATGGTCTCAATTTTCTTGGCCAAATAGGAAATGCAGTCAACGGCCTAGAATAAAAAGAATACAGATATTGGGTGGGAATTGGTGTATAAGGATAGTGGAAAAGATTTGTAAAAACCCTTGTGGAAAAATGATGTAGATCATTGCACTATGATGGACAAATTGATTTCCAGGTAGAAGTGCTACCCCGCCAGCAATACTCAGGAGTCTGAGACAGTGATCGGTAAATGATTTTAATAGGTACCATTTACATAGTGGCCTACAGTTCACAAAATGCATTTATGTATGTTTTCTCATTTGGAATAAAGAGCTAGCTGGAATTAATCAAGACTGGCATGGGCAGAGTAGGAATTTTCCTGTACTGTTAGGGTGGGCTCTCTTGAAACTACTGCCCCTAAATACACAGAGGTCAATGAAGCCATGCCAGGGTGTGGGATGAGGAGACTAGGGCTCATAATGAATTTGAATGGCACATTCAGTAGCAAGAGTGGGATGTGTGGAAAGTTAAATTTTGTGGTCAGAGAGAATTGCATTTTATTTTATGACATATGTTATAGAAAAAAGAAAAAAAAACCTATCTGGTTACCTCCAAAAAAAAAAAAAGACTTCTATTAATTTCTGCAGATATCTTGTCATATATTAAATATTAGATATTTTTAGGCTTTGAAATATTGTTAAAATATCTTCTAACTTTTCTTTTATATAATAACCTGGCTTTTCTTTGAACAATTAATTATATCTCTAACTTTATCTGAATAAATCTATGTCCATAGTTATATCTATGTCTGTATATCTATCAATATATCTACTTTTGATTGATTAGTCTTGCATTAAACCTATACATTAACTTAAGATAATTGATATTTTATTACATACATCATTTGTATCCAGAAATATAGTATGCTTTCTTTATTTCTCTAAATAAAAATAAAAACTGCCTTAATATTTCAGGTCATATTAATAATGTTTGATATGTGTATATTTATCTGGACACTATTAAATTCTTAAAATAATTTGAATAATTTGTTTTAGTTGATTTTTTTTGATTTTATAGATAAAAATCATAATAGAAAATGGTTGTTTTCTCTCCATATTGCCAATATTTAATTAATTTTCTTTGTTTTATAACCAGAACTTTTTTCATTTATTATGGAACTGGAATTTTTTTTTTTCTTTTTTTGCAGTATGCGGGCCTCTCACTGCTGTGGCCTCTCCCGTTGCAGAGCACAGGCTCCGGACTCGCAGGCTCAGAGGCCATGGCTCACGGGCCCAGCCGCTCCGCGGCATGTAGGATCTTCCCGGACCGGGGCACGAACCCGTGTCCCCTGCATCAGCAGGCAGACTCTCAACCACTGCACCACCAGGGAAGCCCCGGAATTTTTTTAAAATAAGCTTTTTATTAAAGTATAACAGAGGTAAGTACATAAATGTAAGTGTAAAGCTCAGCTATTTTCATAAAGTGGACGTACCAGGTAACCAACACCCAAACTACAATATTATCAACACAAATCCCTTCAGCCCCTATCAGTCACTATCCCCACCAATTTGTATACAATAAAATGCATCCACTTAAGAGAACAAATGTATGGACACCAAGGAGGGAAAGGGGGGTTGGGATGAATTGTTCGATTAGGATTAACATATGTACACTAATATGTATAAAATAGATAACTAATGAGAACCTGCTGTATAGCACAGGGAACTGCACTTCGCTGTACGGTAGAAACTAACACAGCACTGTAAAACAACTATACCCCAATAAAAAAAATCCTATGATAAACCATAATAGAAAAGAATATTAAAAAAGACTGTATAACTGAATCACTTTGCTGTACAGCAGTAATTAACATAACATTGTAAATCAACTATACTTCAATAACAATAAAAAGCAAACAAAACTGCACCCAGTTAAAGTTATATCATTTGATAAATTTATGCATCTGTAAAATTGTCTTATCAATCAAAATAGTGAAAACTTCCATCACTCCCAGAAAGTTCCCTTGTGCCCCCTTTCATTCAATTCCCTCACCACCAGCCCCAAGCAAACATGACCTGATTTCTGTCAGTATAGTATAGCCTTGCTTGATGTTGGACTTCATATGGATGCAATCATATGGTATGTACTGTTTTGTGGCAGCTTCTTTCATGAAAAATAATGTTTTTTAGTCAATCTATGTTTTTATTTGTATCAGTAATTCATTTCTTTTTATTGATGAGTATTATTGCATTTATATATATATATATATATATATATATATATATATATATCAATTTGTTTATCCAATCATGTTTCGATGAGCATTTAAGTTGTTTCAAGTTTTAGTGCTAAGAATAAAGCTGCTATGAACGCTCACATCCAAGTCATTGTGTGGTCATCTTCACTAAGTGTATCACATGACAAATGTACATTTAATTTTATAAGAAGATTCTAATGTCTTTTCCAAAGTGATTATATCATTTTAGACACCCACCAGCATTTTATGAGTCCAAAGTATTCCACAGAATTTTTCAAAACAATATTAATAAATTTGAATTTATGTTTTTACTTAAAGGAAATGCCTTGTAAATGCTGTTTCCATATGTAAGATAGGTAATTTTTAATCATGTTAAATATTAGGTATGATGTATTGGAATTTGTTAGATGATTCTTTCTACCTAGTTCATTAATTTGAGGAAACCACTACTAGTGGAGTCAAGCCCACAATACCATATGGGAGGAAAATCTGGGTGGCTGAGGCCTGTGTTTGTAGAGCTAGTTCCTAGCTCTCAGCCTGCCCACCCTTACTTTATTTCCACTTCATCCATCTCATAAATAGCAATCCCTATTTTCTGGTTTCTCTTGGTACCAAGTCCCTTTAGCACAATCTGCTGTTGGCCACCATCCCAGCTCTAATCAGCTGCATTTATTCACAGACTCCACCAGTGTTTCTTCTTGGATCCCTGCTTTCAGAAATACATACATGTCAGCAGCTTCTTTCTAATGGCCTTAGGAACTTTCCATCAGTTTACTGCTCTCCAGGGCTTCTCAGGGGGGCATGGTCAAGTCTCACAGTCTGCTCCTAAATATTTCAGCATCTACTAAATTTATTATATCTTTTTCTCATTTAACTAAAATGCTATTTAAATTACTTCTTTGATGTTGGAAAATTCTTGCATTTTTGAGATAACCATTATTAGTTGTAGTGAGATATTTTATATAGTAAAACTAAATTCTATATGTTACATCATTTTAAAAATAGATTTTTCACACTTATGTTCATAAGTGAGATAGATTGTTTGGCATTAAAGGAATTTGAGTAAAAAGACTACATTTGTTTTATGAAATAAATTAAGTAAGAATTTTCTTCTAAGCTTTTAAGTATGAATTACAAGGAAATCATAAATTTGAAAGCTTGAAAGATTTCTCTAAAAGGCTTGTTATACTTAATTGACTTCCTTCCCCAGCTGTGGTTGAGAGTAGCTCTTGGATGGATTTTTCAATTTGTTACTGAAATAGTTCTCTGTAAGCTTTTCCAGTTTAATTCTGTAGATATCATATTAAAGTATACTAGAGGGCTTCCCTGGTGGTGCAGTTGTTGGGAGTCCGCCTGCCGACGCAGGGGACACGGGTTCGTGCCCCAGTCCAGGAAGATGCCACATGCCGCAGAGCAGCTGGGCCTGTGAGCCATGGCTGCTGAGCCTGCGTGTCTGGAGCCTGTGCTCTGCAACGGGAGAGGCCACAACAGTGAGAGGCCCGTGTACCGCAAAAAAAAAAAAAAAAGTATACTAGAAACTTATCATTTTGATTTTCAAATTTATTATATTTATGTGCATATTCTTTAAATTTTAAACCATAAACTTTTAAAATAACTCTGGTTATTTTTTTCTATTAAATAATAAAATAATGTAAATTAATTTTTTTCTTTTCTAGTAGAAATGTTTTAGCTATATATATTGTATTTATATTAAGTATTTTCATCTTGTAAAAAATATTCTTAATTTCTTTAAGGTAAAATTATAGGAAGAGAAAATGGGTCAGTGATTTTGGGGAGCTGGTCACGGAGGGTGTTTTTGGGGGGTGATGGAACTATTCCATATCTTGATTGTTGTATGTCAAATTCATAGAACATACATCAAAAAGAGAACATTTAACTGTATGTAAATTAAAAAGTGAATAAGGCAAAACAAAAAATTATTGTTCTATGAAGCAGTGATCAAGAATATCAGATAAAAATAGGAAAAAGTATTGTAGAGGTGTGTTAGGTAATTAATAGAATTTTATGGGTTTTTTTTGGTATTTTTGATGTTTTGGTATTAATTTAAAATTTTTATGTTATAATTTTTTTCCCCACAAAAGGAAGCTTGGATCAACCTCTCAGCATTCAATAAATGCTTGTTTCAAGAAATAGGTAATGATCTGAAAATTTAACACAATACTAACTTGTGATACTTAAAAAAATATACTTCAAGCATTTTGAATTCTATGCATATATCTCAATTTAATTTTTAAATTGAGGAAAATCTTGCCACTAGCAGGGGTTCCATAAATAGAAATAAAGTAAGAAATCATGTACTTTATTTTGCCTTTCTTTTTTTTTTTTGTTACTGTTTGTCCTAACCCTTTCCACATATATGAATCTAGCTTAACATTCTGCAGCTATGCTCTTTTATGACTTCATTTTAACACAACATGCCTGATAATTATACTTATTAACAATGTTACTTCTCCTCTTGATGTCTATCATCTCATCTCTGGAGAGATTCAATATCAATTCAATGATTATTATACATCTCTACAATACTGGTGCCCTCACATGTGTGTTCTTTCTTAAATTCAATCATTGGTTCTCTTGAATGCACAGTCAAGATTTTTGTAGAAAAGCTACTTGATTAGTAAATTCTCCAAGGCTTTGTTAAACCTGAAAATATCTTTCTGTTGTGCAAACAGATGAATGTTAACTTGTCTATATTCAGTCAATACAGATACTACTGTATCCCAGAAGTTTCTGGACCTGTCTCTCATTGTTTTCTGTTATTTATTTCTGAAGATTCCTTCACTTCTACTTCAAAATTGTGATATGATTTTACTGTTTGAAACATAAAATTTTACATTTAAATTCCATATTTCTCATAACGTGCTTGATTTCAGCACTCTTATTACTGAATTATCTTATTATTCTTTCAGGTGTTGATTTTATCTCATTTTGTCCAATTCATTTTTATTTCCTTGGGAATTTCTATTATTGACAATGTGAATATGGTACAGTTGGGTCTTTTTTTTTTTTTCTTTAATCAATTCAGTCACTCTGTGTCTTTTGATTGGAGAATTTAATCCATTTACATTTAGAGTAATAATTTATTAGTAAGGACTTAATAATGTATCTTATTAATTGTTTTTTGGCTGTTTTATAGTTCTCTTGTTCCTTTCTTCCTCTCTTGCTGCCTTCCTTTGTGAATTGATTATTTTCTGTAGTGGTATGCTTTGATTCCCTTTTCTTTATTTTTGTGAATTTACTGTAAGTTATTGCTTTGTGGTTACCACGAGGCTTACATAAAATAGCTTATAGATATAATAGTCTTTTTTATGTTGATAACAATTTAACTTCGATTACATACAAAATTCTACCTTTCTCTTACCCTCCTTTTATGTTTTTTTATGTCACAATTTAGATCTTTTTATATTGTAGGTAGTGTACTTTCATTTCAATTTGAAGAACTCCTTTTAGAATTTTCTGTAAGATAAGTCTAATGGTGATGAACTCTCTTAGTTTTGTTTGTTAGGGAGAGTCTTTATCACACCTTCATTTCTGAAGGACAAGTTTTCTGGGTAAACTATTCTTGATTGGCATTTCTCTCTTCCCACATTTTGAAAATATCTCACTCTCTCCTGACCCCTTCTGAGAATTCAGCTGAAAGCCTTATGGGGGTTTCCTTGCATGAGAGAAGTCTTTTTTCTCTTGGTGCTTTTAAAACTTTGTCTTTGATTTTAGATAGTTTTATTATAATTTATTATAATATGTCTTAGAGAAGATCATTTTGGATTGAAATTTGGGAGTGACCTATTAGCTCCATGACCCTGGATATCCAAGTCTACCCCCAGGTTTGGGAAGCTCTCAGTCATTATTTCTTTAAATAAGCTTCCTGCTCTTCTTCCCTCTCTTTTTCTTCTGAGCCTCCAATGATGTAAAAATTGTTTCTCCTAATGGAGTCCTGTAAGCCAAGTAGGCTTTCTTCATTCCTTTTCATTCTTTCATTCTTATTTTTCTTTTTGCTCCTCTGATAGGATGATTTAAATTGATCTGTTTTTGAGCTCACTGATTCTTTCTTCTGTTTGGTCAAGTCTGCTATTGAAGCTCTCTATTGAATTTTTTAGTTCAGTTTTTGCATTCTTTGTCTCCAAAATTTCTGTTTGGTTCTTCTTTATGCTTTTATCTCTTTGTTAAACTCATTTTGTTCTCATATTTTTCCCCTTATATTTTAACAGCTTTTATCTGTGTTCTCTTGAAGGTCTCTGAATGTTTTAGAACAAATATTTTGAATTCTTTTTCAGGCAATTCCTAAATCTCCACTTCTTTGGGGCCAGGAAATGGGGTTTACTGTATTTATTTGGTGGAGTCATGTTTCCCTGATTGTGATCCTTGTAGCTTTTGCATAGGTGTCTGCACATTTGAAGAAGCAGTCACCTCTTCCAGACTTTATGGACTACCTTTGACAAGGGAAGACTTTTGTCTGTGAGTGGAGGCATGCTATAACATGCTGTAACTCTGGGTCTAGTGGTGCAGGTGTCAGGTGCAAGAGTGTGTGGTGGTACCAGGTCCAAGGGGTTGTGATGTCTCTTTGGCTCAGGCCACTGGGTCCACAGTATCAACAACTGTCTGGTACTTAGAGAGCACTGTGTTTGGGTCTGCAGTGACTGCAAGGGTGTCCTTAGCAGAGCCTTAGGGTCCAGTGGGTAGGGAACAAGGCAGGCAGCAGTAGTGACCAGAGCCAGTGGTATGCAAACATTCAGCTGTGGGGATGAGCTGCAGGTACCTGTGTAGTGGCAGTGACCAGTTGCGGACACACATGTAATGATGGGGGCCAGGGCAGGTAGCAAAGTCCAGAGCCCTCTGTGGATACATTAGCAGCTGCAGGAGCCATGGTTGTCAGTGTACATTACCCTGGTCACTGAGTCTTGCCATGAGAGCAAGGCAGTGGAGGCTGTTGACAGAGATAAGGCTGGGGGTGGCAGTTGCACAGCTGAAGGTGTTAGCTACAGTGGTGCAGCCCAGTGACAGAAGACAGGGATTTATCCAGGTCCACAAAAGCTATTGGCATGCTCTCCTGTGGCTGCACAGTCTCCCCTGAGAGGTATGCACTTCAGCGGAGAGTGGGGTCAAGTGTCAGGTCGGTGACATGCAAGTGCACAGCTGGAGAGGCTAGCCCTGAGTATGTGCATGGTGGTGAGGGTGAGCCACAGTGGTCTAGGGTGGTGTCTTGCACTTGTGCAGCTCCAGAGGCCTGGACTGGCTGCTGGGCTTCTTTGGGGCTGGGGAGCAGGGAGTGGGGAGGTACTCAGATGGTGAATGTTAATACCTGTGGGGCAAAAGCTGGTGAAATCTGCAGGGGTCCATGGTAGCTACACTGGCCATTGGTTTCTTCAGTGGTGAAAGCTGCTGGGTTTGTCTACAGAGCAGGTGACTGAGAAGTGTGATCACTCTTGCTGAGTGGTTGCTACTTGTAGCCCCTGTTTTTCTTCCTTGTTTCCAGGTGTGTCTATACATCTCAACTTTGCCAGTCTGGGTTGGGTGAAAGCAAAGTGGGACCTTCGTGTGGTGCTCTGAATGGCTGGGGAAGGTGGTTGCTCACCCACCTCTTCTTTTCCCAATGAAGAAAATTCTCTCTAGTTGGGAAGTTCCTTCTTGGCTCTGAGCAGTGCTGGCTTGGGGGATGGGATGAAGCTGTTTGCCTTTCCTTCTTGTTCAGTTATTCTCAGGTTTTTGAGCCTGAAATTTCTTAAATTGTCTCCAGAGCTCTCCCAGTGCTGTTTTTGTGGTGGAAAACTCTCTAATTGTTGGTCTTTTGAGGGGGCTGAAGGCTGGGGGATCCTACATTGACATTTTGGTGATGTTGAGTTACCTCCTCCTTCATCGTATACTTTATATATCATGACTTTTTTCATCTAGAAATTCGTATTATTTTTATATTGTTTTTTATGGTTGAAAAATATTTTCATAGATCCATGATTAGTTTTGTTCAGTGATATATATTTGAATATAATTTGTTAATTTTTCGGAATGATAAATATTTTCTTATTTAAATTATTTCACATGGATTTAGTTGAAGAAATGTTTTGCCACTGCTACTCATTCAAACATCATTACTAAGGCTGCAAAATCTGCATGTGTACTAAGTGTTGTTAATTTTTCTTATAAAGTTATAATTATTAGTATTAATTATAATTTTGAGCCATAAAATAGTGGAAATTTCAAGCTTGTTGATTTGTTAACACTTACTAAGTGGCCATAGCCTGGAATCCTTTGTGAAGAGGTGCTTTACTTGTTTTTTGTCTGTTTTTTTCCTTGCTCTCAATTTGCATGCTATTAAAATCATCTCCTTCCTCCTTCCCTAAACAATGTTGTGAGTTTCATATGTTATAAACCAAGAACAAGTTAGTCAAATTTATTATAATAATACCTAAAATGTGAGTATATCAATTCTGAATAAGAACTTGAAGACCTATAATTAAAGTGATGTATATAACTTTTAGCAAATGGACATTGCCATACTTAGTGCAATCCTTAGTGCATACTTAGTGCTTTTGTTCAGGGACTTTATTTTCTTATTTACTTATTCTCTGCTATGCTTTAGATGACTGGGATTTCCAGATAAATATAATGTTACAATAATATTTTTCAAATGTGTTCTCTCTGGCTTATAAAGTGACTTCTCTTCTGATTTCACTACACAAAAAGATAAATCTTCTTTGACAGAGAAGCTGAATCTTCCTTTTTACCTCTTGAAAGTCAAAGGGATAATAATGTTTCATTTAATGCTAATTCATTCTGACAGTCTTACTCAAATTTTGGGGATGAACATTTCTCAGGGGGCAAGGTTCTGTGCCCCATGAAACATGCTGGGACTCCTGGAAGTTCACATGATGTATCAAAATCACTCAGCTAAGTGTTTACAAGGACTGTTTGCTATCTTCTAGATGAAAATCATATGTCCCACACTTAAAGTTGAAGAAATCTTGTGTAAGGCCTAAGAGAAGCTGATAGTAAACCACCAGCTGGTTTTAATGGAAAAAAAGAGTGGAGAAACTCAAGGTCACTTAGAAAAGATTCCAGGGTCAACACAAAGAATATCACAGATGGTTTCTCCTAAGGGAGTGCCTTCCTATGGAGTCATTTCCCCCTGGGCTATGTTTAGCGTATGAAAAAAGGTCTGGTTGAATAAGATGCCTGTTGTTCTAGTAACTGCTAGTTAATGAGGTCATAAAGAATCAATGATGTTTTTTTCTAACACAAACTGAAAAGAAAAATATTAATAAATATGTTAATAAAGGAGAAATGACAACTGGTTATGGATATTATGTATCCCATTGGTTTAACTGATTGTACCTAATGTCATTAACATAAAAAATTTGAAGGATGAAAGGTACATATACGAAAAAAGCGTGACAGGATTACTAGTCAGGTTGGGGGTGGTAGGAAAACACTAAGGCACAAAGGAAAGTGAAAACATGGATTATGTAGGCCAGTCAAGAGATCCACTTATTGGGGGGAAGATAAAAACTTTTGAACTATTTGTATCAAATCTATTATTAGCAAATCAATTTAGCATTTGAATCAGATCTCTACAACTTATGAGTTTTGTTATGTTAGGGGTGTTGGGAAGTTAAATGGAGTCATTTTTGTGGTATCAATCAATTTTAAAAAAATCTGTACACAGAAAATTCCACGATAAGTGCCTTAAACATTAAGGAAATTTTTATATAACAAGGATATTGGAGACAGGGTCAATTCAAGGTTGATTAATTCAGTAGCTTACCAGAGTCATCAAACTCTCTGGTTCTTTCCATCTTTCTGCTTTGCCATTCTCAACCTTTTGGCTTACTTTCATAAACACTCACCGTAATCACAAGAGGCTACTGCAGACCTAAGAGTTGTATGAAGATGAAAAATGTCCACAAAATGGAATGGTTCCTACTCAGGTATTGTCAATGAGGACAATCTTTCACAGAATTCCCACAACAGATCCCCTCTGATCTTATTGGCTGGGACTGTGTCAAATGCTGATTCCTGGCAAGGTATGATGGAGTTGCCTCAATGACCTGTGACCAGTCATGATATTGCCCCCAGGCCTGGAGAAGAGCCCAGCACCATATGCATATGGTGGGCCAATATTAAAACAGGTCCTGTTTCTATGGAAGAAAGAGGCTACCAGATAGGCAACAAAGAGTTGTCATTTAGAAAACATATGTTTAATGAATGTTTTGGTGTGTTATTTAAGAATATTAAAATCTGCTATAGGGAATAAGAGAAAATAATAATTAAGGAAGATAAGTGAAACAGTATTAATAATTAGTAAGGAAGTAGTTTTTGAGGCATTCTAGACCTAGCTTAACCAAAGGAATTAGTAAAGATAGCACTCGTGTACTGGACATAAATTAAAAAAAAAATGAAAGAACCCAATAAAGTCTCCAAATATTTATGACTTATAGGTTATAACACCTTGGACACCCATTGGTGGCACCCATTCTGGTCCCTTGTATCTTTTCCTGAAACAAACAGATCAAAGCTATGGCTGTTTCACTAGTTATTGGTGAGTTATAGCTGTGGCAAGTGTGTTTCTGATAGAAGAAGAGTGAGTTTATTCCAGACATCTTTTATCTGCTAAGTTCTCTTGTTCAATAGCAACTCAAATATATATAATCACACTGGCTGATGGAAGGGGATTGAAGGGAGAAGAGGAAGAGGAAGAGAGAGAGACTATACATCACCTAACAAATGACTCAGGTAGTATGGTCCTTTTACCCCATGTGCACTCTGCCTATGTGTGTGTGTGTGTGAGTCTGTGTGTGTGTGTGTGTGTTTATTAAGGTATAATTGACATATAACATTATATTAGTTTTGGGTGTACAACATAATGATTTGATGTTTGTATACATTGTGAAGTGACCACCACAATAAGTTTAGTTAACATCTGGTCCTAAGTGTTTTAACCTACCCCATCTCTTTCTCCTTGCTTCTCACTGTAGGTTTTAAATTGACTCAATAAGCTGTGATTTGAGCATCTTAATTTGGTCAGTGAATCTTTCTGAGCAGTTTGTCTACTAGTAGTAGTAGTAGCAGTAGCAGCAGTGGTAGTAAACTCAAATGCTACTATAGCATCATGGAAATTTTCTATCGAGACAATAGATTTATACAGAGAATGGGAGAGGTGGGAGGTACAGTAGAGATTACGCCAATAATTCATACCTCAACTCTGTTATTTCATATGTAGCAGTGGAGGGATTTAAAAATTTATGCCTACCAATTTTAAAGCATAAGTAATATGGTAGTAATTTTAACTAAAATTTCATTTTTCTCACTGATATTAGTTCATTGTGAGTACAGAAAGGACAGAGACAAATTTAATAAAGCAAAGGCGATAGTGCTCTGGGGTTTAAAAACTTTTTAGTTACATTTCATGAAATAATTCTGTTCTTTTTTTGAACATTTTTTTGTTGAAGTATAGATGATTTACAATGTTGTGTTCTGTACAGCAAAATGACTCTGTTATACATATATGTATATTCTTTTCCATTATGGTTTGTCACAATTCCCTGTGCTATATAGTAAGACTTTGTTGTTTATCCACCCTACATATAATTGTTTGCCTATGCTAATCCCAAACTCCCATTCCTTCCCTCCCTAACTCCTCTTGCCTCTTGGCAACCACAATTCTGTTCTGTTTATCAGTGAGTCTGTTTCTGTTTCATAGATATGTTCATTTGTATTCTATTTTAGATTCCACAAATAAGTGATATCATACAGTATTTGTCTTTACCTGTCTAAATTACTTCACTTAGTATGATAATCTCTAGGTCCATCTATGTTGCTGTAAATGGCATTACTTCATTCTTTTTGATGGCTGAGTAATATTCCACATATATATGGAATGTTACTCAGCCATCAAAAAGAATATATATATATATATATATATATATATATATATATATATATATATATATATATATCTATCTCATGTCTCTCTCTCTTTTTTTTTTTTTTTTGTGGTATGAGGGCCTCTCACGGTGTGGCAGCTCCTGTTGCGGAGCACAGGCTCTGAACGTGCAGGCTCAGTGGCCATGGTTCACGGACCTAGCTGCTCTGCAGCATGTGAGATCTTCCCGGACCAGGGCATGAACCTGTTTCCCCTGTATCGGCAGGCGGACTCTCAACCGCTGCGCCACCAGGGAAGTCCTCCTTTTTTTTTTTTCACATCTTTATTGGAGTATAATTGCTTTACAATAGTGTGTTAGTTTCTGCTTTATAACAAAGTGAATCAGCTATACATATACATATATTGCCATATCTCCTCCCTCTTGCATCTCCCTCCCATGCTCCCTATCCCACTGTTCTAGGTGGTCACAAAATACCGAGCTGATCTCCCTGTGCTATGTGGCTTCTTCCCACTAGCTATTTTACATTTGGTAGTGCATATATGTCCATGCTACTCTCTCACTTCGTCCCTTCTTACACTTGTCCCTCCCCATGTCCTCAAGTCCATTCTCTATGTCTGCATCATTATTCATGTCCTGCTTTTAGGTTCTTCAAAACAACCTTTTTTTTTTAGATTCCATATATACATTTTAGCATATGGTATTTGTTTTTCTCTTTCTGGCTTACTTCACTCTGTATGACAGACTGTATGACAGACAGGTCCATACACTCACTACAAATAACTCATGTTCATTTTCCTTTAATGGCTGATTAATATTCAATTGTATATATGTATCACATCTTCTTTATTCATTAATCTCTATGGACACTTAGGTTGTTTCCATGTCCTGGATATTATACATAGAGCTGCAATAAACATTGTGGTACATGACTCTGTTTGAATTATGTTTTTTTTTTTTTCAGAGTATATGCCCAGTAGTGGGATTACTGGGTTGTATGGTAGTCCTATTTTTAGTTTTTAAAGTAACCTCCATACTGTTCTCCATAGTGGTTGTATCAATTTACATTCCCACTAACAGTGCAAGAGGGTTCCCTTTCTTCCAAACCCTCTCCAGCATTTATTGTTTGTAGATTTTTTGACGATGGCCATTCTGACTGGTGTGACGTGATACCTCATTGTAGTTTTGATTTGAATTTCTCTAATGATTAGTGATGTTGAGCATCCTTCCTGTGTTTGTTGGCCACCTGTATAACTTCTTTGGAGAAATGTCTCTTTAGGTCTTCTGCCCATTTTTGAATTGGGCTATTTGTTTTTTTGATATTGAGCTGCATGAGCTGTTTGTAAATTTTGGAGATTAATCCTTTGTTAGTTTCTTCATTTGCAAATATTTTCTCCCATCCTGAGGGTTGTCTTTTGGTCTTGTTTATGGTTTCCTTTGCTGTGCAAAAGCTTTTAAGTTTCATTAGGTCCCATTTGTTTATTATTGTTTTTATTTCCATTTCTCTAGCAGGTGGGTCAAAACGGGTTTTGCTGTGATTTATGTCATAGACTGTTCTGCATATGTTTTCGTTCAAGAATTTTATAGTGTCTGGTCTTACATTTAGGTCTTTAATCCATATTGAGTTTACTTTTGTGTATTTTGTTAGGGAGTCTTCTAATTTCATTCTTTTACATGTAGCTGTCCAGTTTTCCCAGCACCACTTATTGAAGAGGCTGTCTTATCTCCATTGTATATTCTTCCTCCTTTATCAAAAATAAGGTGATCATATGTGCATGGGATTACTTCTAGGCTTTCTATCCTGTTCCATTGATCTATGTTTCTGTTTTTTTGCCAGTACCATACTGTTTTGTACACTGTAGCTTTGTAGTATAGCCTGAAGTCAGGGAGCTGGATTCCTCCAGCAGCGTTTTTCTTTCTCAAGATTGCTTTGGCTATTTGGGGTCTTTTGTGTTTCCTTACAAATTGTGAAATTTTTTGTTCTAATTCTGTGAAAAATGCGATTGGCAGTTTGATAGGGATTGCATTGAATCTGTAGATTGCTCTGGGTAGTATAGTCATTTTCACAGTGTTGATTCTTCCAATCCAAGAGTATGGTATATCTCTACATCTGTTTGTATCATTTTAATTTCTTTCATTAGAGTCTTACAATTTTCTGCATACAGGTTGTTTGCGTCCTTTGGTAGATTTATTCCTAGGTATTTTATTCTGTTTGTTGCAGTGGTAAATGGGAGTGTTTCCTTAATTTCTCTTTCAGATTATTCACCATTAGTGTATATAGAAATGCAAGAGATTTCTGTGCATTAATTTTATATCCTGCTACTTTACCAAATTCATTGATTAGCTCTAGTAGTTTTCTGGTAGTATCTTTAGGATTCTCTATGTATAGTGTCATATATCTGCAGTGACAGTTTTACATCTTCTTTTCCAATTTGGATCCTTTTATTTCTTCCTCTTCTCTGATTGATGTGGATAGGACTTCCAAGCTGTGTTAAATAAAAGTGGTGACAGTGGACAACCTTGTCTTGTTCCTGATCTTAGAGGAAATGGTTTCAGTTTTTCATCATTGGGAATGATGTTGGCTGTGAGTTTGTCATATATGGCCTTTATTATGTTGGGGTAAGTTTCCTCTATGCCTACTTTTTGTAGGGTTTTTATCATAAAAGGGTGTTGACCTTTGTCGAAAGCTTTTTCTACATCTCTTCAGATGATCATATGGTATTTCTCCTTCAATTTGTTAATATGGTGTGACACACTGATTGATTTGCGGATGTTGAAGAATTCTTGCACTCCTGGGATAAATTCCTGTTGATCATGGTCTATGATCCTTTAATGCGCTGTTGGATTCTATTTGCTAGTATTTTGTTGAGGATTTTTGCGTCTATGTTTATCAGTGATATTGGCCTGTAGTTTTCTTTCTTTGTTACGTCTTTGTCCGGTTTTGGTATCAGGGTGATGGTGGCCCCATAGAATGAGTTTGGGAGTGTTCCTCCCTCTGCTATATATTAGAAGAGTTTGAGAAGGATAGGTGTTAACTCTTCTCTAAATGTTTGATAGAATTCTCCTGTGAAGCCGTCTGGTCCTGGGCTTCTCTTTGTTGGAAGATTTTTAATCACAGTTTCAATTTCAGTGCTTGTGATTGGTCTGTTCATATTTTATATTTCTTCCCAGACTCCCTCATGGCTAGCTGTGGTGCAATAGCCCCCTTCAGGCTGTGTTCATGCAGTCAACCTCAGTCCTCTCCCTGGGATCTGACCTCCGAATCTGGAGCCTCAGCTCCCAGTCCCCCCTGCCCCAGTGAGTGGGCAGACAAGCCTCTCAGGCTGGTGAGTTCCTGTCAGCACTGATGCTCTGTGAGGGAATCTCTCCACCTTGCCCTCTGCACCCCTGTTGCTGTGCTCTCCTCCGTGGCTCTGAAATTCTCCCCTGCCATTCCCCATCTCCACCAGTGAAGGTGCTTCCTAGTGTGTGGAAACCTTTCCTCCTTCACAGCTCCCTCCCACTGGTGCAGGTCCCATCCCTATCTTTTTGTCTCTGTTTATTCTTTTTTCTTTTGCCCTACTCAGGTACATGGGGAGTTTCTTGCCTTTTGGGAAGTCTGAGGTCTTCTGCCACTGTTCAGTAGGTGGGTGTTCTGTAAGAGTTGTTCCACATGTAGATGTATTTCTGATTTATTTTTGGGGAGGAAGTTTATCTCCACATCTTACTCCTCTGCCATCTTGAAGGTCTCCCCCCCCATCTTCTTTATTCTGTTGATGGACATTAGGTTGTTTCCATGTCTTGGCTATTGTCAATAGTGCTGTTATGAAAAACGGGGTGCATGTATGTTGAGCATCTTTTCATGTGCCTATTGGCCATCTGTATGTCTTATTTGGAGAAGTATCTGTTTAGGTCTTCTGCCCATTTTTTTATTGAGTTGTGGTGGGTTTTTGTTGTTGTTGTTGAGTTATATGATCTCTTTATATATTTTGGAAATTAAGCCCTTGTAAGTCACCTTGTTTGCAAATATTTTCTTCTATTCTGTAAGTTATCTTTTCATGTTGTTTATGGTTTCCTTTGCTGTGCAAAAGCTTGTAAATTTGATTAGGTTCCATTTGTTTATTTTTGTTTTTATTTCTATTGCCCTGTGAGACTGACCTAAGAAAACATTGGTATGATTTATGTCAGAAAATGTCTTGCCTATGATCTCTTCTAGGAGTTTTATGGTGCCATATCTTATGACACTCTTTAAGTCATTTTGAGTTTATTTTTGTGAGTGGTGTGAGGGTGTCTTCTAACTGTATTGATTTACATGCAGATGTCCAACTTTCCCAGCACCACTTGCTGAAAAAACTGTCTTTTTCCCATTTTATATTTTTGCCTCCTTTGTCAAAGATTAATTGACCATAGGTGTGTTGGTTTACTTCTGGACTCTATTCTGTTCCATTGATCTCTATGTCTGTTTTTGTGCCAATACCATACTGTTGTGATTATTTTAGCTTTTGATTACTGTCTAAAGTCTGGGATGTTTTTGCCTCCTGCTTTGTTATTTTCTTCAGGATTGCTTTGGCAATTCTTGTCTTTTATGGTTCCATATGAATTTTAGGATTACTTGTTCTAGTTCTGTGAAAAATGTCATGGATAATTTGATAGGGATTGCATTTAATCTGTAGATTGCCTTGAGAAGTATTGCCATTTTAACAATATTAATTCTTCCAATCCAAGAGCATGGTATATTTTTCCATTTCGTTGAATCCTTTTTAATTTCCTTTATTAACGTTTTGCAGTTCTTAGCATATAAGTCTTTCACCTCCTTTGTGAGGTTTATTTATAAGTTTTTGGGTTCTTTTTAGTGTGATTTAAAAGGGATTGTTTACTTTCCCTTTCTGATATTTCATTATTAGTGTAAAGAAATGCAACTGATTTCTGTATGCTTTTCTTGTATCCTGTTACCTTGCTGAATTCATTTATCAGTTCTAGTAGTTTTTGTCTGGTCTTCAGGATTTTCTATATATAGTATCATGTCATCTGTGTATAATGACAATTTTATCTCTTCCTTACTAATTTGAATACCTTTTAGTTCTTTTTCTTATCTGATTGCTGTGGCTAGGACTTCCAATAATATGTTAAAGAGAAGTGGTGAGAGTGGACATCCTTGTCTTGTCCCAAATTTTAGCAGGAAGGCTTTCATCTTTTCACCATTGAGTATTATATTGGCTATGAGTTTGTCATAAGTAACTTTTATTATGTTGAGATATGTTCCCTCTATACCCACTTTCATAGGGTTGATTCTGTTCCTTTTAAAAGTACAGGATATTACTTTCTGATGAGGGTATGCTATCTAATTTTTTTTTCTGGTTTTACTATATAAAATCAGAAATTTTTAGTCTACCCCATGTTTTAATTATGGGAATTTCAGAGAAAAAACTCTGATTGGTAGTTAGGGATGTATTCTGGTCAAGGTGTCTCAGTGATTTCATGCTTTGCTCCAAATACATAACAATAATAGATAAAGTATAAAAGAATTAACCCAAAACTAGAGAAACCTTACTATTGAGCAACAATGGAAGGGGCTGACCTATTGGGCTTCAGATCTATATGCATGTAATAGTAGCTTTGAGTTCTATTCATTGTAAAAGAGAGCAAAGTATTTGTGGGGTCAGTGATGAGTATTTTACACTTATGATTCTGAAAATGGGAGAGTTATGAGGAACCTACAAAGACCCTTGTGATCATGAATGATGCAAGGTACCCACATGCTCTGTATCTATATCTGAGATATCACTACAGGACAGATAACCCAAAATATCACTACAATAGTTGGTATTGGAAAGACAGCCCTTGGGCTGGGTGGAAGAAGCATAGAGGAAACAAAAGTGAGATCAAAGTAATAAAAATACCTTTGACTCACAATAAGCCAAAAAAAAAAAAAGAATTCTAAAAGTGTATGAAGAATCCTAATATTAAGCAAGATGATAAATGAAAAATATAGTCAATACATAGATTGATTTTAGGTAAAATTAAGTTTAAGGAATGATTTACATAAGTCTGTTTAGATGTTTTCTATAATAAGCTAATCAGTCCCAGACTAGGTACCCAATATAAATCAACATAAATGATTATTAAACAGGACAAATTATATGAAATTATTTCCTTCAGACTCTGGATAAAAGGTACAAGAGTGTAAATCCTCAGTTGTGGGTAACACATGAATTGAGCTCTATGATGGCTCTGGCTTTCTGTCTGGAGGCACTTTTTAATCCACTATGCAAGGAGGGGAAAGCCAACTTGAGAAAAATGGTCTTGCTGAGGTGATGTAGCAGAGATCAGAGTTTGGGAAATTGAAGGAGCTGGATTGTCTGAGAAAGTTACTATGGAGGAGACACTGCAAAGAGGAGTTTATGAAATCTAAATTGTGCATGCCCAGAGCAAGACTCCACAAGAATAAGCAGAAAAACAAAAGAAACACTGTTTTTGAGGAAGAAACTGCTGGGGAGATAAGAAGACAACAATTTCTGTAGCTTGCAAAGGGTTGGGAGATAGTTTCTGACTAAGCAAATAACCAGAGTGGAGAGATGTCAGTGAACACTCAGGATTTCAGTACAGTTCCCAGGCAGGACACCACCCCTTAGGAATAGAGCCAATCTATCCCTAGAGTAAAGAAAACTCTAGGCCACCCGGACAAAGCTTGAAAATAAGCCTTGAAAGAGTTGATAAGACTTACAAAGAAATTAACTACCTGGCAGAACAAACCTTGAAACTCAAGGAAGATAAAAAAATTGAGACGTGCAACACTGTACACCCATAATGTCCAGCATACAATAAAAATGACTAGGTATGTGAAGAAGCAAAAAAATGTGACCCATAAGTAGGAAAAGAAGTAACAAAAAAATCAAAATAGATTCAGCATTACAGAAATAATGTAGTTAGCAGACAAGGACTTTAAAATAGTTATTATAAACCTAATCAAGGAGTTTAAGGCAAAGATGAATATAATCAGGAAACAAAAAGGAATCTTAAAAAAAATGGAAACCATACTAAAGAACCAAATGGAAACTTTTGAGCTGAAAAAATATATAAAATGAAAAATATCATTATTTCTACAGCTGTAAAATTTAGTGTCCTTCTGGCCCTAAATAAACCACACAATCCCTTCTAAGTGAACTTAAACATGAAAAGGAAATATAAGGATCGAGGAGTGAATCATACCATGAAGGAGTTGGAATAAAAACTGAAAATTTTTTATTTTCAGAAGCTAAGACAGCTATTCTCTCAGTCTGTCTGTGACCAAATGTTCTTGTGTCTCAACTTCCTTCTGTATGTCTTCAAAACTCACTCTCTCTGTAGCACAGTTTTCCCTGCAAACATGGCTGTCCCATACCACCTAAGTTTAAATATTATAAATAGTTCCACCTGCAAATTAATTTCTCTTAGCCTCAATTCCCAGTTCCTGTGAAAGAGAATCTAAGTTATGTGTCCATCCCTGGCTTAACCTTCTAGGGCTGCTGGGTACCAATTAATGTTGCCTGAACAAACATGATCACCAAGGCCACTCCCAAAATATATTTCTAAGAGGAGGAACACTCACTGAATGAGCCTACTGCAAAAGCCAACATTTCAAGGATATCAAATATACTTTTGTAATTATAAGAAGTTAAATATGCATTTCACAGCTTTTAAAAAATGACATTCACTAATACCATATTATCAGTAAGTTTTGAAATAAATCCTTTACAAAATATATTGAAGACCTTTCTTTTTCCCCAAGTTGTTTTAAAGGATTAAAAATATTTATGCAATTGATAAAACAACAACAAACATTTGTGTTGATTAAGATAGAAAGTGCCTACTTATCTTGAGGATAATGACTATGTAAAATCACTTAGTATACCTTCATGTCAAATGATCCTGCTTTTTAGGGTCTAGTCTTCAAATGTAGTAAGAGCAACAGAAAACTAACTATTATAGTACTAAATCAAACTAGTCGGGGACTACGCAATTTTCTTGAGCAGTTATAATTGTCTACACTTTGTCTGCAGGGAAGGGAACTGAACTGCAATTCTCTACTGTACCAAGAGTAACAGCCATTAAGTACCTTGTGTTACCAAAGAAAGAGTTAGTCTGAAACATGGGAAATAGATATGTAGCTGACATCCTGATTTTCCTCTTTGTTCTTATTTCACTGACTTGGAAATAAACAGGATTTCAGAAAAAGCTGAAAACTGTTCATGGTTGTGTGGCTACGTAAGAGCATCCTGCAAGAGGAAATCATAGGAATTAGGGTTTAGAGATAATATGCAGATATTTAGTATTAATATGTAGATACTAAGTAACTCATAATAATAAGTAACTAATAGTAATGTGGGCATAATGAACAAAGGATGTCAACTGGATTAATTTAAGTGAAACGCAAGTACTTTACGTGAGAAAAGACCCTATTCTTCAGATCTCCGCTGGTTGGAAAGATATGCTGTGGCAGAATTAGAAGAGAATTAACATGATTCAATTATTTTTGTGGGTTAGATGCCCAGATGAGTGAAGACTCAGGGCTACAATTTTAAAGGAGTAATGAGATTCAGTTATTTTGGCCTCAGAGTTTTGTCATCCTTACCATGTGAAATCACTTCCCCTTTTAAAAATGTTTTTTGGTTTGGTTTTGCTTTGCTTTGTTTGCATGTTCAGCAGTGCTGTGCATTATTGCTTCATTTGGCACTAACAGCGACCATCAACTGTAAACTGAGTATGACACTGCCCTTTTGTGAGTCGGTTTAGGCTGCCCTTATTTTGCCAATAGAAAGAGAGTATTGACTTCTAATAAAACTTAGGAAATCCTTAGTAAGGGCTTTATCGTCTCATTAAAACTTCAGTAATTAGGGAAATCGGTCATCCATCATCTCACTTTTGTGTGTGTGCTCTCCCACTATGCCAATTTATCCATTCACTCATGCATTTGACATGTTCACAGGAACTTCTGCCTAAAGCAGTGAGGAAGTTGAAGCATAGATTCTTATTAGACTGATAAAGCTAGACAGGACAAACCGCTTAGAAAAAATCATTAGAAAAAAGTGGGTAGTTATTCTATAGTCATTCTGTTATTCTGTAGCAGGGTTTTAAGTAAAGTTAACTGACTTTTTTAGATGTCAAAGTATTTATTCTGAAATAAACTATTCTTTCTGCTTAGTTAATTTACTCATATATTAATGTAGACTATGGTCATCCTTTCACAACAAAGGATAATACTCAAGTTGTACTATAATCTTCCTGGGACTGTTACAATGAATGAATCAGGATAATTTATATTTATATACTTGATTTATAGTTTTCAAAGTATTCACAAATAACCTAAATGCCTAACAGTAAGAGAAAAAAAATTAAATTATGGTGTATACAGTTACAAATCATTTCTAAAGAATGTTTATTGACAGAAAAAATATTTCTTACAGAATTTTAATTAAAATGAGTATACAATTCTAAATATAGCATGATGCTAATTATGTACATAAATACATATTACCATCTTATCCTAGTTTCTATGTTTATATTTATTTCTATAAGTACATCTGTCTAGTCTAGAAAGATATGTACCAAAATGTTAAAGATTAACTCAATATAGTTTTTATTATATTTTTTATACTTTTCTAAATTTTTCATTTTCTACAATCAATGAATATTTATTTTATAAAAGAGTGTTATTTATAACTAACTTTAACTCTTGTACTTAGTTAATTTAATGGTTGAAAGAGTAAGGGAGTTCTGTGACATCTCCCACCAAGTCAGGAGAGTGGGTACCTGAGAGGGACTTCATTCGATTTAGGCAATAAGTTGTGTGAGGCCATTCTCACTCCATGTGAGGAGCACCAGAAGAGTGGACAGTATAAAAGGTCACTGCAGAAATAAACAGGTATTTTAGATTCCACATATAAGTGATATCATATGGTATTTGTCTTTCTCTTTCTGGCTTACTTCACTTAGTATGATAATCTCTAGGTTCATCCATGTTGCTGCAAATGGCATTATTTCATTCCTTTTTATGGCTGAGTAATATTCCATTGTATCACTTATATGTGGAATCTAAAATATGACACAAATGAAACAGAAGCAGACTCACATACAAAGAGAATAGACTTGTGGTTACCAAGGGGGAGGGGTGTTGGGGAGAGAAGGATTGAGAGCTTGGGATTAGCAGATTCAAACTAGTATATATAGGATTGATAAACAACAAGGTGCTACTATATAATACAGGGAAATATACCCAATATCCTGTGATAAACCAGAATGAAAAGAATATGAAAAGGAATTTACATATGTATAAAAACTGAGTCACTTTGCTGTACAGCAGAAATTAACACAACATTGTAAATCAACTATACTTCAATAAAATTAAAAAAAAAAAGATAACCAACAAGGACCTACTGTAGAGCATAGGGAGCAATACTTAATATTTTGTAATAACCTATAAGGTAAAAGAATCTGAAAAAGCATATGTTTTTTCAAATATACATATCTGAAAAAATATATATACATACATACATATTTTTCAGATATATATATCTGAAAAAATATATATATAACTGAATCATTTTGCTGTACACCTGAAACTAACACAACATTGTAAATCAACCATACTTCAATTAAAAAATTAAAAATAAAAGAAATGGGTAATGTCATTAATATGACAGCATAGGTTATTTCCAATTTCAGTCCCCTTCACAAGAATACCAACAGGAAACTACTCATAGATAAGGCACCATTGTGAAAATCCTAAAACCTGGGAGTAAGGCTGAAGCTCCCTCCTGGAGCACAGAGACTGACAAGGACCTCATTAAAAGGGTAAGTGGAGCAATTTCACTGTGACCATATTGTCCCTCCCCCAGGCTGGCACAGCATTTCACTGATAGAATGGCCCTAGGTCTATAGTTTCTCTAGTAGGAAGAGAGCACAAGGTGGACATTTGCTACCTCAACACTGGGAGATGCTTCCTGGGATGCTCACTTGAGCTGGGGATTACTCATGGGGATCACTGGGGGAATCTGTAGGGCTTGAACATTAGGGATCAAAGAGAAATGGAGAAGGGAGCCAGGGCTCACATCAACCAGCACTCAGATCTTGACAGAATGAGTTACTGCTTACAGTGGTGTCTGAGTAGAGATCCCAGACAGCAGCTCAGGCCACCTGCAGAGCCAAACTGGTGACCCTGTCTGGCCAGAGAGCTCAGCTGGCAACACTGCTTGATTTCGTCCCCAACCAATGACTGTACCAGCCTTGGAGCCCATTCTAGATCCCTGCCTGTGCAGAGAAGCAAATTCAAAGTCATGCTCAACTGCCAAACAAAATGTCCAGTCCTGCCTTTTGGAAAGTGTGGCCACAGATACCCAGCACCCATGGAGCACATTTTACAGCCTACTTGATCTTGAAGACCAGTCTTCAGCCCTGCTCAACTTTGGAGCATAACCTGTGTTCTGCCTGATACCAGAGTACAACCTAAGGCCCCATGCATCTAAACGTGGACTGCAGCCAAAGGTACCATCTAGTTGGGGAACACAGCCTGAGGTCCCACCCAACTGGGAGTAATTGCAAAGTCCAGCTACTGGAGGTACTGCCCTGCCAGGGAACACAGACTGCAAAACCCCTTTGATGAGGTATGATTGCAGACAGAAATTGAAGAAGACACAAATAAATGGAAAGTGTTCATAGATTGGAATAATTAATATCGTTAAAATATCCATACTACGCAAAGCGATCTAGATTCAGTGTAATCCCTATCAAAATTCCAATGGCATTTTTTACAGAAATAGAAAAAATCCTAAAATTTGTATGAAACCAAAAAGACCCCAAATAGTCAAAGGAATCATGAGAAAGAAAAACGAAGCTTGAAGCATGATGCTTCCTGATTTCAAACTACATAGTAATCAAACAGTATGGTATTGCAAGTAAATAAATAAAATAAATAAATAAATAAAGCAAAAAATACCATAGACACATAGACCAGTGAATAAATCCATGCATATATGGTCAACAAATGTTTGACAATCATTCTCAATTTTCAATGGAGAAAGAGTAGTTTGCTTAAGAAATGGTGCTGGGGAAACTGAAAATGCACATGCAAAAGAATAAAACTGGACCTCTATCTTATACCACTCACAAAAATTAACTCAAATGGGTTAAAGACAAACATAAGACCTGAAACTGTGAAACTCCTAGAAGAATGCTCCTTGACATCGGTCATGGCAATTATCTTTTGGATATGACACCTAAAGCACAAGCAACAAAAGCAAAAATAAAGTGGGATTATATCAAACTAAAAAGTTTCTGTGCAGCAAAAGAAACAGTCAACAAAATGAAAAGGCAACATGGAATGGAAGAAATAATTGGCAAACCATATATCTTATAAGGGATTAACACCCAAAATATATAAGGAACTCACACAACTCAATAGCACAAAAATTACTAATTAAAAATGGACAGAGGACCTGAATGGACATTTTTCCAAAGAAGACATAGAAAGGGCCAAAGTTACATGAAAAGGTGCCCAACATCACTAATTATCAGAGAAATTCAAATCAAAACCACAATGAGATATCACTTGTATGTGGAATGCAAAAAAAGCAAACATAAAAACAGAAAAATAGATTGGTGTTCACCAGAGGCAGAGGTTAGGGGAAATGGTTCAAGGTGGTCACAACATACAGACTTCCCATTATAAGATTAATAAATTCTGGGGATGTACTGTACAGAATGGCTATCACAATGAATAATACTGTATTGTATAATTTGAAAATTGCTAAGAGAGTAGACCTTAAAATTTCTCCACACACACACACACACACACACAGACACACACACACACATATACAAGGTAACTATGTGAAGTTATGGATGTGTTAACTAACCTTATTGTGTCATCACTTCACAATATATATGTATATCAAATCATGATGTTGTATACCTTAAACTTATGCAATGTTATATGTCAATTTTATTTCAATAAAGCTGGGAAAAAAGAATAAGAGAGTCTTAGACATGTAAACTGGACTCCCATGTTGAGCAATGTGAAGATTGCTCAAAACTTTGTCTCTGGTGCTTAGAACAAGTAGTCTCATTTTCACTTTTTACCAATGATTTTCTCTTAGATTTAAACGAACACTATCTAATCTTTTGTATTGGGCAAAGGTAGAGCTCTTTTCCCTCATGACTGATATCATGAGGACTGCTGGTTTTGAGAACCATAGGTAACTGAAATTTGGAAGATATTACTTAAAATTCAATAAAATTCAATCTTATTATAAATTTCTCATTATTCCAAAAAACAGGTATAACAAATGTGAGTAGGAAGACCCAAATTGAACATTATCAATCATGAGGATGTCCTATAGCATGAATTTGGATGATGAGAGCAGGGAATCCAGATTCCAGTTGAAATATGCAAGCATTTTATTGTTCAGCTGTGAAATCCCTTGGTACTTTTTCCCCCGTGAGCCCTAGAATCCTTTATCTACTAAAGTTAACTTAAAAACAAGCTGTAGTGTTATTTGAAGATGTTCTGACTCAGAACTGTTTTAGACTTATAATAAAGACACAATATCATTTCTAAATAAGTTAGATATATACCTCCAGCTTGACATTCACCCCACTATACAAAATTAAGAGGTATCCTTCAGTTCGTTGAGGATATCATTGTATCCTGTGAACTTAGCAGTGGCTCAAAGACAATTTAATATCTGTTAAAAATGGGTTACATTCAACTATTCCAAAATCAAAATTATAAGTTTTGAGGGATGTCCTCCAACATTTACTTGGCATATATCTAGTAGTTCTGTATATCAAGTTCATCCTGAGACCAAAATGTTTGAGAAATCCTGCTCTAGTTAAATACATTTACAATGTGTTCACAGCAGCCAGTAAAGAGCTTTTTTTGACATACAAGAAAGTTGGTTCTATTAAACCGTGATTCAGCATTATAATCCTGTTTTGACCTGTGCTGAGATTCATGACAATAAACAGTCCCATGAAATGCATCATTTTATGGATCCAAGGAGGTAGTTGGAAAGATGTTGATGGTTTTTATTTATTCAAGTGCACACTTTTGTGAGGTCCACTAGAGAAATTTCTCTGATAGCTCAGTATTATAAAAATTTTGGTCTCACCTCAGTAACTGATTTGTCTTTACAGACCCCATGACTCCTGCAGTTTATCCTGTTTCTCTCTCTTTTGGCTTTGTTGTCTTAGAATCTTACTATCTTTCCACCAAATGTGCAGCCCCCTTCTAGCCACTGTTTTGCATATTTTTTTGGCATGCATTTTCACATGTTGATCATCTGGCTTTTTCTGAGTTTGGTACTTTCATTTTGTCCCAACTTCTACATTTTTTTCCCTCACAGATATATACACAAATTCTTTCAAGGCAGGGAGTAAATGCATATGCACATAGATATGTCTGAATAGATTTTCGACTTGATTCTCATAATTCTGTGAGAATTGTAGTTGGTATTGTCCCTGATTTGCTGATGAAGAAACTGAGTGCTGATTTATTTAACCAAGGCCACCTGCCTGGTAAAAACAGCTAGAGTTAGAACAATTCTAGATCTTTGGATTTCAATTCCACATTCTTAAAACTACTACATTAGCTTTTTCTGCAGCTACTTTTGAAGAAACCATCCAATCAAAGCCTCTTAACTCTTTAAGATGACTAAAGAGCTTCTCTGTTGTGAAATGAACCCTACTGGCTCAACTGAGTTAATCCAGCTCCTTAAATTGCCAAAATTTGAGGAATGGGAAATTCCAACATTTTGTGGTTCACATTATTATAGTTGCATCTATTCAGTATTAGAAAAATCCTAAATTGTACATTTATTTTAAACTTATATAAACGATGGCATAAGAACCCTTGAAAAAATTCCTTGAAGACTTTGATTCTCCAGTAGCGTAGTTACTGTTACCAAAAGTAAACTGCTTTCATGGTGTCAATATGTCCTGTATCAGTTTATCGCTTGCTGTCTGGCAGATTGAAACACAGGGTCTAAGATATGTTTTCATGACTAAAAAAATGTAAAGTAGGCAATTTGTAGCTTTCTTTTATTTAGAATACATATTTAGTTAAGGTAGATAATCACTTCTTTTCCAGTTACTTTTTTCTTTGACATGAGCTAGAATATCTGCTAAGATTATTTTTTCTTAAGCTACAGATTAAGAAAATTTGTTGTAAACAATATTAAAACTGTTCCCTATTGGTAACAACAAATGGAAAAGAGAAGAGTGAAGCACTCTGAAATTGAATTAGTAAACAGAAGGAAAGTGAGCTCACTGAAGAAAACTATGTGGTAGCTTTTCTGCTACCACTTGGTAGGTGGTCTGATAGCTTTCCTAAAATAGTAATACATCACAGTTTTTCCCTCAAACTACTAGAAAACAATCACTGAGCAATAGTTTAACTTAATTTTCTTCAATGGAGTTTGGACCATCTCTAACCTTCACAAGGAATTCATAATTCTTATCACAGAGTCCCCAAATGACTCAGTTTGAATTCTACATATCATGTGTGGTTAGTAAGCAGGGTACAAACCAGATGCTTTCTATTTGAGTTTGGATACCCATTGATAAATTTGTGTCTGAGGAGTCAGTAAAATACATCCAAGTCTGACTATATTGGGTTAAATTGTAGAAATGTTTCTATGAAGTTTGGAGACCAAATCACTATAAGGTCAGTTGGGGCTTCCCAGAACATAACATTTTCCTTATTTGCATTGCATTGGCCTTGTCACTTTGGGTATTGGCATGGGAACTTGTTCTTTGTGGTTTAAGAATTTTTTAGTTGCTTATTTCTCAAATAAGAATCCTCTTTTGCTGACAGCTCTTCAGTTACTGTAGAAATGACTGTGTTGTCATAAACACAGCTTTAGAATTTCAGGTTGGGGTGGGGGAGGGTAAGAGGGTGTTCCAAAAAAAGCTTATGTTTCCACCCGAACACACCCACCTAAGTACTTACAAAAGGCTCAGGGAAAGAGAAGTAGCATTCTTTTCCCTGTTCCACTTTTCAAATTTCCTTATGTGGAATCAGATGCTTTTAATACATGTTTCAAAAGAGTCTTCCATTTAACCTGTAAAAATAAACAAACCACAATTCTGCTCCCCATTTTTTTTCTAAATTTAATCATTTGTTCCAATTTTCCTACCTTTAAAATCAGATGATTCAGCTCTCCTTTCTGCCTTAAAAATTTGGCTTGATTCAAATTTCAGAAGCTAATACTTGATTCCTCAATTTTCTTTATTTTTATATCTTAATAGTCTTCAAATGTTTTCTGTCATTTAGTTTCTTTTCTGATTTGGACTCTTTAAGTTTCCATTAGGTCTATTCTCTCTTATGCCTTTTTCTTTGTGTATAAATCTCACTCTCCATTCTTGTTCCGAGGAAATGAACCTTCTTTCCCATGAGTTCTTACTCCCTTTCTAACTTCCACCACCTGTGTTCCATTTTATTCTTCTAAGTCAATAATGAGATAGTATTTAAAGCATGGTTCAGACCTCTTCTTTTAAAAGCATTTCTTCACCTAGACTGGTTTATAATTGGCTCTACTCTGGTGATGCCTCTGGTTCTTTCCATTCTAATCTACCTGCTTGAGTTGCTTCCTTCCTCCTCTGTCTGGTTTTTATGGTTTCCCAATACAGTACAGCCAACAGAGAATGAGTGTTGTGTTCATACCTCTATGGGTTTGAAGCTCAACTCTGGCACAGCTGTATGGCCTTGAGCAAATTACTTTGCATCTGAATTTCCTTCCCTGCAAAATGGGAATAATAATAACTATTTCATAACATTTTGGGAATGATTAAATGAGAGCATACAGTATAGAACTGGAATCATACTAAGTGATATTATACTTTTTTTTTAGTCTGCAGAAAAATCTGGCATTGCTTTGTTGATAAAGAGATTACTGGAAAATCAGAGTGTGTGTAATAAATTGCCAGTTTCCAAGACAAAATGCCTTGGTAGCATGTTTTCTCCCTTCGTCTTTTCCCCTATCATGCACATCCATTCATTTTTAAAAATTAAAATTATAAAATATTTCAAATGTATGACAATTAATAAAAAAATGTGCATATGATCATCCATACTTAGTTTGAACAAATCTTAGCATTTTGCCTTAGTGAGACCTTCATTATAAAGAAATAAAATATCTTAGATTTGGTTTAAGCCCTTTGTGTCCCTTTCCTGATGTCACTTGTCTCTCTCCCTTTCCAGAGATAAAAACATGCTAACTTTGCTCTTGATCATTCTTATTTATATGTTTATACTTTTACTATATGTTCATATTAAATACAAAATAATGTTCTGCATATTTTAAATAACATGTACATAATATACTACATATATTCTGCCACTTGACATTTTGTTCAACATTTTTTGTTGGATTTATCCCATTTCTCTGTTCTGTTCATTTCTACTGCATCTCTATTCATACCATGCCGTTGTGGGAGTGTGCCACAGTAATAGTGCAATAGTGATACTAAGTGGAGTGGGTGATTCTAATCTTACCTGAGGATAAAATCTGATTCAACTCCAGGGGTAGACTCAGCCCAGTTGCTTGCTCTAGAGACACCTTGTGACCTTAGGTGAGTTTGGGTCTCTTCTTCTCTAGGGAGGAATATTGCTTCAACTAGGAACAACCTAGGAAATTTACACAGCATCCTGATATCTGGGCCTAGGACCTCTCTAATGATTTGGTTTATCAATAACTCTGAATGATATTTATAATTCTTTAGAAAATTTCTCCTTAAGGGTTGCTAAGGTACTAAAAATGCATGCAAAGTAGCCTGTGTCTAGAGTTTAGAAAATGATTAATAAATGGTTCTCATGGGTTTTTATTTTTTAAATTATTATTCTTTTTAGATTCAATATATATGCAGTAGCATATGGTATTTGTTTTTCTCTTTCTGACTTCACTCTGTATGACGGACTCTAGGTCCATCCACCCTGCTACAAATAACTCAATTTCATTTCTTTTTATGGTTGAGTAATATTCCATTGTATATATATATGCCACATCTTTTTTATACATTCATCTGTCGATGGACATTTAGATTCATTCCATGTCCTGGCTACTGTAAATAGTGCTGCAATGAATATTGCAATGCATGTCTCTTTTTGAATTATGGTTTTCTAGGGTATATGCCCAGTAGTGGGACTGCTGGGTCGTATGGTAGTTCTATTTTTAGTTTTTTAATACACCTCCATACTGTTCTCCCTAGTGGTTGTACCAATTTACATTCCCACCAACAGTGCAGGAGGGTTCCCTTTTCACCACATCCTTTCCAGCATTTATTGTTTCTGGATTTTTTGAGAATGGCCATTCTGACCAGTGTGAGGTGATACCTCATTGTAGTTTTGATTTGCATTTCTCTAATAATTAGTGATGTTGAGCATCTTTTCATGTGCCTCTTGGCTATCTGTATGTCTTCTTTGTTGAAGTGTTTATTTAGGTCTTCCACCCATTTTGTAATTGAATTGTTTCCTTTTTTGATAATGAGTTCCATGAGCTGTTTGTATATTTTGGAGATTAATCCTTTGTCCATTGTTTCATTTACAAATATTTTCTCCCATTTTGAGAGTTGTCTTTTCATCTTGTTTATGGTTTTCTTTGCTGTGCAAAAGCTTTTAAGTTAGTTTAATTAGGTCCCATTTATTTATTTTTAACATATTTATAAGAGTATAATTACTTTACAATGTTGTGGTAGTTTCTGCCATACAACAAAGTGAATCAGCTATATGTATACATATATCCCCAAATCCCCTCCCTCTTGCATCTCCCTCTGACCCTCCCTATCCCACCCCTCTAAGTGGTGGGTCAAAAAAGATCTTTCTGTGGTTTATATCAGAGTGTTTTTCCTAAGTTTTCCGCTAAGAGTTTTATAGTGTCTGGTCTTACATTTAGGTCTTTAATCCATTTGGAGTTTATTTTTGTGTATGGTCTTAGGGAGTGTTCTAATTTCATTCTTTTACATGTAGCTGTCCAGTTTTCCCAGCACCACCTATTGAAGAGGATGTCTTTTCTCCATTGTAAGTTCTTGCCTCCTTTGTCATAAATTAGGTGACCATATGAGCATGGGTTTATCTCTGGGCTTTCTATCCTGTATCATGGATCTATATTTCTGTTTTTTTGCCAGTACCATATTGTCTTGATGACTGTAACTTTGTAGTATATTCAGGGAGCCTGATTTCTCCAGCTCTGTTTTTCTTTCTCAAGATTGCTTTGGCTATTCAGGGTTTTTTGTGTTTCTATCCAAATTGTAAAATTTCTTGTTCTAATTCTGTGAAGAATGCCATTGGTAATTTGATAGGGATTGCATTGAATCTGTAGATTGCTTTGGGTAGTACAGTCATTTTCACAATATTGATTCTTCCAATCCAAGAACATGGTATATTTCTCCCTCTGTTTATGTCATTTTTGATTTCTTTCATCAGTGTTTTATAGTTTTCTCAGTACAATCTTTTGCCTCCTTAGGTAAGTTTATTCCTTGGTATTATATATATATTTTTGTTGTGATGGTAAATGGGATTGTTTCCTTAATTTCTCTTTCTGATTTTTCATTGTTAGTGTATAGGAATCTAGAGTTTTCTGTGCATTAATTTTGCAACCTTACCAAATTCATTGATTAGTTCTAGCAGTTTTCTAGTGGCATCTATAGGATTTTCTATGTATAGTACCATGTCATCTGCAAACAGTGACAGTTTTATTTCTTTCCAATTTATATTTCTTTTTCTTCTCTGATTGCCATGGCTAGGACTTCCAAAACTATGTTGAATAGAAGTGGTGAGAGTAGACATCCTTGTCTTGTTCCTGATCTTAGTGGAAATGCTTTCAGTTTTTCACCGTTGAGTATGTTTGCTGTGGGTTTGTCATGTATGGCCTTTATTATGTTGAGGTAGGTTCCCTCTTTGCCCATTTTCTGGAGGGTTTTTATCATAAATCGGTGTTGAATTTTGTCAAAAGATTTTTCTGCATTTATTGAGTTAATCATATGGCTTTTATTCCTTAATTTGTTTATATGGTGTATCACATTGAATTGCGCATATTGAAGAATCCTTGCATCCCTGGGATAAATTCCACTTGATCATGGTGTATGATACTTTTAATATGTTGTTGGATTCTGTTTGCTAGTATTTTGTTCAGGATTTTTGCATCTATGTTCATCAGTGATATTGGTCCACAATTTTCTTTTTTGTGATATCTTTTTCTGGTTTTGGTATCAGCGTGATGGTGGCTTTGTAGAATGAATTTTGGAGTGTTCCTCTCTCTGCAATTTTTTGGAAGAATATGAGAAGGATGGGTGTTAACTCTTCTCTACATATTTGATAGAATTCACCTGTGAAGCCATCTTGTCCTGGACTTTTGTTTGTTGGAAGATTTTTAATTACAGTTTCAATTTCATTACTTGTGATAGGTCTGTTTATATTTTCTAATCTTCCTGGTTTAGTCTTGGAAAATTGTACCTTTCCAAGAATTTGTCCCTTTTTTTGTGGTTGTCCATTTTATGGGCATATAGCTGTTTGTAATAGTCTCTTATAATCCTTTGTATTTCTGTGGCGTCAGTTGTGATTTGTCCTTTTCGTTTCTAATTTTATTGATTTGCATCCTCTCCCTTTTTTTCTTGATGAGTCTGGCTGAGGGTTTATCAATTTTGTTTATCTTCTCAAAGAACCAGCTTTTAGTTTTGTTGATCTGTGCTATTGTTTTCTTTGTTTCTATTTCATTTATTTCTGATCTGATCTTTATAATTTTTTTCTTTCTACTGACTGTGTGTTTTCTTTGTTCTTTCTCTAGTTGCTTTAGGTGTAGGGTTAGATTGTTTATTTGAGATTTTCCTTGTTTTTTTGTGGTGAGATTGAATTGCTATAAACTGCCCTCTAAGAACTGCTTTTGATGCATCCCATAGGTTTTGCCTCATTGTGTTTTCATTATCATTTATTTCTATGTATTTTTCTATTTTTTCTTTGATTTCTTCAGTGATCTCTTGCTTATTTAGTAGCACACCGTTTAGCCTCCATTATTTGTAATTTTTACAGTTTTTTCCTGTAATTGATTTCCAATCTTATAGCATTGTGGTCAGAAAAGATACTTGGTACGATTTCAATTTTCTTAAATTTTCTGAGGCTTGATTTGTGACCCAAGAGGTGATCTATCCTGGCGAATGTTCCATGTGCACTTGAGAAGAAAGTGTATTCTGCCACTTTTGGGTGGAATGTTCTATAAATATCAATTACATTTATTTGGTCTATAGTGTCATTTAAAGCTTGTGCTTCCTTATTTATTTTCTGTTTGGATGATCTGTCCATTGGTGTAAGTGGAGTGTTAAGTCCCCTACTATGATTGTGTTACTGTCAATTTCCCCTTTCATGGCTGTTAGCTTTTGCCTTGTGTATTGGGGGTGCTCCTACGTTTAGTGTATAAACATTTATAATTGTTATATTTTCTTCTTGGATTGATCCCTTGATCATTATGTAGTGTCCTTCCTTGTCTCTTGTAACAGTCTTTATTTTAAAGTCTGTTTTATCTGATATGAGTATTGCTATTCCAGCTTTCTTTTGATTTACATTTGCATGGAATATATTTTCCCACCCCTTCATTTTCAGTCTATATGTGTCCCTAGGTATGAAGTTGGTCTCTTTTATATAGCATATTTATTGGTCTTGTTTTGTATCCATTCAGTCAGTCTGTGTCTTTTGGTTGGGGCATTTAATCCATTTACATTCAAGGTTATTATCTATATGTATGTCCTTATTACCATTTTATTAATTGTTTTGTGTTTGTTTTTGTGGGTCTTTTTCTTCTCTTGTGTTTCCTGCCTAGAGAAGCTCCTTTAACATTTTTTGTGAAGCTGGTTTGGTGGTGCTGCATTCTCTTAGCTTTTGTTTGTCTGAAAATCTTTTGATTTCTCCATTGAATATGCATGAGATCCTTGTTGGGTAGAGTAATCTTGATTGTCGGTTTTTCTGTTTCATCACTTTAAGTATATCCTGCCACTCCCTTCTGGCTTGCAGAGATTCTGCTGAATAATCAGCTGATAACCATATAGGGATTCCTTTGTATGCTATTGTTTGTTTTTCTCTTGCTGCTTTTAATATTTTTTCTTTGAATTTAATTTTTGATAGTTTGATTAATATGTGTCTTGGTGTGTTTCTCCTAGGGTTTATCCTGTATGAGACTCTGTGCTTCCTGGATTTGGGTTACTATTTCTTTTCCCATGTTAAGGAAGTTTTCCACTATAATCTCTTCAAATATTTCTTCAGACCCTTTCTTTTTCTTCTGGGACCCCTATAATTCGAATGTTGGTGCATTTAGTGTTGTCCCAGAGGTCTCTGAGATTGTCTTCAATTCTTTTCATTCTTTTTTCTTTATTTTGCTCCTTGGCAGTTATTTCCACCACTTTGTTTTCCAACTCACTTATTCATTCTTCTGCCTCAGTTATTCTGTTATTGATTCCTTCTAGTGTATTTTTCATTTCAGTTATTGTGTGGTTCACCTCTGTTTTTTTTTTGTTCTTTAGTTCTTCTAGATCTTTGTTAAACATTTCTTGTATTTTCTCAATCTGTGCCTCCATTCTATTTCCAAGATTCTGGATCATCTTTATTATCATTACTCTGAATTCTTTTTGAGGTAGGTTGCCTATCTCCTCTTCATTTATTTGGTCTTTTAGGTTTTTATATTGCTCCTTCGTCTGTTGCATACGTTTTTGCCTTCTCATTTTCTTTTTCCTTTTTTTTATGAGTGGGATTGTGTTCCTGTCTTACTGGTTGTTTGGCCTGAGGCTTCCAACACTGGAGTTTGTAGGCTGTTGGGTAGAGCTGTGTCTTGGTGCTGAGATGAGGACCTCCATGTGACCTCACTCTGATGAATATTCCCTGGGGTCTGAAGTTCTCTGTTAGTCCAGTGGTTCAAACTCAGAGTTCCCACCACAAGAGCTTTGGCCCAAGCCCCAGCTTGTGAATCAGATCCTGCAAGGCACATGGGGTGGCACACACAAAAAAATAGGAGAACAGTAACAAAGTAAAAAATAAAATTAGACTAGGAAATTAACAGATATGTTAGAAAAAATATAAAAATAAAAATACAGATGAATCAACAACCAGAAGGTAAAACAGAACCACAATAGTGAAAAAGAGGAGGAGAAAAAAAAAAAACCAAAAAAGGTGGAAAAAGGTTTTCTGTGGAGGGTGAGCACTAAGTAGGGGTGAGGTTTGGGAGGTGCATTGGGCTTATGCTTAGGACCCACATGGAGGGAAAAGGCCCTGGGGGGTGTGAGCAGTGGGACTTAGGCTCAATGCAACAGAAGGGGCCCAGGCATGTCTCCCACCTCTGGTCTCACAGGACGGGGACATCACCTGTGAGCCCAGCAGGCTTCCTGGGCTCGAGTGGGTGGGTCAAACACTCTCCATTCCTCTCCTGCTCCTCTGGTCCTGGAAGTCCCCTCCCACTTGGCTCTCCTGATCTCCCCAGCCTCCCTCCTACATCCCCAGGACAAACCCTGCCTAGAGGAGACCTCTGAGGGCATAGGACCTGACCCAAGATGTGGGCAGGCTTCCGTGGCCAATTGGGCAGGGGAAATGCTGGGCGTGCTCTCCCTTTATCTGAGCCCCTGAGGGTCCCTCCAGGTGTGGGAACCCCTCCACCGTCTCAGCCACCCCTCAGGGGCACCAATACTTTCCTGTCTCCACTTCTCCTCCACTCTCAGTCCCCACACGTCCTACTGGTTTGCTTCGGGGTTCTTCCCTTCTAATCGGGGCCCCCCACCAGCATCTGGCTGGTGCCTTATTTGTGGGGAGATGCAAACTCTGCATCTTCCCACACTGCCATCTTGTCTCCACCCTCCTCTTATGGATTTTTAATTAAAGAATTTTAAGATGAATCTGACACAGTTCACTACCTAATAGAAATGTATAAATATGATTCTCTACATCTATTTTTACTCACTTTATTTGCAATAAATTAAGAGTAAATAATGTTACCATTTTATGTTGCTTACAGGTCACATAATGCTTTACATGTCTCTATTGGGCAAGCAGTAGTTATTTGAAATTAAATGTCCGTTGAAATTTAATTGGACCCACACAGTAACTCTAGGTGGTAAGAGTTATTATCCCCCATTTTATACAGCATTGTATTCAACATAGGCAAAATTAGTTATAAGCACAAAAAAGTTGCAGGTTAATCTTTCAATTAGATCTCAGCAATTTTAGGTCAACAGTTGAACAACTGGGCAAAATGATGAAAACATTTTCAGTAGAAGGGTCAGTCCTGTTTATAAGTTAAAACTTGATTTAGAGAGAGCCTGGAGTATAATTGATTTTCATTCTGTTATAAAGGATACTTAGCATTTTGCCCCAAGAGTTTTTTTTTTTTCTGTACAGATTTGTACTAATCATAAATAACTTTCTTATGGAATTCATTGGGAATGCTTTGAAGATTTTCATCTCTTGAGTGTAAAATGTCATTTAATAAAAATTTTTTAAATTTAGATATAATTCGCATATAACATTATATTATTTTCAGGTGTACAACATAATGATTTGATATTTATATATATTGTGAAGTGATCATAATAAGTCTGATTAACATCTGTCACCACACATAGTTACAATTTTTTCCCTGTGTTGAAAACTTTTAAGATCTACTCTCTTAGCAACTTTCAAATATGCAATACAGTGTTATTAGTTATAACTCCCATGCTGTATATCCCCATGGGTTATTTATTTTATAGCTGGAATTTTGTACTTTTTAACTTTAAAAATGTTATTTAATAAAGATTTGGTTTTGCTCAATACTCTGGTTAAGTACAGAGCATTACCCTAGTTCTTTGTTTTTTTTTCAATCAGCCATGTTATTGACTTAGAAATTAGGTTTAAAAGTCTCATTTTTCGGGGGAGAGGGGTGATTCTTTGGAAGATGTCAAAATGAGCTTAAATATATATATTGTTTAGTTATTAATTTTTTAAATTGTTTAACTATGAAGAATCTTCTAGGGTTTTACATTTTTCCTGTTATATGTGGTGATGAGATAAAACCTTGGTAATCAAAATTATGGCAACAATTACAGAAACACAATTAGAATGGCTGCCATTTACTTACTAATTTAATTCAATTATTAACTTTTTAAATGTATGGATGATAGCTGCTTGGTATGACTATAGAAAGACTATCATTTTTGTTTTTGATGATAAACAACTTATGCAGCAATATAATAATATTTTTAGAAATATTACTGGTTCTTGGTACTGGAAAAGGAATTGCATTTTATGCAAACACTATCCTTGGCAAATTATCTCATCCCGTAGAATTGTGCTTTATAAGTAAAATGCTCTGAATCTTTATTTGTTTAAAGAGAGAGAAGGAAGGAAGGGAAGAGAGGAAGGATGGAAGGAAGGCAAGAAAGGAGGAAGATATTACCTTCTTGAGCTCCAAATTAAATAATAATAATAATAACAATTGAAAAACACATGCTGGATGTTGTCCATATGCCAGCTACGGGGCTAGGTGTCCAAGTGTTCTATATATACAGGACTGCAATTTCTGGTCTATGATTCTAAAATTCAAAAAGTTTGTTTTAAACTCAATTAACAGCAAGACCAGATGTGATCCGAACTTACTCTGTGGCAAAAACCATCCTGAAGGGACAGTTAATTTATAATCTTTATATCCTTATAATTTTTACTTATACCACTTAAGGTAAATACTATAGGCTCTGCAGAAATATTGTGTTTGATTGCAGTGTTACATGACACATACCATATGTACTATGTTGTCTCTCTAAATGAAAAATCATAGGTCTAAATGCTGAGGCACATCTGTCTATGAGAATTAGCAGTCATGTGCTAACAATTTAGTCTTCACAACCACCTTATAAAGTTGGCACTGTTACAATATCCATTTCACAGAGAAAGACATTGAAACAGAGATGTAAATAATGAAATATTTAACAATAATGGCTGTTTTAAAGTCTGCAATTATCTGGTTAGAAAATTCTTTGAAAAAAATGTTTAAAGTGTCATCATGACATCTTCATGACACCTTTTAGATTCACCAGAGGAAAAGGGAGACTTACATGTAAGTACATGTTAAAACTTCTAGGATTTATTACAATACTACTGCTACTGTTGCTAGGAAGTTACAAATGGATTAGAATACAAATTTAGAAATCTGTTTCTTTTGGGTGATTCCTACCACCAAAGTATGATGGTTCTCTGTCATGTGGAACTCCATAATATACTCGTAGGGATATAGCAAGGGAAGAGATAGCTCACACTGGGATCATTTCACTGACATCTGGCTTTATTTTGGCTACACATCCAGTAACTATTATGAGCCTTTAAATGTAGGTATTTATTGAGATTTAAGTTTAAATTGCAATGTAGCTATGTTTTTACATCAGTTTCAAACATCTTTCTGAGTTTAATGAATGCCATATTTAATGGTTTTACCAAGTTTCTTTCAGAGTTTGAAGTTTGTGTTAAAATAAACATAACTCAGTGATTAATTTCCCATATACTTTTATGATTTGTTACATGATTTGTTGATCTTTGTACACTGATATTTTTCATAGATAATTGCAGTGCACTCATAACTGTATTGAAGAGAAATTATCAATACCAACCTAGGCTGTGCTATGTTCCTTGTCAAAGTTGCTGCCTTTAGCACTTTTGCTAATTGTAAATGCAGTAGGATCCTGTCTTTGCCTTCAGAGGATAACCATGCAAAGGTTAATGCGGAGCATCTTACCAATTGCTGGAGCAGAGGGTAGTCTCAAATCACACTACTGCATAGAAAGAAGCCAATTGCCCAGTTGAAGGGTGATGCTGTCTATAATACACATGGTTGCTGTTGTGATAAGCTTCCCAGGAATGTGTGGAGGAAGGAGGATATAGTTTAATTCAGATTGCTTTGGAAAGTTGTAATTTTCCCTTGGCTGTCATTGGTATTAACATGTTTTGATTTGTGAAAAAAATTATAAACAGAGATCTCAATTAAATGGAATTGGGAGACCAGAAGGGGGATCTCTCACACTCTGTGATGATAGGTCTTTCTTCTTCCCAACAGGAAGAAGAAAGACTCCTCTTCTTTCCTGGCAATGAACCAGTCAATGAAAAACCATGGACTCTTTGCTCACTACAGCCCTCCTGAATTCCTTTTCCTCCCTACAAAAGTGTTCTCTTTCTCTTGCCATGTGGAAACTTGCACATTGCTCACCATGGTTGCAGACCCCGAATTGCAGTACTTTGCTGATCCCAAATAAACCCATCTTTGCTAGAGTGTATTTGTTTCTGTGTATTTTTTTCAGGTCAACAGATTTAACCATTCTAGATCCATCTGAAAACTGTCAATGATTTGAGAAAATTTTCTGACCTTCTGCAATTTTTTGGCTCACACTTTGAGTGTAGACTCCTCTTTCCTTCCTGTTTGCCTACAATCACTTTGCCATCTTCACATTGTCATAATAGGTTCACATTCACGTACCTGCAAGACATATGAATCTCTATCTTTCCCTTCTCTCCCTCAATTCTGTCTTCTGTGAATGTATGCACTCAGGTGCACACATGCAAACGTGCACACACACACACACACACACACACACACACTTAGCTTTTCTTCATAAGCATACAGGATTCTTCTCTTATTAAGTGCTGCTATTTGATGCTTCTTATATTTTGCAGAGAAAAACTATTTTACCCTTTAAAAATATTCTATTTATTTATTTTTTTTTGCAAGAGTCCAAGATGATGAGGAACATGAGGGTAAAGGAAGCCGTCATCTCTCTATGTCAGTCAGTGATGTTAAAATCTCACATGTGTTAAAGCATATGAAGAAACCACATGTGAATGGCAAGCTGCTTGTGTAGTGAAGGATTATTAATTTAGAATTTCTCGATGGATTAAGGATAGTCATTGAGATTTTTCAGTGAAGGAATGTATTCAGAATGGAGAAAATATTCTGCACCTGTTTCTTCGCTTTGCCTCTGGGGAAAAATGAGAACTATTGATTGTGACCTTAAAAGGATGAATATAGCTTTTTCCTCCATATAAGTTGTGTATAGTCAATTGAGACTCTCCCACTGAAGAAGAAAGAGGGTTAAACAGATAGTGTCTCAGAGAACCGTGGGTTCTATTCAAAGCCTCAAATTAAAGTCAATTTCAAGTTTATTTCTTCTTAAACTTGAGAGAATGGTCAATTCAAGATTGAACAGAGATTGAGACATTTAAAATGCAAATTTCTAGTGTTGTGTGACTAAGTTGGGATGGGAGATTAGGTATAAGATAGTTACCAGATTTGCTCCAAACCCATGGTTTCTGAACTATGTGCTGAGCCATTCCAGGATACTGCATCAAACTCAGGAATTCCATGGGATAATTTAAATTTTCAAGGGAAACACAACAATACTCCATACCACTTGATCACCTTATGACACTTGAGGTAGTTCACAGTTTCGACATTAGATCATGCTCTCTTCCTTTTGCTGATGTCGTATCTTTATGAAACTGCATTTTTAATGATTTCTGATTTGTTAACAATGGAATTATTAGGCAGTTCTTTTGGTCGGGGGGAGGTGCCACGAAAAAGTTACTGAAACACCAAGGATGCCATGAACAGAGAAAGTTTGGGAACTTTGCTCTCATTCTCTCTCTGTGTATGTATATAAGTATGTATGAATATACATATATACACACATATATAATGCAAATATATTAGGTTAATAGTAGTTAATATTTATTCTCAAACACACTTTATAGAACATTATTAATAATTTGGGGTATTAGATTATATTCTCCTTGAATCCATAAATCATGCTTATAGGAAGTCATTCTACTTAGATTATAAGAACTTAGACTAAGTGTTACCATTCATTTAGTGCAGTTAACCAAAGTACACATCTAGTTCTTTGGACGGAATATATAGAGCCTTCCTGACTAACATGGCTCTGAAGTGAGACCATGTCTGCATTCCTTTGATTTTCTCATTCAGTTCTTGAGATTAAAAGAAACTTAAGCTTGTCCAGTTGAGTAGAATGCTTTCCATTTTAAGGGAGTCACATTTAGAGACTGCTCTACCTCCAGATCTCATGTTTTGACTTCCCTTAGGATGTAGATAAGTGTTAGGTTAGTGAGTGAGATACTAGAACCAAAGATGAACAGAGAGCCTGAAAGTGATAAATATGTGTCATAAGATTGCATTTATTCAGGGTATCAGTTTGGTAATTAGTTTCCAAAATTCCTGAGTCCTATGGCTGGTGAGTAAGTGGACAATTTCACATGCTGTAATCTAATTAAAGTATCTTTTTTGTCCCAAATATATCAATTCCTTTGATATATAACTTCTCTCTAAAAAGGAAAATTTGTACCCTAAATTCTAGTTCTTGATGGCCTTTGTTATGGCAGACCTGTCAAAATTATAATAGTAACTTCAGTCTCTGGATCAGAAGGATGTTTGAAATGATTTATACCTACAAGTTTCCCATAACCCTCAGTGAGAATCATCTCTAAATACTTGTTAGCTCTCCCTCTGTCTACATGGCCCATTACACTACTCTCAGTACCCCCTTTGTCTACTCAGTTTTGGCTCTCACATGTGATCTGAGCACTGCTGAAAAGCTGCAGCATTTGCTCCATGATGCCTGTTAAAATCTGATAGGGGCAGGGGAAGAAGCTTCTGAAACTTGAAGATGGACTTCTCCCCACAAGCCTGTCCTTGTCTTGACACTACTAGCATCTGTCTCTTGTAGTCATTACTTGACTCTCTAGGATTCTCTACTAAGACACTGGACAAACATATAGGTCTTCTTCACTCTACACTTGAGGCACCTTCCTCTGTGATCTTAAGACATATATATGATTTTAAGTGGCAAATAGGGATAGATGTTACTTATGCAAGTAATTTAGAGCAGTGGTTTTCTAATATTTCAAAGTAGAATCTTTTTTAAATGAAATTTTGCATAGCTCAAATATATAAAGTAGAATAAAGCAGAATTGGCTGTTTTAAGTCAGAGTATGACCAATCATGCTCATTTTCTTCTCCAAAAATATTCTCTCTCCTTCTCCATGTAAGTAATATAGGCCTTAAGGGAACACATTTTGGAAAGAATGAATTAAGACATTATTGGTAAATTTAGAAAGAGAACTCATCTGATTTTAAGGAAAATTTCTATTTATTAAATATATACACCATCCCACTCTTAGAAGCTTACATGACAATTGAAAATTTGGCATAGAGTAGGAGTTGGCAAGTGACACCTGTGGGCCAAATCTGGCCCATCACCTGATTTTATAAATAAAATTTTATTGGAACATACACATTTGTTTCTGTGTCGTCTATGGATGATCTCACACTACATGGCAGAGTTCAGAAGAGACTGGATATCCTACAGAGCCCAAAATATTTATTACCGGGCTATTTAAATTTTAAAAATTTGCCAGAAAAGTATTCCTTGGGGGTCATACGCTTAGCACTCTATAAGTAAACAGTATATATTAACTGTTATATATTAACAGTATAAACAGTATATATTAACAGTATATATTAACAGTATATATTTACTTATATATATTATATAAGTAAACAGTATATATTAACTGTTATATATTAACAGTATAAACAGTATATATTAACAGTATATATATTATACTACTTATAAATTACAAATAAGTAATTAAAGATACTCAAGCAACTGTTATGGTTTAAATCCAGTTTTCACTATTTGCACTTTATAATACACTGGCATTTAAAGTTGACATTAAATTTTGTTTTTATTTTATTACTTTTTTGTTCTGATAGAAACTTGTCTCTACATTTCCAGTTTATATCTCCAAAAAGCTGAAATTTTTCCACTGACATTCTCAATTTATAAAGGGATTTGTATTAATATGATATGAAATTTACTCTGTAACAAGGAAGGAAATTCTCTCTTCCCCAATCCAGTATTTGAATAACTCCAGATCAATGTGTATATGCAGTGTTCTTGCTTTTATCTAATATGAAGAATGCTGATGTCCTCTGAAAGTCTTTCCAAGTTGGCCCAAGATGAAATAAACTCTCCTAAAGTAAAATAAATGGTACCCTACAATGCTATTGATACAATACATGCTATCAACAATGTTTTTCCATTTTTAATAATACATAATAACAGAGAGAAAGAGGTTAATAGAAGAATCAGCTTTTACTACTGAGAAAGATCTGAAAGAGATTTTACTTCACCTATTTCACTTTTAAAGGAATGCTCCCTCTAGACCCTATTCTTTAAAAAATGTCAGTAATAGATAATTTAAGAAAAGGTGAAATCATTTGCTGACTTTCTTCAAAGAAAAATGATTTATTAAAGCTTATTTAGTTGATTTAGCAAACTATTTCAAATTGACTAAAGGCTTGAACAAATATTTGATTTTTTTTGGATCAATGATGCTTTATATTCTGTGAACTTCAGCATGTAAAAGCTGTCAAGTCACAAAATACTATTAAAATTTGTATTAACTGGTTTTTAATATTGTATGGCTTAGAAGAAGCTATAGTGGACAATAAAAATTTAGAAGGGAAGAACATAAAATAATATCAAAGGAGAAATAAACAGGTTATACAGTGGGTAGGTATGACTGGAGGAAATTCAAGCATTATGTTGCCGTTGGTCAGTCAGTTATGCTTGCTGGGTAAAGAACTCTGTGTAGTACTCTCTGTTAAGCTACATTAGGACAATACTATGAAACCTGTGTGTGTGTGTGTGTGCGCACATGTGCGTGTGTGTGTAGGTGTGAATTAAGACATGTAATATATGATGTTCACAAGTTTGACATGATCAGTGAGTGTAGCCACAGTTGTGTGATTGATTTCAGGCTATTTGGAGGTTTCCTATGTACATATAATCTAGAAAGTGGAAGAGTGACATTATTACACTAATCATCTGGATATGTTCTAGTATATGATCCCTTGTGTTAATAAGATTTTTTCAATTGCAACTGATGGAAATCCAGCCCCAAATGGGGAGTTATGGTGGCATGCAGAAAGCACAGATTATATCTCCAACTTCTATACTTGAACTATTGTTCAAAATAAATGTTTGTGTCACTCCTAGTGATGTGACTATGACATATCAATTTGTCTTGATACTACCATTGAGGATAGCTATTTAAGTGATCTTTAAAGCACGTGAAAGACAGTTCCTGCACATAAAAGTCATTGGTCAATTCTAAAAACAAGTCTCTAGGTTATTCACATTCTTCTCTAGTGAATTGGAAATGTCAAGGAGAGAAAGAGAATTCAGCTCCTACATGGAATCTAAAAACTCCTGTGTTTTGGACTGCAATATTTAAATTTCAGGGTGTCCTGTATGTAACATTAGTAAATACAGACTTTTTATGAAGGTTGAAGAAATCACTAAGCTTGATCTTTTTCTTTCTCTATACTTTCCAAACTACTAAATGGTTAGAGTATAATTTTGTTGGAAGATATTTTATTAGAGATGTGACATACTAGAAATTCTTATGTAAATATCATAGCATTGAATTATTTGCTTCTTGAGCCTGTGAACCAGAATTAACCTGCAATGACCCAAAAGAAGTATTCCAAGATCTTTTATATAGTGTATACTCATATTTAAATGAATAGGGTAGAGAGCAAGTTCCAAAGATGAACCTGGAAATGCAGTGAAGTAGAAATTAATCTCAGTTTCCTGCCTTTTGGCATCTCTCTTCTCCCTCAATTGTGTTCCTCATTTGAATCTCCTCACTGTTGTGTCTTTCAATCAGTTTTCTATCAATGAGAGCATTTAGGAAATAGAGCTTACCTCCCAGGTTATATGAGCTTAAACTATGAACTCTAGAACACCTAAGTTACTTCAAGATGCAAAGACAATGATAGTGAGAGTTGATATATTTCACCACAATTCTCTCCTCCTTTTCCTTAAATCTCCACTAGAATGAAGTCCTTCAGAAAACATAGGAATTTTTCAAACTTTGAGTTACAGAATAAGAGAAGAAGTTGGCACAGACACAGAAAGGGCAAAATATCCACCCTAAGACTTTGTTTTAGCACATACTATGTCTTTTAAATTTTCTGTCTAAATCTGACCTGTATAACACAAAAGAAAGATTTGAGAAGATTGATGCTAAATTAATGTCAATTCAGGGTATAAATTAGCCCACCTTTGAGATTCACACCATTTAATAAATCACTAAACGTTAAAAAAATTCATTGTTCAAAATTGAGTACGAAAATGTATTGTTGTCTTTCAGAATAAAATATTTTTGTAAATTTAAATTTTTGAAAATAGAATACATTGTATTTAATTTACTCAGGATAGATTTGCTTAAAATTTTTTTTCTTCTTTTTAGCCATGGTTTTAGAAAAACAAATTCTGACCTGATTATAAAATTATAGAATAGACATGTTTGGGAATGGCCTCAAAAAGTAACTTAATCTATTCCACATCAGGCAAGACTACATCCAAATCATTTCAGACAGGTGAAAATCTACCCTGCTTTTAAATTCCATTTCCTCTGCAGTGTGTTAAATGGTAGCTCTCGAAAGGAGGTGTCCATGTCATAATCCCCAGAACCTGTGAATGTGACCTAATTTGGAAATAGGATCTTTGCAGATGTAATCAAGTTAAGAAGAGGTCATACTGAATTGGGGTAGACCCTTATAAGAGGAGAGGAATTTGGACACAGACTCAGTGGGAAATTCCATGTGAAGACAGAGATACCCAGGGGGTTACACCATGTGAAGATGGAGGCAGAGACTGGAGTGATGCATCTCTAAGCCAAGGACCACCAAGGACTGCTGTTACCGACCAGAAGCTGGGAGGTGGGTATAGGATGGATTCTTCTCCAGAGCCTTTGGAGAGGGCACTGCCCTGTCAGCACCTTGACTTTTAACTCCTGGCCTCCAGAATAGTGAGAGAATAAATCTCTCTAGTCTTAAGCCACCTAGTTTGTGATATATTATTTTATGGTAGCCCCAGGAAACTAGCATTTTCCTGCTAGTTAGCATTATCCTAATTGAGAGGAAACCTCTCAATTACCCATTTAGAAAAGCTTTTATTATTTCACAGTATTGCCTAAGATTAGCCCTGGATTAGTGTCAATTTTACACGTCCCAACATGCAAAAACAGAAAGGATAGATAAGGAAAGTAAGATTGGGTGTAGAAGAAGCATGGTAAAATGAAGAAAAGACCTTTTAAGGACACATTAAATGTCTTCAAACAAACTAGTGGAACTTTATTAGTGTAATGACTCTCCTTTTTGTTCTAAGAACAAAGGGGAATTAGAAAAGAGAAAATTGGTTTTAGCTCTCTTCTTTAAATTACAACATTCTTTTTTCTGAATTTGCTTTCTGTTTTCTAAAAACTAAGCTTGCTCTTTCTTCATTCTTGTACTCAAAACTAATCACAATCCTGCACTTTACATTTCTCTAAAAAATATTACTTACCTAAAAATGTTATTCAAGCCCCCCAATTTTCAAACTGTAGTACAAATAAGAATCACTGGTGTATTATTACAAAATGTAGATTGTTTGAACCCTACCCTTAGGAATCTTATTTATTGGCTCTGATGCAAGGTTCAGTATTCTTTTATCAACTCCCTTATAATTCTAATGCTTGAGGTTTGTGAGCCACTCTTTGGGAAACATGCTCTTATCCACCTTGGCTCATCAGATGGTGGTGAGCTCTAGTGAAAAACCAAAGTATCCAGGCTTTATGTCTCAATTATAATTCAAATTTCATTTTTCTTCAAACTAATTTCTATGGAATTAAACCTAATTTTTTTCTGTGACTCTGAGAATGAATGTTTATTTCTAAAATTTTCAAGGCTCTTCAGCACTTTGTTCTATTTGCTTGACAGTTTTATTCATTTTCCTTGTTAGAGATTTGGGGGGAGTGAGTAGTGGTTGACCCTCCCCCTCCCTAGCTCTCCCCGTGATCTGCATGGATCTCCTCCCCTCCTCTTTCCTGCACCTCCAGTGCTGGGGCATATGATCTCATTCTTCCAAATCAGAATTTGGCATGTGAAAATCACAAATAATTAACCAAATAAATAATGGGCATCTTTACTATTATTAGCTCAATGTACAGAAATCAGAAGGTAAGTGATTGTATCTAGAGTTTTATTTACTGTTTCATTCTCAGTGTTCTAGGAACTCTATGGATACCTCTGGCAAAGAGCAGGTTTATAGATTCACTAGTACTTACAGTTTCTTGACTCTTATTGGGAATTATGAACTCCATTTTGATTTCTGATTTTTAAATGAAGATGAATTTTTTATTTAGATGCACTAGGAGATATTGTTTCAGCTGGCTAACATCTGACTGCTTTCTCAACACATGCTGAAGCTGGCATTTCTAGCATTTGGGTAGTCTGTTCCAGGAACACAAAGTGCTTGTAATTTACCATTTTAATTTTCTCCAACTCTTGAGAAAAATCAGTGCTTCAAAAGTGTAAACTTAAAGGAAAATATGAATTAAAGTTCAAAATGTTGATATTTTGATAGAGTTCAAAATGCTGATATTTTTTATTGTTATCTCCTGGGTTCATCCTAAAATGATTCTTTTTCAGAAGATCATAAAGACCAAATTAGATTATTTTTACTTCTTTTTATATAGACTACAGCCAGTCATTTGTGATTCTGAAATTTCCACTTTATGGGAGTGTCTTGGAATCATAAAATGCATCACTTGATCTTGAAGGGACCTTGGAGATTATAGATTTATTCCTCTTATGCAGTGCAGAAGCATCCTCTGCTAAATCTTTGGCAAAGGTCACTTAGGCTCTTTATGCTCAATGGGCACTAGACATAGGATGCTCTCCCTGGGGAAAAACTATCCCTTCCATATATTTAACTTGAAAGTACATTATTGAAACCAGTTATAAGGGCTTCCCTGGTGGCGCAGTGATTGGGAGTCTGCCTGCCGATGCAGGGGACATGGGTTTGTGCCCCGGTCCGGGAATGCCATGGAGCGGCTGGGCCCATGAGCCATGGCCGCTAAGCCTGCGTGTCCGGAGCCTGTGCTCTGCAATGGGAGAGGCCACACAGTGAGGCGCCCGCATACCACACAAAAAAAACCCAAAACAACAAACAAACAAAAAAAACCCATTTATAATATGGAAAATAGATGCAATTAATCATTCATTTATTCATTAATTCACTCTTCCACTTGATCTAAAAGAGATTTAGTATTATGGTGGAAGTGGGATAAAGGTGGTTGGTTTTGAGTCAGATCTGATTCTTTCACAAATTTATTATAGTGACAAATTAATTAAATTTCTAAGCTTAATTTTCTTTATAGGCTAATGGGAATTTAATAATGGTACCTACTTCATTGAGTTGTTGTGAGGACTGAATCTGTGTTGGGAAATCAATAAATAATTCATGTTAATCACTAGTATGAGTTACTAGTTTTTAATCACTTATTGTAGCAGGAAGAGAAAATGTCAGACATTAACAATATACGGGGTGCACTTCCCAGCCCTAGGCATCCATTAACCAACCTTCTGTCCCTATGGATTTGCCTGTTATAGACTTTTCATATAAATGGAATCATACAATAAAAAAAAGAAACCAATATACAGGGATAGTAGCAAGATTCACCGGTTTATTTGACTGGGGTGCTCTGTTAAAGTTCCCTTTGTTTATGCAAAGGAAATCTGAGAGGCTAGTCCATCTTTTCTAAGAAAGCAGATTTGAGGGCTTCCCTGGTGGTGCAGTGGTTGAGAGTCTGCCTGCCGATGCAGGGGACACGGGTTCGTGCCCTGGTCCAGGAAGATCCCACATGCCGCGGAGTGGCTAGGCCTGTGAGCCATGGCCATTGGGCCTGAGCATCCGGAGTCTGTGCTCTGCAACAGGAGAGGCCACAACAGTGAGAGGCCCATGTAATGCAAAAAAAGAAAGAAGATTTGAGATCCTGAGAATGGGTGAGGGTCATGGCTTATCTGACAGCTAGAGGTAGTGGAGGGAGACCTAACCCAGAAATTTGGTGCAAGAGGGAAACAGCAGAAAAGAAGCTCAGGAATTGTTCCCTCTTCCCAGGCATCAATATCTGTGGAATTTGTAAAAAAAAATTTCAGCAGTTAATCACATTTGTGATACAATGAGGGAAGAAAAGATGATCCCAGCAAAATGGAGAACATGAGAATATTAAAACTTATTATTATACATAAGGAAAAATATAACAAAAATCAGACATAATTTATTCAACAAGTATTTATTGAGCTCCAATTCTATTGTAGTTTCTGGAGATAATTCAGAAAAGAAAGATTAAAAAAGAAAGAAAATTCCTTCTTCATATTTAATATTTACATTCTAGTGAGCAGATATGGAAATGATAAATACATCATAGTCAGGCAGTAAGTGCAATGTCAGGGATAGAGAGTGATGGAGGACAAGACTCTTTGGAAAGGTGAGCAGAAATCTGAAAGTTGTAGGAGAGAGCTATGAGAAAATTAAGGGAGAGTGCATTTCAGGCAGATGGAAGAGTAAGCACACAAGTCCTGAGCTAAGATTATTCCAGTGTGGCTGAGTGGAGTAGGATGCTGGGACTGTGGAGAAAATGAGCTCAAAGAGGCAGACTAAGGCAGCAGAGAAAGAAAAGGAAAAATAAGGGTAGGAACAGAAATCGAAGTGTGGAATGGTATTGTACATAATTAAGGTAACATTCAAATAAGGGGGAAACAGCCCTCCAAGGGCTAAAAACAGCCCTTGCACCAAATATATTAAACCCACACAAGCTACAGGGAAGACCCCACATATAAATAGCTCTCCAAGACCACAGTAGATAATTGTTTCTCCTAAACTCGCAGAGTAAGAGAAATATAAGTAAAATGAGGAAGCAGAGGAACCACTCCCAGTTAAAAGACCAAGAACATTCCACTGAAAGAACAAACAATGAAGCAGAACTCTTCAGTCTAATAGACACCAATTTCAAAAAGGAGATAATAAAAATACTGAAAGAAATAAGAAAGGTTATTGACAGAAATACAGAGTTCTGTAAAAGGGGACTAGAAACTATAAAAAGGAACCAAGAAAAATTAGAAAACTCATTTGCAGAGATGAAAGCTGAGCTAAAGGCAATGAATAGCAGGATGAATAATGCAGAAGAACAAATAAGTGACCTGGAAGATAAAATAATGGAAATCACCCAATCAGGACAGAAGACAGAAAGCCAAATGAAAAAAAAAAAAAAGAAAACAATATAAGAGACCTATAAAGCATGCCAAACTACACATAATAGGGATTCTAGAAGGGGAAGAAAGAAAAAAGGGGATCAAAAATATATTTGAAGAAATTATGGCTGAAATCTTCCCAACCCTAAAGCAGAAAACGTATATCCAGGTACTGGAAGCACAGAGAGTCTCAAACAAGATAAACTCAAACAGACATGTACCAAGACATATTATAATAAAAATGGCAAAAGTTGATACAGAGAGGATTCTAAAGGCAGCAAGAGAAAAACTAAGAGTCAGTTATAAGGGAACCCAAATAAGGCTATCAGCTGATTTCTCTACAGAAATGTTGCAGGCCAGAAAGGAGTGGCAAGATATATTCAAAGTACTGAAAGGGAAAAATCTGCAACTTAGGATACTCTACCCAGCAAGATTATCATTTAGAATAGAAAGAGAGATAAATAATTTCTTAGGCAAGCAAAAACTAAAAGAATAAAGCAATACTAAACTTATCCTAAAGGAAATATTGAAAAGTTTTCTCTAAATAGAAAATAAGTAAAAATCTATAGGAAAGAGAAAGTCACAATTGGAAAATAAATCACTTAAATTTTCCATGAAAGTGGTGATAATCACAATGAACAGCAAAAGGATAAACATCAAGATTAAAAGAGGACATCAAAATTATAAAATGTGGGGGAGGAGAGTAATAAAATGTAGACTTTTTTCCCCCTAGAATGTGTTTGAACTTATACAACTACTAATCTAAAGCAAGTAGATAAAGGAAGGGGTTAGCATAATTGAAAAACAGGGTAACCACAAATTTAAAGCATACAATAGATTTTAAAAGACCAAAAAAGAAAGAACATAAGTATAATACAAAAGAAAATCATCAAGCCACAAAAGGAAAAACAAAAAAGAAAAAGAAAGAGACAAAGAAGAAATATAAAACCAACAGAGAAACAAGGTTTAAAATGGCAAGAAATACATATCTATCAATAATTACTTTAAATGTCAATGGACTAAATGATCCCATCAAAAGACACAAAGTGGCAGACTGGGTAAAAAAAAAAAAAATGCCTAAGATATGCTATCTACAAGAGATCCACTTTAGGTAAAAGAACATACATAGATTGAAAGTGAGGGGATGGAAAAAGATATTTAATGCAAATGGAAATGACAAGAAATGGGGATTGTAGTACTCATATCAGACAAAATAGACTTTAAAGCAAAGACCATAAAGAAAGATAAAGAAGGGCACTATATGATGGTAAAAGGATCAATACAAGAAGAGAATTTTACACTTGTCAACATATATATACTTAACATAGGAGGATCCAAATACATAAAACAAATACTAACAGACATAAAGGGAGAAATTGACAGGAATACAATAATAGGAGACTTTAACTCCCCACTCACATCAATGGACAGATTTTCCAGACCGAGAATCAGTAAGGCAACAGAGATACTAAGTGATACAATAGGAGAATTAAACTTGATATTTTCAGGACATTACATTAAAAAACCAGAATACACGAAAGCAGTTATTAGAGGGAAGTTCATAGCAATACAGGCCTTCCTCAAAAACAAGAAAAATCTCAAATAAACCACCTAACTTACCAATTAAAAGAATTAGAAAAAGAAGAAGAAACAAAACTTAAAGTCAGCAGAAGGAAGGAAATGATAAAGATCAGAGAGGAAATAAATAAAATAGAGATTAAAAAAATAGAAAACTTCAATAAAACCAAGAGCTGTTTCTCTGAAAGGATAAACACGATAGACAAACCTCTAGCCAGGCTCACCAAGAAGAAAACAGAGAACACAAATAAACAAAATAGGAAATGAAAAAGGAGACATAACAGCTGATACCACAGAAATACGAAAAACCATAAGGGAATACTATGAACAATTATATGCCAACAAATTCGACAACCTAGAAGAAATGGACAAGTTTCTAGAAATATACATCCCACCAAAACTGAATCAAAAAGAAATAGATAGTTTGAACAGACCAATCACTAGAACTGAAATAGAATTTGTAATTTAAAAAACTCCCTATGACCAGACAGCTTCACAGGTGAATTCTACAAAACATACAAAGAAGAACTTATAATGATCTTTTCAAACTCCTCCAAAAAATTGAAGAGGAGGGAACACTCCCAAGGACATTCTATGAAACCACCATCACCCTGATACTAAAACCAGATACAAAAGACACCACCAAAAAATAAAATTACAGGCCATATCTTTGATGAACATAGATGTAAATATTCTCAACAAACTGAATCCAACAACACATAAAAAGGATCATGCACCATGATCATACACCATGACCAAGTGGGATTCATCCCAAGTTCACAAGAAAGTTTTATCATATGCAAATCAATCAATGTGATACACCACAAAAACAAAAGAAAAGACAAAAAACACATGGTCTTCTCAATAGATGCAGAAAAAGCATTTGACAAAATTCTACATCAATCCATGATAAAAACTCTCACCAAAGTGGGTACAGAGGGAATGTATCTCAAAATAGTAAAAGTATTTATGACAAACCCACAACCTTTTCCACAGAACTAAAACAAATAATCCTAAAATTCATATGGAACCATAAAACACCCAGGACTGCCAAAGAAATTCTCAAGAAAAGGAACAAAGTAGGAAGCATAACCATCCCAGACTTCAGACAATATTACAAAGCTACAGTAATCAAAACCTCATGGTATTGGCACAAAAACAGACATATGCATCCATGGAACAAAATAGAGAGCCCAGAAAGAAACCCACACACCTATGGTCAATTAATCTTCAACAAAGGAGGCAAGAATATACAATGGGAAAATGTCTCTTCAGCAAATGGTATTGGGAAAGTTGAACAGCTGCATGTTAATCAATGAATATGGAACACACCCTCTTGCTATACACAAAAATAAACTCAAAATGGCTTAAATACTTAAACATAAGACATGACACCATAAAACTCCTAGAAGAGAACATAAGCTAAACATTCTCTGACATAAATTGTACCAATGTTTTCTTAGGTCAGTCTCCCAAGGTAGTAGAGATAAAAATGAAAATAAACAAATGTGAGCTAATCAAACTTACAAGCTTTTGCACACAAAGGAAACCATAAACAAAATGAAAAGATAACCTACAGAATGGGAGAAAATATTTGCAAATGACAAGGGCTTAAGTTCCAAAATACAGAAACAGCTCATACAACTCAACAACAAAAAAGCTAACAACCCAATCGAAAAATGGGCAGAAGACCTAAAGAGATATTTCTCCAAAGAAAAAATACAGACGGTCAGTGAGCACATGAAAAGATGCTCAACATTGCTAACTATGAGAGAAATGCAGATCAAAACTACAGTGAGGTACTACCTGATGCCAGTCAGAATGGCCATTATTAAAAAGTCTACAAATAAGAAATGCTGGAGAGGTTGTGCAGAAAGAGAACCCCCCCTACACTGTTGGTGGGAATGTAAATTGGTGTAGCCAGTGTGGAAAACAGTATGGATGTTCCTCAGAAAACTAAAAATAGAATTACCATATGATCCCACTCCTGTGCATATATCATGACTAAGCTATAATTCAAAAAGATACATTTACCCCTATGTTCATATCAACACTATTCACAATAACCAAGACATGGAAACAACCTAAATGCCCATTGACAGATGAATGGATCAAAAGACCTGGTACATATATACAATGGAATACTACTCAGCCATAAAAAAATGAAATAATGCCATTTGCAGCAACATGGATGCAACTAGAGATTATCATACTAAGTGAAATCAGAAAAGAAAGACAAATACCATATGATATCACTTATATGTGGAATCTAAAAGATGACACAAATGGACCTATCTATGAGACAATATCAGGGACGCAGAGAATAGACTGGTGGTTGCCAAGGGGATGGGGAGTTGGAGAGGGTTGGATTGGGAGTTTGGGATTAGCAGATGCAAATTGGTATATATAGAATGGATAAACAACAAAGTCCTACTGTACAACACAGGGAACTATATTAAGTATCCTGTGATAAACCTTAATGGAAAAGAATATGAAAAAGGATGTGTGTGTGTATATGCACACATATATATATTTGTATAACTGAGTCACTTTGCTGTATAACAGTAATTAACACAACATTGTAATTCAACTATAATTTAATAAAAAATAAATTCCCACAAGAAAAAAATTTTATATTGATTATATGTTGAAACAGTAATATTTTGGATATATTTAGCTAAATAAAATATATTATGAAAATTAATTTCACCTTTAGTTTTTACTTTTTTAATGTGGGTAGTAGAAAATTTTAAATTGCATGTTTGATTCATGTTTGTGGCTCACATTGTATTTCAATTAGACAGAACTGTTCTACAATAGCTCGTTAACATCCCAGTAGGAGTTACCTAATCGATAGGTGTTTAATGAAAAGAAAGTGGTGATTAGTACAGTACTTACCCTACTGTGTCAAGAGTCCCTAAGCAGGCAATGATTTCTTCCTGAATAGTTGACACACTTGCACAACTGAGTCACTTTGCTGTACAGCAGTAAGTAACACAACACTGTAATCCAACTATACTTCCAAAGAAAAGAAAAAATAAAGCTAGGCCATTTATTCAAAAAGTCTGGCAATGAAAGGAAGAGAGAAAGAGCACTGTATTTAGAGGATCACGAAGAAGAACTACAGTACAGAGCTATTGGAGATGGATAAATTCAGAGCAACGTCTTTTGGAAATTGGAGAAGAGTAAAATCCAGGATTCCGTGCTGTGAATGAATGGGTGGGTAGGTTATAGGATTTTAAATAAGATTAATTTTATTAATAGGATCTGGGTTTTCTAGATGTATTCATCCTTGTCAATAGTTGACAAATACTAATCTTGGAGCACAAATTCCTTTGAGTTTAATTTCAGGAACTCAAGTTGGTAGGAATGTAGTTTGTTGATAATTAGCTATATTCTCACAAATACAAATCAGAGTGCATGCAAATAATTTTATAAAACCAAACGAAAAGATGAGGTTGATGAGAGGACTGGAGTGATATAGAGAAGATAAAGCAGATTTCAGGCTACACAAGCCTCTAAGACTTTCTGAGATCCAACTTCATTTATTTCTTTACTCAACATATATTTGTTAATCACCTATTATGTGATGGTCACTGTGCTGGTTCTGAGGATAGTGGGAAGAAGCAGAGAAATATGGCCCTGCTATCATGAAGCTTTAGTCTAAAGCAGAAAGAAGGTATTAAACAAATGGTTACATAATTAACACTAAACATGTTAGCATTCTAATGCAATGAAGAAGTAGAGCATAAAGAGAGTAGCCATTATGTTCAGTTTCATAACTTTTTTTTTTTCTTTTTTGCGGTACGCGGGCCTCTCACTGTTGTGGCCTCTCCCATTGTGGAGCACAGGCTCTGGATGCGCAGGCTCAGTGGCCACGGCTCACAGGCCCAGCCACTCCGCGGCATGTGGGATCTTCCCGGACCAGGGCACGAACCCGTGTCCCCTGCATCGGCAGGTGGACTCTCAACCACTGCGCCACCAGGGAAGCCCCAGTTTCATAACTTTTTCTACATAATTATGAGAGCGATCTCCTGAGTACATTGTCTGTTACTCAGTTTTCTCTGGAAGGAAGATATCACCCAATCAGTGTCTTAAGGTTAAGGTAGCTGTATTATTTATTATCCAAACCAGCTCCCTGGTGTTAATAATTATTCTGCGATAATGACCATACAACAGGACCAACGATTACTGTCTTTAAAGGGTGGGGGGGAGAGGAGTCAAAGTAAAAAAAAAGTTATGAGAAGGACAATGGTAAATTTGTCAAGCAAGTGAGCAGTGTTTTTCCTGTGATGAATCAGGGGGAAAAGAAAAGAATTGTTTAGAGAAGTCCAATGGGATGTAGTTAAGCATGAACCTAAAACAAAGGAAAAATTGATCTGAGTAAATACCAAGGAAAAATTTCTAACAACCAAGACTGATTATAAAAGATATTCCCAGGGGAAGGTATTTTAGCCAATGTGAACTGAGATATCGAAAATTAAAATGGAGACTATGTATGTATGTAATTATATATATATATATATACACTGTAAGAAATATGCCTTCACAATGAAAAGCTAATTAAACTGAGAAAACATTTCTACCTCTAATTCTTAATACCCTTGAATTTTCTGAAGTTTCTTTATTTTTTTTAAGGCAAAGAGCACATCTTAGAGATTGTGTTCACTAATCTCACTTGAGATACTGAAAATATTGAGACCAATCATTGGCACAGCTCAGATCATATGCTAGTTATAATCTGTTCACTTTGTTTCTGCGTAAAACGTAGAACCTATGGCTAAAAGGCTGAAGAGTTCATTCTTAAGAGATTAATTTACAAAAGACATAATTTAAATGAATGCCTTCATTGAGCACCACAGAAAGACCATCTGAGATATCTGAGGTGGAAGTGCAAATTTAAAAAAAAACAAAGAAAACTGGTTTTGTTTGGAATGGGAAGGAGAACGAGGCAGAATTCTAGCCTCTATAAATATTACACAATCCTTTTAACTTGAAAAGAATCAAAATTCATTTGGCCTAAAATATTTGGATGCTTGTCTCAGTTACTCTGTTAGTATAAAACTGGTCTCCTCTGCATAGCAGTAAGAATTGGAAGCCAAATTAAATGGTGCTGGTGACTCAGCATAAGGTGTCCTCTCTACCTTGGAGAGAAGGAGATGGAGAGTAGAGGACACTGAAACCAGGAACTCTGACTTAAAATGGAACATCTGATCCTTAAAGATCCCCTGGTACTTGCTGTCAGAGATGTCAGCTGGATTTCAGTTCAGATAATTACATTTTGCTGGTCTAATGCCCCTAGCAGTTTCAAGTGGGCTCTTCATTTCCCATCAGAAATTACTCTGCATGTGATGTTGTGTTTAATTAAACAGCTTCCATGTGGTAGTCCACAGGTGGTGTTGTTTCTGTGGTCAGTGAAGTGATCTCTCTACATGCCCATGCCAGTCACATTACCCAGGCTTGAATTGTCTCCAGGGAAGTTTCTAATCTAAGATCCTCAGTAAAGAAAATAAATCTATCTTTAAGAAAGAAAGGTGACTTTAGAAATGTAATAAGACATAGAGGGTTTTGTTGGGTTTTGTCTCTGTTTTAGCATACTGAATTTCAAGGTGCCTCCTCAGTATGTATTCCAGTGAGCCGATTTAGTCTGGGCTGTCTGTGCTTGCTCATTTTACAAGAGCCTTGGGATCAGTATCAGTCTTGGTAGGAAACGTGAATGATGGGAAGATCTAAGGCAATTCATTGATGTTCATTCCAAGGATCTGTGAGAACCAGGATGATTAAATGGTCAGGGAATCCTCAGACTCATTTTCCTCATTTTCCTCATTTTACTGAAAATATTCTCAATTGAACAATTTAATCAGATGGAACTCAGGTGAAGAATCCATATGTAAACTACCCAAAGTAAAAATTACTGTACTGAACTCAAGGCCAATATCTCACCTCAGAACTTTTATTGTTCTTAAATAGATTCAATTAAGAATTTTATCTATAGGTATAATTCTACCTCAGAAAAATTTCCAATTTTTTTAAAAATAAAAATCACTTTCATATTTTTAATCTAACATAAACAGAATGAGTCCTTTGAAGTAATATATTCTGATCAATGCAATATGTTTTATATATGTTAAAATGCCAACTTTTGTAAATTGAAGTTACAGAGAGGACATTGTGATTGTCAAAAAGGAAGAATATTAAGATTTTGTAATTTTACCTATTTAAAAAACATCATAAGGGATATATATGAGAGAAGATGGAGAAAAATCTGGTAAATTTTGGAGCTAATTTCTGTACTGGTCCACTTAGGTACACTATCTTTTAATGATTTTAATGGTAGTACTATAGAGAATATTGAAATAAAAAGTCTTTCATCACTGGTTATTTATTTGTGTGGTCCTCATTTGTTGTAATAATAACAATATTGACAATTACAGTAATTCTTATAATTTCATATTATTGGTAATTTCAAAATATCAAATGGTTACAAAATGATATCATTGAATTGGTCAGTAAATGAGTCTTTTTTTACGCAGGAGAAACAGTGCCTTGTTTTGGTTTGCTGGAAACTGATAAAGGAAAGAGAAAGAGCAGCATTTCTGGGGTTTTCTGTGATTTCATTTTTTTTAAAAGAGAAGAGTAATGCAAGTATTCACTTACATGCTAAATTATGAAACGTACTCCATTATGAAGTTTTAGAGAAAAAAAAAAAGAAACATGCCTAGTCACTCTGTTTTGCACAATGAAGGAAAACCCCAGAAAACAGCAGCAACTCGTTATCAACTCTCCCTCATCCTCACCACTGAGCTTCATTTGTATGCTTTCTAGACAATTTCAGAAGAAAAACTAAGGTTGAAATTTTCAAGTTGTTGAGATGGCAAAGCTCTTTTGAGAAAAGTTGACATTCTACCATTTGAGAAAGGAATTCTACCAACAACAAGCTAGTCTCTCAAAATAAATTCTTACTTTGACACTTGTGAGTTATCCACTATGCCGGTGATCTGAAAGAATTTTTCATCATAGAGTGACATTTTTTCTGTAATAATAATCTTTCACATTTCTAGACTATTATCATCCCAGTTTTGTTTATGTGTTTATACATTTATCTCCTTTCTGTTCCAGAAAAACTTTCAGATACCTATCATGGACAGAGAAGGTAAAACGAGATCAAATGAAACACAGATTACACAAATGAAGGAAGTGGTCTCAAGGAAGAATGAGAAAGGGAACAAAATGAGGATGTTTGTTAGGAAGACTTACGGGGTAAATGCTTTAAGATTTTTTTTCACTGCTTCAAGAGGGTGTACATTTATTAGTAGGCAATATAAGGATAAGAATATCCATTTACTCAGGAGAAGCTCAATTATTCTTGGAATTGAGACCAACAGTGGCTTCTGCCATGAGTCTTTATAAAGAAGATATGGCAATGTTATGAGTAATACCCTTGTTGCATCCTTACCTATTATGGAGAGTGAAATATAATTATTGTCTGTCTAGCTCTGTACTTTAATGGCTAGCTATGTGACCTCATGAAACTTATTTAATTTAGTTACTAAGTCCCACTTTTCACATTTGTAAAGTGTGACCTCATCATAAACTGAGGTGAGGATTAAGTGAGATGATGCACATAAAGTGGCATGTACCAAACACTCAATAAATGTTAGCTCTTCCTAATCTGTGGTTCCTTGGGGATGCAAAGGCACTTACTTCATTGTTAACCCAAATAACTATCGTTACAGGATATTTATTGTAAGAATAAGTAATGTGAAGATTTGCAGTGTTGATTGTATGTTTTTAAATAAACCACACACACAATTTTGATTTTTATCTGTTTCTTGGATCATTTTATATAGTAATCTTAGCCTAACATCTGACATAAGTTGAAGAAAGTTTAGCATTTTTTTTTTTAATCAACTCCCAGGTTGATTACGAGAACAAAAATTTACAAAATAGCTGGTTCTGTCAAGTGCTGAGAAGGGACTTGAGGAGTTCCCAAAATCAGCAAAAATGTGAATTAGGAGATAATTCAGACCAGCTAAGTAGACAATAAATGAATCCTTTTATTGTTTTTTTTTCCCTTTCTACAAATCATTTCCTCATTTTAAGTAAAGAAGGAAATAGAAGGCTGAGAACTTTGGCTGGAAATGGCTTTTTCAAAGCATTTCTCACAAGTGAGGAAAGGAACTGGAGGTTGCCAGCTTCTGTAGGAAGAGCTGTGTGTCCACTACCACACAGAGATGAAAGAGCCACATTTTCCTAAGTATTTTTCTGTGATTGGAATTACAAAGAGTGATGAATTTAAAAGGTCAGCAGTTGATGCTTGTTTTTTAGTGCAGTTCTGGCTGGGAAATGGTATTTTCAGAGAATGGAACTTATAAGTGAATTCTATGTCTTACACAGAAATAACTTCAATCAGAGCAAAAAAAATTTAGGTGATCCATCAAATTTACTGAATAGTTAGTTTTGTATAACAAAATCTGCTAATCCAATTGGTAATCTCTTAAATAGGTTTCACTTTAACTCCTGAAACAAAATAACATGAGTAACTTTCTCAATTTTCTTTCTTTTCTCAGACATGCAGTAGAATAAAACTATTCCCTATATATTTCTTCCCTTTATCTCGCTCATGACAGAAGTTTTACTGGGTATGCTACATGTTAATTACTTTTGGCATATCCCTTAGACCTTCTTTCTACAGTGTTAGTAGCTTTTTGCTCTAAAACGATCATACCCCCTTTTCCTTCCACTATTCTAAAGGAGAGAAAGTGATATGTGAAAAGACCAGCTGTGTTGGGAAGCCTTAGATTCTTGTTCTAACTGTGCCACTAGCTAATAGTATGAGGTCATCCAAATAATTTATCTTTAATTTTTTCATGTTTATATTCTAGACAAACTTAGTGACTGTGCTTTTTAAATATAAAAAATTCCTTGAGTAGAAATACTTCTTGAAGTAAAAATTTTCCTTAGAAACTCAATATGTAAATTAGATAAAAGCTGAATCCTCTTGTTGAAATGAGTTGTCTTCTGTTCTGCCAGTCACTCCTTCCTCTTGCCTTTTGTTGCATTCCCTGATATATCTGCAATGAACCCCTAGGGCAATGTTTCTTAAAGAACAGTCCTTGAAACACTGGTGGCTCCTGATGGTCTTTGGGTAGTTTGAAAGAGTTTGGGTGCTTTAAGATGATAAAATAAAATGTTTGTTCACATACATTTCATAAATTTGAAATGTAACAGTAATAATGTATAATATAAAATAATGCACAATATAAATGTAATAAAGAAATGTCTTCCTGTTCTGAATAATAATTATGTTTCAAGGATTGTATACTTGCTACAATTCTGCATTAATCTGTTTATATAACTTATGTTCACATCATTTGTGTATTAGTTTTGTTTATCGCTAACCCTATTTTATTGTTGTGATCATAGAACTGTATATATTCTGAATTCACAAAATGGATCAATAATTTAACTATACTTCACTGAGGCATTCAGTTAATGATAAAATAATAGTATAAATGATGTAATTCAAAAAGGTTTTATAATCATTATGAATGAAGACTCCAGTTTCAGTATGAATATGAATCTTTTGCTGCTGGGACAAGTGAAACTTGAGCAGGGGCAGCCATTTCTGGCATTTACACAGGGGACATGTTAGGGGCAGTCCAACTCTCTGTAAGTATGATGATTTTATAAGAATAGCCAAAGCAAGAGCTTGACTAGGAAACATGTTCATGAATATTTGGAAATCCAACTTATCTAGATCAGTGGGATATTTGCCCCTGGTCCCTAGTATGTTTTCTGTTATGGGACTTTTTCAAATAGTAGGAGGGAGCCACAGAAGGTTTTATGTAATTTTCAGAATTACATAGTGAAATCTCTGATAAAAGAATTGATTATATCTACAGAAAGAAAAAAAATACTAATATTGATATTAATGTAGTGTCACCAAAATGAAGAAAAGCTAAAAGTAGATTTAAATTTTTAGTTCTTATGTTAAAAACATATAAAGATACATACTGGGTAATAAGTTTATAAAATCATACACAGAGTTAGTGACAATATCATACTTGGAAAGACAGAATAAACATTTTGCAATATTATTTTATAACATGTCAGTGGAATACTCTGAAAGAGGAATTAATACTATATGTCCATGAGAACAGGAATTTGTTTTAAATTGGATGTAGTAACTAACATGCGGATTATGAATCAGTTTTGAGTAAATATATAACAAGTGTATGAGGGAGAAGTGTTTTACAATTTTTTGTTTATGGCTTAAAACTCTGTGATAGTTACGTTTATGTGTCAACTTGATTGGGCCACCATGTATCCAGATATTTGGTCAAACGTTATTCTGGGTGTGTCTGTGAGGAAGTTTTTTGGATATTAACATTTAAATCAATAGACAAGTGTGATCAAGATGGCAGAGTAGGGGAACATGAAACTCACCTCCCCCACATGAACACATCAACAGTACCTCTACATGAGGAAAATTCTCACTGAAAACTAACTGGACACTGGCAGAAAGACTCTTGTACAACAAAGGCTCTAAGAAAGATCCACACAAAACTGGGTAGGAAGGGAAGAGAAGTGGCCAGGTCAGGACCTGTGCCCTGGAGAGGGAACTCAGAGGAAAAGGGAGATCACATGGGCAGAGACTCTCTCTGGGGAGTGAGCAGTTCCAGTCATATATTGTCCAACACAAGGAAGAGGGCCCCCCTTGGCTGGTTGGAAGGCTGGTGGGACTAACAGGAGGACTGTGGGAAGCCTGGGCTCTGCTCATGAGGAGTGTGAATGCTGACTAGCACCCATGGTGGAACAGAGAGAACAGATTGAAAACTGCACGAGTGGCTGCCCAAGTTCTCCCACCCTGATGTGTGCCCTAGCCTGAGCTGAATGAATGTTCCAGCCCCATTTACTTCACATTATAGCTCCACACTGGAGTGAAGGCTGCCATGACCAAGGAAAGAATTTGGCCATGGAATGCAGAGGTGACTCAGACATGAGGTGATATCAGAGAAGGGCAGGAGCAGCCATTACTGGCACTTACACAGGGGACATATTAGGGACAGTCCAAATCTCTGACAGCAGCTGGACCACCACATTCCTAATTTATGTCTCCCTGCCTCTCTTTCCCCTGGTAACCAAAATTTGTTTTCTATATCTGTGAGTCTGTTTCTGCTTTGTACAATATATAGATTCATTTGTATCATTTTTTAAATTCCACATATAAGTAATATCATATAATATTTGTCTTTCTTTGTCTGATTCATTTTTTTTACTAGCATAATACTGTCTAGGTCCATCCATGTTGGAGAGCAAATGGCAATATGTCATTCTTCTTTATGGTTGAGTAAAATTCCATTATATATATGTGTGTGTATGTATATCTATATATCTGTATATCTATCTATCTATCTATCTATCTATCTATCTATCTATCTATCTATCTATATATATATACACACATGCCCACACATACCAAATCTTCTTAACTTATCATCTTTTAATGAGCCTTTGGGTTGTTTCCATGTCTTGGCAATTGTAAATAATGCTGCTAAAAACATTGGGGCAATATATCTTTTTGAATTAGAGTTTTTGTTTTTTCTGGATATATGCCCAGCAGTGGGATTGCTGGATCATATTGTAACTCTATTTTAGTTTATTTATGGAATCTCCATACTGTTTTACATAATGAATGCACTTGAAAAGAATGTGTTTTCTCAAACAGCTCATACAAATCAATAACAACAACAACAACCCAAACAAAAAATGGGCAGAAGACCTAAATAAACATTTCTCCAAGGAAGACATGCAAATGGCCAATAGGCACAAGAAAAGATGCTCAACGTTACTAATTATTAGAGAAATGCAAATCAAAACTACAATAAAGAGCAATCAAGATGGCAAAGTAGTAGGACATGAACCTCACCCTTGCCCACATCTACAACAAAAATACATCTACGTGTGGAATGATTCTCACAGAATATCTACTGAACGTTGGCAAAAGACCTCAGGCTGATGAAAGGGCAAGACAATCTCCATGTAACCAGGTAGGATAAAAGAAAAAAAAAGCAAAAAAGGAATCAAGAAGGGACCTGTGCCCCTAAGAGGGAGTTGTGAAAGAAGAAAGATTCCTGCACCCAGAGAAACCACCTCACTTGCAGGGAAATTGGCCAGGACAGAAGGGTAGCTTCAGAGGTTCAGAGCCTCAGAGGAGAATGCAGCAGCCAGTTTGCAGCAGCCAGAGAAGAAGGAGAACTGTACAGATGAGTCAGTGCTGTCGCCCTGTACTCCCCAGCCTGACACGCATGCCCACCAGTGCTGGCAGGGGCTGGATGCTGGAACTCGGGCTCCAGAGATCAGAACCAGGCAGAAGACTGGGGTTGGCTATGTGGAGACAGACTGGGGGAGGGAGGGCAGGAATCCAGTATGACCATGGCTGGAATGCAGAGGAAGCCTGAGCTGTCTTAAAGACCAGTTGCCATTGTTTGGGTGGGGTGCACAGGGGAGGGGCAGGATCTGGATGGTAGCTTTTTCCCTGTGTGCTCCCAGAGGGCAAGACACTGCCTGCATGGGCTCCAGGAGTGGTCACGAGCCTCCACCACCACCCACCTTGATGCCAGGTGTTGTCAAGAGCCCTCACTGACACCTTCCCAGACCCCAGGAGCAGTTGCAGGCCTCCACCCACTCCCTCCTCTGACAACTCCCTCCTGGAATACAGGAGTGATCTCGGGCCACCAATGACTCCCTCTTGGAAACAAAGAGTGGCTGTGGGCCCCTGCCAACTCCCTCCCTGACCCCAGGAGTAGTCAAGAGCTCCAGCTGCCTCCCTCATGCAACCCAGGAGTGGTTAAGAGCCACCACTGGTCACATCACATGTCCCAGGGGTGTATCTGAGCCATCCACTGCCACCGAGAACTCCAAGACCAGGCACCAGCAACCACATCTGCACACCCCCCATCAAGGGGATAAAGACCAGCACACAGTGAGGAAAGAGGCAACAGGTATCCATACTAAAAACAGCCCTCCCACCATATATATTAAACCCACATAAGCTACACAGGGATGACCCCACGTATAAAGAGCCCTCCAAGACCACAGTAGATAATTGTTTCTCCTAAACTCACAGAGTAAGAGAAATATAAGTAAAATGAAGAATCTCACCCAGTTAAAAGACCAAAAGCATTCTCCTAAAAGAAGAAACAACGAAGCAGACCTCTTCATTCTAATAGACACTGATTTCAGAAAGGAGATAATAAAAATACTTACTGAAGAAATTAAGAAAGTCTATCAACAGAAATGTAGAGTACTGTAAAAAGGAACTAAAAACTATAAAGAGGAACCAAGAAAAACTATAAAACTCATTTGCAGAGATGAAAGCTGAGCTAAAGGCAATGAATAGCAGAATGAATAATGGAGAAGAATGAATAAGTGACCTGGAAGATAGAATAATGAAAATCACCCAATCAGGACAGCAGACAGAAAGCCAAATGAAAAAAAATGAAAGCAATATAAGAGATCCATGGGATACTATAAAGCATGCCAACTTATTCATAATAGGGATTCCAGAAGGGGAGAAAAAAGAAAAGGAGATCAAAAAGGTATTTGAAGAAATTATGGCTGAAATCTTCCTAAACCTAATGAAGAAAACAGATATCCAGGTACAGGAAGCACAGAGGGTCGCAAAAAAGATAAACCAAAAGACATATAATAAAAATGGCAAAAGTTAAAGAGAGGATTCTAAACGCAACAAGAGAACAATAAAGAGTTAATTATAGGGGAACCCACATAAGGCTATCAGCTGATTTCTCTACAGAATCATTTCAGGTCAGAAGGGAGTAGCAAGAGATATTCAAAAAGTCCTGATAGGGAAAAATCTGAAACCTAGGATACTCTACCCAGCAAGATTATCATTTAGAATAGAAAGAGAGGTAAAGAATTTCTCAAACAAGCAAAAAATAAAAGAATATGCAAAATTAAAACTATCCTAAAGAAAATATTGAAAGGTCTTCTCTAAACAGTAAAGAAGTAAAAATCTATAGGAAAGAGAAAATCACAGTTGGAAAATATATCACATAACTAAGCCAGCACACAGATTACAAAAAATCAAAATGTTTTCTGTGAAAGTGATGATAACATGAAGATGTAAAAAAGGATATAAAAATTATTAAATGTGGGGGAGGAGAGTAAGAAAATGTAGATTTCAGGGCTTCCCTGGTGGCGCAGTGGTTGAGAGTCTGCCTGCCGATGCAGGGGACACGGGTTCATGCCCCGGTCTGGGAAGATCCCACGTGCCGCGGAGTGGCTGGGCCTGTGAGCCATGGTCGCTGAGCCTTCATGTCCGAAGCCTGTGCTCCGCAATGGGAGAGGTCACAACAGTGAGAGGCCCACGTACCACAAAAAAAAAAAAAAAAAAAGAAAATGTAGATTTCTTTTTCCCTAGAATATCTATGGGCTTATATGACTATGAGTCTAAAGCAAGTAGATCTAGGAAGCGGTTAATATACTTGAAAAACAGGGTAACCACAAAGAAAAATATAAAATAGATTTACAAAAAAAAAAAAAGAGAACTTAAGTATTATACAAAAGAAAATCATCAAGGCACAAAAGGAAAAAGAAAAAGAACAGGACAAAGAAGAAATATAAAATCAATAGGAAAACAAGGTTTAAAATGGCAATAAATATATATCTATTAATAATTACCCTAAATGTCAATGAACTAAATACTCCAATCACACAAAGTGGCAGACTGGATAAAAAAAACAAGAGCCTATGATATGCTGCCTACAAGAGACCCATTTTTAGTGCAAAGGACACATATAGATTGAAAGTGAAGGGAAGGAAAAAGATATTTAATGCAAATGGAAATGACAAGAAAGTGGAGGTGCCAATACTCATAGAAGACAAAGTAGACTTTAAAACAAGGTCATAAAGAAAGATAAAGAAGGACATTATATAATGATAAAAGGATCAATACAGGAAGAGGATTTTACACTTGTCAACATAAGTGTACCTAATATAGGAGCACCCAAATACATAAAACAAATAATAACAGACATAAAAGGAGAAACTGACAGGGATAAAATAATAGTAGGAGACTTTAACACCCCACTGACATCAATGGACAGATCTTTCAGGCAAAGAATCAATAAGGCAACAGAGATACTAGGTGATACAAAAGAAAAGTTAAACTTGATATTTTCAAGATATTACAACCAAAAAACCCAGAATACACATTATTTTAATGTGCACATGGAACATTCTCTAGAATTGACCACATACTTGGGCACAAAGGAAGCCTCAACAAATTTAAGAGTACAGAAATTATCCCAAGCAGCTTTTCTGACCACAGCAGCATGAAACTAGAAATTAACCAAAGAAAAAGAAATGAGGAAAAAAAATGATTACATGGAGACTAAACAACTTGTTACTAAAAAACCAATGGGTCAGCGATGAAATCAAAGAGGAAATTAAAAAATACATTGAGACAAATGACAATGAAAACACAATCATACAAAATCTATGGGATTCAGCAAAAGCAGCTATTAAAGGGAAGTTCATAGCAATACAGGCCTTCCTCAAAAACAAGAAAAATCTCAAATAAACAACCTAATCTACTGCTTAAAAGAATTAGAAAAAGAAGAACAAACAAAATCTAAAGTCAGCAGAAGGAAAGAAATAAAGATCAGAGAGGAAATAAATAAAATAGAGATTTAAAAAACAATAGAAAAATTCAATAAAACCAACAGTTGTTTCTCTGAAAGGATAAGCAAGATTGATAAACTTGCAGCCAGGCTTACAAAGAAGAAAAGAGAGAGAACACAAACAAAATAAGAAATGAAAAAGGAGACAAAACAACTGATACCACAAAAAACCATAAGGGAATGCTCTGAACAATTATATGCCAACCAATTCCACAACCTAGAAGAAATGGACAAGTTTCTAGAAACATGCAACCCACTAAAATTGAATCAAGAATCAATTTCTTCCTTTATGTTTGTTAATATTTGCTTTATATATTTAGCTGCTCTTGTATAGGGTACATATATAGTAACAAGTGTAATAGCTTCTTCTTGTATTGATCTCCTTATTTTTATTTATTTTTATTGGATTTATTTTATTTTATTGCTTTACAATGTTGTGTTAGTTTCTGCTGTAAAATGAAGTGAGTCAGCTATATGTATGCATATATTCCCTCCCTCCTGGACCTTCCTCCAACCCCCCACCCCCAGTTCCACCATCTAGGTCATCACAGAGCACCAAACTGAGCTCCCTGAGCTATAGAGCAAGTTCCCACTAGCTATGTATTTTACACATGGTAGTGTATATATATCAATCCTAATCTCCCAATTCACCCCATGCTCCCCTTCCCCGTCTGTGTCCACGTGTCCATTCTCTACCTCTACATCTCTATTCCTGTCCTATAAATAGGTTCTTCTGTACCATTTTTCTAGATTCCACATATATGCGTTAATATACAATATTTTTTTTTCTCTTTCTGACTTACTTCACTCTGTATGATAGACTCTAGGTCCATCCATATCTCTACATATGACCCAATTTTGTTCTTTTTATGGCTGTGTAATATTCCATTGTATATATGTACCACATCTTCTTTTTCCATTCATCTGTTTTTGGACATTTAGGTTGTTTCCAAGTCCTGGCTATTGTAAATAGTGCTGCAAAAATCACTGGGAAAATTATGGTTTTCTCAGGTTATATGCCCAGTAGTGGGACTCCTGGGTCATATGGTAGTTCTATTTTTGTTTTTTCAGAAACTCCATACTGTTCTCCACCATGGCTGTATCAATTTACATTCCCACCAACAGTGCAAGAGGGTTCCTTTTTCTCCACACCCTCTCCAGGATTTATTGTTTCTAGATTTTTTTATGATGACCATTCTGAATGGTGTGAGGTGATACCACATTGTAGTTTTGATTTGCATTTCTCTAATAATTAGTGATGTTGAGCATCTGTTCATGTGTTTGTTGGCCATCTGTATGTCTTCTATGGAGAAATGTTTATTTAGGTCTTCCACCATTTTTTTATTTGGTTGTTTGTTTTCTTCATATTGAGCTCCATGAGCTGCTTGTATATTTTGGAGATCAACATTTTGTCCACTTCTTCGTTTGAAAATATTTTCTCCCATCCTGAGGGTTTTCTTTTCATCTTGTTTATTGTTTCCTTTGCTGTGCAAAAGCTTTTAAGTTTAATTAGGTCACATTTGTTCATTTTGATTTTATTTTCATTTCTCTAAGAGGTGGGTCAAAAAAGATCTTACTGGGGTTTATGTCAGAGAGTGTTTTTCCTATGTTTTCCTCTAAGAGTTTTATAGTGTCCAGTCTTACATTTAGGTCTATATTTCATTCTGAGTTTATTTTCGTGTATAGTCTTATGTAGTGTTCAAATTTCATTCTTTTACATGTAGCTGTCCAGTTTTCCCAGCACCACTTATTGAAGAAGCTGTCTTTTATCCATTGTATATTCTTGCCTGCTTATTCATAGATTAGGTAACCATAGGTGCATGTGTTTATCCCTGGGCTTTCTATCCTGTACCCTTGATATACATTTCTGTTTTTGTGCCAGTGCCATACTGTCGACTACTATAGCTTTGTAGTATAGTCTGAAGTCAGGGATTCTGATTTCTCCAGCTCCGTATATCTTTCTCAAGATTGCTTTTGCTATTCGAGATCTATTGTGCTTCCATACAAATTGTAAAATTTGTCGTTCTAATTCTGTGAAAACTGCAATTGGTAATTTGATAAGGGTTGCATAGAATCTGTAGATTGCTTTGGATAGTATAGTCATTTTCTCAATATTGATTCTTCCAATGCAAGAACATAGTATATTTCTCCATCTGTTTGTGCCATCTTTGATTTCTTTCATCAGTGTTTTATTGTTTTCTGCATACAGGTCTTTTTGCCTCCTTAAGCAGGTTTATTCCTAGGTATTTTATTCTTTTTGTTGCACTGGTAAATTGGAGTGTTTCCTTAATTTCGTGTTCTGATTTTTCATTGTTAGCGTATAGGAATCTAGAGATTTTTGTGCATTAGTTTTGTATCCTGCTACTTTACCAAGTTCATTGATGAGCTCTATTAGTTTACTGGTGGCATCTTTAGTATTTTCTATATATAGTATCATGTCATCTGCAAATTGTGATAGTTTTACTTCATATCATCCAATTTGGATTCCTTTTATTCTTTTTCTGCTCAATTTTGTTTTTCTTCTCAAAGAACCCTTTCCTTCTACTAACTTTGGGTTTTGATTTATTTTTTTTTCTCTAGTTGCTTTGGGTGTAAGTTTAGAATTTTTGTTTGAGATTTTTCTTGTTTCTTAAGGAGAGATTGAATTGCTATAAACTTCCCTCTTAGAACTGCTTCTACTACATCCCATAGGTTTTGGGTTGTTGTGTTTTCATTGTCATTCGTTTCTATGTATTTTTTGATTTCCTCTTTGATTTCTTCAGTGATCTCTTGTTTATTTAGCAGTGCACTGTTTAGCCTCCATATGTTTTCGAGTTTTTCTTTTTTTTTTTTTTACAGTTTATTTCCCTGTAATTGATATCTAGTCTCATAGTGTTGTGGTCAGAACAGATGCTTGATATGACTTCAGTTTTCTTAAATTTACCAAAGCTTGATTTGTGACCCAGATGTGATCTATCCCAGAGAATGTTCCATGTGCATTTGAGAAGAAAGTGTAGTCTGCTGCTTTTGGGTGGAATGTTTTATAAATATCAATTAAATCTATCTGGTCTAATGTGTCATTTGAAGTTTGTGTTTCCTTATTTATTTTCTTTCTGGATGATCTGTCCATTTGGTGTAAGTGGTTGTTAAAGTCCCCCACTATTACTGTGTTATTGTTGATTTCCCATTTTCGGCTATTACCATTTGCTTATATATTGAGGTGCTCCTATCTTTGGTGCATACATATTTATAATTGTTATATCTTCTTCTTGGATTGATCCCTTGATGGGGGTGGTGTAGTATCCTTCCTTATCTCTTATAACAGTCTTTATTTTAAAGTGTATTTTATCTGACATGAGTATTGTTACTCCAGCTTTCTTTTGATTTCCATTTTCATGGAATACATTTTTTCATCCCCTCACTTTCATTTTGTATGTGTCCTTAGGTCTGAAGTGAGTCTTTTGTAGACTGCATATATTCAGGTCTTGTTTTTGTATCCATTCATCCAGTCTGTGTCTTTTGGTTGAAACATTTAATCATTTACATTCAGGGTAATTATTGATATGTATGTTCCTATTACCAGTTTCTTAACTGTTTTGGGTTTGTTATTGTAGGTCTTTTTCTTCTCTTGTGTTTTCCACTTAGAGAAGTTCCTTTAGCATTTGTTGTAAAGCTGGTTTGGTGGTGCTGAATTCTCTTAGCTTTTGCTAGCCTGTAAAGTTTTTGATTTCTTTGTTGAATCTGAATGAGATCCTAGCTGGGTAGAGTAATTTGGTTGTAAGTTTTTCCCTTTCATCGGTTTAAATATATCCTGCCACTCCCTTCTGGTCTGCAGAGTTTCTGCTGAAAAATCAGCTGATAAACTGGGGATTTCCCTGTATGTTATTTGTTGTTTTTCCCTTGCTGCTTTTAATATTTTTTCTTGGAATTTAATTTTTGTTAGTTTGATTGTGTTGTTTGGCATGTTTATTCTAGGATTTATCCTGTATGGGATTCTCTGTGCTTCCTGCACTTGGGTGGCTATTTCCTTTCTCATGTCAGGCAATTTTTTGACTATAATCTCTTCAAATATTTTCTCAGACCACTTCTCTTTCTCTTCTTCCTCTGGGACCCCTATAATTTGAATGTTGGTGCATTTAATGTTGTCCCAGTGGTCTCTGAGATGGTCCTCAATTCTTTTCATTCTTTTTTCTTTTTATTCTGCTCCTCAGCAATTATTTCCACCATTCTATCTTCCAGCTCACTTATTTGTTCTTCTGCCTCAACATTCTGCTATTGATTCATTCTAGTGTATTTTTCATTTCAGTTATTGTGTTGTTCACCACTGGTTGTTCTTTACTTCTTCTAGGTCTATGTTAAACATTTCTTGTATTTCCTAATTCATGCCTCCACTCTATTACTGACATTTTTGATCATCTTTATTATCATTATTCTGAATTCTTTTTCAGGTAAGTTGCCTATTTCCTCTTCATTTATTTGGTCTTGAAGGTTTTTGCCTTGCTCCTTCATCTGTAACACATTTTTTGTCATCTCATTTCTTGAATAGGTGGGATTGTGTTCCTGTCTTACTGGTTGTTTGGCCTGAGGCTTCCAGCACTGGAGTTTGCAGACAGTTGGGTAGAGCCAGAGCTTGGTGCCAAGATGATTTTCTCTGGGAGACTTCACTCCGATGAATATTCCCTGGGGTCTGAGGTTTTCTGTTAGTCCAGTGGTTTGGACTTGGTGCTCCCACTACAGGAGCTCAGGCCCTACTCCCAGCTGGTGAACCAAGATCCCAGAAGCTATACAGCTTGCCAAAAAAAAAAAGAGAAAAAGGAGCAGTAAAATAACAAAGAGTAAAAAAATAATAATAAAATTAGAAAAATAGAAAATATATTAGAAAAAATATAAATGAAAGAACAACAAGGTAAAACAGAACCACAATGACAAAAACTAGCTAAATAAATAAGGCCAGAAAAGGTCTTGGCTTTGGTGGGGCTGATCTTAGGTGAGGGTGGGGCTTAGCGCGGGGGCAGGCCCTTTGCTCAGGACCCACACATCCAGAAAAGGCCCTTGGGTGGTAGCAGGCTAGACTTAGGCTCAGTGCAGCTGGTAGGGGACTCAGAGGGTGGAGGATCTGCCAGAACCTCAGCAGGCTTCCTGGGATCAAATCTGTGGCAGAAACTCTGGCTGCATTCCCTCTCCCTTCCCCTGTTGATCCCTTCGTGGTGAGTGTGCCCTTCCAGGCATGGGAACCTCTCGTCTCCCCCAGATGCCCCTCAGGGGCACCAGTCCTGTCCTGCCTCCACTTTTCCACTGCCCCTTGCTTTCCCCCAAGTCCTATCTGGTGACTCAGGGGTTCCTCCCGTCACCTTAGGTGTCCAAGGTCTCCCACCAGTGCCTGGTAGGTGCCCTAGTTGTGAGGAAACGTGAACTCTGTGTCCTCCTGCTGCACAATCTTGACTCCATCCTCCCATTTATGCCCTTCTTTATCTTTTGTTATAGCCTTTCCTTTAAAGTCTATTTTGTCTAATAAGAGTATTGTTGCCCCCACTTTCTTGTCATTTCTGTTCTCATGAAATATTTTTAACCATTTACTCATTTTGGTCTGTGTGTGTCTTACCTGAAGTGAGTCTTCTGTAGGTAGCACATAGATGGGTTTTGTTTTTTTATCCAATCTGCCACTCTATATCTTTTGATTGGAACATTTAGTCCATTGACATTTAACATAATTATTGAAGGGAGGGGGATCAGGATTGTTGAGTACGAAGATGTGGAGTTTACCTCCCCCCACAGATTCATCAGACATATATCTACATATGGAACAATTCTTATGGAAAACTAACTGGAAACTGGCAGGACTCAACAGCTTCATAGGGGAATTCTACCAATCATATAAAGAAGAACTAATAACCATCCATCTCAAACTATTCCAAAAAATTGAAGAGGAGTGTATACTCCTAAGTTCACTCTACAATGACACAATTATGCAATAAAAAAAGAAAATAACAGGTCAATATTGCTGGTGAATATAGATGGAAAACTCCTCAATGAAATTTTAGCAAACTGAATTCAACAATAAATTTAAAGGATGATATACCATAATCAAGTGGAATTTATTCCAGGGATGCAAGGATGGTTCAACATATACATATCAATCAATGTGACACACCACATTAACAAAAAGTAAGGATAAAAATCATATGATCATTTCAATAGTCACAGAAAAACCTTTTGATAAAATTCAACATCCATTCATGATTAAAAAAACCTCTTATCAAAGTTTATTCAAAGGGAATATATCTTAACATTTTAAAGGTCATTTATGACAGAGTCATAGCTAACACCATACTCAATGGTAAAAAGCTGAAAGGCTTTCCTCTAAAATCAGGAACAAGACGAGAATCCCCACTTTTGCCACTTCTATTTAACATAATATTGGAAGTTCTCTCCACAGCAATTAGGCAAGAAAAAGAAATAAAGTGCATCCAGTTTGGAAGGGAAGAATTAAAACTGTCAGTATTTGCAGATGTCATCATATTATATTTAGGAAACCATAAAATCTCCATTAAAAAACTATTAGAACCAATAAATGTATTCAGCAAGGGTGCAGGATATAAGACTAATATAAGTAAATTTGCTGTTTTTATATCCACTAATAATAAGCTAGCAGAAAGATAACCTTTTTAAAAATCCTGCTTAAAATTGCATCAAAAGAAAGAAATACCTGGTTATAAACTTAACCAAAGAGGTGAAAGACCTATACTCTGAAAACTGTAAAACACTGATAAAGAAAATTGAAGATTATCCCAAGAAATGGAAAGATAGCCCATGATCTTTGATTGGAAGAATTTATATTGTTAAAATGGCGATACTACCCAAAGCAATCAACAGATTTAATGCTATCCCTATCCAAATACACATGACATATCCTATAGGACTAGAACAAATAATCCTAAAACTTGTATGGAACCAAAAAGATCCAGCATTGCTGAAGCAATCCTGAGAATAAAAAAGCAAAGCTGGAGTTATAACCCTTCCAGACTTCAGGTTACACTTCAAAGCTACAATAAACATCATGGTACTGACACAAAAATGGACACATCAGTGGAACAGAACAGAGAACCCAAAATAAACCTGTGGACATATGGTCAATTAATCTATGACAGAAGAGGCAAGAATGTCTATTCTACAATCTCTCTTCAATAAGTCGTACTGGGAAAACTGGACAGCTACAAATAAGTCAATGAAATTAGAATATTCCCTCACACCAAAATCTTAAAATGGATTATAGAACTAAATGTAAGACTGAAAACCATAAAACTCCTAGAAGATAACATAAGCAGAGCATTCTTTGACATAAATTGTAGTAATATTTTGGATGGATCTGTCTTCTAAAGCACAAGAAATAAAAGAAAAATAAACAGATGGGAACTAATTAAAGTTAAAAGCTTTTGTACAGCAAAGGAAACCAGCAACAAAAGGAAAATAGTAATACAACCTACTGAATTGGAGAAAATATTTGCAAATGATATGACCAATAACGGGTTAATATTCAAAATATAAACAGATCATACAACTAAATATACAAAAATTAAAAATGGACTAAATACACGAACAGACATTTTTCTAAAGAAGACATACAGATGGTCAACAGACACATGAAAAGATGCTCAACATTGCTATTTATTAGAGAGATCTAAGTAAAAACCACAATGAGATATGTCCTCACACTTGTCTGAATGGTTATCATTGGAAAGTCTACAAATAACAAATGTTGGTGAGAATGTGGAGAGAACAGAACCCTAGTACACTGTTGATGGGATTGTAAATGATGCAGCCACTATGGAGAACAGTATGGGGGGTCCTTAATAAACAAAAAATAGAGTTACCATATGATCCAGCAGTGTCACTCCTGGGTATACATCTGAATGAAACAAAAGCACTAATTCTAAAAGATATATGTACCCTAATCTTCACAGCAACATCACTTACAATAGCCAGAATACGGAAACAATTATTCAGCCATAGAAAAATATAAAATTCTGCCATTTGTAATAACGTGAATGGACCTAGAGAGTATTATGCATAGTGAAATAAGTCAGGCAGAGAAAGAAAAGTACAGTATGCTATCACTTTTATGTGGAATCTAAAAAAGAAAACAAATGAATGAATGTAACAAAAAAGAAAGAGACTCACGTATATAGAAAGAAAAATAGTGGTTACCAGGGGGAGAGGGATGGGGAAGGGCCAAGACAGGGATATGGGATTGAGAGGTACAAACTACTATTTATAAAATAAATAAGCAACAAATATATATTGTACAGCAGGAAAATGTAAAGACCTCCCTCAACAAAGTTGCCTTGGAAAAAATGCTGATTCTTTTGAGGACCACCTCCCCACCCCCCCCCCGCCGATCCATAACTAAAGTCCCAGCAGGCCCCTAAAAGTGAGGTACAAAATATATCCTATGAGGATGTGCACTTTACTCCAAAGAACTACTTGAGTTTTCTAATTTATAGATAGAAATCTGGGGAACATATGTGGGCATGGATATTTAAACTTTCCACACTTAATGTTGCATCCTGGGGAGTTAGAAAGGGCTCAAACAATTTGTTTTGTTGATTGGCTGAAACATGAACCCAAAGTAGGACCATAGTGATGAGTTAGAAATGCCAGGCCTGCCTTTGTAAAGGAAGAGATTCAAAGGTTCAGGAAGATCAGAATGTTAAAATGGGCTTGTCATTTAAGACATACTTGCCCACCCTAAGAAAATCTAGAAGGCGTAACTTTCACCGACTATAAGATATAAATTTGTGAAGGGAGCCCCAGCACCTAGTATAAACTATGGGATTGCTCTTTTCCTCAGGACGGATCTTACAGTGGTAACTGAGGACACTGAATTGGGAAACCTAAGTGCAATGGAATTGGAGCCCTGGGTGATGGAGGCTCAACCACCAAGGCAAGGTGGGCATGGTTACTGTGAGGGACAACAGAGTTAAAGCAGCACTCAGAATAGTCTGAATAGAGCTATGGCATTGGTTAGTTGATTATGGCCTTTTTAGAAATGAAATAGACAAGAAGCCTACTAACATCTTCCTTGATCTATATAAGCAGAAAAGTTCTAGTTCAAGTGAACCCAAGTCTAACCTGAATCATAAAAACACAGTCACGGCCCCTCAATCAATTCCTAGACTTGAGCCACTTTACAGACTTGGAATGCCTTGAATGAAGAGGAGGCCAGACCACCTTGAGGAAGAGTTCTGGAACACTGCCAACATTTATACTGTTGCTCTTTCTCTAGTCTTCCCTAAATAGACCTGTAGCTTTTTACCAGGGTAACTGTACTTTGGGGTAAAGGAAATAGACCTTTTAGAGACTACTAGACACTGGCTTTGAACTGACATTGATTCCAAGGGACTCAAAACATCACTGTGGTCTGCTAGTAGGGACTTCTGGAGGCCAGGTGATCAGTGGAGTTTTAGTTCATGTCCATCTCAAAGTGGGTCAAGTGGGTGCTTGAACCCATCCTGTAGTTATTTCTCCAGTTCCACAATGCATAATTGGGCTAGACATAATTAACAGCTGACAGAATCTCCAACTGGTTTCATGACCTGTGGAGTGAGTCTATTATGGTAGGAAAGGCCAAGTGGAATCCATTAGAACTGCTTCTATCTTGGAAAACAGTAAACCAAAAGCAGCACTGCACCCATTGTGGGATTGCAGAGATTAGTACCACAATCCAGGACTTGAAAGATATGGGGGTGGTTATTCCACCCACACTCCCATTCAATTTGCCTATTTGGCCTGTGCAGAAGACAGATGAGTTTTTGGATAATGACAGTGGATTGTCATAAACTTAACCAGGTGGTGACTCCAATTGCAGCTGCTTTACCAAATATGGTTTAACTACTTGAGCAAATTAGCACATTTCCTGGTACCTGATATTGAGCTGGTAACTTATTTTTTCTCTTTACCTGTCCATAAGGACCACTAGAAGCAGTTTTCACTGGTAAGGCCCAAACTACTAATTCACTGTCCTACCTCAGGGGTATATCAATGTTCTAGCCCTACATCATAACTTAGTTCTCAGTGAACTTGATCACCTTTCCCTCCCACAAGGAATCACACTTGTCAATTACACTGATGACATTAAACTGATTGGACCTAGTGAGCAAGAAGTAGCAACTACTCTAGACTTATTGGTAAGACATTTGTGTGTGAGAGGTTGAGAAATAAATCTGACAAAAATTAAGGGATCTTATACTTCAGTGAAGTTTCTAGGGTCCAGTGGTGTGGGCATGTTGAGATATCCTTTTTAAGGTAAAGGATGAGTTGTTACATCTGGCCCTCTTAATATCTCAAAAGGTACAATGCCTAGTGTGCCTCTTTGGATTTTGGAGGCAACATTTTCTTCATTTCGGGTGTTACTTAAGCCCATTTACCAGGGGATTTGAAAAAGCTTTTGAGTGGGTCCCAGAATAAGAGAAGGCTCTGCAACAGATCCAGGCTACCATAAAAGCTGCTCCACCACTTGGGCCACGTGATCCAGTAGATCCAGTGGTGTCAGTGGGAGATAGGGATGCTGTTTGGAGTCCCTATAGGTTAATTGCAGCATGGGCTCTTAGTATTTTAGAGCAAAGCCTTGCCATCACGCACAGATAATCTCCTTTCGAGAAACAACCCTTGGATTACTACTGGGCCTTAGTGGAGACTGAACACTAAGCATGGACCAAGTTACCATGTGACTTGAGCTGCCCTTTATGAACTGGGTATTATCTGACCTAACAAGCCATAAAGTGGGATGAGCTCTATCATCAACTGGAAGCGGTTTATAATGACTAGAGCTGAGCAGGCCCTGAAGGCACAATCAAGTTACATGAAGAAGTGACCCAAATGCCCATGATCTCCCCTCCTGCTACTCTGCCTTCTCACCCCCAGCCTGCACCTACGACCTCATGGGGAGCTCCCTATAATCAGTCAGTATAGGAAGAGAAGACTAGGGCCTTGTTTACAGATGGGTCTGCATGGTATGCAGGCACCACTTGAAAGTGGACAGCTGCAACACTGCTGCCCCTCTCTGGGGTATCCCTGAAGGATGGTGGGAAAGAGAAATCCTCCCAGTGAGAAGAATTTGAGCAGAGCACCTGACTGTTTAATTTACTTGGAAGGAGAAATGGTTAGACATGTGATTATACACCAATTCATGGGCTATAGCTAATGGTTCGGTTGGATGATCAGGGCTTTGGAAGAAACATCATTGGGAAATTAGTTACAGAAAATTTTGGGAAGAGGTATGTGGATAGGTCTCTCTGAATGGGTAAAAAACATGAACATATTTGTGTTCAAGGAGAATGTTCATCAAAGTGTGACCTCAGCTGGGGAGGATTTTAATAGTCAAGAGGATAAGATGACACATTCTATGGACACCAGCCAGCCTCTCTCCCCAGCCACGCTGTCATCACCCAAAGAGCTCATGGACAAAGTGGCCATGGTGGCAGGGATAGAGGTGATACATGGGCTCAGCCACATGGACTTCCACTCACCCAGGCTGACCTGGCTACAGGCACTGCTGAGTGCCCAACCTGCCAGATGAAGAGACCGAGTGTCCATATGGCACCATTCCCTGGGGTTATCAGCCAGCTACCTGGTAGCAAGTTGATTACACTGGACAGCTTCCATCATGAAGGGGCAACACCTTTTTTTTTTTTTTTTTTTTTTTTTTTTACTGGCATAGACTCTTACTCTGGATACAGATTTGCCTTCCTTGCATGCAGTGTTTCTGCCAAAACTACCTTTCGTGGACTTACAGAATGCTTTATCTACTGTCACATATTCCACATAGCATTTCTTCTGACCAAGGAGCTCACTTCTCAGCAAATGTACTGGACCTAAGCTTACAGAACTCATTGGTTTTACTATATCTCCCACCATCCTCGAAGCAGTTGATTTGATAGAATAGTGGAATGACTTTTTTTTTCTTTGAGTATAGTTGATTTACAATGTTGTGTTAGCTTCACATGTACAGCAAAGTGAATCAGTTATACATATGCATATATCCACTCATTTTTAGATTCTTTTCCCATATAGGTCATTACAGAATATTGAGTAGAGATCCCTGAGCTATACAGTAGCTCCTTATTAATTATCTATTTTGTATATAGTAGTGTGTATATGTCAATCCTAATTTCCCAATTTATCCCTCCCCCCACTTTCGCCCTGGTAACTGTAAGTTTGTTTTCTACATCTGTGACAATATTTCTGTTTTGTAAATAAGTTCATTTGTACCATTGTTTTTAGATTCCACATATAAGTGATATCATATGATATTTGTCTTTCTCTGTCTGACTCACTTCACTCAGTATGACAGTCTCTAAGTCCATCTATGTTGCTGCAAATGACATTATTTAATTCTTTTTTATGGATGAATAATACTTCATTGTATATATGTACCACATCTTCTTTATCTGGAAAGAACTTTTGAAGACTCAGTTACAATTCCAGCTTGATGGCAATAACTTGCAGACCTGGGACAACTTTTCCCAGAAGGCTGTGTTCTTTCTGAACCAGTTTCCAATATATGGTGCTGTTTCTCTTATAACTAGCATTTGTGGATTCAGGAAAAAAGGGGTGGAAATGGGAGTAGCACCACTCACTGTTACCTCTAGTGACCCACTAGCAAGATTGTTGCTTCATGTTCCCATGACCTTATACTCCGCTGGTCTAGAAGTCTTAGTTCCAGAGGGAGGAATGTTTCCACCAGGAGACATAAAGTTAAGACTGCCACTTGGCTACTTGGGGCTCCTCAGGCCTCTGAATCTATAGGCAAAGAAGGCAGTTACTCTGCTGGCTGAGGTGACTGATCCTGACTACCAAGGGGATATTGGATGATTACTCCAAAAGTAGGTGAAGAAGAGCATGTCTAGAATACAAGAGATACTTTAGGGAACCCCTTAATGTTACCATGCTCTGTGGTTAATTTAATGTCAATGGAAAGCTACAACAGTCCAATCCTGGCAGTACTACTAATGGCCCAGACTCTTCAGGAATGAAGGATTTAGTTACCCCATCAGGTAAATAACCATGACCAGCTGAGGGGCTTGTTGAAGGTAAAAGGAATACAGAATAGATAGTGGGAAAAGGTAGTTATACATACCAGCTATGACCAGGTATAAAAATGACTATAATTGTCATGAATATTTTCTTATTTTATCATGAATAAAGATCAGTTCCTTTCTAATGGGAGGGAGGCCAATACCATCAATCAACTCTGGCTGATAAAAACATGAGGAAAGAAAGAGGGAGTAAAGATGGTGGAGGAGTAGGAGTACATGGAGTTCATCTCTTTACATGGATTCATCAAGAATACATCTACAGATGCAACAATTCTCACAGAACACTGGCTGAACACTAGCAGAAGACCTTGGACACTGGAAAGGAATATAAAGATCCCTACATAACTGGGTAGGATGAAAAAAAGGGAAAGGCAATAGTCAAGGCCAGGAAGTGTAGAGAGAAAGTGGGACTGGACACCTGGTGGTGGGGGCGGTGGGGATCTGAAGCAGAGGAGAGATTCTTGAATGCAGGGAAACTCCCCCTCTGACAGGGATATCAATTGGGACAGAAGAGAAGCATTTGAGGCTGTCGGAAGAGGGTGAAGCAGCCAGTCTGTGGCAGACGGGACAGAGTGAGAACTACACATATGGTCTGTACTGCAGCCCTACTTGTCCCAGACCGGGATGTGTGTTCACAGGTGTGCAAGGCGGCTGGGAGCTGGAGCGTGGGGCTTGGAGAATAGGCCTGGGGTGAGAACAGCTGTTGGCTGTGGGGAGATGGACTGGGGGGACAGGAGGGAGGAAATCAGTAGCAGGGAATGCCTATGGAGAAAGACAAGACTGCCATGGAAGCAGGGTGCTACTGCTGAGTCATGCACAGAGGGAGGAGCCACTATTGTAGCCTCTCTCTCTCCACACAGGCTGGCGCCTGCTGATGAACAATAAAAGAAACCTTCTCAGGGCTGGCCCTCAGGCACCAGCCACCAAGCAATAGAAAAAGCCCTCTCAGGGCTGGCCCTTGAGCGCATCCTGCCAGGTGCCAGAGGAAAGTCCAGCCAGGGCTGGCCCTAATGTGCCTTACACCAGATGCCAGAAAAGGCCCTCACTAGGGCCATATCTCTTGTGCCTGTGGCCACCATCTTCCCTCCACATTTGGCATCACCAGGGCTCCCATGATCCAAACAGTCATACCACCTCTGTGCCCTATCCTCACAGGGGCAGACCCAAGAGCTCCAAGGTAGCCTCAGGACCAGACTCCTGTGGGTGGACCACATACAGAAGTGGGGATAAACCAAAGCTGAACCCCAGGGATGGGGCGAATAAGGAAGAGGAGTGAAAATCTTTCCATCGGCTGAACAAGCTGCAGATTAAGTCCCTATGATTGGATAAGTAGACCCTGTGTCTATGGAATATCTGAGTAGACAATGAGTGTTCCCACAAATGAAAATGGTCTATCTCTGGCAGCTGTGGACTTTGGGGGCAGCACACGTAGGAATTGGGCCAGATCAGAGTCTGAGTGGTCCCCACAGGGCCCACAGCAGGTACAAAGACTAGCTCAAAGGCAGAGGAGGGACTCTTGGGGAGGTGGAGGTGGGCTGTGGCTCATGGCCTGTGCAAGGACACTTACAGCTGAGACCACAGGGAACCATAATTGTTACTATTATTTTTAATATGTTTTGATTCATTCTGTTGTTTGTTCTGGCTTTTCTTTTCTTTTGTATTTTTTTTCATTTAGTCTTTTGGGATCTTTGTGTTTTATAATATATTGCTTATTTTTTATTCTATTTTTTTAATATTTCTATTTTTACTTGGCTTTTCTGTTGTTCTGTGTTCTTTTCCCTTATTTTTCCTTCTTCTTTTTCTTTAATATATTTTTAATTTTTTTATATTTCCATTTCTACTTTGCTTTTCTGTTGTTCTGTGGGTTTCCCCTCTTATAAAAAATCATTTTTATCTGTTTGTTCTGTTTCTTTTCTTTATTCATCAGTTGGCACACTGCTTTAGTTTTGTTTTTAGGTTTTGTGTTTTTGCTCATTTTGATTCTTATTGATTGTGTCTTTGGGTTCTTCTGTTTGTCTGGATGTGCTCTTGCTTTTTCTTTTATTTGGTTCTGTTTTTGTTTCTTTTGCATATGTGTGTGTTTCCTCATTTCTGTTTTTGTTTGATTTTGATTTTACCATTTGTCTGGAGTATTGTTAGTTTTTATTTTCTTCTTCTTTAATATATTTTAATTTTATTTTTTATATTTCTATTTCTATGTTGCTTTCTGATGTTCTGTCTTCTTTCCCCATTTTCTTTTACTTTTCTTTTTTTGGTATCATTTTTGTCTGTTTGTTTTGTTTCTTTGCTTCCTTCTTTACTTGGCACTCTACTTGGTTTTGTTTTTGTGTTTTTGTTAGTTTTCTTTTTAATTGTTTGATTTTGTCCTTTGGTTCTTTTGTTTGTCTGGTGGTTCTCTTGCTTTTTGTTTAATTTAATTCTGTTTTTGTTTCTTTTGTGTCAGTGCATGTTTCCTTGTTTCTGTTTTGTTTGCTTGATTTTACTTTTTACCATTTGTCTGGGGTTTTATTAATCTTTTTTTTTAATCCCCTTTATTGTGAGGATGAGTGACTTGCAGGGTCTTAGTTCCTTGACTGGAAGTGAGGCCTGAGGCTCTGGGGTGGGAGCAGTGAGTCCAGGACTCTGGAGCACTAGAGAATTCCTGGCCCCAGGGAAGGTTAATTGCTGAGCACTCTCATGGAGGCCTCTATCTGAATCCAAGACTGGGCTCCACCCAACAGCCTGCAACTCCCAGTGCTGGATGCCTAACACCAAACAACAAACAAGACAGGAACACAAATCCACACATCTACACACAGACTACTTAAAGTAATACTGAGCTCACAGACACCACAAAACACACCACCTGATATGGCCCTGCTCATCACAGGGAAAAGACTCAGATCCACTCACCAGAAAGCAGTCCCTCCCATCAGGAAGCCTATGCAAACCACTGGACCAACCTCACCACCAGGGGCATAAAACAGAAGCAAGAGGAACTAGAACCCTTCAGTCTAGGGAAAGGAGACCTCAAATACTGTAAATTAGAAAAAATGTGAAGACAGAGAAATATCTTGTAGACAAAGGAACAAGATAAAAACCCACAAGACCAAATAAATGAAGAAGAAATAAGCAAGCTACCTGAAAAAGAATTCAGAGTAATGCTAGTAAACATGATACAAAATCTCAGAAACAGAATGGAGAAAATACAAGAAACATTTCACAAGGACCTAGAAGAAGTAAAGAGCAAACAAAGAGTAATGAACAACACAATAACTGAAATTAAGAATACTCTACAAGGAATAGCAGAATAACTGAGGCAGAAGAATGGATTAGTGAGCTGGAAGAGAGAACAGTGGAAAAAGTTGCTGCAGAGCAGAATAAAGTAAAAAGAATTAAAATAATTGAGGACAGTCTCAGAGACCTCTGGGACAGCATTAAGCACACCAACATTCAAATTATAGGTGTCCCAGAAAAAGAAGAAAAAAAGTAAGGGTCTGAGAAAATATTTGAAGAGATTATAGTCAAAAACTTCACCAACATGGGAAAGGCAATAGTCAAGGCCAGGAAGTGTAGAGAGTCCCATACAGGATAAACCAAGGAGAAACAGACTGAAACATATTAATCAAACTAACAAAAATTAAACACAAAGAAAAAATGTTAAAATCAGCAAGGGCAAAGCAACAAACAGCACAAAAGGGAATACACATTAGGTTAACAGTTGACGTTACAGCAGAAAATACAGGATAGAAGGGAGTGGAAGACATATTTAAAGTGATGAAAGAGAAAAACCTACAACTAAGATGATGCTACCCGGCAAAGATCTCATTCAGATTCAATGAAGAAAACAAAAGCTTTACAGACAAGCAAAAGCTAAGAGAATTCAGCACCATAAAACCAGCTTTACAACAAATGCTAAAGGAACTTCTCTAGGCAGGAAACACAAGAGAAGGGAAAGACCTACAAAAACTAACCAAAAACAATTGAGAAAATGGTAATAGGAAAATACATTTCAATAGGTACCTTAAATGTAAATGGATTAAAAAAGACACAGACTGGCTGAATGGATACAAAAACAAGACCCATATATATGCTGTCTACAAGTGACCCACTTCAGACTTAGGGACACATACAGACTGAATATGAGGGGATGGAGAAAAGATATTCCATGCAAATGGAAATCAGAAGAAAGCTGGAGTAGCAATATTCATATGAGATACAATAGACTTTAAGATAAAGACTATTACAAGGGACAAGGAAGGACAGTACATAATGATCAAGGGATCAGTCCAAGAAGAAGATATAACAATTGTACATATTTATACATCCAACATAGGAACATCTCAATAGATAAGGCAAATGCTAACAACCATAAAAGGGTAAACTGACAGTAACACAATAATAGTAGGGGACTTTAATATCCCACTTACACCAAAGAACAGCCATCCAAACAGAAAATAATAAGGAAACACAAGCTTTAAATGATATATTAGACCAGGTGGACTTAGTTGATATTTATAGGACTTCCCATGCAAAAACAACAGAATACAGTTTCTTCTCAAGTGCACACGGAACATTCGCCAGGATGGATCACGTCTTGAGTCACAAATCAGGCCTCGGTAAATTCAAGAAAACTGATATTGTATCAAGCATTTTTTCTAACCACAACACTGTAAGACTAGATAGCAATTAGAGGAACAAAAACGGTAAAAAATACAAACACATCGAGTCTAAACAATACTCTACTAAATAACCAAGAGATCACTGAAGAAATCAAAAAGGAAAAAAAAAATACCTAGAAACAAATCACAATGAAAACATGATTACCCAAAACCTATGGGATGCAGCAAAAGCTGTTCTAAGAGGGAAGTTTATAGCAATACAATCTAACTTCAAGAAAGAAGAAAAATCTCAAATAAACAACCTAACCTTTCACCTAAAACAATTAGAGAAGGAAGAAGAACAACAACAAATAACCCCAAAAACAAACAAATAAAAAAATCCAAAAGCTAACAGAAGGAAAGAAATCATAAAGATCAGATGAGAAATAAATGAAAAAGAAATGAAGGAAACAAGAGCAAAAATCAATAAAGCTAAAAGCTAGTTATTTAAGAAGATAAAAAAAATATTGATAAACCATCAGCCAAGCTCATCAGGAAATAAAAGGGGGAAGACTCAAATCAACAGAATTAGAAATGAAAACGGAGAAGTAACAACTGACACTACAGAAATACAAAGGATCATGAGTGATTACTACAAGCAACTCTATACCAATAAAATGGACAACCTGGAAGAAATGGACAAATTCTTAGAAAAGCACAACCTTCTGAGACTGAACCAGGAAGAAAGAGAAAATATAAACAGACCAATCACAAGCACTGAAGTTGAGACTGTGATTAAAAATCTTCCAACAAACAAAAATCCAGGACCAGATGTCTTCAGAGGTGAATTCTATGAAACATTGAGAGAAAAGGTAACTGTTATCCTTCTCAAATTCTTTCACAACATAGCAGGGGGAGGAACATTCCCAAACTCATTTCATGAGGCCACCATCACCCTGATACCAAAACCAGGCAAAGATGTCAAACACACACACAAAAAATTACAGGACTATATCACTGATGAACATAGATACAAACATCCTCATTAAATACTAGAAAACAGAATCCAACAGCACATTAAAAGGATCATACACCATGATCAAGTAAGGTTTAACCCAGGAATGCAAGGATTTTTCAAAATACACAAATCAATCAAGGTGATACACCATATTAACAAATTGGCGGATAAAAACCATATGATAATCTCAGTAGATGCAGAAAAATTTTCAACAAAATTCAACACCCATTTATGGTAAAAAAACTCTTCAAAAAGTGAGCATAGAAGGAACCTACCTCAACATAATAGAAGCCATATATGACTAACCCGCAGCCAACATCATTCTCAAAGATGAAAAATTGAAAGCATTTTCTCTAAGATCAGAAACAAGACAAGTGTGCCTACTCTCACCATTATTATTCAACAAAGTTTTGGAAGTTTTAGCCACAGCAATCAGAGAGGAAAAAATAAATAAAAGGAATCCAAATTGGAAAAGAAGAAGTAAAACAGTCACTATTTGCAGATGACATGATACTATACATAGAAAATCCTAAATATACCACCAGTAAACTACTAGAGCTCATCAATGAGTTTGGTAAAGTAGCAGGATACAAAATTAATGCACAGAAATCTCTTGCATTCCTATATACTAACAATAAAAAAATCAGAAAGAGAAATTCAGGAAACACTCCACTTTACCATTGCAACTAAAATAATAAAATACCTAGGAATAAACCTACCTAAGGAGGCAAAACACCTGTATGCAGAAAACTATAAGACACTGATGAAAGTAATTAAAGATGATAAAAACAGATGGAGAGATATACCATATTCTTGGGTTGGAAGGGTCAATATTGCGAAAATGACTATACTACCCAAAGCAATCTACAGATTCAATGCAATCCTTATCAAATTACCAATAGAATTTTTCACAGAACTAGAACAAAAAAACTTACAATTTGTATGGAAACACAAAAGACCATGAATAGCCAAAGCAGTCTTGAGAAATGAAAATGGAGCCGGAGGAATCAGGTTCCCTGACTTCAGACTATACTACAATGCTACAGTAATCAAGATAGTATGTTACTGGCACAAAAACAGAAATATAGATCAATGGAACAGGATAGAAAGCCCAGAGATAAACCCATGCACTTATGGTCACCGTATCTTTGATAAAGGAGGCAAGAATATACAATGGAGAAAAGACAGCCTCTTCAGTAATTGGTGCTTGGAAAACTGGATGGCTACATGTAAAAGAATGAAATTAGAACACTCCCTAACACCATACACAAAAATAAACTCAAAATGGGTTAAGATCTAAATGTAAGGCCAGACCCTATGAAACTCTTATAGGAAAACATAGACAGAACACTATGACATAAATCACAGGAAGATCCTTTTTGACCCACCTCCTAGAGAAATGGAAATAAAAAAATATACTAATGGGACCTAATGAAATGTAAAAGCTTGTGCACAGCAGAGGAAACCATAAACAAGGTGAAAAGACAACCCTCAGAATGGGAGAACATATTTTCAAACAAAGCAACTGATAAGGGATTAATATCAAAATATACAAGCAGCTCATACAGCTCAATATCAAAAAACAAACAACCCAATCCAAAAATGGACAGAAGACCTAAATAGACATTTCTCCAAAGAAGATATACAGATTGCCAATGAACATGTGAAAAGATGCTCAACATCACTAATCATTAGAGAAATGAAAATCAAAACCACAATTAAGTGTCACCTCACACCAGTCAGAATGATCATCATCAAAAAATCTACAAACAATAAATGCTGGAGAGGGTGTGAAGAAAAGGGAACCCTCTTGCACTGTTGGTGGGAATGTAAATTGATACATCCATGGTGGAGAACAGTATGGATGTTCCCTATAAAACTAAAACTAGAACTACCATATGACCCAGAAATCCCACTACTTGGCATATACGCTGAGAAAACTGTAGTTCAGAAAGATATATGTACCACAATGTTCATTGCAGCACTATTTACAATAGCCAGGACATGGAAGCAATCTAAATGTCCATCGACAGATGAAAGGATAAAGAAGATGTGGCACATATATACAATAGAATATTACTCAACCATAAAGAGAAACGAAATTGAGTTATTTGTAGTGAGGTGGTTGGACCTAGAGTCTGTCATACAGAGTGAAGTAAGTCAGAAAGAGAAAAACAAATACTGTATGCTAACACATATATATGGAATCTAAAAAAAATGGTTCTGATGAACCCAGTGACAGGGCAGGAATAAAGACACAGATGTAGAGAATGGGCTTGAAGACACAGGGATGAAGGGGAAGCTGGGGCAAAGTGCGTGAGTGACATTGACATTTATACACTACCAAATGTGAAATAGATAGCTAATTGGAAGCTGCTACATAACACAGGGAGATCAGCTCAACCTAGAGGGGTGGGATTGGGGCCATAGGAGGGAGGCTCAAGAGGGAGGGTATATGGGGATATATGTATGCATATAGCTGATTCACTTTGTTGTACAACAGAAACTGACACAACATTGTACATCAATTATACTCCAATAAAGATGAAAACAAAAACAAAAACATGAGGAAGCAGAGCGAACATGTGGAAAAGTGTATTAATCTGACTGTGACATCCTGACGAGGAGATGGGCCTGGTGCAGAGGGCGATCACTGATCTCCTGAGCTCCTGTGCCTGCAGTAACTGATCAACGGCCCTCCAACTAGCAACAGGAGACCCTTGGTGAAACAATGCATCCCTGTTCTGCTGCAGGTGATTGTGACTAGGGTTTCCTGCTTCCTGGAAGGAAAGATATGGCAGTTGCTAGAGCCCTTGGGCTTCCAACACACCTCTGTTGACTCTGTTGCTACCTGACTGAAATTGGAGAATTTTGCCCTTGTGCCAACACCTGCTGGGTGATCTCTGCCTTCAAATGGTGGAGGATGGTGCCCTAGTTCCAGGCCTAGTGCTTCCAGCCATGCCTACCATGAATGGCCCATTATCACTACTCAACAGCATTCAGATTCCCTGCCTTGTCTGGAGAGCAGGAGAATCAATCACTACTCCCCTTCCTTATCCAGCTCATCCCTGTCCCTCAGTGTCTAGTGGGATGGCAAATACTCCCAGCTTGGATGCCTTGGAAAAAGATGGAAAACTATCTTCAGCTGAGAAATGGTTATTAAATATCCATTAGAACTCTAGCTCTTCTGAAAAAAATAGGGGTAGCCTGTGATGTTTGATTTTATGTGTGAACTTGACTGGGTCCAGGGTGCCAGGATATTTGGTCAAACATTATTCTGGGTGTTTCTGTGAGGGTGTTTTGGATAAGATTAACATTTAAATTGGCAGACTGTGTAAGGAAGATCTCCCTGCCTAATGTGATTGGGCTTCAACCAATCAGTTCTATTGAACAAAAAGGCTGACCTTCCCTGGAGTAGGGGAGGATTCTCCCTGCATGAGTGCCTTTGAACTGGGACACTGGTTTTTTTCCTGCCTTTGGACATGGGCTGAAACATCAGCTCTTCTTGAGTCTCTAGCATGCCAAGTCACTGTAGATTTTGGGATTTCCCAGGCCGCATAATCAGGCATATACACCTCCTATTGATTCTGTTTCTCTGGAGAACATTGACAAATACACTCTTGCTACACAAAAACAATTTTTTAAATAAACAATTAGTTAGCAGTTTCCTTACGAGCTGCTTTCTAAATGCTAGCATTTTTCTATTAGTAGGACTTTTGACTCCTTCATTCTTTTCCTAACACAGCAGCTGGAGAAGTCTTCTCAAAGGTAATTCAGATCATGTCATCCTATGCGCAAAGCCTCCTAATGCTCCCATTTCATGCAGCAAGCCAAAGTCCCTTTTATCAGCTACAAGGCCCTACAGAGCCTTCTTCCCACGCTGGCCTGTTCTCTCTCCTGCCTTCTCTTATGCTCCCCAGACCTGCTCTGCCATCACCTCATTCCAGCCACTCAGACTTCTCTCTTGGCCCTTGAACTGGTTGGACATTTTTCCATCTCAGCACCTTTGTTCTTCTTCTCTCTGCTTAGAGTGATCTTCCCCAAATTTTCATGGCTTCCTCTCCACGTTTGTTTTTTAGCTTTTTACTCCCATGTCTCCTGCTTAGTAAAGCCTTCCTTGCTATTCTATCTAAAATCACAAAACACTTATGCCTTCCCTGCTTTGTTTCCTTATCATTTACCACTGTCTAACAGACATACATTTTCAATTATCTTGTTTAAGATCTAGCTCTCCTAGAATACACTTTCTTCTCAAGTGTACATTCCCCAGGGTAGATCACATCCTGGGCCACTGATCAAGCCTTGGTAAATTTAAGAAAATTGAAATCATATCAAGCATCTTTTCTGACCACACACTATTGGCTTAGAAATCAATTACTGGGGAAAAAACCTGTAAAAACATAAACACATGGAGGCTAAACAATATGTAACTAGACAACCAATGGATCACTGAAGAAATCAAAGAGGAAATGAAAAAATACCTAGAGAAAATGAGAATGAAAACACAATGACCCCAAACCTATGGGATGCAGCAAAAGCAGTTCAAGAGGGAAGTTTATAGCAATAAATCTTACCTCAGGAAACAAGGAAAATCTCCAATAAACAACATAACCTTATGCCTAAAGCAATTAGAGAAAGAAGAACAAACAAAACCCAAAGACCAAAAGTTAGTAGAAGGAAAGAAATCATAAAGATCAGAGCAGAAAAATATGAAATAGAGACAAAGAAAACAATAGCAAAGATCAATGAAGCTAAAAGCTGGTTCTTTGAGAAGACAAAAAAAAAAATGGATAAACCTTTAACGAGACTCAACCAAGAAAAAAAGGAAGAGGGCTCAAATCAATAAAATTAGAAATGAAAAAGGAGAATTTACAACAGACACCACAGAAATACAAAGGATCATAAGAGACCACTACAAGCAACTCTATGCCAATAAAAATGGACAACCTGGAAGAAATGGAAGAATTCATAGAAAGGTACAAACTTCCAAGATTGAAGAAAAAAAAAAATAGAAAATCTGAACAGGCCAATCATAGGTACTGAAATTGAAACAGTGATTAAAAAGCTTTCAACAAACAAAAGTCCAGGACAGATGGCTTCACAGGTGAATTCAATTAAACATTTATAGAAGAGTTAACAGCTATCCTTCTGAAACTCTTCCAAAAATTGCAGAGGAAGGAACACTCTCAAGGTCATTCTATGGGGCCACCATCACCCTGATACCAAAACCAGTCAAAGATATCATAAAAAAAGCAAATTACAGGCTAATGTGATGAACATAGATGTCAAAATACTCAACAAAATACAAGCAAACAGAATCCAACAACACATTGAAAGGATCATCCACCATGATCAAGTGGGATTTAACCCAGGGAGACAAGGATTCTTTAATATCCACAAATCAATCAGTGTGATACACTACATTAAAAAATTGAAGAATAAAAACCATATGATCTTCTCAATAGATGCAGAAAGGCTTTTGACAAAATTCAACTCCCATATGATAAAAGCTCTCCAGAAAGTGGTAATAGAGGGAACTTACCTCAACATAATAAAGGCCATATATGACAAACCTACAGCTAACATCATACTCAATGGTGAAAAGCTGAAAGCATTTCCTCTAAGATCAGGAACAAAACAAGGATGTCCACTATTGCCACTTTAATTCAACACAGTTTTGGAAGTTGTAGCCATGGCTATTAATGAAGAAAAAGAAACAAATGGAATCCAAATTGGAAAAGAAGTAAACTGTAACAATTTGTAGATGACATTATGCTATACAGAGAGAAGCCTAGAGATGCTACCAGAAAACTACTAGAGCTCATCAATGAATTTGGTAAAGTTGCAGGATACAAAATTAATACACAGAAACCAGTTCCATTTCTATACACTAACAGTGAAAGATCAGAAAGAGAAATCAAGAAAACAATCCTGTTTACCATTGCATCAAAAAGAATAAAACACCTAGGAATAAACCTACCCAAGGAGACAAAAGACCTCTACTCTGAATACTGTAAGACACTGATAGAAGAAATCAACATGACAAAAACAGATTGTAGGATATATCACGTTCTTGGATTGGAAGAATCAATATTGTCAAAATGACTATAATATACAAGGCAATCTACAGATTCAATGCAATCCCTATCAAATTTCCAACAGCATCTTCCATGAAACTAGAACAAAAAATTCTAAAATTTATATGGAAACACAAAAGACCCTGAATATCCAAAGCAATCCTGAGAAAGAAAAACAGAGATGGAGGAATCAGACTCCCTGACTTTGGACTATACTACAAAGCTACCAGTAAAAAATACAATATGGTACTGGTACAAAAAAAGAAATGTAGATCAATGGAATAGGATAGAAAGCACAGAAATAAACTCATACATCTATGGTCAACTAATGTATAACAAAGGGTGCAAGAATATACAGTGGAGAAAAGACAGTGTCTTCAATCAGTGGTGCCAGGAAAACTTGACAGCTACATGTAAAAAAATGAAATTAGAACACTCTCTAACACCATATAAAAAAGAAACTCGAAATCAATCAAAGACCTAAATGTAAGACCAGACACTATAAAACAGGACAACATAGACAGAAGGCTCTTTAACAAAAATTGCAGCAATATCTTTTTTGATCCACCTTCTAGAGTAATGAAAAGAAAAATAAAAAAATGGGACCTAATGAAACTTAAAAGCTTCTGCACAGCAAAGAAAACCATAACAAAGTGAAAAGACAACCCAGAGCATGGAAGAAAATATTTGCAAATGATGTGACCAACAAGGGATTAATTTCCAAAATATACAGACAACTCATGCAGACCTGTGTCAAAAGAAACCACAAACAACCCAATCAAAAAAATGGGCAGGAGATCTAAATAGACATTTCTCCAAACAAGACCTACAGAAGGCCAAAAAGCATGTGAAAAGATGCTCAACATCACTAATTATTAGAGAAATGCAAAACAAAACTACAATGAGGTATCACCTCACATGGTTCAGAATGGCCATCATCAAAAAGTCTACAAACAAACAAACAAAAGTCTACAAACAATAAATGCTGGAAGGGTGTGGAGAAAAGGGACCACTCCTACACTGCTGGCGGGAATGCAAATTGGTACAACCACTATGGAGAACAATATGAGGGTTCCTCAATAAAACTAAAATAGAGTTGCCACATGATCCAGCAATCTCACTCCTGAGAAAACCATAATCCAAAAGGATACACGCACTCCAACGTTCATTGCAGCACTGTTTACAATAGCCAAGACATGGACACTATCTCAATGTCCAGCAAGAGGACCTACAAGATGACAGAGGAGTAAGATGTGGAGAATACCTTCCTCCCCACAAATACATCAAAAATACATCTACATGTGGAACAACTCCTACAGAACACCTACTGAATGCTGGCAGAAGACCTCAGACTTTCCAAAAGGAAAGAAATTCTCCACATACCTGGGTAGGGCAAAAGAAAAAAAAAAAAGAGAGACAAAAGAATAAGGATGGGACCTGCTCCTCTGGGAGGGAGCTGTGAAGGAGAAAAGGTTTCCACGCACTAGAGAGCTCCTTCATGGGTGGAAATGGGGGGTGGGTGGGGGGCAAGCTTCAGAGCCACAGAGGAGAACACAGCAACAGGGGTGGGGTGCAGAGGGCAAAGTGGAGAGATTCCCACACAGAGAGTCAGTGCTGACCAGCACTCACCAGCCCAAGAGGCTTGTCTGCTCACCCGCTGGGGTGGGTGGGGCTGGGAGCTGAGGCTTGGGCTTCGGAGGTCAGATCCCAGGGAGAGGACTGGGGTTGGTTGCGTGAGCACAGCCTGAACGGGGCTAGTGCACCACAGCTAGCTGGGAGGGAGTCCAGGAAAATGTCTGGAACTACCTAAGAGACAAGAGACAATTTTTTCAGGGTGCACCAGAAGGGATTCAGAGCACAACCTAAACGAGTTCCAGAGATGGGCACAAGCCGCAGCTATCAGCCCTGACACCAGAGACGGGCATGAAATGCTAAGGCTGCTGCTTCATCCACCAAGAATCCTGTGTGCAAGCACAGGTCACCATCCACACCCTCCCTCCGGGGAGCCTGTGCAGCCTGCCACAGCCAGGGTCCCGTGATACAGAGACAACTTCCCCAGGAGAACACACAGCATGCTTCAGGCTGTTGCAACATCATGCTGGCCTCTGCCACGCAGGCTCGCCCTGCATTCCATACCCCTCCCTCCCTCCGGCTTGAGTGAGACGGAGCCCCCTAATCAGCTGCTACTTTATTATTATTTTTTTTTGTGGTACGTGGGCCTCTCACTGTTGTGGCCTCTCTTGTTGCGGAGCACAGGCTCCAGACGTGCAGGTTCAGTGGCCATGGCTCACGGGCCCAGCTGCTCCGCGGCATGTGGGATCTTCCCAGACCGGGGTACGAACCCGCGTCCCCTGCGTCGGCAGGCAGACTCTCAACAACTGCGCCACCAGGGAAGCCCTCAGCTGCTATTTTAACTTCATCCTGTCTGAGTGAAGAACAGATGCCCTCAGGTGACCAACATGCAGAGGTGGGGTCAAATCCAAAGCTAAACCCCAGGAGCTGTGCGAAAAAAGAACAGAAAGGGAAATTTTTCCCAGCAGCCTCAGAAGCAGCGGATTAAGTCTGCACAGTAAACTTGTTGTATCTTACATCTCTGGAATACCTGAATAGACAATGAATCATCCCAAAATTGAGATGGTGGACTTTGGGAGCAACTGCAGACTTGGGGTTTGCTTTCTGCATCTAATTTGTTTCTGGTTTTATGTTTATCTTAGTTTAGTATTTAGAGTTTATTATCACTGGTAGATTTGTTTATTGATTTGGTTGCTCTCTTCCTTTTTTCTATATATAGATATACATATATTCTTCCTTTGTCTCTTTTTGTGAGTGTGTTTGTGTATTCTTCTTTGTGTGATTTTGTCTGTACAGCTTTGCTTTTACCGTTTGTCCTAGGGTTCTCTCCGTTTGTTTTTTTTTTTAACTATAGTTTTTAGCACTTGTTATCATTGGTGGATTTGTTTTTTGGTTTGGGTGTTCTCTCCTTTCTTTATTTGTTTTATTACTTATTAATTTTTCTTTATTTTTCATAATTTTTTTATTTTAATAACTTTATTTTCATTTATTTTATTTTATCTTTCTTTCTTCTTTCTTCCTTCCTTTCTTCCTTCCTTCCTTCCTTTCTTTCTTTCTTTCTTTCTTTCTTTCTTTCTTTCTTTCTTTCTTTCTTTCTTTCTTTCTTTCTTTCTTTCTTTCTTTCTTTCTTTCTTTCTTATTTTCTCCCTTTTCTTACAAGCCATGTGGCTGACAGGGTCTTGGTACTCTGGCAAGGTGTCAGGCCTGTGCCTGTGTGGTGGGAGAGCCAGGTTCAAGACATTGGTCCACCAGAGACCTCTCGGCTCCACATAATATCTGAAGGTGAAAGCTATCCCAGAGATCTCCATCTCAACGCTATGACCCAGCTCCACTCAATGACCAGCAAGATACAATACTGGAGACCCTATGCCAAACAGCTAGCAAGACAGGAACACAACCCCACCCAGTAGCAGAGAGGATGTCAAAAATCATAATAAGGTCACAGGCACCCCAAAACACACCATCAGATGTGGTCTGGCCCACCAAAAGGACAAAATCCAGCCTCATCCACCAGAACACAGGCACCAGTCGCCTCCACCAGGAAGCCTACATAACTCACTGAACCAACCTTACCCACTGCAGGCAGACACCAAAAACGACAGGAACTATGGAACCTACAGTCTGCAAAAAGGAGACCCCAAACACAGTAAGTTAAGCAAAATGAGAAGACAGAGAAATAGGGAGCAGATGAAGGAGCAAGGTAAAAAGCCACCAGACCAAACAAATGAAGAAGAAATACACAGTCTACGTGAAAAAGAATTCAGAGTAATGATAGTAAAGATGATACAAGATCTTGGAAATAGAATGGAAAAATATAAAACACATTTAAGAAGGACCTAGAAGAATTAAAGAGCAAACAAAGAAGGATGAACAACACAAAAAATGAAATTAAAAATTCTCTAGAAGAAATCAAGAGCAGAATAACCAAGGCAGAAGAACAGATAAGTGACCTGGAAGATAAAATATTGGAAATAACTACCATAGAGCAGAATAAAAAAAAAAGAATGAAAAGAATTGAGGACAATATCAGAGACCTCTGGGACAACATTAAACACACCAACATTCGAATTATATGGGTCTCAGAAGAAGAGAAAAAAAAAGGAACTGATAAAATATTTGAAGAGATTATAGTTGAAAACTTCCCTAATATGGGAAAGGAAATAGTCAATCAAGTCCAGGAAGCACAGAGAGTCCCATACAGGATAAATCCAAGGAGATACACGCCAAGACACATATTAATCAAACTATCAAAAAATAAATATAAAGAAAATATATTAAAAGCAGCAAGGGAAAAACAACAAATAACATACAAGGGAGTCCCCATAAGGTTAACAGCTGATCTTTCAGCAGAAATTCTGCAAGCCAGAAGGGAGTGGCAGGGTATATTTAAAGTGATGAAAGGGAAAAACCTACAACTAAGATTACTCTACTCAGCAAGGATCTCATTCAGATTCGACAGGTAAATTAAAACTTTTACAGACAAGCAAAAGTTAAGAGAACTCAGCACCACAAAACCAGCTTTAAAATAAATGCTAAAGGAACTTCTCTAGGCAGGAAACACAAGAGAAGGAAAAGACCTACAATAACAAACCCAAAACAATTCAGAAAATGGGAATAGGAACATACATGTCGATAATAACCTTAAATGTCAATGGATTAAATGCTCCAACCAAAAGCCATAGACTGGCTGAATGGATACAAAAACCAGACCCGTATATATGCTGTCTACAAGAGACCCACTTCAGACCTAGGAACACATACACACTGAAAGTGAGGGGATGGAAAAAGATATTCCATGTAAATGGAAATCAAAAGAAAGCTGGAGTAACAATTGTCATATCAGACGTAATAGACTTTAAAATAAAGATTATTACAAGAGACAAGAACAGTACATAATCATCAAGGGATCAATTCAAGAAGATATAATAATTGTAAATATTTGTGTACCCAGTGGACACAATGGACATTTATGAATGGACATGAATGGATAAAGATGATGTGATATATATATATATATATATATATATATATTATGGAATATTTCTCAGTCATAAAAAAGAATGAAATAATGTTATTACAGCAACATGGATGAACCTAGAGATTATCATACTAAGTGAATTTAAGTCAGACAGAGAAAGACAAATATCATATGGTATTGCTTATATGTTGAATCTAAAGAAAGGTACAAAAGAACTTATTTACAAAACAGAAATAGAGTCACAGATGTAGAAATCAAACTTATGGTTACCAAGGGGGAAACGGGGAGAGAGATAAATTGGGAGATTTGGACTGACATATACTCACTACTATCTTTCTATAAGATAGATAACTAATAAGGACCTACCTTACAAAACAGGGAACTCTACCCAGTACTCCATAATGACCTGTATGGGAAAAGAATCTAAAAATAGAGTGGATATGTATATATGTATATATGTATAACTGATTCACTTTGCTGTACATCAGAAACTAACACAACATTGTAAATCAACTATATTCTAGTAGAAATTTAAAAAAAGAAGAAAAAGATCTAGCTCTCTTAATAGAATGTGAGCACCGGGAAGACAGAGTTTTTGTATCTCCGGCACCAAAGTAAGGCCCAGCACATTTGGAGATGCCCAATAAATCTTTATTAAATAGGTGAATTAATAAATGCTTTTAAACTTTAAAGAAATTTTGTATGCTGTATTTCACTTTGATGTGTTAAACTCTGTGGGTTTTGGTCTCAAAGCCATGTCACTACTGTCTTAACTCTTTCAGTCAGTGGGTGACAAGGGCTGTACTTGTGAATTCACTTCACATCATTTTACACAGATTTTACACACAGAAACTTTTCCTTCTCCAGACAAGGAAATAAAATGTTTTTTATGTATCCTTCATTGGAATATCACTGAATACACATTTTAGTTTAATTAGTTGATCTCTTCAATTCTACCTCTATGAAAGCAGAATAATTAATATGAAATATAAGAAATTATGCTAAACTGTTTAAGCCTAATAGTGTTCTATGTTAAACAAAGGTGAAGTATAGCATAATAAGTTTAAAAAAGGACCACTGGGCTGGAATAAAAAGTGTAGTTTCCATATCTGGTTAACCTATTTCTTATTTACATTTCAATAACTGCATGTGTCATTACAATTGTCCATACAAGACCAAAGCCAAAAATAATGTTATTCCCAGGTAAAGTTTTCTCTACTTAGAAAGTAATATAAAAATTTTACAAAGATGCCTCCCAGATCTTTGAGCATAACATTAAAAAAAAAAAACAAGAACCTAAACTTACTGTGTTATGTTACAATTAGCTAAATTCTGCTGTATTAACAAATGAAGAAATATTGGTTTTGAAACTAAATCAACGTGGTGAATTAAGTTTGCTAGAGAATTTTTTAGTGCAACTTAATCTAGCTGTTTTCGATAATATCTGCTGTTTTTGATAACTTACTGCATGAAACAAAATACAGTTAATTATTTGTTCTTTTTTTGAGGCTAAGGATATTTGATAGCAGTTGTATGAGTCATTATAGATTAAAAGTATAATGAATATTGGTGAGGTATTCTTTGTTGAACTTCACTGTTCAAGACTTTTGAACACTGAGGACAGCACCTGGAGGACATTCTCTGGTTATTTCTCAGGATGGTCATTCTTGAGTTGATCTGTGATGACCCAGAACTTGGACCTTAGCTTTCCAGACTCAGCAGCCTGGCTCTCAGCTCTTTGAGAGTGGTTTTGCCTCTCAGGGAGAGACTTACACTACGAACCCAAAACCCTGGTGTTTAAACAGAATGGCCAATTTATTAACTTACAGCTATATTTTAGCTCCTGTAGGCAAGATACATGGAGAGCACAAGTCTACACAGGGATTTGTAATTGTGAATACAAACATCCAATTGTACTTACTGAATAATTGTGGAGTCAGGTTCATGATTTGAATGTTTCGAGATGCCAACAAAGGGAGCTTAATCACTTGATACCCACTGACTCAGCAGGTTAAGACCTTAAGGATAATGGACCGTTTCATCTGCATATGCAACAGTAAGTACAACTTTTGTCTTTGAAAACTTCTTTTTTTCTTTGCTGCATAGCTAATATTTTTTTTCTTTAGATGTGTTATGCATCCCCTTAAATGACTCTGCACTATTTCTGCTTTGAATCATTATGGATTGAATTTAACATTTATATTCCATTGGACAATATTATTTCCTTCATTTTCAAGTTCTTGTAGGCAGAGGGTATGCAGCTATAAGAAACCAATATTTTCCACTGTATACATTTTTTAAAAAGATAAGCTGATAAAGCTGCTTCCCTATTAATTAAATTACGGATCTAGGTTATTATCAGCCTAGTATCCTGAAGGGTTTTAGAGATGTTATCTTCTAGATGATTTTGCTTGTGGTTCCTGAATATCACTTATTTTCTAATGGATCAGAGATAACTATGCTGCTATTTTAAGCTATATTTTTGTTTGCAGGTAGGCTGAGAGAAGATGTAGCTGTATACTTTTAAGATAAACACTACTAAAATAGCTCCATGTACTGCTCTATGGCTCTGCTGTGATTTACTGAATACTAACTAGACCCAGCATCCCAATGCTAATTACTTTATGTTGTGCAACCAAATGCCAGCTGCCTGAACTGCCTTAAGTCTCAGCCTGTGGAGGATGTGTGATCCCTTGATATTGAAATAAAAATGACTTGAACTCCCAATGCATCCACCACAAAATTGATGGGAATTTTTCCTAGTCACTTTTTCCTCTATTTTTTTTCAATGAAGTTTTTATTTTTCTTGGGTCTTGCCACTACCAACTGTGGACTCCTTTCTTCTCCATGTCATTGGAGTGCAGCCACTTTTCATTTCCTCCAACACTTTCATATGATGTGGTGAGAGGTATATTATTGATGATTTGTAGGTCGTTTACAAGTTGAGGAGCTATAATAATAAGAACATTTGTTTAAGTTATACACCATAGCCCAACAATAAAAAAAATCTTAACAGTAAATATTAAGCACTCTTGTCTCTAAAATTCTGTCAGCCAACCCTTTTTCCAGGGGCACTGCTCTCCCCTTGGACCCCTGCCCTGCCCTTGGCCTCCGTTGGTCTGGCTCTCCCCCATCCTCTTCCCTCTGCAGTCCTCTGCCTCCTCTCTGTTCCTGCCCCTAAGCCCCTCCATCTTGAGCTACTGTTGGAAACCCAAATTTATTTTTATGGAGTAAACTTTAATTATTTTTTCTCAGTCTTCAATCATCCAGACTATGTGTGGAGAACTGTCTTTTTACAACCAAAGTCAGCAATCATTTTGACTTGCTTATAAAAGATAGCTCTCCTTCAGAGGAATTCTGCTATCAGCTCTTATACTTTGTGTCCTTTGTGTGCCTCAACCACACAGTTAGTAAAGTGGCAAACCTGAGGCATGACTGCAGGTGTGCTAAACCCCTCTGTGGTAGCCCTGGATGTGTCTTGACTCTTATGCTCTTGCATATCTGGGAGTCCTAAAACTGAACAAACATATTCTCCCCAGACCTCTTGATAAACACACACAAAAAGAGTCACAATCTTTTCCTTTGTTGTAGAGGAGAGTCCAATAGCATATTCTTCTTTCAAGTGTTACTCGAAATGTACTTGTTTATTTCCATGTGGTGTGATCCATATAGGGCTTTTGATGTGTTTGTAGGAATAGAAAAATCAGAAAATAGTTGAAAATAGCTATTTGTTCATATTCTTTAATGCCTATAATTGCGGTGATGTTATCCTCTGGTAATTTTTTGACTCTATTTTCTGCCAAGAAACAAAATAATTTGAGTAATAAAAAAGTCTTAAGTATGTCATGATTGCCATAATAATATAGTGGATAGTGGAGCCAAATCTCCACTTCACATCCAGGGGATCTAGAAACACTTTCTGGCTTGGGAAAAAGTAGAAATATTCCTTTTTTGGCTTTCTTTAGTTTGGTAATCTGAAGAAAGGAAGTGCTGCTCCTGAGGCAGGATGGTGCGAGCTGGCAATGCACACATTTTGTTGTTGAGCCTGGTGGTTCTGCAGGGGTTGCTGGTTATCCAGAGCAGGTCAGAGACACTGCTCTCAAATTGCTGGGGGTAAATTGTGGGTCTCAGGCAGGTAAGGGGTTAGGATACTGTAATATGATTGGGGAAACAGACACCATCAAATCAGTTAATGAAAAATACCTTGAGATAGGTGAGCTTGCCCCTGTTATGAGAAGAAACAATATGATTCCAAAGAAAGGATCTGAGGAGAAATTATTTGGGCAAATACAATCTCACATCACATCTCCCTGTATGCATTCAGATGTTTGCCTCAGGGAGCCATTTAGATAGCAAAGGGGTTGGAACAGGAAAAGTTAAGTTTATTGGCAACCAAAAAGTTACGTTTTGTTGCTGAGTTTCAGCTGTAATTTGAGGGGCTTCAAAGGGCTTCTATAATGGGTCAAAATATAAAACTTTTAGAGAAATGTTTGCAAAATACTTTTTAGAAAAATTGAGGTGCTTTTTCCAAGAGAACATTTTCTCCTAAGTTTCAACAATGTGCATTCAGTTCACTGGCATACCTTGGGCTAAATTACTACCAGTTTTTTTAAAAACTAATTTTCAGACTTTTATCAATCCAATATCTGGGAAACATTATTCATTTGAACTTGCATTTTTCTGTAGGTAGGTAACCCAGTTATAATAATTACATTATGGAAAATTTATTACCTTCTCCTTTGCTACTCATAATTTATTTTACCAGCTTTTGTAGCTTAAGGTGCATTGTTGAGAGTCAGAGAGCAGTAAGAAAGTATTTTCTAATTTCATTGTTATGTGGGTATATAATGCTTGCAAATATTAATTCTCATACGTTTTTGAATATATAGACAACAAACCAAATTTTATAAAGGTATTATTAACATGAAAAAAACCTATAATACTTAAAATGGAAAACTAAGAAAAGAGGATTTTTGGTATCTGTTTCTCTGTTGTCCCTTTTTGTTATGGCCAACTTAAGTCCCTTTCTCTATTTCTATTTAAAAGTGAGTTATTAGTAAGACAAGAAAGTAAAAAATGAGGCATAAACTGTGTTCAGATATAACATATTCTAAGAAAGAAAATGAAAATTTACTACTCCCTAGAAATAAATATTTTCCAGGGTTGTTGAACTATGGAATGTTAAATGTCCTCAGATGAATTCACAGCATTCAGGAACAGTGAATTTATGAATCTGGCTCATCTTCAAGAGAATTATTCTGTTCTGTATTCTGAGCTACTTCATTCCATGAATTTAAACTAATTTGGGGGGATTAGTGCAGTTAGTCGTGATGCTTAGAGGAAACACAAACTGTTAAAAGCAGCTGTACTCTCAGTTTTATTATCATCTGAATAGTTTTCTAAACACATAAAAATCCTAAAGGCTTAAGATTAAATTAAGACTGAGTGACTCATTATTGAGGATATGACTTAGGGTACATATGGCGGGTACTTAGGTGCCCTTCATGTTTTCTAAAGTTAAGGCTCATGGTGACTAGCTGGGCACATCCCACTTAGCCTTTACAACTGTGGAAAACTGAACCCATAAGCTCAGCGCTGCAAAGTCTCGCACAAATGGGAGAGAGTTTCCTACATTCAGTACCAAACACTGCATCATTAGTTCATTGGTAAATAACTATTTTTGGCCCTAACATCTTTTTTTGTTGTTGTCTGTGATTTCTGATGATTTCTTCATACATCTCTATGTATTCATCCTCTCCCTATATATCTATATCTATTGATTCTATATATCTGTATCACTTCATTCTATCTATCTATGTAAACACACACATGTGTATACATAAACACATATACATATATACATATATACACACATATGGGAGGATGTTCACTTCACTCCTTAACATTTAAAATATTTCACAAATTTACAAAAGACTATTGTGTATCAATGAGAAAATTACATGATTCATTTACTAAACTGGTTTTTAATAGTGGGAAGCATGTAAGCTGTTTACGTCATTCTGAGCATGATCAATTGATTCATACCCTAAATGGATACAGAGCAGGATATTATGGTCTTTCCTCTCCCTCCCTGAGTTATGACTTATAGCTTCCTGACAAATTTATTTGAAAAATGATTGAATGACTTCATCTTATATTTAAGTATAGGTAATAAGTCATCCTTGAAAGACACTTAGGATACTGGAGAATTGTTCTTCACAAGGTGATAGAATTCACTTTTAAGTGGCTTCATCCAGCACCGTGGAAACCCTGTAGAAAAAGGGATTAATCCCTACTCATAGAGTTTTAATGGTGTGTAAGTGCACCACTGGCCTTAATATTTCAACACTCAGTTACCAGCCAGAGATTTTTTTCAAACATGATTCTAAAATGTTATCTGTTTCTCCTTACCTTCAATTCAGGAAGAGAATGAAATGTACCTAAAATCTGACATCTCTATTTGAATGCTTCAGAATTATGGGCTGTAGGCCACAGAGGACATAAAAAAATTTGCTGCATAGTTGTCATGAAATCTGTATCTATATGAATAGATAGTGGGAAAAACTTCCTAGCAGATCAAAGGGGAAAAGGGTTCTTATAAAGAGGAGAGTTCTTCTAACATCTATACAGGATTTAAATAATGATCAATACTAAGAGATATTTGATCTTCACATTTTTTGGAGAGCAAAGGAAATGCTAGAATTAATGGGCAGGAGCACAGAATCAGTGTTGCCATTAATACCTTGTATAGCTATCTACATTGTTTTATATCAGAACTGGGGAATGTTAGCATAGTGCTAGAAACTGAAAGGAAGTTGAAATGGAGGTTCAAAACATAAGTAATTCTGGCAAACATGATAACTTCAAAATGATTTTTGCTTTTCTTTTTTCACCATGAGTGCACACAGCACTCAGCTGATGTGTTCCTTTCTGTTTTAATCTGAAAATATTATCTCTCAAGAACTAAGGATTGAAAGGTTCTTTGTTAAGAATAAAAGTAGACCAGTTACTGTCCCAGTCCTCTCACTATGATTCCAAGGAAAGTTTGATTTATGACTTCGTCTTTGCTGTTGGACAGAGGCCTCAGACCATTGGAAATCTCCAGAGCTGTGGGAGAGGGGAGGGGCTGTGGCCCACCATGCCTGGGGAGTTCCAAGACCTGGTCTGCTTTTGGCCAAATACAAATGTTAACAGTTTGTTAGGCTAAGAAACTAAGTATGAGTTCTAAATGGTATCTCTATGAGTTAAGCCTGTATAAATAATCAGACTTTCCTTAAAAATTTGTCAGTTATATGTGACTGTTTTATGGAAAATAAGTCAATTGTAGCACTCCCCATTTTGCAAAAAAATAAGGCAAGGGACATTTTTTTTTTCTTTTATAGTATCAGTAGAAAATGGAGCATAATGGAAAGCCAAACTGATCAATTGTTATTTTTAGGTAAGGTGATTTTAAGACTTGGTTTGGGCAGGGCTGTTTCAGTTTGCTCTGCTGTTCTGGCATAGTTATTAATAGTGCCCCCTTTGAGTCTCAAAAGTGTGCAAGTTTAGACAATAAATGCTATGGTCATCCTACCTTTAAGTATATAGGTACCCTTTGATGTATAGGTAGGCATAACATCTTAAAATGGTGCTACACAGAAAATAAGTTAGGGTTTAAAAAGGTGTAGAAATTAGCTTTATGAAACTCCTCCCACCAAATGAAAGCTTCCCCGGTACCCCAGAGAAGCTTACCCCAGAACTTCCACATTTCTAGGAACTAATTCATAACATAAAGAATATACCAAAGAAGCTCCTGTGTTCTTACACATATTTTATTTCTAATAAATTATTTCAATGGCAATGTTTATAAACATTATTTTTGTATAAGAGTGGGACAAGAGAATTTTCTATACAGTTTTCATTCATATATGAATAGAAGAGCTTCCTGGAGGAAGGGGTTCTCAGTGTGAAATAAGTGGTTCTTTTCAACCTTATGAAATCTAGAGGTAGTTGAAATGCGAGACAGGAATGGGTGTTTGGTAGGAGAGGTGAGACTGAGGCCTCCATAGGAGACCTGAACTGCAGGTGCCATCCGTATTATATTTGTCTTAGATCCCAAACTGCTTTATTTCATTTAATCTTCTTGCAAAGCTGAGATTTCAGTTTCCAGATCTCACTGTTAATTTTTCGTTTAAAAGTAATTTTAGCAATTGTGGACCTATAGGTATATATGTACCTTCAAATAAGAGTAGATATTCAGTTACAGTGGAGTATAACTGCATGCAACCCACTGTAATCTAACTTGATTAAACTAGACTATAGTTATACTCACCTTTTAATTATATAGACTAAAATCAAATTACACTATTTGTCCATTAATTACAAAGTGTGAAATATGTCATCAGAGCAAATGTGCCCTGCATTCCTCTTCTAAACGCACCCAATTCTTCAACCCCACTTTCTCAATAAGAGGGAAAGTTAGTTCACTCTTTTAGAAAGATTATTGACTGGTTTCCTAAAGAAACTCAAGTGCACATTCCTTAGCTATACAAATGTCAGAAGTATAGAATAAAAGTATTGCTTACCTAAAATATATTTTAACCTTAAACTGTTCCTTCAAAGTTTGTTTTAGTTAGGACAGAGATACAAATAAGGGAAACTATTACGTCTTCTTTGAATTCCCAACAGGAAACTTTTGCTTGGTTTCAGGTGGTTATATTTTGCTATGATCATTGAAAATTTCCACTGATCTGTGACATAATATTTTAATCACATGGAGCTTTACAACTACAATTTATAATGTTGAGGTTAAAAGACTAAGTTCAATAGAGTATTAAAATTACATATAGATATTCTGTTAATTAAAAAAAAATAAGCAGACAAATTTATACCAAGCACTTTGTGTATACAAGAGAAATTATGTAGGGGATGTGGCCTTCCTGTAGATGATTTAGATATATCCAGAGAATTAGATAATGTAGATAATGGACTCAGAAAATATTTCTTCTCTACCCCAGAGTATTTCTCTGTTCTATCATTTCCATTTAATAAGTTACTTCTGGCACTTAACTAGAGTATATTTCTTATTGCCACTTTTCTTTTATTTGCTAATTCACATTATCTAGCTTACTGATTTTATTTCTCCTTTAGTTGCCTTTCCCTCTACTCCTGATCTCTTATCCTGCTTTCCCTACTTCTTGGTTACTGATGTTTTTATTTTCCTCCCTCAAAATGTTGTGAAAGGTAGATATCCTAAGGCAGTTTTTGAAAATTCAAAGAATTGAATTCTTCATCATTTAAAATTATATAATGAATCCTGTGTCTCTTTATTTAGGCCTCCATCATCTTCTTAATGGTATTTATATCCAGTTTATTTTTTTAGGTCTCCATCATCTTTTTAATGGTATTTATATCCAATTTGAATACAATTTATGGCATTTCATAATTGTTCAGGTGGAGCTACCTGAACATCACTATGGCAAACTACAGTTTTCATAATTTCAATACTCATTCCTTTAGTGCTGTCCAACAGAACTTTCAGCCATGTTGGAAATGCTCTATAACTCTTCTGTCCAATATGGTAGCCAATGGCTACATACAGCTATTGACCACTTGAAATTTATGTAGTGCAACTGAAGAACTGAATTTTAAGCTTAATTTAATTTTAAGTAATTTGAATATGAATAGCCACATGTGGCTGGTGGCTATCATATTGGACAGAGCATTTAGATGATTAGCAAGGACTTATGTGTTTTTAGCTTAGTTTAATTACACCTCTATCAAGAAGTGTTGACCTGTTATCTAACACTACACTATACTGATGAAACCCATAGTCTGCCTTTATCCATCTTTACATGAGGAGACCTCCAGAACAATCTGGAAAAGAATGTTAAAAGATTTATGAATGGGCTTCCCTGGTGGCGCAGTGGTTGAGAGTCCACCTGCCGATGCAGGCGACACGGGTTCGTGCCCCGGTCCGGGAAGATCCCACATGCTGAGGAGCAGCTGGGCCCGTGAGCCATGGCCGCTGAGCCTGCGCGTCCGGAGCCTGTGCTCCGCAATGGGAGAGGCCATAACAGTGAGAGGCCCGCGTACGGCAAAAAAAAAAAAAAAAAAAAAAAAAAAAAAGATTTATGAATAAGTCAAGCAGTGAATTAGCATATTTAGAAAATGTCATTTCCTCCATGGAGCCATCTCTAACCTTTCTCATATTTTTCTCCTTTGGCTATATTCAGTGGTCCCTTCCCTCTTCTCAGTTCACACAGAAATTTATGCCTCTTTCATAGTTCTTATCAGAGTCTACCCTGTATTGTTGCTATTTATGTACCTGCTTTATCTCCTCTTCTTGACACTTTGAGGGTAAGAATCAGAACAGAAGTCTGATTGATCTCATGTCTCAGAGCACCTAGCATAGTAACTTCTACAATCTATATTGCTCAATGGCTACATGTATGCAATCTCTGTATTCCTGTGGAGGCAACAACCTGATGGTGACCATCAGTTGGAGGTCTCTAAGAGTCTCCAATGTGTGTTCAGAGCTTGGATGAGGTACATGGCCTCAGTCTGGAAAGGTTACCTTTGATTTCTGTTCACAAGTGGCTCTGTGAGCTCTGACCTCACACTCATTTGACACGGCTGTCCTCTGTATCCAGTTTGAATATTTCCTCTGCTTTGTTCTATTTCCCCTTTTGCCGTTTTTGTCGCTAAAACTCACAGCAATGTGATAAGCTCTTGGCTTCTAAAGCAAATTACTTTTGGTGAGAGGGCAGTTGTCTTCAAATTTATATTTCTACAGAGTGTTACAGTAAACTGGTAGTGACCACTAGGATCCACTAAAGGAAACCCCATTACATTCTCTTCACTATTAAACCTTCAGCTAATTCTTTTCCAGACTGATTCTTCAGAGTCTATAAAGCAGTCTGTAGCAGTCATAACTTGGTAAAAGTGTGGTGTAATTAGAAAAACTACCACACAGTGAATATAAATGTTGCAGGCCAGGTGAACATATACTGTTTAACGGCTTCTCTGTTGTTAACAGCCATAATATGGTGGGATTACAAATGCAGGGATATTTCCATGTTGGTTTCTGAACTCTGTTGAACATCTGTATGCTCAGAATTATCCGTGCTCTGTTCCTTTGACCTGTTTCATTTGATCTGTTCTCATGTGAATTGTTTTAGTCACTAAATCTGAGTTCAGGGTGTGAATCACAGCTGGGTGATGATAGGTAATTGGACAGGGAAATTACCAGGGGCATGAGAGCATCAGAGAGCCCATGTTCTCAAAGGAAATCATTTAAAAAAAAAAAAGAAAGTAATTTTGGGAGGGGCATTTTTTTTTTTAATTTTCCTGGAGAACGTAAATAGATTTTTCAAAGAAATTCTGTTTCAAAAATGAGTCAAATGTTTTAACAAAATGCTTAATATCATGGAAGCAAATAGTAAATCTTAGTATTTTATCAACACTTAAAACTAATAGGTCTTTTAAAAGCACATGTTAGGGAATTGAATCTGTGAAGGCTCTGTCTGTCTTTTGCCATGGGACACTTTACTGTGATGGAAATCACAGAACTCAGTAGCTACATTCTTTCATGCATAATGGCTCAGTACAATTTTAGGAAATGAAATTGGGAAACCGACATTTTCCATTACTGGGGCACTGTCTTTTAGAACTATTACTTTTAGGTTTAAAATTGTAATATGCAATCTCTTGATTGTGGAAAGCAGAAACTATTGTTTTTTTTGGCCTAAATGCAGAAAAGAGTTTCTTTACCCATGCATATTATCAAAGTGTTTTCATTTAAGGAGCATGCCTAAAGTAAAATGTATATCTGTCCCACAAAAAGCACACTTTTTTTTTATAGTTGAAAATATTATTACTATTTTTTAACATCTTTATTGGGGTATAATTGCTTTACAATGGTGTGTTGGTTTCTGCTTTATAACAAAGCGAATCAGTTATACATATACATATGTTTCCATATCTCTTCCCTCTTGTGTCTCCCTCCCTCCCATCCTCCCTATCCCACCCCTCCAGGCGGTCACAAAGCACCGAGCGGATATCCCTGTGCCATGAGGCTGCTTCCCACTAGTTATCTACCTTACGTTTGTTAGTGTATATATGACAGGGCGAGAGAGAGGCATGGACATATGTACACTAAAAAGCACACTTTAAGCATGGTGAGACATGAATGTTTTTTACAGCGTGCTGATGAAATTTTTAGAACACAGTGGATGGAAAGTATTCTCTTAGATTCATTCAACAGCTCATCCAGCCTTGGCGCTGGTCCTGGTATAGTAATGTTGAATCCTGCAAAATAAACAGTATACTGGTGAATGGAAGATATCAGAGTGCTTCACACATATTTCAGTTTTATTCAGTAAATATTTGTGTAACCATTTTAAATTAAAATTTCTGATAAAGATTATTCAAAAATTGAAGATTTTTAGCACTATTAGCTGTAGATTTATGATACATACTATAATGTCACTTAGAACCCAAACTACTCTACATAATACCATCTCACTCAACTTTATGATGTTGCCAAATGGAAAAAAGTAAATTGCATTAAAAATAGGAAATTTCAAATGGAAATATATTTCTCTGAAATTTGCCAAGTTTTGCCTAGACTAGCTAATTCTTTCCCAGTCCTTAAACCTCCTTTCTTACTACTAGGAGAAATAATTAGCATATGGCTTAAGAGCAGATGGTTTGGTAAAATAATTGACCTAAGGGTTTCATTTGGCCCCAAATTTAAAATGAGTCAACAGCGTGACACAGATGTTGAAAAAAATGAATCTTACGTAGCATTAACAAAAGTATCATCTCCAGATGTTCTCACAATACTGTACTCTAGAAATAGTAAAAGGACGTTGACAAATGTTGAGTTTCCACAAGAGGAGCAACTAAGAGGGTGGGAGATTTAGAAGCCTTATTATATGAAGAATGGTTGATGGAATGGGGCATATAGAACTCAGAAAAATATAAACGTAGGAGATTATAGTTACTTTTTTCAAATATATATCTATACAATATCTACACTTACACCTACAGCTATATCTATATCTACATCTGTATCTATATCTTATTAATGGGAGAGTAGACTTACTCAATGTGGCACTGACAGAATAGGATTAGTGGTTGGAAGACAGGTGTTTCAGCTGCATATAGTTAGGGCTCTCTACTCACCAGAGGTAATAAATGCAAAGGAGCTCTTTAACTACAACTGAACTGCTGTTAATGATAGTGTCCTGCTGGAAACTGAGAAAGTACCTGTCAGTGCCTTCATAAGAGGTGTTCCTATGTTGGGAGACAGATCACATTTGATGGCCTTTACTCTCCTAATTCTAAGACTCTATTAGGTTCTTTAATAATCTTATATTCATTATTTATTTCAGGCCAGTCTATTTTATTTGTTTTATTAACCTAAGAAAAAGAAAAATTCTAGACAGCCATCATTTATAATAGAGACAGTGAAAATTTAGTAAAACAATTTAGAACAACTGGAAACATACTAAGCTTGATTCTGGGAAAAAGAAAGTAAAAGCCAAGTATATTTGTGTCTTTAAGTGTTTTTACTTCAAATCATGCCATTAAAAATTCACTTTGTAGAACTATATTTTTATTTCTGAGGCATTTTAGCTTTTTGTGCCAGAACCCTGAACAACTCTAGATTGGGGGTCTGGGCTAAGAAGTTACAAATGAGAGAGCAGATGTGAGGAGGGCAGGGATCTTGACCAGGTTTGGTCTGGTTAGGATTCTGGAACATACAAGAGTTAGGCTGGCGAGCAGGAGGCTGAGCAAAACCACCAGAGAATAGGTACAAGGGCAGAATCCCAGAGTCCCTAAATCAGGAAGGAATCCTTTTGCTTCTAGGAAGAAAGTTCCTTGTTGGAACCCACAAATGGAAGCAGGAAGTGCAGGAGCCGAGGCAGCAACCCTAACAGCTACCATCCCGTCATTGCTCCAGCGACGCTGGTACTTGACAAATTGTTTAATACCAGGAATTCACAGGACTGAATCTTTATTCACACAATTCACAGTACCAAAATCCTGCTGAGAATAGTTTTCCACAAGCAGCCGAGCTGACTTCCCATGGTTTTCTGTGACACAATCTTTCCCTTCAAGTGTCCCAAATTGCTGTGGACAGCAGGCCTTGAACATAAACACTGCAGATAACTGGGGTGCCAGCATGTCAAATGCTCCTAAACATGGTCCTGTTCTTTTACTTGAACCTTGGGTAGCTTTTCACCTTACATTTTATAAGTACAGTCGGCTCTGGGTACCCACGGGTTTTGCATCTGTGGATACAACCAACAGAGGATCGAGGATTTGGTTATATCCACAGATGCAGAACCTGAAGGTACGGAGGGCTGACTGTATGTAGAACCAGACAAGGGATCAAGGTAAAAGGAGCTTAAGATCTCATTTGACCTTCATTAATCAATTTTATTCATTGCTCCAATTTAGAATTAATCAGTACTTTTTGTATAGTTTTCATTCTCATTGGGTACCTTTAGAGCTTTTCCCTCCATTTCCCTTTTCAATCCATCCTTCACTTTACCATCAGAGTTAATTTTTAAAGGCTAGATATAACTATGCCACTCCTTTGCTAAAAATTACCCATAGTTCCTCACTGTTTGGGACCAAGTTAAGCAGCACTTTTCTTCCACTCATCCCATGCTTCATGTCATCCAGATTTTACTCTTGTTACACAAATACAACATGTAGGTTAACAACCCTGTGTTTGTTTTGTTCATGCTCTTTTCTATTCTTGGAATACCTTTTCCCTCTGGCCTTCCTCCCTGTATCTTTCTCCTCCACCTTCTGTGGGATGACATATCTTATCCTTCCTAACTGAACAAAAATCTGCCTTCTCTGGGAAGCCGGAACTGACTTTAAAAGATTAATTATTACCTCCTTCCTGCTCCGATGTCTGTTCCTCTGTTGGTGAGCATGGTCATATTGTAGTGTAATTTTGTTCCCTGTGAATCTTTCTTCCTCCTGGACTGTGAGCTCCTTAAGAGTGGGGACAATGACATTTGCTTTTGTAGTTTCAGGGTCTGGCACATAATAGATATACACAAAGTAACTTCTGAATATTTATTGAATTGTATCTTTCAATATTACCATTTCTTGGGTCCCTTTTGGCTCTAAAATTCTGTGGTTCTCATTGGTACTTTGGAGATATAAATATTATTATACAGTTCAGATGGAATTGGCGTCACTGAACAAAGTCTTATATATAAATGGCAAGTTAAATTGCCTTGTGGCTTGCTAAACAGGAAAAGCCAAGTGCGGAAACTACATGATTCTAGGTCAATTTAACATTGACTAGCTTCCAGAGTCTCTGTGGCTTTCGTTGACAGGAGCTACCAGTCTTGTCCTTCTCTGTAGGATCAGCTGTGGCCTTTATGGAGACATCTTGATAGGAACAGCCATGAGGAGAATGCATGTACATTTTGTGTATGTGTGTGTGAGATTTTCTCCCTTGCTGCTTTCCTACCACATACTAGGGATGACAAAAGCTGAGTATAAGCATGGGAGGCATATGAGGTTATTTGTCCCCTTTAGCAAAACGAATTCCCCATGAATGGATATAGTGTCACAACCATATGAAATGAGCTTGGCTAATGTTGATAAACATCTGTCTGATGTTTTATAATTTCATATATTTATTATTTTAAAAAAACATTCTTAACACTAGAATAACTCTGGATAGCAGCCTGGAAATGAATGTCACCATTAAAGTAAATATCAGAAAAAGATGATCTTGTGGCAGTTGGGAGTAGCCAGGGAAAATAAGATCTATTCTGATAGTCAGCATATATACATCAAGTCTCAAACACACAGGCCTTTACTCTTTCCTTCATCCATGTTCTCTCAAAACAATGGCAAGCTCATATCTCACATCAAGTGTTTCCTCTTAGCTTTTGCCTGAGCTCCAACTTATTATTTCTGGCACCTTTCTCATCAGTGTCTAGTGGTTACAGCAGGAGGGTTTGGCCAATAGTGGCTCTGGCCAATGGGTGTAACTGGAATCAGGGCACATACAGAAGGGTTCATCTATTTATCATAGCAGCACCCAGTGGTGGGGCTGTTAGCATTTCCTTTCAAAACTGTCTTGCTGAGAGGTTTGAAGTTTGATCTTTTTAATTTCCACTGGCTTAAAATTCATCACTAGAGATGTTTAGCTTTTTTATTAAAATGTAGACTTCTCCAAACTTTCAGAAATACTGTTTGGTAAATGATTCTTCACTTGAGGTTTCGGGGGGAAAAAAAGAAATAAGATTTACTTTGACTTCATATTTCTCTTTTGTGTGATTAAAATTATTACGTTTATAAACATTTTGTCATTGTGTCACTTGGAGGGAATGAGTAGTGACCTGGAGGAGAAGGTCAATTTTCTTAAAAATCTATACCAAAGCCATTCTTCACTCTTCTGGATAAATGTTTTTAAATATACTCCTTGTTTATAATCTTGACTACATAACCCTAAATTGACAACAGATCCATTTCTTATTGCCTAAGGACCAGGAATTTTAGGAGGCCTACTATTCTCATTGATCTGAAAAAAGATTTATGACAGTATTTCTCATTAACTTCTACAGGAATTTCACAGAGGCATCTTACACTTTTGCATGAGTCTAAGAGTAAATCCTGGTGTGTTCATTTCCAACAGAGTTCATCGGTGTGGCTTTTGATCCACGAAGAGAATATAAGATCCAAAAATAAGCAGCTTAGATTCCAAACATCCATCAAAGAGTTCCCGTCTCTTTGAAGAGTCCAAAAATCCTACTTTTCATACCTTCTCAGTCTTACATTTCCTTCAGGCTTTTGTTAAGAAGAACCTACTTGTGCACCTCACTTTATGAAATGGAAATGTTCCTAAAAGAGTTAATTTAAATTAAAAAAGTGACAGCTACCATTCATTAAGTACTCTCACATGCGAGACATGGTACTAGACATTTCCTTTTATTACTTTATTTCATCCTCACAGCAGCCCTACAAGGTGGGGATGTTATCCACATTTAGCAAATAAGTAATATTAGGGGCCCAGAAGCTATGGATGTGATTCAAGGTCACAGAGACAACAAAATGAGACCCTAAAATCAGGATCTCTGTGTGTTTGACTCCAAGTCCTGTGATTCATCTTCTATAGCATGGGGACATTGCACATTGAAATACTTCAAATATGCTAGAGAAATTGACCATTTTAAGAAATACTAGCCCATTTTTTTGTAAATAATTATCAAAACTTTTTGTGTTAAAATATTGCTTATCTATTTTAGTTATTTAAAATGTTGTACACTATATTTTCTAAGAGATAATCTGTCTCTTTATTCCTAATGTGTTGCCAAAAGGGTTCCTTAACTGGGGCCCATGGCTTCATAGAACTGATGACATTCTCTGCAACTGAAGGTACATTTTACATGTATTGATATTTTCAAAAATGCATTTTCTTATGAGGACAAATGTCCATCTTTCATGATATTCCTTGGGAAAAAAGTTTAAGTATTATTGCTCTAAATAGTTGGAAAATTCACTACTTAAAAATGAAGAAAGATATTTCAAAACTATTTCCACTACTTCAGAGAAGTATTCCTTTTCATATTGAAACAGATGGGGATTTGGGAAAAGAGGAAAGAGAAACTGGTAAAAGGCATTGAAGAACTTTTATGATTACAATAGATCATGGGACCACCCAATTTAACCTGTAAATCCTGGATGTTAGGCTTTGTCTCTGTGACCAATAAAGTTGAATTTGTGTATAATTATTTGTTCATTAGAAAGTTAGTTCCATAATTTATATAGAGGCAGACCTGGGTAAGTGGCAAACACTTAACTGTAAAAGTGCTGTGTGCACTTAAGTCAAAGGAGAAGTGAGGTTATTTGATGCCTCTAAAGAGAGAACTGGGAGGGTGGATGGCTCAGGTGTGGGCGGAGGTTCAGATCAGGGCCATTCAGGCTGCGTGGTTCTACTGGGCATACACGAAGACCATCTCAGGGCCACGAGAGCATCACTAGTTCACGGAAATCAATTTCCAAGTCTTCAGTTTCCATATTTGATCATTCATAATGTAGATCAGTCTGAAGATTCACCTTGTAAGTTGGCTCTCCTTTCTCACCTCCCTTTTCAAAGTCATCTTTTCTATACTTTACCAGGAAGGAAAAGAGAGCACAGTTTTCGCCCATTCTTATTCTTACCATGGTGCACTGCTTCGGAGTGGGAAAACCTTCAGAAGGAAATGAAGAAATAGAAATATTGCAGTTGGTAGTGAGAAAGGGAATGACCAACTATGGGCAATCCCTTTGAAATTTAATAGTTTCCCAAGTATTTGCTTTCAATAGAACTGAAAGAGAACTTAACCAAATTATCATATTACAACAAATAATTATTTTTGATAACTAGATCACCCTGAGATTTTTGGCCTGTAACTGAGAAGGAATTTAGAGAATTGAGGAATTCTACTACTGAATTATTTTCATTCCTATCTTTTTTTTTTTAAACAAGCTTTTTTTTTTTTTTTCCATTAAATAAGGAAAAGGAGTAATAAAGCTCAGGCTGGGGTCAGTCTCATTCTAGCAATGGCTAATATTTATCCTTGAACACATAAACTAATCTTAACAGCCCCATCCATTTTATTAAAAGATGCACTTCCAAATGATGCATCTTTTGCATCAAAAGATGCTTATTATAATTAGGAATTATTTATACATTATTTATACGTGTTGTTTTGATCAACTGTCAACTACTAGTAATAGTACTGATAACTCAATCCAGAAAAAAAAATCATTTAAAACTTAGAGCCTTATGATCATAGGGAAAAAAAATTAAATCTCTAATTTTAATTTCTGTACATATTCTATGACATAAAAAATGTGAAAGGATGAACAAAATTAGACTTTCAAGCTTAAAACATTATATTTGAATAAAATTCTGTGATGAATGTCAAAAGGAAAGTGGTTAGTGGTTGATGAATATAAAATATTCTTGGCATGAAGTTTAATTGGGTGAAACAGCGCTGTATAAAATGTTTATGCTTATAATACACTGTTTCTTACATTCTCTACAACGGGGGGGGGGGGCGGGGGGGTGGTAGATGGTATATTTGTAACATGTATCCCAAGGGAGAAAAATCCCCTGATTTATAGCATTTTTTGATTTCTGTAGTGTAAATATTTCCACCATAGCTGGTCTAAAGCTACAAGTAACAACTTGTGGTTACATACAATACAATACAAGCTACAATACAAGTGTAACAACTGAATGGCAAAATTCCTGAAAACTTAACAGTTGGCCTTCACGAAGCTGCTCCAGCACAAGTCAGCTCCAGCACACTGCTTATAATATTGAATGTCAAAATAAAAATACCTAAAGGTTACTTCATTTTTCAAGTCCCTTCATTTGGAAGCCCTTGCAAAAATATTTTATAATAAACTTATTTGAAATATAATTCAGTTCTATGTGCACCCTAAACCCCTACTTTAAGCATTTACAGTGATCTTACCTTTTTATTCTATGCTGATTCTCCAAATTAGCAAATACCTAAGAATTACCTATGGAACTTTGAAAAAAAATTAGATTCTAGGTACCCAACTCATACCTCTAAAGTCAGAATCCCTAGTTGTGGGGTCCAGCCAGCTTTGCTTTAGCGAGCACTGTGGGTGACCCTGAGGCAGTCAGACCAGTACTCTCGCTCCATCAGTAAGTACTGCCCAATAGGATTAGAATAAGAGAAACAGGAATTGACATAGAAGTCTTCTCTCACAGTTTCAATGTACAACAGTTAGAAAACCTCAACAAAGCTGGCTGTATGCTTCTGTTACTAGAGAATTTGGTAAAAGTTCCTGCCCCTTTGTGACTTTTCCCCACAGCACACAACCAACCACATTGGGGAGCTGTAAGAATTAAATGAAATTATGTATCTGAAAGTGCTGTATAAAAGTTAAGGACTGTATTTTACATATAAAGAGAACAGAGCATTATTATTTCAAATCCAAACTGAGATCAAAGAACAACAGTAAATGTCTGTCCCTACATATGTACTGTGAGTTCCATGCCTAGCTATCTCTGGGACCATGGTGTGGTTATTCACTGATTGACAAGAGCATAGCTGTTCCAAAGGACCATGAGGTCCTTGGGGTTTCTTTTCCATGGGTTCTGTGCAGCCCATTTAAAGGTCTAATCCTGGGCTATCCTGGGCTTTACTGGACATCCGTGCTGTTCACCCATCATGTGGGACCTTAGTTGTGTGTCCTCAGTATAGTCTGTGTCTATGGATGATGATGACTCCATTTCATTTACTATATTGTTAGAAGAGAAATATATTAAACTTCAAAGAAAACCCTGATCTCTCCTACTCCCACTTTCTTCACTTATCTCTGGTCCCTGGAGAATGTTTGTAAACATATAGTCCCATTAATTAACACAGGATGAAAGGCGGTCTAAATCCTTCCTGAGGGTGTGAGAATGGTTCCTCCAGGACTGCTTAGAGTGGCCACAACTTCAGGGAATGGGGGCCGGACAGCTGGATGGGGCTTTCCACTCAAATTTCTTTCCTCACTCCCAGGAGGCCCTTGGAATAAAAAGTGCTTACTCATAATCATTATAGGAGGTTATATCCTCATGTAGTGCATATTAAAGCATTAGTGTGAGCAATTACTATTAGACATTTCCTGCTGAAAGATTCCCAGGTGCTGGAGAAGTTGACTTGTTTGCTATGAGAAAGCACATTGCTCATTTTAATAAGTTCAGTGCCTTTTGTCTTAATAGCTCAATATCTCACGGAATACTATAAACATACACAAAAGCACAGCCAAGAACATAGTACCCGTATGTTTACAGAAAAAATAAAACATTATAGATTTAATTGAAGGTCCTGCTTAGCTCTTCCTTGTTCTATTCACCTCTCACCCCTCAGAGGGAGCCACTCTCCTGAGGTTGGTTTGTTTCTTTCTTATGCATGATTTTATATTTTCACTATATGCATGTGTTTCCATAAATAATATGAAGTGATGTTTTGAAACTTTATATATGTGAATTGTGTACACCAATATAAGTATTTTCATGATACTGTTTAAAACATCTATAAGTAGAGTAAATAGTTTTATACAGTTTAGTATTATTTATTTGCTTTTTAATTTTTTTTTCTTTTTTTTCATATTGGTATGCATATACTTCAAAGTATTTATTTATTTTAGATTTTTTCCTAAGTGTTTCACTATTGCAAGAGATTGTGAAATGAGCATTTTTGTACACGTCTCCTTGTGGACATGTGTGCAAAATCTTCTAGGTTTAATACCTAGAAATGAAATTCCTTAGTCAACTTTACTGCGTCACAAAGATCTCTCAATATGTTACCTTCTAAAAGCCTTACAGTTCACTTGGCATGTTTTGATTTTTAATCAATCTAAAATTAAGTTTCTGTGTTGTGTGAGGCAGGGATCATCGTTTGTTCAACATGGAAAATAATTTGTCCTTGAAAAATGTGTTAACTTGTCTATCTTTTCCTCACGGATTTTACCCCGCTTCTGTAGTATAATGAGTTTCCACATTTCTGGGTTCTCTACTCGGTCCCATTGGTGGTCCATTCTTGTACCAACACCATGTGGTCTTATTTATTTTGTGTATTTTCTCGCTACCTGATAAGCAACTCATTCTTCTTCAAAATTATGTTAGTGATTCTTGGTCTTTTATCCTTCTATATGAATTTTACCTCTAACTTTTGAAGTCTTGCACACGTTCCTACTAGGATTTTTATTAGAATTGCATTAAATTGTATCAGTAGAACAATTTGGGGGGGAACCAATTTTCTATCCATGTAGGACTACTTTTATACCCTTCAAAATTATTTTATTATAGCTTGTACAGTAGATGTTTGGATGTATTCCTGTGTATTTCAAGGTTATTTTGTTATTGTCATTGTTTTTTCCTCCACCATCAGAATTTATTTTACTGTTCAGCATCTGATAATCCCTTTCAGTCTGAGTCTTGTGCCTTTATTTAACCTAGAGAAATTTTCTTTTGTTATTCCTTATTTTATTGTCTTGGTTCTATCTTTCTGAAATTTCCTTAGACAGAGGTTGAACTTATATTTATTCTCCACATCCCTTAGTTCTTCAAGTTCTTTGTCTTTTTGCTCTATGTTTTATAAGATTTTCTTGAATTTATCTTCCAGATTATTAATCTAGTCTTGAGAAATGACTGTTCTAGAATTTGGTCGATGGATGTACTGGATGTTTTATTTCAGTAATCATGTATTTACTTTCCAACAACTCGATCTCCTTTTATGATTGCTCTTTTTTTCTTTTATAGACTAAGTATTTTCTTGTATCCCTGAGGGTACTATTAAGAATATTTAAGAATTTTCTCTGTTTTCTATATTTCTTTTTCCTCAGGGCAAGGTATTCTATTTATTGATCTTTGTTTTTCCCTTTGTTTTTTTCTCAAATATCTGTTATCCCTTATATGTTATATTTTTGCATGAAGGACATGGCTGATTGGGGTATATAGTGGGTATGAATTTTCTCAGCTATTCTGGATGTATAACTGGACCAAACACTACCTCACCCAATTTCTATGAGGGAAGTACAGAATCTCATGTACCCCCTTCATGGGTTTAGCTGTTTTGCCTTTTTTCCCCTTCTTTGATTGCTGTCAAGACCTGGAGTTGCATGTTGGCTAGACACGCAGACCTCTGCAGCTACCTCAGTTTGTATGACAACTCTACTGTGAATTAGCTGTGTGATCTTGGGCAAGCCACTTGATCCCTCTGTTTCTCGCTGAAATGGAGAAAGTAGCAGAATCTACCTTGTAAGGTTAGGGTGAAGATTAAATGATCCAGTACATATAAGCTGCTTAGAACAGGGACTGGCACATAGTACATGTTTTATTAATGTTAGCAGTTTTTGTTAATTATGTCATTATCTCAATGATAACATAAATTAAACCCCAATAATCTTGTTCCTGAGGTATAATTGACACACAGCATTATATTAGTTTCAGGCATATAACACAATGATTAAGTGTTTGTATATAGCATGAAATAATCTCCACAGTAAGCCCAGTTAACATCTGTCACTGCACATAGTTACACATTTTTTTTCTTGTGATGAGACCCATTATTCTTAAATGATCCCCTGAGAAGATTACCTATGTGTTTTAGAAAGCAGTTCTCAGGGATTAATTAGCCTATATGTAAACAGCACTGCACTGCTTAGTGGGAGTGGGGGAGGGACAACAGAAGCAAAGCTGTTAGAATGCCTTTTCAATTCTTTACTTTGAAATATCATTGAAACCTCTGGTAGTTCTTTTCTGTGTAAATTTTGGCCCCTATTTCTTCATACTTGTTCTTTTCTATTTCACCAATTTGCTGTTAATCTTTCAGGAATTCCTCAAATTTTCCAATTTACTTATTTCACCCTTTCTCATTTCTTAATGAAGTTGTAGATTTATCCTTTATTAAAAGTTTTTATGTCACCCCAAGAATTATGTTGCAGGAAGTGAGATAGAAAATGTTTGTTCCATTACCTTGACCCAAATGCTGTTCTTTGGATTTTGCAACAAGAAAAGTTGTGTGACCCTGGTGAGAGCATGGTTAATGACTCGATAGAAGGGATGCAGTTTTAGAAGGTTCAGGGGTGAGTAGTGGATGCAGAAGTCACGGGGCAAGTATAGACAATCACCTACACAGTGGTAACATTTCCAAATTAGATTATCATTTGCTATTTGACATGTGACATGTGTATCTGTACAATAGATGTAATAGAAATATCAAACAATATCTCAGAGGAGCTGACAGCACAGAGGGCAGCACGTGCTCCATAATGCTGGAAGTGTAGATCTTGTGCAGAGAGTATAGGGCTCAGGAGGCCAGAGGCTCTAGTTCCAACAGCTGTTCAAACACAAATTTGTTAAGTCACATTGAGTAAATTACTTTAGCTTTTCTATAGAATATTATTTCCTGTCCCCTGCCCGCCTCAGAGTTGCTTTGTGAGGATTCATAAGCAAAGCACTTGAAGCTTTTTGGTTCATGTGTATGTCTGTCAAGGTTATATGTTGATAGGCCTCTAATTGCTGTTACCATCTGAGAACACATTGTCTAAGCCAGTGTTTCTGAGACAGCCATGGCCCACCTACATTAAAGTTACTTGATTTCATTATTTAAAAGATTGCTGAGCAGCAGCCCAAAACTACTGAATCAGAATTTCTATGGATGAGCCTGATAATAAGCATTTTTTCCAGTCCTTTCATGAGTCTTTCCCAGGCCAAGGTTGGAGGACCACCGCTTTAGGCCAGGGAGCTCTCCACGCCTGCCAAACAAAGAGCTGGTTAATGTAACCTAGGTTACAGCTACTTTTATGTCAAAGGACAACCACAGTTCAAAATTTTTATGATTTTTAAGTCAGCATAATTAGTATGCTCTTAAACGACAGCAAACTTTTGAGGGAAAAATTGGCTTCGTCTGAAACATGCATTTAGGATGAAAATATCAAAGTGAGCATTTCTTTCACCAGCATTTTGGAATGATTGCTACCATGTCAAATACAGTTTTTGAGGCAAAATTTGATAGTTCGAGGAGTCATGCATGAGTCCTCTTTTTCCCTTGGATCCCCTCTGCAGGGGGTCGGGGTAAGAAGGAAGTCGAGTCTCTAGGTCCTTCCATCTGTCACTGTAGACAAATGACAGGAAAGAGGGAAACTACTCTAGCCAAACAAAACTTGTAAAAAGAGGCCCAGCCTTAGAAACCTCCGTGAGGACGGCCAACTGTTCTAATTTGTCGTAAGAAGCCTGGAGACTGGGACTCCGCAGACACGCAGAGGAAATCCTGTTCACTGTCACGGGGTCAATCCCTGGAGCCAGGGCTCTGCCTGCCGCTGCCTGCTGTGCCCAGAGTCAACTTGGACTTTGCACCCCCCTGGGAGGTGTTCAGAACCGCCGAGGGCCTTCCGGTTCCTGGTTCCTTCACTGGCTGCCAGGGGGCTCTACCCACTGGGGAGGTCTTTCAGTGTTAACATTAAAGGAAAAGCAGTAAATCGAGTGTCCATATGCCTTGGTGAATATTTTCTCTCTCATATACTTCATAACTTTGGTTCTAACACAATTGATTCCATGATATCAAATAACTGCAAAAAATTTTCTTTTTTACTAAATGAGAAGTTTCTTTGAAATAATTATATTCAATTTATTGTTTTTACACTTTTGAAATCCCTCATGGAATTTGCATCCCACTAACAGTTATACTGAATTTTTCTTTCACCAGAAGGATTAATACCATCTTGAAGGAAAAACCTTAGTATAGACTTGCCTCTTTAGCTTCCTGTCAAAATCTTTACATATATGCTAATGAGGTCATTGGTATTTTTTAAATCACTATTTAATTCTAAACCAAAGCTAAACTATTCCATATATGAACCTGCTGGAGTTGCTGAAAGCTTCAGTGAGCCAGTGTTGTCACAGACAAAAGTCAAGTGCATTTCTTAGCCATCTAGGAGTGTCTACATTTGGTCTTTTCCTGTAAATACATCATTGGAAACTCTAAATAGTTAAATATTCATTAAGTGTCAATTCTGATTTTGTTTAATAGCTAGGACTAGTATTATCTAATCAGAGACTTGATTTCAACATTTTCCCAGGAATTATTCAGAAGTAGTAATGAAGAAAGGAGATATTTTCATTCAAAGTAAAGCAGAGAGTTGAAGAGACCTAGTAATTCAAAGAGTTGGTTATTTCAATGCTGAATACTAGCTTGTAAAAATTAGCAAAATCTAACATCTGAATGAATCAATCACACCTTTGTTTTCATTTACAGCAAAGGAAACCAGCTTTGGAGCTGGTAAGAGGCTACTCTCTTGTTGCAACCTCAGTTCTCCAGTCTAATATGTTACCCTGTAGTGTTTTATTTCAGGTCTTTATAGATATTTGGGTTTGTAACCCATGTCCCCCACTATAGACACTTAAAATTTAAAGTTATCCAGAACAAGTTGGATAATTTTTGACATTGAAAAACCTTTGCAAAGAGTTTTCAGTGAATTCAACTTGTACTTTCTTGGTATCCCCATCAGGAATTCCATGCATATCTTGAGACCTCACCAACATCCATCCCCAACAGTGAACTTGCAATATCACTTAGGAGCATTTGGTAAATGGCTCTCCTGACAGTCCCACCACTGTGTGAAAATACTTAGGGTTTATCTTTTAATCACTTGTACCTTCAAAGATCTGGTCCATAGTGTCAGCTGATATCATGAGGGTTATTGGTGAAGTGTGATGAGGTGCAGGATGATACTTCTCTCTGCCGTCCTGATTTATATCCCACATTAATTTTTCAAAAACAGAAAAATAATTTTTATGCTTATTTTAATTTTGGATTTAACATTTTAACATAGTTTGTGAATGATCCTAAAGATTCATGAATATAGTAATTTATAATTGTGTGGAGTCTAGTCTTTGGAGACTGGTAGGACATTAATCACATAGTGATCCTTACAGGCCACACATACTCATGTCATCATGTGTCATTGTTGTCCGATTTTTATTTTTATGTATGTACTTTATGGTGGCATATATATCATATAACACTATAGTTGCCTCAAAATAGGAAAATGTCATGGGTTAACTCTAATAATAACTAAACAATTTAAGTAGGCCCTCAGTTTACCTCAAGTGTAGATTTCAAATATTTTTTCCAGATTTGGGAACTATTTACAGTAATAAATCATAAGGCATGTTGGCAGAAACATTTCTCTAGACTCTGTCTTTAATTTTGGCTGTTGCTAGTATATTTATTTCTTTCCTTCACAGCCTTGCTTCCCTAAGATTAGTACAATTTTTATGCAGAGTCACAATAGCCCACTGATGTGCATAAACTGAGAAGCTGGCTTGTCTTACAAATGCTAAGAAAAATGCTTTATGCCAAACTTCTTAACCAATGCCTCTTCTCAGAGGATAACTCATTTTATTTTTTCATTAAGATTCATTGCCAAAGTTTAAATATTAATAACTTTAGAATCAGGAATCATGGTTTTGAAGTGCCAAAGCATAAACATAAGATCTAAAATTAATAATAAACTACATGTTTATGTAGATACAACAGGTATGTGGAAGATCTATTGATAAAGAAAAGCAAAAATTAAATGTTCAACACACAGGCCTACTTTTCCATTAGCAAAAGGAGACTATTTTATTAATTTAATTTCACCATGTAGAGATATGGGTGGCAATGATTTGAGGGGAAAAAGTAAAGAGGTAGGCCAAACAAAGCAGAAGAGGCCAAACAAGCATCAGAGCAGAAATAGCTCAACGGTCTGGTGAATAACCAATTCCAAGAAGTCACTGACAAGCAGAACAAGACCTTAAGTCCAAAGTCTCTGCAGAGCGGTGTCCACCATGGTGCCCACAGGAATGGGGAGAGCAAGGGCAAGTAACAGAATCAAAGCACCTGCAAACAGCATTGAAAGTGGGACAAATGATTTAAAATGGTTCCTTTTCCCAGCCTCACTGTCTCAGGTTAGTGTCAATTGTAGTATAATTTGACAACAAGAATACAGGTGAAGCTAACAAAAACCAACTGGATGATAATGTGGGAAAATCACTGTTCTTGGAGGTATTTTTCTAACAGTTCAAAGAAGGAAGTACACACTTAGTATCATTCTTAATTCCTCCCTTAAGTCATGCTTATTTCCAGTCTAAGAGGTAACTTATTTCTGTACTTTTTGGACAATAGACAAGAATCTTTCTTTCAGTTATAAAGAAACTTTCTTAAGGATGTAGACTGGGAATCAGAAAGCAAATGGAGAATGGAAAAAGGTTGTGGGGCCAGAGACATCTCCTCACCCCTACTAGACCAGTCCCAACACCACCCCATTCCCAAAGTATAACCTGCCCTGATCCCAGATCTTGAGGGACTGCAGCCCCACAAGAAGGCAGGACTTTGGGAAGAATGAATTCCTTTTCTTTCACACAACCCTGGTTATAATCCAATCATCTCTCTTGCTCTCTGCATTCCCTTTAAATTTTTAGCTTTCTTTGTTATTTCACTTAAACACAACTTAAGCTTAGAATCTTCATGGTTTAAAGATCAGCATTGGTCCTTCACAAGTATAGTATTAAGAATGATTTTTGCTCTCCTCCATTCACTCAATTCAGATCTGTCATCTCATATTCCCCTGAGATACTAGTAGAAATTAGATGTGCTGATTTTTAACACCGTGTCTGATCCAAAACAGGAGTGAAATCCAAAGATTTAAAGCAAATGTGTCAACTATTCAGGAAGAAATCATTGCCTGCTTAGGGACTCTTAATCACCACTTTCTTTTCATTAAACACCTATCAATTAATTAACTCCTACTGTGATATAATGAGCTAATGTAGAACAGTTCTAATAGAAATATAATGTGAGCCACAAACATGAATCAAACATGCAATTTAAAATTTTCTACTACCCACATTAAAAAAAGTAAAAACAAAAGGTGAAATTAATTTTCATAACATATTTTATTTAGCCAAATATATCCAAAATATTATTGCTTCAATATATAATCAATATAAAATTCCTTTTTTTCTTGTTGGAATTTCTTTATTTTTTATTAAATTATAGTTGAATTACAATGCTGTGTTAATTACTGTTATACAGTAAAGTGCCTCAGTTATGCAAATATATATATATATATATATATATATATATATATATATATATACATTCTTTTTTGTATTCTTTTCCATCATGGTTTACCTCAGGATATTGAATATAGTTCCCTGTGCTATACGGTAGGACCTTGTTGTTTATCCATTCTATATAAACCAGTTTGCATCTGCTAATCCCAAACTCCCAATCCAACCCTCTCTGACTCCCCACCCCCTTGGCAACCACCAGATTATTCTCTATGTCCCTGATATTGTTTCATAGATAGGTCCATTTGTGCCATCTTTTAGATTCCACATATAAGTGATATCATATGATATTTGTCTTTCTCTTTCTGATTTACTTCACTTAGTTTGATAATCTCTAGTTGCATTCATGTTGCTGCAAATGGTATTATTTCATTTTTTTTTTGACTGAGTAGTATTCCATTGTATATAGGTACCACTTCTTCTTTATCCATTCATCTTTCAATGGGCATTTAGGTTGTTTCCATATCTTGGCTATTGTGAATAGTGCTGCTATGAACATAGGGATGCATGTATCTTTTTGAATCATAGTTTTGTCCTGATATATGCCCAGGAGTGGGATTGCTGGATCATATAGTAATTCTATTTTTAGTTTTCTGAGGAACATCCATACCGTTTTCCACACTTGCTGCACCAACTTACATTTCCACCAACAGTGTGGGAGGGTTCCCTTTTCTCCACACCCTCTCCAGCATTTCTTATTTGTAGACTTTTTAATGATTGCCATTCTGACTGGTGTCAGGTAGTACCTTATTGTAGTTTTGATCTACATTTCTCTGATAATTAGCAATGTTGAGCATATTTTCATGTGCCCACTGACCATCTATTTTTAGTTTTTTGGAGAAATACCTCTTTAGGTCTTCTGCCCATTTTTCGATTGGGTTTTTGGCTTTTTTGTTGTTGAGTTGTATGAGCTGTTTGTGTATTTTGGAAATTAAGCCCTTGTCAGTCACATCGTGATGTTGCAAATATTGTCACAATAAATTGCAAATATTTTCTGCCATTCTGTAGGTTGTCTTTTTGTTTTGTTTATGGTTTCCTTTGCTGTGCAAAAGCTTGTAAGTTTGATTAGCTCCCATTTGTTTATTTTCATTTTTATTTCTATTGCCGTGGGAGACTCACCTAAGAAAATATTGGTACAATTTATGTCAGTGAATGTTTGCCTATGTTCTCTTCTAGGAATTTTATGGTGTCATGTCTTATGTTTAAGTCTTTAAGCCATTTTGAGTTTATTTTGTGTATGGTGAGAGGGTGTGTTCCAACTTCATTGATTAACATGAAGCTCTCCAACTTTCCCAATACCACTTGCTGAAGAGACTTTTCCCCATTGTATATTCTTACCTCCTTTGTCAAAGATTAATTGACCATAGTTGTGTGGGTTTCTTTCTGGGCTCTCTATTCTGTTCCATGGATGCATATGTCTGTATTTGTGCCAATACCATGCAGTTTTGATTACTGTAGCTTTGTAGTATTGTCTGAAGTCTGGGTTGGTTATGCCTCCTGTTTTGTTCTCTTTCTTTAGGATTGCTTTGGCAATTCTGGGTTTTTAATGGTTCCATGTGAATTTTAGGATTATTTTTTCTAGTTCTGTGACAAGATCATGGATAATTTCATAGGGATCACATTAAATCTGTAGATTGCTTTGGGTAGTGTGGTCATTTTAATAATATTAATTCTTCCAATGCAAGAGCATGGTGTATCCTTCCATTTCTTTGAATCCTGTTTAATTTCCTTTATTAATGTTTTACTGTTCTCTATAGTTCTCAGTGTATAAGTCTTTCACCTCTTTGGTGAGGTTTATTCCTAAGTATTTTTTGGGGAGGATTGCAATTTTAAAGGTATTTTTTTTTTACATTGCCTTTCTTTTTTATATATAAGTGGTAATTTTTTTTTTTTTTTTTTTTTTTTTGCAGTATGCGGGCCTCTCACTGTTGTGGCCTCTCCCGTTGTGGAGCACAGGCTCCGGATGTGCAGGCTCAGTGGCCATGGCTCATGGGCCCAGCCGCTCCACAGCATGTGGGATCGTCCCAGACTGGGGCATGAACCCATGTCCCCTGCATCGGCAGGCAGACTCTCAACCACTGCGCCACCAGGGAAGCCCTATAAGTGGTAATTTTTTTAAAAAAATTATTTTATATTTGAGCACAATTAATTAACAATGTTGTGTTAGTTTCAGGTGTACAGCAAAGTGATTCAGTTGTACATATATGTGTATCTATTCTTTTTCAAATTCTTTTCACATTTAGGTTATTACAGAATATTGAACAGAGTTCCCTGTGCTATGCAGTAGACCTTGTTGGTTATCTATTTTAAATATATTAGTGTGTACATGTCAATCCCAAACTCCCAACCTATCTCTCCCCCCTACCCTTCCCCCCAGTAGCAATAATTTCATTCTCTAAGTCTGTCAGTCTGTTTCTGTTTTGTACCTAAGTTCATTTTTTTAGATTCTGCATATAAGCAATATCATATGATATTTGTCTTTCTCTGTCTGACTTATTTAACTTAGTATGATAATCTCCAGGTCCATACATGTTCATGCAAAAGACATTATTTCATTTTTTTATGGATGAGTAACATTCCATTGTATATATGTACCACTTTCTTCACCTGTTCATCTGTTGATGGACATTTAGGCTTCTTCCATGTCTTGGCTATTGTAAACAGTGCTGCAATGAATATTGGGGTGCATGTATCCTTTCAAACCATGTTTTTCTCCAGATATATTCCCAGAAGTGGATTGTTGGCTCATATGGTAGCTCTATTTTTACTTTGTTAAGGAACCTCCATACTGTTCTCCATAATGGTTGTGTCAATTTACATTCTGACCATCAGTGTAGGAGGGGTCCATTTTCTCCACACCCTCTCCAGCATTTATTGTTTGTAGATAGTTTGATGATGGTCAATCAGACTGGTGTGAGGTGATACCTCACTGTAGTTCTGATTTGCATTTCTCTAATAACTAGCAATGTGGAGCATCTTTTCATGTGTCTCTTGGCCATCTGTATGTCTTATTTAGGGAAATGTCTACTTAGGTCTTCTGTCCAGTTTTTGATTAGGTTGTTTGTTTTTTTGATATTGAGCCTCATGAGCTGTTTGTAAATTTTGGAGACTAATCCCCTGTTGGTCGCATCTTTTGCAAATATTTTCTGCCATTTTGTGGGTTGTCTTTTCACTTTGTCTATGGTTTCCTTTTCTGTGCAAAAGCTTTTGAGTTTAATTAGGTCCCACTTGTTTATTTTTATTTCCATTACTCTAGAAGACAGCTTGAAAAAGATATTGCTGTGATTTATGTCAGAGTGTTCTGCATATGTTTTCCTCTAAGTGTTTTATAGTATCTGGTCTTACATTTAGGTCTTTAATCTATTTTGAGTTTATTTTTGTGTATGGTGTTAAAGAATGCTCTAATTTCATTTTTTACATGTAGCTGTCCAGTTTTCCCAGCACCATTTATTGAAAAGACTGTCTTTCCTTCATTGTATATTCTTGGCTCTTTAGTCATATATTAATTGAGCATAGGTGTATGGGTTTATTTCTGGGCTGTCTATCATGTTCCATTAATCTATATTTCTGTTTTTGTGCCAGTACCATACTCTTTTGATGACTAGAATTGTAGTACAATCTGACAAAGGGAGCCTGATTCCTCCAGCTCTGTTTTTCTTTCTCAAGATTGCATTGGCTATTCATGATCTTTTGTGCCTACATATAAATTTTATTTTAAATTTAAATTTTTTGTAAAAAATGCCATTGGTAATTTAACAGGGATTGCATTGATTTTGTAGATTGCCTTGGGTAGTATAGTCATTTTGACCATATTGATTCTTGCAATCAAACAACATTGTATATCTCTCCATCTGTTTGCAACATCTTTGATTTCTTTCATCAGTGTCTTACAGTTTTCAGAATAGACGTCTTTTGCCTCCTTAGGTATGTTTATTCCTAGGTTTTTTGTTTTTGTTTTTTGATGTGATGGTAAATAGGATTGTTTCTTTAATTTCTGTTTCTGATCTTTCATTGTTAGTGTATAGAAATGGAACTGATTTCTGTGTATTAGTTTTTTATCCTGCAACTTTACTGAATTCATTGATGAGCTCTCATAGTTTTCTGATAACATCTTTAGGATTTTCTATGTATAGTATCATATCATCTGCAAACAGTGACAGTTTTACTTTTTCTTTGCCAGTTTGGATTCCTTTCATATCTTTTTCTTCTCTCATTGCTGGGGCTAGGACTTCCAAAACTATGTTGAATAACACTGGTGAGAGTGGACATTCTTGTCTTTTTCCTGATCTTAGAAGAAATGCTTTCAGTTTTTCATCACTGAGAATGAGGTTTGCTGTGGGTTTGTCATATGTGGCATTTATTATGTTGAGGTATGTTCCCTCTGTGCCCACTTTCTGTAGAGCTTTTATCACAAATGGGTGTTGAATTTTGTCAAAAGTTTTTTCTGTGTCTGTTGAGATGATCAAATTGAGATGGTTGTTTTTCTTCAGTTTGTTGATATTGTGTACCACACTGATTTGTGGATATTGAAAACTCCTTCATTCCTGGGATAAATGCCACTTGATCATGGTGTATGACCCTTTTAATGTATTGTTGGATTCTGATTGCTAGTATTTTGTTGAGGTTTTTTTTGTTTGTTTGTTTTTTGGGTTTTTTTTTTTTTTTTTTTTTTTTTTTGCCGTATGCAGGCCTCTCACTGCTGTGGCCTCTCCCATTGCGGAGCACAGGCTCCAGATGCGCAGGCTTAGGAGCCATGGCTCATGGGCCTAGCTGCTCCGCGGCATGTGGGATCTTCCCAGACCGGGGCACGAACCCGTGTCCCCTGCATCGGGAGGCGGACTCTCAACAACTGCGCCACCAGGGAAGCCCTGTTGAGGATTTTTGTGCCCTGCAATTTTTTTTTTTAATGGTATCTTTGGTTTTGGTATCAGGGTGATGGTGGCCTCATAGAATGAGTTTGGGAATGTTTCTTCCTCTGCAATTTTTTTTTTTTCCTCTGCAACTTTTGGAATAGTTTCAGAAGGATAGGTGTTAGCTCTTCTCGAAATGTTTGATGGAATTCACCTGTCAAACTGGTTCTGGACATTTATTTGTTGGGAGTTTTTAAACCACAGTTTAAATTTCAGTACTTGTGATTGGTCTGTTCATATTTTCTATTTCCTCTTGGTTCAGTTTTGGGAAACTGTACTTTTCTGAGAATTTTTTCCATTTCTTCCAGGTTGTCCATTTTATTGGCATATAGTTGCTTGTATAGTCTCTTATGATCCTTCGTACTTCTGTGGTGTCTGTTGTAACTTCTCCTTTTTCATTTCTAATTTTATTGACTTGAGCCCTCTCTCTTTTTCTCTTGGTGAGCCTCGTTAAAAGTTTATCAATTTTGTTTACCTTCCCATGGAACCAGCTTTTAGTTTCAATGATCTTTTCTATTGTTTTCTTTATTTCTATTTCATTTATTTCTGCTCAGATCTTTATGATTTCTTTCCTTCTACTAACTTTGGATTTTGTTTGTTCTTCATTTTCTAGCTGTTATAGGTGTCAGGCTAGTTGGTTAATTTTTCCTTTTTGTTTAACTTACTTAGAAATTTAGAACTTCTTTAAACTTCCTCTTAGAACTGCTTTTGCTACATCCCATAAGTTTTGAATCATAGTGCTTTCATTTTCATTTGTCTCTAGGTATTTTTTGGTCTCATCTTTGATTCCTTCAGTGATCCATTTGTTGGTTAGTAATATGTTGTTTAGCCTCAATGTGATTTTTCTTAACATTTTTTTTTCTTGTAGTTGATTTCTAATCTCATAGCATTGTGGTCAGAAAAGATGCTTGATATGATTTCAATTTTCTTAAATTTACCAGGTCTTGCTTAATGGCCTAGCATGTGATCTATCCTGGAGAATGTTTCATGTTCACTTGATAAGAATATGTATTCTGCTTGTTTTGGATGGAATGCTTTGTAAATATCAATTAAGTCTATCTGGTCTAATGTGTCATTTAAAGCCTGTGTCTCCTTATTGATCTTCTGTCTGGATGATCTTTCCATTCCTGAAAGTGGGGTGTTAAAGTCCCCCACTATTATTGTGTTACTGTTGAGTTCCCCTTTTGTGGCTGTTACCTTATATATTGAGAAGCTCCTATGTTGGGTGCATATATATTTACAATTGTTATTATTTAGTTATGTAGTATCCTTCTATGTCTCTTGTAAATATTTATTTTAAAGTCTCTTTTTGTCTGATATGAGTATTGCTACACCATTTTTATTTTTATTTCCATTTCTGTGGAATATCTTTCGCCATTCCCTCACTTTCGGTCTGTATGTATCCCTAGATCTGAAGTGGGTTTATTGTAGACAGCATATATACAGGTCTAGTTTTCATATCCATTCAGCCAGTCTGTGTCTTTTGGTTGGAGCATTACTCCATTTATGTTTAAGGTAATTACTGATATGTATGTTTTATTGCCATCTTCTTAATTGTTTGGGGCTTGTTTTTGTATTGATAGGTCTTTTATTCTTCCTATCAGCTTTTGTTCTCTTGTGCTTTGATGACTAACTTTAGTGTTGCATTTGGATTCCTTTTTCTTTTTTTTGTGTGTGTATCTGTTGTAGATTTTCAGTTTGTGGTTACCATGAGGATTTCATACAGCAATCTATATATAAGCCAGATTGTATTAAGTTGCTGGTCTTTTAACTTCTAATGCATTTCCAATATCCTGTATTTGTGCTCTCCTCTTTTCACAATTGCTGGTTTTTATATCATATTTGTGTGCAGATGATTTCCTACCATTACTTTATGTTTGCCTTTACTTGTGAGATTTTCTATTCGTAATTTTCTTGTTTCTTGTAGTGGCATTTTCTTTTCTGCTTAGAAAAATTCCTTTATCATTTGTTGCAAAGCTGGTCTTGTGGTGCTGAATTCTCTTAGCTTTTGCTTGTCTGTAAAGCTTTTGATTTCTCCATTGAATCTGAATGTGAGCCTTGCTGGGTAGTGTATTCTTGGTTGTAGGTTCTTCCCTTTCATCACTTTAAGTATATCATGCCACTCCCTTCTGGCCTGCAGAGTTTCTGCTGAGAAATAAGCTGATACCCTTATGGGAGTACCTTTTATGTTATTTGTTACTTTTCCCTTGTTGCTTTTAATATTTTTTCTTTGTTTTTAATTTTTGTCAGTTTAATTACTATGTGTCTCTGTGTGTTCCTCCTTGGGTTCATCCTGCCTGGGTCTCTCTGAGCTTCCTGGACTTGGGTGACTCTTTCCTTTCCCATGTTAAGGAAGTTTTCACCTACTATCCCTTCAAATATTTTCTCACCTCCTTTCTCTCTCTCTTCTCCTTCTTGTACTCCTATAATGTGAACATTGGTGAATTTAATGTTTTCCTACTGGTCTCTTAGACTGTCTTCATTTCTTTGTATTCTTTTTTCTTTATTCTCTTCCATGGCAGTGATTTCCAGCATTCTGTCTTCCAGGTCACTTATCCATTCTTCTGCCTCAGTTACTCTGTTATTTATTCATTCTAGTGTATTTTTCATTTCAGTTATTTTATTGTTTATCTATGTTTGTTTGTTCTTTAGTTCTTCTAGGTCTTTGTTAAATATTTCTTGTATCTTCTTTATCTGTGCCTCCATTCTTTTTCTGAGACCGTGAATCATCTTAACTATCATTACTCTGAATTCTTTTTCTGGTAGATTGCCTATCTCCACTTCACTTAGTTGTTCTTATGGTGTTTGTTTTACCTTGTTCCTTCATCTGGGACATATTCCTCTGCCATCTCATCTTGTCTAATTTTCTGTGATTGCAGTTCTTTTCCACAGGCTACAGGTTTGTAGTTCTTCTTGCTCCTGCTCTCTGCCCTCTCATGGATAAGGCTGTCTAAGAGGCTTGTGCAGGCTTCTTGGTGGGAAGGCCTGTTTCCTACCTGCTGGTAGATGGAGCTATGCTAATGAGTACTCACCCAAGCTGCCACTGCCAGTGTCTTTTTCCCTGCAGTGAGCCACAGCCACCCCCCTTTACCTCCACAGGAGACTCTCCAATACTAACAGGTAGGTCTGTCCAATCTCTTATTAGGTCATTGCTTTTATCCCTGGGTCCTGGTGCACACTCGATGTTGTGCGCACCTTCCAAGAGTGGAGTTTCTATTTCCCACAGTCTTGTGGAATTCCTGAGATCAAACTCCACTGCCCTTCAAAGCAAGATTCTCAGGGGCCTCCTCCTCCAGTTTCCAGACCCCCAGGCTGGGTACCCTGATGTGGGGCTCAGGATTTTCACTCCTCTGGGAGAACTTCTGTGGTATAATTGTTTTCCAGTTTGTGGTTCACCCACCCGGCAGGTATGTGATTTGATTTTATCATGATTGCACCCCTCTTACTATATTGTTGTGGCTTCTTTGTCTTTGGATGTAGGGTGTCTTTTTCATAGTTTCCAGCATTATTTTTGTTGATGGTTGCTCAGCAGTTGGTTGTGACTTAGCTGTTTTTGTAAGAAGAGGTGAGTTCATGTCCTTTTACTCTGCCATCTTGCCAGAAGTCTTTTACATTCCCTTTCTGATATTTTATTGTTGGTGTAAAGGAATGTAACCAATTTCCATGTGTTTATCTTGTATAGTGCTATCTTGCTGAATTTGTTTATCAGTTCTAGTAGTTTTCGTGTGGAGGCTTTAGAGTTTTCTATATATAGTATCATGTCACCTACATATAATGACAATTTTACTTCTTCCCTTCCAATTTGGAAAATTTTTCTTTGTCTTGCCTGATTGCTATGGCAAGGACTTCTGATACCATGTTGAAGAGAAGTGGTGAGAGTGAGTATCCTTGTCTTGTTCCAGATTTTAGCAGGAAGGCTTTCACCTTTTCACCATTGAGTATTATATTGTCTGTGGGTGTATCATAAATAGCTTTCACTATTTTGAGATATGTTCCCTCTATACCCACTTTGGTAAGAGTTTTTTTTTATCATGAATGGATGTTGAATTTTGTAAAGTGCTTTTTCTGCATCTATTGGGAGGATCATGTCATTTTTGTCTTTTCTTTTGTTTATGTGGTGTAACACATTGATTGATTTACCTATGTTGACCTGTCCTTGTGAACTTGGGATTGAATCCTGCTTGGTCATGGTGTATGATCTTTTTTATGTGTTGTTGTATTCAGTTTGCTAATACTTTATTGAGAATTTTTGCATCTATATTCATCAAAGATATTGGCCTGTAATTTTCTTTTTAGGTGGTGTCTGTCTGGTTTTGGTATCAGGGTGATATTGGCTTCATAGATGTCCTTGGAAATGTGCCCTCTTCTTCAATTTTTTGGAAGAGTTTGAGATGGATCAGTGTAAGTTCTTTGTATGTTTGGTAGAATTCACCTGTGAAGCTATATTGATATTTGTTTGTAGGGAGTTTTTTAATTATAGATTCTATTTCAGTTCTAGTGATCTGTCTGTTCAAATTATCAATTTCTTTTTGATTCAATTTTGGTAGACTGTTTGTTTCTAGAAACTTGTCCATTTCTTCCAGGTTGTCAAATTGGTTGGCTTATGATTTTTCATAGTATTCCCTTATGGTTTTTTGTATTTCTGTGGTATCAGTTGTTATGCCTCCTTTTTCATTTCTTATTTTATTTGTGTTCTTTCTCTTTTCTTCTTGGTGAGCCTGGCCAGGGGATTGTCAAATTTGTTTATCATTTCAAGGAAGTAGCTCTTGGTTTTATTGAATTTTTCTACTATTTTTTTAATCTCTATTTTATTTATTTCCTCTCTGATCTTTATTATTTCCTTCCTTCTCCTGATTTTAATTTTTGTTTGTTCTTATTTTTCTGATTCTTTTAAGTGTTAGGTTAGGTTGTTTATTTGAGATTTTTCTTATTTTTTAAGGAAGGCCTGTATCACTATGAACTTCTAATAACTGCTTTTGCTGCATCCCACAGATTTTGTATGATTGTGGTTTAATTGTCATTTGTCTCACCATATTTTTTTAACTTCCTATTTGATCTCATCACTGACTCATTGGGGTTTTTAGTAGCATGTTTTTTAGTCTCCATGTAATTATTTTTTTTTCTCATTTCTTTTCCTGGGATTAATTTCTACTTTCAGGCTATTGTGGTCAGAAAAGATGCTTGAGATAATTTCTATGTTATTAAATTTGTTGAGGCTTCCTTTGTGCCCTAGTATGTGGTCAGTTCTAGAGAATGTTCCATGAGCACTTGAAAAGAATGTGTATTCTGGGTTTTTGGATATAATGTCCTGAAAATATCGAGTCTAACTGTTCTATTGTATCATTTAGTTTCTCTGTTGCCTTACTGATTCTCTGTCTGGAAGAGTGAGTGGAGTGTTAAAGTTTCCTACTATTATTGTATCTCTGTCAATTTCTCTCTTTATATCTGTTAGTCCTTTTTTTTGGATTTGGGTGTTCCTATATTAGGTGCAAGTATGTTGACAACTGTAAAATCCTCTTCTTGTATTGATCCTTGTACCATTATATAAGGTCCTTCTTCATCTTTCTTTATGGGCTTTGTTTTAAAGCCTATTTTGTCTGATAGGAGTATTGTGACACCACCTTTCTTGTCATTACCATTTGCATGAAATATCTTTTTCCTTTCCTTCACTTTCAATACATGGGTCCTTTGCACTAAAGTAGGTCTCTTGTAGGCAGCATACTGTAAGCTTTTTTTTTTAATCCAATCTGCCACTCTGTGTCTTTTGATTGGAGGATTTAGTTCATTGACATTTAAGTTAATTATTGATAGATATGTCTTTATTTTCATTTTAAACCTTGTTTTCCTGTTGATTTTATATTACTTCTTTGTCCTTTTTTCTTTTTCCTTTTGTGCCTTGATGAGTTTCTTTTGTATAATACATATGTTTTCTTCTTTTGGTTTTTGTAAATCTATCTTATATTTTTTATTTGTGGTTACCCTGTTTTTCAAGCCTGTGAATCCCTTCCTATATCTACTTTCTTTAGACTGGTAGTCATATAGGCTCAAACACATTCTAGGAAAAAATATCTACATTTTCTTACTCTCCTCCCCCACATTTTATGATTTTGATGTCCTCTTTTACATCTTCATGCTCATCCTTTTGCTGTTCATTGTGGTTATAATCACTTTCACAGAAATTTTTTAATTTTTATTTTTTAATCTGTGTACTGGCTTATTTATGTGATTTATTTTTCAATTGTGGTTTTCCCTTTCATATAGATTCTTACTTCTTTCCTATTTAGAGAAGACCTTTCTATATTTGTTTTAGGATAATTTTAGTATTGCTGTATTCTTTTAGTTTTTGCTTATCTAAGGATTTCTTTACCTATTTTTCTTTTCTAAATGATAATATTGCTAAGTAGAGTATCCTAGGTTGCAGATATTTCCCTTTCAGGACTTTGAATATATCTTTCCACTCCCTTCTGGCTTGCAACTTTTCCGTAAAGAAATCAGCTGATAGCATTATGTGGGCTTCCCTTGTAATTTACTCTTCATTATTCTCTCATTGCCTTTAGTATCCTCTATCTTCAAATTTTGCCATTTTTGTTACAATATGTCTTGGTGCAGGTCTGTTAGGGTTTATATTGTTTGGGACCCTCTGTGCTCCCTGTTCCTAGATATCTGTTTCCTTCTTTAGGTTTGGTAAGTTCTCAGCCATAATTTCTTCAAATACATTTTTGATTCCCTTTTCTCTTTCTTCCCCTTCTCTAATCCCTACTATGTGTAGGTTGGCACACTTTATATTATGCCATAGTTCTCTTATATTGCTTTCATTTTTTTTTTAATTTGGCTTTCTGTCTTTTGTCCTGATTGGGTTATTTCCATTATTCTATCTTCAAGGTCACTTATTTGTTCTTCTGCATTATTCATTCTGCTCTTCATTGCCTTTACTCATTCTGTTCTTCACTGTTCAGCTTTCATTTCTGCAAATGAGTTTTCTAATTTTTATTGCTTCTTCTTTATAGTTCCTTTTTACAATACTCTTCATTTCTGTTGATAGTCTTAATTTCTTCAGTATTTTCGTGATTTCCTTTTTGAAATAGGTATCTATTAGCCTGAAGAGGTCTGCTTCATTGTTTGTTCTTTCAGGGGAATGCTCTTGGTCTTTTAACTGGGAGTGGTTCCTCTGCTTCTTTATTTTACTTATATTCCTCTTACTCTGTGAATATAGGAGAAACAATTAACTACAATGATTTTGGAGGGCTATTTATATGTGGGGTCTTCCCTATGTAGCTTGTGTGGGTTTAGTATATTTAATGTAAGGGCTGTTTTTAATATGGATGCCTGTTGCCTCTTTTCTCAGTGTGTGCTTGTCCTTACCCCCTTGATAGAGGGTGTTCAGATGTGGTGGCTGGTGCCCAGTCTTTGGGTTCTTGGCTTGATGGGCAGCTCAGGTGTGCCCCCAGGGTATGAGATGGGAGTAGATTTGGCTCTTGCAACCACTCCTGGAGTTTGGGTGAGTGGCAATTGTGGCCTGTGACCACTCCTGAAATCTGGGAGGAAGGTGGTGGGGGCTTGCAACCACTCCTGGAGTCCAGGAGGTAGTTGGCAGGGGCCTGTGACCACTTCTAGGGTCCATGCAGGAGAGCCAGGAGCCCATGGTCACTTCTGGGGTCCAGGACAGTTAGCCCTGGCCTGTGATCACTCCTGGGACCCATGCAGGTAGTGTCCTGCCCTCTGTGAGAATGTGTACATGGAAAAAGTCTAGAATCCAGATCCCACCCCTCCCTTTGTGCACCCCCCCAAACAATGGTGGCTGGACTGTAAGGCAGCCCAGGCTTCCTCCACATACATCAACCCCAGCCATGGTTGCACTGAATTCCAGTCCCCCTCCCAGTCTGTCTCCACACAGCCAACCCCAGTCCTCTCTCTGGTTCTGGACTCTGAAGCCCGAGTTCCAGTACCCAGCTCCTGCCAGCACTGGCAGATTTTTGTGTCAGGATGGGCCATGCAGGTTGGCAGCACTGACCCATCTGTGCAATTCTCCCTCTGCTCTGGCTGATGCAAACCAGCTGCTGCGTCCTCCTCTGAGGTTCTGAAGCTCCTCTCTGTCCTGGCCAACTCCCCACTGGTGAGGTGACTTCCCAGGGTGCAGGAACCTTTCCTCTTTCACAGCTCCCTCTCAGGGCTTCAGGTTCCATCCCAATTCCTTTCTCACTTTTTTCTTTTTTCTTTTTTTCTACCTGATTATGTGATGAGTTTCTTGCCTTTTCAGCAGTCTGAGGTCTTCTGCCAGCATTCAGTAGATATTCTGTGAGAATCCTTCCACATGTAGTATTTTTGTTGTATTTGTGGGAGAGGGTGAGCTTCATGTCCTACTACTCTGCCATCTTGATTGCTCTCTTCAATATAAAAATTATTCCATTTTGAGTTTATTTTTGTGTATGGTGTTAGGGAGTGTTCTACTTTCATTCTTTTACATGTAGCTGTCCAGTTTTCCCAGCAGCACTTATTGAAGAGTCTTTACTCCATTGTATGTTCTGGCCTTCTTTGTCATAGACTAGGTAACCATAGGTGCATGGGTTTATCTCTGGGCTTTCTATTCTGTTCCATTGATCTATATTTCTATTTTTGTGCCAGTACCATACTGTCTTGATTACTGTAGCCCTGTAGTATAGTCTGAAATCAGGAGCCTGATTCCTCCAGCTCTGTTTTTTGTTTTCCTCAAGATTGCTTTTGCTATTCGAGGTCTTTTGTATTTCCGTATAAATTGTAAAAGTTTTTATTCTAGTTCTATGAAAAATGCCATTGATAATTTGATAGGGATTGAATTGAATCTGTAGATTGCTTTGGGTAGTATAGTCATTTTCACAATATTGATTCTTACAATCCAAGAACATGGTATATCTCTCCATCTGTTTGTGTCATCTTTGATTTCTTTCATCAGTATCTTATAGTTTTCTGAGTACAGGTCTTTTACCTCCTTAGGTAGGTTTATTCTTAGGTATTTTATTCTTTTTGTTGAAATGGTAAATGGGATTGTTTCCTTAATTTATCTTTCTGTTCTTCTGTTGTTAGTGTATAGAAATGCAAGAGATATCTGTGTATTAATTTTATATCCTTCAACTATGCTAAATTCATTGATTAGCTCTAGTAGTTTTCTGGTGGCATCTTTAGGATTTTCTATGTATAGTATCATGTCATCTGCAAACAGTGACAGTTTTACTTCTTCTTGTCCAATTTGAATTCATTTTATTTCTTTTTCTTCTATGATTGCCATGGCTAGGACTTCCTAAACTATGTTGAATAATAGTGGTGAGAGTGGGCACCCTTGTCTTATTCCTGATTTTAGAGAATATGCTTCAGTTTTATTAATGAGAACCTACTATATAGCACAGGGAACTCTACTAAGTGCTCTGTGGTGACCTAAATGGGAAGGAAATCAAAAAATAGATGGGATATATGTATACGTACAGCTGATTTACTTTGCTGTACAATAGAAAGTAACACAGCATTATAAAGCAACTATTCTCCAAAATTTTTTTTTAAAAAATTAGAAATCAAAATTACTTATGTAGTATCTTACATTATTGTTTTTTTTGTGTGTTCTCAGTTTTCTGAATCCATTGTGTGTTTTATACTTACAGCACATTTCTGTTTGGACCAGCTATATTCCAAGCGCTTAATAATCGCTTATAGCTGAAAGCTACTGTGTTGGACTGAGCAGCTGTGTCCTTAAACAGAGGGCCTGGGGGGAAGAGTTTCTCTTCCTCAGGTCTGCTGGGATTCCTTTGAGCCACATAGCTCCTTAAAACAGAATAATTATATAAATCCTATACAATTTTTCTTTATGACTTAAAATATGCACTAAATATACTTTGAGACACTTTTCAAAACACTGGTTGTGATTCTGATTGATTTTAATTTCTTGCTTTTTACCAAGTCAGTGACTGTCTTCCCCTCTCTACCCTATTCATCCCCCCACCACTCCCACCTCTACACAGAGGAGAACTTTCCATAAATTTTAAAAGGCCACATATTTTTACCATGATGTCAAGATTTGCTCTATACAACTCATTAGGTTTTTCCTCAACTTAACCTACAAATAGAGAAGTAAGAAAAGATAAACTGTGTTCTTTCCATTTTGCTGAATCATGCTACTATGGTGCTGAGTTCATATTGGGTTTTGACTTGAACATCAGCTAATCTCTTAATCAAGTGGTGGACAGTCTGTATCTATTCTCACTTAGAGAATGAAAAAAAATTTTTGCTGAGGCTGCATGACAGGTGGATCAACTCCCTAAGAAAATGTCAGCTTCACCTTAAGGCTGCTCAGGTTAAACTGATTGTTGGTCTTGGTTTCACACCCCTATCTTTATTTGTATTATAATCCCTCTATTAACATGTAAATTAAGGTGTTAGTTTACTTTGGTTATTTATTTATTCTTCACTCATCTTAGCTCCAGGAGAAACCAATAATTCTCTATACAATTTTAATGTAAATGAATATGTATTTCTGAAGTACTTATTGATGACTAACTATTGTTTAATCTGCAGTATTTCAGAAGAAGTGGGTTCTTCTCACGAGATATTTTTCTGGACTCTAGGTCCTGAATGGGGTGGCTTAGTTCTGAGCTTTCCAGCTGCCCTGCCGACAGACCGGAGCAAACAGAAAGCTGTTGTTTTCGCAAATGCCCCAGCTTTAAGACTGAAGGGGATGAGTGTCAACTGAACAAAAATGCTTGTCTTTAAACAGGAAATGTTTCATTCGAGAGAAACGCACTCTCCCCATGTACCCTCAGGAGCCCTCCTGGGTGGGGGAGGCCTGGAATGTTCTGTGGCAGGTGGGGGGCCTCCTGTGTCAGGGGAGCTGGAGGAGGGGCCCTCCTGGGTCAAAGAAGATGCACATCCTCTTCTCTGGTTACAAGAAGGCAGCCTACAGAATGCCTGGACAAAGTTAAATGTTTCCAAGAATGCCCTCTAATAGGACAGGGAAAAGAGAAAATAAATCTAATGACTATTGGTCAAACTTTGTAGAACTCAGCATCTCTGTCTGGACTGAATGCAAGAGTTGAAAAATCAATTTTTCTAGTTTTAGGTGGAAAAGTCAAATTGACTTTATTTTAGTTTGAGAAGATAGTGTTTGATCAGTCCTTTTTTATTTCCAGAAGATGCAGAGTAATAGAAACACAATATGGGTAGAAGAAAGTCAGTAGGAAATGTAGTTGTTAGACTTTATACAAGATTTCCCCCATTAGTGCAACTTCTTCTGCAGAGGATTGCCCTAATAGTCTTCCTTTCTTCTGGGCCTAGCCCGGCACCTACTATGTCCTCAATAAGTATTTTTTGAATTAGTAAACAAAATACCCCAATTTCTAAATTTCCATTGTGTGTACTGTGAGAATAATGTTGAAAGATACACTTTCAGTTAATACAGGGCAGGGAACGCACTGGCTCAGCTAAACAGTTATTAGCTGAACAATTGTTAAATTATTATACTATTTTCAAAGAAGTTGGGAAACAAGCTCTCCTGCCTCTACTGCTCCAGTCCCTCCCCCATCACCCACCCTCCCAGATCCATTCATTTAAGAATGAAGGCCTGGCACAGCAGGGTGTCTGCATTGGCCATCACTTCTAACTGGGCAGGTCTGGGCAGCAGTGCCTGTACCAAAATATTCTGAATATACTCCTCAAGTGTGTGTGGGGAAAAAAAAGCCCTTGGAAAGGCATATGATGTGAAGTGTCTTGAGATATATTTATTCTCAGTGAAAAACATTCCTGAAACATTCCGGAAAGGAATTTTTTTCAGGTTTTGTTGTTATGTTTTCATAAGATTCAAGAGTACACTGTGAAAGAAACTAACTGAAAATAGGGACTCTTTTGTGAAAATAAATCCCATTCTGCGTTAGTATGTGCTCTTTAAAAGCTCATTTATCTCTCTGACAATTTGCTTTTCTGTGTTAAAAGGTTTTCTGCATGAATCTGGCATTGCATTAGTAGTATGTATGAGAAAATAGTATGAGAAAAACAAATTATCAGATTTTATCAGGGGTGGGGAATATTTACAAATCCTTAATTAAATTTGCAATGGTTGGTCACATGGAGACAAAAAACATGAAATACCTGAGAAAATATTTGAGGCAAGGAGAGGAAAATTAAAGCGGTTAGTCATGGGCACTTCTCATGCATTTTGTACAGGTGTAACTTTCTGTACTACATTGTGTTATTAATTACCTTACAGTTTAAATCTTAACTTCTATTTTGTGTTGGGAGGAGGAAAAATGGACAAATTATGAACAAGGTTAATAAGCCAACAAAAGAAGAAAGATATTCAAAGAATTCTTATAACCTGATTATGTAGTTTTGCGCTCTCTTTGAAGTATTTATACAACTAAATGAATAATTGTTTTAAAATCTTATTTTATACCATTGGTGAGAGCATATTTTATTGCAGAGTATTTCTTTTATAGAATGAAACTTCAATATATGACAGAACACTGAATTGTATTAGGCAACTAAACCGTAAGAAAAACATGAGGTTATTTTTAGAGGATTTGGTGATGGAGGACTGGGTCTTGTGAATGCTTTATTAGCAACTGTTAGCTGAACTTGACAAATAATTTTGGTTAAGCATAGTAGAAACTGGTCTGTTTTATCACAGTCAAAATGCTTTCAATAAAAGTGTTAGAGTACAAATAAATATATACATCCAAAACTGCTTTGCCTTGGGACAGGTCTGACCTTAGTACTACTAGTATTATAAATTTCAATCCTCCAAAATAAGTTTATAAAAATACAAAAGATAAATTAAAAAAAATAGGGCACCCAGTAAAGGTATGGGACCTGTGAGGTCCTTACCATGTGGATTAAAGAAGGAGGTGTCAGGAAAATCAGACTCTTTTTGTAGGCTTGGTTTTCTCAGATTCAGTCTGTGTTTTATGAAATGGTTTCGCCATTTGCTACACTTTTTGAAAATCTTGTTCTTTCCCTGTCTCTTCAAAATCTTTCATAGACTCTCCACTAAAAAAATTGTTTCTATTAAAAAATCAGTGTTAATGATGCAATGGATTCTTAAAGATCAAATAAAAGTTGTTTGGTGTGCTAAATATATTCCAATATTGATAGTGTATTATATTTTATTTTTACTACTTTTTTTTTACCATGTTTAGAGAGCATCATCTGAGAAAGATATTTTTGACATAATTACAAAACAAATTTCCACGTCAAGGGTGAGGATATATGTCAGTCAATGCATTCTTATTTCAAAACCACTGTGTAATGGACCATAAAATAATTAAAATTTTATCTTTAAGAATCACAGTGGAATGAGGGGCCTTAATTATGAGAATTGGAAAAGATTTTAGAAATCATCTAGTCTGTGCTTCTCATTTTATAAATGAGGGGACTGAGGCCCAGAGAGGATCAATGACTTTTATAAGGTCATGCAGATTGTTAATGGCAAAACTAAAACAGCTACCAAGGATTCCTGGTCCTCATTCCAGCCCTGGGTACATTACACCACGCTACTTCTTCTATATCAGCAAGAATGTAAGTATCATTATGGAACAACACGTATGCACATAAAACCACTATCCAGTATGCACACACATCCTAAAAGAGAGTATATCTTAGAACATAGCAATTCCCAATGTGTAGTTTTTCAGTTAATTTTTCTTTTGGTAGTCTCCATCTCTTCAGAAAACCATAAATATTTTGATGAGAACCTTAAACTTTTAGGGAAAAATCATTTGATGACTAATCTTGGATAAATTTTAAAAAGAAAATAAACTTTTGTCAATAAGTAAGTCACAAAATTACAGTAAACTCTCCAAAGAATAGACTGCTCAGCCTCGACCATGCTCGGACTTGTTAGAGGACACAGCAGCTCCTCTGTATCATCATGGGCAGTAGAAGGTTATTTTCCTACTAGTGCAACACATCTACATGTTAAATATTGGTTTGTATGTAAGGAACCATCTTAAAGTGATCATTTAAAGCCGAACCTGTGCTTTGCTCCCATAGCCATATAAGCTTCTGCCTCCTCTATTCCAGCCTCCATGCCAGACCCCTCTGAAAATCCCTTATGTTATTGCTCTGCAAAACTCAAATCTTGTATATTAGACCTTGAATATGAAAGTAATGCATATTTTATTTTCCAGATGGAGAAAGTGTCATAAAAATTAATAACTTTAAAAAAATATATATTATATATATATATATATTAGTTAGCAGTAACTTGGAAATGATTCAAAGGAAAAACAAAGCTATTTTCACCCTTAGTAAATCCAAGTGAACGATAAAACTTTCAGTGGTGTTTGGATCAAACTATAGACTTTATCTTCAGTTAATTGAAGTCACATACGAATGTAAGATAATTTTACTATGTAAAAGTTCTTAAAATCTTTTATATTGTTGTTGTGTATTGCCTTTAGTTTAAATTTCTATATAGAACTAAAATGGTCAAGCTGTATTTTTTAATTCAACTACACATTCAGAAAAACATTTCTCTCCAAATATCAAGAGCCAAGTGTGTTAATTTCAGATATCCCAAACTTGAAAATATTTTAAGGCATTTAGTGTTTCTATTTAACTCTCATGTTAAGCTAATATATGCTTAAAGTGTCCTTATATTTTAGGTCACAACTTTGGCTTCTTAAAATCTAAAAAGGAAAACATTTATAAAATTGAATAGAAAGATTTCTGAGAAATAATTTCAGTGGAAGATAAAATATACTAAACCATTTAGGTATACAGGAAAGGAGATTTCACTGCCTGGGTTAAATTAAGACTCGCCTTAAAAATACATATTTTAATACATAAAATCTATTTCATAATGTTATTCAGTTTGATTACATGTTTATAATAGCATTACTTTAAAGGCAAAACTAATTAATTGTTTCATTATTCAAACTGAGCAAAAATACTAAAACAGTATAAACCAAAAAGGTAATGAAATAAAATATGTAGGTGGTGGCTGATTTGTCTTTTTCAGTCTTTTAGCTATTTCAGATGGCTTACAGTTTAATAATTTAGTTTAAAAGCAACAATTGAACTCTTACTTATGTATCTGATTTCTTTCTGACCAACCACTTCATGAGTTCTCTTAGATACTAGTTAACATGACGAATGAGTGGAGAAACTATGAGTCCCCATACTGCAGAAGGGAAAATGCTCCTAAGAACATCTGCTTTGGGTAAAGCAATTTAATTGCAAAGCTCACTGTGGTATTTTCAAAATTTATTTCAAGAGAAGAGCAAGAAGCAAAAGAGAGCAGTGGGAACCCCTGACACTCTCCTTCCTTACGGAATTTTTGTCATCAGCAATGAAGGGGCCAAGAAAAATCTGTCTTCCTTTGTATCAATTTCCTCTTCTGAAATAAGGAAGTCTAAACAAAGTAGACTGGCTTTTGGAATTTTATATATATATATATTGATATAATTCCCTAGCAGTCCAGTGGGTAAGACTCTGCGCTCTCACTGCTGAAGGCCCAGTTTCAATCCCTGGTCTGGAAACACTAAGATCCTGCGAGCTACACAGCGCAGCCAAAAAAAAAAAAAAAAGGCTTCCCTGATGGCCCAGTGGTTAAGGCTCTGTGACTCTGCTCCCAATGCAGGGGGCACGGGTTCGATCCCCGGTGTGCCAACAGAGTGCTGCCGGAACCAGGACTTTCTGGAAGACTCTGCTCAGTTTAAAAAAATATTTCAATCAAGATGCAATCAGAAGGCAGTACCAGAATGTTCTATGCTTTCCTTTAAAAGGGGCTAAACTGGTGGCATTAAAAGTACTCAACATATGCATTGCTATATTAATCTAAATGTCAAATAGAAAGTTAATGAAAGGAGGAAATAGAAAATGATCAACTCCATTTGGACTCTTAATTTGACCTAATTAGTTTGTAATTAATTTATTTGACTGTTTCTTGTTTTCCATCTATTTCCTCCATGGTGGGGGTGGAATATATATATATATATATACACACACACATATATACATATATATATACACACACACATATATACATATACACATATACATAATATATATTCACATATACATAATATATACAACATATACATAATATATACAATATATGTATATGCATATAAATGCATAGATATAGTGTATACACACATATACATAATACACACACATTCCAGTTTCAGGTGTATTTAGATGTAGTCTCTGAACAGTAAAATCTACCTTAGAGAGATTATAGAAGCTGCCAATTTTCCTGACATTTCCAAGCCTATTTTGACCTATAGAATGATTGAATATCATCATTATGAATGTGCAGGCTCAGGATCAGTGTTTCAGCTATATACCTCTACAGCAAACAATGAAAAGCCCTCCAACTAAGGCTTACGTTGGGCCATGGCTGATTGAGGAAGTAACATGGAATAGACTGATTTACGGAGAAATGGTGGTTTATGTTAAAAAAATTATAGGAGAAATCAGCAGTTTTATTATCAGTTTAGATACTCATCTTAGCATTACTATAACTTTGAGGGAATAATGCTTATTGTGTGACTCACCAACATATTTCTTTAGCGACGATGTTTGAGATAGTAAATATTCAGAACTGAGGGCACTGGCCATACCTACTAGGACAAGCATGCAGGAGCATGCAGTGACGTCACAGCCTCCAGCATGTCTCCAGAGATGCCCATATTGGCTCTTCTCTTTCTCTATGACTGCCCCAGTTCCCTTCAGATCTAGGCATAAACCAAGAACAAACTTTTCTGGTCAGAGATTAAGAGAAGGAAGCCAGGGAAATCTTATGATACCAGCTTGAACAAAATGAAAAAAGTGGGCTGTATGACAAGTAAAGCATGTTCAAAATTAGATTAATGGATTAATAGCCTGAATCAGATGTAGAGGATATCTCTCAACAGGTATTTGAAGGCCCACCAGAAGCCCATCTGAGGGGTTAAAATGTATCCAGACATTCAAGTTGCTTCTTTTGTTCTTATAGGTAAGTGGTCTCAAAGTCATTGGACTTCTATTTTTTTTATAACTGAAGGTTGCTTACTAAAACTGAAGTGTATTTTTGATAGTTGCTAACATTTGGTGAGAGTAAGCTAAAATTAGCATGATACTAAAGTTTACTGAAGACTTTAACTGCATAACCTTAATAGAATTCCAGTGATTCAACAGTGTTATAAAGCTCTTCTTGTACAGTAGAACTATTAAGCGGTAAAAGCTATGACTTGAAAACATTTCTCACACTAGCAGAGAGTTCTATAGTTCATTTAGCTGAATAATAGATTGGATCACAGAACAGGGTTTCAAATACTTTCAAAGTCTGGAACAAGAGGTCAAATCTAAGAAGAGGACGTTTACTTAAGAGTAAAAATGGGGGCTTCCCTAGTGGCGCAGTGGTTGAGAATCTGCCTGCCAATGCAGGGGACACGGGTTCGAGCCCTCATCTGGGAAGATCCCACATGCTGCAGAGCAACTAGGCCCATGAGCCACAACTACTGAGCCTGCGTGTCTGGAGCCTGTGCTCCGCAACAAGAGAGGCTGCGACAGTGAGAGGCCCAGGCACCGCGATGAAGAGTGGCCCCCGCTCGCTGCAACTAGAGAAAGCCCTCGCACAGCAACGAAAACCCAACACACCCAAAAATAAATAAATTTATTAAAAAAAAAGAGTAAAAATGATATGGTGTTAGATATAATTTCTAAATGCCATCTGTAAAATATAGAATTAGATAGTCTTTGCTCATGAGAAACAACATCAAAATTCAGGATGGACACCAATGAACTTGAGTTTGTGCAGGGAAGGGTGAACCGTTTGAGAAACATGTAGAGTTAAAAGAACTAGCAGTACGCAACTTAGTGGAGAAAGGATTTAGAGTAAATGAAATAGTTGTCAGAAGGATTCTGTATTCTATAGAGCTCTGTGGCTTCATTTGCAGAAACACAGAGATGAGATATGTTAGACAGTTACACAAAAGAATCTTCTGCATCTCAGTTTCCTACTCTGAAAGAGGATAAAATATTGATCCTTGTGCCAGGTACAATGAGGAAACTAATTAGCATCTGAAATCTCTGAAGAATGCAGTGGGTGCCATGATGTACTTCCCAGTTCCCGCTTTTGAATGAAGGTCCACTTTTCCTAGCTGCTGGGAGTGCTGTTAACAGCTCTCACCTATTGTGAGGTTGTGGAAGTGGTAAATCTGTGATCAAGCACATGTAGGCCTGGGGGCACAAGGAAGTTGCACAACCAGATAGCCCAGAACTCTGGGAGCCTCATGTCATCTACCATTGATGCCCCAGTGCCTCTCGTTCCACTCCCTCCTATAGCCATGTGGTGGTGGGGGGAACCCACTTAACAGCAAAGGAAGTGAGGCAATGAGCATATGACCATGAGATCTAGTGATTGTATCCCATCCCATAACCCCAGAAGCTGTCAAGTTGAGAGAGTAATCAGACAACTCGTTGAAGGCATAGCTGAGGCAGCAGGTTGGCACCCCACTAACCTAATCATTCAGGATGCATTACACACACTAAATCAATGATTGTTATATGGTGGTGTGTCTTCAGTGGATAGAATTCAGACCTAGTCCAAGCAACTAATGTCTTTTACCTGACATGGCCTCTACCTTGTCTCTGCATCTACTCTTGGGTCTTACATAATCCACTACATAAATAGCTAGAGTGAATTTTAACAACAGAAATCAGGCATGTTCTCTGCTGAAAAGTCTCCAAAGGTTTCCCATTGTCCTCAGAATAAACTTCATGGCCCCAGGCTACACAGACCTTATCTCCTCCTACCACTCTTGCTGCTGCGCACTCTGGCCAATCACAGCGGCTTCACTCCTTCTTGAGCATGTCAAACTCTTCCCCATTTCAGGAGCTTGCTTTACCCTGTAGTCCCTTCTGCTTGGAATGCACTTTCTCCTGATCTTCACATGACTGGCAGCTTCACTTCCTTTCAGTCCCTGTACAGATGCCATTTTCTCTGATAGGTCTTTCCAGACCAACCTATCGAAAATACCCCTACCCTATCCATCACAACCTAATTACTTAGTTTGCTTTAATTTTTTTCAGTGTACATGAAACATTGTAAATGAAACAATGTATATGTAACAATTTCTCATGAGACAGTTATTTAAGTATTAACTTGTTATTTGGGTATTAATTGCTATTTAGGTATTATTCGTAGAATCTTCACTTAGTATAAGTTCCATGCGGATAGGTGCTTTTTCTCCTTTGATTATCTTTACACCTCTAGCACCTAGAACATGGCTTGGCATGTGTTAAGTGCTCAGTAATTATTTGTTGAGTTAATGACCGATGTGGACATTTATTAAATGTTGACAAACTGATGGCTTCAGTGAATCTTTTGCAGAGGATTTGGTTTCTTTTTCTAAGAATAAACCAAAAATAGAGACCATTGTTAAAGATACTGTGAATGAAAGACCATTATATTCATCCTATTTTAAAGAAAAAGTGCTTTTTATATGGCTAGGTTATACTGTCTTTTGCTCTGAAGAAAACTTCTGCTGTTGAGCTCACTTTGGTAAGAGTGTTTGATATGCCTGGCCCAGATTTTAATTATAAACTTCCAGATGAGTCATTATTTCTTTGGGAACATTTATCCTACCTGTTTCCACCACTTCCTCTGGGGAGTTTACTCTAAATTCTGATAATACCAAGAAGGGAAGAACTTGTTTTGTTCTTATGATTAACTAGCTTAAATGAGTTCTTTTGAGAGCTTTCTTTTATTTGAAACATATTAACTGTGACTTTTAAATTGAAGTCAGCCGTTAATACATAATTCAGTACTGACATCACTGTTCTTTCTCAATGGTACAAAGCACTTTGTAAAGTAAATCCCTGCTATTGTTACAGTGAAGTTCCTGAGCACCCAAGCCTAATGTTTCAAGGTAATCTTTCATGTAACTATAGACACTGTCCTGCCATTTGTATGCAGAAGAACTTACTAATTTTTAAACAAAAGGATTTGATGAAATGTCCAGCTAATCAACTTGAGAGTTCTTTTATTTTTGTTTTGTAAGAAGTCAGGACTACTTCATATTCAATTTAGATATCAAATGACATTTCTCAGGAAATTCATAATTAGAGTAAATTTCAAAAATTAAATTGGAAATTAGCCTGCAGATACCCCAGTAAGAGAGTTTGGGGCATGGTAGATGAGATGAAGTACTATCTTCAGGGGACTGAAGTGACCTGGACCAAATCACAGCATAGCTTTTCTGTGTCCTTCCTCCCTCAAGGCAAGATCCTCTCTCAGACAGGAGGACCTGGAGAAACTTCACCTCAAGATAGGCTACTGTGGTAGACAGAATACAGGCCCACAAAGATGTCCATGCCCTGATACCCTGAACCTATGAATATGTTAACTCACATGGCCAAAGGTACTTTGCTTATGAGATTAAGAACCTTGAGGTAGGGATGTGACCCTTGATTACCCAGGCAGGCCCAGTGTAATCATAAGGATCCTGACAGGAAGGATGCAGGAGAAGTCAGATCAGAAGAGAAAGTGATGCTACAACACAAGCAGAGTTTGGAATGATGCGACCATGAGCCAAGGAATGCTGGCAGCCTCCGAAAGCTGGAAAGACAAGAAACGTATTCTCTTCAGAAGCCTTCAGAAGTAACCAGTATTGCATACACCTTGAAGTTAGCCCCCATGAGTCTCATTTTGGACTTCAGACCTCCAAAGCAGTAAGAGAATAAATTTTGTTGTTTTAAGCCACTACGTTTGTGGTAATTTGTTACAGCAGCAACAGAAAACTACTATAACTACATTATCTTGACCAAAGCTAGAGTGGGACATGTATTTAATAGTCTCTTGAAAACTTCTCTGCCTGTGTGGGTTGCCAGAAAAAGCCTCCCTGTTGTGGTTTAAATGTCAGGTTTACAAATAGAGATGATGTTAATAACAGATAGTTATTGAGAAATTTAGTTATGTAGTACCTTGTAGGTACAGGGGTTACTGCAGCAAAAAGACATCATAATGGCAGGGAGCCCTACTTGTTAAATATTTGCCTGCAGCCCATCCTTTAGGTTTTGGCATAGTTAGTTCTTTAGACTGTGGTTTTGTGACAAGGCAATAAAGGTTAGTAGACATCCACTGCAGCATGTAAGTTTAGTTTAAGCCTAAACATCCTCTATATGTTAATACTTTTCTTTATTCAAATCTAATCTGAATCTAGTACAGTGATTCTTGAGCAAAAGGCATAATTCTAAAGAAGGTATAGTAAAATCTCAAGAAATATGTGTGTAAATTTGAGTAAGGCCATGTTAAAATTGCCATTGCTTTAACTTTTGTTATATTATTTCATACTTCTTCAATTTTCAAATGAAATTAAATGAGAACATGAGATTTAAGTTTGAGAAAAACTGATTTAGAGTCACTGAAACTTATCAACTTTTCCAGGACAATTCTTCTCATAAATTATTTTTCCTATTTGTATTACTGTGACAGTTTCCTATTGCATTATATTTGGTTCCTCAATTATGCTACTGAATCTTCCATGATTAGGACCATGCCTTAGTCATCCATGTACTCCACAATTAGTACAGTGCTTACTGTTTAGTATATGCTAGATACATGCTTAATGAATTTGAATTCCTATTTTGAGATTTTTAAGATTCTTTGCCTAATGTTTTATAATTCCCAGAGTAATTTTTACAATGCTGATGCCAGCAAAGGCATTCAGTATTTCTGGTCAACCCATTAATTAAATTTGGCTAAATTATAGTTATACCTTTGTATCCTGTGTCAATTTCATCTTTAGATTATATGATCAATCTTCACTAATTGTTTTTATTAAAATTATTTTCTGCAATGCTAAATGAGGAGTCTTTAGAAATCTTTAAATTACATGTTTACAAATTAATTTCTTATCTTGTTGGCTGGCTATTTAGGGATCATTTGTATTTTGTGCTTTATAAATCATTAAATTAATATGAAAATATTTAGTTCTTTGTTCTTTGACTTCTTTGCTATTTTTTTCTTTCAGCTCTTCCAAGTGGTAATTCCCTTTTTAAATGTTCTTGATTTATAAAATATACTTTCCCATAATGCATGTATATCTTATTTTACTTGTAAACTATTATGTTAATTTGAAAACTAGACTCTTCCGGGTGACATAATCACTTATAATCTCATTAATATCTCTGTTAGAAAATATTATACTGATGGGAAAATTTCAATCTAATTCATCCTGGAACAGTCATTTTCTTTAAATTTCTAGTTGATCTACCACCCATACACTCAGTGCTCCAGTCCAGATAGGAGCCAGGAAGAGCTTGTTATCTCATCTTTAAATATATAAAAAAGTTCTATGATTCCCTATTTTAAAATAGGTAACTTTGAGATGGTGCAATATATTTTTAAAAGGGATTCTGTCAGCTGAGGGAACATTTCCCCAATACCTATCATAGCTAAATATATCTGGAAATGCATTTACTTTTTAGAGTATGAATGACCCTGATCACACAGAAAATTCTGTTGTTGTTGATTTTGAGACATGTCTATTCTTCCTGTAGTTCATAACACATAGCAGCAAAATAATTTTATCTCTTTTACTCATGGAATAATTGCTGAGTGGGAAAATATTATCTCACCAAAGGAGAAAAGGAAAGAAAATTTTCAGTAATTCTGTCTATGCTGTCAGGAAGATGATGGAATAGGAAGTCTCAGCACTTGTTCCTCCTGACAGAAGCAGTAATAAAACATTTGATAAATGTATTTTATGAGATATCCAAAATCCAGTCAAGAAGTTGCAATACCTCAGATGAGGACAAAATTGAGAAAAAACACTTTAAAATTGTTAAGTAGAACAACTTCACTTTACCCCTGTCAGCCCCTTCCCTAAGCCAGCATAACTCAGTGCTGAGAGAGATTTGCCTTGCTCATGATTTCTTTATCAGAGGAAAGAGTGAGTAAAACATGCATTTGACATCCCCAGCCTTTCAGGGTGCTACCCAAGAGACCTACTTCTGTCTTACCTCACTCAGAGTGCTTAGGCAACCACCATAGTCAGAACTACTGGGCAGCTAAAAAAGAAAAGGGGCAGGGGCACTCAGCCTACTGCATGGGATTGAGAGAAGTTTCACAAAGCTGAGGCTTTAGGGAGAGATGTGGAACATGCATCCAGCCTCTTGGCATTCCAGTACACTGCCCTAGGAAAAGGGGCAAGCAGCTCTCAGCATCCTGAACTCCTCTACAGGGTTGAGAGAAGGTATACAATCCAGTGATTTTTCCTTTAGGAGAAAGGAAGGGAAGTAGAGCTTACACCCATCATCTGGGCATTTTAGTGCACTGCCCTATGGAAAAGGGCTTAGTAGCTCTCAGCAGCTGGAGCAGCTGTGTGGAATAAGGAAAAGGCACATACCTCATAATTTTCTCCTCAGGAGGAAGAGACAGAAACAGAGCTTGTACCCAACATCCCAGCATTTCAGTGAACTATCCTAAGAAAAGGAGCAGAGTGTTACAGTGGTCTCTGTATGGCTTTGTGAGATTGGGAGAAGGCATACAAACCTCAAACCTCTCACCCAGAAGGGAAGAAGAGGAATGGAGTGCACATCTACAGAAAATGTTTGAGAGGCTCCCAGAATCTCTAGCCAGGCTTATTAGTAAAGGTCTTTAACTACTGAGACCAGTTTATAAAGATTGGAAGAGTTGGCTGCTTCTTTAAAAAGGCAGACACAAATGCAGAGCTACAAGGAACATAAAGAATCAGGGAAATGTGACACTATCTTAGGAACAAAAGAAATCTCCAGAAACTCAACATAAAGAAATGGAGATCTATAAATTGCTTGACAAAGAATTTAAAATAATTGTCTTAAAGAAGATCAGTGAGCTACAAGAGACACAGATAGACAAATAAACAAAATCAGGAATACAACATATGAAAAACATGAGACTATCAACAGAGAGATAGAAATCATAAAAAAGTACCAAACAGAAATTCTGGAGCTGAAGAAAATAATAAATGCACTGAAAAATTCAATAGAGCACTTCCACATCAGACTCTATCAAGCAGAAGAATCAGTGAACTCAAAGATATGTCATTTGATATATCAAGTCAGAAGAGTAGAAGAATACAGGATGAAAAAGAGTAAGGAAAGCCTATGAGACTTATAGGACATGATCAAGCAAACTAGTATATGCATCACTGGACTCCTAGCAGAAGTGGGGAAAAGGGCCAGAAAACTGATTTAAAGAAATAATGCTGAAAATTTCCCAAATCTGGGAAGGGAAAAGGACATCCAGATTCATGAAGCCAACAGGACCCAAACAGGAAGAACCTTAAGAAGTCTATACTGAGACACATTATAATCGAATTGCCAGAAGTCAAAGACAAAGAGAAAATTTTGAAAGCAGAAGGAGAAAAATGACTGATGATGTACAAGGGAACCCTTCCCCCCATAAGACTATCAGAGGATTTCTCAGAAGCAACCTGGCAAGACAAAAGGGAGAGGGATGATATATTCAAAGTGGTGGAAGAAAAAAAAAAAGCCAATCAAAAATACTGTACCCAGCAAAACAGTCCTTCAAAAATGAAGGCAAGATACATTCCCAGACAAACAAAACCTGGAGTATGTCGTCACTAGACTTGCTTTACAATAAGCCATAGGGAGTTCTTCAAGTTGAAATGAAAGGATGCTAAAACAAAAATATTAAGAATATTTGTTAATGGATCCACAATATAAATTTTAATTGATTCACAATATAAAAAGATGTAAATTTTGTTATAAATAACTTGAAGTATGTGGGGAGAGAAGTAAAGGTATAGAGTTTTTGTTTGTGGTTGTTGTTAAATTGCTATCAGTTTAAAATAGACTATTATATAACTATAATATGTTTTATGTAATCCTCATGGTAACCACTATATAAATGATACAAAAAATTGGTACAAAAAATCAACAAAACACATAGGAAAACAAAAGAGGAAAAGAGGAACAAAAGAAATACAATCCAGACAGAAAACAATTAACAAAATGGCAATAGTAAATCTTTTGCATTCAGTAATTACTTTAAACATAAATGAACTAAACTCTCCAATCAAAAAACACAGAGTGGATTAATGAATAATAAAACAAGACCAAATTATATGCTATCTACAAGAGATTCACTTTAAAGTTAAGGACACACGTGAGCTGAAAGTGATGGAAAAATATATTCCATGCAAATGGTAACCAAAAGAGAGCAGGGTGGCTATATTTATAAAAGACAAAATAGACTTTAAGTCAAACACTGTCACATGGGACAAGAAAGGATATTATATAATGATATAAGATACAAAGGATATATATATATATATATATATATATATATATATATATATATATATATATATATATCTTCCAATTCATCAGAAAGATATAACAATTATAAATATGTATGTACCCAACATCAGAGCACATAAATATACAAAGCAAATATTAACAAAACTAAAAAAATGAAAGGAGAAATAGACAGCAATACAATAATAGTAGGTTACTACAGTACCCCAGTTTCAACAATGGATAGAACATCTGGACAGAAAAATCAATATGGAAACAGCAGACTTGGACAACACTATGAAACAAATGGTCTAACAGACATATACAGAATATTGCACTCAACAGCAACAGAATACACGTTTTTTCCAAGCACAAATGGGGCATTTTCCAAGATAGACACATGTCAGGCAAAACAACAACCTTTAGCAAATGTAAGAAGACTGAAATCATACCAAATATGTTCTTTTGACTACACTGGTATGTAACTGGAAATTAATAAGAGATGGAAAATTGGAGAATTCATAAATATGTGGAAGTTAAACAACACACTCTAAACAACCAATGGGTCCAAGAAGAAATCAAAAGGAAAATCAGAAAATACCTTGAGAAAATGAAAATAAAAACACAATAGACTAAAACTTATGGGATTTGGCAAAGGCAGTACTAAGAGGGAAATTTATAGCAATAAATGCTTACATTAAAAAGAAAATCGATCTCCCTATAGATATTATATTATCTTCTGAAAGCTTTATAGTTTTGCCTTTCATGTTTGGGCATTTATTCTATCAAAATTGATTATCTAAAATGGGGGTGCAATTTAAGTTGTTTCCAGTTTAATATTTTGTATAAGGATATCCAGTTATCCCAGAGCTAATTATTAAAAATACACTGTTCACGGTGTTGGTCACCTCTGACACACACACACACAAAAGAAAATGGATCTCAAATAAACAACCTAAACTTATACCTAAAGGAACTAGAAAAAGAAGAACAAACTAAGCCCAAAGTTAGCATAAGGAAAGAAATAATAAATATAAGAGCAGACATAAAAGAGAGACTAAGAAAACAATAGAAAAAAAATCAACAAAACTAAGACTTGGGTTTTTGAAAAGATTAAAAAATGCACACACTTTCAGCTAAACTAAGAGAAACAGAGAGAAGACTCAAATTAATAAAATCAGAAATGAAACAGGAGACAGAACTGATGCACAGAAACAAAAATGATCATGAGACTACTATGAAAAATTACAGCCAAAAAGTTGGATAACTTAGAAGAAACAGGTAAATTCCTAAATACATCCAACTTACCAAGACTGAATCATGAAGAAATAGAAAATCTGAAAACACCAACGAGTAAGGAGATTGAGTCAGTAATTAAAAACTCCCAGCAAAGAAAAGCCCAGGACCAGATGGCTTCACTAGTGACTTCTACCAACTGCTTAAGGAAGAATCAATGCCAATTATTCTCAAACTTCTTCAAAGAAATGAAGAGGAGGGGACACATCAGACTCATTTTATGAGGACAGAATTACCCTGATACCAATCCAGATAGAGACACTACAGGAAAAACAATTATAGGCCAGTATATCCCTGATTGATGTAGATGTGAAAGTTCTCAACAAAATACTAGTAAACTGAATTCAACAGCACATACACCATGATCAAGTGGAATAAATCCCTGGGGTGCAAGAACACTTTAACATATACGAATCAATATATGTGCTACACCAGAAGACAGAATGATGGGGAAAAAAGTCATATGATCATCTCAATAGATGTAGAAAAAGCATTTAACAAAATCTAACCTCTTTCATGAGAAATATCTCAACAAATTATGTATAGAAGGAATGTACCACAACGTAATAAAGACAATATATTACAAGTCCATAGTTGTCATTATACTCAATGATAAAAAGCCAAAAGCTTTTTCATTAAGATCAGGGATGAGGTAAGGATACCCTCTCTTGCCACTTCTATTCAATATAGTACTGGGAGATGGAGCCAGAACAATAAAAATAAATAAAAGGCATCCAAATCAGAAAGGAAGGGGTAAAATCATCTCTGTTTGCAGATGACACAATCCTATATGTAGAAAACCCTAAAGTCTCCACAAAAAAACAACAATTGTTAGAATTAATAAGCAAATTCAGTTGTTATAAAATACAAGTAATCAACATACAAAAACCAGTTGCATTTCCATACACTAACAATGAATCATTCAAAAAGGAAATTTCTTAAGAAAACAATTTTATTTACAATAGCACCAAAAAGGAAAAATTCTCTAACCAAGGGAGTGAAAGACTTGGACACTGAAAACTTCAAAACACTGATGAAGGAAATTAAAGGAGACACAAGCAAATGTAAAGACAACCTGTGTTCATGGATTGGAAGACTTAATATTGTTAAAATGCCCATTCTACCCAAGGTCATCTACAGATTCAAAGCAATCCTCATCAAACTCCAAATGGCATTTTTTTTACAGAAATAGAGAAAACAATTCTAAAATTTATATTTGAACCACAAAAACCCACCATAGCCAAAACAACCTTGAGAAAGAAGAAAGTGGCAGATATTCCACATTCTGATTTCAAAATATATTACCAAGCTACAGTAATTAAAACATAATGGCACTGGCATAAAGGCATACATATAGATCAGTGGAACAGAATAGAGAGCCCAGAAATCAATCCACACACATACAGTCAACTGATCTTTGACAAGGGTGCCAAGAACACACAGTGGGGAAGGGATAGTCTCTTCAACAAATGGTGTTAGAAAAGCACAGACAATAAAAGCAAAAATAGACAAGTGCAACTACATCAAACTAAAAAGCTTATGTCACAGCAAAGGAAACAATCAACAGAGTGAAAAGGCAACCTACAGCATGGGAGAAAATATTTTCATATCATATATCTGATATGGGGTTAATTTCTTAAATATATAAGAAACTCTTATAATTCAATAGCAGGAAAACCAGATAAACTGATTACAAAATGGGCAATGGACTTGAATAGATGTTTCTTCAAAGAAAAGATACAAATAGCCAAAAGGTATATGAAAAGATGCTCAACATCACTAAGTTTTAGGGAAATGCAAATCAAAACTACAATGAGCTATCACCTCACACCTGTCAGGATGGCTATTATCATAAAAACAAAAGATAACAAGAGTTGGCAAAGATGTGGCGAAATTGGAACCCTTGTACACTCTTCCTGGAAATGTAAAATAGTGCAGCAGCTATGGAAAAAGTATGGAGGCTCCTCAAAAAATTAAAATTAGAACTACCATGTGATCTAGCAATTCCACTACTGGTATATATCCAAAAGAATTGAAATCAGGATCTTGACTAGATATCTTCATGCCAATGCTTATTGCAGCATTATTTACAAGCAGCCAAGATATGGAAACAACCCAGTTGTCTATTGACAGATGAATAAGTAAAGAAAATGAGGTATATACATACAAAGGAATATTATAAAAGAAGGAATTCTTCTTTTTGTGACAGGACTGATGAACCTGGAGGACATTATGCTAAGTGAAAAAAGCTCCTTACAAAACAATTACTTCATGATTTCACATATATGAGGTATCTAAAGTAGTCGAATTCATAGTAGTAGAGAATACAGTAGTAATTGCCAGGACTGCGGGTGGAATAAATGAGTTGTTCAATGGGCATAAAGTTTCAGTTATACTAGATGAAAAAATTCTGCAGATCTGCTGTACAGCATAGTGCAGAGAGTTAACAGTACAGTATTGTGCACTTAAAAATGTGTTAAGAGGGTAGAACTCAAATTAAGTATTCTTACCACCCAAAACAAAACAAAACAAAAACAAAACACAGGGATCCAAGGAAATTTTGGGAGATATTAGGTATGTCTATTACCTTGATTGTCGTGATGTGTGGGTGTTTGCATATGTCCAAGCTCATCAGATTGTATACATTAAATATGAACAGTTCTTTGTATATAAATTATATTTCAGTCAAGTTGTTAAAAAAGAAATTCTATCTAAAATAATGAAATTATTATAACTGCAATTATTATACATTTCCATAACTGTGGAAATGTATTTAAAAGCAGTTGTGATGTTGCTTTAAATATAATGCTGACCACGATGCTTTGTAATTTTCCTTTCAAAAGCTGGATTTTCCCAGCATGACAGTCAGTGCTGGCATCAGTAACAGACACTTGAAAACACTCATGCCAAGGAGTTAACAGGAAATATCTTGGCAAATTCAGAGTCAAAAGAAAAGCACAAAATTGTCAGAACACATATCGTGTTTCTCAGAATTATCTGTATCATGTTGGAAGTTTTTATACGGAAGTGTGTGTTGACACTAATGATTAAGGCCAGGATTCCTACAATTGACAGGAAAATGACCTATAAATAATGACCTGTGATGGACTTGTCATACAGTCATTAAGTGAAATATTCTAGTACCAGTTTCCTCCCTTTGGTATCCCAGTTTCCGGCTTCTGTGAAGTACTTTTCCTTTGTAAAGATCACTCATTTTATCTGAGACCATCAAGTTTTCTTTGAGCTTTATCAAATGATAATTTCATTCTCTCTCTTAGTAGATAACAATATCAAATGGAGTTTCACAAGCCTTTTTGGAACACATTCTGCTTGCACAGAAATTTTCTCTGGAGAGCTTCTTATTTCTCTGTCTATAAAAAACAAAATAAAATGCTTGAAATGTTGAAAGTTTAAATTTTTTGAAGTTTAAGATAAAAGTTAATTTTATGAATCGTTAAGCAACACTTTGTCAATTATTTCATGTAACACAAAATCTATATTTTTCTAATAAGTTCAGTGTAACTTCTTGGGAAATGGTATTCAGAAATGTGCAAATAATTTCAATATTAAAATTCCATTATTTTACCATATGTGTGTGTGTGTTTGTGTGTGTAATGAAATGTAAATTTCTGGAAAAATCATTTTATTAACTAAACACTAGGTCAAAGTTTCTCCAACTGAGGACTATAACTGTCAAGGGTCACAGGACAGTAACACTGGGGAAGTGAAGGAAGCTGTTGTTCTCTTTCAGCCCTGAGGGGCTCCAGCAGGTTTCTCCTCTCCTTTGTCATTGCTCCTTCTATTTTTTTTCTTCCTTCTTTCCTTCCTCCCTTCATTCTTTTCTTCCTTCCTTGTTTTTATGTTTATGGTTGGGGGATTACAGTAGAAAACTAAAAAGTGATAAGCACTATCTTCTAAACCCACAAGCAAGATGCTATGTATTTAGACACTTATAGGAGAAGAAAAATGGGGTATTTGAAACCATGTCACAATGACCATATTATATTTATTTAGTGTATGATGTGATAAAAAGTGACATGTAATTAAGGCTGAGAAATGCTTACAGAAATCACTCCAGCACCAAACAGAGAATTAATATCCTGTAAATTCTACATTCAATAATTTATTATGTTGTTCATTCTAAATGCTAATATTGGGATAATTTATTTTTAGAACACAAAATGACCACTTTTAAGACCCCTCTGTAAATAACCTCACATTAAATGACATCTAAGAAGGAAATAACATGCTGGTTTTGTGCCAGTATTTAGAGGTTCAGAAGTAAAAGTCACCTTAGAAACATTTCTCATAAACCTTTCATTTTATAGACAGTGAAAGTGAATTTGAGACAGTTTAGGGCAACTGTGACTTGCCTATGTTCACATGGCCAAAACTAAAACTGACCTCTAAACAAGTGAGATTCTGATACAACATGATATATGTCCTATAAGGCAATTCTAATGATGAGACTGGGACTGATATCTCCCTGGAATTGGCTATTTCTATTCTCTCTCTGCCATCTTTCTACACTCTCTTTGGACTGCATATGTATCAATCAACATTGCTGGGTAGTTTACTCTAGAGTCTGGAAAATATGAAAAGAGAAATGCCATAGCCCACCATTTAAAAAAAAAAACAATCCCACAATCATGATGGAGAGACAGAACATGAATGCATGGAAAAAAGTAAAAGACGAAACACAATACCAGGCAGTGGAGTCCAGTCCCTTCCAGCTGAGTCCTAATTGGTGTCTCTCTCCTATATCTTTACATCTTGAACCATTCTCATCAAGGCAGCATGAAAACCTCTAGAGTACCTCTTTGAAATATACCCTTTCTCTACTTGAAATTTTCAATGGGTGTCCCTTCAGAAAGAATCTAGATCCACTTAGTCAGGTAAGCAGCAGTAAACACAGTATGAACCCTCCCTCCACCCATCCTCCAAATTTGTTTTCCAGCCTTATGTCTCACTATTCGCCTAAAACGGAACTAATCTTCACCTAAACTACATGACCCACTATTGCCTGAACACGCTTATTTTAAAAAATTTGCCTCTGTGCTCCTGTTTATGCCATGCTATGTTGGATGCCCTCTATTCACCCCTGTCTATCAAAATTTGCCATGATCCACAACCCAGGTTGAGTGGTGCCTTTTTCATAAAGCTTCTCTTGTTCAGTCAAAGTGATCTTCTGGTGCCTAGAAAATCTTTAGAGATATGGTTATATGTTTTGAAGCACTTAGCATATTTGCCCTTGAACTATTCTTCTTTTGTTTCTCCTAATTTAGTATATGTTCACTGAGAACTGGAAATGTCAACCTCTGATTCACCCATATTATTTAGAAAAATACGTAGTACAGGTTTTGTCATAGAAAATCTCAGAAACTAATTTAAAAAATACTAGTTAAGAAGTTTAATATTTATCTGGCCAAACTTCTCACTCAATAAAGAAGAAAAAGGAGAGTTAGTTTTATTTTTGAATGGTTATAATCAGATAAAATCTTTGCATCATTAAGTAAGCAAAGGTTTATTAGAACAAAAAAAAACAAGAGCCATACAAAAAATTTTTAATTAGACTTAATTAAAAATAAAAACATCTGCTCTGCAAAAGACACTACTAAGAAAATGAAAAGTCAAGCTATAGGCTGAAAGAAATATTCACAACACATGTATCTGATAAAAGACTTGAATCCAGAATATAGTAAGAACTCTCACAATTCAACAAGAAGATGACCCAAAAGGAGGGTGGAGGGTTATTTGAACAAACACCTCACAAAAAGAACATACAAATAGTTAATAAGCTCAGAGACAGATGTCAAGCTTCATTCATCATCAGGAAAATGCAAATGAAAAGCACCATAAGACATTACTACACACCCACTAGACAAGCTAAAATTATTTAAAAAACAATCAAAACCAAACCTTGACAGTACCATCCGTGTTGAGCATGTGTAGTCATTGAAACTTTCATATACTATTATTGGGGGTATAAAATGGTAAACTACTTTAGAAAACAGTTTGGTGATTTATTATATTTAAATATACACTTTTTGCATGGACTCATTTATGTCACTTCTAGATATTTATTCAAAAAAAGATGAAGCTATACGTCCACAAAAAGATTTGTACACCAATGTTTACAGCAAATTTACTTATCATAGCCCCAATGTGAAAACAACCCAAATGCCCCTAAACAGGTAAATAGATAAACTGTGAAATATTCATATAATGGCATACTATTCAACAATTTTAAAAACTACTAATACATGCAAGTAGATGGGTGAATCCCCAAATCATGAACCTGAATGAAAGAAGGCAGACAGAAAGGAAAACATATTGTATAATTCCATTCTATTGTGGCAGAAATGGTTGTCATTCTGAGGTGGAAAGGATATTAACTGCAAAAGAGCCTGAAGAAACTTTTTGGTGTGATGGGAGTGCCCTTCATCCTAATTATTGCACTCTTATGACTTCACAGTGTAAATTTTTCCTCCACAAAGGGTGGATGCCCTCTCCTTGGAAGTCTAATTATTTATATGTAAATAAATTAATTACGAAATATGTCCCATTATTTCAAATTAATTTTAAATATATTGAATTAGTGAAAATTTATTATGTAAACTTAGGGTAGCTTTGGTATAATTGCAACAGAGCTGAACATGAAAGAGAAATATACAGTTTTAAAGTTCATTTTCTAAAACTCCTCAAGCAGATGTGTCTGGTATTCAGAAGTGTTTGAATTTTAGGATAGGAATGTGAAGCATATACCATGCATTACACAGCAGCTGCATCATCCCTTAATTAAAATATTAAAATTTCTGTAGTGAAATATGAAAATTCATACAAAGTAAGTTAAAGACTATACCACAGCGTCATGTCAGTTCAGGTTCACTTTTAAGCTAAATCAGTTTTAGTACGACACTCACCCCAAACTTCCAGTTTCTAAAGATGTTTGGATTTTGGAATTGCAAATAAGGTACTGTGGATCTGTAGTTCAGTTTACCAATAATTATTAAAATGGCTCAACAAAGAACATGCTTGCTGTATTTCCAGGTTATATAAGTGGTTGTAATGAACTGGTACTTTTGTCATGTATAGGAACCTTGGCCAACACTAAATTTGTGGCACTCTTCTTTCAGTGGGGAAATATAATCCCAAGCCAATGATAAAGTTTCTGTTTTTAGTGGACTTACTATGAGGATGAAGTAACATTTTTTCCTTAAATGTAATATCCTTCTGCTATTAATTTTCTTCTTTAAATTTGTACCTATATCACAAAACTGCAAATAAATGAAGAATCTTTCTGCAGAAAATATAGTTTTCTCCACTAAAATGAACAAACAAAAAGCTCAACATGAAATTGATGACATAAAATATTAAATTTTTCATTAGAATCATTGCTTAGTTCTCATTCAACTGGGCCTGATTTCTTCTATGTCCTGGCCAGTGCTTATTGTCGTGTGTGTGTGTACACATTTGACTTCGTTACTAAGGAAACACTGGCAAATCTGGTATGGTATAGAGGTAATATGATATAATACAAAGAGCATGGGAATGGGAGTTAGTAAACCTGTTCTTAAATTCCAGGTACTTTCTTTAAAACCTTGTGACAAGATAATTTAGTTTTTCCAAACCTTAAGTTTTATAATCTATAATCTGAGAGCTGTAAATAAAACTTTTCAGGATTGTCTTTAGGATAACATGAGATACTGTCAATCATCCAACGTGGAGTAGGCACTTGATAAGTTGTAATTATAATAATAAGTTTACTACTTTTTTATTAAAACCTTGGCAGAGAAATCTATGATTGATTGAAAAGGGAAGTGCAATTGTATTAGAGATCAGCTTAAAACCTCACCTTGTGAAAATGTTATTCTGCTTCTCCTTACAAGACTATTATATATTTTCACCACTGGAATTTGGCGAAAGCTATATTTGATAATGTTTGATGAGCACACACTCTCTACTATTTTACAATATCTAGTACAAAGCCTGTGGTCAGGAATTACAGTTCAACTAGTGTAAAAAGTTTCAGAATTCTAGGAGAAAATTTTCTCAGTAGGAAAGATGTAAATTGCAACTGGAGATCATTAAAACTTAAGACTCTGATTGGATTTTGACATAGTGAATAAAATTTAACTCTTTTTAAGAAAGTTCGGCTATATAATCTGACAATGCAAATGAGGAAGGGTATTTTATTGTAAAAAGTCAACTACCAACAATCAACTAGAGTCCATTAAGCCATTTATTATTGAAATAATTATTTCAGATTGATTATTTAAGTATCAAATGCAGTTAAGCAATTGACTTATTCTTCTTTTATTTTTTTCACTACTTAATTCTTCTGGGAAATCCTATCCAGGTCATCATACCACAATCGAAAACAACTGATAATGAAAAGAATGCTAATTGGTTTCCTCTCTCTTATCACTGATTCATACACAAACTATTGTTTCCACATTCTTCCTCTTGTTTGTACCCAACCTCTATATCTAGACTTTAAAAATTTTTGGAAGTAATTAGGAACTAGCACAGCATTGATAAACTATATTGAGTAGTAGACAGCATGATGAATGTGAACTAGAAATAGTGTGTTTAAAGTTACTGATCAAATATTTATTGAACAAGCATTGAGACAAGTGCTAAGGATAAAAAGACAAGATTCAGTTTTTGCCCTTTGGGAACCCAGAGTTTAGTAGAGATTTGTAAACAAACAAATGGAACACAGAATGATACATGCAATAACAGATCGTAGCCAAAGTAATAAACATTTAGACAATTAATAAACATGCTGGCCAGTGGAAATGGGGCTATTAGACCACTCAAAACCCTGGGTTCTGCTCCGAACCTTCTGTGGCCAAACCAACATTGCCTCAAGTTGGGTGAGCCAAAAACTATTGATCAGTCCCTCAATTCTACTTCCTTCAAAGAGAATGTCAGGGCTAAATTCATGGATTCCCAGGCTTTTACTTCCTGTTTAATTCAGCCAATATCTAAAGTCTAGTGATCTCTTTAAAAAAAAGTAAAGTCTACTGCAAAAAAAAATCTACTTTCTATTGCATTATGCTGTTTACCTTCCTGAGAAAACTCCTCCCAGCCCCTCTTCCTTCACTTTTCTCCCCGCTCATGCAACGGTGGCCCTTAAAAGATCTATTCCATAACAAAAATTCCTCTATACCATTGACTTCTATTCCAAACATTCCCCCTACCTCTGCCTCATTGGACCCTGACTCTCTTGAGAGCCTAGTTTCACCTGCAGGCCTCAGGAAGTGGCTTTTATTTTTTCTGTCAACCTCCACATATTAAGCATGAGTAGTAAGATTAGCAGATTTCGCATATTTCTTTCCCACTGTCCAGTGAGCACACTCACTGTTAGGAGGCTTGATGCTCAGTCCTGTCACTCACTCCCATCCCTTATGGGTGGCACCTACCAACCACTCACTAACTTCACCTAATTCACTGAACACCTTGACATCTGAGTCACAGATAGGCTTCCTCTTTATCCCGGATTCCTGCTATTATCCTGTAAGATTTCCAGGTCCATGATTTTCTAGTCCTATTCAGGACTCTAAGAACTTGTTTCCAATGTTTTCCTCTACTTCACTCTGATACACATTCTTAAGGCCATAATCTGGACATGGCCATAATCTGAAGCTAATAAAATTCAAATCATCATGTGTCCAGGCTTCCCTGGTGGCGCAGTGGTTGAGAGTCCGCCTGCCGATGCAGGGGACACGGGTTCGTGCCCCGGTCCGGGAAGATCCCACATGCCGCGGAGCGGCTGGGCCTGTGAGCCATGGCCGCTGAGCCTGCGCGTCCGGAGCCTGTGCTCCACAACGGGAGAGGCCACAACAGTGAGAGGCCCGCGTACCGCAAAAAAAAAAAAAAAAAAAAAAAAAGCAAATCATCATGTGTCCATAGTAAGTTTACTTTTTCAGCTAATCTTATGGTGACTACTGTGCAACGTTTTCAGGATTCTTAATTTTTTGTCCCTTCCACACTCTATACCCTTATTCTAATCCTAATACTAACCTAATCATAACCATAACCATGACCATAAGCATAACCATAATCATAATCCTTCTTTCTGCCTTCCTGTTCAACTTAGATTCCATGGTCCATTACTTCAATTATTCTTTCTTTCCCTTGTAAACTCCAACTTCTTCTGTTTTTTTTTTTTTCATTGCATTCATTTAGCAAAACTAAATTCTGAAGGAATCCATTTTCTGTGTCTTGGGCAATGAACAATACTGGAAAAAATAACAAACAGAACAAAGTAACACTATAAATTTATCATCACTGACCTTATCTAGATAATTAACAAATCTCTCACTGGCCTCAGTTATTCACATATTTTATACTTTTCTCAACAACTGTTTATACCACACCAGACCCATCATTTTTCAGGCCCAGGTGAATTTACTTCCTAAAAGAGAAAAATAGAAGATATCACATGAGTACACCCTTAATTCCCAGACACTCAACCTATAAACCTAATTGCATTTGCAGCCACCCTATTATCCTTCCCTCCTGTTCAAATATAAGCAACATTACTCCTGACCCTGTTTCAGGTCAGTTCTCTACCAGTGCCCTAGATTCAATCCCCTCTTACCTTCTAGGAAGCATGCTGCCTATTATCTCATTACTCTCCTATGTAATCAACTTCCTTCTTTCTCAAACAAGTCTTCCTCATAAGTATTTAAAGGGTTTTTATCTTAAAAACAAAACAAAAAACATAAATAAAAATAAAACCTTCCTGGACTCCAGTTTTACTTCTATAATCTTATCTCTCTTCTTCTCCTGAACTTGACAGTTAAATTTCTTGAACAACTTGAGAACCCTCCCTGTATCCTTTTCTTATCCCTGGCCACCACTTTCTCCTCAACATACTCTGATAAGCCTCATGTTCTACTGTTCCACCAAAACAGCTCTCACTACCGTCAACAATGACCTCCATGCCACTAAGCCAAAAAGCAATTTCTTGTTCCATGACTTACTTTTCTGGGAGTGGTGCTGACCACTTTTGGTTAGAAGTTAATATAAAGTAGTTGTTAAAACTGTGGGCTCTGGAGTCAGACAGCCTGGGATAGATTCCTGAGTCTGCCAATTACTAGCTGGGATTTAAAGCAATTAATTAAAAATATCTCTATGCCTCAATTTCCTTCTCTGTAAAATAGAGATAAAAATAGTACTTACTTCATAGAAATGTTGTAAGAATAAAGTAAATGAATGTAAAGTTCTTAGAGCATAGCCTGACACCTGGTAAGCTCTCAATAAATGTTACCATTAATTCTATTGATTACTCCTTCCTTCTTGAATAACATTTTTTGGCTCCTAAACTTCACACTCTCTTGATTTTGGTAGAAGGGCATTTATGTCTGTCCTGGAGGAAAGGAAAATAACATGATCAAGGATTTAACAATTTCAATTCAAACTCTTGTGGTCCTAAAAAACTCATACTTTTGTATATATGTATTTATTTTTATCTGTTTATGGCAGGGCAGAAATGGTTGAAAGTTAAACTCAACATTTAAATATCTGGGTTAATTGTAGAATAAAAAGTAAGGTGTACTCACAGACTACCCAAGTATCCTTAAGTCAAAATTAGGGCATTGATTAGGAAGAGTGAGGATATTTGGGAAGACATGAATAAAGATGAAAATCTTGGATCTACTTTAAACTTTCTTTCAATGGGGTGCTGATTCTCCTCACAACTTATCCCTACCACCCTTATTTTGTCTAGACCTATAACTAGAAAGATCTAAATATATTCCAATAGGGACAAGTGAAAAATCCAACCTAGGAAGAAATAGGTTACACTCCAAAAGATTACAATATTTTTCTAAGTTATATTGGCATAAACCTAGGAGATATATGTGAGAATATATTGTAACAGTTTTAGACCAAAGAGGATGAAATATTGGATTAGGCCAAATTAATCAATGTAAGTGTACTTATTCCTGGATTAATATGGTAGGTTGAGCAAATAAAAGTGTTCTCTTTGTGCCTCAATTTTTCTATATCAAGGCTCAGTTCTGTTTCCTAATAGTTCTCCAGATGATATTATCAATACATGGTTTTAAATACTGTTTATTTTCTAATGACTTTCAAATATATATCTCATATCTGTTTTTTCATCTGAGCCCTAGAACTTTACATTTCAAACGATCTCCTCAAAATCTCCATTTGGATATCTGAGAGAGAAAAATTTCAAACTCTATATACCCATAACCAAACTCATAATTTATCCCCTAAAGACATTTATACTAGAGTGTTCCTCCAATGTAAATGGCCAAAGTATTTACTCACTTGCACAAGTGAGAAACCTGGGATTGAATCTTGACACCTCCTTCATGTCTACTGCCAATAGCCAATCAGCAAGTGTTATCTTTTTACCCTCTGAATAGCTTTCTAAATCATCCACTACTCTTATTTTCACATTTCCTCATTCCTTGAAGATTTGAGCACGTGACTAACTAATTATTATTCTCTTCAACATTTCAATATCTGTGTAGATCACCTGTCAATATGGTGACTCTAAATTCCTTGACTCTCTCCCAATGATCTTTCTTGCCCCCTATCTCAGATAATAACTTTCAGGATCCTGCTCTTTTCTTTGTAAATGGCAGCAATGAAATTCATCCAAATTTTCCATCTCAAACATCATATTCTCCAACCAGCACTTCCTATCTTGCCAGCTAATAATCACTAGAATGGCAACTCTAACAATCCTTTCACCATTCTGGCATCTCAGCATATCAACCCTCACAGCTTTGCTCTCCCTTTATGCCCTTTCTCCTTATTTGGTTTAAATTCATGGTCAGTCATAGTCATTCTTCACATATGTTCTGAACCCGTTTGCTTTTCCCTCACTTTTATGGTACTGTTGCAAAATGAAAACCTTAATTAAACTCTTTGCCTAGTCTCTGCTTGCTTTGACAGACCAGGTCTCTCCCTTTCACAGAAACTGTCTAACAGTACACCAAACCTATTTTCCTTCCCCCCCGGGTACGAAGGTAGACAGTATTTCCCAGCCTCTGTTGACTTAAGGTGTAGCTATGGTATTGAATTTTAGCCAATAAATGTGAGTAGAAATGATGCATACCATTTCTAGGAGTGGCATATATAAAATTTTTGAGATCCTCCATTTTCTCTCTTCTCCAATTTTCCAGCTGGGTATCAAGGCCCAGGATAACCTTGGAAACCCTGTGTTGAGCTTCTATCCACCGGGAGCACTGAAAGATGCAGTTGCACGACCTCGGATTCCACCTCTACTGTCATGTCCCACTACCACCTAGACTTTAGGTTACCGATATGTAAATTTCTGTTAGGCATTAAGATTTCAGGGCTAATCTGTCACAGTAGCTAGCATTACCTTAACAAATAGAACCACTATAGAATCATGTCTGTAGAAAACACACAGCTGTGCTAATTGATTTCACTTTTAATTTCATGATCACTAATCTTAATTGTCATCTAACATTAACACTAAATTTCCCTACCCTATTCAGTATCCTACCCTCATAGATAAAAATTCAAACTTTTCCTCTTTCCTCAAAACTCACACCTGGTCTATCAACAATCTCATCACCAATACCTTCAAAATATATGCAGAATTGAACGCTACTTCACTCTCAGGTCCAAGCTCTCTTTATCTATTTCTACTGACTAACTGGTCTCTCCTTTCAGCAGCCAGGTGATCCTATTAGAATGCAAGGCGAATTATTCCAGATCTCAAAACCCTCCAATGGCTTTGTATTTTCAGGGTATGGTCAAGAAAATAGAAACAACACTGGATATTTCAAACTGAAGGGACTCTTACGTGGGTGCTGGATGACTTAAAGAGCAAAGGGGTAACACAGAAATTGATAACTGTGGGCAAGAACTGCCATCATGGGGCCAGGGAGCAAAGGAGAAAAGGTAGTTTGCCGGAACCTGGGAGCTTAGAAGAAGCACTCTGCAGGGCTGGTTCTCCTACTTCTGAGGGAGGAGCCTGAGATTGTGTCCCAGAGCTATGCTGGAAATGTCATAAAACACTGGAGGTTGGACCCAACTGCTGCTTCTGAGCAGTGCTGACAAAGACAGGCAAATATAACTGGAAATGTAATTTGCCAACTCCCAGCCTCAGTCTCACCATCATAAAGCCATCAGCTTTGGCTACTCAGCACTCATAAAACTCCTCTACACACATTTTTACTTACATGGAATAATAATAGCAACCTTATGCTTCTACCCATCGGGGTCTGACTCTTTCTTATCCAAATGAAATCCCTCTCACACTTTTCCCCATAGAGAAGAGACTCAGAGTCCTAACATTTACCATCTCATCTCTAGGGGATGTTAAATTTTCTTTTTCAGTCACAATTTCACTAAAATTGTTACACAAAGTAATACAGATAAAATAAGGTATGAAGTAAGTTAGTGATTCCTCTGGGCTCAGATGGATCTACTCATCTGCCTGTGGTCAGCTGCTGGGATGGCTGTGCTGGTCTTTGGACTCTCTTATGTGTCTGAGGCCTTGGCTATAATACTTTGTCTCTGTTCCATGTGGTTTTTCATCTTCCAGAAGGCAATGACAGGCTCTTTTATGTAGCAGTTTCAGGGTTCCAAAAGAGAGAGCAGAAGAATAGAAAGTTTCTTGAGACCTAGGCTTAGAATTCACTCAATATCACTTCTGCCATATTCTACTGGCCAAAGCAAATCACAAGGGCAGCCCATTTCAAGATGTGGAAAAGTAGATTCTACCTCTTGAAGGTAGAAGCTACAAGAATTGCTATTTTGCAATATACAACATTAAGTACAAAAGAAAACATACACAGCTCTCCTTTTTCCACTACAAATTTCCCTTCAATTGGCCCACTGTGAGATGGATTTTCTTATTTAACTGTATAGTTACCTATTTTTACCAGTGGCCCCAAATGATTCTTGAGTTCCTAGCATTAGCATTAATCTAAGTCTAGTACACAGTCATCAAGTAAATGTGTGCAAACATGTTTCATGAAGACTTAGAAAAGTTTTACAGTACATAATTGTGGCAATATTGCAAAGTCTTTTCTTAAAGATATCCAGCATCCTTTTTAATCAAAGAACTCCAGGTCACTGAATTGGCTTAGGTTTGGGAATTGGCTGAGAAAGAATACTCAAGTTAGATTTTTGCCCATCAGACTTAGAGCTTTCCTATTATATTGACTAAGTAACACTTTAGAAATCTGCCCACATATTTCACTCCTAGGATATTTCACTCCTAAGAATCAAGTAACCATAGCCTAAAATCTGTGCAAGGCAAGATATTCTAATTACAACCCTTCCTTGCTATCCATTACAGTAATTGTACAAATCTTGGTTCTTGAGGTTAGTGGCACTACTTAACTTCTTCTACTCTGTGATTCCATGATATCTATTGAAATTAAGGATCCCTTTTCAATGACAGCATCTTTAGACTTCAGAGGATAGCTACCATAGAGTTTTACAAAGATACTGGTGCATGCCTTAGTGAAGGGAATGTCCTCTGGGCCCTCTAAAGGGATGTAGTGGGGGTGGTGCATGTGCAAGTTTCACAAATCCACTCCTACACCTCTATATCCCTAAGTCTTTTCTTTAGATTAGATTAGGAAATTCTCATCTAATCTCATTGAAAGAGGGCCGCTATTGAATCCAATAAACCAAGAAAACTGTTAGAACAACTTTCATATGCTCAACCTACCATATTAAATCTGGAATAAGAATACATACGTTGATTACTTTGTCCTAATTAAATGTCACATTTCATCCTCCTTCGTCAAACAACTTTATAATGTATTCCCACTTAACATTCCTGGTTCATGCCAATATAATTTAGGAATATATTATAATTCTTTTGGAGTATAACCTATTTATCCTGGGCTGGATTTTCCACTTGTCTATGGAATGAACTCAGATTTTTCTACCTATAGGGCTAGATACAATAGGAGTGGGAACTCTTGAGGAGCAACTCATTGAAAGGAAGGCTCAGAGTAGATTCCTGATTTTTTCAGCTTTATTTGTGTCCACCCAGATATCCCCCCCTCGTTTCGAATCAATGTCCTAATTTTCACTTAGGACACTTGAAACACCTGTGAATGCACCTTCTATTGTAATTCTATAACTAACCCAAATATTTAAATGTTGAGTTTAATTTTCAGCCATATCTGCCTTGCTATACACAAACTAAAATAAATACATTCATATGAAAATGAGAGATTCTTTTAGTGTTACAAGAGAAGCTTTGAGATTATTAAACCCCTGAGCACATCACCTTCCTTTTGTATGGTCTCCAGTGCAGTCAGAAATAGCCATTCTGCCTCATAGTCATGAGAGTTATTATTAGCATCATATCAGTCAACTGCAGCAGCCACTTGGTCCCCTAAGTTATTGATTTCAATAAGCACTTTATCCCAAGCAACTGCAGGTGGTAATTTAGTTAAATACTGCATGCCATGGCAATATCAGTATCCCAGTTTCTACTGACAAGTAACTTACTATTAATTAAGTTCAAGGTCAAGGATATATTTAAAATAATTCCATAATCCTGACTTTGAAGGTTTCCTGGGATCACTCTTGGTCCCTGGCACTGTAAGCATCAAGAGAACAGAAACCACATTAGGCATTTTGAATAGAGGATATTTAAATAGAGAATTGGTAACATGAGTGTTTGAAGGTGAAGGAACAAAAAGAAACATTGCAGTAACCCAGATACTAATAACTCAAGAGGGAGCTCCCAGTCCTAGTCCTAACTACTGGGGGTAGGCGAGAAAACTACCAGGACATAAAAGGTTAAAAGAGGAGCCCATCATTGGTCCTCAGACCTCAGAGAAGGGGCTCGCAAAAGGCTGCTTCTGGAACCTAAGAGGCGGTGCCACAAGGCTGGTCCTGGAAGTGCTCAAAGAAGGTGAAGGTTGAAGCCATCAGCTTCAAAGAGAAACAGAAAAAACAGAGGGGTGTGTCTCTTCTCTCCTCCCCTTGCTCTACAGTTTCCTTCTATTGCCTTCTATTGGTAAAACTGAGCAGGGAGCCACTTGATTAACTGGGAAATGTAATTTAAAGACTCCCTGCCCCAGCATCATATACAGGCAAATATTTTAGGGGGCCTTTAGAACCGAAAGAAAATAAATAGCTGACACAGTCTTCCCATTCATCTGGAGTAAACGCTGAAGTCCTACAATGATCTCCAGGTTCAGCATAACCTAGTTCCTTGCTACCTCCCTGTTTCATTTCCTACTCTTCTCCCCCTGTTCCTTCTGCCATACAACAGACTCGCTGCCCAGGCATGTTCTTATCTCACAGCCTCACATTTGCAGCTCATTCTGCATGAAATGCTCTCCTCGGGATAGGTCTTCATGGTTAGCTCCCTCACTTCTATCCACTCAAAAGTTACTTTCTCAGGGAGGCCATTCCCTGGACTTTCCACCTAAAATTTAACTCATAATGGCATTCAGATTTATCTTCCCTAATTTCTTTTTTCCCTACCCACTTGTCATTATGTAAAATACTGGATATTTTCCATATTTACCTTATTGTAAATTTTCTCCAGTGGAATTTTAGTTCCATGGGATGATGACTTTTGTTTGTTTTGCTCATGGCTGGATCCTCAGTGCAAGAACAGTGTCTGGCATGTATTTAACAAGTATTTTTTGAATGAATGAATATCCACTAAAATAGTCCTAGTCAACTCTAAGAAACATCCAATATTTTAACTGCTACCTCTTCATCCATTCTTAACCTCTGTTGATTCAATTTAAGCACTGCTGCTATAGTAATTTTTTTAAAATTAGTGATATGTTAAGCTATATCACAAGCAGCTGGAGGATGAGTCCTGTATCATATAGAATTACATCCCTCCTTCTCCACCCCAATCCCTATATCTAAATTTGATTTACTTAGGCAAATTATTGTCATTCAGAATGCTTTTATTCATTTAGATAATGAAGATTTCTACACATGGCAACTTTATCAACAATTTTTCATTTGATATGTGGTTTTAATAACCTTACTTATAAATTTTTGCAAAGTGTCTCATTACCTAACTTGGTTTTTCACACCACAGAAACTAAGTGGACAGTTCTTAATCTGGTCTTTGTTAAATAGACAAGTATAGCAATATGTATACCTTTTGTAACACAAAAGTTATGGTCTTGAAATGTTGCCTATGAACCAACTTTAGATTTTTATTTCAAAGAGGTTTATAATAAATTGAATATGCATTCTTTTGCAAAATTCTTTGGGAATGAAATGTAACAAAAATCTTACTTAAGATAAGCACCTGTGTAAAAAACAAACGTCCTCTAAATCACAAAGTATGAAAGTGTATTTTGCATTTGGCATAGTTGTTTAAAGGTTTAACGGGGATAATCATTTAACAAAAGGTCTATCAGCTCTTCTCTTGTTTCTAAAATAGAGTAACATGTCTCCTTTTGTATTGTCCAAACTCTATTTTTGTGATCTCTCTAAAAGCTGCACACTTAGAAGTGAACAGGTTGAGCTAGTTTGATGGGTGATAAGAGGCAATGAGGAACTGGGCAAGAGTTCAGCATCACCACCTAGTTGTTTATCTGAATTACTGTATCCTTTGAGCTTTGTTTATGCCACTCTGGTCATCAGATGTGTGTGCCTTCTCTTAGTGGACTGCAAAGGCCTGGAATTTAAGTTTTATTCACTTCCTATTCCACAGAAGTCTTTTTACCGGGTAGGTACTGAAATTGGGTGGTACAATTAATTGAAAAATTGGACACAGAAAGAAGTAAACTTAGCAACTCTATAACGCATCAATGGAACTTATTAAACCTAATACATGTTTTTAGATTCAATTCAAAGAATAAATGCCCAGGTTTATCAGTTATGTAAAATTTGGTGTTCCATGCAATGAACTAGGCTCTTATCTCTTGTGAGTGAGTGAGTGTATTTAACTGTTTAAGCTAAGTTGAAAAGAAAGATTTTGATAATTCTAAAAACAATGTTGGCTTATTTTTTTTACCAAATACAAATTGTTGTCCTGCTTCAAATAATATGTCTGAATATAAATGCATGCATGTTCATTCCTACCTTTGGTTTCCCCCCTGTAGATCTCGGTCCTATGACTTGACTTTGCAGAGCTGTCTTTCCCGTGGGCTCAGGCTTCTCCCTTGCTTCCTTTGGAGAACATTCTATGCAACGTCTTAAAAAGCAAATTGCCTGTTTTGGAAAGAGTGATTTCTTTATGAGACCTTCTTAATCTCCAAGGAAAGTGCAGAGTCACACAAAAATACACACAAACAGCTGGAGTACAGGTCGACGTCAGTGAAACAGAACCTTTTTCATTTTTTTTAAATATTGAAAACTGTGAGTGAAGTTACTTTTTATAAAAGTTCCCTGCTGTTTTCACAGCACAGCATGCAGCCCTATGAGACTGCATAAGCTGTATTTTCACACAGACTATTCTTAAAATGAGCCAGTATTGTTGTCTAATCTTTACAAAACAATGATACCTCCAATGAAAAAAAAAAAAAAATCCTCCCTAGCTAATGGTAGGATTGTAAAAAATTACCAGAAGGGAATTTGTATGAAATTCTGTGCTGCCAAAGTATATAAGAATATACTTACTTTTTATCTCGGAACTACTTTCATTGATTTATCTTTAATGTAATTATTTTTTATTCTCATTATTTAACCTTGGCTTCACAAGATCTACCTGGTTGGATAGCAGCCAATATTTATATATTCCTTTAAAGTTTACTGAGTGCTTAGATATATATTATCTTACAAAGTAGGAATTCCTCTTGTGCCCATTTCACAAATGTTTGATGATTGCTTTTGCAGATGTTATTCAAAGATGTTAAGGTAAAATCTAAAGATCTAAAAAGCTTAAAGTATCTAAGAGTAATTTTTAAATACACAGTAGGATACCTGTATAATAAAATTAATATATTCAAATTTACTACTGTAAACCAATTAAAGTAGAAGGAGAAATAAAAATAAATCTAATTTATCTGTTCACATGTGATATCACTATTTCATCATTGAAGAGATGTGGTTAATAATTTTATTTGCCTACTAGTGACAGTAGTTAACCAAGAGACATTTAGCTCTGTCTCATGTTAAAGGAATCTAAAGCTAGAAAGCTTAACATGGTTGACGGAATTATGGTATATCTATCTAACTATCTATCAGCTATCTATCTACGCTATATATTAGGGAACTATGTTCTTCTTTCTGCTTTGCTGTACTCAGCACATGTTTTCTATTTTCATGGGCACAGGGTGGTTTCTGGAGCTCCAACCATCATATCACTGTTTCTGTTAGGCTACGGGAGAAAGGCCAAAAGGTCTTTCCAGAAATCCCACCCAATAACTTCCACTTATATCTCACCAGTCATCCTAGTTGCCAGAGGGCATGGGAAAGGTGGACAGTTGGCCAGCTCATCATTGCAGGGATAAAACTAAAGATTTGTTACTAAAAAGAAAGGGAGACTGGATTGCAGCACATATTTGCTGTTTTTGTCACTCATCCATAAAAGAACATATGATATTCCTACTTTTAAGGACAGTATCTATTCAATCCTCCAAAACCCTCACTCCACATGTAAAAAATGCCCCACTAATGGATTAAAAAGGGTCCTTGATTAATTTAATCCTTTGATCAAAAAGTAATCAGAGGAAACAAGTTGAGTTTAGTAAGTGAAGGTGATAGTTGAAAATGGAAAATTATCTACCCTGGTTCAAAAGACTATATAATGGCAGTAAGAAAAAAAAAATGAAGAAGAAATAGAAAATATGAAATTATTAGTAGTTGTTGAGTGCATGGTGATTTACTAAGCAGCCTAGTGAAGAGTAGAGTCTGGTTAAATGCGATTTTCTCTATTAAGGAGTTTGCAGTACTGCTTGTTAGCCAATGAAAAGCTTATATTAATTATTTTTAAAAGAAAATAAATAGCTATAATTTGTAGCTCATTCATAAACTATTAAAAATCTATACTATTCCTCTCTAGAGATCACTTCCTGAATGTATCTTGGGGCCATTAAGGAACTATATTTAAATTATGCCTATTTTTTTCTGGAATTCTGAAAGCTAGAAAGAATAAAATCATTTCCTAGAGTCTTACTCATTCTTATCATGGGCATGACTTAAAATATAAATTCCATTAGACTATTGACATGAAACATTTAGAAGAACAATGAATTATTGAAAATAACATTAACTCAATCTCAAAATTTATGTAATAAACATGAAAATATTCTAGACTACGCTAGTAATACAGTGCAAGTAAATTAAAAACAAGATAGAATTTATATATATACACATAATTTTACCAAGAACTGGTTAAGAAAAAGATATCAACATTCCCTTTCATTACTTGAAGAATAATTGGCAAAATCTTTTGTAAAGATACATATGCATACACATATATGTATTTTTAGCCATATGTGAGTGTGTATAAATATACACAGAGTATTAAAACAGCTGTATTCTTTAACACAGTAATTCCAGTTTTGGAAATCTATCTTTTTTTTTTTTTTTTTTTTTTTTGCGGTACGCGGGCCTCTCACTGTTGTGGCCTCTCCCGTTGTGGAGCACAGGCTCTGGACGCGCAGGCTCAGCGGCCATGGCTCACGGGCCCAGCCGCTCCGCGGCATGTGGGATCTTCCCGAACCGGGGCACGAACCCGTGTCCCCTGCATCGGCAGGCGGACTCTCAACCACTGCGCCACCAGAGAAGCCCTGGAAATCTATCTTAAAGAAATAATCCTAAATACTGAAGAAGAAAAAGTTTTATCTACAATCTTCATGGCATCAGATATAAGTGAAAAATTGGAGCTAGTACTTGTTCAACACGGGATAATAACTAGGTAACTAACTGTACAATCACTGAGGTATCGCATTTTAACTTATAAACTGAAAGTGTTAGAAAAGTAAGAAGACAACTCTAAGATATCACAGGGGTACCCACTGCTGGAAGCAGCTATCACACTCCGGGCTGGGGACACAAAGGGAAGAGATTGGATGTACTAATCTTAGTACCTTAGTCCCGTTTTACTTGAAGCCCAGACCTCTGAAAAGGCAGCTCAGACTGTCGAGGATGATGTTCTTGAAGTAGAACACTTTTCTTATGCAGCCCTCCACTCTCCCTATGGCGTCCCCTTTTGGCAGAGCCTAACAGAGAACCAGGGGTCAAAGCAGACGTGTTCCGCCCCACCTGGAGGGCCTGTCAGTTTGCTCCGCCCATCTCCGTGGCCACCCTCTCACTTCGCAGCTCCTAGAGCTCCCGGCTTCCGGAAAATGGAGAGCGAGGAGGGGTGCGGTGAGGTCAGGGTTCCCCCGGTCTGCAGAGCTGAGCAGGAGCCTGCACGAGTCACAGCGAGCAGGTTCTACCTCTGCTACCGCGCCAGACAGCAGGTACCCAGGGCTGGCTGCAGAAGGGTGCACGTGCACCCCACCATCGCAAAGCTGAGTATAGGAGGGTGGTTTGGAGATGAGAAACGGGAGCTTAATAATTGGCACACTCTTTGTTTATTGCCTGTCTCTCCATCTAGAAAATAAACTCTTAAAGGACGAGGTAGTTTCAGTTCTTACAACAGTGCCTGGCCCACAGCAGGTGCTCCATAAATAGTACTGAATTAATTCTGTTATTGAAGAACTGGGAAAATATGAAAAAAAATTATGGCATCTTTATCTCTGCCTTTTAGATTTTCTTAGTCCAGAAATTGCCCCAGCAAATGAAAGGCATAAGCCAAGGGAGCACCACCCTTCTCAGTCACCGTGTTCCATCTCTTTTAACTATGTTTGTCTTTGAGAAGTTACGTAACCTTAGGAACCCCAATTACATAACCCAAAAGTAGAAACAACATTTATTTTAAAGTGTCGTTGTAAGGAATGGTGATGATCCACGTAGGGTACACGTTTGTCCAGTCGGTTGTACTGTTGAAGCCACATACACATTTCCATACCCTGCACCCTTTAACCACTGTGCATCTGGCATGATTTCTAGGTAGGTATGGTTTCTGAATAATGATATAAACTAATAGTTACTGAGCATTTATATTTGTGATACATACTAATATAAGGGTTTTGTCTGTTTTAACATGTAATGCTTCCAACAACTTTCAAGGTAGTTGCCTTTATTTTTCCAATTTTACTTAAGAGGAAATTAAGGCACATAAAGTTAAGTAACTAATCCTAGGTTACAGAGCTAGAAAGTGCAGAACTAGTATTTGAACCCAGGTAATCTGGCTCCAGAGGCTGTCTTCTTAGCCACTGTGTTTCTTAAATAAGACTATTAATAATCTTATTCTTAATGCTAATTCTAGGTATTTGCAGGACTGTCTTGTGTGATTGTTAATAGGCACATACCTATGCAGTTAAAATTCCTAAGGAGAATCACTGGTTTAGAAAAACCACACCTGACTGAATTAAACACACCAAGAAATGGCGAGAGGAGGTGTCTCCTTTTACAAAGATATCTGGATAAAGCTTAAATTCAGCCAATCTAATTGTAAACTGTTATTACCCTGTTATAGAAAAACCCTGTAATTGGATACAAGAAAATCCTCTGTTAAAGCTTGTCCCTTGGGCAAGGTTTAGCACTCGTCTCAGAAGCCCAAATAAAATTAATCGAAACTGTGTTTAAAAAAAAGTTATAGTTTAAAAAAAAGATTGGGGCTTCCCTGGTGGCGCAGTGTTTGAGAGTCCGCCTGCCGATGCAGGGAACGCGGGGTAGTGCCCCGGTCCGGGAGGATCCCACATGCCGCAGAGCGGCTGCGCCCGTGGGCCATGGCTGCTGAGCCTGCGCATCCGGAGCCTGTGGTCCGCGATGGGAGAGGCCACAAAGGTGAGACGCCCGCGTACCGCAAAAAAAAAAAAAAAAAAAAAAAAAAAAAGGTTGAAGGGAAATACTTCACAACATTAATGCAGTTGTCTTTGGATGGTAATACAATGAATAATTTTTTTTGTTTTCTTTTCCTTTTATATATTTAAAAAAATTTTCTAAATGAGAAAGTATTATTTTAAAAAGAATGTTATTTTTTAAGTATGAGAGGAAACTGTTATTAAAAGCAGAAAACTTAGATGAATAAACGAAAAAGAATTATACGTAATTACACTGCTGTGTGTTAAAACTTTACTATGTTTTCCAGACTTTTTCCAATGTAAGTACACTCACATACTGCCCATGTGTGCAGACATTTTTACAAAAAAAAAATCATGTTGTTCATACTGCTTCATACTCTGTTTTTCTTTTCACTTATCAGAATACTATGAATAACTTCTGAATAAATACACATATATGTCATACTTTACAATATATTTGTTTGTGTTAACATATTATAATTTTTAACCAGTCCTCTATTGTTGGATATTTAGGTGGGTTCCATTTTATGTTTTATTTAACTAATATAGCCCCAAACTTATTCATTTGTTTTTACTACCTGTCTGATTAGTTCCTCAGAATAAGGTCCAATAGTGGAAATACTGGGTCAGTGGGTATATACTCTTAAGTCTTTTAGTGCATATTGACTAATTGTCCTCCAGAAAGGTGGCACCAGACAACTCTTCTACCCAGTGGTATGTTAGAATACATACCTATTTCCTTACAGACACACCATGCTCCTTGGCATCTTTCTCAGTAAGATAAGCTAAACAAAATCAATAGATATTATTGTTATTTCTTTGATAACTGCTGAGCTTCATGTGATTTTGTGTTTCTTCTTATAGGAATTGCCTACTTTTGTCCTTTGCCCATTTTATTCACTGAATTATTTTTTTAAAGTTGCTTTTGTTTTGATTTTTTGTTTGTGTTTTACTGATTTTTAAGAGTTGTATGATTTTTAATATCTTGCAGGAGCTTTCACCGGTTGGTGAATTAATTATATGGAAATTCCTGTTCACGGGTATTTCATATGTTGCATTTTAAAGAAAAGATAAAATGCATAATTGAAGGAATCCTGAAGTGTACTAGATGCCTCAGCAGAAACGAGAGTATGAAGATCCCTAGAGCAGAAGAAAATCTCCCAGCTTGGCACCAAAGTTGCAGGAAAAGAGTCCTGGGCTCATGAGAGACACTCAAGAAGAAAAGTCAATAATTCAGTCTGAGTGAGAACTTTCCCTCAGCCACAGGGAAGGTTTCTCACCACCAGTTTCTTCATGAGACAAAACTAGAGCCTGAAATCAAACTGTCTGGCTATGCTTCCCAGCTCCTCTCTGCTGGTCAGGGTTACTCACTCCTCAGATCTCAGCTCAAGCACCACTTCCTCAAGGAAGTTTTCTCTGACCTTGCCCCCAGGTCAAACCTCCTTTTTTATGTTCATAAAACAGTGTACTCCTTTACCGCAGTTCACATGGTTGTGATTTTATCTGATTTTAGTTACCTGATTATTTGATTCATATCTCTTTCTCACTTACCAGAACGGATACTCCCTGAGGGAAGGAAGTCTGATTTCTCAACCCTTCATCTCTCTACATTTAGCCTCTCACATAGGAGATGCATGACTAAGATTTGTTGGGTAAATTGATTGTATATAAATATGCATTGTAAATTATAATTAACATCCCTAGAGAGTGAGTTCAGCCATTCTCCATGAATACTTTGACTTTTTCATGAAGTACTGACTTTAAGAGCCACTTCAGATATTATTAATAGAAAACATATAAACTTGGGAGGTCATAATTTACCAGCAAAATGTACATTCTGATGCCCCAACTGAGCAAAACACATTTTTCTCCCCATAGTTCTAGGTAAACAAGGTCATTTTACATAGAATGACTTTCCATTAACTCCATTGTAACTTTTCAAAAGGCTATTGATTACACACACAGAGACCTAAAGTTTAAGGGAAAAAAATTCTGTACCTGTGCAGTCCAATATGATAACCACCAGCTACATGTGACTATTGAACAGTTTAAAGTTGCCTAGTTGAAGTTGAGGCTGTATGTGCAAACCATGCATGGGATTTTAGTATGAATAAAATAGTGAAAAAAATATCAATTTTATATGTTGAAATGATATTTTAGATATATTGGCTTATATAAAATATATTATTAAAATTAATTCCACCTGTTTCTTTTTCTTTTTGCTTTTTATTAGGTCTAGTAGGAAATTTACAATTAAATATGTGACACAATATATTTCCATTGGATGGTATTGCTGTTTACTATAAATCACAGATACAAAACAACTTCACCTAACTAAGTCAGCTTTACATCTATTTACTACCTATTTAAAAGAATTGAAAACTTGGAATTCTGCAAAGGATGTTTGAGTAATAAAATCTAATTTAAAAATCGAAGTACTGAAGTTTACTAAATGAAAGTCTTCGAATTTCCATCCAACATTTATTTTCTCTTATTTTACCCACAATTTAACAAATTTACCTATTCACTTCCTAAGGTCAAATAAATAAACTACAAGTATTGAGGAAGGTAACCAAGAACAAGCACACTTATGTCTGAGAATTCAAACTCTTACTCCTCTGCATCTTGTTAGCCTGGCAACCTTGTAACAAGGAAGGTAATAAAAAAAATACTATGAAAAGCAGATAGAACAACAAACCTAAGCTGTGGGGGGCTTTGTGCAGGAACAAGAGTGTTATACTCCCTGTAGTCTCTGAGGACTTTCTAATATAGTTCATTACAATTATTGATGTTAGAAAAAGTTAAATGATTGCTCAGAGGGCATACTCCATTTAAGAAAATGTAGGATGAGTTCTATCCAAAATTATCAAAATAAAAAAACATTAAATTTTGGTAATTTTTTCTACTAAGAACAGCTATTCTCTAAGATAAAGGGGAAAATGACAGGTGGAGAAAAATAGTAGGAGATGAGAAGGAAAGGGGTTGTATTCTGGTTAGTCTAAGTTCTATTATAAAGGAAATTATTTTAAAAATTAACCATCATTTATTGTATAACATAAGAAACTTTAGGACAAATATAGGTTAGGTAAACAGAATGTTGTGAAATAATACCTTAATATTGATACCAGTTATTGCAACCAAACTATTAGTAGGAAAATGTTGTGTCCTTCCTCCTGTGTCAAATGCCATCCTTGTGTGCTTTTATGACAAGATTTTAATGGCGCCTTTGGATTATTATACGCTTTGGCCTAAGCTGGTGAATGACTGTTAGGTCTGTTCACTGACTTCAAATCACATGTTATCAGTGAAACCTTCACTGCTGAGTTTCCTTTCATTGTATCTCCAGGCTGACCATTTCCTGTCAATGTCCCTTAGAACAGAGAATATACTGAAAACTGGGGTCAGCCACTGTGCTGCTAACTCCACACTTCTGGCTTTGGAAGATAAAGCAGTTTTTATTTTGTTTTGTTTCAAAATATTATCTTTTTCTTTTTTAAAAAACCAACGTTAGATTTTTCTGTGATTTGGTTCTTGTTAAAAATCAGCAAGGTATGTTTTAAACAATATAATGGTGATGTTCAAAGATTCACTCACTGCAAAATGAATTAATTTCTTATTGATACATATTATGCTTCATTCAAGAATTTGAATACTGTGTCCAACTCACAGTCTTTGAGACTGCACAGAGTAGGAACAACTAAAATCTGAATGTACACTTGTAATATGGGGACTCATGAAAACCTAGCAAACAATCTATAATGATAAGCTCATGGAAAGTAAATAATTTTTTAAAAGCCCACTCTATACTGGTTAGAACTGTAATGCAGTATCTTTCAGATATCCATCTAAAACTTTGTGTTCACAAACTTGTGTTCTTTTAGAATAAATTTCATAGGTTACTATTCTTATTCTTCATTTTATCTTTAAAAATATAGTTGAGTCATCATTTTGACCATGTTGAGGGAAAATGAGCATATCAATATATAAAAGAAGGTAAACAACCCCTCAAACATAAATATCAGAATAAGAAGACTTACTGTGCCAGGTGACCAGAGGACAATTAGGAAAGCTGCTTGGAAGTGTGACAATGACCCTCGCCCTTTGGATTTTCTCACATTATTATTAGACTGGCTAATGACCAAGGTGTGAAGGATTAGGATTCTGAACCTTCAGTAATTAGCAGCATGTAACGTGTTTTGATTGGGATGACACAGGGAGGTGGAGGCCACTTCTGTGGGGGAGGGGGAAATAAGATGAAGGACTCGGTAGTTAACTGTGTATTCCTGACAAGGCTTGTTATTGTGTTATTCTTATTGCTACTATTTGAGTTTCTTCCCTGTCAGCCTCACCACGTTTCCTGCTCTGTGAGTAAAAAGCTATCTTCATGAACAATAAAATCATCTGATAGTTGTACAAAGTGAAAAGAAATCACTTGAATCAAGAGGTGAAATGATTCAATCATTTTGTGCAGTCATATGGTGAAAGATGTCCTTAATCAATAGCTCCAAAGTAATTTTTTGGCAAAATCAGGGCTGGATTCTCCCATAGGTAGATTAACATAATTTTGATAGGTACAAGGGAGAGATCTCCCCTGGAGAGAGGGCCTTGACAGGGGTCTCTGAGCAAGTCTCACCCAAGGGAACAGTGTACTTACAATAAAAGGAGAAGAGAGAAGAGGGTAACAGACAGTCAATGGGAACCAGCAGAAAAGACGCCCTGTGTTTTTAGTTTTGATTAAGCCCCTGAGCAGGATAGGGGAGAAAATAGATCAGTTGCACAGTTATCTTCAAGTTGTTTTTTGATATTAATATTTTGTCCTTTAGTTTGTTCGCTGACTTTGGTTGGTGTTATAAACTAAGCCGTCACTCAGCTTCCTCACTGGTCGAATGCCAGTTGAACCACTTTTAGCTTCTAAATGGAAAGTTCTGGTTTTCTTGCAAGTATCCACACTAGTGTGATTTTTCTTTCTTTTTGCAAGTTCCAGGGTCTTTGCCTCTCTGTTATGTACACTCCAGGGACAGATGACAGAGGAAAATACCACTTGTTTGACATAAGACACTGCCTGGTTGGGGCTGTGACTGTCATGCTGGGAAGCAGTGGTTGTCTCCAAGGAAGCATTGACTGTTACATCACTGGAGATTCCAGCACCTGGTGGTGATTTGTTTTGCTGTTGATTGTGTACTGCCTTATATTTTTAAACTTGATGTATATGTCTCTGCAAACTGTTAACCCCTAGAGGACAGAGACAATGTCAGCTTTTATAGCCTCCAAATAACAAGAAACACAAGAAAATTAAACAAATACTTGATAAATTATATTCAACACTGGACTGTAATTTTCATGAGGATAGGGCTGTGACCATACTGTTCACCATTATATCTCTAATGCTTAACACAGTTCCTGATGTGTAGTTAAGTGCTTCACAAATATTTGTTTAATTGAATAAATGAATTTTTAAAAAAATTATGAATTGTCAGCTGAGATTGAGGTTGCAGTGAAGGGCAAGAAGAGTGGAGTGGAAAAACTTGCTGCTCTTGGAGCTGTGCTGCTGAAGGTCCCATGAAGACGCCTCCTCTCAGAGGGCTTCCTCTACCTCATTGGCCTGTGGTCAAAAATACGGGTGGAGTCGGAGAAACTTGGATGGATCTAGTTATACTTTTAAATCTTTAGAGCCAGGATATATGTCACCATCCAGTAACCCATTCCCAACTCCCAGTTCCCTCATCAAAGGATGGACTTGGGCTGGACGCTTCCCTGTGTTTTAGTTAGAGGACCTGCTTCTCTTTTCTGGTCAAGTAATATTATCCTTTGTGAAATTCACAGCATATGGTTTTGATCATTTTACACTTTAAACTCGAAGGAAAAAAACACTCTGTCTCTGTAACATGTTCTGCTCGGCCAGTTATAGCTCCCAGTGGCAGGAGCACTCGACTCACACACAGACTCGCAGGCTTCACCCACAACCTGTTAGTTCACGATTTCAACACATCATCTATTCTGTCCTCTTTTCACACACTAAATTAAGACTTACGTGCCTTGCTTTAGGCATTCTTGTATCTCCCACCTGGCACATGATGTGTTCATTAGTATTTGTTAAATGACTGGCTGAATGGAAGGTCATTGTATTTTCTCTTACTACTAACACATGTTCTTTTTCTCCTTGAAAGGACTTACTATTTTTCAGGATATATCCATTACTCCTCTGATTCATGTTCATGTCCTGTATTTTAAGACCTCATGCTGGAAAATCATAGTTTCCTATGTCATAAGGTTGATTTGACAACTCAAAATCTTCTTAACCTTGGTTTGTTACTGCAAGTTTCCAGCATTCTGATTCATGATAGCCTCATTAAAATCAGCAAAAAAAATAACAGAGGGAACATTTTCCCTACATTTTTTAGGATATATTTTTTTCAGCTCTCCCTCTGCCCACCAGTTGAAACTATAGCTAGGAACTTAAAAAAATAAAGCAGCTGAATGGGTATTTCAAATTACAATTTGATTTACCTGAAGATAAATATGAAAAGGGAAAAAAAAACCCCAGTCTAACCACGATCATCTAATTTAGTTAAGAATGTGTTTAGTAATCCATTTAGAAAATGCAAATGAAAAACATAATATTGATATATTTTTAAAACATAAGTGCCATTAGGTTGTAATGTACAACATGGTGACTATAGTTACCACTGCCGTCTGGTTTATAGTAAAGTTGTTAAGATTTCTGATTATTAATTTCTGATTATTAATGATTATTAATTTCTGATTCTAATACTATCCCCTCTAAGATTCCCAAGACTATCCTGTGAAATACTTCTCTTTTAGAAACTTTATGCTTTTCATCCTAATCTACAAATCTGACTTCCTGAAATAGTTTTTGAATATACTCTTTTTTGCTTCCCAGTTATAACAAAAGGAGATGAAATAATTTATCTTGGAATAACTCTGAGAACTTTCACAAAATTATAATGTAGGTTACAACTTGACCTTGGTCCCATCCCTCTGTCTATCCCACCTGCTTTCCAGCCCTCCAGGCCTATCTGGAGCCCAAGAACCTCATTCTGAGCTGTTATTAAATACCTGGAAAAGGTGTTGGCTGGTAACTTAAACTGTATGGTCCCCAGTAATATATTTTATCACAGGATTTTATAAACAGAATATCCTTGAAAATCCAGAAGAAATTATTGCTAGTGATGATATTTCTTGGGACAATATTTTAAAGTGTCCTATGGTGGCCACATGTTCCGGTCAGACCCTGTGAACAGACAATTTAGGAAGGACTGTGATAGATGTTGTAAAAAAACAGAAAAACAAATACAGCAGGCACAATGTATGTGTGATCAGATAACAGATACTTTCTTTGTTATTTCTCCAAAAGTTTTTAGGAAACAAAAATGTCCCCTGCAAATTGTCCATATATATGCCTCAAGATATTCAGCAGGTGGTTGTGTACATAAATAAGGTAGGTGGGTTGTAAAGAAGCAAAATGAGAAAGGGGTTTGTTGGTATATGTCCATCGACAGAGAATAAGTCAACTACCAGACTCTAGAAACCCAACCAATTTTCTGATGGAGAAATGTCAGGTGGCAAGTTCCCTGAACACTGTATAAATCTACGGTTTACTCCCTTACCAGCTGTAGAATCACCTCTTGCACCAAATGACCGAGACTTTAAATTTCAAGTCTTTAACTTTTCTAGTTGAAAATCTAAAAGTACCTTTACAACTTTAAAATAATTTTTATCATATTAAAGCTTCCTAGAATATTTTGTACATATATTTTACAATTACTCTTAATTTGTGTGTGTACATTTGTAATTATTTTATTTGTAGATACTCATGTTTATTTGCATTTTATTCATAAAAATTATAAAAGGGGGCTTCCCTGGTGGCGCAGTGGTTGAGAGTCCACCTGCCGATGCAGGGGACACGGGTTCGTGCCCCGGTCCGGGAAGATCCCACATGCCGCAGAGTGGCTAGGCCCGTGAGCCATGGCCGCTGAATCTGTGCATCAGGAGCCCGTGCTCCACAACGGGAGAGGCCACAACAGTGAGAGGCTTGCATACCGCAAAAAAAAAAAAAAAAAAAAAAAAAAATTATAAAGGACTTCCACTTCTAATATATATATATATATATATATATATATATATATATAGAAAATGTTCATAAGTATGCATAAGTACAGTTTACATACAAGTTAAAAATACCTAATCTTTAGAAATCTAGGTTATAATGTGAATAAATAATGGCATCTTGATTTGCTTTCCCTGTCATTCCATAAAAATACTCATGAAAACCCAAAATAGAGAAACAAAGACTCACAATTATTTTTATTCTCTGTTTTAAATTCTGCTTTTTGATCCATTTAAGCAGCTCTTACTACTATTGTCTTTTCTTTTTCATCTTTTTGTGCTATATTTGGCATGTCCAAAGAATACATGTGACATAGATTTAATTTATAAGGTATAACTAATAAAATGAATGACCATGTACCTGACACCTCTGTGCTCTTTTCCTATCCTGTCCTCCTGCCTCACCTTCTAGGCATAACCACTATTCTGAATATTATGTTTGCATCCTCCCCACCTTTTTTGGTTTTATTGTGTATGTATACAGCCCTAAATATCATATTGTCTTTTCTTCAACTCTAAGAATGTTATCATACAATCACTGTGGTTTGGTTTTTTCACTCAACATTGTATCTTTAAGATTCATCTTTGTTGTGTATAAATTTACAGCGTTATATGCATATACCATAATATATTTATCCATTCTTCTGCTGATGAACATTTGGGATCTCCCAGCTTTTTGATACTGTGAAGTGATGCTATAAACATCCTTTTACTTCTGGTGCATATGTATAAACCCTTCTCTAAAGTAAGTACCTAGGAGAATTGCTGATTGTAGTGTATGAACATCTTCAGTTTTAGTAGGAAATGTTAATTATTTTTTTCTAAATCTGTTGTGTACATGTCCTCAACAATACTTGGTACTATCAATCTTCTTAATTTGTCCCAATTTAGGGAATAAAATAGAAGATCACAATGTTCTTAATTTGCATTTCCCTGATCTTTAATGAGATTGATACCTTTTCATGTCCCTATTCACTATTCTTGTTTTCCCTTCTGAGAAATGCCTGTAGATATTGTCTTCTTATTTTTTTTTATTGCATTATCTGTCTTTTACTGATTTGTAGGAATTCCTTATATATTTTGCATACTAGCTGTTTATTGGTTGTATGTTACAAATATATTCTTCTAGAGCGTGGCTTGTTTTTCACTTTATTTATGGTGACTTCTAATGAATACAAATTCTTAATTTTTAATATAGTGTAAGTTATCAGTCTTTACTTTTGTAGTAGTACTTTTTCTGTCCTCTTGAAGAAATACCTCACTGAGAAGATTGGATTTTCCCACAGTGATGTGTTCCTATTTTTGCCCTAAAAGTTTTAAGTTTGTCTTTCACAGTTAAATCCTTAATCTGTCTGATAATTATTTTCATATGTGTTGTGAGATGGGATCCATCTTCAGTTTTTCCATATGGCTGCCCAACTGTCCCAGTCCTATTTATTGACTATTTTCCCACAATTATTAAAAATACTCCCTGTACTGTATAGTAAATATCCAAATAAGCGTGGGTATGATACTGGGTTATCTCATGTTTCACTGGTCAATTTATCTACTCCTGTGCCATATTTTTTAAATTAGTATAGCTTAAGAGTAAATGTGCATAAACATAAGGCAGGGCCCCCACCTTATTTTTCTGCTATAGGACTGTTTACTTGGTTATTTGTTTTTATGCATAAATTGTAGAATCATCCTGTCAAATTTACAAAGAACTCTAGGGATTTTGATAAAACTAACATTAAGTTTATGGAAATTTGAGTGATAATTAAAACTCTGTGATACTGAATTCCCCTAGCAATAAAACTGTTTACCTCCTCATTTATTTAGATCTACTTTAATACCTTTCCTAAAAGTTTTATATTTTTCTTAATAAAATATTTTCACAACTTTTGTTAGAATTATTTTTAGGTATACAATATATTTTGCTCCTATTGTATTGAATAAATGGTAACAGTCTTAAAATCTGATTTTCATAGTATTTGGTGCTGATCTAAAGAAATACAAGGGTATTTTGTTGTTGATCATACCTCCAACCAGCTTGCAAAATTTGTGTTTCTAATAGTCGGTAAATTTGTGAGGAAGTTTTGTTTTGTTTTGTAAACAATTATATAATTTGAGAAAAACGATTTTATTTCTTCCTTTTAAGTGTGGATAACTTTTATTTCTTTTTCTTGTATTACTATACATATAGTATAGTAATATAGTATATATTACATATAGTATAGTAATTTCTTGTATAAATTACATTATAGTATAAATTACATATAGTATATATGTATATATATACATATATATATATTCTTGTATTATATATTTCTTGTATGCTAGCGAAGACTGCTGGTACCATATTTAATAGCATAGTAAGATTATGTGTCCTTAACTCGTTCATGCTTTTTAAAGGAGTTTTCCAACTGTTTCACCATTAGCAATGATGTTTCCTTTATCATTTTGGTGGAAACCTGTTACCAGATTAAAGGAGCTTCCTTTTATTCCTACTTTGCTAAAAAATGTTATCATTTGCAGTGCTGTGTTTATGAAATTTTTGTTTTGTATGTAATTAATATTTGATGTGGTGAATGATATTTATAGATTTTAACATGTTAAACCACTCGTGAATTCCTGGGATAAATACAATTTGGTCATTTTTAACTAGGTTTTTTATCCACTGCTGTATTAACTTGGGCCTATTGCATTTTTATTTGTGACTGAAACAGGCCTTTAATTTTCCTTTCTCATATAATCCTGACTTTGGTGTCAAGGTTGTTTTGACTTCAAAAGAGGAGTTGGGAAGTATTTCTTCAACTATCTTTAAACATGTATATAAGACCAAAATATTTGGTACCTTGAATGTTTTGTCCAATTTGTAAAACTATTATGTTCCATGTTTATTATATGCATATTTTAACTACTGATTCAATGACTAGTATACATTTAGACTATTCTTTTTTGAATCAGTTTTATAAGTGCTATTTTTCTCAAAGTTCACTCATTTTACATATATTTTCAATAATAGTTTATCTTGGTATTTCTTTATTGTCTTTTAATCTTTGCTATAACTGTAGTTTTGTTGTCTTTTTAATTCCTTTGGTTGGTTGTTTGTGTTTTTTTTTAAGTCTTACTCAGAAAGAGCAGATTTTTAAAAAAATTAATTAGCCAAATACTCCCATTCTGCTGTCAATATCACCCTCTGTCCAACACAAAATGACTTCCAAAGACAGGTAGAGAATAAAGGGTACACATCATTAAGAATAAATCTGTCTATAGGTGGAATATTTTTCTTTGTCATAATAGTATCCTTCTAAGGTTTGCCCTTGAGAATTCTTGCTATTTTACAATCTTCAGGAAATTCCAGTGAACAATGAAAATCTAGTTTTTATTATACATTTTCTCACTGAGGCTGTTTCTCCATGTCTATAATAGGACAGCAGGCAAACAAATCTCAAATTCCATGATTCAATACAATTCTTCTATGTTGTCTGTTCAACATGATTGAAAAAATGTACAGACTCCTGCTGATTGATCTAAACTTAAATTCATGACTGCTACCTTCAGTTTTATTATATTTACCCAGTCTTTTGATACTCTCCCCCACATTTTTGCCCTTAATTATATCATTTCCATTATTATTCAAGTATGCTGTAACTGCATTTTAAATATTCTCTCATTACCATAGAAGACTTCTCCAGGTATTGCTTAATTTCACTATTCCTTTACAGCAAATATCGTGTAAGAGTTGTCAATGTTTTCTGTCTTCATTTGATTTCTATTTTCTAACCAAATGCAAGAAGACTTACCCTCACTGATGTTCTCTCATCCAGGTCACTCATTTTTGACTGCTAAAACCAATGGTAATTTTTAGCCTCCTACTCTATGCATCAATCAGCATTTGAAAGAGTTCATTACGCTTTGTTAGATGTTTTCTTCACACGTCCTCCAGGAGTCATTCTCTCCTAACCCTCCTCTAACATTACTGGCCTCACTCTTCTCAACTTTATTGTTCAGAGAAGACCAGAGCTCAGTCCTGCATCTCTACTTGAGTCAACTCACCCTAAATACAACCTCTTATGTGTCATGATTTTATATTCCATTTATTTCTGAGGACAAAAAATTAAATTAACAGATTGAACTTTGACCTAAAACCTAACACACAAACATTTACAAAGACCATTAGGTATCTAAGCAGTTCAAAATTTCACATGTAAGATACACAAAACCAACTGCTTGGTTTGGATCCCCACTGACTCAGAAAGTAGCTTCTTACTTAGTTTTCTGCATCTCCATAAAGGGAAACATTATTCAGCCCTTTGCTTTGACAAACTTGTTTACAAAGCCCTTGATTCCTATTTTTTTTTAAATTTTATTGGAGTATAGTTGATTTAAAATGTTGTGTTAGTTTCTGCTGTACAGAAAAGTGAATCAGTTATACATATACATATACCCACTCTTTTTTAGATTCTGTTCCCATATAAATCATTACAGAGTACTGAGAAGAGATCCTTGTGCTATACAGTGGGTCCTTATTAGTTATCTATTTTATATACAGCAGTGTGTATATGTCAATCACAATCTCCCAATTTAACTCTCCACCCCTTCCCCTCCTGGTAACCATAAGTTTGTTTTCTACATCTGTGACTCTGTTTCTGTTTTGTAAATAAGTTCATTTGTACCATTTTTTTAGATTCCACATATAGGCGATATCATATGATATTTGTCTTTCTCTGTCTGACTTACTTCACTCAGTATGACAATCTCTAGTTCCTTCTATGTTGCTGCAAATGGCATTATTTCATTCTTTTTTATGGCTGAGTAATATTCCATTGTATATTTGTACCACAACTTCTTTATCCATTCCTCAATTGATGGACAGTTAGATTGCTTCCATGTCTTAGCTTCCATTGTTGCTTTCATTGTCAATAGTGCTGCAATGAACACTGGAGTGCATGTATCTTTTCGAATTATGGTTTTTCTCAGGATATATGCCCAGGAGTGGGATTGCAGGATCCTATAGTAGCTCTATTTTTAGTTTTTTATTGAACGTCAATACTGTTCTCCACAGTGGTTGTACCAATTTACATTCCCCCAAATGTAGGAGGGTTCCATTTTCTCCATAACTTCTTCAGCATTTATTATTTGTAGATTTTTTTGATGATGACCATTGTAACCAATGTGAGGTGATACATCATAGCATGTTTGATTTGCATTTCTCTGATAATTAGTGATGTTTATTATCTTTTCATGGGCTTTTTACCCATCTGTAGGTCTTCTTTGGAGAAATGTCTATTTACATCTTCTGCCCATTTTCAATTGGGTTTTTGTTCTTATTGAGCTGTATGAGCTGTTTGTATATTTTGAAGATTAATCCCTTGTTGGTTGCTCCATTTGAAAATATTTTCTCCCATTCTGTACATTGGCTTTTTGTTTTCTTTATGGTTTCCTTTGATGTATAAAAGCTTTTAAGTTTAATTAGGTCCCATTTGTTTATTTTTGTTTTTATTTTAATTACTCTAGAAAGTAGATCAAAAAAGATCTTTGCTATTTATGTCAGAGAGTGTTCTACCTATGTTTTCCTCTGAGTTGTACAATATCTGTCCATACATTTAGGTCTTTAATCCATTTTGCACTTTATTTTTATGTATGGTATTAGGGAGTGTTCTAATTTAATTCTTTTACATGTAGTTGTCCAGTTTTCCCAACACTATTTATGGAAGAGACTGTCTTCTCCATTGCATGTTCTTGTCTACTTACCATAGATTAAGTGACCATAGGTGCTTAGGTCTATCTCTGGACTTTCTATCCTGTTCTAGTGATTTATATTTCTGCCTGTACCATACTGTTTTGATGATGGTAGCTTTGTAGTATAATCTAAAGTCAGGGAGGCTGATTCCTCTAGCTCTGCTTTTTTTTTTTTTTTTCCCTCCAGATTGCTTTGGCTATTCAGGGTTTTTGTGTCTCCATACAAATTGCGAACTTTTTTTGTTCTAGTTCTGTGAAAAATGCATTTGGTAGTTTGATAGGGATCACATTGAATCAGTAGATTGCTTTGGGTAGTATAGTCATTTTCACAATGCAGATTCTTCCAATCCAAGAACACGGTATATCTTTCCATCTGTTTGTATCATCTGCAATTTCTTTCATCAGCCTCATATAGTTTTCTGCATTCATGTCTTTTGCCTCCTTAGATAGGTTTATTCCTAGGTATTTTACTCTTTTTTTTTTGCGATGGTAAATGGGAGCGTTTCCTTAATTTCTTTCCCAGATTTTTCATAATTAGTGTATAGGAATGCAAGAGATTATTGTGCATTAATTTTGTATTCTGCTACTTTACCAAAATCATTGATTAGCTGTAGTAGTTTTCTGGTAGCATCTTTAGGATTCTGTATGCATAGTGTCATGTTATCTGCAAACAGTGACAGCTTTACTTCTTCTTTTCTAATTTGGATGCTTTTATTTCTTTTCTTCTCTGATTGCTGTGGCTAAAACTCCCAAAACTATATTGAATAATAGTGGTGAGAATGGGCATCTTTGTCTTGTTCCTGATTTGGGAGGAAATGGTTTCAGTTTTTCATCACTAAGAATGATGTTGGCTGTGGGTTTGTTATATATGGCCTTTATTATGTTGAGGTAAGTTTTCCCTATGCATACTTTCTGGAGAGTTTTTATCATAAACAGGTGCTGAATTTTGTCAAAAGCTTTTTCTGCATCTATTGAGATTATCGTATGGTGTTTATCCTTCAATTTGTTAATATGGTGTATCACATTGATTGATTTGAGTATACTCAAAAATCCTTGCATTCCTGAGATAAAGCCCACTTGATTATGGTGTATGATGCTTTAATGTGCTGTTGCATTCTGTTTGGTAGTATTTTGCTGAGGATTTTTACATCCATGTTCATCAGAGATATTGGCCTGTAGTTTTCCTTTTTTGTGACATCTTTGTATGGTTTTGGTATCAGGGTAATGGTGGCCTCATAGAATGATTTTGGGAGTGTTCCTCCCTCTGCTATATTTTGGAAGAGTTTGAAAAGTATAGATGTTAGCTCTTCTCTAAATGTTTGATAGCTTTCCCTTGTGAAGCCATCTGGTCCTGGGCTTTTATTTGTTGGAAGATTTTTAATCACAGTTTCAATTTTGGTGCTTATGATTGGTCTGTTTATATTTTATATTTCTTCCTGGTTCAGTTTCAGAAGGTTGTGCTTTTCTAAGAATTTGTCCATTTCTTCCAGGTTGTCCATTTTATTGGAGTATAGTTGCTTGTAGTAATCCCTCAAGATTCTTTGTATTTCTGCAGTGTCTGTTGTTACTTCTCCTTTTTCATTTCTAATTCTGTTGATTTGAGTCTTTTCCATTTTTTTCTTGATGAGTCTGGCTAGTGGTTTATCAGTTTTGTTTATCTTCTCAAAGAACCAGCTTTTAGTTTTATTGATCTTTGCTATTGTTTCCTTCATTTCTTTTATATTTATTTCTGATCTGATTTTTATTTCTTTCCTTCTGCTAACTTTGGGGTATTTTTGTCTTCTTTCTTTAATTGCTTTAGGTGTAAGGTTAGGTTGTTTATTTGTGATGTTTCTTTTTTCTTGAAGTAAGATTGTATTGCTATAAACTTCCCTCCTAGAACTGCTTTTGCTGCATCCCATAGGCTTTGGGTCATCGTGTTTTCATTGTCATTTGTTTCTAGGTATTTTTTGATTCCTCTTTGATTTCTTCAGTGATCTCTTGGTTATTAAGTAGTGTATTGTTTAGCCTCCATGTGTTTGTATTTCTTACAGTTTTTTCCCTGTAATTGATATCTAGTCTCATATCATTGTGGTCAGAAAAGTTACTTGATATGATTTCCATTTTCTTAAATTTGCCAAGGCTTGATTTGTGACCCAATATATGATCTATCCTGGAGAATGTTCCTTGAGAACTTGAGAAGAAAGTGTGTTCTGTGGCTTTGGGATGGAATATCCTGTAAATATCAGTTAAGTCCATCGTTTTTAATGTGTCTCTATAAATTTCCTTATTTATTTTCATTTTGGATGATCTGTCCATTGGTCAAAGTGGAGTTTTAAAGTCCTTTACTATAACTGTGTTACTGTTAATTTCCCCTTTTGTGGCTGTTAGCATTTGCCTGATATATTGAGGTGCTCCTATTTGGGGTGCATAAACATTTACAATTGTTTTAACTTCTTCTTGGATTGATTCCTTGATCATTATGTAGTGCGCTTCTTTGTATTTTAATAGTCTTTATTTTAAAGACTATTTTGTCTGATATGAGAAGTGCTACTCTAGCTTTCTTTTGATTTCCATTTGCATGGAATATCTTTTTCCATCCCCTCACTTTCAGTCTGTATGTGTCCTTAGGTCTCAAATAGGTCTCTTGTAGACAGCATATATATGGATCTTATTGATGTATCCATTCATTCAGTTTATGTCTTTTGGCTGGAGGCTTGAAGCCATTTACATTTAAGGTAATTATCAATATGTATGTTCCTGTTACCATTCTCTTAATTGTTTTGGGTTTGTTTTTGTAGGTCTTTTCTTTCTCTTGTTTTTCCTGCCTAGAAAAGTTCCCTTAGCATTTGTTTTAAAGCTGGTTTGGTGGTGCTGAGTTCTCTTAACTTTTGCTTGTCTGTAAAGGTTTTCATTTCCCTGTCGAATCTGAATGATATCCTTGCTGGGTAGAGCAATCTTCGTTGTAGGTTTTTCTCTTTCATCACTTTAAATATGTCCTGACACTCCCTTCTGGCTTGCAGAGTTTCTGCTGAAAGATCAGCTGTTAACCTTATGAGGATTCCTTTCTATGTTACTTCTTGCTTTTCCCATGCTGCTTTTAATATTTTTTCTTTAATTTTTGGTAGTTTGATTATTATGTGTCTTGGTATGTTTCTCCTTGGATTTATCCTATATGGGACTCTGTGCTTCCTGGACTTTGGTGACTATTTCCTGCCCATGTTAGGGAAATTTTCAACTATAATCTCTTCAAATATTTTCTCAGTCCCCTTCTTTTTCTCTTCTTCTTCTTGGACCCCTATAATATGAATGTTGGTGGGTTTAATGTTGGCTCTGAAGTCTCTGAGACTTTCCTCAATTCTTTTCATTCTTTTTTCTTTATTCTGCTCTGTGGTAGTTATTTCCACTATTTTATCTCCAGGCCACTTATCCATTCTTCTGCCTCATGTATTCTGCTGTTGATTCCTTCTAGGGAAATTTTAATTTCATTTATTGTGTTGTTCATCATTGTTTTTCTTCTCTTTAGTTCTTCTAGGTCCTTGTTGAACACTTCTTGTATTTTCTCCATTCTATTTCCAAGATTTTAGATCATCCTTACTATCATTACTCTGAATTCTTTTTCAGGTAGACTGACTATTTCCTCTTCATTTGTTTGGTCTGGTAGGTTTTTACCTTTCTTCTTCATCTGCTGCATATTTCTCTGTCTTCCCATTTTGCTTAATTTGCTGTGTTTGGGGTTTCCTTTTCACAGGCTTCAGGTTCATAGTTCCTGTTGTTTTTAGTGTTAGTGCCCACTGGGTAAGGTTGATTTAGTGGCTTGTGTAGGAATCCTGGTAGAGGGGACTATTGCCTGTGTTCTGGTGGGTGGGGCTGGATCTTGTCTTTCTGGCGGGCAGGGCTGCATTTGATGGTGTGTCTTGCGGTGTCTGTGAACTTAGTATGATTTTAGCAGCCTCTCTGCTAATGGGTGGGGTTGTATCCCTGTCTTGTTAGTTGTTTGGCATGGGACATCCAGCACTGGAACTTGCTGGCTGCTGGGTGGAGCTGGGTCTTAGCATTGAGAGAGAGATCTCTGGGAGAGCTCTTGCCAATTGACATTACATGGGGCCAGGAGGTTTCTGGTGGTCCAATGTCCTGAACTCGGCTCTCGCACCTTAGAGGCTCAGGCCTGACACCAAGCCAGAGCACGATGACCCTGTCAGCCACACAGCTCAGAAGAAAATGGAGAAAATATGAAAGAAAAATAAATAAATAAATAGAAAAGAATTAAAATTTAAAAAATATTAAAATAAAATAAGAAAAAGTAATAAAAGAAAAGAAGAGAGCAACAAAACCAATAAACAAATCCACTAATGATAACAATCGCTAAAAACTGTGCTAAGATAAACATAAAAATCAGAAACAAGTCAGTCACAGACAGCAAACCCCAAGCCTACAGCTGCTCCCAAAGTCCACCACCTCAATTTTGGGAACATGTGCTGTCTATTCAGGTGTTCCACAGATTCAGGGTATTTCAAATTGATTGTGGGCATTTAATCCACTGCTCCTGAGGCTGCTGGGGGAAATTTCCTTTTCTCTTCTTTGTTCATGCAGCTCCTGGGTTTGGCCCCACCTCTGAGTGTAGGTCACCCTCAAATCCCTGTTCCCACCCAGACAGGACGGGGTTAAAGCAGCTGCTGATTAGGCGGCTCTGGCTCACTCAGGCTGGGGGGAGTGAGGGATACGGAATGTTGGGCGAGCCTGCAGGCAGAGGCCAGCATGATGTTGCAACAGCCAGAGGCATGCCTAGTGTTCTCGCAGGGAAGTTGTCCCTGGATAAAGGCACCCTGTCAGTGGTGGGCTGCACAGGGTCCCAGGGGCGGGGATGTGGATACTGACCTGTGCTTGCACATAGATTCTTGGTGGCTGCAGCAGCAGCATTAGTGGTTTATGCCTGTCTCTGGGATCCAAGCTGATAGCTGCAGCTCTTGCCCATCTCTGGAGCTTGTTTAGATGGTGCTCTGAATCCCCTCTCCTCGCACACCCTGAAACAATGGTCTCTGGCCTCTTAGGAAGGTCTAGCGTTTTTCCCAGACTCCCTTCTGGCTAGCTGTGACACACTAGCCCCCTTCAGGCTGTGTTCACACAGCCAACTCCAGTCCTCTCCCTGGGATCTGAACTCCAAAGCCTGAGACTCAGCTCCCAGTATCCAACCGCACTGGCAGGTGAGCAGACAAGCCTCTCAGGCTGGTGAGTACTGGTCAGCACCAATCCTCTGTGCAGGAATCTCTCCACTTTGCCCTCTGCAACCCTGATGCTGTGCTCTCCTCCTTGGCTCTGAAGCTTTCCCTCCACCAGTGAAGCGGCTTCCTAGTGTGTGGAAAATTTTCCTCCTTCACAGCTCCCTCCCAGAGGTGCAGGTCCCATCCCTATTCTTTAGTCTCTGTTTTTTTTTTTCTTTTGCCCTACCCAGGTATGTGGTGGTTTTCTTGACTTTTGGGAAGTCTGGGTTCTTCTAATAGCATTCAGTAGGTGTTCTGTAGGAGTTGTTCCACATGTAGATATATTTTTGATGCATTTGTGGGGAAGAAGGTGATCTCCACCTCTTACTCCTCTGCCATCTTGAAAGTTCCCTCAGTTCTGGCTTTATTGATTTGAGGCCTCTCCCTTTTTTTCTTGATGAGTCTAGATAAAGAGTTATGGATTTTGTTTATCTTTTCAAAGAACCAGATTTTAGTTTCATTGATCTTTGCTATTGTTTTCTTACTTTCTATTTCATTTATGTCTACTCTGATCTTTATGATTTCTTTCCTTCTACTAACTTCAGGTTTTGTTTGTTCCTCTTTCTCTAGTTACTTTAGGTGTAAGTGTAGGTTGTTTTAGATTTTTTGTTTCTTGAAGTATAATTGTATTGCTATAAACAATTGCTCTCAGAACTTCTTTTGCTGCATCCCATAGGTTTTGGATCATCATTTTTTTTGTCATTTGTTTCCAGGTATTTTCTGATTATCTTTTTGATTTCTTCAGTGATCCACTTGTTATTTAGCAACATATTGTTTAGCCACCATGTGGCTGTGCTTTTTACAGTTTTTTCATGTAATTGATTTCCATTCTCATAGTGTTGTGGTTGGGAAAGTGGCATGATGTTTTCTTAAGGTTTCCAAGGCTTGATTTGTGGCCCATGATGTGATCTATGTTGGAGAATGTTCCATGTGCACTTGAGAAGAAGTGTATTCTGCTGTTTTCAGATGAAATGGTCTTTAAATGTCAATTAAGTCTATCTGGTCTAATGTGTCATTTAAGGTTTGTGTTTCCTTATTGATTCTGCCTGCATGATCTGTCCATTGGTGTAAGTGGGGTGTTAAAATCCCCCAGTATTATTGTGTTACTGTTAATTTCCCCTTTCACAGCTGTTAGCATTTCCCTGATATACTGAGATGCTCCTAGGTTGGGTGCATATAAATTTACAATTGTTATATCTTCTTCTTGGATTGATCCCTTGTTCATTATGTGGTGTTCTTTTTGTCTCTTATAGCAGTCTTTATTTTAAAGTCTATTTTGTCTGACATGAGTATTGCTATTCCAGCTTTATTTTGATTTCCATTTGCATGGAATATCTTTTTCCATCCCTTCACTTTCCGTCTGTATGTGTCCCTAGGTCTGAAGTAGGTCTCTTGTACTCAGCATATGTATGGGGTTTGTTTTTGTATCCATTCAGCCAGTCTATGTCTTTTGGTTGGAGCATTTAATACATTTACATTTAAGGTAATTATTGATATGTATGTTCCTATTGCCATTTTCTTAATTGTTTTGGGTTTGCTTTTGTAGGTCTTTTTCTTCCCTTCCTCATTTGTTCTCTTCTATTTTGGTTTGATGATCATCTTTAGTGTTTGTTGCTGTTAGTTTTTTATTTGTATCTATTGTTTATTGGTTTGCATTTTGCATGAGATGTTGATATAGCAGTCTATATATATATATATATATATATATATATATATATATATATATATATATATATATATATAAGGTTGTTTTAAGTTGCTCATCTCTTAATTTCAAATGTAATTCCCATTTTCTGCATTTGTACTGTCCTCTTCTCATGGTTGCTGGTTTTGATAGCATATCTGTGTGTGGATGATTTCCTACTTTTACTGTATGTTTACCTTTACTAGTGAGCTTTCCTATTTGTGAATTTCTTGTTTCCAGTTGTGGCCTCTTTTCTTTGCTGCCTAGAGAAGTTCCTTTAGCATTTGTTGTAAAGCTGGCTTGGTGGTGCTGAATTCTCTTAGCTTTTGCTTATTTGTAAAACTTTTGATTTCTCCATTGAATCTGAATAAGAGCTTTGCTGGGTAGAGTCTTCTTGGTTGTAGATATTTCCTTTTCATCACTTTAAATATATCATGCCACTCCCTTCTGGCCTGCAGATTTTCTGCTGAAAACTCCAGTGATAACTTTATGGGGCTTTGCTTGTATGCTATCTGTTGCTTTTCCCTTGTTGCTTTTAATAATTTCTCTTTGTATTTAATTTTTGTTAGTTTGATTATATGTGTATCTCATGTTCCTCCTTGCATTTATTTTGTATGTGATTCTCTGCACTTCCTGAATTGGATGACCATTTCCTTTCCCATTTTAGGGTAGTTTTCAACTATAATCTCTTCAAATATTTTCTCAGGCTCTTTCTTTTTCTCTTCTTCTCCTGGGACCCCTATCATGTGAATATTGGTGCATTTAATATTGTCCCAGAGGTATCTAAGACTGTCCTCATTTCTTTTCATTCTGATTTCTTTATTCTGTTCTGTGGCAGTCATTTCTACCACTCTGTCTTCCAGCTCACTTATTCTTTCTTCTGCCTCAGTTATTCTGTTATTGATTCCTTCTAGCATATTTTTCATTTCATTTATTGCATTGCTCATCTCTGTTTGTGCTTTAAACATTCTAGCTCCTTGTTAAACATTTCTCGTATCTTCTTGGTCTGTGCCTCCATTCTATTTCTGAGATTTTGGATCATCTTTACTATCATTACTCTGAATTCTTTTTCAGGTAGATTGCCTATCTCTTCTTCATTTAGTGGTTCTTGTGCGTTTTTATCTTGCTCTTTCATGTTCAAGTTATTTCTCTGTCATCTTATTTTGCCTAACTTACTGCATTAGTGGTCTCCTTTCCACAGGATGCAGAATAGAAATTCCTCTTGCTTCTGGTGTTGCCCCCTGGGGAGAGTGAGGTTGGTTCAGGGGCTTGTGAAGGCTTCCTGAGAGATGGGGGGACTGGTACTTGCTCACTGGTGGGTGGAGTTGTGTCTTATCCTTCTGGTGGGCAGAGCCATGTCCAGGGGTATGTTTTGGGGTGTCTGGGAGCTTAGTATAACTTTAGGCAGCCTGTCTGCTGGTGGGTTGGGCTGTGTTCCTATCTTGCTGGTTGTTTGGGGTGAAGCATTCTGTCCCTGGAGCCTGCATGCTGTTGAGTGGGGTCAGGTCTTTGTGTCAAAATGGGGACCTCTGGGAGAGCTCATGCCAATTAACATTACACTGGGGCCTCTGCTACCAATGTTCTTGCCCCCACAGTGAGGTATAGCCAACCCCCACCACCCCAGGAGAGCCTCCAAGATGCGTACGTACATGTAGCCCATGTTCCTATGGCTGTACTGTTTTGTGATGGGTCCCAGTGCACATGATACCTTGTGTGTGTGTCCTCCATGAGAGGAGTCTCTCTTTCCTCCAGTCCTGTGGAGCTCCTGCCCCCAATCCCTACTGACCTTCAATGCTAAAAGTTCTGGGAGTTCTTTCTCCCAATGCCAGACCCTCAGACTCTCTTGCAGGGTTATTTTTATGTGGGAACATCCTTGCATAGGCTGAGTGAGTTATTTATTTATTTTTGTGTGTGAGGGCTTATTTTAGTATGGTTATCTGCCACATCTTTCCTCAGTGCATGCTGGCCGTTATCCCCATGAGAGGGGGTTTGACTGGTCTTGTGGTGACCTGAGCCTGCCCTGGATATTGAGCAGGGCCTCCCCTTTGCTCTGTGGTTGCCACTGCCTTTTCTGTGTTGGGTCTGCTCTCTAGATTTTGGAGTAGAGACCCTCAGATCTGTTTCTTAGCTCTGTTTCTGATCTGCAGTCTGAGGTAGGCAGGATTGGAGCACTCCCACTTAGAGGGAAGCCACTGAGTATTCCTCCTCTGGAGATGTCCACCTATGATTGTGTTCTGTTGTGTCACCTTTCACCCGTTGGGTGAGCTCAGAAGTTACTCTGTTTTTGGCACTGGTCTCAGTCCCACCTTAACTGTGGGTATGCTGGCAATTGGTCCTGGTGTCTCCCAAGCATTGTTTTCACCAGGCCACCAGAGTAGATCCACTGACATCAGGTTCCAGGATTGCAGTATCATGGATCTGGCCTGGTCCATTCCCCATGTGTATGTGCTCAAAGTCCACAGTGCTAAACTAGATTCGTCTCGGCTGTGGGAGCACTCTTTGACCATTCAGATGCTTGTAGCAGCTGAGTTTACAAAGCTAGTCTCGGGGGTGTAATTCCACAGTTTGTGCAGTCATGAGGAGAGATTTCAGCTCTTCTTCCTTAGTGGCACGAGCCCTGGAGCTCAGCTGTGGTTTCAGCTCCACCTCTGTGTGTGAGACACCCACAGATGTCTGCTCCCAAGGCTGCGCTAGAGCACAGGAGCCCACCTTGGTGGGGATGGGTCTCTCAGGGGAGCCAGCGGCCCCAGGGGTGAAAAAGCCCGCCCTGGAAGGAGGCCTTCCTAGTGCCTTGGGAGACAGGGTCCAGTGCATGAGGAGAGAGGGTGCGATGGTGGCTCCACCCTTTGTGTGTCACTCAACAATGACATGGCAGGCTTCCTCCAAGAGCATTCCCAGTTGTGGAGCTCCTCTATCCCGTCCCATCAGGCTTTCTCCTTGCAGTGAACAGCAGTTCTCTCCCCTGGTTTGCTGTCCAAATCACACGTTCCAGTGCCTGGCCCTGTCTGCACTGGTGGACACACATCTCAGGCTGGGACATGCAGAGCTACGGCTCAGACTCTCTGTGTAGGTGTCATTCTGTCCTGCCTGGTACAGACTGGTTGCTGCACTCTCCCTTGAGCCCCCAAATCTCCCCTTCTGTCACCGCTGATCTCTCTGTCTCTGATGGGGCTTCCTGGTTCAGGAACGTCTCCTCTCCTTCAGCTCCCACCCCGCAACAAGGGTCCCATCCTGCTTTCTCTCCTCTTCCTTTTCCCTTCTTTTTTCTTTCATCCTATCTGGTTACACAGGGATCCTCCTTTTCCTTTTAGGTGTCCTTGATCCTCTGCTAGTGTTCAGCATGTGCTCTGTGAGAATTGTTCCATTTGTAGGTGTACTATTGATGTGTTTGTGGGGAGAGGTGAACTCTACATCCTCCTGCTCCTCCACCATCTGATTCCCTCTCTCTTCTTTTTCTTGAAAAGTATTTCTAGAGGTTTGTTTTTGCTTAGCTCTTCTTTACATCACTTATTTCCACCATTTAAAAAAGGATCTCCTAATTTCTATATTGTTTGATTTATTCTGTTGTTCTGTTTTTACATTTTGGATGATTAGCTCATTAATTTTTGTTTTTCTTTGAATATAGCATTTATAACTATAAACAGTTATACTTCAAAGTACTGCAGTTACAGCAATTTACAGGGTTTGATATTAAATAATTTGTATAATTGTTCAGTTCTATGTAAATTAAAGTCCCCATTATAGTCCTTTTTTAACCCATAAATTACAGGCATACCTCAGAGATGATATGGTTTCAGTTCCAGACCACCACAATAAAGTGAATATTGAAGTAAAGTGAGTCACACCACCTTTTTCATTTCCCAGTGAATATAATAGTTATGTTCTACAGCATACTGTAGTCTGTTAAGTGTGAAATAGCATTATGTCTAAAAAATGTACATATCTTAATTTAAAATACTTTTGCTAAAAAATGCTAACATCATCTGAACCTTCAGTGAGTTATAATCTTTACACTGGTGGAGGGTCTTGCCTTGATGTTGGTGGCTGCTGACTGATCAGGGTGATGCTTCCTGAAGGTTGGGGCTGGATGGGGCAATTTCTTAACATAAGACAACAATGAAGTTTGCCACATCAATTGGCTCTTCCTTTCAGGAACAATTTCTCTGTAACATGCAATACTGTTTGAGAACATTTTGCCCACAGTAGGACTTCTTTCATAATTGGAATCAATTCTCTCAAACCCTGCTGCTGTTTATCAACTAAGTTTATAATATTCTAAATCCTTTGTTGTCATTTCAACAATCCTTACAGCCTCTTCACGAGGAGTAGATTCAATCTCAGCAAACCACTTTCTTTGCTTATCCATAAGATGCAACTCTTCACCCATTAAAGTTTTATCATGAGATGGCAGCAATTCATTAGCACCTTCAGGCTCCACTTCTAATTCTATTTCTCTTGCTATTTCCATCACATCGGCAGTTATTTCCACCATTGAAATCTTGAACCCCTCAAAGTCATCCATGAGGGTTGGAATCAACTTCTTTCTAACTCCTGCTAATGTTGTTATTTTGACCTTTACCCATGAATCACATATATTCTCAATGGCATCTAGAATGGTGAATCCTTTCCAGAGGAAATTACTTTGCCCAGATTCATCAGAGGAATCACTATCTGTGACAACTATAGCCTAATATTTATATATTTCTTAAATAAGCACTCAAAAGTTGAAATTACTCCTTGATCCATGGAATACAGTATGGATGTTGTGTTAGAGGCATGAACACAACATTAATCTCATTGTACATCTTTATCAGAGCCAATGCCCCTTGGGTGACCAGGGGCATTTTCAATGAGTAGTAATATTTTTCAAGGAAGCTACGTTTCCCAAGTGATAAATCTCAATAGAGGTCTTAAAGTATTCAGTAAACCATGCTCTAAACAGATGTGCTGTCATCCAGGCTTTGTTGTTCCTCTTATAGAACACAGTCAGAATAGATTTAGCACAGTTTTTAAGGGCCCTTGGGTTTCCAGGACGGTAAGTGAGCACTGGCTTCAGGTTAAACTTACCAGTTACACTAACCTCTAACAAGAGAGTCAGCTTGTCCTTTGAAACCTATTTGTTTGTTTGCTTTTTATTTTATTTATTTATTTAATTGTTGGTTGGTAAGTTCATTGGTTTATGGACCATAGATGCAATCACCTCTATTGCTTGGGAATTTTTTTAATTGAAGTATAATTGACTCACAATATTATATTAATTTCAGTTGTACAGCATAGTGATTCTACATTCTTATATATTACAAAATGATCACCACAATGAGTCTAGTTACCATCTGTCACCATACAAAGTTATTACAATATTATTGTCTATATTTGCTATGCTGTACATTATGTGACTGTGACTTAGTTATTTTATAATTAGAAGTTTGTACCTCTTAATCTACCTCACCCATTTCTTTCATTCCCTAACCCCCTCCCCTCTGGTAACCACCAGTTTGTTCTCTTTATCTATGACTTTGTCTCTGCTGTGTTGTGTTTATTCATTTATTTTGTTTTATAGATTCCACATATAAGTGAAATCATATAGTATTTGTCTTTCTCTGTCTGACTTATTTCACTTAGCCTAATACCCTCTAGGTCATCCATGTTGTTGAAAATGACAAGATTTCATTTTTTTATGGCTGAGTGATATTCCATTGTAGTATATATACCACATTTTCTTTATTCATCCAACTATCAATAGACACGTAGGTTGCTTCCATATCTTGGCTATTGTAAATGATGCTGCAATAAACATAGGGGTGCATATATCTTTTAAAATTAGTGTTTTTGTTTTCTTTGGAAAAATACCCAGAAGTAGAATTGGTGGATGATACTGTAGTTCTACTTTAATTTTTTGAGGAACCTCAATATTGTTTTCCCTATTGGCTGTACCAATTTACAATCCCACGAACAGTGCATGAAAGTTCCCTTTTATTCAATTCTCCCAACAATTCTTATTTGTTGCCTTTTTAGATAATAACCATTCTGACAGGTGAGAGGTGATATCTCACTGTGGGTTGATTTGCATTTCCTTGATGATTAGCAATGTTGAGTGTCTTTTCAGTTGTCTGTTGGTCATCTGTATGTATTCTTTGGGAAAAAAATCTCTTCAGGTCCTCTCCCTGTTGTTTAATCTGGTTGTTTGTTTTTTGGGTTTTTTTGATGTTGAGTTGTATGAGTCCTTCATATTGGGTTGGCCAAAAAGTTCATCTGGGTTGTTCTGTAAAATATTTTATATATATATATATGATATTAACCCTTTATTAGCAGTATGGTTTGCAAATATCTTCTCTTATTCATTAGGCTGCCTTTTCATTTTGTTAATAGTTTCCTTCACTGTGCAAAACCTTTTTAGTTTGATGTAGTCCCATTTGTTTATTTTTTCTTTTGTTTCCCTTGCTTGAGAAGATCCAAAAAAATATTGCTAAGACACGTCAGAAAATATGCCTATGTTTTCTTCTAGGAATTTTATGGTTTCAGGTCTTACATTTATGCATTTGGAGTTTGTTTTGTACATGGTGTGAAACGGTAGTCTAGTTTGGTTCTTTTGTTTTCCCTACACCATTTCTTGAAGAGAACCCATTGTTGCCTCCTTTGTCCTAGATGAATTGATCACATAAGTGTGGGTTTATTTCTGGGTTCTGTTTACTATTCCATTGTTCTATGTGTAAGTGATTACCTTACATCTATGATTTCTTAAGTTGAACTCATTCTAACCAGCCTGGACTTTTACTCCCACTTGTCTCATGTAATGTTTTTGACATATTTTACATCTTTTTGTTTTGTGTACCTCTTAACTACTTAGTGTGAATATAGATAATTTTACTACTTTTGTCTTTTAACCTTCTTACTAGCTTTATAAGTGGTTGATCTTCTACGTTTATTGTATGCTTGCCTTTACTCTTGAGATATTTTCTCTTGTAATTTTCATATTTCTGGTCGTGGTCTTTTCTCCTTAGAAAAGTCCCTTCATTGTTTCTTATAAGGTCAGTTTAATGGTGCTGAATTCTTGTAGCTTTTCTTTGTGTGTAAAACTCTTTATTTCTCCTTCAAACCTGAATGAGAGCCTCATGGGTAGTGTGTACTTGATTGTAGGGTTTTTATTTTCATCACTTTAAATATATCATGCAAGTCCCTTAAGACCTGTAAAGTCTCTGCTGAAAAGTCAGCTGATAATCTTAGAAGATTTCCCTTGTACATAACTGTTGATTTTCTCTTACTGCTTTTAACATTTTCTCTTTATATTTAATTTTTACTTTTCAATTACCATGTGTCTTTATGTGGACCTATTTTTGTTCAACTTGTTTGAAACTCTCTGTGCTTCCTGGACTTGGATGTCTGTTTCCTTTCCAAATTTTTAGGAAAGTTTTTGGCTATTATTTCTTTAAATAAGTTCTCTGCCTCTTTCTGTCTGACTTCTCCTTCTGGGATCCCTATAATGTGAATATTAGTTGCTTGCTGTTGTCTCAGAAGTCTCAAAAATTACTCATGTTTAAAAATTATTTTTCTATTTTCTGTTCAACTTGGGTAATTTCCATAACTCTGTCTTCCAGTTGCTGATTCATTCCTCTGTATAATCTAATCTACTCTTGATTCCTTCTAGTGTAATTTTGTTGTTGTTGTTTTTTCATTTCAGTTATTGTATTCTTCAGCTTTGTTTTATTCTTCTTTATATTTTCTAACTCTTTGTTAAAATTCCCCCTGTGTTCATCCATTCTCCCAATTTTGTTGAGCATTTTATGATCATTTTCTTGCGCTCCTTATCAGGTAGATTGTTTATCTCCACTTTGTTTAGTTCTTCTTCTAGAGTTTTGTCTTATTCTTATGTTTGGAACATATTTCTCCATTTCCACATTTTGTCCAATTCTCTGTGTTTATGTCAATGTATTAGGTAGTTTGGTTATATCTCCCAATCTTGGAGAAGTGACCTTATATAATAGGAGACATCCTAGGGGGCCCAGCAGCACACTACCCTCTTGTCACCAGAATTAAATGCTCTAGGGGTGCCCCCTATGTGGGCTGTGTGGGCTCTTCTGTTGTGGTAGGGCTGACTACTGTGGGAGTGATGGTTGGTGGACCTGACCCTTGGCCCTGTTGACTTCTAGGTCCTTCCTCTTGCAGTGACTGCCAGCCTACCTGTTGTCAGGTTAGGTCCCAGGATGGCTAGATGCACAGCCTTGGGTGGCATGGAGTTGGTCCCAGCTCACTTGTGGTAAGGGCCATGAAATGGGATAGCTAGCTATTCAGCCTAGTGTGGTCCCAGGACTGGTACCAACCAGATGGTGGGCAGGTAAGTTCCCAGCACTAATAACCTAGAGAGAGGAATCTAAAATGGCAACAACAGTCCCTCATGGTGGGACCAGCTCCCCAAAATACCTGCCACCAGCATCCATATCTCCATGGGAAATTAGCTGGCTCCTGCCTTCAGGGAGGCTCTCCAATATCAGCTTTGGGTCTGACTCAGGCTCCTTTCACATTTCTGCCTCTACAGTTGTCTCAAAGCATGTGAGATTTTTGCATGAACCCTTCAAGAGCAGTGTCTCTGTTTCTCATGGCCCTGTGACTCCTCATACACAAGCCCCTCTGGCCTTTAAAGCCAGATGTCCTGAAGACTCATCTTCCTGGTGCAGGACCCCTTGGCTTGAGAGCCAGATGTGGGGCTCAGACCTCTCACTCCTTGTGGTCATCCTTCTGTTTGTAGGTTGCCCACTTGGGAGTGTGGTTCTTTACTGTACTGCATCTCCACTCATCCTACATATCTCATTGTAGTTCTTCCTTCACACCTTTAAGTTGTGGAAAATCTTTTCTCCTAGTCTTCATGTCATTCTCAGATATAGTTGCTTGGTAAATAGTTTTAGTTTTGGTGTGTTTGTAGGAGGAGGTGAGCTCAGGGTCTTCCTACATTTCCATATGTAGAGTACCAAAGGCCACACCCATCCGTTGAAGCTTTGAAGCCAGGCACTGACTTCTCCTCTCTACCTATGAAAGTCCTAGATGGCATCTTCTTCCACCATAAGAATGTTTTATCTACACCAAAAGTCTGTTTTTTAGTGTAGCCACTTTCATTTGTATCTGGATACAAATGAGCTATATCTGGATAACTTGCTGCAGCTTCTACATCAACAATTGCAGCTTCATCTTGTACTTTTATCTTATAGAGCTGGCTTCTTTCCTTAAGCCTCATGAACCAAATTCTGCTAGCTTCAAACTTTTCTTTGGCAGCTTCGTCACCTCTCTCAGGCTTCATAGAATTGACAGGAGATAGGGCCTTGTCCTGGATTAGATTTGGCTTAAGGGAATGTTGTGCCTGGTTTGATCTTCTATCCAGAAAACTCAAACTTTCTTTATATCAACAATAAGGTGTTTCACTTTCTTACCATTCATGTATTAACTGGAGTAGCACTTTTAATTTCCTTCAAGAACTTTTCTTTTGAATTCACAGCTTGATTGTTTGGCACAAGAGGTCTAGATTTTAACCTAGCTCAGCTTTCAACATGCCTTCCTCACCAAGCTTACCCATTTCTAGCTATTGATTTAAAGTAAAGAGACATACCAGTCTTCCTTTCACTTGAACACTTAGAGACCATTGTAGAGTTATTAATTGGCCTTATTTCAATATTGGTGTGTCTCAAAAAATAGAGTAGCCTGAGAAGAAGGAGAGACACAGGGAAAAGCTGGTTGGTGGAACAGTCAGAACACACAAAACATTTACTGATTAAGTTCACCTTATTTTATGGGTATGGTTCTTGGCAACCCAAAACAATTACAATAGTAACATCAAAGATCACTTATAACAGATCACCATAACAAATATAATAATAATGATAACATTTGAAATATTGGGAGAATTATCAAAATGTGACACAGAGACATGAAATGAGCAAATGCTTTGGAAAAATGGCCCTAATTGCTCAATGTAGGGTTGCCATAAACTGTCAATTTTTAAAAAGTGCAATATCTGTAAATCACAATAAAGCAAAGCACAATGAAATGAGATGTGCCTATATTTAGGAATGTGTTTTTTAGGTTACAAATATTTGTTGTTATTGTTGTTTTTAAATTGTGTTTTAATTGCACAGTGTCCAGAGAATATGGTCTCATAAAATTACTTTTTAAATTACCTTAGACCTGAATTTGACCTAATGTATGGTTAATATTTTATATTTTTTTAATTTACCTTTGTTAAAATATTTTCAAGAAAATTTTATTTTTTTTACAAAATCATTAAAGGAAAAACTAGACTTTGTAGCAGAAAACCACGAGTAGATTTTTTTGGTATGTCTGGTTAATTCTTATAAATGTTTTATGTACACATTAGATAATACATATTCTCTAATTGTTGCATGCAGAAATCAAATTTTCTAATCCTGTGTTCAGATTTTCTCTGTCTTTACTAATTTTTGACTGTTTGAACTGTCAATAATTGAGTGAAATATGTTGAAATTTCTCTCTTTAGGTGGATTGACATTTCTTCCCTATTTTCAATGTGTTCTTACTTCCTATATTTTAATACTAATTTTTCCCTAAAGGAATCTGAGTTTAGACTTGTTAGATACTCTTGACAAATTAAAACTTTTATAGGAAAAAATATTTGCAAATGTTGCAAACAAGTGTTTAATTTCCAAAATATACAAACATATAACTCAACAAACAAAAAAACCAAAAACCCAATCGAATAATGGGTAAAGACCTAAACAGAAATTTCTCAAAAGAAGAAAAACAGATTGCCAATAGGCACATGAAAAGATGATCAACATTGCTAATTATTAGAGAAATGCAAATCAAAACTACAATGAGGTACGACATCACACCAGTCAGAATGGCCATGATTAAAAAGTTTACAATGATAAATTCTGGAGAGGGTGTGGAGAAAAGGGAAACTTCCACACTGTTGGTGGGAATGTAAGTTGGTGCAGCCACTCTGAAAAACATTATGGAGAAAACATTCCTCAGAAAACTAAAAGTAGAATTAGCATATGATCCAGCAATCCAACTCTTGGGGACATATCCAGAAATAAACTATAATTCAAAAAGATACATGCACCCCTATGTTCATAGCAGCACTATTCACAATAGCCAAGACATGGAAACAACCTGAATGTCCATCAACAGATGAATGGATAAGGAAGATGTGGTACATATATACAATGGAATATATACTCAGCCATAAAAAAGAACAAAATAATGCCATTTGCAGCAACATGGATGCAATGAGAGATTATCATACTAAGTGAAGTAAGAAACAGAAAGACAAATACCATATAAGATCACTTGTGAACCTATCTATGAAACAGAAACAGAATCAGGGACATAGAGAATAGACTGGTAGCTGTCAAGGGGGTGGAAGTGGGGGAGGGATAGATTGGAAGTATGGGATTATTAGGTACAAACTGGTATATAGAGAATAGATAAAGAACAAGGTCCTACTGTATAGCACAGGGAACTATATTCAATATCCAGTGATAAACCATAATGGAGAAGAATATGAAAATGAATCTATATATATGTATAAATTAGTCACTTGGCTGTAGAGCAGTAATTAACACAATATTACCTGTAGTAAATCAACTGTACTTCAATTTAAAAAAGTACATTTTAAAACATGAAAATTTAAAAAAAATTATCATTATTTAATTATCTTTTCTCATCTTTAACAATGATTTTTATTTTAAAGTCAATTTTGTCTGATTGAACCTAGGTAGCCTCATCTTTCTTTTGATTGTATTCCTTTGATATATTTTTGTTGTAGCCAGCCTTCACAGTGACCCCCAATGGTCCCCAGCTTTGGGTAATCACAGCCTTGAATAGTTTCCTCTCAATGAATAGGGCTGACCTGCATAATCACTATGATATTGTATAAATGGCAGTGTGTGGCTTTAGGCCCAGGTTACAAAGGGCACCATGGCTTCTTGAGTCATCTACTCTGAGGGAAGCCAGATGTCATGTTGTGAGGGTGTCAGGCCTATAAGAGGTCCTTCAGCCCCAGTCAGGCCTTGAGATAACTGCAGGTCCAGCCTATATCTTCACTGAAATCTCTTGAGAGACCCTAAGTCAGAAACATGCAGTTAAGCCACTTCTGAATTCCTGATCTATAGAAAATGTGAAATAATGCTTGTTCATTTTAAACCATTCCATTTTGAGGTAATTTGTTATGTAACAATAAATGCAGAGAGATACATAGATAGATAGATAGATAGATAGATGATAGGAAATACAATCTAATTACTTCATTTTACTTAGTCTTCCCATGTTCTTATACTAGGGATAAATAGCATATAGTTATATTTAAAAATCCAATCCAATAATCTGTCTTTTAATTAGGGAGTTTATTGATTTACTGTGATTGTTGATATATTTTGACTTATTTCTACAATTCCTTTTTTTTTTCCTGCGGTACGCGGGCCTCTCACTGCTGTGGCCTCTCCCATTGCGGAGCACAGGCTCCGGCCGCACAGGCTCAGCGGCCATGGCTCACGGGCCCAGCCGCTCCGCAGCATGTGGGATCCTCCCGGACCGGGGCACGAACCCATGTCCCCTGCATCAGCAGGCAGACTCTCAACCACTGTGCCACCAGGAAAGCCCCATTCCAATTTTTTAAATTGTCCCAGTTTTTAATGTTCCTTTTCTTTTTTCCCCCTTTTTAATTAATTGGTTGAGTTCTTTCTTATTTTATTTTTCTTTGTATAATGTTAGCATTTAAATTATATTACTTTTAACTTAGTGTTTTTTATAGAAAATTTTGTCATTCATAACTAATTTATAATTTCTAAAGGTAACTGAAGTCCTGCCAAAATATTATCAAGCTGTAAGAATACAGTAACACTGATTATTCCCACTTCTGAATTAACTGTGTTTTTGCCCAGTATTTTAGAATTCACTTTCTAAATAAAACTACAAATAATTAAACACAATTTTTATTACTTTACACAGACACCATTGTTTAGATCAAGATACATGTCTGTCATCTTTTCACAATTTTTTCTTTTATCTCAGATTGTCCGTCTGTGATGATTTTGTTTTGCTGAACTACATCTAAAGAAGTTCCTTAAGTAAAGAATTGTTAGTGGTAAGCACTCCCTGTTTTTGTTTATCTGAAAAAGACTCATTTCACTCTTACTTTTGAAAAATAACTTTTCAGGGAAAAGAATTTGATTACAGCTACAATAGTTCAGCACTTGCTGTTGAGAGTTCTCCCATCCACTTAATTTCCAGTCCTTATTAAGTGACAGGTCTTTATTCTCTTGATGTTTTTAAGAGTTTCTCTTTGTTTTGGATGTTCTGCAATTTTGCCAAAACACATCTAAGTGTGGATTTCTTTTTATTTATATTGATAGAAAGCCATTATGTTTCCTGGATCTGCAAATTTAGGTTTTTCATTTATTTTGCAACTTTTCAGCCACTAACTATTCACATATTTCCTCCCCTCCATTATCTCTGTTCTCTCCTTTTAGGCTTTCAACTACACATGTTGTAGAGTTTCTCATTCTATCTTCTATATATCTTAACTTCTTTTTTTTTCCTTCTGCACTAAATTCTGGTTAATTTCATCAGATATGTCTTCAGTTCACTAATTATTCAGCTGTGTCTAAAAAGGTGTTTAACCGGTTTATGGAGATTTTTTTTTAATTTCAAAAATTGTATTTTTCGTTTCAAGAAATTCCATCTTGGGGCTTCCCTGGTGGCGCAATGGTTGAGAGTACGCCTGCCGATGCAGGGGACACGGGTTCGTGCCCCGGTCTGGGAAGATCCCACATGCCGCTGAGCGGCTGGGCCCGTGATCCATGGCCGCTGAGCCTGTGCGCCCGGAGCCTGTGCTCCGCAACGGGAGAGGCAACAACAGTGAGAGGCCCGCGTAACGCAAAAAAAAAAAAAAAAAAAGAAATTCCATCTTGTTTTTTTAGTCTTTCTGACCACTACGGATGGTTGTGTATTGCTTACTCATGTTTGTAGCTCTATATTTCATTTTCTTAAGAATTTATGATATAGCTTGTAGTAGGTAGAATAATATCCATGTTTTAATCACCAGATTAAATATGTGAATATGTTAGGGTACAGGGGAAAAGGGAATTAAAGTTGCGGATGGAATTAAGATTGCCAATCAGCAGGTAGGGAAATTATCCTGATCATCTATGTGGGCCCAATATGATCACAAGGATCATTAAATGTGGAAAAGAGAGGCAGAAGAAGGGTCAGAGGAAGAGATATGACAATAAAAGCAGGATCGGAGACACATAACATGAATGGCTTTCAAGATGGAAAGAGGATCATGATCCAAGGAGTTTAGCTGGTCTCTAGAAGCTGGAAAAGGCAAAAATATAGATTCCCCTCTGGAAGTTCCAGAGAGGAACAGAGCCCTGCCAACATCCTAATTTTAGGACACCTGACCCCCAGAATTTGTGTTATTTCAGAATACTAATTTTGTGGTTATTTGTTATAGTAACATTAAAAACTAACACATAGTTATTATATATTCCGTATTTGGCTACTTCAATATCTGAAGTCCCTAAGAGTCAAACACAGTTGTTTCCCATATATGGCTTTATTCTTGGTGATACTTGTATTTTGAACTTATATATTTTTTTTGACATTAATTTGTAGGAATTCTCTCGGCCTCATTGGGAATGTTTTCCTCTACCTCTACCAGAGATCTAGGGGCAATAAAAACCTAAAAATTAATTCTCTGGATAATTGCTTTTTATATCCAAATACAGCTATCAAATGTTTGTTTAAAGGAAAAATAATATATGCCATTTGAAACAAAATTATTCTTAACTTCCTGCTCCAGTTTTCACGTTACGATGGTCAGAGGTAAAATAAAAAAAAACAAAAAAAACCTTTTTTTCTCTTCAGTTGAAATGTTCTTAAAAACAAGATTAAGGATTGCAGTCTTTATGTATAACATGTTTACAGTCAAAAGGAAAACTTGAATGAATTGGAATAATTTGACTCTGTATATTATTTACTGAAGGATCTTGTGTATGCTTATGTATCTTTCTAGTTAGAACTTAATTCTGCAGTACTTAGTTGTATAAACTATAGATAACTATTCAACTTTAGCCAGTTGTTTTCATTTATACTTCCATGAGATATATTTTTTTAAATTTTATTTATATTTGGCTGTGTTGGGTCTTTGTTGCTGCACTTGGGTTTTCTCTAGTTGCGGCAAGCGGGGCTACTCTTTGTTGCAATGCATGGGCTTCTCGTTGCAGTGGCTTCACTTGTTGCAGAGCAGGGGCTCTAGGCATACAGGTTTCAGTAGTTGCAGCATGCAGGCTCAGTAGTTGTGACACACAGGCTTAGTTGCTCCACAGCATGTGGGATCTTCCCAGACTAGGGATCTAATCTGTGTCCCCTGTATTGGCAGGTGGATTCTTAACCACTGTGCCATCAGGGAAGTCCCCTTCCATGAGATTTAGAGAATGGAAAGTAAAAATGTTAAAAGCAATATGAATAAATAAATTTTGCCATTACAAACTTGGATAAGAAACTTGAAAAGAGGAACTTTAAAGCCAATGATGGACATCAGATTTTATTATCTCTGATCTTCACCAGTCCAATTTATTCATATATCTCTTTTTCACAAACAAGTAGAATTATTTGTGGTTCACATCAACTGATTGTATGACTAATTCTTAGGTATAATCTTCTAGATCTATTTAATTGCCCTAAGGGAAACACATTAAAGTTGTCAGCACTATCTTTTCTGCTTAGACGATGATCTATTATTAGTGCAAATTGTGGGCATTTCTGGGAAATAATTTACAAGTGTACTTATTTTAAAGTAGATGAATTTATACTATTCTAAGCTCAGCCCTAGTCTCCTCACCAATGACCAATTCAGGAATGGACAGTTTGATCCATCCTGCCAATAAGATGAGAAGGCTTAGGAGAAGGTCACATGAAAAGTTGTCCCTCTTGTTCCTCCTGACATTTTCCTGCTCAGAAGAGATACCTAGAACAAGCTGCAGGCTGTTTCCTAGCACTTTAGGGGGAAGCTAAGAGTGAGGGTGTCAGACACAAGGACTGAAAGGACCTTGGTCTTTGATGACCTTGGTGAGCACTGAATCAACCATCCTGGAAATTTGCCTGACCTCTTGAAGTCCTATTATATAACAGTTAGTGCATTTCCTTATTGTTTAGCCAGTGTAAGTGGGACTTCAGGATACTTGTAGAATGCATTCTATCTCATACAAGGCAGGCAGAGAAGCAAGTGTATGTTCAAAAACGTCAACCGAAGGGGCCAAAATCATTGCTGGATTTCTAAAATATAATTTTGTCTGATATTTACATATATGCACACAGCACAAATCTACATATATTCATTCTGCCTTTGACTTTGACCAAGTTGCTGGAAGGTTTCTATATCATGCTCCCATGTGTTGTGACTAATAAAATAGAGGACAGGTTAAATTTTATATTTAAATCTTGAAATGAAGAGGAATGATGATTTTACTCTTAATGTATAAATTTGTGTACTCTTCCTTATAGATGCTTCTACTGTTCACACCCAACTTTAAAAAATCCAGCAAAATACCAAGATTACTACTCTCTTTAATTCCTCACTTGTCATCCTTTCCCACCCACTACAGTCTCTGATCAGGAAGGTCACCAATAATATCTTCACTGTCAAATCTAATGGACTGACTTAGTCCTCAACTTCCTGGTTTCTTTTTAGCTCTTGACTAAGGTGTGCATCCCTGTCCTTACTGAAACTTTTACTCACTTGGTTCATGAGGCACTGTAATGGTTTGTCTCTCTTTACACTGCTGAGATTACTTCTTTCTGTCTGTTCAGTTAGCATTTCCTAATTTTCCTTCTCTTACAGGCATGTGTGCCTTAAGTTCTCTCTTTATCCCTCTTTTCTTTTAGTTTTCTGACAATATCTTCTTTGTCACACATATTCATTTCAGAGATGTATAGATAAATAAGCAATATATCTGTTAGTCGCTTTGATCTGTTTCACTGGGAAATAATGACATGGCTATCGATACATGAATCTTTCAGAAGACTGAATTACATCCCTGAGATTAGTATAAAATTACACTATAAGAGTTAAACCTGTCTTCATTCATTAGTCAAATTTTTCTGACTGATTAAATTATTCTAAAAATAATCACATGACAATTTTAATATCTAACCTTATTTCCTGGGACCTTTTCTGGTATGATATATGATCACTAATTTTTATAAACAATCCACATTCAACAACAAGAAATAGCATTGATCTTGGAAAAATTTAATAAGTTCTATAATTGCTTGAGATTACAAATACAAATTCAGGGACTGTTAAGTTCATGTAGCAAAAGAGCCAAAATCTAAGCTAATAATTTTATAGAGTTTGCAGCAACAATATATATGCTGGGAGATGTTTATTTTCTGTGGAACAATGAAAACTTCTGTAAAACTTTGCTTGTTTTCTGTTACTCTATTGAAACCTAATTAATGTTTTTTTCCATATTAAGTATTTCTGAAGAAATAAAATCATAGTCAGAAAAATTCTTATTCTTTTTGGAATCATTTATTGTGATTAGCCATCTTCACACACAACACTGTCTGGAAGAGATGAAATGTATCATGTTTTAAAGACCCCTAGAGAAAAAGGTTTTAGAGCTTACTTTTGGTGACTTATTCCAATGACTAAATCCCCACAGGAAATTATTTCTCATGAAACCTGAATATTTCACAATAGGCTTAAATGTTTCCTTTTATTATCTGACAATGTCTGTAAAGAAACTTCTTTAAACTGCAAAACCATTTTTAAAATTACTCGTTACCAACTTTCTTTAATCTAACTCAAGTCTTTAAAAAAATTAAATCATAAATCATTTCTAAGATACTCTCAATGCTTTCAAATTTAGGTTCTCATTTCATCTAAAATTTTAAAATTCTGTTATGTAAATTCATTTTTTCCTGATATACAGATCAGAACATCCTATATTGTATCCATTTAAATATACATTATTATAAAATATATGCATTTAGTTAGACTTACAAAAAATATTTTTTGAACAAACCCTCCATCAAGTTTATACCAATGACAAAACAAAACAAAAAGATGGTCTAAGGATTTTTCTTCTTTTTACTGTTCTTTTCAACTTCCTGATTTTTGTGGATGCTGTAACTCTTAAGCAAGGTTATCACAGTGTAACATAAATAAGAGATTAACTTTACAGTCACTCTCCATTCACCGTAAAACTCCTTGGCCTACTCAAGTCCAGTAGGGTCAGCGTTTTCTTTGGCCAGCTTGAGTCTTTGGCTGTAGTAACATGGGGCTCACGCCATGAAATACTGTCAGCACAAGGGATATCCTTTGGAAAACAAGGCAAACTCGCCCTCTTTTTTTGCATACAAAAGTAGGGAAACTATCATTCGTTAATTCATTAATGTCAAAGAGTCTAAAGAAGTTTGTAAGGACAAAGAAAAGCCCAGCTAATTAACCATTGTGTTGTAATCATAATCAAGACTTACAAAGTACTTTTTGTGCCAGGTAGCACATAGATTGTACAAAAGACAATTTCTGCTGACAAATTTTCTGCCAGCCCTGTGTCTCAGGTCTCAACAGTTGAACTCTTTGTGCCAAAGACTACTGATTAATTAGGAAAATTCAACAAGCAATTATGAAAATAACTCCCCAAGTCATTTAGCCACAAGGTAGTGTTTTCCTGTTATATTTCAAGTAAACAAAAGGATATTGGTTGATTGTTGGAAGGGAGTTGATTATAACCTTTTGGCTCTGAATAATGAGTGTGTCTTAATTCCATTTAATGGTTTGGAATTCCAAAGCTATGGAGTTCATTAGGGAAGCAGAGGAAGTAAACACATGAAAAATAGGGAAGGAGGCCCATTGAATCTCAATCAGCTTCCCTTCCCCAACATTAACTTGCAGGTGGACTAAATCCACAGCCACTTCTAAATAGTTTCTAAATAAATAAACTAAATAACTTTTAGATGTCCCCATGCTATCTTTCAGCATAGAAGCTGACTGTGCACGTGCTCAAATGAATTGACAAGGGGAGCAGTGTCGCGGGATTTTGGACTACACATGAGTAGAATTACTGAGAAGCTGATAGAGACGGGATGTTTTCAGTTACAATTTTAACTGGACATAATGGCTTCCCCACAGGAAAGCTTGTGGATCTATAAACCTAGGCCACTTCTCCCTTACAGGAAAGGAGCTGTTTATTACTGCAGCCCATGCCACCTGCTCAACCATCAAGTGTACATTTGTTCTTTGGGGAACAACAGGGTGGGGTATTTACTAGAAACAGGGCTGAGAGCCAGCAGTATTCCACTTCCAAATTCTGGTTGACTCCTCTAGTGAACTCTGTCTAGTCCCCTCAATAAAGCTAACCGCTGCTTATTTAAAACTGGAGCCAGATATGCAGTGCCTTAGGAAATAGCCACACCTCACTGGGATTTCTTTGGCACAGAATGCATTCAACATTACCCCTGTCACCAGCAAATATTTATTGGACACCTTCTATTAATGTGTAATAAATGAGTCAAAGGGCTTATAGTATACCTGGATTTACATGACGTGCTTCTGAAAACTAAGTGTGTAATAAAAGGGGTTCTTTTATACATTTTTTTAAAGCTTTGGATTTTAAAAAAAGAATTCATGTAAATTTATCCATTTAATATTTCTGTAAATTGAGTTAGCTCTGTAGTATCTTATTGTTAGGTGTTATCTATATGGCACAAAATTAATTTTAAAGATAAACATCAACGACAAAACAGAACACAAATTTCCCCATACAAAGAATCAGAATGCTAATATACAAAATAAATTCTTTTTATTGTTATTAGATTGGAATTTTTAAAAAACTTGCTCTCCTTGGAACTCTATGTTTGCACAATTAGAATCATGAAGGTATATAATAACAAAATATTCTCTATGCCCTCTAAAGTAAGTGACAGCTCTTGGGCATGGTGATATGCCATAAACAGCTCAAGTAGCAGAACATCCCTAGCAGCAGAATTCACTGGCAGCTGACCAACTTGAATGTTTTTGTACTATCCTTGACTTCTATAGTTGGCAAAGAGAGAGAAAAAACTGTTCCAGAAATGTTGAAAGAATGGATGTCTAGAAATGGAAGATGAGGGAAGAGAAATGCTTCTCTCACATTGTTAAGCACTGGAAACAGTTAAGTCGTTACTCCAGAGATCTCAAATGTTTTAGAAATAGAAAAACTAACAAAATCTCCTGGTGTTTTAAAACCCAGATCACTTAGCTTAGTCTCTTTTTAAGAACTTTAGTGTTACCATACAATATTAGAGAAACAAATAGTAATAGTCACAGTGAAATACACTTACAATCTCATAAAAAGTTCACTTATGAAAACTGTTTCAATAAGGACCTGGGTCCTGCTAAGGTAGCTCTGAACAGTAGCACTCAGCCAAGCACGTGCCTCTAGGCCCGCCTGCTGCTGTTGGAGCCTTGTTTTTTTGTTTTTTTTTTCAAATTCTTAAGAAATTACTTAGCTGGAGTTGAAGACAGAAGAGAACATAGATGTAGAAGCACAAAACATGAGAGTATACTGTTAGTTGGAGTCTCAACTAGTTCTTCTATGACTCAGTTTCCCATTTGAGAACAAGACCACCTAATATATATATATTTATCACAAATATCTTGCTACTGACAGCCTCAGGACAAAGTAGACAAGAGATGAGCCATAGAGAAGTACATCTGACTCCGTCAGAAAGACATATTACTAGTTCTTTCCAGTCATTTTTCAAGATGCACACTAGAGGTATAGGTTATCTGAGAGAGCTCTAAGTTCTGCCCTGTGATTGTAAAGCTCTCTTTTCCTAATTTTTGCACATGTGACATCATTGTTTTTGGGTGCCATCAAATCCCCATCAGGAATGATGTACTAGTCTACTTGGGCTGCCATAACAAAATGCTGCTTACTGGGTGGCCTAAACAATGGAAATTTATTTTCTTATAATTTGTGAGGCTAAAAGTGCAAGATCAAGGTGCCAGCAGTTTGTTTTGTGAGGACTCTCTTCTGACTTGCAGATGGCTACCTTCTTACACTGTCTTCACATGACCCATACTTGGAGAGAGAGAAAAAGTGAGAGAGATCTATCTCTAGTGCCCTCCTCCTCTTATAAGGACACTAGTATCATGAGGGACCCATTCTTACAAACTCATTCAACATTAATTAACCTCCTTAAAGGCCCTACCTCCAAATATAGTCACACTGGGGATTAGAGATTCAACATATGCATTTTGTGGGACACAATTCAGTCCATAACAAATGATAAATATTGATTAGTAATTATTAACCAGGAATATGCACAAGGAACTGATATTTTCCAATTAAATTACTAATACTAGGTAATAATTGTATAAACTAATTAATAAAATAAGTCAGTTGAAGACATTATGCTAAGTAAAATAAGACAGAGAAAGACAAATACTCTATGATCTCTCTTACATGTAGAATCTGAAAAATCTGAACTCGTGAAAACAGAGACCAGATTGGTGGTTGCCAGAGGCAGGGGTGGGGAAATAGGTGAAGGTGGCCAAAACGTACAAACTTCCAGTTATAAGGTAAATAAGATGAGCACGGTGACTAGAGTTAACGCACTGCACTGCATATTTGAAAGGTGAAACGGAGCACGTCTTAAAAGTTCTCATCTTAAGAAAGAAATTTGTAACTATGTGAGGTGGTGGACTTTAAGCTCATTGCGGTAATCATTTTGCAATACATAAATATGTCAAACCATTATTTTTTACTCTTTAAATTAATATAATATTATATGTCAGATATATCTCAACAAAACAGGGGAAAAAAAACTTAGGCGACAATACCTGGCTTTATGTCACAGACAAATGTAAGAGGTATTTAAATATCACAAATAACACTGTATTTATTAGAACCAGATTGGTTTGGAATCCCAATTCTATCACTAAGCAGTTATGGATACTTGGGCAAATAGCTTAACCTCTTTGATTTCCAGGTTGTTAGTATGAAAGAGGGTTACTATAAGAATTGACGTGAAGTACTTTGTATTAAGTATTTAGCACAATGCCTGGTGCATAGTATATACTCAGTATATCATTCCTATTATGCTGATGTAAATATCAAAATTGAATTAACTTCATTAGCAGATGGACATTTGTCAGAATTCTGTAGTAAGTTACAGCTTTTGTATTCTTCACACTGACAAGCAGGAATTTTCCTGGACTACATTAGGGTTGTAACTCAGAGCAATATTGTTCTCTCTGGTGATATGTAAAACCCCCAAAAGGCTTAGAAACTTGCCTTAGGCTTGGATATGGGCACTGGGCACATCCCCACAAGATGCCTGGAAGTTCAGGTGCCTTCTTTGGTTTATTAATTTTTATTGGAGTACACTTGCTTTACAACATTGTGTTAGCTTCTTCTGTGCAGCAAAGTGAATCAGTTATACTTACACATATATCCACTTTTTTTTAAGATTTCCTTCTCATTTAGGTCACCACAAAGCATTGAGTAGAGTTCCCTGTTGCTATATAGTAAGTTCTCATTTTTTATCTATTTTATACATAGTAGTGTATATATGTCAATGCCAATCTCTGAATTCATCCCACCCTCCTTTCCCCCCTTTGTAACCATAAGTTTGTTCTCTACATCTATGACTCTATTGCTGCATTGCAAAAAAGTTCACCTGTACCATTTGTCTAGATTCCACGTATAAGTGATATTATACAATATTTGTTTTTCCCTTTCTGACTTAGTTCACTTTGTATGACAATTTCTATGTCTACCCACATTTCTGAAAATGACACTATTTCATTCCTTTTTATGGCTGAGGAACATTCCATTGTATATATATACTACATCTTTAGCCATTCCACTATTAATGGACATTTAGGTTGCTTCCATGTCCTGGATATTGTAAATACCACTGCAATGAACATCGAGGTGCATGTATCCTTCTGAATTCTGGTTTTCTCTGGATATATCCCTAGGAGTGGAATTGCTGGGTCATATGGTAGCACTATTCTTAGTTTTTTAAGGAACCTCCATGTTGTTCTCCATAGTGGCTGTACCAACTTACAGTCCAACCAACAGTGTAGGCGGGTTCTTTTCTCCACACCCTCTCCAGCATTATTGTTTGTAGATTCTGACCAGTGTGAGGTGATACCCCACTGTAGTTTGGACTTGCTTTTCTCTAATAACTAGTGATGTTGAGCATCTTTTCATGTGCTTTTTGACCATCTGTATGTCTTTGGAGCAATGTCTAGTTAGGTCGTCTGTGCATTTCTTGATTGAGTTGTTTACTTTTTCAAATACTGTGCTCCATGGGTTGTTTTTGTTCTGTTTTGTTTTTTAACATCTTTATCGGGGTATAATTGCTTTACAGTGGTGTGTTAGTTTCTGCTTTATAGCAAAGTGAATCAGTTATACATATACATATGTTCCCATATCTCTTCCCTCTTGCATCTCCCTCCCTCCCACCCTCCCTAGCCCACCCCTCCAGGCGGTCACAAAACACGGAGCTGATCTCCCTGTGCTATGCGGCTGCTTCCCACTAGGTATCTACGTTACATTTGGTAGTGTATATATGTCCATGCCTCTCTCTCGCTTTGTCACAGCTCATCCTTCCCCCTCTCCATATCCTCAAGTCCGATCTCTGGTAGGTCTGTTTCTTTATTCTTGTCTTACCCCTAGGTTCTTCATGAAAATTTTTTTCTTAAATTCCATATATATGTGTTAGCATACGGTATTTGTCTTTCTCTTTCTGACTTACTTCACTCTGTATAACAGACTCTAGGTCTATCCACCTCATTACAAATAGCTCAATTTCATTTCTTTTTACGGCTGAGTAATATTCCATTGTATATATGTGCCACATCTTCTTTATCCATTCATCCGATGATGGACACTTAGGTTGTTTCCATCTCCAGGCTATTGTAAATAGAGCTGCAATGAACATTTTGGTACATGACTCTTTTTGAATTATGGTTTTCTCAGGGTATATACCCAGTAATGGGATTGCTGGGTCATATGGTATTTCGATTTGTAGCTTTTTAAGGAACTTCCATACTGTTCTCCATAGTGGCTGTACCAATTCACATTCCCACCAGCAGGGCAAGAGTGTTCCCTTTTCTTCACACCCTCTCCAGCATTTATTGTTTCTACATTTTTGGTGATGGCCATTCTGACTGGTGTGAGATGATATCTCATTGTAGTTTTGATTTGCATTTCTCTAATGATTAATGATGCTGAGCATTCTTTCATATCTTTGTTAGCAGTCGGTATATCTTCTTTAGAGAACTGTCTATTTAGGTCTTCTGCCCATTTTTGGATTGGGTTGTTTGTTTTTTTGACATTGAGCTGCATGAGCTGCCTGTAAATTTTGGAAATTAATCCTTTGTCAGTTGCTTCATTTGCAAATATTTTCTCCCATTCTGAGGGTTGTCTTTTGGTCTTGTTTATGGTTTCCTTTGCTGTGCAAAAGCTTTGAAGTTTCATTAGGTCCCATTTGCTTATTTTTGTTTTTATTTCCATTTCCTTAGGAGGTGGGTCAAAAAGGATCTTGCTGTGATTTATGTCATAGAGTGTTCCCTATGTCTTCCTCTAAGAGTTTGATAGTTTCTGGCCTTACATTTAGGTGATTACATTTTGAGCTTATTTTGTGTATGGTGTTAGGGAGTGAACTAATCTCATACTTTTACATGTACCTGTCCAGTTTTCCCAGCACCACTTATTGAAGAGGCTGTCCTTTCCCCACTGTACATTCCTGCCTCCTTTATCAAAGATAAGATGACCATATATGCCTGGTTTATCTCTGGGCTTTCTATCCTGTTCCATTGATCTATCTTTCTGTTTTTGTGCCAGTACCATACTGTCTTGATTACTGTAGCTTTGTAGTATAGTCTGAAGTCAGGGAGCCTGATTCCTCCAGCTCCGTTTTATGTTCTCAAGATTGCTTTGGCTATTTGGGGTCTTTTGTGTTTCCATACAAATTGTGAAATTTTTTGTTCTAGTTCTGTGAAAAATACCAGTGGTAGTTTGATACAGATTGCATTGAATTTGTAGATTGCGTTGGGTAGTAGAGTCATTTTCACAATGTTGATTCTTCCAATCCAAGAACATGGTATATCTTTCCATCTATTTGTATCATCTTTAATTTCTTTCATCAGTGTCTTATAATTTTCTGCATACAGGTTTTTTGTCTCCTTAGGTAGGTTTATTCCCAGATATTTTATTCTTTTTGTTACAGTGGTAAATGGGAGTGTCTTCTTGATTTCACTTTCAGATTTTTCATCATTAGTGTATAGAAATGTCAGAGATTTCTGTGCATTAATTTTGTATCCAGCAACTTTACCAAATTCATTGATTAGCTCTAGTAGTTTTCTGGTAGCATCTTTAGGATTCTCTATGTATAGTATCATGTCATCTGCAAACAGTGAAAGCTTAACTTCTTTTCCAATTTGGATTCCTTTTATTTCCTTTTCTTCTCTGATTGCTGTGGCTAAAACTTCCAAAACTATGTTGAATGAGTGGTGAGAGTGGGCAACCTTGTCTTGTTCCTGGTCTTAGTGGAAATGCTTTCAGTTTTTCACCGTTGAGGATAATGTTGGCTGTGGGTTTGTCATATATGGCCTTTATTATGTTGAGGAAAGTTCTCACTTTGCCTACTTTCTGCAGGGTTTTTATCAGAAATCGGTGTTGAATTTTGTCGAAAGCTTTCTCTGCGTCTATTGGGATGATCATATGGTTTTTCTCATTCAATTTGTTAATATGATTTATCACATTGATTGATTTGCGTATATTGAAGAATCCTTGGCATTACTGGAATAAACCCCACTTGATCATGGAGTATTATCCTTTTAATGTGTTGTTGAATTCTGTTTGCTAGTATTTTGTTGAGGATTTTTTCATCTATGTTCATCAGTGATATTGGCCTGTTATTTTCTTTCTTTGTGACATCCTTGTCTGGTTTTGGTATCAAGGTGATGGTGACCTCGTAGAATGAATTTGGAAGTGTTCCTCCCTCTGCTATATTTTGGAAAAGTTTGAGAAGGATAGGTGTTAGCTCTTCTCTAAATGTTTGATAGCTTTCCCTTGTGAAGCCATCTGGTCCTGAGCTTTTGTCTGTTGGAAGATTTTTCATCACAGTTTCAATTTCAGTGTTTGTGATTGGTCTGTTCATATTTTCTATTTCTTCCTGATTCAGTCTTGGCACGTTGTGCATTTCTAAGAATTTGTCCATTTCTTCCAGGTTGTCCATTTTATTGGTATAGAGTTGCTTGTAGTAATCCCTCATGATCTTTTGTATCTCTGCAGTGTCAGTTGTTACTTCTACTTTTTCATTTCTAATTCTATTGATTTGAGTCTTCTCCCTTTTTTCCTTGATGAATCTGGCTAATGGTTTATCAATTTTGTTTATCTTCTCAAAGAACCAGCTTTTAGTTTTATTGATCTTTGCTATCGTTTCCTTCATTTCTTTTTCATTTATTTCTGATCAGATGTTTATGATTTTTTTCCTTCTGCTAACCTTGCGGTTCTCTTTTTCTTCTTTCTCTATTTGCTTTAGGTGCAAGGTTAGGTTGTTTATTCCAGATGTTTCCTGTTTCTTAAGGTAGGATTGTATTGCTATAAACTTCCCTCTTAGAACTGCTTTTGCTGCATTGCATAGGTTTTGGGACGTCATGTCTCCATTGTCATTTGTTTCTAGGTATTTTTAATTTCCTTTTTGATTTCTTCATTGATCACTTCGTTATTTAGTAGTGTATTGTTTAGCCTCCATGTGTTTGTATTTTTTACAGATATTTTCCTGTAATTGATATCTAGTCTCATAGCATTGTGGTCAGAAAAGATACTTGATACAATTTCAATTTTCTTAAATTTACCAAGTCTTGATTAGTGACCCAAGATATGATCCATCCTGGAGAATGTTCCATGAGCACTTGAGAAAAATGTGTATTCTGTTGTTTGTGGATGGAGTGTCCTATAAATATCAATTAAGTCCATCTTGTTTAATGTATCATTTAAAGCTTGTGTTTCCTTTTTTATTTTCATTTTGGATGATGTGTCCATTGGTGAAAGTGGGATGTTAAAGTCTCCTACTATGAATGTGTTACTGTTGATTTCCCTTTTATGGCTGTTAGTATTTGCCTTATGAATTGAGGTGCTCCTATGTTGGGTGCATAAATACTTACAATTGTTATATCTTCTTCTTGGATCGATCCCTTGATCATTATGTAGTGTCCTCCTTTGTCCCTTCTAATAGTCTTTATTTTAAAGTCTATTTTTTATGATATGAGAATTGCTACTCCAGCTTTCTTTTGGTTTCCATTTGCATGGAATATCTTTTTCCATTCCCTTACTTTCAGTCGGTATGTGTCTCCAGGTCTGAAGTGTGTCTCTTGTAGACAGCATATATATGGGTCTTGTTTTTGTATCCATTCAGCCAATCTGTGTCTTTTGGAGGGAGCATTTAGTCCATTTACATTTAAGGTAATTATCGATATGTATGTTCCTATTCCCATTTTCTAAATTATTTTGGGTTCGTTATTGTAGGTCTTTTCCTTCATGTTTCTTGCCTAGAGAATTTCCTTTAGCATTTGTTGTAAAGCTGGTTTGGTGGTGCTGAACCCTCTCAGATTTTGCTTGTCTGTAAACGTTTTAATTTCTCCATTAAATCTGAATGACATCCCTGCTGGGTAGAGTAATCTTGGTTGCAGGTTTTCCTCCTTCATCAGTTTAAATATGTCCTGTCAGTCCCTTCTGGCTTGCAGAGTTTCTGCTGAAAGATCAGCTGTTAACCTTATGGGCATTCCCTTGTGTGCTAATTTTCTCTTGCTGCTTTTAATATGCTTTCTTTGTAGTTAATTTTTGACAGTTTGGTTAATATGTGTCTTGGTGTATTTCTCCTTGGATTTATCCTGTATGGGACTCTCTGTTCTTCCTGGACTTGATTAACTATTTCCTTCCCCATACTAGGGAAGTTTACAACTATAATCTCTTCAAATAATTTCTCAGTCCCTTTCTTTTTCTCTTCTTCTTCTGGAACCACTATAATTCGAATGTTGGTGTGTTTAATGTTGTGCCAGTGGTCTCTGACACTGTCCTCAGTTCTTTTCATTCTTTTTTCTTTATTCTGCTCTGCAGTATTTATTTCCACTATTTTATCTTCCAGGTCACTTATCCATTCTTCTGCCTCAGTTATTCTGCTATTGATCCCATCTAGAGTATTTTGAATTACATTTATCATGTTGTTCATCATTGTTTGTCTCATCTTAAGTTCTCCTGGGTCCTTGTTAAATGTTTCTTGCATTTTGTCTATTCTATTTCCAAGATTTTAGATCATCTTTACTATCATTATTCTGAATTATTTTTCAGGCAGACTGCCTATTTCCTCTTTATTTGTTATGTCTGGTGGGGTTTTATCTTGCTCCTTCTTCTGTGGTGCGTTTTTCTGCCTTCTCATTTTGCTTATCTTACTGTATTTGGGGTCTCCTTTTTGCAGGCTGCAGATTCGTAGTTCCCGTTGTTTTTGGTGTCTGTCCCCTGTGGCTAAGGTTGGTTTAGTGGGTTGTGTAGGCTTCCTGGTGTAGGGGACTAGTGCTTGTGTTCTGGTGGATGAGGCTGGATCTTGTCTTTCTGGTGGGCAGGTCCACGTCTGGTGGTGTGTTTTGGGGTGTCTGTGGACTTATTATGATTTTAGGCAGCCTCTGCTACTGGGTGGGGTTGTGTTCCTGTCTTGCTAGTTGTTTGGCATAGGGTGTCCAGCACTGTAGCTTGCTGGTCATTGAATGAAACTGGGTGTTGGTGTTGAGATGGAGATCTCTGGGAGATTTTTGCCATTTGATAGTATGTGGAGCTGGGAGGTGTCTTGTTGATCAGTGTCCTGAAGTTGGCTCTCCCACCTCAGAGGCACAGCACTGACTGCTGGATGCAGCACCAAGAGCCTTTGATCCACACAGCTCAGAATCAAAGGGAGAAAAATGAGAAAGAATTAGTAGAAGTAGGAAGAAAGAAAGAAAGAAAGAAAGAAAGAAAGAAAGAAAGAAAGAAGAAAAGAAAGAAAGGAAGGAGGGAGGGAGGGAGGGACAGAGGGAGGAAGGAAGGAAGGAAGAAGGGAAGGAAGAAAAAAAGATAGAAAGAAGATAAAGTAAAATAAAATAAAGTGAAATATAATAAAGTTATTAAATTAAAAAAATAATTATAAAGAAAAAAATTAAAAAAAAAACGGATGGATAGAACCTTAGGACAAATGGTGGAAGCAAAGTTATACAGACAAAATCTCATACAGAAGCATACACATACACACTCACAAAAAGAGGAAAAGGGGAAAAAATCATAAATCTACCTCTCAAAGTCCACCTCCTCAATTTGGGATGATTTGTTGTCTAAAGGAGGGAAGGAAGGAAAGAAAGAAAGAAAGAAAGAAAGAAAGAAAGAAAGAAAGAAAGAAAGAAAGAAAGAAAGAAAGAAAGAAGGAAAGAAAGAAAGAAAGAAGATAAAGTAAAATAAAACAAAGTTATTAAAATAAAAAATAATTATTAAAAAAAATGGACGGATAGAATCCTAGGACAAATGGTGGAAGCAAAGCTATACAGACAAAATCTCACACAGAAGCATACACATACACACTCACAAAAAGAGGAAAAGGGGGAAAAATAATAAATCTTGCTCTCAAAGTCCACCTCCTCAATTTGGGATGATTCGTTGTCTATTCATATATTCCACAGACCCAGGGTACATCAAGTTGATTGTGGAGCTTTAATCCACTGCTTCTGAGGCTGCTGGGAGAGACTTCCCTTTCTCTTCTTTGTTCTCACAGCTCCCAGGGGCTCAGCTTTGGATTTGGTCCTGCCTCTGCGTGTAGGTCACCTGAGGGCGTCTGTTTTTCACTCAGGACGGGGTTAAAGGAGCCGCTGATTCAGGGGCTCTGGCTCACTCAGGACGTGGGGAGCGAGGTACATGGAGTGCGGGGCGAGCCTGTGGCGGCAGAGGCCAGCGTGACGTTGCACCAGCCTGAGGCGCACTGTGCGTTCTCCTGGGGAAGTTGTCCCTGGATCCCGGGACCCTGGCAGTGTCAGGCTGCACAGGCTCCCCGGAAGGAAGATGTTGATAGTGACCTGTGCTCGCACACAGGCTTCTTGGTGGCAGCAGCAGCAGTCTTAGCGTCTCATGCCCATCTCTGGGGTCTGTGTTTTTAGCTGTGGCTTGCACCCATCTCTGGAGCTCCTTTAAGCAGCGCTCTTAATCCCCTCTCCTCGCGCGCACCAGGAAACAAAGGGGAAAGAAAAAGTCTCTTGCCTCTTCGGCAGCTCCAGAGTTTTTCCCGGACTCTCTCCCAGCTAGCCGTGGTGTACTAACCCCTTCAGGCTGTGTTCACACCGCCAACCCCAGTCCTCTCCCTGCGCTCCGACCAAAGCCCGAGCCTCAGCTCGCAGCCCCGCCTGCCCCAGTGGGTGAGCAGACCAGTCTCTCGGGGTAGTGAGTGCTGGTTGGCACCGGTCCTCTGTGTGGGAATCTCCCCGCTTTGCCCTCTGCACCCCTGTTGCTGCACTCTCCTCCACGGCTCCGAAGCTCACCCCCTCCGACACCCACAGTCTCTGCCCACGAAGGGGCTTCCTAGTGTGTGGAAACCTTTCCTCCTTCACAGCTCCCTCCCACTGGTGCAGGTCCCATCCCTATTCTTTTGTCTCTGTTTTTTCTTTTTATCTTTTGCCCTACCCAGGTACATGGGGAGTTTCTTGCCTTTTGGGAGGTCTGAGGTCTTCTGCCAGCGTTCAGTAGATGTTCTGTAGGAGTTCCACGTGTAGATGTATTTCTGGTGTATCTGTGGGGAGGAAGGTGATCTCCGCGTCTTACTCTTCCGCCATCTTCCCCTTGTCCTCTGCATGGGTTGTTTGTATATTTTGGAAATTAGTCCCTTGTCAGTTGTTTGTTTTGAAAATATTTTCTCCCATTATAAGGGTTGTCTTTTCATTAGTTTATGGCTTCCTTTGTTGTGCAAAAGTTTGTGTTTAATTGGGTTCCATTTGTTTATTTTTGTTTTTATTTTCATTACTCTAGGCAGTGGGTTGCAAAAGACCTGGCTGTGATTTATTTCAAAGAGTGTTCTGCCTGTATTTTCCCCTAAGTGTTTTATAGTATCTGGCCATATATTTAGGTCTTTAATCCATTTTGAATTTATTTTTCTGTATGATGTTAAGGAGTGTTCTAATTTCATTCTTTTACATGTAACCATCCAGCTTTCAAGAGATTTATCAAAGAGACTGTCTCTTCTCCATTGTATATTCTTTCCTCCTTTGTCATAAATTAAGTGGCCATGGGTGTGTGGATATATCCCTGGACTTTCTATCCTGTTCCATTGATCTGTATTTCTATTTTTGTGCCAGTACCATACTGTCTTGATTACTATAGCTTTGTAGTATAGTCTGAAACCAGGGAGCCCGATTCCTCCAGCTCTGTCTTACTTTCTTAAGGTTGCTTTCACCATTTGGGGTCTTTTGTGTTTCCACTAATATTGTGAAAATTTTTGTTCTAATTCCCTGAAAAATGCCACTTGTAATTTGACAGGGATTGCATTGAATCTGTAGATTGCTTTGGGTAGTATAGTCATTTCCACAATATTCATTCTTCCAATCCAAGAACATGGTATATCTCTCCATCTGTTTATGTTATCTTTTATTTCTTTCATCAGTATCTTAGAATTTTCTGAGTAAAGGTATTTTGCCTCCTTAGGTATGTTCATTCCTAGGTATTTTATTCTTTTTGTTGCAGTGGTAAATGGGATTGTTTCCTTAAATGCTCTTTCTGATCTTTTGTTGTTAGTGTATAGAAATGTAAAAGATTTCTGTGTATTAATTTTGTATCTTGCAACTTTACCAAATTTATTGATGAGCTCTAGTAGTTTTCTGGTAACATCTGTAGGCTTTTTTATGTATAGTATCAAGTCTTCTGCAAACAGTGACTGTTTTACTTCTTTTCTAATTTGGATTCCTTTTGTTTCTTTTTCTTCACTGATAGCCATGGCTAAAACTTCCAAAACTATGTTGAATAAAAGTAGCATGAGTGGACATCCTTGTCTTATTCCTGATCTTAGAGGAAATGTTTTCAGCTTTTCACCATTGAGTATGATGTTAGCTATAGTTTTGTCATATATGGCCTTTATTAGGTTGAGGTAGGTTCCCTTTAAGCCAACTTTCTAGAGAGTTTTTGTCATAAATCGGTGTTGAATTTTGTCAGAAGCTTTCTATGCATCTATTGAGATGATCATATGGCTTTTATTTTTCAGTTTGTTAATGTGGTGTATCACATTGATTGATATGCATGTATTGAAGAATCCTTGCAACCCTGTTGTTGGATTCTATTTGCTACAATTTTGCTGAAGATTTTTGCATCTATGTTCTCAGTGATATTGGCCTGTAACTTTCTTTTTCTGTGATCTCATTGTTTGTTTTTTGTATCAGGTTAATGGTGGCCTTGTAGAATGAGCTTAGGAGTGTTCCTTCTGTAATTTTTTGGAAGAGTTTCAGAAGGACAGGTGTTAGCTCTTTTCTAAATGTTTGATAGAATTAGCCTGTGAAGCCATCTGGTCTTAGACTTCTTTTTGTTGGAAGATTTTAATCACAGTTTCAATTTCAGTACTTGTGATTGGTCTGTTCATATTTTCTATTTCTTCTTGGTTCAGTTTGGAAAGTTGTATCTTTCTAAGTATTTGTCCATTTCTTCTAGGTTTTCCATTTTATTGGCGTATAGTTGCTTGATGTAATCTCTTACGACCCTTTGTATTCCTGTGGTGTCCATTGTACCTTCTTCTTTCTCATTTCTAATTTTATTGATTTGGATTATCTCCCTTGTTTTCCTTGATGAATCTGGCTAAAGGTTTATCAATTTTGTTTTTCTTCTCAAAGTACCAGCTTATAGTTTCATTGATCTTTGCTATTGTTTCCTTCATCTCTATTTCATTAATTTCTGCTCTGATTTTATGATTTCTTTCCTTCTACTAACTTCAGGGTATTTTTGTTCTTTTATCTCTAGTTGCTTTTAACTGTAGGTTGCTTATTTGAGATATTTCTTGTTTCCCAAGGTAGGAGTGTATTGCTATAAACTTCCCTCTTAGAACTGCATTTGCTGTGTCCCATAGGTTTTGCATTATTGTGTTTTCATTGTCATTTGTCTCTAGTTATTTTAAATTTGCTCTTTTATTTCTTCAGTGATCCATTGGTTGTTTAGTAATATATTGTTTAGTCTCTATGTGTTTGGTTTTTTACAGGTTTTTCCTGTAATTGATTTCTAATCTCATAGTGTTGTGGTTGGATAAGATGCTTGACATGATTTCAATTTTTTTAAATTTACTGAGGCTTTATTTGTAACCCAAGATGTGATCTATCCTGGAGAATGTTCCATGTGCACTTGAGAAGAAAGTGTATTCTGCTGCTCTTGTGTGGAATGTTTATAAATAGCAATTAAGTCCATCTGGTCTAATGTGTCATTTAAGACTTGTGTTACCTTATTCATTTTCTGTCGGGATGATCTATCCATTGGTGTGAGTGGCGTGTTAAAGTCCCCCATGATTACTGAGTTACTGTTGATTTCCCCTTCTATGGCTGTAAGCATTTGCCTTATATATTGAGGTGCATATAAGTTGGGTGCATATATATTTACAATTGTTATGTCTTCTTGGATTGATCATTATGTAGTGTCCTTCCTTGTCTCTTTTAACAGCCTTTATTTTAAAGCCTATTTTGTCTGATATGAGTATTGCTACTCCTTTCTTTGGATTTCCATTTGCGTGGAATATATTTTTCCATTCCCTCACTTTCAGTCTGTATGTGTCCCTAGGTCTGAAGTTGGTCTCTTGTAGACAGCATATATATGGGTCTTGTTTTTGTATCCATTCAGCCAATCTGTGTCTTTTGGTGGGAGCATTTAGTCCATTTACATTTAAGGTAATTATCACTATGCATGTTCCTATTTCCATTTTCTTAATTGTTTTGGGTTTGTTTTTGTAGTTTTTTTTTTCTTGTGCTTCCCACTTAGAGAATTTCCTTTAGCATTTTTTGTAAAGCTGGTTTTGTGGTGCTGAATTCTCTTAGCTTTTGCTTGTCTGTAAAACTTTTGATTTCTCTGTAAAATCTGAATGAGATCCTTGCTCGGTAGTAATCTTGTTTGTAAGTTTTTCACTTTCAATATATCATTCCACTCCCTTCTGGCTTGCAGAGTTTCTGCTGAAAGATCAGCTGTTAACCTTATGGGGATTCCCTTGTATGTTATTTGTTGCTTTTCCCTTGCTGTATTTAATATTTTTCTTTTCATTTAAATTTTGTTAGTTTGATTATATATCTTGGCATGTTTCTGCTTGGATTTATCATGTATGGAACTCTCTGTGCTTCCTGGACTTGGGTGACTATTTCCTTTCCCATGTTAAGGAAGTTTTCAACTATAATCTCTTCAAACATTTTCTCAGACCCTTTCTCTTCCTCTTCTGTTTGGACCCCTATAATTCGAATTTTGGTGTGTTTAATGTTATCCCAGTGGTCTCTGACACTATCCTCATTTGTTTTCACTCTTTCTTCTTTATTCTGTTCCATGACAGTTATTTCTCCATTTTATTTTCCTGTCACTTATCTGTTCTTCTGCCTCAGTTTCTCTGTTATTGATTCTTTCTAGAGTATTATTCATTTCAGTAATTGTATTGTTCATCACTGTTTGTTTGTTCTTTAGTTCTTCTAGGTCTTCATTAAACATTTCTTGTATCTTCTTAATCTTTGCCTCCATTCTGTTTCTGAGATCTTGGATCATCTTTACTATCATTACTCTGAATTCTTTTTCAGGTAGATTACCTATTTCCTCACCCTTTATTTGGTCTTGTAGGTTTATACCTTGCTTCAGGTGCCTTCTTGAAGCTGTAATATGAAAGAAAAGTACTAGTCAGTGGGCAGAGTAGAGCTAGCAATTGATGTATTTATCATAGTTTTACCAAAAATCACATGTACTAATATAATGCTTGGCTTGTTATACGGCCTCAGATCATAGACCAGTACTTGCCTGTAAGTGTAAGTGAAGATGGATGTCTGGATTTTCAGATGTAAAATCTATTCTTGGCCACATTGACTTCAGTGTATTTCAGATCTTATAAGCAAAGCAGTAGAAGATTTGTTGTGATTATTTTTAAGTTACTACTCCTCCTACAGTTTTTGACATTTATAAGCAATTTAGCTCTTTCCTAAACATGATTTTATAGATTTTTCTAGGTTCGGCATTGCACTTGCTTCTTGGCTCCATATTATGTTACTATTTTTTTTTTTTTAAATGAACATGACAGTGTAGATACTGAAATGGAAACTGGGAGCCAAAACAAAGTTTGTATTCAATTGGAAGAACCGAAAGGCTGACATTCAAATATTAATGGATCCTCTACTCACTTTTTTATTGTAATATTTATTTAAAAAATATGTTACTGTCAGATTAAGCAATATCAATTAAACAGTATCAGTTTAATTTCCATCACACATAATATTCATAAGTGCTTTAATTTTAATTGCCTCCTAATGACTTTATACTTGAACATATCCTTCAAAATTAATGCTATTCAAATATTTATCTCCACTCATCCTTCCTCTTCATAAAAAAATTTAAGAGGAGGAGAGATTGTAAAACTCTGTTAGGTATCATTACATAAAATTAATAAAAGTATTTTGATTTCTAAGTTGCTGTTACAGTCTAGATATCCACATTTGATTTTTCTCAAGCTAAACTTCACTTTACTTTAATCGCTCCAAGTGGCATAGTTATTTTAACATGTAACTAGAAGATATTTACATAATTATTTTTTCCCCTCCTAAAACCTGATAAGGTGAAAGGTTTTATCTAAGGTTTTTTGGTTTCACACTTAGGGAATTTACTTTCTAAAAAGAAGAAAATAATTATCAGATCCTTTGGAAATGTATGCAGTGAAATTTTGTCTGGTCATTTTTTGAGAGATCAGGAAAAATGCTGTCAGCCATAACACTAAATTTAGAAGTGCAATGTCATGCCAAAGGGTATTTTAGCAAGGCTGATGCTACACTTGAGAATTTGTCAGGTACATAAATAATATATCATAGCACATTTGGCTGTGGGCAAAGTAGATACAGAATTTATTCTTTACCTTAACAACAAGAAATACCACACATTTAAAAATGTATTAGGGTAAGTTTCTCCATTTTGTTCTTCCATTTATCTTTATGCTGCTTATTAAGGAAGTACCAAAGCTTCTTTTAAATTGTCATATCTTAGCTAACACCATGAAATTTTATCCAACACGTGAGCTTTGTGTTCAGACAGCTAATGGGAAAATTAATAATTTAATCTGGACACTTGGACAGCAAAAACTTGCTGGTTAAACCAGCTGCTGGCTGGTGAAATAAAGATATTTTCCAATTCGCTATCCTTAAATACTCACTCAACTCTATCTCATTCACCTGTTGCTGCTCTTCCAGAGCCTCTGGTGAAGACAGTGGCAAATGTGCAAGGATAATTGATGCACGATCATGTCTGTGGTAAAAATACATCCACTGAGGAAAGACATTCTATTAAAATGTTGGAGTTCAGAAGTACCTTGGAAAAACAATTCTGACCAGGTTTGCATGAAAAGGCATATACTCTTAGACATGTTAAGTCAGATCACAATAGTCAACTAATCTAGGGCCCTTTTCATTACACCATGGTACTTTTTGCCCTAAAATAGGTTATTTATGATAATTTGTGAGATTTGTATTTGTTTGTTTACATCTAGACTTTTGTGTTCTGATACTAATGATTGAAAAGAGAAGTTGCTTCTCACAAATCCACAGATTTTAGTTTTTGAAAAGGGATTACTTTTTAAGGGGAGACATTTTGTTCCCCTTAACACCCAGAAAGAGCCCTAGATTTGAGGTCTCAGTCACCACCCCCATTAAGGCACTCCCTGACGACGTACCCACAGCCTTTCAAGTAACACAACCTTTAAAGTAACTTTTCACGATTAACGTGACAATTCACATTTATTGAGCATTTTACACTCTTTAAACAGTTTAACATCCCATGACTGTTTTCATCCTTATTTCACAGATAAACTGAGTAAATTGCCACAAATCATACCAGCAAGTAAAGACAGGAGTCAGAAATTGAAACCCAGGAAGGCCAACTTCTGAGCCCAAGCTTTTAACAGTTACTCTACTCCTTGTCTCCTACTCCAGAATTGGTGGTATCAAAGGCCATGTTCTTACTACGTTTGATTAATATCTTTTATGTTTTAACATCTCTCATAATGCAGAAAAGAGTTTTCTATATATTTACTTCATAACTATGACAACATAATTTTAAATAAACAAACTACTTCTTTTATAATTTTACGGAATTTAGGCAGATAAATTAATTGTAATCTTACATTTATAACACATTATAATCATTGGTCAATGTAGGGCTCTATTTTTTGCTCAATTAATTTAAAATTTTATGATTATAGTCTGCAAAACTGTCATTCAAGAACTAAAGTGCTACCAGTAATTTATACTAACCAGGATATGCTTCCTCCCACTGACCCCTTCCCCTCCCTACTGCCAATTCTATTTCAAAAGTAATATCTATCCTTAATTTCATGTTCATATGTCCCTTAATTTTTAAAAAGGACTTTATCATATATGTAATAAAATATTTTTAAAATCTTTACTTATTTTTGAACTTTAAATAGCATTATATTGTATATAATTGTTCAGTAATGGATATAGTTATAGTTCATTAATTTTTACTTCTGTAAAATAGTTAATTCTAAATATAATAAAATTTATTTACCCATTCTCCTATTGATGGATATTTTAATTATTTCCAGGTTTTGCTTTTAAATAAAATAGTATATATATATATATATATATATATATATATATATATATATACTATTTTTAACAAAATAGTATATATAGTATATATATATTCTTACATATCTTCTAGCACACATATGTCTTCTTAGGCATAAATCTAAGAGAGATAATGCTGGATTGCAAATATTAAAATTTATAAGATAATGTCAACTTATTTTTCAAAGTGGTTGTACCAATTTACACTCGTACTAATAATATGTAAGCAATAGCACTGATTTATTTTTCTTCAACATTTTTTTATTGTCAAACTTCTTAATTTATGAAAATCAAAATGGTAGCTCATTGTGGTCTTGATTTGAATTTTGCTAATTTCTAAGAAGTTGAAAACCTTACATTTTAATTGGCTCTATGTGTTTACTTTTAGGATTAATGCTCCTACACTCCCATTCTCCTGCTAAGCTGACTTTTTTTCTTATTCATTTGTAGGAATTCAATATATAGTCTATAATAATTATCCTGTGTTGACTATTTGTGTTGCAAAATTGTTGTAATAGTGATTATTGTTTTACCTTTTATAACAATTTTTTGATAAACAGCTGTTAGTTTGTACATATTCTAATTTGTCATTACTTCTATGTTTAACAATGTTTATAACTTATATAAGTTTGGTTATATATTCTTTAATTTTTTATATTCTTTAATTTTTATAAATTTTGTTTTTCATAGTTGTCTTTAATCCATCTAGAGTTAACTTCTGTGTAGCTATGACAGAAAGACACAATTTTATTTTTTCCCTTCACTGTTAATTATTTTTCCCAGCTTTTTTTTTTTCAATAGTTTCATCTTTCTTCACTGATCTGTCATGGTACCTATGACAATATTAACATTCCTTGTATATGTGGATCTGTTTGGGGCTTTCTAGTATCTTCCACTGGTAATTTGTCTTTCTGCTGGTTCTACATTTACTTTAATTAGTACTATAGTTTTACAATAAGTCTTGTTATGTGGTAGGAAGTCCCTTTTTCATTTTCCCCTGCTCTTTAGCTCTACTCTGGCACCTCTGAAATATTTACTCTTCCATATAAATTCTTTTAAAAACCATGAGAAATCCCATGAAAAATACTATTGAAATTTTAATTGGAGTTATGAATTGGAATTTATGAATTATTAGGGATATTTAACATCTCTATATATCAATTTTCCTAGTCTTGAACATGGCCACCTCCACTTTTTAAAGTCTTCTGTAATCTTTTAAAGTAAAATTTTATCCTTTACTTTGTTAAGATCTTGCAACTATTTTAAGTGTAGTCTTTGATACTTTGTAGTTTTGTTGCTACATAAATGTGTTACTTAAAATTATATGTTGTATTTTTTCCCTGTTGTATAAATATGTAATTGACCTTTGTATATTGATTTTATATCTGGTCATCTTGCTGACCTATATTTTAATGTATAATGATTTTTGAAGGTTTTATAGCTATATATATAATTAAGGGATGTTATATAATAAATTATTTGTCTTCACAATAAGATAGTCTTCTGTATTTTCCTCTTTTTATCTGTTAATCTTGTGAAAGACATTTATAGATTTTCTAAAATTTAACTAACCTTGTATTCTAGGTATATTATATTATGTTATGTTAGGTTATACGAGTCTAGGTTTATTATCTTTTTTCCCTCCACATTCCTGGTTTCAGATTGCTGTTATTTTGTTAAGCTTTTTACCAATAATTTTTATGAGCAAAATGGGTTTGTAAATTTCCTTTTTAGTTCTCACCTCATTGAATACATAGAGAAGTATTCCTAGTTTGTTCTCTAGACAGTTTACATAAGATTAGGATAATCTGTTCCTTGAAAGGTTAGTAAAACCATCTTATAAAGTAATTTGATCCTGGTCTTTTGCTTGTAGAAAGATTTTAATTATTGCTTCAAGTTCATTAATAATTATAGCACTATTCAGGTTTCCTATTTATTGTTGTCAATTTTTGATATCATATTTTTCTGTAAATTTATTCATTTTATCTAAGTTTTCAAATTTATTTGCCTAGTTATTGATTATATTCTAACATTATCTTTTTAATCTTTTACATCTGTATGTCCTCCTTTTAACCATAATCTTATTCATTTTTACCTTTGGTACAGAGTTTAGCTAAGCTACCCCATGGTCTGCATTCTGTGTGGCTAAGTGGTCTGCAGGGTCCTTAAACTGACCAGCCCCTCATGCAAATGAAGCACACTCCTTGGATAGCAAAGAAAGGTCACAAGCAAATGGAAGTTCCTGATGTGACTCCCCAACAACCCTTGTGATCAACAGTCTCCCTGTCTCCCAGGGTCTGTTTACCTTATGCACCCCTTAGATATGACCCCTTGGGGCTTACCAAAACTGCTCTTTTGGTTTGAATTAACCAAACCCTAATAAACGCATGTACCCCAGGTCCGGAATCTGTCTGCACCCTGCTTGACCTCCCCGTATGGCCCTTCCAGGGATGCTTGAATTTCCTCCAAGACTTGTGAGTAACAAACTTCTGTTTCAACTTTTCTTGTGGTCTGTTGTTGAACCCTGGCTCCCCACCCAGCACAGTGTGCTCCATTTAACAGGTGTTGAGTTAAAGTCCTAACTCCTTCTCAATATTTTTCCTTCCTAGTCTCACAGAGATTTAATTTTTTAAATAAATACATTTCTCTTTTGTTAAACCTCTCTAATGTATTCTGGTTTTCTATTTTATTGATTTCACATAATATATTTATGATTTCCTTCCTTCAAATTCCTCTGGATTTATTCTATCACTTTTCTCCCCTAACTTAAATTGGACAGTTTATTAATTTTTAGTCTTTTTTTATTTAAGTATTTAAGTCTATAATTTTCCTTTGTATTGCAACTTTCACTGCACTCCCAAAATTTATAATATATTCTTATTCTTTCAGTTATAAGTATGTTTTACTATTTGTTATAATATTTTCTTTAACACGTGGGTTATTTAGAAGTATATTTTATAATTTTGAAATGTTCGGGAATTTTGAAATTTTATCATTTTTTAATATGTTCAAACAAAATTGCTTTGCGGTCAAGGTATGTGGTCATTTTGAAGTCCACTTTCTGATATTTATTGAGACTACCCTATGTTCCCCTATTTTATCAATTTTGGTCAATTTTAATAAATACTTAAGAAGAATGCATATCTATAATAATGGTATGCAGAATTTAAAATATGCTATTAGACCAATTTTTTGCACATTTTCTGTCCCCATTTAATTGATTCATTTTTTATTTTTATTGAGGTGTATTTTATATACAACATTATATAAGTTTCAGGTGTACAACATAGTGATTCACAATTTTTAAAGTGTATTCCATTTATAGTTATTATAAAATATTGGCTACATTCCCTGTGTTGTATCCTTGTAGCTTATTTATTTTATACATAGTAGTTTGTACCTCTTAATCCCCTACCCTTATCTTTCCCCTCCCCCTTCCTTCTCCCCAGTGATAACCACTAGTTTGTTCTCCATATCTGTGAGTCTGTTTCTTTTTTGTTATATTCACTAGTTTGTTTTATTTTTTAGATTCCACATTAAGTGATATTATACAGTATTTGCCTTCCTCTGTCTGACTTATTTCACTTAGCATAATACCCTCCAAATCTATCCATGTTTTGCAAATGACATAATTTCATTCTTCTTTTATGGCTTAGTAGTATTCCATTGTATATGTACATCATATTTTCATTATCCATTCATCTGTTGATGGACACTTGGGTTACTTCTATATGTTGGCAATTGTAAATAGTGCTGCTATGAACATTGTGGTGCATTTTCAAATTACTGTTTTCATTTTGGGGGGATATATATCCAGGAGTGTAATTGCTGGGTCATTTGGTAGTTCTAGTTTTAGTTTTTTTTGGGAAACCTCCATGCTGTTTTCAAAAGTGGTGTACAGAGGTTACCTCTTCTCCACATTATTGACATCACTTGTTATGTGTGGTCTTTTTAATGATAGTTGTTCTGACAGGTGTGAGGTGATATCTCACTGTGTGTTTGACTTGCATTTCCCTGATGATTAGTGAACTTGAGCACCTTTTTATATGTTTACTGGCCATCTGTATGTCTTCTTTGGAAAAATGTCTATTCAGGTTCTCTGTCCATTTTTTAATTGAGTAATTTGTTTTTTGATGTTAAGTTTTATGAGTTCTTTGTATATTTAGGATATTAACTCCTCATTGGGTATATTTTTGCAAATATCTTCTTCTATTCAGTGAGTGGTCTTTTCGTTTTGATGAAGGATTCCCTTGCTGTGCAAAAGCATTTTAGTTTGGTGTAGTCCCATTTATTTATTTTTGCTTTTTTTGTCCTTGCCTGAGGAGAAGATACAAAAAAATATTGCTAAGACTGATGTCGAGCTTACTGCATTTATTTTCTTCTAGGAGTTTTATATGATTTCAGGACTTACATTTAAGTTTTTAATCCATTTGGAATTTTTTTTATGGTGTGAGAAAGTAGTACAGTTTGATTTTTTTGGCATGTAGCTGTCCAGTTTTCCCAACGCCATTTATTGAAGAGGCTGTCTTTTCCCCATTGTATACTCTTGTCTCCTTTGTTGTAGATAAATCAACCACATAAGTGTGGGTTTATTCCTGAGTTCTCTTTACTATTCCGTTGTTCTACGTGTCTGTGTTTGTGCCAGTACTATACTATTTAATTATTGTAGCTTCGCAGCACAGTTTGAAACCAAGGAATGTGATAATCCCAGCTTTGTTTTTCTTTCCCTAGATTGTTTTGACTAATCAGATTCTTTTGTGTTTCCAAACAAATTTTAAATTATTTTTTCCCGTTCTGTGAAAAATGCCATTGGTATTTTGATTGAGATTGTATTGAATCTGTAGATTGCCTTGGATAGTACGGTTTTTAATAAAAAATTCTTCAATTACAAGTCTTTTACTTCCTTGGTTAGCTTTATTTCTAGATATTTCTATTCTTTTTGATGCAACTCAAAATGGAATTTTTTTCCCTACTTTCTCTTTCTGATAGTTAATTGTTAATTGTATAGAAACTTCACAGAATTCTGTATGTTAATTTTGTATCCTGCAACTTTACTAAATTCATTTATTAGTATAATAGTTTTTTGATGGCATTAGGACTTTCTGTATCATGTCATCTGCAGACAGTGACAATTTTACTTCTTTTCTAATTTGGATGCCTTTTATTTGTCTTGTCTAATTGTTATAGCTAGGACTTCCAGTACTATGTTGAATAACAGTGGTGAGAGTGGACATCCTTGTCTTGTTCCTCATTTCAGAGCAAAAATGTTTAGCTTTTCACCACTGCGTATGTTGTTGGCTATAGGATTGTCATATATGGCCATTATTATGTTGAGGTATGTTCCCTCTATATGCACTTTATTGGGAGTTTTTATCAGTAAACAAATGTTGAATTTTGTCAAAAGCTTTTCCCACACCTATTGAGATGGTTATATGATTTTTATTCTTCAGTTTGTTGATGTGATGCATCACATTGATTGATTTGCATATATTAAACCATCCTTGCATCTCTGGGATAAATCCCACTTGATCATGGTGTATGATCCTTTAAATATAATGTTGGATTCAGTTTGCTAATATTTTGTTGAGGATTTTTACATATATGTTAATCGGTAATATTGACCTATAATATTATTTTTTTTCAGGCGTCTTTGTCTGATTTTGGTATCAGGATGATGTTGGTCTCATAAAATGTCTTTGGACATTTTATTCCTTCCTCTTCAATTTTTCGGAATAGTTTGAGAAGGATAGGATAAATATTTGGAAGAATTCACCTGTGAAGTCATCTGGTTCTGCACTCTTGCATTTTGGAATTTTTTAATGACTAATTCAATTTCATTATTGGTAATTGGTCTGTTCATATTTTCTATTTCTTCAGTCTTGTGAGATATATATTTCTAAGAATTTGTACATTTCCTCTAGGTTGTCCATTTTTATTGGTGTATAATTGTTCATAGTAATATCTTATGATCCTTTGTATTTCTGTGTTGTTATAACTTCTCTTTCATTTCTGATTTTACTTATTTGGGCTTTCTCTCTGTTTTTCTTGATAAGTATGGCTAAAGGTTAATCAATTTTCTTACCTTTGCAAAGAACCAGCTCTTAGTTTCATCAATCTTTTCTATATTTTTTAGTCACTATTTCATTTATTTCTGCTCTGATGTTTATTATACTTCCCTTCTACTAACTTTGGGTTTTGTTTGCTCTTCTTTTTCTAGTTTCTTTAGGTGTAAGGTTAGATTGTTTGTTTGAGATTTTTCTTGTTTCCTGATGTAGGCTTTTATCACTATATACTTCCCTCTTAGAACTGCTTTTGCTGTGTTCCATAGATTTTGGATCATGGTGTTGCTATTTCTGTTTGTCTCCAGGTATTTTTAAAAAATTCTTTTGATTTCTTCATTGACCCAGATGTTTAGCTTCCATGTATTTGTGTTTTTTGCAGTTTTTTTCCTTGTAGTTGATTCTAGTCTTATACCATGTGGTCAGAAAAGATGCTTGATAAAATTTCAATATTCTTAAATTTATTGAGATTGTTTTGTGGCTTAGCATGTGATGTATTGTGGAGAATGTTTCATATGTACTTGAGAAGAATCTGTATTCTGCTGCTTTTAAATGAAATGTTATATATATATTAAGGCCTAATGTAGCATTTAAGGCCAGTGTTTTCTTACTGACTTTCTGTCTGGATAATATGTCCTGGATCATCTGGATGATGATATGTGGATGATATAAGTGGGGTGTTAAAGTCCCCTATTATTATTGTTACTGTCAATTTCTTCCATTAAGTTTGTTAATATTTTCCTTTGAATTTAGGTGCACCTATGTTGGGTGCATAGATATTACAATTGTTGTAACTTTTTATTGGATTGATCACTTTATCATTATGTAATATCCTTCTTTGTCTCTTGTGACAGTTTTGTTTTAAAGTCCATTTTGTCTTATATAAATATTGTTACTGTGGCTTTCTTTTAATTTCCATTTGCATGAAATACTTTTTTCCCTCCCCTCACTTTTAATCTGTGTGTGTCTTTAGATAAGAATTCTCTTATAGGCAAGATATAGATGGGTCTTGTCTTTATCATTCATCTACTACTTGTTTTTTGATTGGAGCATTCAAGACTATTACATTTAAAGTGATTATTAATAGATATGTACTTACTGTCATTTTGTTAATTGTTTTCAGATCACTTTTTTAGTTCTTTTTTTTCCCCTCCCCTTTTTTTTTGTTTTTTGTTCTCTTCCCTTGTGATTTGATGACTATGTGGTTTTATGTTGGGATTCTTTTCTTTGTGTGTGTGTGTGTATCTATTATAGGTTTTTGATTTGTGGTTGTGGTTACCGTGAGGTTCATATATAACAATATATTTATACTTGTATTAATATAATTATTTTAAGTTGATGATCTCTTAAGTTTGAATATATTCTAACAACCCTACATTTTTACTCACTTCCCTGACATTTAATATTTTTGATATCATATTTTACATATTTTTGTTTTGTGTACCTCTTAACTACTTATTGTGAATATAGATGATTTTTACTACTTTTGCTTTTTAATCTTCCCTTTATCTTTATGAGTGCTTGACAACCAACTTTCTGTATATTTATCCTTACCAATGAGATTTTTTTCTTTTGTACTTTTCATATTTCTAGTTGTGGTCTTTTATTTTTCCCTTAGAAAAGTTTCTTTAACATTTCTTATAAGGCTGGGTTGGTGGTGCTGAACTCTTTTACCTTTTACTTGTCTGTAAAATTATCTCTCCTTCAAATCTGAATGATACCTTTGTGGGTAGAATATTCTTGGTTGTCTCGGTTGTAAGTTTTTTCCTCTCATCACTTTGAATATACTGTGCCACTCCCTTCTGGCCTGCAGTTTCTGCTGAGAAGTCAGCTGATAGTATTATGGTAGCTCTGTTGTACATAACCGTTGATTTTCTCTTGCTGCTTTTAAGATTCTCTCTTTATGTTTAATTTTTACTTTTTAATTACAATGTGTCTTTGTGTGGACCTCTTTGTGTTCAACTTGTTTGGAACTCTGTGCTTCCTGGACTTGGATGTCTGTCTCCTTTCCCAATTTTTAGGGAAATTTTCAGCTACTTTTTCTTCAAATAAGTTCACTGCCCCTCTGTCTTCTCCTTCTGGGACCTCTATAATGTAAATGTTAGTAAGCTTGATATTGTCTAAGAGCTCTCTTAAACTATAATAATTTTTTAAAGTTATTTTTTTCTTTTTCATGTCCAGCCTGGGTGATTTCCACTACTCTGTCTTCTGGTTCACTGATCCATTCCTCTCTACCATCTAATCTACTGTTGATTCTGTCTAGTGTATATTTTATTTTAATTATTGTTTTCTTCAGCTTTTTTTGGTACTTCTTTATATTTTCTAACTCTTTGTTAAAATTCTCCCTGTGAATTCTTCTTTCATGTTCAATTATGATCATTATCTTGAACTCTTTATCAGGATGATTCCTTATCTCCACTTCATTTAGTTCTTTTTCTGAGGTTTTGCCTTGTTCCTTGGTTTGTAATATATTCCTTTGTCTCCTCATTTTGCCTAATTCTCTGTTTTTATTTCTATATATTGGGTAGGTCAGTTACAGTTCCTGATCTTGGAGAAGTAGCCTTATTATGGAGGGGTGCTGTGGGGCCCAGCAGCACTCTCCCTTCTGGTCACTACAGCTATATGATCTAGAGGTGTACTCTATGTGGACCATGTGCACCCTTCTGTTGTGGCAGGGCAGTCTACTGTGGGCACCCTGGTAGGTAGAGCTGGCCCCAGCCCAGCTGGCTGCCAGGCCCTGCTTCATGTTGTTGCCAGCCTGCTGGTGTGTGGGGTCTGGTCCTGGTGCAGTTGAATGCATGGCCTGAGAGATCCTGGGGTTTGAGCTGGTCTGCTGGTGGATGGAGCTGGTCCTGTGGTTGCTGGCTTTGGGGCTGGTGGGGGCTGGGATTGATGTCAATTGTTTGTGGACGACTAATCCCCTGGCTCTAATAGGCTAGGTAGTGGAGTCCAAAATGGTGTTTGCCAGCACCAGTGTCCTCATGGTAGAATGAGTACCCAAAATGGCTGCTGCCAGTGTCTATGTCTTCAGGGGGAATCCCAGTTGTGTCCTGTCTCTCTGGGAGGCTCTCCAAGATCAGTAAGTGGGTCTGACCCAGGCTTCTTTCAAATTACTGCCTCTTCACTGGGTCTCACAGTGTGTGAGAATTTTTTTTTTTTTTTTTTTTTTTTTTGCCGTACACGGGCCTCTCACTCTTGTGGCCTCTCCCGTTGCGGAGCACAGGCTCCGGATGCGCAGGCTCAGCAGCCATGGCTCACGGGCCCAGCCGCTCCACGACATGTGGGATCTTCCTGGACCGGGGCACGAACCCATGTCCCCTGCATCGGCAGGCCGACTCTCAACCACTGAGCCACCAGGGAAGCCCTGTGAGATTTTGTGTGTGTGTGTGGCCTTTAAGAGTGGAGCTTCTGTTTCATACAGCCCTCTGTCTCTCCCGTTTGCAAGCCCCACTGATCTTCAAAGCCAGATGTCCTGGGGGCTTGTTTTCCCAGTGCAGGATCCCAGGCTGGTGAGTTCAGTGTTGGGCTTAGACCCCCTCACCCTTTGGGGGGAACCTCTGAATTGTAATTATCCTCCAATTTGTGGGTCACATACCTGGGGGTGTGGGTCTTAACTATATTGTGTCTCCACTCCTCTTCCTTGTCTTGCTGTGATCCCTTCTTTATATATTTAGTTTTGAAAAATATTTTCTCCTAACCTTCAGGTTGTTCTCATAGATAGTTACACTGTAAGTAGTTGTAATTTTGGTGTGCTGGTGTAAAAAAATGAGCTCTGTGTCTTCATACTTTGCCATCTTGGACATCCTAATTTCATCTGATTTTTAATGTTATTTTAAATGCTAATACTACAAAATTTTAAATTACATTGCTTCTCACATTATATTTCTACTGGACAGTGCTTGTCTTAGCAATTATATCATCTAAGCAATTTCTCTATGCTCAAGGGTGTGAGGGATACAAAAATAAGGGAAATTCTGTCCACTAGGAATTTGTATACTAAATGATAGATACACAATCCTATCCAAAATCTTGTTTTCTGGGACTCAATAATACTAATTTATGAATAATTAAGGATAATAATATGAAAACCTTCAGAAAAGGGAAAATATTTGAAGCAAAATTAATATCAAATGTATCAATAACAAAAAATAGTTTTCCCAGCAATTGAGATGTTTCTTTTGACACTATTAGCAGGATTTCGTGGAAGGGACACTATGGTGACTTCATTTTCTCAAAGTTCTCACTAAAATTAGTAGAATTTAACAAGAGTTTAACTGCTTTAAAATGTTATAAACATTGGATCAATTTAAACACATGATTGCATAAATATGAAATACTTTAGCTAATAAATTTCCCAAATATTTTGTGTCATTGATATTTTGAAATTAATTTGATTTCAAGTACTTCAATCTTGAAGGAAATGTAATTTTCACTAAAAACTTCTTAATTTAGTTATTATCTGACAATTTGTACTTTCACTGGGTATTTGGTGAATGCTTGCTAAGGATATGGTGTCATCTCATACCCAGTAATTATACAATTACTAAGGATAGAGGAACCCAGCTGTGTTTTGGTTTCATTGAGCATCTTGAACTATTATTCAAACATTTTGGGTAAAATAAAATCTAAAATGCATTTGCCAAGGACTTTTCTTCTATTTAATTTTAAACCCATGTACATTTCAAAGAAAATCTAACCCATATGTTTCTGATTCATTTACAATTAACTCATCAAAGTTTTTGCTATGTAAGAACTGTATGATGTTCATGAAGTTGGATAAGCCATTTCATGATGCTTATTTGTCCATTTTTTTCATTACCTAAAAGAATGTCACCTTTCTGAAACAAATACTGTTTTAAACCACGTTATAAAACTCAAAATCGACAATTTTTTAGTTGTTTCTAATTGTGTCTAACATGAATTGTTCCCTTATTATTGCAAAAACATTTTGGAAGACTGAGTTATCATTAGTAAAAAAAAAAATTAAGAAGCCTAGTGACAAAATCTGATTTTGTGTAATACTCCTTTTCATTGGCAACTTAAAGCAGGGATTAAATATTTGCTAAATCACTATTTTGTATACTGCTTTTAACTTAAAGTAGGGAGCAGCCAACACAAAGCCTGGCAGAGAGTTGGAACTTAAAAATATTTTTTAAATGAATGGATGAAAAAATGATTGAATATATTAAGCTTAACTGGGGAATATGGTGCACCTTTGTTAATTGATTTTAGATTTCATTTAATAGGACTGCTATGTAAACAAAACAATGTAATAATCCTATGTTGATAATTTCTTTTTAAAATTTGTTCAAGTACTAAACATTAATGTAAAGTATACATTTATTCACTCAATCATTTGGTTGAGTTATACATATTATACACAGATGTTATACAATGGACATAATATGTAAACACATTGTATATGATATATCTTATATGTTATACCTATATTATATATGCATATGTTATACTAAAATATGTACATATATACACATAGTTTACAATATATACATATAAGGATTATGTATACTGTATATTATTATATATGCTATATTATGTTATATAACTATATGTAGATATATATTCTTACACTATCTCATCTCATTTGATATTCACAGTGATACCATGATGTATTAACCTGATTTTCTAGAGAAAGATACAGAAATGTGCTACTCTTTGTCTGTATATATCTGAAAAATCTGAAGTCTCCTTTAAGCACTTTCAAGATGAGATACTATTATTTCAGATTTTTTGCTTTCTTTGGCTATATTAAAAAGATAAACATTCTCTAGACATGTTCTAGATTTTACAGTAGAATTATACAATAGCAAGATATACTCCATACAAGGTGCAGGATAATTAAGATTCCTGAAATCTTGCCAGGCCAAACTGTTGAAACCACTAATCTAGGGGATTTTCCACACCACTGAGCTGTTGGATCTTCCTCTTCCTTTCATCTCTCTCTCTAGTCTTTCTTAAATCACAAAAAAATTATAGTTGTATAACTCTTGTAATAGGTAATCTGTCCTTCAATTACTTTGCACTTAGAATGAATAATGTGATAGAAACCGTAAGGTTGTACATAAAAAATGAAACATGTACATCTCATTTTGCTTTGTCTATATCCAGCAATAGGAAATAAGCAGTTATGGGTATCCTTTACATCTTTTACTATAGGCTGTCTTACTGATTGTCAATGAACTCCGAGAATAGTGAACATTTAGCAGAAGTTTGTGCTGCCTGATCTGTTTTATATGTTGGAGGACATGAAAGTTAGACATTCTTAGAAAAATGTTTCTTCATTTTTCTTTATACTCTGTGACTTATGTACTTTGGGTGCATTGAAAGGTGCATTTATCTTAAACTTTCATTTCATCAAAAGCTCAGATCTTTCCTAATTCATTACAAAACATTCATTATTGAAAATGTTCCCAGAGACATATGCATTGGGTGCCTTTTCTTAAACTAAAAGATAAACAAATAAAGAGTGAATTCTGTTAAGTGAACAGATGCCATAATTCTATATTCTATATCTATCACCAGACTGTGAAAATCCTCATCTATTTCTGAGAACTGTTAGAACATTAGCTCTGGTTTTAAATGATGTTTTTCTAGCAGGCTTGCACATGCCATATGAATTTTATGTACACATGTAAAGCATGGCCTGTGGTTCTTCTGTCAAAAATAAACTGTTCAAGGACATATCAAATTCTGATGGTACTGACATCCAGATTGGTTTTCTGTACACAGATTCGAATATGTTATGCTGTTACATTTGACATCTCTCTTTAAGATTGTCCTGTTAATTTACTCTAGATGATATACTCAAGAAAAATAGACTGACTGTTCTCATTTACTTCAGTTGAATTTCTTTTTAGATTAACTTCCACAGCAGGTGAAATTCCTCATGGTTTTGTATTGCAGACTGTTCACAATTCCTTTGTCAGCTTTTGCTGGAGTGTAAGCAATGAATTCTTCCTTGTTAAGGGTCTTTCTATAAATCTAAGAGGGAGTCCCACTTTTCTCCCAGCCACCTGAGCCTATCCATGTGGAGAACTCGCTCATAAGGGAACGTGCTCTAGCACACACTGGTCACACACACCAATTGTGCACTCTTTCTTTCTAAATAAACATTTCATTATGTTTTTTGGTTTTCACTTGGGAACTGCCCAACCACACACAGAGCTGATTTGAAATTAACCTTTCCACTCAACTCAACAGAAAGGGCAACTTTGCCTGGGCAGATGGTCATGTGCACTGCCATGTGCAATCCATTTTCATGTCAGTGGGCATTCTGGACTTTTCAGAAGCAATTTCAAGTATATTTTAAAATAAAATGTGTTGCAATGAGTTGTGCTCTAAATTTCTGGATTCGCCAACAAACCCCATTTTCCTGCTTTAGGATAATAAGCTAATTAATGTTAAGTAAGTGAAATCAAGTTATAAAGTAATCTTTTGCACTTTGTGTGTATGTGTTGGAGTGGGGGATTTTAGCCTAAATAGCATAAGAGTTTTAATAAGCTTCTAGCTTTAACAGCAACAATCATTTGTGAGATAGGAAAATGTGGAGACAAAATTTTCTCATAAGAAAACATTAGTTTGCCATCATATTATATAAAATATCAGTTTTAGAAGAAATAAAAGAAAAAAATCACTGGACAAGATAAGGATCTACAGTTTCTAGTACTGTCTCTGCCATTACCTAGCCACTTAATTACCCTGGATTTTAGTTCTGTCACATAAAATAAAAAGTTCAATTTATATTTCTGAAAGTAAACTTGTACCCTAGCTCTTCAAGATCCACAGTTAAGAGTTGCATGATCATATAGGTTAAATAAACATAAATATTGTAATTCTACCACATTTAGGAATTCATGAAGAAATTTGTATTTGAAAGACTTTTAGAGGTACAACAGTAAAGAAACCATGTAACTCAGTGTTTCTGAATTTTATTTGACCACGAAACATTGTATCTATTAAAATGCTAGGAGACATACTTTGGGAATCTAAAAATCTGTTATTCTAAGTTTTATGAATTTTTATACATCTCTGATGAGTTGATTAGTAACATTAAAAATTCAGTATTTTAATTAATATAACACATTTGATATTTTAACATTTAAATTTCCCTATCCCATGTATTGAATACCTCATATCTCAGAAATGAATATAAATAGTGTTGAGATAATGAACAATTCTGGTTTTCAGATTTCATGGTCATGTTCTTTATCCTCATAAAACTTGTGTTTTTAATAGTCTTTACTTTTTAATTAACTGACCATTTTGAACTCACATACCTTACAACCATTTAGTATATTATTAATTTTATTATTGTATCCTTAAGTGCCAAAAGAACTTGAGGTCCAGTAAATACCTGCTAAAGTTAGACCTCAAAGTTCAGATGTTTTGTTCTGTGGCTTAATTTACTGGGCTCTGCACCACACAAATGGCTAGAATGGTCCAAACACTTTAGAAGAAAGTAATAGATCACTTTTATTTAAAACTCTAGACAAATCACTATGGTGCTTGGTTTATGGGCAGTTTGCAGTAGAGATGATAAAGTTTTGGTGGTATGAGGAATTGATGAAATACTGTGGGGTATAATTAACAGTAGCTTAAGAATAGTAATCTCTATAAATTACATGATAAGAGAAATAAAAACATTTGGGATCGCCCAAATTACATTAGCTGTCATATAGCCTGGTCATCTTGAAATGATACAGGCAATAATTTGGCAGCAGTCCCATTGTGGGTGCCATATGTCTGGTGATCTCACAGAGCTGGCTTGATGTCTTCTGAATCAGCTTCATAACTGTGATTCATACTCTGTGAGATAATCACCCTACATCCTTTACCTCTCATGCTATTTTAGCCTCTTTCTTGTTCTGCATCTCATCTCCATAACTAAACATCTAATTATTCCAGAATGGGTAATGAATGAACAGAGAAGACGTACAGTACTCCTCATACTTACTTCAGAAAATTGTTAACTTATGAGAGGCAAGGTTTGACTAATGTTTGTTCTTTAAGGTAATACTAATTCTAAACCACCCCCAATTATACAAAGGTGCTTTTTTGAGTACTTACTATGTTCTGGTAAAATACGAATCATTTCCCATGAATTTTCTCCTGTAATTGTCAAGACAACACTAGAAGTGCTTTGAAAATGAGGAAAATGAAGATTAAGTCAGGCAGCTAGTATCAGAGTTGTAAGTTAACTCTACCTTCTCACAAAACTCTACTATCTCCTGACTACCATTTTCATAGTGTCTGATCTTCAGGAAAGGAAGTTTTATAGCCTCACAGATAAGGCCAAATACATTTCTCTATCATTTGATTAATATTGATGTTTTTCTACACGTTGAAGATTCAGCTTAGGAAGTAATAACATCAGCATAAACAACAAAACTACATAGTATTTAAATAAATATTTGAGAATAAGAGGATGTTTGTTAGATTAATTAGATTAAAAATCCACTATTAATTAATTTAAATGTACATTGAAAGCTATGCATAATGAAACGTTGGAATAGCCTATGAATTCTTATTTTCAACATTACACCCAGAAATCAGTCATAACTGTTTAAATGAGTCTATGCAGAAACTTACGCTGTTGGTTTATTCCACCTTCCAATATTCTCCTGGTACAAACTGACATGAATGTATTACCACTGGTGCTAAGGAGGAATTTTCTCAGATATGTTGGCTAAAGTCAACTGTTTGCAATAGAATACTGTAAAAGCTGTTATGGCATTTCACCTGATTTTCACAGCTATTATTGGGAAAAGAAGTCATAGCTTGGCTATAGTCTTGGCCAATTTTAGGTGGAAAAAGTAAACATTGTTTTACACACCATTCCATTAAAAGGAGATTTTGATTTTAAATTGTATCAAGCTGGAAAAACCAGTACTATAATGCTAAGCAAAGCAGGAGAAAAAAGAATTTAGGACAACATTCAAAATTACATTGCTAATCTAATACAATAAAGAGATAAATTAAGAAAATATTTCCTAGATTTCACCTCACAGATCACCTAGATTTTAATTCATGAAAAATGTGTGAAAATATCTCCCATCACAAAATAGTGCATCTGTTTCACTACTGTGTAAGGGCTAAATTCTGAGGCATCTAGAAAATTGTACCAAAACCCACTCATTCTATCCCCACCCCACTGCCACAGCTTTGCACATCTGCACAATGTCAGCAACTCCAATAAAGCTTCTGAACAGACAGAGGAGTCCATCCAGGGCACCTTGTTTCTGGAGAAGTCTAGTGTCAGTAGGAACATATTTTGCGTGGGGTAAGAGACAGGAAGAACCTGGGAATGCCTGCTGGTTTACATACAACTTTGTTTTAACTGTCAGAAGAACATATTGCAGGATGATAAGAGACCAGCAAAACATAGCAGATTTGCAAATGATGAATGTCTACACTGAGAACTATGCACATAGGTCTCTTCTCCAATTAAAGATTTGAGAAGAGAATCTGGCTGCCATACAATTTAATCATAATTCACACTCTCTGACAGCTGATGAATACTTAAGGTGGATAAAATTAACCTTGGAAAACAGGAAAAAATAAAGCTCCTTAGAACCTATGAAAAGGCGCTGAAAAATAGCAAAATGAAGGAAAAGGGATCACATTATAAAGCTCAAAGAAAGAACATATTTATGAAAATTATTTTTATATATCAAGAAAAAATTTTCAGTCAACTGTTAAGCATCCTCAGAAAATGCAAGAAGTTACAGTCTTAAAGAAATAGGAGGATGTCAAAAGATGAGAAAATGCTGAGATGAAAAGGAAGAGGAAAAGATTATAGGATGAAGAGAAAATGGAAAATGGATAGATGACAGACAGTTGTAAGAAAAATAGACTGTAAAAGCAAATTAAAACCTACAAGATAGGCAGTAAAAAGAGAAATTGATATTTCAGGAAACTATTTTTTTGATGGCAGTAAATGTAAAATTATCTACTAAACATGATATGTGAGACTGTTAAACTAAATGGATAGCCATGTGGAAAATGACAAAATTCCTTAAAGCATACACCAGGATAAATTCCAAGTCAATCAAAGAAGTAAATGAGAAATAAAAAAGCACACAAGTACTAGAAGAAGCATAGCTGTGTTCCTCTAACACCTCAGAGTTTGTCAGACTTTCCTAACTATGACCCAAAATCTAGAAGCAATAAAGGAAAAGTGTGTAATTTGATTACATAGAAGATTTTTAAAAATCTGTTCAAGGCAAAAAGTAAGTAAAATAAAATGACAAATGACATTACAGAAATAATGTTTGCAAATTATATTAGAAGCATAGGGCTAATATCCTTTTGATATAAATAGCTTCTAAAGAAATGGGGAAAATAAGGCCAACAATCCTATAAAAGGGGAGGGGGTAGAGACATTAAACTGACAGGTTACAGAGGAAAAAAAAATGGCTTTTAAGCATGTAAGAATATACTCAAACTTACCCATAATATAAATGCATATATAAGCTACATTCAGAGATCACCTAACAGATTAGCAAAATTCAAAATTTTAACCAGTTAGTCGATTAGTGATTCCTTCATATAAACTGATAAGAATGCAAAACAGTATGAACCCTATGGATGTGAATTTGGCAATATCTAACAAGTTACTTATCCTTGTAACTTTTTAAAAAATTATTCAAATTTATTCTTGTTTAACTTCAGTAATAATAAAAAAATTGAGTATTTCTGGAAAGACTGTCTAGGTAGGATACCTTAATATTTCTTTGACAGATATAGGAAATACAGCGTTCTTCTCTTATTTACTTAAGTGTATCTTACATAATTATTCAAGTCCATGAATTCTCAGAATCTAACAATAAAAACTCAGAACTGAAGGCAACTTTTTATGTTTTAAATAAAATCCTTGTGACTTTTGATGAAGGAATTCTAGGTATTGATCCCAAAGATACACAGGAAAAATAATTGAAATAGTAAATTCAAATTTGTAAAAGTAAAGTTTGTAATAGCAAAAGACTAGAAATAACCCAAAATATCCATCAATTGGGATTGATTAAATAAACTATTATAAATCTACACTATGGGGTACTGTGTAACTGTCAAAATGAGTGAAGACTCTCTCTATACATTGTTATAGGATAATCTCCAGAATATGTGGTTATGTAAAAAAGGGGAGAGGAAAAGCAAGATGGCAAAAGTACATGCAGTGTGCTAACATTTATCTAAGTAAAAATATATACTTGTTTTTAATAAATGCATATATGTTTGCTTTTAATAAAGAAAAGTAGTGGGAAGATAAATTATTAAAATTTTATAAATGTTTTCTTTTTCATGAGGGAGAAAAGGGATAGGATTTTGGAAAAGGGTAAATTTTAGACTTCTTTGAATATAGCTGGTTTTGGAGATTTGACTTCAGAACCAAATATTTTTCATAAGTATATAATAAAATAAAAAAATTTAAAATTTTGAAAGTTAAAATAAAATGAAACAAATGACTAAAAATTTGTACCCATTTGATAGCATTTTCACACAAAGAGAAATCATTGTAAGTGATCATAAAGCACAGTAATTTGATTCTGTCTCTCTAGTGTGATATATATGCCCAAAGAACAAAAAAAAGCACAAAAAATTTTAGATCATTTAGTAATTAAATTGTTGGTAGTATTATTTGATATTGGTATTCTAATAGTGTATTTATATTATAAAATAAGTCAAATAAATCATTATGTTGCCTCCTTAGGGAGGTTTATTCATAGGTATTTTATTCTTTTTGATGCAATGGTAAATAGGATTGTTTCCTTAATTTCCCTTTCTGATTTTTCATTGTCAGTGTATAAGAATGCAAGAGATTTCTGTGCATTGATTTTGTATCCTGCAACTTTACCAAATTCATTTATTAGTTCTTGTAGTTTTCTGGTGGCATCTTTAGGATTTTCTTTGTATAGTATCATATAATCTGCAAACAGTGACAGTTTTACTTCTTCTTTTCCAATTTGTATTCCTTTTATTTCTTTTTCTTCTCTGATTGCCATGGATAGAACTTCCAAAACTATGTTGAATAAAAGTGGCATGAGGGGGCATCCTTGTCTTGTTCCTGATCTTAGAGGAAATGCTTTCAGTTTTTCACCATTGAGAATATTTGCTGTGGATTTGTTGCATATGGTCTTTATTATGTTGAGGAATGTTCCCTCTGTGCCCACTTTCTGGAGAGTTTTTATCACAAATGAGTGTTGAATTTTGTCAAAAGCTTTTTCTGCATCTATTGAAATGATCATATGGTTTTTCTTCTTCAGTTTGTTAATATAGTATATCACATTGACTGATTTGCCGCTTGATCATCATGTATGGTCCTTTTAATGCATTGTTGGATTCTGTTTGCTAGTATTTTGTTGAGGATTTTTGCATCAATGTTCATCAGTGATATCGGCCTGTGATTTTCTTTTTTTGAGTTATCTTTGGTTTTTATATCAGGGTGCTGGTGGCCTCATAGAATAAACTTGGGAGTGTTCCTTTCTCTGCAAATTTTTGGCAGAATTTGAGAAGGATATGTATTAGCTCATCTCTAAATATTTGATAGCATTTGTCTGTGAAGCCACCTGGTCCTGGACTTTTGTTTGTTGGAAATTTTTAAATCACAGTTTCAATTTCAATATTTGTGATAGGTCTGTTCATATTTTCTATTTCTTCCTGGTTTAGTTTTGGAAGGTTGTATCTTTCTAAGAATTTTTCCATTTCTTCCAGGTTGTCCATTTTATTGGCATATAGTTGCTTGTAGTAGTCTCTTATGATCCTTTGTATTTCTGTGGTGTCTGTTTTAACTTCTACTTTTTCAATTGTGATTTTATTGGTCTGAGTCCTCTTCTTTTTTTTTTTTTTGGATGATTCTAGCTAAAGTTCTATCAATTTTGTTTATCTTCTCAAGGAAGCAGCTTTTAGTTTCATTGATCTTTGCTATTGTTATCTTCGTTTCTATTTCATTCATTTCTGCTCTGATCTTTATGATTTCTTTCCTTCTACTAACTTTAGGTTTTGTTTGTTTTTCTTTCTCTAGTAGCTTTAGGTATAAAGGTAGGTTGTTTATTTGAGAATTTTTGGTTTCTTGAGGTAGGCTCATATTGCTCTAAACTTCCCTCTTAGAACAGCTTTTGCTGTACCCCATAGGTATTTGGTCATCATGATATTGTTGTCATTTGTCTCTAGGTATTTTTTAATTTCTTCTTTGGTTTCTTTAGTGAGCCATTGATTATTTAGTAACACAATGTTTAGCCTCCATGTGTTTGTGTTTTTTACTTGTTTTTCCCTGTAATTGATTTCTAATCTCACAACATTGTGGTTGGGAAAGATGCTTGATATGATTTCAATTTTCTTAAATTTACCAGTGCTTGATTTGTGATCCAAGATGTGATCTGTCCTGGAGAATGTTCCATGTGCAGTTGAGAAGAAAGTGTATTCTGCTGTTTCCAGATGGACTGTCCTATAAATGTCAATTAAGTCTATCTGGTCTAATGTGTCATTTAAGGCTTGTGTTCTGTTATTAACTTTCTGGTCCATTGGTGTAAGTGAGGTGTTAAAGTCCCCCACTATTACTGTGTTACTGTTGATTTCCCCTTTTACAGCTGTTAGCATTTGCCTTATGTACTGAGGTGTTCCTATGTTGGGTGCATAAATATTTACTATTTTTAAATCTTCTTCTTGGATCATTATGTAGAGTCCTTTCTTTTCTCTTGTAACAGTATTTATCTTAAAGTCTATTTTGTCTGATGTGAATATTGTTACTCCAGCATTCTTTTGATTTCCATTTGCATGGAATATCTTTTTCCATCCCCTCACTTTCAGTCTGTATGTGTCTCTAGATCTTAAGTGGGTCTCTTCTAGACAGCATATATACAGATCTTGTTTTTGTATACATTCAGCCAGTCTGTGTCTTTTGGTTGGAACATTTAATCCATTTACATTTAAGCTAGTTATCCATATGTATGTTCCTATTGCCATTTTCTTAATTGTTTTCAGTTTGTTTTTGTGGGTCTTTTTTTCTTTCTTTCTTTCCTTCCTTCTTTCTTTCTTTCTTTCTTTCTTTCTTTCTTCCTTCCTTCCTTCCTTCCTTCCTTCCTTCCTTCTTTCCTTCCTTCCTTCCTTTCTTTCTTTCTTTCTTTCTTTTTCTTTCTTCCTTCCTTCCTTCCTTCCTTCCTTTCTTTCTTTCTCTCTTTCCTTCTTTCTTTCTCTCTTTCCTTCTTTCTTTCTCTCTTTCCTTCTCTCTTTCTTTCTTTCTTTCTTTCTTTCTTTCTTTCTTTCTTTCTTTCTTTCTTTCTTTCTTTCTTTCTTTCTTTCTTTCTTTCTTTCTTTCTTTCTTTCTTTCTTTCTTTCTTTCTTTCTTTCTTTCTTTCTTTCTTTCTTTCCTTTTCCCACCAAGAGAAGTTCCTTTAGCATTTGTTGCAAAGCTGGTTTGGTGGTGCTGAGTTCTCTAAGCTTTTGCCTGTCTGTAAAGCTTTTGATTTCTTCATCAAATCTGAATGAGAGCCTTGCTGTGTAATCTTGTTTCTAGGTTTTTCCCTTTCAGTACTTTAAATATATCCTGCCACTCCCTTCTGTCCTGCAGAGTTTCTGCTGAAAAATCTGCTTATAACCTTATGGGGATTCCCTTGTATGTCATTTGTTGCATTTCCCTTGCTGTTTTTTTTTAATTAATTAATTTATTTATTTTTGGCTGTGCTGGGTCTTCATTTCTGTGTGAGGGCTCTCTCTAGTTGCGGCAACCAGGGGCTGCCCTTCATCACAGTGCACGGACCTCTCACTATCACGGCCTCTCTTGTTGCAGAGCACAGGCTCCCGACGTGCAGGCTCAGTAGTTGTGGCTCACGGGCCCAGTTGCTCCGTGGCATGTGGGATCTTCCCAGACCAGGGCTCAAACCTGTGACCCTTGCATCAGCAGGCAGATTCTCAATCTCTGCACCACCAGGGAAACCCTCCCTTGCTGCTTTTAATATTTTTTCTTGTATGTAATGTTTGTTAGTTTGATTAATATGTGTTTTGGTGTGTTTCTCCTTGGGTTTATCCTGTATGGGACTCTCTGTTATTCCTGGACTTAGGTGACTATTTTTTTCCCATTTAGGGCAGTTTTTGACTACAATCTCTTTAAATAGTTTTGCAGACTCTCTCTCTTTCTCTTCTCCTACTGAGACTGCTACAATTCTAATGTTTGGTGCATTTAATGTTTTCCAGAGGTCTCTGAGACTGTCCTCATTTCTTTTCATTCTTTTCCTTTATTCTGCTCTGTGTCAGTTATTTCCACCACTCTGTCTTCCAGCTCACTTATCCATTCTTCTGTCTCAATTATTCTGCTATTGATTCCTTCTAATGTATTTTTAATTTCAGTTTTTGCATTGTTCATCACTGTTTGTTTGTTCTATATTTCTTCTAGGTCCTTGTTAAACATTTCTTTTATCTTCTCTATCTGTGCCTCATTCTATATTTGAGAGCTTGGATCATCTTTATTTTCATTACTCTGAATTCTTTTTCAGGTAGATTCCCTATTTTCCATTCATTTATTTGGCCTTGTGGTTTTTTATACCTTGCCCCTTTGTCTGCATCACATTTCTCTGTTATCTCATTTTGTCTCACTTACTGTATTTGTGGTCTCCTTTTCATAGGCCATGGGGTCATAGTTCCTCTTGCTTCTTATGTCTGTCCCCTGGTGAGTGTGATTGATCCAGGGGTGTGTGTAGGCTTCCTGATGGGAGGGACTTGTGCCTGGACTCTGGTGGGTGGAGCAGAGTATTGTCCCTCTGATGGGCAGGGCCATGTGTGTTTTGGGGTGTCTTGAGCTTAGTACAACTTTAGGCAGCATGTCTGCTGAGAGATGGGGCTGTGTTCCTGTATTGCTTGTTGTTTGGCATAATGCAATCAGCACTGGAGCCTGCAGTGTTTTGGGTGGAGCCATGTCTTGATGTCAAGATAGGCACCTCTGTGAGAGCTCATGCCAATTAATATTCCCTGGCACTGGGAATTCTCTGGCAATCCAGTGTCCTGGACTCGGTGCTCTCACTCTTGATACTCAGGCCTGACCCCGGCAGGGGAACAAAAACCCCTGCAGGCTGCATGGTGCAGCAAAAGAAAAAAAAAAAGGAACAGAAAACAAACAAGCAAACCCAAGGCAAACCGTAAAAGGAAACCAAACAAATAAAAAGAAAAATAGACAAAAAAGGAAAGAAAACAAAAAACAAGAGAACAACCAGACAAACACAAGAATCCAAAAACAATAAAAGCAAAGCTAAAAAAAAAAAAGTAAAAACAGAGAGCAAACTAAAAAAAAACAAAGAAAACATAAAGTAAACACATAAAATGATGAATAAAGTTAAAAACAGAACAAAAAGAAAAAAAACACAAAATAATAAAAAAGTAAAGTAGAAAAATAAAAAAAATTAAAAAATTAAAAAGAAAGAAGACAAAAAATAAATTTAAAATAAAAAATATAATAATAAACAGCAGAACAAAATGAAACCAAAAAATAATAGTAATAATAATATTTTCCTGGGGCCTGAGCTGTCAGTGTCCTTGTTCCCACCTTGAGCCATAGCCAACCCTGCCTCCTTAGGAGGTCCTCCAATACCTCTAGGTAGATCTCTGGACCCACTGTGGGCACTGTGGCGGCAGCTCAGACTCTGACCTGGCCCAACTCCCACATGTACTTGCCCCCAAAGTACACAGCTGCTAAAGCTAGACAGGCTCACAGGAAGGTGGTGGCAGTGACCTGCACTAGCTCACAGGATCCTTATTGGCAGTGACAGAAGTAGTAGCAGTCCCCTCCCACCTCTGGGGTCCAAGATGGCAGCTGTGGCTCGTGTGCACCCCTGGAGCTCATTTAGGTGGTGCCCTGCCACCTGTGAGTGCACAGAGAAATACACTTTTATGACAGGCCCACCTCTCCTCATGCACCCCCCGACAATGGTCCCTGGACTCTCTGGCAGGCCCAGGCTTCTTCCTGGACTACCTCAGCTGTGGTGCACTACATTCTGACCTCCTAAGGCTGTCTTCATACAGCCAATCCCAGTCCTCTCCCCGGGGTCTGACTTCCAAAGCCCAAGCCTCAGCACAGAGCCCCCACCTGCCCCAGCAGGTGAGCTGAAAAGCATCTCAGGATGGGGAGTGCCAGTCAGTGCTGACCTTCTGTGCATGTCTCTCTCTGCTTTGCTCTCCACTGACCTGATGCTGTGCTCTCCTCTGAGGCTCCGAAGCTTCCCCTCTGTCCACCCCAGTGAGGGGACTTCCAAGTGTGCAGAAACCTTTCCTCCTTCACAGCTCCCTCCCAGAAGTGCAGGTCCCAACCTGATTGCTTGCTTTCATTTTTCTTTTGACCTATCCAGTTATGTGCAGATATTCTTGCCCTTTTGAAAGTCTGAGGTCTTCTACAAGCATTCAGTAGATGTTCCACATGTAGACATATTTTTGTTATGTCTGTGGGAAGAAGGTGAGCTCCACGTCCTACTCCTCTGCCATCTTGATCTCCTCCCCAAGTATTTAGTTTTAGACAATAATGGCATTCAAATTGGCTTGAGAAAGATTATTTGATGAATCTTTTAGATATCCAATTAGTCTGATAACTCTGTGTTTCCTGAAGTATGATATTGAACAGCAATTTTGGAGCATATTAAAAGGTGTGATGTGAAGTAAAAGATTTCAAGGTTCAAAAAAGACTAGATAACAGCAAACATTTTTGTTAAATTCAGAGACAGAAAAAAAATGAAGAGAATACATGGGTAAAGCAACTCACCATAGAAAATAAAACAGCCAATAAATTGTTTAAAATGTTACTATTCTCTAGTCAAGAAAATGCAAATAAAACAAGATACTGTTTCTTAACTCAGCAACTGGCAAATATTAAAAAGTTGTAAATAAAATACCATGTCACTGACTAGAGAAATATTATATGCTGCTGATAGGTACAAATTTTTCTGGCATGTAATTAGTCAGTATGTACCAAACTCTTTAAAAGCATCATATTGCTTATTTCAGATATTACATTGGTTGGAATTAATCCTTAAGGGCACGATATACTCAAAGATGTTTCTCACAGCTTTATCAACTGAAATATTAGAAACAAGCTCAATATTTAACAATAAGAAATTGTGGCAGCTGTTTAATGCTGATTTAACTTATTTTCTTAGAAATCAGTTTTTGAGGACATGTAAAGTCTGAGATAACATGTCCCCTGAAAAACCTTTGGACAAAGTTAATTTTCAAATAGGTTATCTACCGCAACTACTGAGCCTGTGCTCTAGAGCCTGCAAACCACAACTATTGAACCCATGTGCCACAACTACTAAAGCCCATGCACCTAGAGCCCGTGCTGTACAACAAGAGAAGCCACCACAATGAGAAGCCTACGTACCTCAACAAAGTGCAGCCCCCACTCACTGCAACTAGAGAACGCCTGCGTGCAGCAACGAAGATTCAACACAGCCAAAAATAAATACATAAATAATTTATTTATTAAAAAAATTCCTTTGACCTTCAAAAAAATAGGTTATCTATTCTAGAAAACAAACAAGTGTCAAGGTAAATTATTAGAACTTGATGTTTATATTTCCAAAGATGAAATTCTATGTAGTCATTGAAAAATAGTGTCAAAGAAGAATAGTTTCTCATGAGTGGTCTGTGGAGCCTTAGTGATTCCATGGGGACACAAGAAGGTCACTTAGGAGGGAGATGTGAAAGGAGGGCTCTGGACATTTCACTTAACTCCTTGTTTCAAGGAATCATTCTGGTTTAAGTTTCTATGACTTTTCTGATTAACTTTTACTTCTGAGGTAGGTTCAGATGGCTAAAACAACACTGAAAATGTTCATAAAATGTCAGGAAAAAATTTGAAAGACTTTTGAAATGGGGAAAAACACATTATTGAGTGTCTGTAAGTGGTACAAACTGACAATAATGCAAATGATTCTTGTCCATTGAAATACAAATAAATCGAGTCTTCACAGATGCAATTGATTATTGCCCATTGAGTAGGACATTTTGTATCTATTTGACAATTCATTTCAACATTCTTTATTTGCCTATTCATGTGTGGTTCTTTGAATTTTCCTTTGAACTGATTATATCACTTTACTGATTCTGTCATTAATTATTGAGTAAAATAAAATCATATGTTCATTTTACATATGATGAGTCATAATTTCATTTTATTTAAAAAGATATTAATTATCCTTTAACATAAGTGTCTTTTTTTCCAGTAAACTTTATCTTGGATAAAGGTTTACTCAGTTAAAATAACTTTTTTCAAGCAATGAAAAATATTTAATGACACACCTGTTTACAAAACAAGTGGAAAAGTAGGTAATAAAACAGAATGCATCATACTAACTTGGTTTTTGCTGATGTGCCGTAAATTTAACAGGGTTATTTCTTATGGTCTCTCTCTCTCTCCTGTCTGTTGCTTTGGGCTTCTTGGCTAGTTAACTTCTGTTTTTTGTTTGTCAGTTTGTTTTTAGTGTATCTCCTTGATTTACTTCTTCCTAAGTGTACACAGGAGCACTCTCAATTTTTCCAAAACCCACCTAACAACAGGCTTAGAGTTCAATAAAATGTTACAGAAGGCTTGGAGGAAAACAAACAGGGAATTAAAATGGAAAGAAAGGGGGACAAGTCTTAATGCTAAGTATTCTAAATTATTGTATGTTGAGTCCACCAACAATGCTGCACTAAAGAAGACCATTCACCATTGGGTGTTTGTTTTCTCAGCTGTGTTCTGCTGCAATGTTGCAAAAACTTCCTTACTTCCCATGATGTAGGATAAGGAAGTGCTGCCTTCATAATAATCTCTACAAAAATCCAATTGTGTCTTTAAAGAACAGTTTCCTTCATATTTCAATAAAAATTATCTACATTGATTCCTTTATTCTTAAAATATTGGGAAGGGGCCAACCTTACATTTTCATGTCTAATGTCTCCTAGAACCAGGGGAGATACTGTCCCAAATACCAAGTCCATATTGTACCCTAAGAAGAAAGAGTTAATGGCTCCCCTAATAGCTGTTTTCTGTCCTACACAGTGTTTAATCTTCAAATTCCACATTCAGCAACAGGAAAAAATTTTGACAGTATAAAAACCAGCAGCTTTTCAATATTACATGAATGTTCCATATTTTCTTTGAGCCCCTAATAATAAAAATAATAAGAACAAAAACTACACTATGATAATGATTACAATGGAAACAAAGAACTAAATACAAGTGAAAAAAACATCTAAATGAAGGGGTTTGAGTGATACTGGCAAGGTTTCAGTTATAACAAAATATAATATTTAGTAAAAATTGCTGTTTTATTAGTTATTATTTTTATTATAGCAATATATTCTGCAAAAAAGTACAAGGCATAAGCTACCACACCATCTGATGATAATCTCAACTGAATAAATGTGTGTTTTACTTGCAAATAAAGATAAAACCCAAATCCATGTGGTAACATTTGATTTCCCAGTCAATATTTTTTTCTGGACAATTTTGTCTTAGCTCTGAAGGGAGAGTGTTGTGAGACTGCTAAGGTGATAACTTTTTTCTCAACACATTAGGTTAGATATGGAATAGATGATCTAATATGTTTCCAGCTAATTTTTAGCTAGCGTATTTGGGGTTTCATTAAAATGCTTTGATATATTGGGATCTTAGCATATTTTGAAGTCATGAACTCATATACACACACAACTGTTTTTATGATACTTTTGAATTTCTGTCTATTTTTTTTTAAATACAGCAAAATGGTCGCATAGTTGGGTTAATCCTATTCATATCTCCTCAATTTCTCTGATTGGCAGTAGATGGTCTTTGGTTTTCTTGGTCACTATCCATGACGCAGCTTTCTTAACCCAAATACATTATTTATTTTCCTTAATGTGTAAGTTTTCTTTGTGATTTGCTTTGTAGAGGGATTGAAAATATGTAGCATATCCTACTGGGAAGATACAACTTTTGGAAAACTTGGCAGAAGTGGCTTTTTGTATTTGTTACTTAGAATTACTGACACCCAGAACAACAGAGGGGTTTATAGTAACCCTGGGGAAAATTTCCTTTAGTTCCAACTATTATTTTAAATTAATAGAAAGTTATAAAATTTAAATCAGTAGCAGGTTTAAAAAGTAAAGAATTTACTCAGAGTTTCTGTTTTTGAATCTTCAGACAAGGAGTAGTTTGCTTTTTAAAGAGCTATACAAACAATTTAATTTTTGGTCTTTGTCCAGGGAGGCAAACAATGTCAAATTTTGTTATTCTTATTTTACAAATTGAACAACAGAAAATGAGAATTTGGTTCCATAATATGAGATGATTTAGTAGGTATTAAAACTCATGTGTGTTTGATCTTCATTTACCTTGCTTTTTGCCTGGTATTACACACATACACACACAACATACATACATATATACAAGTATATTAACAATATTATATATGAAATCCAACTGCTGATGAGGAAAGTAATAAAACTGGAGAGAATTTAATTCATTCTCCCCATGAATTTTATTCAGAGTTTACTATGAAAGAATCAGTTCAAAGTTTGGTGCTTTTTTTCATATTTACATTTATTCAGGCAACTTGTTTCTTTTTTAATCTCCGTTTCAGGAACAGAAAGGCTCCTCTAGCCTTAGTTTACTCTTCTGTCACTCCAGAAAGACCTCCAAATATTTAGAGTTTAGAAAGATTCCAACTAAAATGTTGGCTGATGATTGCTGTTTTCTCAAAAAGTTCTAGAATTAAGAAAGTTCTTTGTTGTACAAGCAATGAGTAGAATGGTTTGAAGTTTAGTAGAGATACCAAAAAAAGATTACACATTATGAACACAGGAGAATTGAAGGATTCAATGCATTTAAAATTCTTTGCAACAAAAAACTACAATTCTTATCTTGTTGAACCCTTCTCTTATTTTTCACATATTGCTATTTGATTAGCTTCTTTTCATTTGATAATACAAATAAATGCAAACCAGGGCATGTAGATTATCCTGATAACTTAATTCAGTTTCACTCTTGAAAAATATTAAGCTTAGGCACAAGTTCTGTAAGCTGTTATAAAATGAAACTATTAGTAAGAAAGCCATTTGATTTATTTTTTTCCTGTAATGATTTCTTGCATCTAAAGGTTGTCCATATGTAAACATTGTATTCTTCCTGGCTGATCTTACTATAGGGTATGTGTTATTATAGTATAGCTTTGTGAGAGTGTGTGCTAACAAGTAAGCATGTAATGCAGTCATTATGTGAGCACATAAGGCTGGCATTGAGGGATTCAGTCATACTTCATAGTAGTCTGAATTTAAGATAGATGTACACCTGTGTATCATTGCCATTATTATTTCCTCGTTGTTGATAGCAGAACATTGTCTAGAAAGCACTTTTATTTTTAGCTTATTTAAATCACAGGCCTTTTCTTTCCTTTGGGAAAACTCTTACCTCCCTTACAACTTACATATTAACTTGACATTTCATAGACTATTTTTTGAAGCAAATGATGTAGCATTCTTATGGAAAACATTTTTCATAAATTCAGAGATACTTGGAATTTTTCACATTCTAAAAACAGAACTATCTTTGTGTAGACTGATCAATTATTTAATATTATTTTTGATGTTTATTTCTAAAAGTTATAATCATTTGAAAGTATATCTTATATGGAAATTATATGGAAGACTTTATCCTATCACATACATTGTCACTGTTAAATAATATGCTTTACAATAATTATCATAGTAATGAAAAATAATAATGATACTTTACCGTCTTGAGTCAGCTTTCCACAGTGGTGGAGGAGTGGGAAAGAATTCAAAAGCTTACATTCTATAGGTGAGGGAATAGAAGTCAGAGAGAGTGGACATTTTGCCCCTGGTCATGGAAGGTATTATGTAAAATGCTATGATTCTACCATGGATCTCTTTGACACTAAAATCCATACCCCTAAAAGACTGGCTATAAAAACTGAGACAAATCTGGCACTGGAAATTACCATGCTTTAACTACTTGGGAAATAGATTTATATGTAATCAAGTTTACCAGGCCAAAAATTGGGTCTAGGAAACAATGGTCATTTTACAACTTTGATGCACTTCATTTAATTCAGGTATATAGTGTTCCGTTGTATGTGCTCAATACAAAGTTTGCTTTGTTTCACAACTCCAGGGTCCACAATTTACATTGTATTCTATGTCATGTGGATCCCCAGGAATACATCTCTCAGCAGTGCCAATGACCTTATGGAAAATACAGAAAATTACAGCAGATGCCTGGTTAAAGATGCTTCTAATTTTAGTTCATATATAGTCCTTCCACAAACAGTCAAACAACTTGCAGAGCAATACAAAAACTTAAAATAATTTAATTGTGAGTTAAACATGTGGTAAAGGCACAGCTTCTAGCAAACTGTGGAGCATTTAAAGTTTTTATTTGGTGGCTTCCCATTCTTACTTTTCTCTATTTGCACTGCATGGACACTCATGATGTGTCACCACACTGGCCTCCACAATGGCTCATCAGCACAGTCATGTCTAAGCTTCTAAAGTAATTCCTCTTGCCTATGGAATTCCTTTAAAATTCTCTCTTTATCTAGTTTGTGTGTGTGGGGGGGTGAGTATTTGTGGAAGGGGATGATATCTGATTAATCCAAAAAACTGGAGGACTCATCCTTTTCAGGAGTGTCTGTATGTCAAGAAGTGTGATCCAAAAGAATGAATCTCCAAGAGTTGAACAGGAAGTAACTTGATTTCTGAATTGGTAAGACAACTGTGCTGGTCTTTCTGGGTGTGAATCTGTTGTCTTCAACAATTTAGGATCACCTCTGTCATTATCTCTTCAAAATTGGTGGGGGAGGGGCCAAGTCAAAAGAGTGGAATTGGAGAACATGGAGTTCACCTCTCCCCACAAGTACATCAAGAACATATCTACAAATTGAACAATTCTCACAGAGCACCTGCTGAACAATAGCAGAGGACCTCGGACACCTAAAAGGATATGAAAAATACCAACACAACTGAGTAGGATGAAAGAAAGAAAAAATAAAGAGGAAACAGGATGAGACCTGCACCCCTGGAGGAGAGCTGAAAGGCAGGAGACATGTCTGTACTCACGGAAGCCCCCTCACTGGTGGGGAGATCAGGTAAGAAAGAGTAACACTTACAAGGATGGTCCATGCCACAGCCCTGCATGCCCCAGCCTGAGTCGTGTGTCTGCTGGTGTGGAGGAGGGGCTGATTGTTGGAACATGGGTTTTGAGAGTGGACCCAGGGAGGGGATGGCTGTTGGCCAAGAAGAGACAGTCTGAAGGGATAGGAGTGAGGAGCTCCATAACTGGGAAACTTTGTGGAATAAGCCCCAGCCAACATAGAAGCAGGACAATATTGTTGAGTGGTGCACAAGGGGCAGGGTCACCATTGCAGACCCCTTCCCCAACAACTGGCCCCTGCTGTGTGAGCACTCAGACACACTTGTGAGGAATGGACAAGGTCAGAATCTTAGCTGCCTCCATAGCTCTCACAGTGGGTACAGTCCATAATTACTACAGTCCTGGGACTGACTTTGGCAGATCTGCACTGGTAACCTTGTGAAAACAGTGCCTGAGAGACACCAGGGCCAATTTCTGGCATACCCATGGTTAAGGTGGGTCTGAGAGCAGTTCCAAAAAGAGTGTAATTTGTGAGCCAGCACAATGGGTAAAAAACAACACAACAGAGTACACTCACAGTTGGAGGTGAACAACTCCAGAGGAGGAAAACTCAGTGGCTTCTCTCCTACTAAGAGTGCTCCAGTCCCACCTACCTCACACTGAGGATCAGAAACACAGCTAAGAAACAGATCCGGGTGTGTCTACTCCAACAACTAGGGAGAAGACGGTACCCCTGACAGGGCAATAACAACCAAAGAGCAAAGGGGAGGCCCTGCTCAATATCCAGGGCAGGCTCCAGTCACCACAATGTCAGTCACACCTTCAATCAAGGGGATAACAGCCAGCATACACTGAGGAAAGTGGTGGCAGATATTCATACTAAAAACATCCCTCATACCAAAAAATATTAAACACACAGAAAATGCACAGGGATGTTCCCACATGAAAATAGCCCTCCAAGACAGTCTGAGGGTCAGGCATAGGGAAGAAGAACTCCCAGAGCATTTTGCTTTAAAAGCCAGTGGGACCTGAATGCAAGAGCCCCACAGGGCTAGGAGAAATAGAGACTCCACTCTTGGAAGGTGCACACAAGACCTCAAATGAGTTGGGACACAGCACAAAGCAATACCTCCATAGGAACTGGGGATAGACCTACCTAGGGGTCTGAGAGAGTCTCCTGGGGAGGCAGAGGTTAAGTGTACCTCACTGTGTGGGCAAGGACACTGGTGGCAGAGAACCCAGAGAGTATTGATCAGTGTGAGCTTTCCTGGAGGTTCTTATTTCAGTACCTAGACCCAACCCCACCCCAAAACTTACAGGCTCCAGAACTGAAATGCCTCAGGCCAAGCAACCAGCAAGACAGGAACACAGCTCCACCCATCAGCAGACAGGCAACCTAAACTTGTGCTGAGCTCACAGCTACCTCAAAACACACTGCTTGACATCAGAGGGACAAGACCCAACTCTACCCCTCAGAGAGCAGGCACCAGTCCCTCCCAGCAGGGACCACTGAATCACCCTCACCCACCAGGGGGCAGACACCAAAAGCAAGAAGAACTACAATCCTGAAACCTGTGGAAAGAAGTCCCAAAACACAGGAAGTTGAACAAAAGGAGATGACACAGAAATGTGTTGCAAATGAAGGAATAAGAAAAAAACTCACAAGAACAACTAAATGTAGAGGAGATAGGCAATCTACCTGAAAAAGAATTCAGAGTAATGATAGTAAAGATGATCCAAAATCTCAGAAAAATAACAGAGGCAAAGATTGAGAAGATACAATAAATGTTTAACAAGGAGGTAGAAGATTTAAAGAACAAACAAACAGAGATGAACAATACAATAACAGAAATGAAAAATACACTAGAAGCAATCAATAGCAGAATAACTGAGGCAGAGGAATGAATAAGTGAGCTGGAAAAAAAAGTGGTGGAAATGACTGCCACAGAACAAAATAAAGAAAAAAGAATGAAAATAAATGAGGACAGTCTCAAAGACCTCTGGGACAACATTAAATGCATGAACAATCAAGTTATAGGGGTCCCAGAAGGAGAAGAGAAAGAGACAGGGCCTGAGAAAATATTGGAAAATATAGCCAAAAACTTCCCTAACATGAGAAATAAAACACTCACTGAAGTCCAGGAAGTGCAGAGAATCCCATACAGGGTGAACCCAAGGAGTAACATGCAGAGACATATATTAATCAAACTAACAAAAATTAAACACAAGAAAAAATATTAAAAGCAACAAGCGAGGGCTTCCCTGGTGGCACAGTGATTAAGAATCTGCCTGCCAATGCAGGGGACACAGGTTTGAGCCCTGGTCTGGGAAGATCCCACATGCTGTAGAGCAACTAAGCCTGTGCTCCACAACTATTTAGCCTGGCCTCTAGAGCCCACAAGCCACAACTACTGAACCCGCATGCCACAACTACTGAAGCCCACGCACCAAGAGCTCATGCTCCAGAACAAGAGAAGCCACCACAATGAGAAGCCTGCACACTGCAATGAAGAATAGCTCCCACTCACCACAACTAGAGAAAGCCCACATGTAGCAACAAAGAACCAATGCAGCCAAAAATAAATAAATAAAATAGATACAACATTAAAGAGATAGAAAATGTTTTTTTAAAAAAGCAACAAGTAACATACAAGAGCATCCTCACAAGGTTGATAGCTAATTTCTCAGGAGAAATTCTGCAGGTCAGAAGGGAGTGGCATAATATATTTAAAGTGATGAAAGGGAAAAACCTACAACCAAGAGTACTCTACCCATCAATGTTCTCATAGAGATTTAACAGAGGAATTGAAAGCTTTACAGACAAACAAAATCTAACAGAATTCAGCAGCACCAAACCAACTATACATCAAATGCTAAAGGAAATTCTCTAAGAGGGAAAGAGATCAGCAACTTAAAACAACCTTGTACACATATAGACTGATATATCAAAACCTCATGGGGAATGCAAACCAAAAAACTACAATGGATACACACACAAAATAAAAAACAACCCAAACACAACACCAAAGATTGTTATCAAATCACAGGAGAAGAGAACAAAAGAGGAAGAGAAGAAGAAAGAAATACAAAAAAAAAATTAAGAAAATGGCAATAAGAACATGCATATCGATAATTACCTTAAATGTAAATGGATTAAATGTTCCAACCAAAAGACAAAGACTGGCTGAATGGATACTAAAACAAGACCCATATATATGCTGTTTACAAGAGACCCACTTCAGATCTAGGGACACATAATGAAAGTGAGGGGATGGAAAATGGTATTCATGTAAATGGAAATCAAAAGAAAGCTGGAGTAGCAATACTTATATCAGAAAAAATAGAGACTTTAAAATAAAGACTGTTAAAAGAGACAAGAAAGAACACTACATAATAATCAAGGGATCAATTCAAGAAGAAAATATAAAAATAGTAAATATATATGCAGCCAACATAAAAGCACCTCAATATATAACCCAATTGCCAACAGCTGTAAAAGGGGAAATCAACAGTAACACAATAATATTGAAGGATTTTAACACACCACTTTCACCAATGGACAGATCATCCAGACAGAAAATTAATAAACACCAGCCTTAAGTGACACATTAAACGAGGTAGAATTAATTGATATCTATTGGACATTCCATCCAAGGGCAGCAGAATACATTTTCTTCTCAAGTGCACATGGAACATTCTCCAGAATAGATCACATCTGGGGCCACAAATCAAGCCTCAGTAAATTTAAGAAAATTGAAATAATATCAAGCATCTTTTCTGACCACAACCCTATGATATTAGAAATCAATTACAGGGAAAAATCTGTAAAAAATCACGAACACATGGAGGCTAAACAATATGTTACTAAACAACCAATGGATCACTGAAGAAACCAAAGAAAAAATTGAAAAATACCTAGAGGCAAAAGACAATGAAAAAAGAACCATCCAAAATCTATGGGATGCAGCAAAAACAGTTCTAAGAGGGAAGTTTATAGCAGTACAGTTTTAAGTCAGAAAACAAGAAAATCTGAGATAAACCTCCTAACTTTACACCTCAGGCAACTAAAGAAAGAAGGACAAACAAAACCCAAAGTTAGTATAAGGAAAGAATAAGAAATATCAGAGCAGAAATGAATAAAATAGGGATGAAGAAAAGAATAGCAAAGATCAGTGAAACTAAAAGCTTGTTCTCTGAGAAGATAAATAAAATTGAAAGACCTTTGGTCAGACTCATCAAGGAAAAAAAAGGAGAGGACTCAAATCAATAAAATTAGAAATGAAAAAGGAGAAGTTACAATGGATACTGCAGAAATACAAAGGATTATAAGACTTCTAAAAGTAACTATGCACCAATAAAATGGACAACCTAGAAGAAATGGAAAAATTCTTAGAAAAGTACACCCTTCCAAGACTGAAGCAGGAAGAAATAGAAAATATGAACAGACCAATCACAAGTACTGAAATTAAAACTGTGATTAAAAAATTTCTAACAAACAAAAGTCCAGGACCAGATGGTGTTGTAGGCAAATTCTATCAAATATTTAGAGAAGAGTTAACAGCTATGCTTCTGACAAAAGAAGGAACACCCCTAAGTTCTACAAAGTCAACATTATCCTGATACCAAAACCAGACAAATATATTACAAAAGAAGAAAATTACCAGCCAATATCACTGATGAACACAGACACAAAAATCCTCAACAAAATACTAGGAAGCTGAAGCCAACAACATATTAAAAGCATCATGCAGCATGAACAACTGGGGTTCATCCCAGTGATGCAAGGATTTTTCAATATAGGCAAATCAGTCAATGTGATACACCACATTAACAAACTGAAGAACAAAAACCATATGATCATCTCAGTGTATGCAGAAAAAGCTTTTGACAAAATTCAACACCATTTATGATAAAATACTCTGCAGAAAGTGGGCATAGAGGGAATATACCTCACATAATAAAGGTCATATAGGACAAACCCACAGCTACATCATTTTCAATGGTGAAAAACAGAAAGCATTTCCTCTAAAATCAGGAACAAGATAATAATGGCCACTGTCACCACTTTTATTCAACACAGTTTGGAAGTCCTAGCCACATCAATCAGAGAAGAAAAGGAAATAAAGGGATCCAACTTTGAAAAGAAGAAGTAAAACTGTCACTGCAGATGACATGACACTATACACAGAAAATTCTAAAGATGTTAACAGAAAACTACTAGAGCTTATCATTGAATTTGGTATAGTTGCAGGATACAATATAAATGCACAGAAATCTCTTGCATTCCTATAAACTAAGATTGAAAGATGAGAAAGAGAAATTGAGGAAACAATCTCATTCACCATTGCAACAAAAGGAATAAAGCACCTAGGAATAAACCTACCTAAGGAGGCAAAAGACCTGTACTCAGAAAACTACAAGATACTGATGAAAAAAATCAAAGATGACACAAAGAGATGGAGAGATATAATATGTTCTTGAATCAGAAGAATTAATATTGTAAAAATGATTATATTTCACAAAGCAACCTACAGATTCAATGCAATCCCTATCAAATTACCAATAGCACTTTTTGCAGAACTAGAACAAAAATATCACAATTTGTATAGAAACACAAATAACCCTAAATAGCAAAAGCAAACTTGAAAAAGAAAAACAGAGCTGGAGGAATCAGGCTCCCTGACTTCAGACTATACTACAAAGCCACAGTCTTCAAAATGGTATGGTACTGTCACAAAAACAGAGATATAGATCAATGGAACAGGAAAGAAAGATCAGAGACAAACCCCCACACCTATTGTCTCCTAATCTTTGACAAAGGAGACAAGAATATACAATGGAGAATAGAATAAGTGGTGCTAGGAAAACTGGACAACTACATAAAAAAGAATGAAATTAGAACACTCCCTAACACCATACACAAAAATAAACTCAAAATGGATTAAAAACCTAAATATAAGGTCAGAACTATAAAACTCTTAGAGGAAAACATAGGAAGAACATTCTCTGATATAAATCATAGCACAATCTTTTCTGACCCACCTCTTAAAGTAATGAAGATAAAAACAAAAATAAACGAATCAGACCTAATTAAACTTAAAAACTTTTGTACAGCAAAGGATACCATAAACAAAACAAAAACAATCCACCGAATGGGAGAATTTGCCAATATTTGCCAATGAAGCAACTGACAAGGGATTAATTTCCAAAATATACAAACAGCTCATGCAGCTCAATAACTAAAAGACAAACTACCCAATTAAAAAATGGGTAGAATATCTAATTAGACATTTCTCCAAAGAAGACATACAGATGGCCAAAAAGCACATGAAAAGATGCTCAACATCACTAATTATAAGAGAAATGCAAATCAAAACTACAATGTGGTATCACCCCACACTGGTCAGAATGGCCATCATCAAAAATCTACAAACAATAAATGCTGGAGACGATGTGGAGCAAAGGGAATCCTTCTACACCATTGCTGGGAGTGTAAGTTATTACAGCCACTATGGAGAACAGTATAGATGTTCCTTAAAAACCTAAATATAGAGCTACCATATGATCCTGTAATCCCACTCCTAGCTATATACCTGGGAAAACCATATTTCAAAAAGATACATGCACCCCAATGTTCATTGCAGCACTATTTACAATAGCTAAGTCATGGAAGCAACCTAAATATCCATCCAAAGATGAATGAATAAAGAAGATGTGATACATATATAAAATGGAATATTACTCAGCCATTAGAATGAATTAAATAATGCCATTTACAGCAACATGGGTGGATCTAGAGTGAAGTAAGTCAGACAGAGGACAGACTTTGATAGTGCTTATATGTGGAATCTAAAAATGTGGTAAAAATGAACTTATTTACAAAACAGAAATAGAGTTACAGATTAGAAAATAGTCTTACGGTTAACAGGGGGGAAGGGGGAGGGATAAATTGGAATATTGGGATTGACATATACACACTACTATATATAAAATAGCTAACAAGGACCTACCGTATGGCACAGGGAACTCTACTCAATACTCTGTAATGACTTATATGGGAAAAGAATCTAAAAAAGAGTGGGTGTATGTATATCTATAACTGAATCACTTTGCTGTACACCTGAAACTAATACAACATTGTAAATCAACTATATTTCGATAAAAATTAAAACAAAACAAACAAAATTGCCTTTCTCCCATTCTTTCTCTTCTCTCTTTACTTTATCCTCCATGACTTTTTAATCTACATTACATATTTCCTAATTCTTTGTCTCTCCATGCCACATTCTAAGTATTTTCTTCATATTTATCTTCTAGTTTACTAATTATCTTTTTGGTACTGCGTAATCTGCTTTTGAAGTAAGGGGTAATTAAATTTTCAGTTATTATAGTTTTGTTTTTAAAAGTTCTAAGTTCTTTTCCATAACTGCTTTCTCCATTTTTATTGCTTTTGGTTGATGCTTGTATATAATTTCAATGTCTTTTATTTAAACATAGTAGATATTATTTTATATTTTAATCTGATTATTCAGTACCTGAATTTTCTAAAACATGTGTCTTCATTCTTTTGTTTCTGTTGCTTCTTTAGGTATTTCATAATATTTTACTGTGTACTCATGTGTTTTCAGAACTTGTCTGTGGGAATTAAGACCTTGGCTCAAAGTAAGTTTTTCCTCAGAAAACTGTATTTATTTATAGCAGGTATTTGAGGGCACTTTCAGCTCAAGACCGAATAAATTCTCAGTTTAAAGTTTTGAAGATGCTGGCAATGAGAAGCCCATGTGCCACAACAGAGTAGTCCCTGCTCACCACAACTAGAGAAGGCCCATATGCAGCAATGAAGACCCAACACAGCCAAAATTAAATAAATAAATTAAAATAAAATAAATTTAATTTAAAAAAATTAAAAAAAAATTCTGACCTCAAACCCAGGTGATACTCCGTTTATAGTTTTTAACTATCAGGACATTTTTTCTTTTTAACCAGATAAGACAGGCAAGTTTTCTTGCTATATATTTCTGTTCTTAGTTGTATTTTTGGATTTCCTTTATACTCAGGGAATAACTCTTTGCATTCCTCATTTTAGTTTGGTGTTTCTATTAGCCTTCCTGCCTCCCTGGAAAGCCTGTAGACTATGTTTTCTTAGCTTTTGACACATTCAGACTGAAAAATGAAAGTTTGGTGTATGCCCTCGGGTTAGAAGCTACCTTCAGTGCTCACTTACTCTTTAGATTCCTGCTTTTACCTCATTTTTGTCTGCTTAAATTTCCTTCCTTTTCATTAGGTTAGCAATGAATTTAAAATACTTAAGAATATATTTATCACAAGCACCACTTAAATAAGAAAAGAAGAAGAAAGAAAAAAAAGGAAAATACTAGAGGCAAATTTCCATTCCAAAGAGGAGTCTACCCAGAGAAGGAAAATGATGAAGTACTGTAGGAAAACGTGTTTGGTTGTCATTACTATGACTTTACCTGTGGAATATCAGGTACCAGTGTTCTGTAATCTGTCCCACTTCACAGTGGAGGAATATTCCTCAGGAGAGTGACATTGATCTGCTTCTCCTAACTTTCTTTGTTCCACCCATAAGACTCACACAGTTATCCATCACTGCTCTCCTATCATGTACCTGGGGCACATCTCTAGGAGCCATGACAAAGCCTGTATCCCCTCTACCACCCCACCATCGCCACGTCCCTGGTCAACCCTGTACTGTTGGATCTACCAAGGTGGAGGAAAGATGGTGGGCATGGGGGTGGAGATGGAGGTGCTATTAGAGGAGAAAACAGTCCCACAGAAGTTTTAAGCCTCTGTACTGTGTTATTATTTAACTTTAATCTTCCTCCCTACCTCCCCTCCCCCATCACCTCATATACTCTCAGACCTATAGCTCCAGGAATTACTCTCTTGCCTAGATCTCAGTTTATACCCATCTTAGCAGCTCTAATCCAGTCAGAGGAACACATCCTGATTAAAACAAACAAAAAACTAACACAGTCCTTGTTTCTGTATCCCATGATGTCCTATAGTTTTTGTAGTTGCAGTTATTTACACTGAAATAGGAAAGGAATATAGTGATATCTTCACCAATTTACATTCCCTCTCTACTTCCTTCCTATTTTCAGTTTTATTTATATAGATATGCACTGCTTAACAAATACATGAAGCATATTTATTGTTAGTAATTTTTTAAAAAATTCTAGCTCTCAATTTTAGATGTTTTACTGACAAAGTTTTCCGGAACTCTAATTCTACCTAGTGTGAGAATTGAAGGTCCTCTCTAAGTTTTTATTAAAATAACACTTTTGATCTCCCCAAAGAATTGACTTCCCTAAATGTGGTTTTGATAAACATCTTGACTTATATTTACAAGTAGCATAGCAGCTGGCAAATAATAAAGATATTATTCCTGAAAACACTCATTCAGAAAATATAACCTGGTAGTTTTTCCAATTACTTGGCAATTCATCATGACTTAGAAAAGCCCTTCATAAGTCCAGTCCTGTTGGAGCCTCAGTCCTGTTGGAGCCTCACTATATTTCTGAGTTTCCCATTAGAAACAAGAATGCCCTGAAACCAGTTGGGATATCCAAGGAAGCAGAACTGTTAAAATCAGTTTACTCTGGTTTCTTCATTTGTATCACAGAGTGTTACAAGGAGCAAACAAAAGAATAGATTAAAAGCACACTGGACAGGGGAAAAGTGCCACAAACATGTAAAATAACACAAGACTTGTTAGAACTGTAAATGGGGTAACTTTGTGGTAGGAAAAATTGGAGTGCAAGAAGTTGGTCATGTCCCAGGTCTTGAGTGAGTCCCTGGGATGGGCCTCCAAGTGAGGGTCCTTGGCTTCGTGCAGGAAAGAATTCAAGAGCAAGCCATAGTAAAGTGAAAGCAGGTTTATTAGAAAAATACACACTCCATAGACAGAATGAAGACCATTTCAAAAGGCGAGAGCACGCCTAGGTGAGGGGTGGTTAATTTTTATGGGCTGGGTAATTTCATAGGCTAACAAGTATAAGGAATATTCTACCTATCTTGGAGAAGGGTTGGGGATTTCCAGGAATTGGGCCATCGCCCACTTTTTAGCCTTTTATGGTTGGCCTTGGAACTGTCATGACGCCTGTGGGTGTGTCACTTAGCATATTAATGTATTACAATGAGTGTATAATGAGGCTCACGTCAAATGGAAGTTGAATCTTTCACCATCTTGGGCCTGGTAGGTTCTAAACGTTTTTTGACATATTCTGTTCTCTATGGTTGTATCATTCTTTTAATGGTTGTGCCCTGCCCCGTTCCTTCCTGTCTCACCTTGAGAATATTTTTTTCCCCAGCTTCATTGTCCTTGAGACTACATAAACCACTGCAGGTACCTGAGGAATTTGACTAGCACTAGAGTGACTGGGCACTCAGCTAGAGCAACAGTTCCCCTCAGCAGCCTGCAGTGCTTCCAATCTTCCTTGGTTTTTTGTTGCCCTTCCTGGTGAACCAGGAGTATTAGGCTGGATAAGTTTGAGTAAAACTCCTAAAACTGGTAAAAAATAAAAGTAATGACTACTATTTATTCTTCTACAAATGGAATAGTTTCATTTTAATGTCCTTTGCTCTCCATTCTTTTCCTGTGATTGTCCAAGATGGTCCTCTAACAAGCACGATGTGACAAGAGCATTTCCAGGACACTTCCCAGAAGGTGCACTAGTGTGACAATTGCCCCTTAATGATTCTAGATTTTGGTTAAAGACTGTGGTTTTCACAGCAAAAACATTCAACTAGCCAATAGTCCTGTTTTTATTCAGTTACTGTGTACACAGATATAGAAAGAAGAAGAAAGACATGGGCCAAGGAAGGGGATGCTTTCCCAATAGTGAGGAAATTGCCAATAATTCACAAAGGTAGAGCTTCAAAAAGTTGAAAAGGTCACTCTCCCAGCTGTGACAACAGTGGGTATTTGTTTTATACAGGAGTTATGCACATTGTTATCTGTTATATGCTAACTGTATAAATCATTTTGACCTGTGTTACTTCTTAAACAAAATTACCTACTTTAGAGTTGCTTCCTATCATGATGTCATCAATATTTATATCTTTTTTATTATGTTAAAATTCCAGTGTAATTTTAATAGACTGTTTTTGAAACTAGAATTTTTACTTGCAACATTTTGATGTGATATATGAATTTTAAGGCAAAGTTGGAAGTTTCTTGAAGCCAGATTTTAAGAGTAGGGGAATTCAACTCTTATGTGAATCAAATAGAAATAGAAGCTTTCGAAAGCTGCTGTGGTTATAAAATATTAATTAAATTATGATTTAAACTCATAAAAGTAGCACAGTGGAAATTTAACACTAAAAAAGCCTTAAAAATTATGTCTGGTAAAAGTCACTTCCTGTGGAACACAGAATCCCTACCATATGATGGCATCTATAAAGTGGTCTTTATTAATTTAGAAAAGTTTTGGATTTTTTTTTTTGGTCAAATAACCCTTTTAAGAAAAGTGTTTAATACATAGATTTGATTATCTTCATTAAGAAAAGTTAAACTGAAAAAGAAGAAAGGGGGGCTGTAGCTCTCCTATAATAAACATTTTCTCTGGATGGAATCTGTAAATTCTTTCTAATGCATCATGAATGAAACATAAGTCACAAGGGCCACTTGACCAGCATTTACCACAATACAAAATAAGACAACTACAAACACATTTCCTTTCTGGAAGTAGCAAGGTTTTGCCTCAATTGCTTCTTTCAGAAATAGCTAATGGAAATTGGGTGTTCTCTTCAAATGTTTTAAGAGTAAACAAATCAAAGGTAATGTTTTGTTATTCATACAATATTTCTATCACTCCCTATTCTCCACCTTCTTTTTGTATGTCGATTAAGCGATTTTCCCCTGACCCTTACTGTGAATAATATTCCTCCAACAAGGATTCTGGCCAGGTGCCACATTCTTGGGCATCCTCTGACATATTTGAAAATGCTTTCTAATCTATCAAGTCTTTGAGTTGTATTAATGAGGATTATTGTTTAAACGCTCACTTTTATGTTTGTTTCTTTTCTTTGATAGAATATTCACAACATGTTGTTCATTAGACCCAGAGTGAAAATAATGTGATATGATTATGATTAATATGATTAATACGATTTATAATTATTTATAATTAAATTATATATAATTTATTAATTATATATTATTAATTAATTAATATATTATTTATTATATATTAATTAATTAATTATATAATTATTTATATAATATATATAATTAATATATTAATTAATTAATATATTGTTAATTATATATATAATATATAATTATTTATAATTAAATTATATAATTTATTAATATGATTTATATGATTTATATGATTTATATGATTTATATGAAATATTATCATATTATATATGATAATATAAATATGATTTATATTAATATGATCATAATATGATTATGATTTTTTTACATAGTATGTTCAATGTCCTTTAAAATGTATAATTCAAGGGGTACGCTACAAAGACTTCCTTTGATTTTTTCTTTCTCACCTTTTTATATCTTTTTTTTTTTGCTATATGCGGACGTCTCACTGCTGCTGCCTCTCCCATTGCGGAGCACAGGCTCTGGACGCGCAGGCTCAGCGGCCATGGCTCATGGGCCCAGCCGCTCCGCGGCATGTGGGATCTTCCCGGACTGGGGCACGAACCCGTGTCCCCTGCATCAGCAGGCGGACTCTCAACCACTGGGCCACCAGGGAAGCCCACCTTTTTATATCTTAAAGCTTCCTTCCAAGTATACTATGAATAGGTTGAAAATTTGACTACCTTTTAATAACATCCAGTGATAATAAGGCAATATGACCATTGTTGTTATAGTTCTTTGTTTCTATTTTGTTTTGAAATCCCCTGCCTTTTATAAGTTGATTCTGTTGTAAAGTTTAAAATATGTACTTGTATATATGAATGTAGATAAATGTGCTTGAGAACGAAATGAAGAGAAATGCTAGTACCATTTAAATACCCACTCTTTGATCTAAATCAGCACAAGACACCCTAATAGTCTGAGGGGAAAATGTGAAGAAAAAAAAGTCCATTACAGTGTTTTAACAGAGTCATTATTTACTTGTTAAAAATGAGGAATTATTTAGATCATAGCATCTATCTTTGTCCCTCTCCATTGGATTTATTTGGTTTACTTTGTCTTCAGCAAAACTTATACAGGCAACTTGAAGTAAATTTGCTTGACAGAAAATACCAGAAGGAAGAAATTTGGATTACTCACTGATTACATATTCCCAGCCAAACCTAAATCTAACAACAGAAGAGTCTGTTTCTGTTGGTTTTATTTGCTCCAGGTCAGTTTGTGAGGGCAGACCAAATAGAAATGAAATATTTATTGTTGATAAAAAATAAAGTGTTTATCTGAAGAACAGAGGCAAATGGAAGACTGAAAGGAACATTCTATTTCAAGTGACTGGATTATCAGACAAAGTTACACTGCCCCGTGCTCCCGTGATCAGCTAGAAGATAAGGTCTCCACCATCTGTTCTCTGGAGGTCCTGAGTTTAAATCTCAATGGAAGACTACTGCAGGATGCCAGGGGAGAGGGAAAGGTAATTTGTAAATAGTTCCTTCTTTATGCCAAAGCAATAATGATTCTTGCATATGTTTGTTTATGAGAAAGGATAGCATTCCACCCACACACTAAAGTTAAAGAGACTACCATCAAATAAAAAATCAAGATCCATTTTAACTTACCTTCTATGTTTCAATTTTAGCTTATTGGGACATACTATACAAATAAAAAAGTTGTCAGCAATATTACCTACTGTTTAGTTTGTCTAACCATTAATGCTGTTGGATTCTGACATTGTTTAAATTGGAGTTGGCTGATGAAATTTAAAAGTATTTAAAAATTCCATCAAATGTAATCCTGTATTTTTACCTAATTCTGGAAATACAGTAAATTAAGGGTTCACAATCATGTTGAAGTTGTATTAGTATTAAAACAAAATAAAACAAAATAAATACACTTTTAGATGTATACTTGTATGTTTGAAAATAACCCAGCAGATATTGGCATCTGATGCTATCTAAACTGGACTTTAACAGCTGAAGATAACCGGTTGCAATGGTTGTTATAGGTACTCAAAAGGAGAAGGGTCATACATTTCTCCATAAGTTTCAGGTTTTTTGCATCATGTCTATTTCAATTTCCTGTAATTTCTCCTGGTATCCCAGAGAGACAACATTTATAACTCCAAAAAGCTTTAATACTTAATAGCTTTAATACTGAAAGCATTTATATAAAATTTAACATTTTAATATTAAATATAACATATATTAAACATATATTAAATATAACAATATAAAATATAATATTTTATAATATATATAATATATAGTATATATATTATATATAATATATATTATATAATATATATTATATTAAGTATTATTATATATTTTATTATATATTTTATATTATATATAAATATTATATTTATATAATTATAATTTATATAATTATTATATTTATATAATATATATTTATATATTTATATTATATATAAATATTATATTATATATAAATATATTGTATATATTTATTATATATTTATATTATATATTAAATATATATTAAATATATATATTTATATTAAATGTTTAATATATTTAATATATATTTAATATAATATAAATATAATATAAATATAATATATTTAATATATATTTAATATATATTATAAATATATATTATATATTATATATAATATATAAATATATATTTAAATATTTATATTATATAAATATTTATATATATTTATATATATAATATATATTATAAAATATAATATAAATATAATATATATTTAGTATATATTAATATATTTAATGTATATTAAATATATATATTTGTTATATATTTATATTATATTTATATATATTAAATATATTAAATATATTTATATTATATATTTATATATATTAAATATTATATATTTATAATATTTTATATTATATAATATAATATATATTATATATAATATATATTATATTATATATTATATTAAATATAAAATATTATACTTAACATATATTAAATATAACAATATAAAATATAACATTTTTTTTCTTAAAACAACAAATGTCCTAAAATACAAAAGCTACTTCTCCATTTCCTCTCCTTTTCCTGCTCACATCCACCCATGTTTGTCTCTCTCTTACCTCCATGGTACATGTAATCATTTCATAATGAATCAAAGAATATGTCCAGAGAAACACTTTGGATATTTTTAAGGGAGTATTTATTGTCTGTGCAATCCACAGTTGTGCCCCTTACCTAAGGACCTTAAAGGAAAGGTCTGATCTTTACTTTCTCTGGACACTGCAACTGGAGCAGCCTTGATATCTCTTTAGTATGTAACTCCCTTGGTCAGAGCCTTCCTTGCCCACTGCCTGCCTGATGAAGCACAGACATTCAAAGCCCTTCACAATCTGGCTTCTGCCTATCTCTTCCAGGTTTATTTCTGTTTTCATATACTACTCTTCAGCCAACCACCCATTATTACTGTAACAAGTCATGCTTTCTCCTTCCTTTGTGTTCTTGTTCAAATTTGTTCTTCCTAGAACATTCTTGGGACATTTCTAGTGGTTCTGTTAATTGATTTCCTAACAATTTTTCAAGATCTAGGCCAAATACCTCTTCATTCATGAAGACTTTCTATATACAACCATTGAGAAATAATTTCTCCCTTCTTAGTATTTTGTAACTCTTTTAGCAAATACCTTATTTTAATGATATTAATGTAAATTATACATAACTAATTACATTAAGGCAAAAGTTATGTCATTCATCTTAAATTGTTTTCTCCAAATTATCTTGCATACTCCCTGATAGAAAATACTCAGTAATTTCTGAACTGAATTTGTTATAGACCAAATAGATGTTGCTTATGAAGATCTAAATGCTAAAGGTACATAAAGCAGTCCTGGTTTTCTTATCTTTGTTTTCACTCAAGCATTCATCTTACAAATATGTATCTAGTGCCTACCTGCCTCTTTTTAAAGCACTGTAGATATAAGAATTAACAAAACAGAGAGGTGATTCCTCTCTCATGGACTACCACTCTCTGGACTTATGGTTTTAAGAGATTTTAATTTCTTTATCTCTAAAATGAAAGGTTTAGATTATATAATCTCATAGCCTCCTTCCAATTTTAAAATTATGAACATTTATAAGCAGAATATATATTTTTTATTTAATTTTTATTTTATATTGGAGTACAGTTGGTTTATAATGTTCTTTTAGTTATAGCAAAGTGATTCAGTTATACATATACCCATTCTTTTTCAGATTCTTTTCCCATATAAGTTATTACAAAACTTATATGGGAGTAGAGTTCCCTGTGCTATACATTAGGTCCTTGTTGATTACCTATTTTATATATAGTAGTGTGCATAGATTAATCCCAAACTGCTAATTTATCCCTCTCCCACCTTTCCCCTTGGGTAACCATAAGTTTGTTTTCAAAGTCTGTTTCTGTTTTGTAAATAACTTATTTGTATCATTGTTTTAGATTCCACATATAAGTGATATCATATGATGTTTGTTTTTGTCTGACTTCACTTAGTATGATAATCTCTAGGTCCATCCATGTTGCTGCAAATGGCATTATTTCATTATTTTCTATGTATAAGCAGAATATAGTTTATGAGATGAAATATCTACATTAGAGACATAAATTAACTTATGTATTATATATTTATAAATATAATACTATCTTTTTCATAGATCCTATGTCATAAAAATATGACAGTCATAAAAAGCTGGGTTTGGGGGGAGGTAGAAAACTAAGTGTCACTTGCTAATTAGATGTGGTAGTCAAAAAAGTTATCAGACAATTCCTCTGAATTTTGGGGATTTTGGATGAAAATATTATCCTTCCTCATTGTAGGAATCAAGAAACAAGATGATGTAGGAGACATGGAAATTTGTATATTATATATATTTTTGTCAGATATCTGTAATCTTTCTACATATCAACTTCACCATAATGTTAAATTCCCCCCTTTTCTTATATGTATTTTAAAAGTAGCACTGGGAATGTTTCCAATAGAAAATATGGTAATATTCTTGACATCATGTGGTCTGGTTGAATTAGTTCTTAAATCATTTAAGTAAAAGTTACATATGCAACTAAGTCTTCAATCTGAGGAAACTTTGTAAATTTTCTTCAGATGCTCTTTTACAGAAGATAGTGACTATGATGAACGTGGTTAGAAATAGCCATGCAGCTATGAGATTTTCTTTAGCCAATTAATCTGGCTGCATAATAGAATGACAGTGAATCCTTTTAAATCTTTTAAAGCACTAATGAAAAGACACAGTATATTTCCAGCTCTGTACCAATGCTGATTAATCCTATTGTTCAAAACCTTCAGATGGCCATCATCAAAAAATTTACAAACAATAAATGCTGGAGAGGGTGTGGAGAAAAAGGACCACTCTTGCTCTATTGGTGGTAATGTAAATTGATACAGCCACTATGGAGAACAGTATGGATGTTCCTCAAAAACCTAAAAATAGAACTACCACATGACCCAGCAATCCCACTACTGGGCATATACCCTGAGAAAACCATAATTCAAAAAGATACATGTACCACAATGTTCATTGCAGCACTATTTACAATTGCCAGGACGTGGAATCAACCTAAATGTCCATCAACAGATGAATGGATAAAGAAGATGTGGCACATATATACAATGGAATAGTACTCAGCCATAAAAGGGAATGTAATTGAGTTATTTGTAATGAGGTGGATGGACCTAGAGTCTGTCATACAGACTGAAGTAATTCAGAAAGAGAAAAACAAATACCGTATGCTAACGCACATATATGGAATCTAAAAAAATGGTATTGATGAACCTAGTGGCAGGGCAGGAATAAAGACTCAGATGTGGAGAATGGACTTGAGGATGTGGGGAGGGAAGGGGAAGCTAAGACAAAGTGAGAGAGTAGCATTGACATATATACACTACCAAGTGTAAAATGGATGGCTAGTGGGAAGCAGCCGCATAGCACAGGGAAATCAGCTCGATGATTTGTGACGAACTAGAGGAGTGGGATAGGGAGGATGGGAGGGAGGCTCAAGAGGGAGGTGATATGGGGATATATGTATACATATAGCTGATTCTCTTTGTTGTACAGCAGAAACTAACATACCATTGTAAAGCAATTATACACCAATAAAGATGTTAAAAAAATAAAACCTTTAGATGACTCCAATATATAAAAATGAGTAAAAGTACTCTTTTGTGAGCTCTGTATTCTTTGAGCCAGGCAAGATGAAGAACTACAGTCCAGAAATGTGATATCCTGAATATTTGATCCTGTAATCGGGGGGTCTTTGGGGAAAACTATGTTTGTTTTTGATTGGATAATCTGGACACAGCAAATTCTCAGCAAAAGAGAGATAAAGTAAGTAGAGCAGAAAGCGGAAAGGGTAAAGTGGAAGAATTACTTAAAATCAAATAAGATCAGGATAATAATTACATTGTTTTCATTTAAATATAACCCTTATTCTATTATGAGAAATTATCAGACTGAGTGTAGGAGGTGAATCCATGTTTATACAGATGTGAAACTGGTGTCAGGGCTCATTATTCCGTCGTGACTCAGTTAAATCATGCTTGCAAAGGAGAGTGATTTGTATATTTGTGAACAGGTGGCAGCTTCATTGTACTCAGAGACCAATTATGTAAAGCAGCATGAAAATGGCCAGGGTGCCAATGCTGGCACAGAGAGAGACACACACACACACACAGAGACAGAGAGAGAGAGAGAGAGAGAGAGAGAGAGAGAGGAGAAAATTTGCTACATATTACAAAAGCAATAGGGATTCAAGTTTTTAACAAGGAAGTTTTTTGTTTTGTTTTGTTTTGTTTTTAAATATCCAGTGAAATAACTCCCTGCATAAGTGTCTATCATGTGAAATCCATCTGAGTACCTCGTAGTGAATCTATTAGTGCATGTAGTAGGAATGAAACTCACCTCTATTATATATCAATGGTATTTTGCTTTAGGATATGCTGGATAGGCAGACTAAATGTTAAAAATTGAAAAATACCGATGGATGAGCTTGCAACCCCAAGAGATCTGGCTGCAGATACCATTCTTTCGGGTTAAAACATTACCTATCAAAGCTACTATAAACATGCAAATGTATCTGTTCAGTACAGATTTGTTTATTGAATTAGCTAGTTATCTCCTGGAAATGTAGAGAGAAGATCTTTAGAGAAATGGGGGACAAATCTGGTTAATTTTGAAAAGGGTGAAATAATCAGTAGAGTTGCTGGGAGACTGGAAGTTTCTAGGAACCAGGGATAGCATGAATGAACAGGACTCAGAGAGTAAAGTGTCTGCAGGAGGAAATAGAAGCCAACTGTTTTGCAGAGTTACCAGTGACTGCGTCTGCCAACAATTTTAAAAATGCTTTTCTCCAGTACTTCTGGGTAAAGGTCTTCTATACTAAAGTTTGCAAGTTTTGGCAGGGGATTAACTCATTTTACAGCTTAATGACAATTCTCACAAGCTCAAAGATGAGTTGAGCTTATTCCTTTAGCCTGGAAATGACTTAGATGATGGTAAACAAGTTAGAAATATAAAGGTGTTTAAATAATTGAGACTTGACTATATTTTTTGATTTTCACATGGCAAATCTTGTCTTCAGGAAATGAAAATATTAACAATAATCAAAACGCTGTATTGTTTGTGAGTATTGGGGAAATGATGAATTCTCTTTGTTTCAAAATAAGTATTTTTTCAATAATTATTTGGGATTCAACTCCTGTGCTAAATATATTGATTTAGTAGAATAAGCGTCACTAGATTTTGACCAACCAGACACAAGTAAGTGGGATATTTAAAATGTATTGGGAATCACTCTGATTGAGCTCATCTTGACTTTACAACGATACAGTATGTAATAATGAATAACTTAGGTTTGAGGAAAATTGAGTTTCTGAAGGAGATTTTCTTGTGAAATGTTTTCAGGTCTCTCAGATGACATGCAGTTTCTTTTGTCATTTGGGAATGTGACACAGCTGAGCATGGAAATAAACATCCAGCTGCACCTATCTAAACATAATTATTCCACCTAAGAGGTCTTCAGTGTAATCAGTATAATCAGCATTAATGAATTGTTTTGGGGTTGTAGCTGATGTTGACTCTCTCGTTAATGTCTTACGTGAATTTAAGTTTAGGCTAATAAGCAACTAGTAAAAGTTCTGTTACTATACAGATGTTTACACATAATTTAGGTTATAGCCTACAGTCAGGTTTAATGTTTCTTTCTGAATGAATCAAAATTTCTATCTATAGTTTGCTTAATTTAGATCAATTTTTGTAACTTCTGTTGTTTTAGATTTGTGTTTGCTTTTCCAAGGTGCTTACCACAGTCTCCTGATTTGGCTATTTCTATGTAATTTGGGATAAATCCCCAAGACCTATTAGAGGTATAGGAGAAGAAATCTACAGAATTGAGAATTTTTGTAGGAATAAAATGTTTCTCAGTTTTTAGAAATTTGATTAGTCAAATATGAATTATTAAAATAGCCCTTTTGATCTGTCTCCAGTGTGAGTTGGAGAGGAAAAGAAGCTGTAAACCTTGGGCGTTTTCAACACTTCTTAATTCAGTATTATTTGTGACTTTATTAGTATGCTACCTACCTTTTTAGCTAGATTTAAATAAAATTAGGTTATTCTGATTCCTCTGGCAGCACTTCATCATCCTTCATTGGATGATTGGATGATCTGGCAGCACTTAATCATCCCATCATTGATAGTCTAGACAATTTGCCTTCAATTTTTTCAAGGCTCTTAATCTTTTCATTAAGTTCCATTTTAAATAACTAACTTTTAGTTACATTATATTTGTCTGTCTCCAGTCTACTAGTTTGTTAATATGTGAGTCACTCATTTGAATTCTATTCACAATAGAAAACTATTCTAAATGTGAAAAAGCCTAGTAACAAATACATGTTAGAGATATTTTGTGTCTATAACATCAGAGCAAAAGTCTCATACTCCTGTATAATATTTTTTAAAGTAAAATGATCACAAATATTAAAATATTTTCCAAAGTATTTTGTTTCTGTTAACTGCTAATTTTTCTTCTGCAGATACCTTATGTGTGGGAATGAGCATAGTACACAAAGGGAAAAGGAGAGGAAATCTTTTAGGTACAACTATCCTTCCTGAATCTGTTTATCTGACCCACTGAACTGTTTTAGTGTCTCATGTAGTGTATTCAAGGCCCCTGTACAGCTTAGCTCAGGTTTCTAGTTGGAGTCTGTGATGGGCATAACTGCTTAGATTTAACAATTTTTTTGGTAAATATAGAGAATGGTAACAGGCATGAAAGACTTTACTTAGTTTTTCACATACATTCACAACTGGATGGGGCAATATTTCATATGTTAATGTTTGTAATCTCCTCAAATAAAATTTACACATACACAAGTGACATTTTCCTACAATTCCCTAAATAAGAAGGATTTCTTTCCTAATATCATGATTCATTTTCCCTATAAGAATTACATACTTGCATGGTGAACCTGTGAGAGGTTTTGTTACTTATTTCACAAGAATGGAATATAAAAATACATAACTACAGGATTTTATATCAAGATAAAAGAACAATTTCTGCATTGGAAAAACAGCAAATTGAGGGATCCCAGTTATCAAACAACACAGAATCTAATCAGCCATGAAATAAACATATTGATGTCTACAAAGTCAATAACTGAATCTATCCAGAAAGCATGTGATATTTAAAATAACATTCTAGATGGCACCCAGGATCTTTCAGAACACCATGACTTCATAAAGATATGGACTAAAGCTCACTGTCCTACTCAGTCTCACCTGTAAGCTATCTTTTGAGTAGAAAGGCTACCTGAGTTCCATCATTAGCTCACTTCTAATTATTCATATCTGCAGATATGGGACATATTCCCAATGTCCTGATTTCTACAATTTAGCCTCCTCTCCAATTTCCATTTTTCTTTTCAAAACAACAAAAACAACTAGTATTGCGGTATGTAAATATGTGTATGTGTGTCTATACACCACCCCCCAACACATGCACAGTGTTCTAAGATGCTTCCACTCAGAGTTTTTTTGTGTATATATTTCTTGCCCATTTTTTTCAATAGATGTCTAAAACTCTCATGAAAACAAAATCTGATTACAACTTACTATTTACTGCACACTGGAGAGCCATTTCATATGAAACCCACTTTCAGTTCCTTTAAATGAGAAAATTCCTTTACTCAGTCTGGAGAGGATGTACTCTCATGGAAGGCAGCCAGTTGATTGTGCCAGAGAATTCTATCTCCACAGTCACTGGAAATTTCTCACATAGTGGTACTAGTATCCCTGGTGAGGACAATGATGACTTGGCTTTAAAAATTTTATCAATGATCAGTCAGATTTGGAATATATCGAGCTGTTTACAAATTGTTCTACTAATATATCTTCCATGAATATAATTAGGAAGGAAGTTACGCAGGTTAATAGAAGTTTCCAGGATTTCCCTGTTCTCTTTGTTTGGCGTTTACCTCCATATTTATTTTTCTTTAGTTGCTCTGACACCTGCTTAGATTTCTTTTAAAGTTTATTTTGAAATTCTCAGTTTAAAAATATTAGATTGTTAGATTTGCTTCTGATTCACATTTTTTTCACTTTTCTATGTCAAATTATACTTTGCTATATTTATGAATTTTTTTTCTATTTCATTATCAACCTAGGATTCATCCCCATACAGTCTTCTGTCATTTAAGATGATTACACTCCTTATTTCCAAATTCTGCCACTTTTCTTGTCCCAAATAACTATGTTTTCTCTTAAACTGCTCATGAAATAATCACTCATCCTTTATTATCACATTAATAACAACAATCTATATTTCTGGAATACTTAATAGATGTAATGCTAAATGCTTTGGAATTAGTTTACTAGACCTTAGTAACAACCTTCTCATGTGGGTACCATTTTAAAGATGAGAAAATTGAGGCACTGAGAGTTAAGTAATCCACTCCACATTTTCAGTTGCTTTCCAGTTCACCTATCCATTGACTAGATTAATACCAAAGCTTTCTTTTAAACAGTGATTCTTAACCTCTGCAGCCTTCTGAAGCTCCTTTTCCTTTGCTGGCTCCCCTCTACCTTTTTCTTGCACTGACTTTTCCTGACATGATTCTTTATTTGGGCTTGATTCTTTCCCAATATTTCCATTTAAATTGTGAGATCTTTTTCACCTCATAAATCCCTAAATGTTACCTGAGAGTCAGGAGGAAATCTGGGAGTACACAAGGCCCTCTTTACAGGTACGCTCTTAGAGGCAAGATAACTGGGAGCTGGGAGTCATAATGAGCATCTTTGTCAGTAGAGGGCAGGAAAGCATACTCCCTCAGTCATGTAGATTAGTGTTGATTATAACTGCCTGGAGTTCTCGCTGGGATACAAGGCAAAAATAATAACTTGATATTTGATTTATCTGCTTGGCAAACCAGAGGTTTATTCCACTGAAAATGTTTGTTATATATGAGCCTTCTCTGTTTGGTGGAGGATTTTTGGGAATGGGGTGAAGAGAAGGGAGGTAAATTCATTTTGTTGTCTTTCTCCTCCTCCAAATCTGGTGTGAAATTCCATTTGGCATACTTTCTAAAATTTGGCCACAGTAGCACATACAACGATACACAGTGTATGCAGGAAGCAACATTCAACAGAGTACCTTTGGCTACCACCCATACTTATACGAAAGAGGAAATGGGCCATTATCCCACTCTCTACTTGCTGAACTTTGGCTACCACTGCTTTGAGGACAATATTTATCTTCATCTCACTTCATTCAAACTACTGTATTGTTTTCAAAGCACAGTATGAGGCAACAGGAACAAAACCCAAGCAAAACAAAATCTTACCTACCACAGCCAGACAGCTAATAAGTAAGAGAAAATACTTTACCAAATTGGGTATACTAAACGTTGGCGGTATTTGGATGTAAGGTAGTTTATAAGGTAGGAGTGGATAAATCACCAAGATTTACTCTCTTGAGGGCATTTAAAGTTTTTGAAATCATAGAATTTATAAGTGGAAAGGTCATTAGGTGTTGTTTAATTCATAGACAATTTACCAGTTTTACAAAAATGTTCAGAATACAGACATACAAAAATTTAGAATCAAAGGGAATAAACTCATTACCCAGTGTGAGATAGCTAGTAAGAGACAGAACCAAGTGCTGGATTAGGATCTCTGGATTCTCTGCCTAATATTCCTCACATATATTACATGCTTCTATATTGTTCTTCATGGTACCTGAACCTGATGTGAAGACTGAGTAGCTATGGGTTTGATTATAGTCAGCTGATTCTTACCCACATTTAACATATTCTACTTGTAAATTTTCTACCACAAAATTGAAATCTTGTGCTGTTTTCTCTATGATAGAGCACACATCATTCCACCTCCAACTTCATTTTACCAATATTACTTCATTGTAGCTAAATACTATAATTATTATACTGTTTCAAAAGAAGTACAGAGGGATTATTTCTGTCTGGAGGAAACTGGGGAAGCTCTCACAGAGGACCTTTAGCTCAGGATTCAAGAAGTGAAGAAGTTAACTAGAATAGGAAAGAGGGAAGCATGAACTGAGTCAACAGTCTGCATACTCAGCACCTAGGACAATGGCTGGTCCATTGTAGGTGTTAAATGGGAAAAGGCAGGGGTATAAAAACTTAACGCACAGGAGGCAATGAGAGAGAAAGGGAAAGGAGGGAGATAGAGATAGAGAAATAGACATAGATGAGAGACGGAAAGTGGAGAGATGGGGGAAGAAGAGAGAGAGAAAGAGGAAAGAAGAAGGAGGATGAGGAAGAGGGGAGAGGGAGGAGGAAGAAAAGGAGAGAGAAAGCACAGGATAGAGAAGAAAGAGAAAAATCCAGAATACTGCAACAGAAGAAAAAAGCAGCTATTTAAATCATTGGTGACAGAGTCACTCTTAGTGAGAAAATTGTTTTGTTGGTATATTTGTGTATTATGAAACATTTAATGGGTTATTTAAGAGTGACATGATAGACACTTTGAGGTTAGTTTCTGGAAGAAGCTGGCATAACAGTATATTAAAAGTAGTTGTAATTGATTGCATTATAAAAAGAGAAAAAACACAAAAAGTATAAGCTAAAAAAAAACAACTTTAGAGGAATCTGATTTTTAATTTATACAATGAAGTCAGTGGCAGAAATAAGCAATTACCAAAAATAGTATTGCAGTGATATTTCAGTTCTGCTTATTAATCTAACAATATTATATAATGCAATAACACTCTCATCAAATTAACATATTTAAATGTTCATTTAGCCAAAAATATTGAATCATTCATTTTAAGTCAGAAATTTAGCTCACATCTAGCATTAGAATGCAGAAAACCTTATTCACATACGTAACGCTTATTCAGTTGGGTCATAACTCTAACATGTCACTTCATGGTGATATGTTGCTGTAGACAGCAAACAGTTGTTTCTATGGGTTTGTACAATATGACACGGTGCAGAGAACTTTTGTAATCCATCAGGTGGATTCTCATAGAAACTCTTTGAATTCAAAACACTGTGACATTGTACAAACAACTTAACCTTCTCTATAATAAGCCTTAGATTACTTAGATATAAAGTGGAAATTATAATACTTATAGCTTTTTTTTTAACATCTTTATTGGAGTATAATTGCTTTATGACGGTGTGTTAGTTTCTGCTTTATAACAAAGTGAATCAGCTATACATATACATATATCCCCATATCTCCTTCTTCTTGTATAGCTTTCTTTTCTGAGGATTAAATAAAGTAAGATATGGGAAGCATGTACCACAATGCCTGATATGCATAGGATGTACTCAAGTATAAGTTCTTTTTCTACTTGCCTGTGTAATCTAAACACTGATATTTACTTTTTATCCCTCCGGGAGAAAAACATAATTCAAAAGACAGGAAGTTGAGTTAACTAGTAAATTTGAGATAGAGAAATATACCTTAATTTTTAAGGCAGTTTAATTTTTTTCTAGTACTACTAGAAAATCATTGCTAATATCCAGCTAATTTTGTGCTGAAGAAATACTTAGATTATTTCTCCAGACAATTCTGAAATCCATGGACACTAATCCAACTTTCTTTGTGAATAAGAAATCTTGCCCCTGAATAATGCACCTAGTGTGTATAAGCGCTGGAAGGAGAGCAAGGACAAACCTAAAAAGGCAAAGTGCCCAATCTCGCCTCTCTTTCTAAGTAAAATAGATTCTAGACCCACAGATCTCTACTAAATTGTGATCATGAGGCACTAAAAGGAGATTCAGATCCTATTTACATAATTTCCTTTTTAAAGGACATTTTACAAAATTTTGTCCCCTCTCTATCTCTACCCCCCAAAGAACAACAAAAGGAGAAGAGAAACATCCAGCCAATGTTTTCCTGAGACTTACTCTACTCTGACAATTAATTCAGCTCAGCAATTGGTTAAAGCCATGCGAGTTGAAGTGCTGAGTACTCTTCCATCACTGCCTTTATGGAGGGTGACAGTTTAGCTGTCCTGCACTGTTTGTATTCTAAACTCAGTTATCTTCAGGACAGAAAGAGGGTGTCAGATTTCTCACTACTGCAGACAAATAATGCTGTATATTTTATGGACCTTCTTGTAGAGTTTCTGGTTAATTACCATTCTGAGAAAAACTAAACCCATAATATCATGTATGTCCTTAGGATCAAAATTCCTTGTAAAATTCAGACCTCTCTATTTATTTGTGTAAAATTTATAATTAAAAATCAATTATGGGGCTTCCCTGGTGGCGCAGTGGTTGAGGGTCCGCCTGCCGATGCAGGGGACACCCGTTCGTGCCCCGGTCCGGGAAGATCCCACATGCCGCGGAGCGGCTGGGCCCGTGAGCCATGGCCACTGAGCCTGCGCGTCCGGAGCCTGTGCTCCGCAACAGGAGAGACCACAACAGTGAGAGACCTGTGTACCGCAAAAAAAAAAAAAAAAAAAAAAAAAATCAATTATGGTAACAATATTCATATTAAATATGCTATTAAACTAACAACACATTTTTTGCCCTTTGTATTTTTTCAAGTGTAGTGTGTAGTGAGTAAAATGATTTTTTTAAAGAAAGAAAATGCTTTGGTTTAGGCTCATTAAACTTCATTTTAACAAACCGAGCAATATCCCCTCCCTTTTGCGTCTCCCTCCTACCCTCCCTATCCCACCCCTCTAGGTGGTCACATATATGAATGCATATAGCTGATTCACTTTGTTATACAGTAGAAACTAACACAACATTGTAAAGCAATTATACACCAATAAAGATGTTTAAATAAATGAATACATAAATAAATAAAAGAGACATGATACATTTGCATCCTCTGATTAAAACAGGTTATTTTCTCAAAGCCTGACCATGTAAATAATTCAAATTCATTCATCACTGTACAATAGATTTAATAAACATAATAAACACTTTGAAGAAAAAAATACAAAGGCAGAAAAACTAGTATATTAAGAATGAAAGTTATTATTGAGCCAATAGAAAGAACTTACAATGCATCTTTTGAATCATGGTTTGACATATCTTAATAGTCTCAGAACTACTTAGATACACAAGCACACTCTCTTCCACATCTGATGTATCATCTGCCCCATTGTGAACAAGGGCCAAACACCTTCTCTGAATCAAACAATTCACAGCCTCTATCCCACTGTTTCTTACAGAAGCAACATCCTCTATATGGGCAATTTCCACTCCTGGGTAACATCATGTCTGTGCCACTAACAGAATGCCTGCTATCCTCCAGGACATTCTGTATCCTCCGTGTCCCCTTACCTGTGTTGTCCTGGATTACACAATGCTAGGAGCAGTAGGAAAGCATGGGCACCATTTTTTTTTCCCTAGTTCAAAATAAAAATCAAAATATTCTTCTTTGTAAACATAAATTATAATTAATTTCTGGTTTAGTATTAATCGTATTTCCACCCTTATATCCTGCCCACTCCTGCCCTTGAGTGCCAGAGAATCACTTCAACCTCAAGTTCTCTTCTACTTAGAACATCCTGTACTTTTGTGTTTACCCCATTGTGTTCCCTTTCTATATACCGTCCAGCCTCCCATTCTTACATTTTTAAAATTTACAGTGGATTACAGATAATCAAAATAAAAGGATTCATTTGTATTAGACACTAATTTATTTGTATTATACAAATATTGCTTAAGTAATGATTTCCTTCATACATGGACAGTTTCAGAAACTTTCTCAATTAAATTCAAACGATTGTCTAAACGTCAGATTTTTGCTTCTGCGCATTTTTTTTTTTAATGTGAAAGACAACATGACTTATGTTTGGTCCTATGAATAAATGCATATTTGACCCTGTACTCTAATTAATGGATTTCATTTTCCTACCAGGTTTCTATTGGCACCCCAGGGTGGATCAGAGCCAAATTTCTGAGCTTGGTTGCTCGCTGAGTAGCTTAAACACACAGACACACAGACACACACACACACACACAGGCATGCACACTCACACATTCACTCACTCACACAGCAAATGGCATCAGCAAATGGGTGTTTAAGGTGCTCCTTCTGGAGCAGGTTCATTGCAAATGGAAATTTCTCCTTCCTCCTCGTCAAATCCTTCCCTTTAAATTATATTTAAGTATAAAAACTTGTTTAATTTCTCTTGAGCTTTCATGCCTGATCATAGGAGATACTGACAACTCTCAGTATATCTTATCTTCCTTACCCAGATACTTTTTAAAAAATAATTTTGAACTGTAGATTAATTTAAAACCTTCTCACAACAAGAAGAATATGCAGTATAGGGTGGTGGTAATGAGTGCAGTCTCTGGGATGGACAAGACTGGATGATGACTCAGCCATTTAGAGCTATATGACTAGACTATTACTTAATCCTTGTAAACCTCAGTTTTCATATCTAGAAAATGGGAACATTTTAGTATCTACCTAATGGCGCTGTCATATAGATTAACTGAGATTTAGCATTAGTGTCCAAGCACTCAGTAAATGGTAACTATTATTATTGAAATTATCGGGGTACTCTCCATCATGAAGATGTGGGCTATAATTAATTTTGATCTGTTTTAACCTGGCTAAAAGTGATCAATAGTCTCATCTTATTGGGAGATATTTTAACTTTCAGGATCTCTGAAATATTTATAGCAGTGAACGTAATTCTAGGCTTTAGAGTAGATGGGAGCACAGCTCAATCTCTCGCCAACAGACACCATAGCCTCTAATTCCTTTTTTTTTTCTTTTTTAAGTTTGAAAAAGACTATGTGCTGTCCAAGGATAAATAATATTTACATTTTCTGTCATTTCTTCTCAAGTGCACAGGGAACATTCTCCAGGCTAGATCAAATCTTGGTCACAAATCAAGCCGCGGTAAATTTAAGAAAATTGAAATCATATCAAACATCTTTTCTGACCAAAACACTATGAGGTTAGAAATCCATTACAGGAAAAAAAAAACTGTAAAAAATACACAAACACATGGAAGCTAAACAACAAGCTACTAAATAACCAAGAGATCACTGAGGGATTCAAAAAGGAAATTAAAAAATACATACAAACAAACGACAACGAAAACACAATGACCTCAAACCTATGGATGCAGCAAAAGCAGTCCTAAGAGGGAATTTTATACCAATTAAATCCTACCTCTAGAAACAAGAAAAATCTCAAATAAACAACCTAACCTTACACCTAAATCAACTAGAGAAAGAAGAACAAACAAAACCCAAAGTTAGTAGAAGGAAAGAAATCAGAGCAGAAATAAATGAAATAGAAATGAAGATAACAATAGCAAAAATCAATGAAACTAAAAGCTGGTTCTTTGAGAAGATGAACAAAACTGATAAACCTTTAGCCAGACTCATCAAAATAAAAAAAGGGAGAGGATTCAAATCAGTAAAATTAGAAATGAAAAAGGAGAAATCACAACTGACACCGCAGAAATAAAAAGGATCATAAGAGACTACTACAAGCAACAATATGCTGGTAAAATGGACAACCTGGAAGAAATGGACAAATTCTTAGAAAGGTACAACCTTCCAAGACTGAACCAGGAAGAAATAGAAAATTTAAACAGACCAATCACAAGTAATGAAATTGAAACTGTGATTAAACATCTTCCAACAAACAGAAATCCAGGACTAGATGGTGTCACAGGTGAATTCTATCAAACATATAGAGAAGAGTTAACACCTATTCTTCTTCTCAAACTCTTCCAAAAATTTGCAGAGGAAGGAATACTCCCAAACTCATTCTACAAGGCCACAATCACCCTGATACCAAAACCAGACAGAGATACTACAAAAAAGAAAATTACAGACCAATATCACGGATGAACATAGGTGCAAAAATCCTCAACAAAATACTAGCAAACAGAATCCAACAACACAGTAAAAGAATCATACACCATGATCAAGTGGGATTTATACCAGGGAAGCAAGGATTCTTCAATATACACAAATTAATATGATACACAATATTAACAAATTAAATAATAAAAACTATTTGATCATCTCAATAGATAAAGGAAAAGCTTTTGATAAAATTCAACATCCATTTATGATAAAAACTCTCCAGAAAGTGGGCATAGAGTGAACCTACATCAACATCACAAACCCACAGTGAACATCATTCTCAATGGTGAAAAACTGAAAGCATGTCCTCTAAGATCAGGAACAAGACAAGGATGTCCACTCTCACCACTATTATTCAACATAGCTTTGGAAGTCCTAGCCATGGCAATCAGAGAAGAAAAAGAAATAAAAGGAATCCAAATTAGAAAAGAAGAAGTAAAACTGACACTGTTTGCAGATGACATGATACTATACATAGAGAATCCTAAAGATATCACCAGAAAACTACTGAGGCTAATCAATGAATTTGATAAAGTTGCAGGATACAAAATTAATGCACAGAAATCTCTTGCATTCCTATACACTAACAATGAAAGATCAGAAAGAGAATTAAGGAAACAATCCCATTCACCATTGCAACAAAAAGAATAAAATACCTAGGAATAAGCCTACCTCAGGAGGTAAAAGACCTGTAAGAAAACTATAAGACACTGACAAAAGAAATCAAAGATGACACAAACAGATGGAGAGATATACCATGTTCTTGGATTGGAAGAATCAATATTGTGAAAATGACTATACTACCCAAAGCAATCTGCAGATTCAATGCAATCCCTATCAAATTACCAGTGACAATTTTTACAGAAATAGATCAAAAAATTTCACAATTTGTATGGAGACACAAAAGACCCTGAATAACAAAAGCAGTCTTGAGGGAAAAAAAGCAGAGCTGGAGGAATTAGACTCCCTGACTTCAGACTATACTACAAAGCAATCAAGACAATATGGTACTGGCACAAAAACAGAAATACAGATAAATGGAACATGATGGAAAGCCCAGTTATAAACCCATGCACCTATGGTCAACTAATCAATGACAAAGGAGGCAAGGATATACAATGGAAAAAAAAACAGTCTCTTCAATAAGTGGTGCTGGGAAAACTGGAAAGCTACATGTAAAAGAATGAAATTAGAACACTCCCTAATACCATACACAAAAATCGACTCAAAATGGATTAAAGACCTAAATGTAAGACCAGACACTATAAAACTGTTAGAGGAAAACATAGGAAGAACCCTTTGACACAAATCACAGCAAGATCTTTTTTGATCCGCCTCCTAGAGTAATGGAAATAAAAACAAAAATAAACAAATGGGACCTAATGAAACTTAAAAGCTTTTGCACAGCAAAGGAAATTACAAACAAGATGAAAGGACAACCCTCAGAATGGGAGAAAATATTTGCAAACAAATCAACAAAAGATTAATCTCCAAAATATATAAATAGCTCACGCAGCTCAATATTGAAAAGACAAACAACCCAATTAAAAAAATGGGCAGACCTAAATAAACTTTTCTTCAAAGAAGGCATACAGATGGCCAAGAGGCACATGAAAAGATGCTCAACACTGCTAATTATTAGAGAAATGCAAATCAAAACTACAATGCGGTACCACATCACACCAGTCAGAATGGCCATCATTAAAAAGTTTACAAATAAAAAACTCTGGAGAGGGTGTGGAGAAAAGGGAACCCTCCATACTGTTGGTGGGAATGTAAGTTGGTGCAGCCACTCTGAAAAACATTATGGAGGTTCCTCAGAAAACTAAAAATAGAATTACCATATGACCCAGCAATCCCACTACTGGGCACATACCCAGAGAAAACCATAATTCAAAAAGACCCATGCACCCCAATGTTCACTGCAGCACTATTTACAATAGCCAGGTCATGGAAGCAACCTAAATGCCCATCGTCAGAGGAATGGATAAAGAAGATGTGGTACATATATACAATGGAATATTACTCAGCCATAAAAAGAAACAAAATTGGGTCATTTGTAGAGACGTGGATGGATCTGGAGACTGTCATACAGAGTGAAGTAAGTCAGAAAAGGAAAAACAAATATCGTATATTAACGCATATATGTGGAATCTGGAAAAATGGTATGAACTGGTTTGCAGGGCAGAAATACAGACACAGATGTAGAGAACAAATGTATGGACACCAAGCGGGGAAAGTCGGCAGGGGTGGTGAATTGGGAGATTAAGATTGACATGTATACACTAATATGTATAAAATAGATAACTAATAAGAACCTGCTGTATAAAAAAATAAATAAAATAAAATTCAAGAATTCTAAAAAAATAAATAATCATTTTGTTTAGAATTTTTTGAATTAAATAAATAAATAAATAAATAACTCAATACTTTCAATTTGGAAAGAAATGGCTTGCACTGAAAAAAAGGAAAGAACCTGTTATTGATTAATAAAATATACTCTCCTTGAATTACTGCTCTTATGACTTAACATTTTTATTCTAATAAAAGAGATATTTAAACAATGTATTTTTTCCTTAAGTAATAAGACAATAAGACCTAGAGGTACTTGTCAAATCATAATGCAAAATAACAATTCATATCGCTAATCTAGGTCAGACTGATAACCTTTAATAAAACAGTAATGTTTCAAAACCATAAGTTTAAAGAAGTGACATTTAACATTTGATAAAGCTTGACATTTTGCAATAGATACTAAGATTAAAAAATAGTTTTAAATCAATTGCCTTTCTTTCTAATAGCATCAGGAAATTGTATTCTGTGGTGTCACCTCCATTTGGGCTTTAGGTCTCCAATCACATTTAAAAAAAAACAAAACTGTTTTCCTGTTGCAATACTGATCAGTCCTCAGCAATATTAGGTGAAGTCCAACTTAAAAAAAAAAAGGTTATGGGGGTGGAGGTGGGAAGGGTGGACATAACTGATATATAAGATTTTTCAAGTGACACCTCTCATTTGTCTTTTATCATGCCTTTCCTAGGTCTCCTTCTTGAACAGTTTGTTATCATCGGCCATGTTCACAGGATAAACTCAGTATTTTCAAGTAATCTGGATCCAAATATGCCCTAGGCTTTTATCTCCAGGGCCATTTGTACATCTTGACTACTTGAGAAAAAAAAATCAATATGCCTTGTAAAACATTTTTAAAAGGTATGTACATTCATTTGGATCATGTTTTGTTTATTAGATTTTCCTGGACTAAAATGAAACCATTGATCTCAGCACAAAAATATCCACTTGAAAACTCTAGAGGAGCACAGGGAAGTTACTGAAAATTGACTGAAGAATAACTGGCTGTCTTATCTATGTCAACCACACAATTCTTCTTGACAAGTCTTCTTATTGCAACACACACACACATTTATACACATACTCACACAAGCACACATACACAAGCACATACACTTTCAAATCTACAGAAATGGCTAGTTTTGTGCATCCGTTTGTATGTCCTATGTTCTGTAGATCACAAAAACGTCTGCTTTCCTGTATGGAAAGAAAAGTTAGGCTTGCTATTATTCCTTAAATAGCCAATAAATTATATACAGGTTGTATATAGGTTAGACAAGAGAACAAAACAAGAAAGAGGGCTACTTGACATTCTTCTCTTAGCAATTCAACCAAACTCACTGTGAGACGCCAGAACCTGGAATCATATGGTATCATCATCAGTCATTGTTTATTGTGTGCCTACCAAATACATGGTATTATTATAAATTACTTTTCTCCAGGCTCCTTAGGATGACCCTCAAAAATTTAATAGGCAAATTAAAACATAAACAAAATAATATTCACTCAAAAAATATCAATTGGTGATGACTCTTTTGAGAAAAGTTTTGCCAGGAAAAGTTCAATTAATTTTGAATCAGAATCTCTTGTACTTTTCCAAAAATCCCAAATGATTTTTAATCAATTTATAAATCTTCTCTATTTGCTCATACACAAATAAAAAAGTAACGGTTTTTGAAAATGTGTTTTTATCACGTCAAAACTCTCTCTCTCTCTCTGTCTCTCTCTCTCTCTCTGTCTCTCTCTAACCCTTTTTCTGTCTCTCTATATCCCTTTTTGTCTCTGTGTCCCTGTCTCTGTCTCTGTCTTTCTCTATATACATACATGATGACTTAGCCATTGTCTTTAACAAGGTCAGAAGCTCCTGACTTGAAATTTGCCAGTTTTGGAGCAAACATTAGTATCAGTTCTTCCAACAGATATTTAGTCAGTTTTCATTACCAGAAAACAATGTATTTCTACCATAATCTAAAAAATGTCATAAATTGTGAAGATGAATTGATATTTGTTATTAGATATTTGTATTAGTTAGATAGAAAGTTTTTCTTAGTGAGAACTTAGCCATACATGTGGAAGTTGAGTAGAGTAATTTGAAGAGGCCCCAACTTTCCAAAAGGGACTAAATGAAACTCAAAAACAGAGAGAAAACTAGCAACAATCTTGTTGAAAATTCTTGTTCTCTTCTTACATAGAAGAGAATAGATTTTTCTGTTTATTAAGTTAAGTTAAAACAAGATTTTTTCATATATTAAGCTCTTAAGTTATGACAAATTGTGAGACATATTTTTTTCAATATATAAATATGCATATAAATATTATTTTGGTATACATATTAATATAACATGCACAAACAATTAATATAATACATGTTGGCATACACATTAATATAACCATGAGAAAAATTCCCACTTCTTTGAAGTATCAGAGGGAGCTTTTTAATCTTTTTTTTACCAGCATATTAAGAGCAAGGTGCTGTTCAATTTATTTGCAGCAAAGTAGTTTAATGCCAAAAAACCCATGGGATATATACAGTAATAATTGCCTAATTGTCTAGAAAATTTAGGCTTAAAGCACATTGCTTAGGGGAGAATTCTGAAAATAGAGTTACCTTCTCAACTCCCAAGTCCATAGTGTCTACTTCTGAGCTAAGCAGTGACTTGTTCTCAAGAGCTCCAGACAATCAGGAGGTGTCAGAGTCTCTGAGAGGCCCAGAGGAAGAAAAAAATAATGACATACTTTCTTCCTATGGCCTAGTGAGAGCCTGAGGCCCACTGTTGGGAGGTTCAGCACTCAGACCAGAAAAGGGTAGATCCTGGGAGAAGCCTCACCAGTGTGAATCTCAGTAATTCAAGATGAAGGCTGAATTTGGCTGATCCCAAGTGTGTCAGGACTCCCTGTTTCCCAAGGAGTCAGGATGGAGCTGCAAAGGAAGGCCAAATGTGTATGTGTTATTAAAATATTTTAAAAGAATAATAGTGACATTAATGATATTATCAAGATAGTTTAACTATATAGCTACTACTCAATAATCTCTTAGTGCCAGAATAATTGTCTTAATTGTTTTTGTACCTTATCTAATCAAATGTACATTTAGCCAGATCAGAGTTTGCTCTTTAATATTAGTATTCATTTTTATAATTCAGTTTAGAATTTAAAAATTTCATCAGAGTTTAAGAATAATGAAAGTGGAGCAGGCCCAATACTGGGCAATAATTTCAAAATAGGCTACTCTTGCAAGATACCAGGTCATTTGTCTAATGCCATAACTTCTGGGCCAAACAATGAAGGTAATGTCACAGACCATTCAGTGACATATTTTTGTTTGTTTGTTTTTTAACTTTCTCATTTATCATCTTTGAACTTAGGGAAACTGAATCTCAACATTATTTTTTTAAGCTGTGAAATCTGGCAGGCTCATCTCCTCATTTCATCTCTAATTTTCACATATTCATATGGTCTCTAGTGTTTGACTTGATTACATTTGCCACGACTTGACAAAGAGTTGGTATTTTTACTATAATACAGTATTAATTATGAAGAATTTAATTTAGTTATGTTTCCATTTGAACTCTGAAAGCTCATGCAGGCCTCCAATTGATCCTTTTGTGTTGGGTTAACATGGTGTCAGTCAAATGAAATGTTTTAATTTAGGGGTTTTCTTAAACTATATGAAAAAGTATACATTGATTCTTTTTTTTTTCTTATCTAAGGATATATTCCAGAAATATTGCTATATGTTACTGTAACATTTTAACTGGGTTAATTTCCTCTATCATAAGCTTTGTGTCTTCCAGTTTGTAAGGGAATTATTTTCCTTCTTAAATCATTCTTGCCCTGTGAGCTGCCATGGAGGTTAAGTTGGCAAGAGCCATTCCAGAGGTATGAATGTGGTTAAAAACTGGTTTTTCTTTCTTTCTCTTTCCCACATGCACACAACTACAACCTAAACACACACACCACACATTACACACACACAAACACAGAAAAACACTATTAATTTGTAGCAATCCAGGGGAATTCTAGGTTTAAGAGTCTTTGTTCTGCCCATAGGAAAATGAATTTTTGTTCATGACCTTTTGTGCCAGGACTACTGTGACTGCTAAAATGCACCATGATCACCTAAGAAGCATTGCCTCTCTGCCAGAGCTCAGTTAGCAAATTAGTATTATAAATATTACCAGCAATCATATAATATCCAGCAGCAATAGAGATTTCATTTTTCTCTTCTATATTGCCAATAAAATGGTTTGTAATTGCATGTGCTCTATAAATTATTTTTTACTATCAACTTTGATCATCTCTAACCACAAGTTAAATAATTCAAGGTTAATTATAAAGTCAAGTAACATGATATGTAAATATTAAAATAGTATTAATTTTTAAATATTCCTGACACAGAGGCTAATGTAAGTGAGCTATTTTTACTGTTCTTTCTGCCACTGTACTGTCTGAAGACTCTGGCCAGTATTTGAAAGCTCTTTCAACTCCAGTCTCCATTAGATACTCTTTTATGACAAGGAAAAAGGAGGAAGCAGGATAACTTTGTGTTCTGTGTGATGAAGGATCAGAAACCACAGCATATAGATTTTTAGAAAGAATGATAACTTTTTAGAGAGAAAAGATAAAGATTATTAGCAACATTGACCTTGCAATCCAGTGTGACCATTCTTAAGACTAAATTGAAGAACTGAAGCAAATAACATGCTGACCCTCAAAACCACCTCATGTGACCATGAAGAATATGTAGCAGTTGGGCTGAGGCCATGAGGGGTTTAGTTTTAATTATAGCAGTAACATCAGGCTCACATAACAAACTCTAAGCAGTTTCCCCAATATTTTATCTTTTTTGTGTATACTAGGAGGACTGTAAATACTGTATTTTTTGGCTTGCGTCATCGCTATAGTAAGCATAAAAATTATCACCTAAACTACAATACTTTTGAGAGTGCCAGGGATACTACTACTCTTCTGGAACCACAGGCATAAACTAGGACTGACTGGGAGAAACAAGGAAACGAGAATGCATGGTCACCTAGGAATATATTTGTGGTGGAGAAGAGATCTTATCAAAGAATATGCACTAGTATGCACCTTTTGGAACCTCAGTAGTAGCTTCTAATGATTTTTCACGCAATCTAAAAATAAACCAGTTCATCTTGTGAAGTTTGGTCAGCAGTGAGATTTGTTGCCAGAGGAAAAAGTGAGAGAGTTTCACCTAAATTTTAAACACAATGCTTTAAAAGTTGTGTTCAATAAGCAATGATGATATGGTCTAGTAAATATCAGAAATGAAGTCTCATGTATGAGTTGCAATTATGATATAAAACATTGTTGAAATATAAGTCTATAAATGGAATATTCCTAGGATGCAGTTTTTGTTCTAAGTACCTGTAGAATATTGTGGAAATTCTAATAAAAATACATGTATGGCTCATCAAACAGAAATTCCATTATGTTTCTGTTTTATGGAAGGGTGTTTATAATTAATGTCTAGTCTAGAGACTGGAGTAGTCACAGCTAGTAATACTGAGAAATTCTTTAGGTAAAAAGAAATTTGTGTTGAAAATACTATCACAATACACATAAGTACAAAGGATTAGGCTAAATTTAGTTATTTCCTTCAACTGGCCACCTTAATTTTTAAGTCTGCTTTTATGTGAAATTGTGGCATTTGACTAAAATGTAAAATTTTCCAAAGTCAGCTTATTTGATCTAGGACAAATAGTAAATACATATATTTACTTTGAGTTTTAATTGAGTAAGTTGGCTTAAAAAGCTGAACAAGTGATATGTTGTGGAACAATCTGACTCTGTTTAGACATTCCAAGTGCAAAGTCAATCTGTAGGTTTCATGGATCAAAGAGGGAATGCTGAGATCACAACAAGGGCCTTGGTTTGTGGAACTGGTCCTGAGTGACTGGGTGTTGGTGGAACCTCTCTGAACCTCAATTTTCTCACCTATAAAAATTAAACAACTGGATTAGATTGTACTGTAGGTCTTTTCCAGCTCTGACATTTTGTATTTCTGTCCCAGAGATTCAAACCATCAAAACCATTTTGCTATCATTTGGCCAATAATCTTCCTCTTGACCTTGTAAGTATTTATGTATGAGAATGGCTTTCACTGAAATCCATAAAAAATTAACTGTTTTTAAATGAATAATGATAGGAAAATTTTGGGTTTGCACTTTTAACCTCTAAGAAGTATATCTTTCTAACAGCTTCCCTCTAAACATCTTCATGTTAGCAATAAGCTGCACATAGTGTCATTCTCTAGGTAGTGTGTTTCAGCTGCATTTTTATTTCACTTTTACATGAGAAAATAATCAAAGTTGATTCATAAGGATTCACTTTCTGGAGAGATATGGAGGAAATTTCTGATTTTTTTCCAGAGGTACATCTGCCAGCTGCAAGTGAGATTCCATATGTTGTGTGGAATTCGAAGAGAAACTGCTTTTGATTTTTTTTCACACACAAACTACCCTATTTCAGATGTTTTGAAGAATGCCTGCCTGAAAAGGAGCTGCAAAATGATTATAAAATTATTTTGGTATCATTTACTGGAGAAAAATGCACAGTATTTACTAACATATTATCATACCAGCATATATAAAAAAGGAAGCTAGTAAAGTTGCTAGTTACTAGCATATCATTGAAAGCAACTGATTTTGGAATCTAAAATAATAAAACAAACACACATATATAACAAAACAGAAATCGTTCACAGATAGAGAACACACTAGTGGATACCAGAGGGGAGAGGGGTGGGGGGAGGGGTGAAATAAGTAAAAGGGATTGAGGGGTACAAACTACTAGATATCAAATAAATAAATACAAGGATATATTGTAGAGCACAGTGAATATAGTCAATATTTTATAAGTTTGTATGGAATATAATCTATAAAAATATTGAATTACTATGTTGTACACTTAAAACTAATATCATACTGTAAGTCAACTATACTTCAATAAAAATAATTAGGTTATTACAAGATATTACTTTTCTGTACACCTGAAACATTGTAAATCAATGTATAGTTAAATTTAAAAAAAGAATAAAAAATAAAATTGCAATGAATAAATAAATAAATAAAGCACGCAAGCAAGCAAGCAACTGAGTGAACAGAAAGGTTCGTTATATCTCTTTTTCTTGCTTGAAATGACTTCCACACTCAACTGTTACGCCTAGCTATGTGCTTTCTAAGATCCTGATCTTTCTCTGTAACACTTTACAATTATTAATAGTCCGTTAAAATTTACAATATACAATCATAATTATAAATGCACGTAATCTTGGTTTTGTGATGACAAACTTGAACATAATTCAAGTGATTTGTTCACTTGTAAGTGTTACACCCTCCTTAGTAATTCTAACAATGCACTAGAGAATGAGAGCCGTGTAGGCACTAAATAAGTCCCTACTGACAGAGGCTATGCATAGCAGGACTGCTTGTGGGTGCAAGTTCAGTTATACAAAGCATTTATTAAACCAGATTCCACCACTGCAGGATCTTACTGAATTTTCTGAGGCTTGAATATAGTACGCATTAATAAAGTCTCTACTGAAGCATAGAGAGTGAGAAACTGCCCCAAGAATAGATACCCTCTTGGTGTGAACATATAAATCTCTCCTTTTAAAATTGGTGCTCTTTAGACTGAATTCTAATAACACAACACAATACAACAGCTGAACATAATTGGTTCAATTTATTTCCTGCTATACAATTTTATGTATCTTTTCTTTAGTTGTGGCTATTTTTACGATACTAATGGAAAGGACTTTGCCTGGTATAACATCTTGTGCATCATATTCTAAAACCTTTTTTTCCTGGAACCTTAAGAACAATGAAATGTACACGATGATGCAGAGATGCCTACAATATGAATCACTGTAGAATGCTACATAAACTGGTCTCTCAACAACAAGTAATGAAATATCATCTCTAAGTATTCCAAATATAATCAGAATGTTGTAGCATATTTTTTCAAAGCATCTTTTTTTTTCTAAACTCAGAGAATGCCATGCAAAACCTTGAAAGTACTCATTCATGGCTAAAGCAGACACATAAACATACATTTTTTACCAACTGGAATTTAAGCATTTAGTCACAACTTGTTATGTTAAAAAATAAATAATTGTCCAAGAGACGTCCTTAAGCCTTGGATTGACTCTTCTGATTTTTAAATCTGAACTAAACATAAAAACTACATCCTATGACATGATGAAAACACAGTTCTGGATATACAGCTGTTACAAAGCAATGCTGACACCTACAGAGAATGTATGCAAATATCCAAGTTTAAGTGATATGTACTTCATTGATTGGTATTAATCCTTTAAATTCCAGCTATCTTGATGTGCAAAAACAAAACATCTTAAGTTGGATTGCAGCATTTAAAAATGCTATTTGATTTAAAATTAAAAGGATATTTTATTGTCTGTTCAATAAACTTAACTGTTTTAACATTATTATTTGAGTGTAAAATCAAAATGATTTGGTTATTTTAATAATCAAGGGTGGAATTTATCTTACCAGCACCATTGCTATGGGGCCATCTGCTGATGTCAGCTGATGACCTGTGTGAAATATGCTCCAATGAAAAACAAACAAATGTTTTTTTTCTTTTTCCTCCTGAATTTGTGTAGTATTTCTAGTGAGGAAAGAGAGCTAGTTGCCTCTTTCTGGGAGAATTAAGATAGGGTGTTCCCAAATCTATTACTGGAGGCCAGGGAGAAGCATATTCCCCTTATCCAGTATTCTCTCTAATGCCCTTCACCTCCATGCTGCAGAAGAACTATTCCCCTCAAATTAAAGCACATGTGAATTTGGTCCAATGAATATCTTTTATGTAGACAACACTCAATACTCTCTTTAATGAGCATTAGCCAAAGGAAGGCAAAAACCAAATTCTTTATTAAACAAGTATTGGAGTGCCTAGTTGTCTGGGGGGCGGGAAGAAATCAGGCTCCTGCACTGATGCATAATGAGAGTCCACTGATTCCAGTTTAAGGCTCAGTATCCAACTAGCTACTCTGATAAAAAATATCCTATCTATTTTCAATAAAAATACTGAAGAATAACTTTTCAAATGAAAGTTCAGCAGCTTTATAAAGAAAAAGTAGGGAGACCTTCAAGATGGCAGAGGAGTAAGACGTGATCACCTTCCTCCCCACAAATACATCAGAAATACGTCTACATGTAGAACGATTCCTACAGAACACCTACTGAACACTGGCAGAAGACCTCAGACTTCCCAAAGGGCAAGAAACTCCCCACGTACCTGGATAGGGCAAAAGAAAAAACAGAGACAAAAGAATAGGGACAGGGCCTGCACTTCTGGAAGGGAGCTGTGAAGAACTAAAAGTTTCCACACACTAGGAAGCCCCTTCACTGGTGGAGACGGGGGGTGGGGTGGCAGGGTGGGGAGCTTCGGAGTCATGGAGGAGAGCACAGCAACAGGGGTGCAGAGGGCAAAACGGAGAGATTCCCGCACAGAACATCGCTGCTGACCAGCCTGAGAGGCTTGTCTGCTCACCAGACGGGATGGGCAGGGGCTGGGAGCTGAGGCTCGGGCTTCGGAGTTCGTTTCCCAGGGAGAGGACTGGGGTTGGCTGCATGAACACTGCCTGAAAGGGGCTAGTGTGCCACAGCTAGCCAGGAGGGAGTCCAGGAAAAATTCTGGAACTGCCTAAGAGGCAAGAGGCCATTGTCTCAGGGTGCATGAGGAGAGGGGATTCAGAGCACTGCCTAAAGAAGCTCCAGAGAAGGGTGTGAGCTATGGCTATCAGTGCAGACCCCAGAGATGGGCATGAAATGCTAAGGCAGCTTCTGCAGCCACCAAGAAGCCTGTGTGCAAGCACGGGTCACTATCCACACACACCCGCTCCTGAGACCTTGTTACAGCCCGCCACTGCCAGGGTCCCATGATCCAGGGACAACTTCCCCCAGAGAACACACGGCATGCCTCAGGCTGTTGCCACGTCACGCCAGCCTCTGCCACCACAGGCTTGCCCCTCATTCTGTACCCCTCCCTCCTCCCAGCCTGCGTGAGCCAGAGCCCCCTAGCAGCTGCTTCTTTAATCCCATCCTGTCTGGGCAGGAACAGATGCCCTCAGGTGACCTACATGCAGAGCCAGGGCCAATCCAAAGCTGAACCCCAGGATCTGTGGGAACAAAGAAGAGAAAGGGAAATTTCTCCCAGCAGCCTCAGGAGCAGCAGATTAAATCCTCACAATCAACTTGATGTACCCTCCATATGTGGAATACCTGAATAGACAACGAATCATCCCAAAATTGAGGCAGTGGACTTTGGGAGCAACTGTAGACATGGGGTTTGCTTTCTGCATCAAATTTGTTTCTGGTTTTATGTTTATCTGAGTTTAGTATTTAGAGTTTATTATCACTGGTAGATATGTTTATTAAATTGTTGCTCTCTCCCTCATTTTTTTAATATATAGATATATATTTTTTTTTTCCTTTTTCTCTTTTTGTGAGTGTGTATCTGAATGCTTCTTTGTGTGATTTTGTCTGTATAGCTTTGCTTTACCATTTGTCCTAGGGTTCTGTCTGTCCGTTTTTTTTTTTTTTTTTTTTAAGTATAGTTTTTAGCGCTTGTTACCATTGGTAGAATTGTTTTTTGGTTTGGTGATCTCTTCCTTTTTTTTAATTTTTTATTTTAATAAATATATTTCATTTTCTTTTTCTTTCTTTCTTTCTTCCTTCCTTCCTTTCTTTCTTTCTTTCTTTATCCCTTCTCTTCTGAGCCATGTGGCAACAGTGTCTTGGAGCTCCAGCCAAGTATCAGGCCTGTGCCTCTGAGGTGGGAGAGCTGAGTTCAGGATATAGGTCCACCAGAGATCTCCTGGCTCCACATAACATCAAATGGTGAAAGCTCTCCCAGAGATCTCCATCTCAATGCTAACACCCAGCTCCACTCAATGACAAACAAGCTACACTGCTGGACACCCTACAGCAAACAGCTAGCAAGACAGGAACACAACCCCAACCATTAGCAGAGAGGCTGCCTAAAATCATAATAAGTTCACAGACACCCCAAAACACACCACTGGACGTGGTCCTGCCCACCAGAAAGACAAGATCCAGCTTCATCCACCAGAACACAGGCACTAGTCCCCTCCAGCAGGAAACCTACACAACCTACTGAACCAACCTTAGCCACTGAGGGCAGACACCACAAACAACAGGAGCTATGACCTGCACTGTGCAAAAAGGAGACCCCAAACACAGTAAGATAAGCAAAATGAGAAGAGAGCGAAACACACAACAGATGAAGGAGCAAGGTAAAAACTCACCAGACCAAAACAAATGAAGAGGAAATAGGCAGTCTACCAGAAAAAGAATTCAGAGTAATGATGGTAAAGATGATCCAAAATCTTGGACATAGAATGGAGAAAAATACAAGAAATGTTTAACAAGGACCTACAAGAACTAAAGAGCAAACAAACAATGATGAACAACACAATAAATGAAATTAAAAATTCTCTTGAAGGAATCAAGAGCAGAATAACTGAGGCAAAAGAATGGATAAGTGACCTGGAAGATAATATAGTGGAAATAATTACCACAGAGCAGAATAAAGCAAAAAGAAAGAAAAGAATTGAGGACAGGTTTAGAGACCTCTGGGACAACATTTAACACACCAACATTCAAATTATAGGGATCCTAGAAGAAAAAGAGGAAAAGAAAGGCACTGAGAAAATATTTGTAGAGATTATAGTTGAAAACTTCCCTAATGTGGGAAAGGAAATAGTCAATCAATTCCAGGAATCGCAGAGAGTCCCATACAGGATAAATCCAAGGAGAAACATGCCAAGACACATATTAACCAAACTATCAAAAATTAAATACAAAGAAAAAATATTAAAAGCAGCAAGGGAAAAACAAGAAATAACGTACAAGGGAATCCCCATAAGGTTAACCGCTTATCTTTCAGCAGAAACTCTGCAAGCCAGAAGGGAGTGGCAGGACATATATAAAGTGATGAAAGGGAAAAACCTATAACCAAGATTACTCTATCCAGCAAGGATCTCATTCAGATTTGACAGAGAAATTAAAACGTTTACGGACAAGCAAAAGCTAAGAGAATTCAGCACCACCAAACAAGCTTTACAACAAATGCTAAAGGAACATTTCTAGGCAGGAAACAGAAGAGAAGGAAAAGACCTACAATAACAAACCCAAAGCAATTAAAAAAATGGGAATAGGAACATACATATCGATAATTACCTTAAATGTAAGTGGATTAAATACTCCAACCAAAGGACATAGACTGGCTGAATGGATACAAAAACAAGACCCATATATATGCTGTCTACAGAGACCCATTTCAGACCTAGGGACACATACAGACTGAAAGTGAGGGGATGGAAAAAGATATTCCATGCAAATGCAAATCAAAAGAAAGCTGGAGCAACAACTCTCATATCAGACAAATAGGTTTTAAAATAAAGACTACTACAAGAGACAAAGAAGGACACTATATAATGATCAAGGGATCAATCCAAGAAGAAGATATATCAATTGTAAATATTTATGCACCCAACATAGGAGCACATCACTACATAAGGTGAATGCTAACAACCATAAAAGGGGATATGCACAGCAGCAAAATCATAGTAGGGGATTTCAACACCCCACTTTCACCAATTTCCAGATCATCCAAACTGAAAATAAATAAGGAAACACAAGCTTTAAATGATACAGTAAACAAGATGGACTTAATTGAAATTTATAGGACATTCCATCCACAAACAACAGAATACACTTTTTTCTCAAATGCTCATGGAACATTCTCCAGGATAGGTCATATCTTGGGTCACAAATCAAGCCTTTGTATTTTTAATAAAATTGAGATTGTATGAAGTATCTTTTCCGACCACAAAGCTATGAGACTAGATATTAATTACAGGAAAAAAACTGTAAAAAATACAAACACATGGAGGCTAATCAATACATTACTTAATAACCATGAGATCACTGAACAAATCAAAGAGGAAATAAAAAAATACCTAGAAACAAATGACAATGGAAACATGATGACCCAAAACCTATGGGATGCAGCAAAAGCAGTTCTAAGAGGGAAGTTTATAGCAATACAATCTTACCTCAAGAAACAAGAAACATCTCAAATAAGCAACCTAACCTTGCACCTAAAACAATTAGAGAAAGAAGAGCAAAAAACCCCCAAAGTTAGCAGAAGAAAAGAAATCATAAAGATCAGATCAGAAATAAATAAAAAAGAAATGAAGGAAACAACAGCAAAGATCAATAAAACTAAAAGCTGGTTCTTTGAGAAGATTAACAAAATTGATAAACCATTAGCCAGACTCATCAAGGAAGAAAGGGAGAAGACTCACAGTATACTACAATGCCACAGTAATCAAGACAGTATGGTACTGGCACAAAAACAGAAATATAGATCAATGGAACAGGATAGAGAGCCCAGAGATAAACCCACACACCTATGGTCACCTTATCTTTGACAAAGGAGACAAGAATATAGAATGGAGAAAAGTCAGCCTCTTCAATAAGTGGTGCTGGAAAAACTGGACAGCCACATGTAAAAGAATGAAATTAGAACACTTCCTAACACGATACACAAAAATAAACTCAAGATGGATTAAAAACCTAAATGTACGATTGGACACTATAAAACTCTTAAAGGAAAACATAGGCAGAACACTCTATGACATAAATCACAGCAAGATCCTTTTTGACTCACCTCCTAGACTAATGGAAATAAAAATGAACAAATGAGGCCTAATGAAACTTTAAAACTTTTGCACAGCAAAGAAAACCATAAATAAGAAGAAAACAGAAACCTCAGCATGGAAGAAAATATTTGCAAAAGAAGCAACTGACAGAGGATTCATCTCCAAAGTATACAAGCAGCTCATGTAGCTCAATATCAGAAAAACAAACAACCCAATCCAAAAATGGGCAGAAGACCTAAAGGAACATATCTCCAAAGAAGACATACAGATTACCAACAAACCCATGAAAAGATGCTCAACATCACTAATCATTAGAGAAATGAAAATCAAAACCACAATGAGATATCACCTCACACAAGTCAGAATGGCCATAGTAAAATATCTACAAACAATAAATGCTAGAGAGGGTTTGGAGAAAAGGGAACCCTCTTGCATTCTTGGTGGGAATGTAAATTGATACAGCCACTATGGAGAACAGTATGGAGGGTTCCCTAAAAAACTAAAAATAGAACTACCATATGACCCAGCAATCCCACTATTGGACATACACCCTGAGAAAACCAGAATTCAAAAAGAGTCATGTACCACAGTGTTCATTGCAGCTCTATTTACAATAGCCAGGAAATGGAAGCAACCTAAGTGTCCATCGACAGATGAATGGATAAAGAAGATGTGGCACCTTTACAGAATGGAATACTACTCATCCATAAAAAAAATGAAATTGAGTTATTTGTAGTGAGATGGATGGACCTAGAGTCTGTCCTACAGAGTGCAGTAAGTCAGAAAGAGAAAAACATATACCGTATGCTAACACATATATATGGAATATAAAAAAAAACAACAAATGGTTCAGAAGAACTTAGGGGCAGGACAGGAATAAAGACACAAACGTAGAGAATGGGCTTGAGGACACGGGGAGGGGGAAGGATAAGCTGGGACAGAGTGAGAGAGTGGCATGGACTTATATATACTACCAAATGTAAAATAGATAGCTAGTGGGAAGCAGCCGCATAGCACAGGGAGATCAGCTCGGTGCTTTGTGACCACCTAGAGGGGTGGGAAAGGGAGGGTGGGAAGGAGACACAAGAGGGAGGGGATATGGGGATATATGTGTATGTATAGTTGATTCACTTTGTTATACAGCAGAAGTTAACACACCATTGTAAAACAATTGTACTCCAATAAAGATGTTAAAAAATAAGAAATTTAGGTCCTATGTAACTGAAATTTAAGACATAAAATGAGAAAAAAAAAGGAAAAGTAGAAAACTTTCCTGAGAGACAATAAAGCTGATGTATATGAATAAAAGAAACATGTTCCTGAATAAAAACATGGATTAGTATAGAGATGTCAATTACCTCCTAATTAACTTGTAGTTTTTATATAATTACAGAAAATCTCCAATGGAGTTTTATTTGCTTAAGCTTGTTAGAAATTGTATAAGTCAGGGTTTTCCAGAGAAACAGTACTGATAGGAGACATATACATATATCTCTGAGACCCACACACATTGGGGAGGGCAGTCTCCTTTACTCAATCTGTTGATTCAAATGTTTTTCTCATTCAGAAATACCCTCATAGACACACCGAGAGTAATGTTTAACCAAATATCTGGGCACCCTCTGGTCCAGTCAATAAGTTTAACCATCATAGAAGTTCATGGGTAAAACTAGCTAAGAGCATTTTGCACAAGAAGACTCATAACAGAACAGTCTTAGCAAATAATTATATGCCTAAAGAAGTGTATATTCCATAATATATACTCTATGCCATATTAAATATATATAATATGAAATCAAAATAATTAAAACAATGTAGCACTACATAGGCAGACACTTCAAAAGAACAGAATCTATAGTTTGTAAGTAGACTGGTATCACAAACTATTGTGAAAAGAACAATTGATCAATAAAATGGTGTTAAAAAATTGATTTCTAGGCCCGCGTACCGCAAAAAAAAAAAAATTGATTTCTTAGCTTATTAAATTAGGAAAAATATAGAGAAAATATGCAGAATGTAAATTGCATATATCATCTGGTCTTTAGATATGAATGAAGAGATCATAAACTAAAATGAAATTGAAAAGTAAAGAGTGATTGAATTAAGACCCCAAAAAAGTAGAAATTGCTATGTGTTACAAATATGCCATGTGAATTAAAACGAAAATATCAAAGTTGAGGAAAATATTTACAATGATTATAAAAAACCAAAACCTATAAGGAAAATCCAAAATGTCCAGTTGAAAACTAGGCAAGGATTATAAAAGGGCCATTTCAGAAAAATTAATACAAATATTTAATAAATAAAAGAAAGCATTGTTCACCATAACTAGTATTTAATCAAATAAATTCTAGTTAATGTGATAATACTTTTTCGGAAATTAAAGTTGTCAAAGATTAAAAGTAGATTATATTCACTATCGGGTAGGTATGTATATGGTGAGAATACATACTCTTATATACTGCTGATAGAATATTAACGTAGTAAAACCTTCTGAAAAGATAATGTATGGATTAATGCTCATAATTTTTGATATTATTTTCACTATATGCTTTTATTCTTATTGAATTATGCTAAGAACTATATTCTAAGGAAATAACAGAAGTAGCTTAAGATATTAATACAAGTAAGAACATTCACTTAAGCACCACAAAATTGGGAACTGTCTAAATGTTCAACAGTTGAGAAATGGTGAAGGTGATTTTGCTGCTTCCATAAGGTAGAATATTATGTAGCTATTAAGAAAATATTTTCAAAGAAATTTTAACATGTAAGACAGAAAATTCACTGAGATAAGACATATGGCTATAATATAGGGTAAAGTCAGGATGGGGAAGATCTGTTTGGGTTAAGAACTTAACTTGTGTGTGCTAACGTTTAGCTGAATGAGAAGTATCCAAACAGATTGGCAATTGAATACGTGAGACCTGAGCACAGAGGAGATATAAATTGGAGAGTTAACATATCTTGCCAACCTTTTTATTTCTGTTTCTAGCGTCTCTGGTCATTCTGGCTAAAACTCTTTGTGTAGGGATTGACTTTTTTTTCCATATGCTGTCCCTTTCCACTGGAAAAATTTAATCTACTTTATCAAATTCTATGAATTACTCCTTCATAGTAATATATTTACTTAATGGAGTATTTAATATTCCATTCAGTGGACTGACATTTTCATTGTCATGAATGACATGAACTGTGGCAATATATTCCTCCACATCCTCTACACTAGATAATCTTCCAAAACCATCAGCTCTATTATGTCTCTCTTTCTCGATATCTTCAATGGATCCTCATTGCTTATAACATTAAAAATCCCACATTAGCTTTAGCAAACATTTACTGTATTGTCACAAGACCAACCTCGGATCATTTGTTCCCATGGGTTGTAATGTCTTCCTCTCTTCTATAACACTAAATCTTATTCATATTTCAAGAATCACATAAAATATCTTATCCTATATGGTCCCATTTTTCAATCCCCACAGGCAAAAAGTTTCCTCACACAGAACTTTTCATGGTTCCTATTTTTACTTTTCAGTTACATATATCCCATACTAACCTATATTTTGCTCATTTGTTAAATATTTTACTTCATCTCCTAATTCTAAGTTATTTTTAGCAAAATCGGAGACTTTTAAACATCCCTATCTTTAGCAGATCTCCCGGGGTTTAAAACAAAACAAAATGCAACAACAACAATAATAAAACAAAACAAAACCAAGGGAGTGACAGTTTGACTAATATAAATAAAGACATTAACACATACAAATTAGTTTCTTATGTTACAGAAGAGAAAACCTGTTCCTTTCCCATGCCTATGTGGCTTTTACAAAGCTGCTTGGCAACACACGCAAAAACCTTAATACATTCCAAACAGCAAAAAAATGTGCAAGACCACTTTCTTTGATCACACTATAAAAAATAAAAGGAAATAAAAAATTAATAATAAATTGGCAAAAAAAGAAAACAAAATTCAGATGCTTTGAGATTAAAAAAATAAATCTTCTAATTAATTTTCGAGTGAAATTTAATAAAATTAGAATAAAACTACATACTATCAAAAAGCATTACAACAAGAAAAATAAATTTTAAACTTTATGAGATATTGCCTAAGCTCTTCACTAAAAAATACTTCATGTGGAAGATATAGTGCCTTAGCTTGCTCAATATTCGTTTCAACTTTCAGTCAGGGGGGCTTTCTGAATGACAGGAGCTAGAAAGCTAAAGCCTACTTTTACATGACTTCCTCACAACTAGATTTTTGGATGTGAAATTGGTTCTTCTAAGAGATGCACTCTTGTGAGTTTTAGAACAGCACTGTTCAATAGAAATTTAATCTGAGCCACACATGCAATTTTAAATCTTCTAGTAGGCACATTATAAAAAGTAAAAAGAAAACAGATGAAATTAATTTTTAATACTGCATTTTACTTTACGCAGTATATTCAAAATACTGTTGTTTTAACATGTAATTAATATTTAAAAATGGAATGTTTTACATTCTTTTTTTTTCCCATTTAGTCTTTGAAGTCTGGTGTGTATTTTAAACTTAGAGTACATCTCCATTTGAACTAATCACATTTCAAATGCTCAGCAGCCACATGCGGCTAATGACTACCGCGCTGGGCAGCAGAGCTCTAAATAATGAAAACGGGGAGAAGCAGTTTCCTGCTGTAGAGGCAGTTTCTCCTGGTAGACACTGGTAGAGAAGTTGGGTTTTCTGCAGGGGAAATAGATGAAGTGGTGATAGCGACTTGCTGATTTCTAGATCAAAGCTAAGTAGTGCGTTCATGAAGTCAGCATTTCCAGCAATTGGCATCCCAATTCCTCCCTTTCTGATTGTATCAAATGTGGTACCTCCCTAACAGGCTGGTTCTGTGGTCTTCTTCTGGGGTCATTCCTGCTGGATCAGAATCAAGCTTGCTTCTTCGGGCCTTCCAATGTCTAAGTGTACAATCCCAACAGATTTCTTTTTGCTTAAAATAGAACAGTTTTTCCTCCTGCAACTAAACTCCAAATGATATACTACATTATAATAAATCTTCTCAGGCTTAAAACATAGAAGTACATATGCTGAGAATTTTTAACTGTTTTTAAACCCAACTTCAATAAGATGAGTATAAAATGTAAAAGAAATCAATTAATAGAAAGATAAATTAACTAAAAAAAAAAAGAAAATCATTTTTACTAGTCTAATAAGTAAATAAAACCTAATTGGAATTAGGCATAAAGCATAAAAGCATAAAAATGAAAACAGCATGAGTTGTACAATAAAAAACTAGAAAATTATAATAAAACACTGTGTTTACATCAGTCTTTGTAAATTTTAAAATCTTAATCAAACTAATGAAATGAAGGTCATAATTTTCTAAGAAAAATGAAATTATCAAATTTGATTCAAGATACAGTAAAAACCTGAATATCCATGAAAGAACCAGGCATCTCAAAAGATAGAATATCATCTTTCTACAAAGGAACTTCTACTAATGGAAAAGTCACTCTAATCCCTGTATCAGATGTACCAGTTGGAAAAAAATTAAAAAGTCAGCTGAGCAGAGACTAGAGTCTTTAAATTCTTTAGGTTGCATGCTGCTAAGGTTCCAAAGTTTAGAGCATGGAGCAATCAGAAATATTCATAAAAGTTAGTGGGGAAAACTCATAATCTCAGTGATGAAAAGTATAATCTAAGCGTTCAAAAAGGTCTGTACATATGATTTATCTTAGAGCAAACAGGGTATTGATACAGAAAAACAGTTGATGCTTATGGGTAGATAATGTTTGACAGTTTAAAAGAAGCAAAATCTTTCTCCAACTTACTGTCATTGCCAAGATGAGTGTACCTTTCAATTCAGCTAACCAACAAAGTAGATGATAAAGTTACTCAGAAAGAAAGATAGGCTATCTAGCATGTGATTTATGAATTAGAAATTAATGTTTTACTCACCATTCCTTAATTACTAAAAAAAGTCATTATACAGAGCCTACTGTATCCAGCACTGTGCTCATGAAAGGGTGATAAAACAGAAATATAAAATATTGTAAAATGTTCAAAAGATTCATACTCATTTCTTTAGGCATCATTTTATAGTTATGGACCAATTTTGAATTTCCATTACAGCCAAATAATCAGCTTCTGGATAACTATTTTCACATTACATAAAACATATTTTGCTTCATGTAAGAAATCATGTCTTTGCCTCTTTATTCCCTAGAGTACATAACAGAATGCTGGTTGAATTGAGTTGGAAATAAAATAAAATTGAATTTAATACCCTGCATTGGTTTACTTTGTGAGTAATAAAATAAAACCAACACCACCAGCAACAAATTCTACCATATAATCTTAATCTTAACAGTTAACCTGTTACTAATTTCTCTCTGAGTAATTAGACAGCTTCTGAGTGACCACATCTCTTGCTGGTGTAAGAGACAAGAGATCATCAGGAGAGTGATCTGGATGTTTTTGGTCAGTTCCCCTTCATCCATTATGTAGAAGAAATTGCCTTTATCCATACTCTTTTGTCTGTGGAGACACAGCTAAGCAATGCTGCTCCCAAGATCTGGCTACAAAGAACTTCAAGTACTTTCTAAAGTACGAACACTTACAAACACTCCAAAGAATTTGTGCCAACCGGAGACTCAGTCATCTGACTCAAATCCTAAATCAGAAACTGAGAAAGAAAATTCAGACTAAACCCAAAGAAAATGACTATAGCTAAGAGTCATACTGGCTACCTGACACTCATGCAGGTCTCCAAGGTAAGAACAGATTCAATTATTTTAGAAATGAGAGAGTTGGACATGATCTATGATCATTTCAATTGTTATGATTCTGATGATCCATGCCAACAGTTTCATTAAAAGAGTCTAATAGCTGATATTTTAAAAATTAAAACAAGTTTTCTGACTACGTCACCTCACTCTATACATTTGTTTAGTTGAACTATATTGGTTGACTAATTGAAATTACATTTTCTAAATTACTAATCACAAAATTTGAAACTACCCCAGTATTGCCAAATATGATGGAGAAAAATATCATCTAATTCCCTATTTTTTCTTATGATATTCTTTAGTTTAAAAACCAATTTACAAGAATTTTAGGAAGCTAGATCTATAAGAATAGATCTAGAACTATTTAGACTAAATTCCCTACCTAAAAGAAAGAGAGAAAAGATAATCATAGCAAACAAATTACATACTATATGGCCAATATAATCAATTTTGTGCTCAGTTGATTGAGAAAAGATTTCTATAGTCAATAATTATTCAATACCTTTGTATGGTAACTATTGTGACAATTATTTTGAAATGTATAGAAATATCGAATCACTATGTTGTGTAACAGGAACTACATAGTGTTATAGGTCAATTATACTTCAATAACAAATAAGCAAACTGATAGAGATTAGATTCGTGGTTACCAGAGTCAGGCGTGGGGGAGGGCAAATTGGATAAAGGTGGTCAAAAGGCACAAACTTCTAGTTATAATATAAGTACTAGGGATGTAATGTACAACATTATTAGTATAATTAACACTGCTCTGTGTTATATTTGAAAGTTGTTAAGAAAGTAAATCCTAAGAGTTCTCGTCACGAGGGAGAAATATTTTTTTCTATTCCTTTAATTTTGTACCTATATGAGACAATGAATGTTCACTAAACTTATTGTGGTAATCATTTCATGATATGTAAGTCAAATCATTATGCTGCACACCTCAAACATACAGTGCTGCATGTCAATTATAGCTCAATAAAACTGGAAAGAAAATTTTAAATTAAAGAAATTTTTAAATGTTTAAAAAATAAAATATTTTATTATTATCTGGGTAGAGTTTATCCAATGGAATCTTTAGGACATAATGAGAATCACTCTCACACTCAAATCTCAGAAAAATTACATGTGTAGGTAATAAGTCTTAAGAGATTGTCAAAAAGTTTGAGATTCAATTAAATTAAATACATTTACTTAGTCTGGGGGATATAAATTTTATAAATAAGTATAAAGTATAAAAAATAAATAAAATAGATACCCAAGAAAATATTTATTTGATCACAGAATCTTGCTCGTTTTTTTGAGGAAGGATTTTTTTTTTGATTGAACTCATGTTTCTTGGAACATTTTTAAATGTCATAGCACTAAGGAGGTATGGAGCACTTCAGTTTTTCTAAGTGAGGATAAATTTATAATTCCCAAAGCAACTATAGTCCTGAAATGTTGAAAAACTATATATAAGTGTTAAGTGTAAAACTCTTTTAAAATGTGTATTATTTATACCAAACACCCTAATGTAAACAATGCATTAATATGTTCACTACTGTTATTTCTATTAACAATAGAAAGATTAAAATACAGAAAGTTATAAAATATATGTGAAATTTAAGAAAAAATAGAAGGTTATTACCCAAAGTAAAATGTAAAGAGAGAATGTTTTTCATAAATAAGGCCAAGTAAGATAAACAGGATTTAGACACACCAAAGGAAGCAGAAAGGTACTTGCTTTTTCCTCTTTCATTCTCCCTCATATTCTCTTTTAAGGTACAAGACCCCCATGAACACTCTTCCCTCATTCTCTAAAGTGAAAGCTATCACTTTTCATAGAACATCTATAAGCTTTCATTTGTTCATCATATAAGGTATTTATCACATTTGATCAAGTTACGTCTGACATCCACCTTACTAAATTGTACATTCAGGGTGATGACCATATGTCATTCATTTTTCTGTGCCTATGTTTTCCTGTTAATATATATTGATCTCAAACAACTAGGCATCATTATAAAAGTTATAGTTGTTACAACTAAATTTATCAGAATGCCAGGTGCTGTGCTATGTGCTTTGAGAGTTAAGGCCATGATATTCTCATTCAAACCGTATGTACTTATTTATGCATTTATATATTATGCATTTATATTTATGCATTGAAATATACTTAACTAATTATTTAATGTCTTAATTTAAGGAACTAAACTAACTAAGCATAGTTGCTTTATGGGATTAATTAAAATATAGTAAAATTGTATCATTCTAAAATTTGAGCATATAAAATTTGCAAAAATAGTTGCTTAAAAAATGTCAAATAATTGTCCAGTTTTATTTGTAATATATAGTCATTTTCTTTTTTCTTTAATACTTAGCTTATATCATCATTGAACTTTTCACACTTTTCCATTTATTTGTATGCATTTTAATTTTCTTTAGTGTAGTAACTGACTGCAATGAAATATCTAGAAAATTTGAAGAAAACTGTGTAAAGATATATTTTTAAAAATATTTTCACCCTCCCAAACTTGAATTAATACTGTGATCTGAAAAAAGAAAAAGTATTCTACGAGCCTTGCTGAGGTTCTTTTCTGTCTTTTTCTGTAGTTCCTATAGGGACTCAGACTGGACGAGGAAATTTATGTTGGCTAACAACTTCTGGTTCTCACTAGAGGTCGCCGGATGTCAAATAACTGACCAGCCAACAAGGACATAGTTGCCAAATGTAGTCTGCATAAAGCATCCTTTTTGTACAATATGGGTAATGCCTCACACAGCATGCCAATTAGAACACCATACTCTAAAACATATTAAGGCCAATTAGTGCCTAGCTCCTGCACTGGTCTGTCTTTGAAACTAAGAGCTTCAATGTTATGTGGCCTTTGAAGACCTGGCAGAAAAACAAGATCTGAAGGATTGGTATAACATTCTTTAGGGCAAATGCGTCAATGTAGTTAAGATTATCTGATGACTTAGGTTATTATTATATTTTCTCTCTTTTATGAAGTGCTAGACATATTTAATGAGCATCACAATCAATATTATAAATTCAACTTTTACAAAATCAATAGTTCTTTAAGAGTTTACTTATGTTGCTAGAAAAGAATGTGACATCATCCTGTCCTTTACTCAACACACTTGAGTAGGTTCCACAGGCAAATATTCATCTGATGATCTCAATTTCCAAATTTCATCATATACAGTACTTTCAGTATTCAAATTCTGATGTGGAGCTCATACTTTTTTTTTTTTTTTTTTTTTTTTTGCGGTACGCGGACCTCTCACTGTTGTGGCCTCTCCCGTTGCGGAGCACAGGCTCCGGACGCGCAGGCTCAGCGGCCATGGCTCACGGGCCCAGCCGCTCCGTGGCATGTGGGAACTTTCCCGGACCAGGGCACGAACCTGCGTCCTCTGCATCGGCAGGCGGACTCTCAACGACTGCGCCACCAGGGAAGCCCCTGGAGCTCATACTTTTGATTTTTTGCCCATCATATTAACTAGAACATTAATAAAATAATGCTTAAAATATATACAAAAATATCTCACAACTATACATCCTCAGGAGAAATTTTAAATGGAGAAATCATTCCAAAAACATACCCTAAAATGAGTGATAAGGTTAAGGGGTTAATCTTATGGAAAAATATATTATGACAATTGGGGAAAAACAGATTTCATCTTCGAAATTCAAAATTAGAAATTTAAAACTTAGAAATTCAAAAGCCACAGAAAATCTTTCAGATCAAAAGAAATAATCACTTCAGCCTATAGTACTTGACATGTGAAAGAAACAACTAATTTTGCAATAAAGTAAGTTCTATTGAGCTAAACGAAAATTTATCATCAGATTATTCACTTTACTATTTATTATTTTGGGAAATTATTTATTAAAAATAACTCAGATAACTGAGGTCAAAACAGTAAATATAGATTTAACTAGGGGCAAGTGAGTTTTGGGGGGTAACAAGAATACAATTTAGTAACTGGTCTGCTCTGATATTGTTTTTTGTATAGTTAAGATCATTAACAAAAGATATGAAGAGCTTATTGTTTTATGATCATTTTATTATTCTTGGAGAGCATGTCCTGTGAACTGAGGCATTTATGTACTGGGCTATTAGAATAAAATGGCTAGTAAAAGATTCTACTACATATTGAATTAATTGCTCTACTAATTGTTTTCCTGTCTTACTAGTAATTAAGAGCAAACAGCTCAGGTTCTCTGCATGTGGCCTGATGATTTCAAAAGAGAAAGCCATAAACTTTGCACTGATTTTAAAGCCAAACACATGACATTTTCCATCTCTCATAGCAATTGTTATTAGAGAGTAAGAAAACAAAGGAGAACCAACTCATTTTTACAGGTTCAAGAAATGTTTAAAACTTGTTATTCATTTTGAAATTATTAAAGCATTTTCTTTCAAAACGGAGCTGTATTTAGAAATTGGTCTCGCAATATAATTACTTTTTAGTTTGTTGTTGGAACCCATATGAATGAAACTTTTTTTAATCCTTCTGAAGAAAAGTGAGAGAGAGAAAAAAAGGTAGCAACCCACTACATTTCTGTTACCACCAGAGTACTTAACAGTGAGGATTTGGTACTAAGCACAGCCTTAAAAATGAACTGTGACCACAGCCACAGATGGTGTTTTTGGAGTAGTTCTAATAATTTGGAAAACACTGGGTATAACCTTCTATCAAATACATGCTAACTAAAGTAGGAAAAGGAGGAAATTATGCAGAAATGTCAGCACTTTTCCACGAGCAAAAAATGAGGGCACCACGCCCATCTTCATCTGAAATAGCTAAATAATTCATGGTGAGGGGGTGCTTTCAAACCTTGTCTGAGTAATTAGCTTTCGATAACCCAGCTCTCCTCAGTACTCTGGCAAAGCAATGTGAATATTCCAGTGCTCTACTGACCTGAAGAAATCAGAATCCACTGGCACAGCTGTGCTCTGCTCTGTTGACAAGATTTTTTTCTTTTTAGTTTTAGTTGTCAGACATAGAGTAAGTCTGAATAAAAACTTCCCCAGGAAGTGAGGAAGAGGAAAAAATGAAGGAAATTGTCCCCTCTGAGTTGTAGCCACTTCAGTATCTTAGGTTTTTAGAGTTGCTGTTGCTAGCCTTGAACAAACCTTGTTCACCTATTTTAAGGACCATCAGTTAATGTTGTTAAAGTGCTTCGAAGATGAAAAGCAATAAATATACAAATAAACACACCTCAGATGCTTCATATTGATTGGGGGTTGGTTATACAGTGCAAAAATATTGCTTTAGTGGTTGGAAAATCGATCCAGAGTGAGTTATCATGCCTGAAGCTGAAGGCCAAGGTCATTAATTATTGCCACCTGAGAGCCGCCCAGTGCAGCTTACGAAATAAATCTGGCCTGGCCCCAGAACCAGACCCAGAGCATGATGGAGAGTTTAGAAATACTCACAGAAAAACCAGTGTTCAAATGCAGCTGCAAATTGTGAATAGAGTTAAATAAGTTACAAAATAACTTGGTGATTTTACAATGCATCGTAAAAACTGATGTCAAACAAATTTTAAATATATACCAACCAATTACCCAGCAACAGTTTTTCCAGTGTTACTCAAAGATGTTTGCTTTGATAAATCTAGACTGTCAGAAATTTATTGTGAGAAGGTAGATTAATCAAGTTAGCTATGGGGTATTACTGCTACTTGGACATTTAGCTGCTTACAGGTAGGGACTAGAAAGGAGAGATAAAAGCCTGAAATCCCTGAGTGCTGTTATGAATATAGGCATTCTTCTTTTTCATTCTCCCTTCAGATTCTCTTTTTACCTCCAAGGGAATTATCTCGTATTTCCCAACCATTTTGTAAATACTTATTACAAGTTTCTTTTCAGGGTATCTGATTTGATTGTGATCTCATGGATATTTTTTATTTGTGGGCATGAGGAGGTGAGGACTTCGTAGCCACAGATCTCCTGTCAAACACCATGTTCCGTGCTAAGTGATTTATATACCGGATATACGAGATAACCACAGGAGGTTTAAAGGTGAGAAAAATCAAGCTAAGACAGAATGTGTCCAAAGACATCTAATAAGTAGAACAAGGATTCAAGGACATTTTCTAATCCTAAGCTCTGCTTTTATATTAAATGTATAGATTTTTTAAATTAATTTTCACTTTCATTCCAATGTTAAATGTTTCCAGTGATGGCCTATATTACTTGGATTGCTGAAATAGGCTCAATTCTATTTTTGTCAGTTAAAAAATTATTTTGCTCTAGTACATATGTACATGCAAAATATGTGTTTTATGGGATTCATGCTTGGGGAGGACATGGTCTAGATGAGAACAATGACTTGGATGCAGGCAGAGTAGGCACTTCTGTCTAGAATATAATCTGTAGAGTCAGGAAGGAACAATGCAAAGTGAGGCTTCACCAGAGGCCAAAGGAAGAATGCGCTCTTACTGGGGCTAGAGGCTCTTGGCCACTCTTAGACGTGCAGTTCCCCACTGCCCAACACTTGTCCACTGGATTAGCAGAACTGCATGCCCCCAAAGAACAGCCAGCTGAAGGAGCCAGTGGAGGGTCAGAGGTTACATGGTGACAGTAATATGTTCATGAATGACTCAGTCCTTCTAACTCTTACTCCTTATCTTCAAAAGAGCATAGGATCAGAAAAATGTTTGCAAGTGATCGACCTAGATAATGGGCCTTATGGAATTTAGGTATTTCTTTCTCACAAGAGGCTGGTACTACTTCATTATTTTATTTTATTTATTTATTTTTATTTATTTATTTTTGCGGTACGCGGGCCTCTCACTGTTGTGGTCTCTCCCGTTGCAGAGCACAGGCTCCGGACACCCAGGCTCAACGGCCATGGCTCACGGGCCCAGCCGCTCCGCGGCATGTGGGATCTTCCCGGACCGGGGCACGAACCCACACCCCCTGCATCGGCAGGCGGACTCTCAACCACTGCACCACCAGGGAAGCCCATTTTTTTTATTTTTAAATCAATTTATTCTCATTGTATTGAAAGAATATAGTATGTTTCATGGAAAGCTTGAATGCCTGTTTTTTTAATCTTCATGAGAAAAGTAGAATGAAATGAAGTACAAATGTTGTTTGATAGGGAAATTGTGTAGGAAAAATTGGAAGACCTACTTTATTGCTCATAATATGAAAATATGAACACTAAATCAAGGGGACAGAAAATGGCCAGATGAAAAACATTCTAGATGTCAGTCACAGAAGTAAATATACTTCTATAAATTGGGGAATTTATAAGCAACACCAGCAACGTCACCTAAATCTTTATTTCAATTTGATAGGTTTTGTATCAGTGGAATTTTTCAAATAAAACTGTCCTAGCTTTATTTAATTTGTAAACAGGTTTGTGTGTGTGCTGAATTTCTTGTCTGACAGTGGAAAAGATCATAATGTACAGGTTTTCCCCATAGATCACTAGGAAAATGCCAATTAATAATAATAACCACCCTTTATAATGTGCTTATCCCTACAAGAAAGTACATTACACTTATAATCTTACTTAATTCTTAGTCCAGCCCTATTAGGTATTTCATTCTTGCTTCAAAAGTCAGGAGAGTGGAGCTAGGGAGGGAACTTGCCCAAGGCCAAACAGCTCCTCAGTGGCAAAGTCAAACTTAGAACTCTGAGTTTTCTGCTAAAAAAGTCTATGTTCTTCACCAGTCTATCCACTGCTTCTCTCCAGCATAACCTTGAATAAGTCACTCTGCCTTAGAGTTATACCATTTAGGTCAAAGTGAAGGAGAAGAAGGCTGTTTTCAATTAATGTGTTTTAGAAGAGCTGGAAATAGTTTGACTTTTTAAACTTATTTATGATGATAATAGCAAGCAAATACAAAAAGTGCGCTCTATAGTAGGAACTGTAAGTACATCACATATGTTAACTAACAATCTTTATAACAACTCTGAAATACTATGGAATAATAAGATAACCCCTGTTTTATGGATGAAGAAACTGAAGGCACATGAGATTTAAAAAGTGGGTCCAAAATTACCAAACTATTAAGCAGAGAGCTGGAACTTGGATTGAGAGACTACTTCCAAGTGATACACTTGTACCTCCCTAGTTCAGTGCTCAGGGGACAACACTGAAGATTCAGTACAGACATACATTGAATACATACAGTTGAATACATATGGTGGACTCAAACCTATCAGTCTCATCAGGTGGGAAATGAGATGACCCCCCTTCCCCCCCTTCTTACTCCATTCCATTCCCTCCATTTCTCTTTGGCAAAGCTGATGCCTGAATAAAGAATACAATCATAGAATCATTTCCAGATGCCGTTAGGCAATAATACATGGTTTCTGAACAAATAAGTCAGTGGAGCCATTCTTGAGACTTCTATAGCAAATAATGCTTAAATAAGAGAACAAACCAAAAGTGCTGACAGAAAATACATGCAGCTTCTGTGCCCAAACATAGTCTTTCTGCATTGTGCTACTGGCAATGAGAATGGGTGATAAGCAGGTAGGAGAAGGAATAGACTGCAGTACAGGTGCAATGGTTTCAGTTCCTATGTCCCCCTACCTAACAAACAGCATCGGGTAGGGGGACATAGGAACTGAATTAAATCAGTGTTTATCAGACATCAGCTAACCTTCATGGGCTTCCTATATGGTTGACTTAATTTCATAAAGCAACTAACTTGTTTTTTAAGCTAAGCATCATTATAAGACATGCATATACAACTGCAAATTTGTTGGTTTTTTTTCTAACATACACACACATATGTAACTCTTAAAATTTTTTAAAGTTTATCACTATGTTACCCAAAATGATCTCATGTAGCATCAGTAGCATTTGGGACTCACTTAGAAATAAGAGGTGCTATGTAGAATGGCTCAGGACTGAGAGAGAGCCTTAGAAGAAAGAAGGTAAAATAAAGCTTATGTGTGCTGTAGAGGGTCCCATGAGAATGGGGCAAAAGGGAGAGTTAAAAGGTCTGGAGTAGCTAAAAGCCATAAAAACAAAGGGTGTCTCTGTCTTCCACAGCAAGGGCAAACTAGTAACAAGGGCAGTACAGCCAATCAGCAAGTACTAAGGAATGACCAGAGACTGTTAGGTCAGTAACCCCTGCTCAGACTAGAATCCACTGCAGAGAAGGAAGTCTCTTTTCTTTGTCTTCATTTCCTGGGGAGGTGTGTGTGTCTTTCTCTAAACAAGCAAACACCTTCTGTAACACTTGTTGTGAAACAAACATTGCCTTCTGTTCACTTCTTCAGTCTGTCTACTTGCTACTAGGAAACAGAAATAAGGGACAGATTTTTGACTGAACGCAGTATCATTCTAATTATCAAGAGTTGGGAACATTCTGCAGTGAAATAATGTGATATAAAAAGTCATAGAATGTAAGATTTAAAAATAAAGAAAAGAAACTGTGGGAGGTAAACACCATTGAGGCCCAGAGACTCATCTTCTCATGTAAAAATATTTGACTAAGATGCATATAGATTCAGAAAAACAACAACATTAATACAGAGTAGAATTTTTTTAAAGCATTGAAGTACTAGGTTGAACCTTATAAAATTGCCAATATTTGCTGTTTTCAACCAACAGATTAGACAATTTCATGGAGCCAAAATATATGCACACTACTTAGCTAGCAGGTTGACAGGGGTGAAACCAATGGAGATAGGGAACCACATTTTATTCCATATATGTCTGAGTTATCTCTTTTTACGAGGAACATGAGCGGAATATATTCATGTATTACCTGGTTTCATAGCAAAAACAATCACTACTAGCTAATAACAAATTGACTAGATTAGAAAATAGATATTTTTAATTGATATTGTCTACAAGGCAAGTTTATTTTAGTTACTGTGATAGCAAACAAGATATACCAATTGGCATAGAGAGTACCTCTTGCTTCAGCTATCTTTGGTGGCTTCCTCCCTAGGATTGCTGGGGTCGATGCGGTTCTGCTGCAAGCGGCAATGGTAGTCAGAGGCAGCTGCTGCCAGCTAGAAGCCAACGTTCACTCAGCATGTCTTACTGAAGCAATTAGTCTCCTCTTTTATCTTCTAAGGAGACTGGATTTACATAGGGCACATATCTATGGCTATATTCGTATGATGGAACACTCAACTCCTTTCTCACATGCATATTGTTTTTATGTTTTCTTGTAAATTCTTGCAAATTTATATTTTTCAAGGGCAGGGCAAAATCTATTTTTGTTTGCAATCATACCAACTATAGAAATAAGGCTTAAAAGTAAGTATTTTATTATGATAAACTTAGATTTAATACATATTTTAAAATAATATTTAAAAATAAATCAGGGATTTGAGGCCTAGGATACCGTGATGTAAATAAGTATCCTCTGCAAGTATTTTAGCTACAAAGAAACATTTCTACATTTTGATTTGAGCCTCTACTATGTCAATCATTCTAACTCTGAGTTACAAATTTATAAAATTGTAAAACTGAGCAAAGATAAATTCTGTAAGGAAAATATAATAGGTAGATGTCCCTATATTGTAACATTTTTTTCAGGACAAATGAATGAAACATACTTATTACTGCAAAGTAAGTGATGTTTAGGCAAACTTCAGGTACAAACTCTTACGTATCATAAAATAGCCTAAGGAAACGTTTGCAAGTCATTTAAATTAACAACGGACATTTTAAAGGTCTGGGGGTAGCGTGTGGGGACACTGTCAGCAGCTCAAGAGGATCCTCTAAAAGAAAGCTGTATTTCCTGGGCTTTCAAATAGGCTAAACAAAATACATTCTTGTTTAGAGGATGCACTAGAGGAACGCCACTATTAATTATGCAAACATGTTTTTGATGGGTAAAAGAACTTGAGAATGACTCAGCAAGAGATTTCAAAACCAAATACTTCTACCTGCTTATTGAACATGTTCTTTCCAGATCTGCTCTCTTTTCTATGACCTGTGGTTAGAAGTTTGAGATCTATGAGAGGGAGGCTCCCTCTCTTTAGTGGCTTTCTGAGAAAGCCCCTGTTTTGCCAGGAACATGGAATCAGTCAGTTCTACCCAGCCCTCCCATCCTTTTACTCTTAGTTTAACTTGGAAATAATTGATACCTCTTCAACTTTAGCCTCTAATTTTTCTTTAACAAACATAAAACCTAGTCAGATCCCCTAACCAAACACTGGGTCTACCTGTCAAAGGTTTGTGTGTTTGTGTGTGTGTGTGTGTGTGTGCATGTGTTTATGTATGTACGTGTGGATGTGTATGGTTGCCTTCATATTTCCCTCTAGATGAGACTGTATGTTGATGGTAACTCAGAAAAGGGGGAGACATTTAGAAGTCAAATTAAGATGTAAAGGCAACAGAATATTTTTTACAAGTCACTGCTAAAGTGACAGTTCAAGACTTAGTTGGAAAAGAGAAGGCTCCCAATCATGAGTCCTTTAAACTTGGGGGAGGAGAAGTCCTCTCACCTATTTTGGAAACTACTTGCAGATGTAGGGAAACCTCTGAATTGCTCACAACAGGGGTTTTGCAGAGATTTCCTCTGATTTTTTTTCCTCCCCAATTTCCCACAGCCTGTGTTTGTCCTGCGTCTGCTAGGCTGACATGTGGTTTACCTCGCTAATCCTGCTGCCAGGTTTTACACACTCTCCTCCGAAGTAAAACAACTGAAGCCAGAGGATACTGAGTAACTCTGGGCATGGGCGCCAGAGCTGTCACAGAAAATTTGCTTCCCAAGCGTTCCTTCCAACTTCCCTTCCTGAGCCCGCGTGAGCCACAGCGCAGCCCTTGGCGAGGTCTTCGCGTTTCCTGCTGCTGCAATCTGTAACTGGATTTTGGAATTTTTTTTAACTGCAGTTCTGAGGATCTTAGTTCGTAGCACAACTTTGTTGGTTGGGGGACTTTGAAAGCAGTTTCCTTACCTCGGTCGCGGGGGCCCAGACACTTTTCCTCCCCTCCGGGCTGCACCGAGGCGAAGGCAGCAAAGGGGAGTCGCAAGCTCCTTGTGTATTGGGGGGGAGAGGAGGTTTGAGCCGAGTTGTCACCATCCCTCGCCCACCCCCGGTCTGGCGTTCTCGGTTGGCACGTACATCATCTATTAACTACTGTTCCTGGACGCAGTGCATGATATATTCATTTTTATCTTTAGTAAATTATAAATGGAATTCTCGGCGCGCTCGTCTGTCTGCTCGTGTAGGGCTACCGAAAGGAGGCGGAGAGGAGGCTGTGGCCCGGATCCTGACCCTGATTGTATGAATAAGTAAGCAGGATGCAAGTGATTGGGTTAGATGCTGTGAAGATTTTTTTTCTTTTCTTTTCTTTTCTTTTCTTTTTTTTTTTTTTTTTAAGTTAGGAAGAGGGTAAAAAGACAGCCGGGGTGGGGGGGGAGAAGGCAAACAGTGCATCCCCAAATCCTCCCACTTTCGCCCTTCTCGCAGCCAGTTGCCGTGCTGCTTCTGCGGCTTTTAAGGTCTGGCGGCGCAGGGATGTCTGCCCCCCACCCGCGACCGCGGTCCCCACTTTCAGCTCAGACGCGTTGATGTGCAGAAGGGTCTCGTCCTCCCAGGGCGGCGCTGGGTCTTGGGTGCGGGACACGCGCGGGGCCTGAGCCCGGGGACCTGGGAGCCTGAGCCCGGGAGCCTGAGCCTGGGGCAGCCGAGCCGTTGAGCCGCAGGAAGGACGGCCGCGGGGAGGCAGCCTGGCCGCGCGCCCGCCCGGACCCGCTCCGTACCTGCCCCCGCCCGCCACCTAGCCCGCGCCGGGGGACAGGCCGCCCAGCCCTCTCTCGGACCGACGGCGCCCCATGTCCCCAGACACCTGAGCGCCGGCCGCGCCGAGGAGCCTCCCACGAGGACAGCCACCGGGGCCCTTCCTCGCGAGGAAGATGGGGCTGGAGACGCTTTCCCTGGGGATGCTCGCGTGGCTGGTGGCCACGGGGGCTGTCCTCTGCGCGGAGCTGGGGGTCTGCGCCGGCCTCGACTATGACTACACTTTCGGTGGCAACGGAGAGGAAGAGGCGGAGGCGCTGGACTACAAGGATCCGTGCAAAGCCGGTGAGTGCCCTCTCGGGGCGAGACAGCGGGGGCGCGGCTGGCGCTGGGAGGGCGCCGGGTCTCACCTGTCTCTTTCCCACCCCCTCCCCACCCCGAGGGGCCGCGCCGCCTCCTTTGCCGCAGCTCTGCGCCGGCGGGACCGGGTGCCAAGCTCTGTCTCCGAGTTTGGGGACCTCCTGGAGTTCCTACACCCCACCCCCCACCCCCGCCCCGGCGCGGCGTGACGAGCCGCGGACGCAGCAGCCAGGGCTCTGAGTCCAGCGCCCGCGGCCCGGCGCTTCTCTGGCGGCGCCGCCCTGCTGCCGGGCGCCCGCTATCCCGCGCTTGGGCGGGTGGACTTCACGTCGGGACACCTTCGCCCCCTCTCGGCCAGGGTCCTGTGTGCGTCCCAGGCGACAAGGGGATGGCGACGTCCTCCAAAGCTCCCCCGCTGAATGGATTCAGCGCATTTGCCCATTTCAAGAAACCCTAAAAACACTTCCAAGTTGCCGTCCCATTCAAACTCGTTTCTCGCCCCCACACCCTGTTTGCACCCTTAGACCTGCGGTGGCACCGAGACGCCCCGCCCGGCCCTTCTCCCGCAGCCTGAGGTCAGAGTCACACGCCCTGGCCCCGGGCCCTGTTCCACTTAGGTGAGGCCAAGGTGAACCTGGGTCGGTGGACCCACCATTCACTTTGCGAGGAAAGTGATCACGAGGGTCCTGGGGCCGATTAGGTGAGTGTCTGTAAACAGAAGGCACGTTCTGCCGCATCTCAAGAGGAAGGGAGGGCAAAATCCCCAAAGTAGCATTGCCGCTCCGATTCTGTCCGGATGGTCTGCCTGCGATGTCTTCCTTTCCTTAGCTAGGTAAACCTCTTTTGACCTCTCTTGGGCCTGAAGTTAGGAAAGATGTACGCAAATGAAGGAAAATGCTGGAAATTCCCTTGTTAACTTGTACCTTTGATGGCACATTGTTCTGACAAGGAGGGTATGTTTGTGACAGGGAACATATGTGTTCGCGTTGTCAGATCTTTCCTGGTGCACTCTTACTGCGCGTACTTCTTCAAAACTTGGAGTAGCTTAGCAGAAATATGTCAGTCTGGAATTCAGAATTCTGATTTAATTCAATTTTGCTTATAAGTTTCCTCATCACCTTTAACACTCAGTCTATCCCACCAGAAGTTTCCTAGGCCTTCCTTGATAGTTTAGAGGACAAGACACCTTTCTGCTGTGGTTGGGCAGCCAGAACTCAGTATACAACTCCCTTAAACCTACTTTTTATTGAGAAATTTGTTTTGAATAATGTTTGCAGCTGGGTGGAAATTGAGGGTTTTCTTGTTTTAGGAAAGGTAGAAATGAAGTATATTATTTCTAAAGATTGTCTACGAAAACACCTATTCTGATGCTCTGTTGTGTGAAAGATTCAGCCAGCTACCAATATAAGAAAATCAGGGCTTATCTATACATTGATCTGATTTCAGGAAAATAAATGTAGTTTTCTATACACATTAAAGTAAAAGCTTATGCTTTAAAAAATCATTAACTTCAAATATGCATATATTATAAGAAGTATCAAAAGTTAGCTAATTCATTTTCAGAAGTTATGTTGTTTCAGGCTTATCTTAACATTAGAAATTGTATAGAAGAAGGTTCTGTGAACATGTGTGTTTTTCTATTTAAGAGTGCAATTTTACAATTTAGTTGTACCATGTGTATTGAAACACACCTCAAGCATAAATGTCTATTTTCCTCAGCACATAAACATCCAGGCAAGATAAAAACAACAACAATAACAACAACCTTAAGAGCATTTACTTTTATTTTTCCTTTACTACTGGTTTATTTTATTTTATTTATTTTGGTTTATTTTTGAACAGAGCTGTTGAGGATAAAACAGCAATAAAACCAAATTTGTATGGATTATTATTCTAATCTTATTTCTTCCCAATTTTTGAGTACAAGAGGCAAACCTGTACATGTGTGTAATGAAAGAGATATAAGAATGGCCCAAGTGGAAGACTGAGAAGTATGGCCAAAATCTGAGATCACTTTTAAATGATCAACCCTGCTTTTTTAACTTAGTGAAATGAAAGGCTTTAATTTACCATCTTGGCTAAAGAGTAGCAAAATCTTAGTCCCTCTTTTTGGCACTGTATAAGACAAATAAAAGTAATAACAGGGAAAAATTAAACAGTGCATTGAAATCCCAAACAAGAGTCAAAAAAAGGTCACTAAAATAAGAAAGATGAAGACAGATATGTGAAAGATAGCCAAAAAGCAAGAGGGGGTGCTCTCCAGACTCCAGGATCCTTTGATCTGCCCTTCCCCAAGAGCAGAGTGGAGGGCATGGCCCACTGAATAAGGTGCCCTTCTCTAACAGGGGTCCTAAGGTTCCTGAAACTATATGGTGGCTTGATGTCATAGTAACTAGCATAGCTTTATGGTTTCAGAGCACTTTGAGTACATTATTCCAGCTCAATGCACAGCCCAAATAGTGGAATTTGTTAATATTACCATTACCCAGATAGGAAAACAGTTGCTCCATGAGCTCAAACCCATTTGTTAACGTTACCCAGAACTTGATTCCAAGTCTCCTTGCTCAAAGTCTGCTTGTATTAAACAACTACACTGTATTCTTAGCTGGCCTTTTGGAGGCCTTCCTTGAAATGCAAACAACAGAAATTTGTCCAGGTTTATCTGAGTCTAAACTAATAAAAGTGCAGTTACTTTCATTAACTGATATGAATGAAATGACTAAGAACATAATTTCATCTTTTCTAAATACAGTGAGAATATAAAGTCCTTGAGGACAGAGATCATAAGTGATTTTTAATGTTTGTCACAGGGATGGATTAACATTGTTAGATATCTGGAAAGTTCTCAATACTTTCTCATATCTATAGATTATTAATATTGATCTTCGTCCCTCATTTACATCTCATTCTAACCAAGATCAAATGTTACCCAAGGAGAAATATTGTTAAAATTATGCCATCCTTAATATATTTGTGAAACAATATAACTTGTATGCCTTTCAAAACTCTGATTTGAAGTTCATGAAACTATAGGACAGAAAGGAAGAATTTGTGTTAATTTAACTCTGCTTTAGAAAGAAATTTTTGATATAAATAGAAGTAGATAAGTCAGTGTAGCACAGCCTCAGATGTAATTTGTATAGCCAAATCCATTAGGACAGAAAAGAGGTAATTGATCTCTATATATAAACAGACACAAAGATGCAGATAATTCAAAGGAATATCTCTCTTGCACATTAAGGTGTCAGCACAATACATAGTCATCTGAATTTGCAATCAGATTTCTCTTACTTTCTCTAGTTCAAAAGGGTCCTGTGGGATACTGAGAAGCTGATGCTGCAGGAGGTCATTCCAGAACAGAGACTGAGGTGTCCTGTTTCATTGCTGTACTGTTCCAGTAGATGTTAATCTGCGTATCTGTGAATATCTGTGAAGAGCCTGGGCAAATTCAGTGTGCAAATTAATCTCTCAGATTTGTCTATAGATTACCTGGAAAAGCAGACACCTGATAAACCAACTCTGTGTTCTCTCCCTACTCCCTACCCGCTTCCTTCCTCCCTCCCTCCCTCCCCAAACCTTCCTCCCTTCTTTTCTCCTTTTGTATTTAAGGGGGTATCAGGAAAGCACAGGCAATTGGAAATATAATATCTAAAGAGGAAGAATGAATAAATTAGAATTTTGAATGATGAGTAGAGGCTGATAAGACTGATAAGGAAGGGTATCTTTATCCTCTTAAACAAGTGTGAAAACTCTGAAAAAAAGATTTCCCTACCTTTAATCTTCTGAGTAAATGGTTTATTTTTCTTGAAAAAAATCCAAGCATGATTAAAGATCAGTGACTTGCAAGGTTCAATCTGTCTTTAGAGTGGCATATGCAAGCTTGTTTATATAGAAATAGGCTTTTGGTATCCTAAAGGATTATTCTTCCTGCTATTCTTTATAACCAGTGTCCTAATGTCCTAGTATACTAATTCTTAGGGAAATTTTCATAAATTTATAATCTCTCAGTAAGATCTTATCATTTTTTGGTTCTCAGTGTTGTACTTTCTAGCTTCATTGGCAGCCTCCCAGGTATAGCATTTTAGAATTTGATGTTTAACCCTATGTCTACTTTATTCCATCATAATATTAAATATCCAAACATATATTTACTGCCTGGCACCTCTTTAGGTTGCCAAACCCTCATGTTAAAAATATATTTCATAGAGCTGCTTCTCTTAGCTAGTCTCTTCTGTTTTAGTTTTCATTCCTCAGATCTTGATTTTTTTTTCTCCTCCTGCCTCTAGTGCCAACTCAGAAGTGGTCAAAATACAGTTTTTGCAAAAGGGATGGATAAGAATTCTGTAGAGTTGAATTCTATTCATCATTTGCCAATAGTAATTCTTTAGCCCTTGTCCTGAGGGCCTACATTGATTTTTTTTTGGTCCACCAATGGCAGTTACTGATATTAGTTAGGAATAAGATAGATTGTTTTTTCTTAAATATATCCTCTCAGTCTAAGATGGCTCTAAAGCTCCTTTTTGTTTGCTTGTTTACACAGTCTCCTGAGATCTTCCCACTTTTTGTCTCTGAAGAGGGTAGTGTGCTTTACAAATTCAAAATTTAACTGGCATCCCTTCTGTGAGGTAGTTCCTGTAATAATTCATGGAGCTTTTATGGTTTCCCTTCAAGTAGGTGCTCTTTGAGCCCTCCTTTCTCTGTTTAGGCCTCCTTAACCCACAGTGGAACAGTTAAAAGTGGGTAAGAGCTAGTGAAGGCTTTTTGAGAAAGTTAATATATAATTCCACAACTTTTCCTCTTGCCCTCATAATGGCTCACTTTTCTACAAAAGTCTAGTATATACCATATATAGTTTCTTCTACAGAAAACATATTTTCTTCCCCCATTGTGTATGTATGAATCTGATTTTTGTACATCTTAGCAACTTTCCCTGATTTAAAATTTAGACTCACTTGTTTGTAGTTACCACTATATTCTTTGTAAACCTTAAGAATATTAGTCACATTAATGATCCTTTAGGCCTCTCAATCAGTGAGTGTACTGGACAGGGGTTACCCTTCAATGTTCCTAGAACTCAGGTAGATAGTATCAGATGCTAGTGATTTACTATCATTAATTTTTTTCTTTTTAGACTGTTATCTATTGTTTCTAATAGTATATTAGCACCATCTGCTTAAAATGTTTAAAACTAGGACCTTCCCTAAGCTTTTCTAACAATGCTTGGAAAAGATAGAGGCAAATAATCCATTTAAAATGCAACCTTGCACATCCTGCTGGGACCATCTGGTGTCTGGGGAGGTGGGGGAAGGGAGCTCTGCTGCTCCCCCAAACTGTAAGGAAGGCCCCCGCCCACAGCATTTTGAGCCCACAGTGAGGCCTGGGCTAGGCCAGGGCTCAGGTGCCTGGCCAGATTCCTGGGGATATGAGATTTCCTCTACTAGGGGAATTTTGAGGACCCTTACAGCTCTTTTATGTTCCAAGATCTGGAATTAATCATGGACTTATCCTTCCTAAATTAAGGTGTAGAGAGTTCTCTCCCCAACCCTGGATACAATAGAATGATTTAGCAATGTGGCTTCGGTGGTTTATTTCCTTTAGTTATCTATTGAAGAATGCTACGAGAGGAGGAACATTAAAAATATAATTTTAACTCAAAGCTATGAAATAAATTGCATAGAATGTGTTCTTTCTCAGAAATCAGAAGTGGGGGCTCCTTGCTTATTTATTTAGTTCTTGACAACATCAGCCCTGAAAGTGGGATATTGACTATTAAATTTTGAGACATTGTGGGCTGGCTAATGGAATGCTTGCTTTGTCAGCTCCTTACAAAATGTGTACTAATCCTGCCAAGCTGCATTTGTATTAAGAAGTATCGTAAATTAGGTGTTAACTGAAATTCAGAAAGTGAACCAATGAGGTGTTTGTCTTAATCAGCTCTTCTCCTGCAACTTACATTTATAGTTCAACCTAAAATATTTGCTATTGACCATATTAAAAAAAACACAAAACTTCTCAAATGATAATCGTTCCAAAAAGTTGAAAGCATGGTCAGAAGTGTTTCTAAATATACTACTTTTCCCAAAACTAAATCTAATTTTATGTATTAATATGCTACTAAAGCATTCATCTCAATGTTTGAAAATGACATTTCAACAATTTCTAACACACTGCCCCATTTTACAAATCAGGGAGTCATTACGGAGGTGGAGACACAAAGCATGTATTTACTATCAGTGTCTTCGGTGTTGATGAACTTCCTATTGATGACACTTAATTTGTGTGATGAGGGAGGAGGATGTGGAATAGTTTTCGTATTCCTTACATTTCTCACTTTTGTTAAATTTCAGCACATGGATTGTGTGCCACGGGGGCACCTTGAATGGCCCCTAGGCTGGTGGTTGATATCAGCAGGTTCTGAGTTCTCTTTCGCCATGAGTGGATTTGGAGTGTTTATTAAGATAATCCCGGCCCTTGTGCAGCATTGGAACCACCTTGGCCTTAGTTCAGTCAATTGACTATCCTGAAAGGAGGGAGCTCCATTCCTCTACCCTGATCTTTCTGATCCAAATGCCTAGTAGTTGAAGTTTATGGTTTTGTGTTTTATACTCAGATTTTTGTGTTATTAAGTATCCCTCACTGCATGAAAGTTAAATACCAGGGAAGAGCATCATGCAGAACTAGAAAAGAGCCAAATGGAGAAATTTCCAGAGAATAAATCCTTGGACTCCATATACCTCACATATCTAGGAACTGCCTTCATGACTCATGTCAAAGTAACATAGCTCATATTTTTACATTGTAAAAAGTCTCATGTCTTCACCATACCCTTATCAATTAACATTATTGTTAACCCATTTGGACACACCCATTTGGACTCAGAAGGATCCAGAGTCTGATCTGCCATCCCAGTTGATAAACAGTGAGAACTTGACCCCAGGTTTGGTATGTGATGCCTCTCTTTTTATGAATCTCCTTTGCTGGCTCTCCAGTCAGTACAAAGGTATTAAGACTGGCAATTGAAGTGATGGTATTTGTGCCATGTGCATTCATCCACTGTGATTTTCTTTAGTAAGGGTACATCTTGCCTTCAACGTTCTTGCATTTTATAAGCCATATACTGTACTGTCAGAGTAAGGCCAATACTTACTTTCAATTGTATGGAATATTGGGCAGGCCCTACTCCCTTTCAAGAGGGTATTTCTTAAGTGTAGAGTCACAAATGAAATACCTCAACTACGTGTAAGACAAATGAAAATGAATACGACTAATTCTAATAGAGATATATTTGAGTGCAAAGTAGTCTAGGGGAGAAACTGCTATATGTTGCCCCAAGTATATAAATTGTGACAGCAGGCTCTCCATGTTGTTTAAGGTGGGGGTTGAATCGGATTTGAGTAGAATTCAGTCATTAGTGTCTTGTTCCTGGCACAGGCCCTGGCGTTTTATGTGGTACCCATTAAATTGTTTCACATTTTAGATTGCTCTCTGAGTATTCATTGAATTCCTGCTTATGAGCCCATAAAGAGTGTGAAGAACATCCTTTCAAATGCAGGCTGTTCAGGAAAGTGGTTTACAGTGTACATTATATATGTAAATGATGTGTGAATGCCTTTGAGAAAACAAATATGCTGTAAGAAAGTACCTAAATAACTTTATCTTTTCAATTCCAACTTGTCTAAAAGCCCTCAGGTCAAAAACTTGAAAGCTTCGACTGCTCATAGAGTTAACTAAACTTCTTGGAACTCCAGTCTGGTTTCCTAAGAGTAGGAAGTCTGGCACATTCAAAATATATAGTATGTGTAATATTTACTATATTACAGTTTCTTAGAAGAAAACATATTACTGTTAGCAAATTATCATGTTGTCTAGGAGGAAGATTTTCTGCTTGTACTTTTTCTCTAACAAATGATTAAGAATGAAACTGGTAAAACAGTTTTTCTAAACCTAAGAACAAGGGGAGGTTTTCCTTTCATATTTACTTTTTAGTCCCAGGAGAAGAAATAATATATATTTGGATCTCCATGAAGTGTGGCCTGCAGGCAGTCATCAGGGGAAGAATAATTAGGATTTGCCACCTGGAATGGGTAACAGAAGTAATGACCTAAAAATCAGGGGTCTTGTGTTGCATTATATTTCTATGCGCAAAGAGATTGTGAGCCGTTTGCTGGGGGAACAAGTGACCAAGAATTAAATGCAGAAAGAAGATTCTGATTATAGGCTATACCTCCCGTGTGTCCCAGGATTTAAATGTTTATAATAAGAACAGATTTCTCGTGTATATGAAGGTGGAATGGAGCATCATACACAAAGCTGTATGCTTCATAAACAAGTATCCTTTAATACCCCTTATTTCTGTATTGCATGGTACCTGTAGCTTAGTGCTTTATGATAACATGTGTTATGTTACCCAATGATAGAATCAGAATTTGAATCCAGAATTCTGGATTCCATGTGCTGCCATGATGTTTCTTCCTTTTTCTTCTTCTCCCTCTTCTTCTTCTTCCTCTCCCTCTCACCTTCCTCTCCGTCTTTTTCTTCTTCTTTTGGTATGAGGGCTTTTTTGCGACTTGGGGATGGCTTCAAAAATCATTTTCTTGGGCCTCCCTGGTGGCGCAGTGGTTGGGAGTCCGCCTGCCGATGCAGGGGACACAGGTTCGTGCCCTGGTCCGGGAGGATCCCACATGCCGCGGAGCGGCTGGGCCCGTGAGCCATGGCCGCTGAGCCTGCGCGTCCGGAGCCTGTGCTCCGCAACGAGAGAGGCCACGGCAGTGAGAGGCCCGCGTACCGCAAAAAAAAAAAAAAAAAAAAAAAAAAAAAAAGTACGTGGTTACCTTTTTCTTTGTTTACAAATTAGGAGAAGCAACAGCAAATGATAAAACAGGTGAAATGAATATCTAGGTTTTTTTACTTACACTATTCTACCGTGGTTTCAAAAAGCAAATGTAAATTTTTATTTCTTTACATAATTCTAAGTGGGTAGTGGTATGTCAATTGGAAAACAAACTGGACTGGTAGTTAAATGTAATTTCTACTATTGGTTCTGCTGTTGTATTTTCACGTAACCTTGGGGACGTCCCTTGATTTTTCTTTACCTTAGTCTCTGAGACTTAGAAATCTCTAAGCCTGTTCAAGTCCCAAAGTTTTCAGAATCCTGGTTTCTCTGACATCAGAACAAGAGCTCTTCTGATGTGGTACCAAGAAATCTCAGGGCCAGTGACTCACACTGTCCACTCAGAGGAAAGGGAAGATTTTACACCTCTTCAGTGGTCAGTCTTGATAAAGCCTGAGGTTTCTCATGGTTCCAACCAAATCATGACAGCCACCAGGTTGCAGCTGCAATAGGTTGTGCAGTTCCTTGACTTGACTTTGCCAAAATTGGCCTTGAAACCAATTTATGCATAATTTCCCACTGCTCTTTTCCAACCTCAGTCCATCAGTAAAAATCTGCCAGAGTAGTGACAAGTTATGTGGGCATCACATATGTGCTTATCAGAGCATGTTAGTCTCACAACAGCATCAGAATTGAGTGTTGTTCAGTCAGATTTGTATGTTGGATGAGCAGAACATGGCCAGTGGATGGAAAAAGTCCAATTCTTTCAAGTTTTATATCAATATTCATAATGAAAAGAACAAGAAATTTAGGCAAGGAAATTGCAGGAAAGTTTTTCTGGCTCTAATCATTTTTACTAAATACACGACATATTAAAAGACACATTATATTAATCACTTATATCTATCCTTGAAAACATTCTTCCACTTGGCACAAGAGGATGATGCTAATTATCTTCATAAAATTCAACTTCTCAGACCTCCAGTTTACTGAATTATCTAGTAAGAGACTACTCTTTTCATCATGTTAACTTATGTATATATTTTTTTAATGAAGAGTCTCAATTCTCAACCAAGTCTTTACCAAAGGAAGTTTTCATTATTGAGCTTTTATAATAGTAAAGAACGAACTCCAATAGAAATTAATAGCATGACTCTAGGTAATGTATTTTAAAGAGCACTGGATATTGTGCCAGGAGACCTAGGTGTAAGTCTTGACTCTTCTGTGTTTAATTACATTATCTTGGTCTACTTACTGAACATTTCTGAACCTAAATTCTCTCATTTGTAACATGGGGGTAGTGATACTTAGTCCATAAAACATGTAAGGGCAAAATGCACAAGGTCTTGGTAAACTGTGATGCACCATACAGATGCAAATTAACACAACCAGTATTTTGCAACTGATACGTTTCAGGAAGATGCTTGAAACAAATAAGGTGTGTTCCCTTATAGTAAGGATTTCAGTATCTGCCAGAAAAAAAGCAACATGTGTTTCAATTATCAATATGAATGTGTAATAAACAAAATACTGTGGTAACACAGAGGAAGGAATTCATTAATTATATTTGGAATAGAGAAGGCTTGTAAGGGAAGGTGGCATTTGAACCGAATCTTGAAGTCTTGTAGTATTTTTCCTGGAGAAAATGTGATGTAAAACTTTAGAATCAAATAACTAAATAAAAATTGAAGTTGTGAAGATTCATGGACTTTTATGAAAGGACAGTAAGTGGTAAATAATCTAATGTGGGTAGGGTATGTTAGGGTTTGTGCTTTGGCAAGAAATGATTCTGTTAGGTGCAATGTAAAGGATCTTGAATGCCTAACTAGTGGGTGTGAATTTGATCCCCTTGGAAATGGGATGGGGACTTACTGAAGTTTTGAAGCAGGTCATTGGCTTGATAACAGCCAGATTTTTTTAAAGATAAGTGAGGATGTGAAGGATGGTCAGATATAGTTGATGTAGGAAGTAAGGAGCAAGTGGGAGGAGGGAAACATGCTGGAGTAAGAGTAGAGGCAAGTGTTGATGAGTGCTTTCATATGCACTGTGTCAGCAGTTGTAGAAAAGAGGGCTTCTATTTAAAAGACCAGTCAACAAGTGGATAACCTTGGGGTGGAGGTCGAGAGATATAAAGAAAAGGAAGAGTTCAAGATGATGTCTTCGTGGCTGCCTACGTGAGTGGCGTGAGAAACTGGTACAGATGAGCCACGTAAGAAACAGGATAAAAAAGGCATTTGTGTTTTGTAAAGCAAGTAAGTTTGGATCTCTTTGAGTTGCACAAAATTTTTGATGTTTGTTATGCAGGTCTTGGCCTGCTGTTGTTCTTTAGGAGTAGATTGGTTATATCTGAGCTTTTGTATTCTGTATTAACTTTGAAATCAACTCATCATGTCCCACTGTTTGGATTTAGATGAGAATTGCATTGAATCTATGGGTTACTTTACAGAGAATTATTTTTATGATATTGAGTCTTCTAATCCATGGGTATGGTATATATCTGCATGTTTAGGCATGTTCTTTAATACTCTTAATATTTTTATCTCTAAAGTTTCTTTCTTCATGTTTGATAGACTTATTCACATATATTTTCTACTTTTGATGACATTTTGATATACAATTTTATAAAATTTCTCTTTTAAGTCATTTGCTGCTCTTGTGTAGAAATGTATTAGATTTTTGATGTAGTTAATTTTTATCCAAAATCTTTTCCAGTCTCTTATAAATTTTAATAATTTATCTGTATATTTTTCACATAGGTAATCAAATCATCTGAAATAAAAGTGTAGCTTTGTTTCTTCATTTACAATTTCTGTGCTTTTAGTTTAATTTAATTTATCTTACCTTATGTGCTGATAGTCTTCCAGTGTTACATAGAAGTGATAACTGAGACCTAGTTTACTCTGTTCCCAGTTTTAAAGAGAATGTTTTCAATTATTTATCAATTATGCTACTTGGTGTCTTTTTAAAAAATAGGTACCTTTTGTCAGATTAAGGATTTCTGCCTTTCCTGAGATGATATAATTATCCTCATTTCACCTTTTAATGTGGTAAATTAGAATAATTGATCTACTACTATTAACCCACTATGTATTTCTGAGATGAACCCAATTTGATCACAAGCTATCATTCTTTTCATATCCCTATATTCAATTTGTTATTTAGTTTGGAATTTTTGTTTTATGGTCAGTAGTTAAACTGGCCTGAAACTTTTCTTCTTCTATTGTTCTTGTTAGGTTTTACTGTCAAGGTATGTTTGCCTTATAAACACTCTGGAACAGTTTGTGGAAGATTGGAATTATTTGTTCCTTTTAATGTATTGAAAGAGTTTCTCTTTGTTTCTGTTGGGTTTCTGGGAGTACTAACAATTCAGGACAAGTTTAAACTAAATTTTCTGCTTACGTTTATTGGACTACCATGGTAATATAAATTTATAATGCAAAGCTACTTTGGGGGTGATTTTTGCTTATGAGATTTCAGAGGATATTAGCTTTTCTCCATTCTACTTAGGTTCAAGCTTTCAGAAAATCAGTTTTTGTGAAGTTACCTGGGGTACTGTGAGTCCCAAATTTGGGAGTCCCAGATTTTTGAGAGCTTATTCTATTATTCTTTTCAGCTTGGGTGGACCTTGGACTGTGTCTTCTGTCCTCTGAGCCCTGCTTGACAACAAAATTCAGTAGCCATGTCAACCAAGCTTGGCACATGCCCTCAGTTGAGGGGTGGCTTTATTTAGTCTTCTGCTTATCTGTCTGGATTCCCTCCTTCACTCAGCCATGAAAATGTTTTACTCATGTTGTCATACATTCAGGGAGATTTTTAAAAGTATTTTATCTAGCATTTTTAGTTATGTAGGAAGCTCAGCCCCATAGTACCTAGTTTGTCATTTTGGCAGAAACAGCAGTCTTTAAAAGGGACTTTAAAAGTTAAAAAGAACTTTAAAATATTAAACATCATCAGGACATTTCCTTCTAGATCTTAAAAATTATGATGATTAAATGGCTTTATTTAAAAACTCATTTATCATTGTTTATTAAATATAACCATAGGTCTTCTATAAGAATATACCATATGTCTACTTTGGTTAATTGGTAATTTCATAATGATCGAGGCACCATTTGTCTTATCTGACCTTTCAGGATAGCTATGCACAAGAACTCCAGAAGTTTCATGAATTTTGTGTGACGACTTCATTGTAAATGTACACTTTTTTTTTTTCTTTTTGCTGTACGCGGGCCTCTCACTGTTGTGGCCTCTCCTGTTGCAGAGCACAGGCTCCAGACGCGCACGCTCAGCGGCCATGGCTCACGGGCCCAGCCGCTCCGCGGCATGTGGGATCTTCCCGGACCGGGGCACGAACCCGCGTCCCCTGCATGGGCAGGCGGACTCTCAACCACTGCGCCACCAGGGAAGCCCAATGTAAACATTTTTATACCCTTCACTTGAAAGGATTCAATTCAGATTTCACAGGGGAAGAACATCCATGTGTAAGTCAAACTAGCCATTGTGATTTGCAAGGGAAAGATGCACTGCTTGAATGAAGCAGTGTGCAAGTTATCTGCACTGACTTGCTGCCTTTAGGCAAATTTGATTACTCTAATCTTGCAGGATTATGCTTTTCTTAAACTTTCCAGTGAGGTAGATTGGGAATCTGTTTCTACATCTTTTGATATTTAATGTATCTGTTTTACCAATTTTGAAAAAATAGAGAAGCAACCCACCATCATTCGATATCTTCAATTTTTAAAAAAAATTAATAAAGTTTTTTATTTAAAATAAGAATAACTTCTTTGGGGCTTTCCTGGTGGCGCTAGTGGTTGAGAGTCCACCTGCCGATCTAGGGGACATGGGTTCGTGCCCCGGTCCGGGAGGATCCCACATGCCGCGGAGCAGCTGGGCCTGTGAGCCATGGCCGCTGAGCCTGTGCGTCCAGAGCCTGTGCAGGAGTAACTTCTTTAACCTCTTCTCATATGACTATTCAAAGCTTTAATAATACAATTTTAACCTCAATTGAAATTTACTCATTCAAACTTTCCTGTATTGCCTTTTTAGTTACAGGACCTCAAATGAAATCTTATTAAGTCATAGAAATGTAGCTCTGAATGTACTTTTAGAGGTTATAACCTCAAACTCCTCATATTAGAGACACTATAATATTTTGAAGTCCTAACCAATCCCAGTTATCATGCTTAACCTATTTTGGAGGAGGTTATGCAAATCGATGAAGATGGTGGTGGTGACTTGTGTATATGAAAAGAGGTAGATTAGAAAGGTCACTGCCATACACTGTGTCATTCACTGATTCGTTATTGTTTCCTGAAAATATGCCGTTAATGATTGCTTTGAATTAAGCACTGCTCTTTCTATGCCTCTTTTCTTTTAACACAAATACTCTTTGCTGGGTAAATGTTAAGTCATTAACATGAAAATCATTAATGTGAAAGATCAGACCTGTTTCATAAACATACTAGGAACACAGAAAATAAGGTGGAGAAAGCAGCTCTGAGGACAACCCTAGCCTACTTTACCACTTTGCTTTTGGGTAGCTCCTAGTCTGGGTACTCCAATGACTCTCTTGCCGTTTAAATTTTTGCATTCCTTATATTGGTGCCTCTGCATTATGCTCAGTCATTCTTAGTGAGCCTTGATCTGGTTTGCGTTTATAGAGATTTTTCTTCTCTAAAAGAAAGTTTTAGAGATTTCATCTTTAAGATGGTAGCCATTTCCCTCAACTTCATTCTTTCTTTCTTTTTTTTTTTTTTAAATTTTAATATAGTTTATTTTTTTTTAACATCTTTATTGGAGTATAATTGCTTTAAAATGGTATGTTAGTTTCAGCTTCACAACAAAATGAATCAGTTATATATATACATATATTCCCATATCTCTTCCCGCTTGCGTCTCCCTCCCTCCCACCCTCCCTATCCCACCCCTCCAGGCGGTCACAAAGCACCGAGCTGATCTCCCTGTGCTATGCGGCTGCTTCCCACTAGCTATCTACCTTACGTTTGGTAGTGTATATATGTCCATGCCTCTTCATTCTTTCTTTTAACTCCAAATTGTATTTGTCATTTTAAGTCATTAGTGAGCATGTAAGCTAGTACTGAGTTTTTGAGCGAGACTATCACTTGATAGTCTTATAAACTTCCATAGAATGATAATAAGTTTTAAAGTGCTTTTTTAGTAGGTTTTCTAAATGAGTGTTCACTACTTAAATAAAATTTGATCCAAATTTAATGATAATATTTCTTGATATGGGACTGACTAAAATCATGCTAAATTCAAGCTGTGTAAATTTCTGCTTCTGAACAGGATAGAGTAACAGGGACCAGATTATCACTGTGCTTAAAACTGTACAAAATATAAGGAACAATAGTTCCCAAGACATTGGAGATCAGGCAACAAAGGAGAGTGGTCGTTGGGAAATAGGAAATAAATGAGGTGAGCCCTATGACTGCCCCAGCTTACTATGTATACAACAGGGCTGGAGAATCCAGGCAGAGACCAGAAGTTTCCCTGTTGAGGAGATGGAGCTGGGAGTCCAGAATCCAAAGAAGCTAGAGTTTATGAGGCAAAGTACCAGAGAGGAGAGAGCTGCATGGAGAAAATTTTGGAGACCTGCAGAGAATTCCCAGCAATGTCCAACCTGAATACTCAGCAGACTAGTGATTAGTGCATATATGTAAAAAGACTACCCAATACTCAGGAAATAACTACCCAAAAGGATAAGAGGGAAAAATCCTTGGAGCTCACATAGAGCTGGTAAGAATGCTCTGTTGTCACCCAGGAGAGTGGAAAAACCTCATAATTTACTGGACATCAGATAGAATCTGAGAAGAGTTTTTCCGCAGTATTGGGAATAGCTCTACCCTAAACCCTGCTCTGGTCCTACCTAACAAAGCTTGAAAAAAAGATCAGAAAAGATCCAAGTAATTTAACTGCTTCCCAGAATAAAACTCAAGAGTATTTATAGGAATATAAAGATATCCAGCAACCAACAAGTTAAAATTCAATCAGCATTGCTTCTGGCATCAAATCAGTGTTCCAGCATTGTTTTAAGAGGCAAAAAAAGAAAAAAAATATGGAAACAATGAGAATGTCTAACATTAGGAAAATGGTTGACTAAAATATGTTATATCCTTAGTAAAAAATAAAATGAAGATATTGAAAAGAATTAGTTAAAGCATATATGTGTTGATTCAGCTCTCTAAATCAACACATATATGCTTTAACTAATTCTCTATATTCATGAGTTAATGAATGAAAAATAAAAGCAAGCTGCAAAAAACCCCACAAAAATTATATATTTTGTCTATATATTGTTTACATATGAAAAATAGAAAAAGGTATGGAAGAACACATACCAGGTTGTTAATATTTGTTACCTGAGGAAATGGAATAGGCATAGGGTGTACAGACTATATAATTTTTTCTTTCATATAATTGAATTGTTTTATTTGTAAGATAAGCATAAAGTACTTTGTAATTTTTCAAGCCTTAAAATATTTAATAGGAAAAATTAATGACAAAGACTATGTAGGGATATTAAATATTTTTATAATACAAAATGACAGTATGGAAATATTAGTTGACTATATGCTTTCAGTACAACTGTAAAAATGGGATAAGCATGTAAAAGATAAAGACTAGTAAGAACTTGAGAGTTTTTTTTAAGGAATGCTAGATTTATGTATACTTCCCCCCTTTGTTATGTCTGAATGTTTGTGAGCGATAATAATGATAGTTCTATTATGTAAAGTATGTAAAATATAGATGGAAGTGGATGAAGTGTAAATGAGAAAACAAAAATGAAAGTTATTATCATGGAAAGCTTATAAATCATTTTGCTTTTTCAATTTCCCCAAACTTTATGTAATGTTGTAATGTATTTATAATAAAGTAACTCAAAATCCAACTGGGCTTGCAAAGAACTACAAAAATATAATTCACAATGAGGAGGAAAATCAGTCAAATAAAATTGTCTCAGAAATGATACAGATGATGGAACTAGTAAACAAAGACATTAAACTAAATATTATAATGTTATTTCATATGTTCAATAAGCTAGAAGAAAGATTTAAAAAATAATTTTTAGACATGAAGAATATTAAAAAAGACCCAAATCAAATTTCTAGAAATGAAATATCCAACATTTGAAATTTACAATATACTGAATGGTATTACCAACAGATTGTACGTCGCAGGAGAAAAGATTAATAAACTTGAACACAATACAAGAAACTATGCAAGATGGAGCACAAAGAGAAGAGACTTTAAAGCACAATAGAGTATCAGTGAGCTGTGGGACAATGTTAAGTGGCTTAGTGTGCAAGTAACTGGAGTTTCTGAAGGAGAAGAGGTAAATGGGGGTGGGGTGGGAGAGAACAAAGTCTAGAAAACTATTTGAAGAAATAATACCTGAAATTTTCTAAATCTGATGAAAACAGTAAATGTGTAAATGCAATAATCTAAATAAATCCCATGTACAAAAAGCACAAAAAAATCTGTACTATGTCACATAATATTTCTTAAATCCAGTGATAAAGAGAAGATATTAAAGAAGCGAGAGTAAAGAACACATGACAGAGGAACATACAAAGGAATTACAGTTTACCCTTGAACAACTTGGGGGTAAGGGCACTGACCCCAAACAGTTGAACATCTGAGTACTGCTATCTGTTCCTCAAAAACAAAGGAATTGATAAATGACTCACCCAAGGGAAGGAGGCTGAATCATTTTGGATAGAATCAAGACTCAAATCCTAGTTTTTTTGATTCCACATATTGTGATCTCTAATTGAACACAAACTTTCCTCGACACTTAGTTAATTTAAAGATCTGTAAAATGAAAATACAGGCACTATGTTTATTGAAAAAAATCCATGCATGAGTGGATCCTGGCACTTCAAACCTGTGTTGTTCAAGGGTCAACTGTATATAAGGAGGAGCAAGGATAGGAATGACAGCAGATTTCTCATTGTAAGCAATGTAATCTAGTAGATGGTAGAGCAACATCTTCAAAATACTGAAAGAAAAACAGTGTAAACTTAGAATTCTTTACCTAGTAAAAACATCTGTCAAGAAATGAAGGCGAAATACTTTTTCAAACCTACAAAAGCTGAAATAATTTATCCCTATCCAACTGACCCTACAAAAAATGTTAAAAGAAGTCCTTCATATACAATGGAATGTTAGCCATAAAAAGGAATGAAATCTTGCCGTTTGCGACAAGGATGGACCTTGAGGGATAAGTGAAATGTCAGACAGTGAAAGACAAATGATGCATGATTTCACTTATCTGTGGAACCTAAAAAACAAGTGAACAAACAATAAAACAGAAACATAGTTATAGATACAGAGAACAGACAGGTGGTTGCCAGAGGGGAGGAGTGTGAGGGGAGGAAAGAAATAGGTGAGGGAGATTAAGAGGTACAGAATTCCAGTTGCAAAATAAGTGAGTCACAGGTATGAAATATACAGCATGAGGTATATATTCAATAATTATGTAATACCATTGTATGGTGACAGCTTGTAACCAGACTTATTGTGGTGATCAATTTGAAATGTATAGAAATATCTAATCACTTTGTTGTATACCAGGAACGAACATAGTGTTATAGGTCAGTTATACTTCAAAAACAAACAGACTCATAGAAAGAGAGATCAGATTTCTGGTTACCAGAGGCAAGGTGTAGGGGGAAGTGGAATTGGATGAAGGCAGTCAAAAGGTACAATGAATTCTACAAAATATTTAAGGAAAGAAACCCACCAATTTTCTAATTTTACACAAAATTTTCCAGGGAACTGAAGAAAAATCATATGATCATTTCAATATGTGAAAAAAAATCATCATGACTAAAAACTTAGCAAACTTAAGTTTGCTAAGAATATAATGGAAGTTCCTTAATTTAATATACATTACCTACAAAAAAATCTATAGCAAATATATCTAATAGGGAACTGTTGAATCCTTTTCCTCTAACATTGGGAATGAGGCAAGGATGCCCACTATAACCACTTCTATTCAGATTGTACTGGAGCTCCTGGCTAGTGCACTAAAGCAAGAAAAATAAAAGATTAGAAAGGAAGATATAAACATAAATGTCATTAGTAGTCAAGAAAATATGAAGTAAACCCACACTTACTAGAAGGACTAAAAAGAAAAAGCCAATACTGAATGGGAGAATGTGGAGCCACTGAAATTCTCATACAATGCTGATAAGATATAATCACTTTGTAACCCACTTAGCAATATCTACTGAGGGTGACCATACACACACCCCACAACTCAGCAATCCTACTCCTAGGTATGTGCCCAACACAAATGCTTATATAGGTTTACCAAAAGGCGTGTACAATAACATTCATTTCATAAAAGCACTATTTGTAATAGTTCAAACTGGAAACAAAACAAATGCCATTAACAAAAGAAAGATAAATTGTAGTATATTCACATGATTCGATACTACACATAGATAAGAAGAAATGCCCCACAATGCATACAACAATGTGGATGGATTCCACAAACATTATACTTAGGAGAATAAACGAGACACAAGAGAGAAAAAAAAAAAGAGTACAAATTTCCAGTTAGAACATAAATAAGTACTAGGGATGTAATGTACAACAAGGTAAGTATAATTAATACTGCTGTATATTATATATGAAAGTTGTTAAGAGAGTTAAGAAAGGTCTCATCACAAGGAAAAATATATTTTTTCTATTTAATTTTGTATCTATATGAGATGATGGATGTTCATATTGTGATAAACATTTTATGATGTAAGTCAAATCATTATGCTGCACACCTTAAACTTATATAGTGCTATATGTCAATTGTACCTCAATAAAAGTGGATGAAAATATAAGTCCTCCAAGTAGATGGCAAATGACAAGAGATGAAGATCTGAATATACTCAAAAGAATAAAAAGCATGGGAAATGGTAACTGCATTGCTAAATGAAGACTTTCTCTTTCATTATTTAAAACTTTCCTTCTGCCCTATATTATGTGTCTGATTTCACAAAGGATTTGATGTACTAAATTCTCCTGTTTAATGTGACTTTCCATACTCCATTTAGTTCTTATCTTCTGGGCCATATCCACCTTGTCATCTTCTCCCAGTTGTCTTCCTGTTCACTGGCAAACACTGCTTGCACCCCCTCCCTCCCTAGCTTAAACACGCACACACCTACTTTTATAGAGGTGAGAGTTGGTTAAAATTAGCATCAAATACAACTTTGAAGGAGTCATGGAATAATTATGAGTGATAAATATTAGAAACGTTTAGGATTAGGAGCTGAAATGAAGATAGTATCTAAATGTGTTAAAACCAATTTTATGATTCCTAATCTGTTTTCTAAAAGCATCATCAGTTGCTTTTATGACTCATTCCTCAGTCGCTCACCAATGAGAGATCCCACAGATGTCCAGTGAGGCAGGTACCCACGTTATAGTCTAAGAATAATTCTGCTTGTGTTTTTAGAATAATAATGCCACAGCTCATTTCTAGGATAGGAGCAGTTTTCTGAACATTATGGTCCAGGAATCAGAAAACTGCTGACTTGTTTTTGTAAATAAAAGTTTTATTAAAAAAAGGTTTTATTGGAACACAGCCATTTCTTTTACATCTTGTCTATGGCTGCTTTCACGCTACGACTGTGGAATTGAGTAGTTGCAACCACTAGAGTCGCAAGCCTTCTTGCAAACCTAAATTATTTACTCTCTTTAAGAAAATGTTTGCAGACTCCTATAGTTAATTAAAATTAATAGCAGCAAACACAGAACTTACTACGTGCCAGTTTATTTTAATATATTAATTAAAATATTAATTCTAATATACTTAAAAATCATATGAAGTAGGTTCTCTTACAATACTTATTTAACTGAGGAAACTGAGGCACAGAGTGGTTAAGTAATTTGTCCTTAGTCACAAAGCTAATAAGTAGTAGGGCCAGGATTTGAACAAAGGTGGCTTGACTCCAAAGTCTGGGCTTTTAACAGCTTGTCTCATACTGCTGCTCCAATTGAAAAAATAAAGGAAATACAGAATTTTTAAAAAACTGAGCATGTGGAATACATGGTGAATTTATGGTGGACAGCCAGCCAATTTAGGTGAAAATCAGGGAATTATTTTAATTATAAGAAAGAAGATAAGAGATATTTAATTAGTTCTGGATTAATTACTGCAGTTTCTTCAGGCTTATTCATGAAAGAATAATTGTGAGAGGAGCCAATTTTTAAAAAATTGTAAGTTACTTTTTTGAATTAGGCCTGTATCTCAGTACAGTAATTTTACAGGACAGTAGATTCAGGCTCCTTTTATCAGCTTCTTCATTTCTCGATTTTGTCTTTCTGATTCAGTGTCATATCCGTGGAACTGTTTCACAGAGAAATCAAAATCATTTCCAAAATTTAGTTTCCTAACTTTGAGTTTTCTTTAAACCTGTTTTATATCTTCTGCATCAGTGTAGTACAGAAATCAGTAAACATTTATTCCAGTAATTTTTGCAACTAAAACTTGTGAAACGAAACAGGTTCGAGAGATTCTGACAACTTGCTTATTTTTCTTGAAGCTACTTGAGTTTGGATTTTTGACACAGTGGCCTCAAAAAAGTTTAAAAATTATAAGCGTACAATTTGGTAACTGTTTCTCCTTATGGAGATTATGCTTGTGACCAGAGTTTAGAGTTATGTTTTTATTAAAAAAACATTATGCCACAGTTTAATCCATTTTTGGACTCTAGGGCCATAATAGTTCTTTCAATATGCAAAGCATGAGTTTTTTTCATCATGAGGTGTTAAAGCAATTCCTGTTTATCGTATCAAACAGCCACAAAAACGTGTTCATTTCCTTTTAGTGGGTACCTGCGGAATATATGAGGAATTAAAGAGTATTTTGTGGAGAGTGTCATATCCTGCAAAGAGACTATAGTCTGGTAGGGAGTAGTAGAAAAAAGTATACAGATGATCGTAATAAAAAAATGCAGAAGTAAGGTCAACTTCACATTAAGACACTATAAACTTGTGATAAGTTAAACAGCATTAAAATATTGAAATACTTGTTCAGGAAAGTATAAAATATATTATATATATATATAAGTTGATATGGAAGATAACAAATCTTTGCCACAAACAATCTTATAGGACTTGAAAAGGAAGAGATACTCTTTTACTAGTTCACCTTTGCACTGCTTTACAAAAAGGTGGAACTGGGTTTTAGGTAGATAGGAAGGATTAGATTATAAGAATACTAAATATTTCTATAGCACTTAATTTTTTAAATGCTTTTTTATATCTAATCTGATTTTGTAGCAACTTAATAGAACAAGTAGTATTGTTATTCTAATTTTTAAAGTAATTTGAAACCAAGAGGGGTTCAGTGGCTTCTGTGTACACAGCTGGTATGTGGTGGAAGTACTATTCACACCCAGGTCTTCCAGCTCTGAATCCTCTTAAGTTCTGTATTGTACTACCCCTTAAAGAGAAGAGTGGAAAGCACAAAGCTAGAGTCAGTCTGCCTGGGATTCAGGGAAAGGAGGTTGGAAATTAGGCTGGGAGGCAGAGAGGGTCTAGATTCTGAAGCTCCTTAAATACCTGAGAATAGATTTGAAGTGGGAGCAGGGAAAGAGAAGATGAGTGGACCATTGTAGGACAGACATGATTGTGGCACAGACCAGGGTATTAGTAATTAGGTTGGAGGGAAGTGTTTAGATTCATTTTGAATATAGAGCCAACTGGATGCCTGGGGTTTTGAGAGGAAGAGAGAGTCAAAAATGATTCCAAAGCTTAAAACTTGAGCAACTAGAAGAATACAATTATGGGGAACACTGAGAGATGAGCAGGTCAGAGTTGAGTTTTAGATGTTTGCACTTGTGGAATAAAGATGCCAATTATACATCCAAATGGTGGTGTCAAATGGGCAGTTGCAACACTTGAGTCTGGAGTTCAGTGGAAAGTCTAGGCTGGAGATAGGAATTTGGAAGCCATCAGAATGTGTATAGTGTTTATAGTGGTGAGATTGAGTGACATCACTAGAGGAATGATTGTAGATAAGAGGTCTGAGAACTTAGTTCTAGGGTGCTCCAGCATTCTGAGTTCTTGGAGATAAGAAGGAACCAGTATGGGGCTTGAGACTAATGCAGTTGCTGTGGAATAATAATAATAAAAACAGAAAAGAGGCTGCTGGATGTGGGAAGAGCTCTAAAGGCATGTTGATCTGTAACTTAAGAATGACATGGAGAAATTTTTTTCTAGACCATGCTATGGGCCTAATGATAATGTTAGGCAATGAATACTTCAAGGAAAGTCCATCCTTAATCACTGTATTGATTAAATATTTTTATTTATTGTATGAAGCAATGTTTATTTAGTTGTCATAATAACAGAGTAAGAAGTAAATAATAGGAATAATGACTCCCTATTATTCATTTTTAACATGAGGAAACTGGTATCAGAGAAGATGAGTTGCTTGTAGTTTTACAGTTAATAATAGCACTTTTCTTGGTTATTAAAGTCAAGTCAATTTTCAATACCTATTATAGCCTATGCTGCTAATTTTCTAGAGTGATGTGTTTTATAAGAAGGAACCAATTAGAGACCAGAGCAAAGTAGAGAAAAGTGATTGATGTTAAGGAAAATAACAGAAGAACATTTAGAACAAAGCGAGATGATCTACAAGGACACAAAGAATCATGGTGTGGTGAAAAAGCACTAGACTGAGAATCAGGAAATTTGGAGACCAGTCCTGGCTGTTTAACTTTCTGGAAGCCTTGAAACTAATTTCTGAGAGTTCTGTATGTTGCTGAGGGCCTGACTTTCATGTAGGAAAGGATTTGTGGGCACATTAAAAAGGTCTGGGAGGACACACCTATCAAGGAGTTACTTCTGCGGAGAAGATAGAGCTTGGAAGGGCAAAACAAAAGGAGACAATTTCCTCTATAGTGTTGTTTGATTAATTTACAATGAACACATATTACTTAAGTTTCATCAAAAATAAAAATGGTAAAATACTGTAAGACAAAATTCAGTTCAGCAATTTCTAGACATCAGTAGAAAGAGGTAGTTCATACCCATTTGATCTCTAAGTTTCTCCTGTAAAATGAGGGAGTTTGACTAGAGCCCCCAAAACCAATTCCAGCTCTAGCATCCTGGGGTCCTATGGAGAGCACAAATGTTAACATCTGGGGCCTTTTCCTCACTACTAGATAAAAAAGAAACTGAACTAATATATTCATGAAAATCGGGTAACCAAAATGCTGTGGTTCACCAAAATGCTGAACTTGTAATGTGGATCTATACTAAGTTATTTAGTAAAACAATACATTATTTCATATAACCATAATAATCACTTGAAATAGTTGCTGTTATTATCACCTGTCATCTAATTTTACATATGAGGACATTGGGGCTTATCAAGATTAACTGACATGCCCATGGTCACACAGCTGCTAAGTGACGAAACCCAAGCCTGAGTCCTACACCTGAAAGCTTAACCATGAAACAGTCTGATCTCAGTTTTTTAGGGGGTGTACACCTTCCTTGACGTGGAGAAGTAATGATTTATTTTAGTTTACAGAGTGGGAAAACCAGTTAGCTCGGTTTTTGTCAAGTACCTCATTTCTGAACCCGCTTTCTTTCAAGTTAATTTTTCAAGTTAACTCAGTTAACTGCTCACATCTCTTTCCTGTGCCTAACATTTTATAACTCTACCCTCATTCTTCAGACATAAATTGCACTGCCCCTTTAATTTGTGTTTCTGAAACACAAATCCCTTCAAATTTATGTCTGTTTAATGTGACAGTATTTATTTTTTCTACAGAAAAGTTAAAGGTTTTCTTTAAAATGATATCATCTCTGAATTCAGAGCATTAGATAATAGACTTTATGTTGGCAGCACTGCTTGCCCCCTTCAACAGCCTACAGACCCACACATCCAGCTGACTGTCTTCCCGGTCCTAATACACTGTCTTACTCAGATCTCCAGCATGAGTCTGTGACTTCATTTCTCTCTTAACTCTTGGACATAGAGCACTCCCAGGTCTGACCCACTTCTCTGCAACTTCCTAATTCTCATTCCAAAACGATTTGGTTTGTCTACTATTCTGTTTTCCTGCTCAGTTTCTATGACCTATGTGAACAGCTCTCAGACCTATCAGAGCATCAGAATCACCCAAAGAAATGTTTAAATTACAGATTCCAAAGTACATATCAGAAGTGCTAAATCAGTTGCTTGAGTTGAGAGCTGGAAATCTATATTGAAAAGAATTGCTTTCATGCATAGCCAAACAGGGAATTCCCGCCCATGTGATATCTTTACCTGAAACAGGTGTCCATGCCAGTTTTCTCCTGGTTCAATGATCTTTCTTCACCAGATATGGGAAGTTAAATAATTAGCTATCATTCTGTCGTGGCACCTTGATTAGAAACTTTGTATTTGAGAATTATAATAAGAAGACATTCTAATCTCCAGGAAAATGGTGTGTAAGCATTTTTCTGGAGATTAGAAAAATAGTTCTAAAAATAGAAATTATTTTTAGAATCATATTCCCTATAGAGGTGCTCATTTTACCAAAAAATAAAAACAAAATCTTTTAGGTTAAATCCTTTTTCTCTTTTACCCTCTTTAATGAAACATAAAACACTATATGCATTGGAGTTTACAAGCAAATTTTTCTTTAAAAATCATCATAATACCATATAAGCTGTGAGATTATTACATGTTTATTCCAAACAGTTTTTGAAATAAGAGATTTCAGCCAATTTTCCAATGGATATTTTTCTTAGTTGAATAACAAGTCCAGATCACTGATTTTTTAAATCCCTTTTAGTACAAGGTTTTTGTAATTAAAATATTCAATGAAAGTAAACCTATTTAGGTTAATTTACTTAGTGAATGTTTAAAAAATGTCTACTAAATGCAAACAATCTTATTAGGTACTAGAGACAAACACAGTTTCTGTCTGCATTTTGCTGTCTATTGTCTATTTTCGTTGTCTGAAAAGAGCCTTTACAGAGCTGAGTGTTCTTGTTTGGCACGTCATGTTACTTTTCTCTCTGAGGCAGCATATGCAGATTACTTTTTGAACTATGGCTTAATTACAAAGAACTGATTAAAGCAAAAAAAAGATATATAATTTATTCACCTGAGAAATTCAGGGCAAAGCCAGTCCTGCTTAAGCATGGAAGTCTAGTTGAAAATATGTTAATATTGTGTTCCAAAACAGAATTCCATATTATTGAGTTTTCTCTTCTGCATCTTACCCTTAATTTGCAGTTGTGCAAAATAACAGCTGTCTCATAGTACCACTTAAACTGAAGTACTATGTAAAACACTTATATTTCAGTTTCTAATTATTTACAGCGTACACTAGGGAAGTTCCAAAGCTATAAGAAGTTAATGCATTAAATCTCCATGATTCTCTCCTTCTTCACCATTTTTAGTTGCTTATAGCACCAACAAGAAATGATGTTTAAACTCTTTTCAGGAATGTTTGTTTTTTTATGTTCGTTATCTTCACTTGATAGTATTTTGTGTATGGCTTTTATTTTATACCACGTGTAAAATGTTTGTAGGTTTGTTTTTCCATTGCTGCCCCAGAGAACAGCAGGCTCTAGTAAAAAAATGTATTTATGCAGATTTGGAGAAGTCTTGAACTTATTCATGATTTTTCTTCAGATTTTCTTATCTGAATAAACATTTATAATTTTTGATTCCATGAAATGCAATTTGTACTGCTATTCAAACTCATGGAGTTCTCTCTGACTTCTGGAGAGTTATTGAAGGCTTGATGTTCAAGCCATTTCAGTGTTACCTGAGGAGAGACTTGGTGACCCCTCAGTTGGAACAGAAGGATGCACGGGATGACAGCACGGACAGTGATGATGCCCTTGTGAAAAACTGTGAAGGTCTGAGATTCCTGCAAACTACTTGCAGGCTGAGGGGTTAGCCGGCCACAGTTTCACAGATGCTGGCAGAAGCTTTTGTTTCTGAGAAAAACAACACCTAGTAAAGCAAACAGTATGGACTTCACATTTGTGGGAGTTCTTTACGCACCCCAGGTCCCTCGGGGGTGCTGTGGAAGGGTCGAGTAGTTGGCGCTAACGTGGAGGAGCAGAGTCACAATCAGGGACCTCAAATGGGCTGCAGCCAAGCGTCTCCAAACTCTGCCCTGGAAAGAGATGCTATACTGCTCAGAAAATAAATCTGCCCACTGCCCTATCTGTCTAGACTGTTCTCTGTAAAAATTCCTTGAAAAGGTAGTCTAGAACGAAGGACATCAGTACTTACCACAAGATATGCCCACAAGAGACCTTTGGAGAATTGTCTCTCAATAGTCCTGAGCAATGAATATGATCATTTTAAACTATTCCTATCAGAATTTTATACCCATTCAACTAATTCTGGTTACCTGAGTTTACCTTGGAGTGTATCTTTTTATATCACCAGTATCATAGGCAATAGTGATGGTTAACAGTGTGGCTAGAACATAATGCCTAGAAGCACAGAGGGAAGGGCAGCTCATCCTAGACCAGCCCCCTTTCATACAGATGAACACTGCGTAAGCGGGTTCTAGGAAACATGTTCAATAACAATAGCCCAAACTGGAACTGCCTTTTAAAGAAGATCTGAGAAACAAAAAGGAAATAAGATATGTCAGCGAAATAAGGGCCAGCTTTTCAGACAGGACTGTTGAGAACAGTCTCTACAGTTGGAGTTAAAGCTCCTGGTTAGGATTGAGAGTTTAGGGGATGGTGTGATGTGATGAACTACAGGCTATCCTTTCTTTCTTTCTTTCTTTCTTTTTTTTCTTTTGCCAGGTACTTAATTGCCTGCATTAAGATGTCTCTTTTTTCTCTCTCTCTTTCTTTCTTTTTCTTTCTTTCTCTCTCTCTCTCTTTCTTTCTCTCTTTCTTTCTTTCTTCTTTCTCTTTCTTTCTTTCAATTGGGGTATAGTTGCTTTACAATTTTGTGTTAGTTTCTGCTGTACAATGAAGTGAATCAGCTATACGGGTACATATATCCTCTTGCTCTTGGACCTCCTTCCCACCTCCCATCTAGGTCCCCACAGAGCACTGAACTGAGCTCCCTGCACTGTACAGCAGGTTCCAAATAGCTATCTGTTTTATATATGGCAGTGTATATACCTCAATCCCAATCTCCCAGTTTATCCCATAACCCTCCATGTCCAAATGTCTGCTCTCTACCTTTGCATTTCTATTCCTGCCCTGCAAAAAGGTTCATCTGTACCATATTTCTAGATCCCTCATATATGCATTAATATACAATATTTGTTTTTCTCTTTCTGACTTACTTTGCTCTGTATGACAGACTCTAGGTCCATCCACATCTCTACAAATGACCTAATTTCATTCCTTTTTATCACTAATATTCTGTTGTATATATGTACCACATCTTCCTTATCAATTCCTCTGTCGATGGACATTTAGGTTGTTTCCAGGTCCTGGCTATTGTAAATAGTGCTGCAATGAACATTGGGGTGCATGTGTCTTTTTGAATTATGGTTTTCTCTGGGCATATGACCAGTAGTGGGATTGCTCAGTCATATGGTAGTTCTATTTTTAGTTTTTTAGGGAACCTCCATACTGTTCTCCATAGTGGCTATATCAACTTACATTCCCACCAACAGTGCAAGAGGGCTCCCTTTTCTCCACACCCTCTCTAGCATTTATTGTTTGTAGATTTTTTCATGATGACCATTCTGAGTGGTGTGAGGTGACACCTCATTGTAGTTTTAATCTGCATTTCTCTAATAATTAGTGATGCTGAGCATCTTTTCATGTGCCTCTTGGCTGTCTCTATGTCTTCTTTGGAGCAATGTCTATTGAGGTCTTCCACCCATTTTTTGATTGTGTTGTTTGTTTGTTTGTTTTTGGTATTCAGCTGCATGAGCTGTTTGTATATATTAGATATTAATCCCTTGTCAGTTGCTTTGTTTGCAAATACTTTCTCCCATTCTGAGGATTGTCTTTTTTGTCTCATTTATGGTTTTCTTTGCTGTGGAAAAGCTTTTGAGTTTAATTAGGTCCCATTTGTTTACTTTTGTTTTTATTTCCATTTCTCTAGGAGGTGGGTCAAAAAGGATCTTGCTGTGATTTATGTCATGGAGTGTCCTGCCTGTGTTTTCCTCTAAGAGTTTTAGAGTGTCTTGTCTTATAGTGTAAAACCAAAATGGTTTTCAATCCATTTTGAGTTTATTTTTGTATGATGGTTTTCAATCCATTTTGAGTTTATTTTTGAGTTTATTTGAGTATGATGTTAGGGAGTGTTTTAAGTTCATTCTTTTACAAGTAGCTGACCAGTTTTCCCAGCACCACTTATTGAAGAGACTGTCTTTTCTCCATTATATGTTCTTGCATCCTTTGTCATAGATTAGGTGACCATAAGTGCGTGGGTTTATCCTTGGGCTTTCTATCCTGTTCCATTGATCTATATTTCTGTTTTTGTGCCAATACCATACTGTCTTGATGACTGTAGCTTTGTAGTATAGTCTGAAGTCAGGGACCCTGATTCCTCCAGCTCCATTTTTCTTTCTCAAGATGGCTTTGGCTATTTGGGCTCTTTTGTGTTTCCATATAAATTGTAAAATTTTTTGTTTTAATTCTGTGAAAAATGCCATTGGTAATTTGATAGAGATTGCATTGAATCTGTAGATTGCTTTGGGTAATATAGTCATCTTCACAATATTGATTCTTCCAATCAAAGAACATGGTATATCTTTCCATCTGTCTCTGTCATTTCTTCTCAGGTGAACACAGAACATTCTCTAGGATAGATCACATCTTGGGTCACAAATCAAGCCTTGGTAAATTTAAGAAAAATGAAATCATATCAAGCATCTTTTCTGAGCACAACACTATGAGGTTGGAAATCCATTACAGGAAAAAAACTGTAAAAAACACAAAGACATGAAGGCTAAACAATAAGCTAATAAATAACCAAGAGATCACTGAAGAAATTAAAAAGGAAATTTAAAAAATACATAGAAACAAGTGACAATGAAAATGCAACGACCCAAAACCTATGGATGCAGCAAAAGCAGTCCTAAGAGGGAAGTTTATACCAATTCAATCCTACCTCTAGAAACAAGAAAAATCTCAAATAAACAACCTAACCTTACACCTAAATCAACTAGAGAAAGAAGAGCAAACAAAACCCAAAGTTAGTAGAAGGAAAGAACTCATAAAAATTAGAGCAGAAATAAATGAAGTAGAAACGAAGATAACAATAGCAAAAATAAATGAAACTAAAAGGTGGTTCTTTGAGAAGATGAACAAAACTGATAAACCTTTAGCCAGACTCATCAAGAAAAAAAGGAGAGGATTCAAATCAGTAAAATTAGAAATGAAAAAGGAGAAATCACAACTGACACCGCAGAAATAAAAAGAATCATGAGAGACTACTATATGCCAGTAAAATGGACAACCTGGAAGAAATGGACACATTCTTAGAAAAGTACAACCTTCCAAGACTGAACCAGGAAGAAATAGAAAATTTAAACAGATGAAACACAAGTAATGAATTTGAAACTGTAATTTAAAATCTTCCAACAAACAAAAGTCCAGGACCAGATGGTGTCACAGGTGAATGCTATCAAACATATAGAGAAGAGTTAACACCTATTCCTCTCAAACTCTTCCAAAAAATTGCAGAGGGCACAACACTCCAAAACTCATTCTATGAGGCCACCATCACCTTGATACCAAAACCAGAAAAAGATATCACAAAAACAGAAAATTACAGACCAATATCACTGATGAACATAGATACAGAAATCCTCAACAAAATACTAGCAAACAGAATCCAACAACACATTAAAAGCATCATACATTATGATCAAGTGAGATTTTTCCCAGGGATGCAAGGGTTCTTCAATATATACAAATTAATGTGACATACAATATTAACAAATTAAATAATAAAAACTATATGATCATCTCAATAGATAAGAAAAAGCTTTTGACAAAATTCAACACCCATTTATGATAAAAACTCTCCAGAAAGTGGAGATAGATGGAACCTACCTCAATGTAATAAAGGCCAATATGACAAACCCACAACAAACATCATTCTCAATGGTGAAAAACTGAAAGCATTTCCTCTAAGATCAGGAAAAAGACAAGGATGTCCACTCTTGCCACTATTATTCAACATAGTTTTGGAAGTCCTAGCCATGGCAATCAGAGAAGACAAAGAAATAAAAGTAATCTAAATTGGTAAAGAAGAAGTAAAATTGTCACTGTTTGCAGATGACATGATACTATACATGGAAAATCCTAAGGATGCCACCAGAAAACTACTAGAGCTAATCAATGAATTTAGTAAAGTTGCAGGATACAAAATTAATACACAGAAATCTCTTGCATTCCTATATACTAACAATGAAAGATAAGAAAGAGAAATCAAGGAAACAATCCCATTTACCACTGCAACAAAAAGAATAAAATACCTAGGAATAAACCTATCTAAGGAGGGAAAAGACCTGTGCTCAAAAAAGTATAAGATACTGATTAAAACTGGCTCTTTCGAAGTGACTTTTTGTGTTAACTAGTCATATGATTGAGGTTATTAATGCTGAGGAGTATTTAGTACCCCCCTCTCAAATCAATATTACCAACTAGAAAACTGAGGCCCAGGGAGTCTGGGAGACTCACTTAAAGTTACACAAGGGGGAGGGGCATATCTTCCTGGAGGTCGTTGGTTTATTCTAAAGGAGTACATTGTGTTCAGGTCGAAAATGAGTGAGACAAAGAGGTGTAGACTGACTGATCTCAGTAGGACTTTAATCCTCCATGTATAGAAAACTCCACTTGTCAGTGTAAATACCTACTCAAATTAGTATTGTATTTGCGAACTTGCCAGCATGTATGAAGGTGCATTTCAGTTTATTATTAGAGCTTGGCCCTAGTGTGGAAAAATATTAATTGCCATTCAGAATAATTTTTAAAAGATGAATATCTGAAATGCAAATACAGGATTGCCTTAAGCACAATAAACAATTAAATCAATTACAATTTACCAGTGAAACTTTCAAGCATTGAGATGCTTAGTGAAAGGCAGAGAATGTCAGAGTGGTTTAAATATTTTCATCTGCAGTCAGAGGCATTGGCCGTGCTGAGCTGGAAGGTATCTTGGCATCTGTTGGGATGATTTTCTTCCCTTTAAGGAGCCCCAAGCTCTTGAAACACTGGAGCAGGACAGAGGGACCCTCTGAGGGTTAAGATCTTCACTTTGACTTATTTCTAATAGAGACACTCTACTTTTACCTGTTTCACAGCTTGGCTTCTCTTATTTAGAAAACAAACTGAAAAACTTGCTTGTATAGTATTTTATATCTTTTATTTTTTATTGAATATAGTTGTTTTATAATATATTAGTTTCATGTGTACAACATAGTGATTCAATATTTTTATAGATTGTACTCCATTTAAAGTTATTACAAGATAGTGGCTATAATTCCTTGTGCTATACAGTGTATCCCTGTTGCTTATTTATTTTATACATAATAGTTTGTACCTCTTAATCCCCTACTCCTATCTTGCCCCTCCTCACTTCCTTCTCCACATTGGTAACCACTGGTTTGTTTTCTATATCTGTGAGTCTGTTTCTCTTTTGTTACATACATTCTTTTGTTTTAAGATTCCACATATAAGTGATAACATAGAGTATTTGTTTTTCTCTGTCTGACTTATTTCATCAAGCATAATACTCTCTAGGACTGTCCACATTATTGCAAATAGCAGAATTCCATTCTTTTTTATGATTAAGTAATATTATATTTATATCTATATATATATATATAGATATATATATACCATATCTATATACTATATATATAGTATATATATCCATTCATTTCTTCATGGACACTTAGGTTGCTTCCATATCTTGGCTATTGGAAATAATGCTGCTATGAATATTGGGATGCACATATCGTTTTGAATTAGTATTTTCCTTTTTGTCAGATATATACCCAGCAGTGGAATTGCTGGATCATATGGTAGTTCTATTTTTATTTTTTTGAGGAACCTCCATATTGTTTCTCATAGTGGCTGCACAAATGTACATTTCCAACAATAGTGTCCTAAGGTTCCCTTTTCTCCACATCCTTTTGAACTTTTGGTATTTGTAGACTTTTTTTTTTTTTTTGGTGGTACTCAGGCCTCTCACTGTTGTGGCCTCTCCTGTTGCAGAGCACAGGCTCCAGATGCGCAGGCTCAGTGGCCATGGCTCACGGGCCCAGCCGCTCCACGGCATGTGGGATCTTCCCGGACCAGGGTACGAACCCATGTCCCCTGCATCGGCAGGCAGACTGTCAACCACTGCGCCACCAGGGAAGCCCTGTAGACTTATTGATAATAGCCATTTTCACAGGAGTGAGGTGATATCTCATTGTGGTTTTGATTTGCATTTTTCTGATGATTAGCTATGTTGAGCATCTTTTCATGTGCCTGTTGACCATCTGTATAACTTCTTTGGAAAAAATGTCTATTCAGGTCTTCTGCCCATTTTTAATTAGGTTGTTTGCTTTGTTTGATATTGAGTTATATGAGCTGTTTATAGATTTTGGATATTAACTCTTTCTCAGACATATCATTTCCAAATATTTTCTCCCATTCAGTAGGTTGTCTTTTTGTTTTGTCAATGGTTTTCTTTGCTGTGCAAAAGCTTTTAAGTTTAATTAGGTCCCATTTGTTTATTTTTGCTTTTATTTATTTTGCTTTAAGAGACAAATCTTAAAAAAATATTGCTATGATATATGTCAAAGAGTTCTGCCTATGTTTTCTTCTAGGAGATTTATGGTCTCAGGTCTTTAATACATTTTGAGTTTTTTTGTATACGGTGTGAGGAAATGTTCTAATTTCATTCTTTTATGTGTGGCTTTTTTCCAGTTTTCCCAGCATCACTTATTGAAGAGACTGTCTTTTCTCCATTGTATATTCTTGCCTCTTGGTCATAGATTAATTGACCGTAAGTGTATGAATTTATTTTCTGGCCTCTTTATTCTGTTCCCTTGATCTATGTGTCTGTTTTTGTGCCAACACCATGCTTTTATGATTCCTGTAGATTTGGAGTATAGTCTGAAGTCTGGGAGGGTTATACCTCCAACTTTGTTCTTTTTGTCCTCAAGGTTGCTTTGGCAATTCAGGGTCTTTTATTGTTCTTTTGGGATTATTTGTTCTAGTTCTGTGAAAAATATCATGGGCATTTCGATAGGGATTGAATTAAATCATAGATTGCTTTAAGTAGTATAACCATTTTAAAAATATTAATTCTTCCAATCCAAGAGCAGGAATATCTTTACATTTCTTTGTATCATCTTCAATTTCCTTCATCAATGTTTTATGGTTTTCAGAATATGTCTTTCACCTCATTGGCTAAGTTTATTCCTAGGAATTTTATTCTGTTGATGTGATTTTAAACAGGATTTTATTTTTGCTTTCTCTTTCTGATAATTCATTATTAGTGTATAGGAAAGCAACAGATATCTGTATATTAATCTTATATCCTGCAACCTTTCTGAATTCATTTATTAGTTCTAGTATCTTTTTGGTGGAGAGACTTTAGGGTTTTCTACATAAAGTATCAAGTCATCTGAAAATAGTGACAGTTTTACTTCTTCCTTTCCAATTGGGATGCCTTTTATTTCTTTTTCTTTTCTGATTGTTGTGGCTAGGACTTCTAATATTATGTTAAACAGAAATTCTGAGAGTGGGCATCCTTGTCTTGTTCCTGATTTTAGAGGAAAACTTTCAGCTTTTTACCACTAAGTATGATGTTAGCTGTGATTTGGTCATAAATGACCTTTATAATGTTGAGATACCAACTTTGATGAACTTTTTTTTATCATAAAAGGGTGTTGAATTTTGTCAAATGCTTTTTTCTGTGTCTATTGAGATGATCATGTGATTTTTGATCCTACCTTTTGTTAATGTGGTGTATCACACTGATTGATTGTGAATATTGAACCATCTTTGCATCCCTGGAATAAATTCCACTCGATCACGGTCTATGATCCTTTATATGTATTGTTGGATTCAGTTTCTTAATATTTTGTTGAGGATTTTTGCATTAATATTCATCAAAGATATTGGCCTGTAATTTTCTTTATTGTAGTGTCTTTGTCTGGTTTTGGTATGAGGGTAATGCTGGCCCCGTAAAATGAATTTGGGAGTGTTTCATCTTCAATTTTTTTGGAATAGTTTGAGAACAATTTATAACTTGATAGGAGTTTGGATGCATGCATTTGTATGTTTTATTACATTTGAATTTTATGTAAAACACTATAAACAATTAATGATCTCAATTAGAGCATGTTGAAGTATTTAAGGGGAGATATACTAATATCTGTGATTTACTTAGAAACACACCAAAAATAAGGTAGATTGATGGGTAGATATAGGATGGATATACAATGAAGAAAGTATAGTTGTCTGTTAATGGTAGCATATAGATGGAAGATCTTAGGTGTGTTTTTTTCAACTTTGCTGTACATTTATAAAACTCACCAATATAGTTCAACTCTCTCATTTTCAAAATGAGGAAAGTGAGGTTTAGGGAGAAGAAGATTAATTCATTGTCAGAGCAGCAATTAGAACCAAAAGAACTCATTCGGCAGCTTGTCTTTACATTCAAATGTGATCATTTGCCCCAAGATTTCTTTATATAAGTGTCAGAAAAATCATGAGTGTTATCAAAGATGAAAAAAGGCATTCTATAGTATTATTGAAACTCTTAATTTCAGGAAAATATCCTTTTCCTTCCTTTTTTTATTTTTCATGCTTGTAGCATTGAGGCAGTTTTCATGCTTCTTTTTGTTTAGTACATTAGAATCAATTGTGAATTTATATATTCTATGGTATTTATGAACCAACTATCCATTTCAGTTTTATATTCACATACAAATGAATACAACTGGCATTTCCTGATCAATGTATTCCTTTTAAATTATAGCAGTGAAGGCAACTTCTTTAGAAAAGGTCCATGAACTTTACATAGATTCTTTTAATGTCTTTTTTGGGAAAACAAAAAAATGGCTTTGCATCTGGTGTTTGACTGGTATAAGTCATAATGAAGGACTACTAAAAAGTGGCTTCTCCTTGGTCTTATACTCTTCTAGAACATTTAGAGGATAAGAATCTCTGAAGTCAAGACTACCTTAAGTTTAATTCTTATGACATTTCTAAGTGTGAGATCTTGGGAAAGTTACTCAAGTTCTCTGAGTCTTTTTCCTTGGGTATAAAATAGGGATAATAATCACACCCTACTGATCAGGGTATTTAATAAAATCTATTATTACAATTTTATTAATGGTAACCTTAGAATTTGTTGGTGAATGACTTTTAGTTTTAACATTGTATGTTTATATTTTGTTTTGTTTATTTTACTTTTTATTTATAGCTGACATTTACTTTCATAAGAGATTGTGCTTCTGAATATTTATAGGATTTACAACTTCACTTGTCACGTCAATAAAACATGCACACTGTAATTCTTACAGTTCTTTATACAGAAACATGAGTCATCTATAAAGCACATTATGATTGGGTTTATTTATTCCTTAACTCTGTTCTCCTTTAAGAGATTCTTTCTTATTTCTCAGATTTTAGTGTTGATTACTGCTTTCTAGTCTTCTCCCTAAAGATTTCAAAATGTAAGAATTGTAGACTTGTACAACTCAAAATGTAAGGAATGTAGAATTTTAAAAGGGTGAGAAATTAAAATTTCAATCATTACTGTAACTTTAAAAAAATTGCAATGTAAAGATGCTACTTTTGGGCTTCCCTGGTGGCTCAGTGGTTGAGAGTCCGCCTGCCGATACAGGGGACATGGGCTCGTGCCCCGGTCCAGGAAAGATCCCACATGCCGTGGAGCGGCTGGACCCGTCAGCCATGGCCGCTGAGCCTGAGCGTCGGAGCCTGTGCTCCGCAACGGGAGAGGCCACAACAGTGAGAGGCCCGCGTACCGCAAAAAAAAAAAAAAAAAAAAAAAAAAAAAATGCTACTTTTTCATATTAAGTGGATAAAGATATTCTTAATTGTAGTAGGCACCACTCAGACTAATGAAAATGTTAGCTGGGATATATACATAAATAAAGCAAATACATTTTATTCTAAAATATTAAATATATTTTATCCACCGCAGCATACATATACATATAAGATAATAGTATATCATTTGAAGGAGAAACAAATGTCAAAGTTTTATGTACTGTAGTTCAGTAGTTGTATAATGCTTTCTTTGTGTATCATCTCAAATTCTTTTTTTAATCATATTTTATAGTTTTCAAGGTGACAAAATGAGCTCACTGTACAGAATCATAACATTTGGAAGGTTGGGAGGAAGCTTTGAGATCTGGAATTCTAAATTAGTGGTTTTTAATCCTTATTTCAGGAGGTTTTAAAAAATTACTAATGCCATACTCCAGATGCATTAAATTAGAATCTCTGGGAATAGGGCCTGAATAGTCCTAGTTTTCAGAAGCTCCCCTGGTGATTCTACCATGATGTCAATGTCAGAATCATCCATCTGTTTTTGTTTTTTGGTTTTTGGCAACATTTAGAAAGGAAACAGAAGTGCTCTAGATCTTGGTGAAGTCAGACTATTTGCCTTCAGAATTAAAAAAGAATCTTGGTCTCCTCTTAAACCAGTGCTTTTTCCACTCTCCCACACTGCTTTCCTTTGGTTACTCCAGACTGTGTTTTTCTTAATGAGTTCGTGTGGTCCTCAAAACCCTTGGGAGAGATTATCATGTGTAGTCAGGCCTTGTTTGGTGGATGAGCCTCACGGGTATCGTACATTTGTATTTTCTGAAGCACTGGGGAATGAGTGAAGATATTGGCTTAGCCCCTAGATACCTGAACTTGATTGGTCAAGCTGCTCCATAAACAGAGTTATTTCTGGCCAGGAGAAAGTACAGTGCACTTTTAGTTGGCTACTCTAAATTTTATGCACTGCATATTTATTATATTATATTTAACTTTTTTCTGTGATAATGTACTATATGTGTAATAGACTAGTTTTAATTATGGGTCATATATTAAGTTTAAAGATCATATAATAAAAAATAAATATTTAAAGTAATTTTACCTATCGTAAAATTATTTTATATTAATTCTTATGATTTTGTTCTCATTTATAGACAACAATATTATTCATATACTATCTAGTTAACTTGCCTTCTATGTATTTCAGAATTTTTTTAAATATGGAGTTACAATATTGTCATGCCATTACAGCTAATTTCCAAAGGAATCAAAATGTGGAAAATCTGTTCATAAACCTTTTTTGATATATGCTTTTGAAAAATACAGTTTATTCTAGGTTTTCATCACCATTTCTTGCTGTGGTGGGATAATGTTATAGTCTCAAGTGACATGTGGACAAACATGGATTCAAGGGTAGTGCCTCTTGAAGGCCTTGTTTAAAACACTCACTCTGGGATACTACTGTGCTTCTTTACTTCCAGACTGACCACTGCTCTAAGCAGTGTTGGGGCAATGCCTGGGCTGCCCGACCCCTTGAAGTTCAAGAAGAAGCATCAGGACTTCTCATGATGGGAGGTCAGAATCAATGTAAGTGACTTCCTAACAGGGACAGCTAAATCCCTTCAGTGATTTAGGTCTGTATGAAGTCTGCCATATAAAAGATTATTTCCAGTGTGTGGTGTTTGTCATCATCATACCCCAAAATCTTGCCTTTGACATAAAATGAAAATTTAGAAGCATTTCTCAAGTGTTAATTCTTATGTATCTCTGGTGAAAAGCACAGTGCAAAGATATAATGTGTTCAATTTGTTGTTTCCTTAGGATTACCCATCAATATTTTCAATTCCATTAAATATTAGTTTAAGGAAACTGGAGTTACTTTGAAAATTTCCATCAATGATAGCTTAGAGAAAACTTAGAAAGTCTAATTTAAAATTTTTGTGGACTTTAAAGATGAGCATAAATGTACTCATAAATGCATAAGTGGGCAAAGCTGCAAGATTTCTATCTTTGAGAAAAGTTTTAATTTTGTTGTAATTTGACATTGTTGTTGAGCATTGTTGCTTAGTACAGATTTATTTCTTTTCAGTGATGTTACTTCATGAAATGTCAACCATGTAGGAATTCCCAAAGATAACAGCTCAGTAAATTGTATCAGAAAACACTTGATGTGTACAAATGGATAATAGAAATAGTAGAAATAATGTTCATTTGTGATGAATTACACAAGACTAGGGTTGGATTTTTCCTTTGCGGCAAAATAAAGAAGTTGTAATATGATGCTTGTATTAAGATGGAGTTTTCATTAAGAATAGAAGAGGAGAAAGTGATGAAATAATAGAAAACATCATAATACCATCAAATTTATTCTCATCAAGTCCTGGGGATCTAAATATCTTTTCAAACAGTTTTCTTCTAACTGTTTATAAGTGACAAGGTTATGGTGTTTGAAGATAATGAGAGGATAATTTTCTTGTACTGTTGAACTCTAGAACTTTTGTGTAAAATTATAATACTTCATTATATAGAAAGAACAACAAAGTTCTACAGTAAGTAAAGATTCAAACTGGTTTCTGTTTTTCTAATGGCTTGCATCTAACTCTGATAAACAAGTTTAAACTTATATCATATAAAGTAATGTTTCACATATTGCTATTTTCCTTCATTTAATCCAATCCATAACATATTAAAATAATGAGTACTGGAAAGTACCTAAAGCAAAAAGCCCCAGGTATATTTTAGGGTTCCTATAATCAGTTTAAAAGAGAGTCATTTAAGTTCTGTGAGTATCAGATCTGATTCCCTTCCCTGCCTACCCTCCTAGGCTGTTGTGAGGATGAAATGAGAGTAAATATGTAAAAGTACTATGTTAACTGCAACAGACTGTAGAAAATTTGTTAATCTTTTGGGCAAGATTTAGAACAAAACATTTAAAATAATCTGGGTATTTTATCCAGCAACGTTAGAGAAGGACATCTTCCTTATATAACTTTTATTTAAAAAGAGTAAGAAGGGACTTCCCTGGTCGTCCAGTGGTTAAGACTCCATGCTTCCACTGCAGGGGGTGCGGGTTCCATCCCTGGTAGGGGAATTAAGATCCTCTCCTGCATGGTGCGTGGTGTGGCTAAAAGAATTTAAAAATTTTAAAGAATTTTTAAAGATGTGAAAGAAAGAGTAAGAAACGCAGCAATTAATATATAGTGGGCTGAAATACATAGAGTAACAACATCAAAATATTTACAAAAAGCAGCCTTAGCTATCACGGCATATACTGGAATCAGGCTGCCTTTGTCAGCCCTCCCTCCTCTCTCTCCCCTGCCCTCTCTAACTTCTCCACTTCCTTCTCTCCCTTTCTCCACTCTGTTTTCTTTCTACTCCCCTACTTTCCGAGGTTGGTAGGACTTTCTTGCTTGTCTCCTGACCTTACGTTTTATATTTTGTGGACCCTCTTTGTTGGTATTACATCACATAGACATCCTGGCAGGCTTTGTAGAAAGAGTTTGGACACCTTTCCCTTGGTGTTTTGTAGTGAAACAAGGTGGAGCTCTCAGCTGTGGACCAGAGAAAAGAGAGCAGTCTTTGGTCCCAGTGAGTAACAAAACCACAGGCGGTGTTGACAGGAGTGTATGGCCGTGCATTAACTGAGACAGTTCTGTGGTTTGAAACTCTTTAATTGTATCTGTCACTACCATTTACAACTAAAGAAAAATTTATTGAATCTCACCACATGTTTAGAATGAAAACTCAAAGAAGGGCAGAACCAGAAAAGTAATGCATAAAAAGGAAAGTAAGCAGAGTTTGAGAAGAAATACAAAGAAACCTGAATTGCATAAACAGGATAGCAGTCAAAGGTGAATTTTTCTGTTGGAGATGAGTTCTGGAAGGCTGTTGGATGAGAGAAGGACAGAGAGCTCATTATACCAGGGTTGCTGTGGCTTGTCAGGGCTGATTTCAGGAGAGCTGACTGGAGTTCTGAAACCTGGGGGACAGCACACACCAAGAACACTGGAAGGGAGAAAAACACCAAAAATGAATGGGTAGCAGGAGGTAAGGAACTCATTTATCTTGGCATTCATAGTTTAAACATCATAAACTTAAGAGGAATATGTTTTGAAACTATTTAAACTTATTAGCATCAAATACTTCTGTGATTCTTTGTTATTGGTTGTTTATTTTTGAAGCCTGCAATTGAAAAAGTGGTTTAAAAAGTGCAATATTTGCAAGAACATTGTATACCATTCTGTAATTACCCTGAGGTGGAAAATTGGGTTCTCCATTGTTCCCTTTTCTTCATTTATTATAAGCATCCTTTTCCTTCCCTTTCTTCCTCTGTCTCTTTCTGCTTCCTTTCCTTCCTTGTTTTCAATTCTCCCACTTCAAGATTTTAGAATGATTTCTTTAGACTTACAGGTCCTCACTGGACAATGGCACATCTCACAAGTATTTTCTTCAAACATATCAATCATAGGCACCATAAACTCAAAGGAGATTAATGTGTCACAGTGAATTTTCAAATTTTCCCTGTTACATAAAGAAACTGATATTGACAAAGACAAAACAGTTAAAAAAAAAACAGAGCATTACTTCAATAATTTGGGCTATTTGTTAGCATTGTCTTATGATTTTCAGAATATATCTGTGTAAAAACTGGAAAATTTCGAATGTGATCTTTAGACAGAGGCTGCTCTTCTCTGAGGGTTAGAATCTGGTAACCAGTACAGGTTTTGAGAGTCGACCTCTAGTCAATTGACATTCCTTCCCCTGCCTGATTTTCTGCATTTGAGGGATTCTCAAGCTGCTGTAGTGTACCTCGATCTCTCAGGTAGGAATATCGTTAACTAGCTTGTATTTGTCTTTGAATAAATTACCAAAAAAAGTGCCTTCTCTGAGCAGAAGAATTGCACCAATAGACTCTTCCTTTCAAGTGTGGCTTGGCACTGAGACTGGGCTAGGTTTAGGTCTCCGTATGCCACCTGGAAACCGTCACAGATGTATAAATAGTACTACAATTACATGCAGTAGCCCTACCTCCAAGCAATGGGAAAAATGGGAAATTTTCTCTAAACATGATGATGCTTTATATATTATCAAACCCCCAAATACAGCAAAAACTTGTTTTCACTCTTAGTCAATAATCAGAAACTGCTGACTTTTGGAATTAGCAGATTATCAACATTTTATCTGTCAGTTTTCAAAGTTTTAAACAAAGTATTATTTAACATATTATATAATTAAGTATCTTAACTATAGTAATATGATATTAATTATTAGAAAAGTAAATCAGAAAATTGTTTCAATGCTATTCAGTGAGGCCTTGGCGTAGAAAAATAATGCAATTTACATGAAAGATTAAATTTTGAATACTATCATGGGTCAAAGATTTGATGACAGTAATTTTGATTTGCCAGTCTTGGTAGCATCCCAGATTCTCAGATAACTTGGGAACCTGTGGGTTGCAATAGAAGTAAGATATCAAATTGTGCCTCTATGTGTGTGTGTGTGTGTGTGTGTGTGTGTAGGTTTTTTCTATCCAGTTATCTTTTTATCTCTATCTATCTCTTTTTCTTAACATATGAATTCAGGTTTTAAGACCTACTCAGGAGATAGCAAGCTGGATGGGAAAGGTTTGCAATTAAAAACTTTATATTTAAAGCTGTAATATTCCTCTTAAATGTATTTAAAACATGAATATTAAAACCCCAGAAGAAATGAAATTTGGAAATAATGTGATTGGCAATTTGCTCTTATCCTCTGGCTAACGTTCCTATGGGAGAAGGTGACTCAGGGAGGGAAACAGGAGGCCACTCTGTCTCAAGAAGCAGAAGGCAGAGGGTGAGTCTTGAGTATATTTTAGGTTCAATTTGCACAATCTAGTGATGAAATCACCTAGTTTTCAGGGATTCCTACTGTTGTTCTGGACATTTCAGCTGGCATTAGTGCCACGCATTCTTTTCATTGATATTTAAGCCAAAGTAGACAGGTGCTACCCAGTGGTGCCATACCAGAGCCAGGAGCTGAAAGTCAGACCCCAAGAACTCCCAGCCAGATCGCTGTACTGTCCAACTCTGTTGCTTCACTAACTTCGCAATATTGGAACATTATGGTTTATACAATTGAGCAACTACAGTTTTGGACTCTATTTATTAAATCATGATAAGGTTTTATTGCACTAGATGAGTGGAGAATACTAGGTTTATGTTATTCTTTTTTTGAAATTAATTCCAGCTTCTTTATCAAAATAAAAAGTAATAGCTCTGGCCATTGACTATTCACGTTTGATATTACAGTTTTGAAATGTGAATTTGATGTTATATTACTTATTTAGAATCTAGAGCAGAACTCTAACTACTGAAGCTACCTTTAAGAATTAAAAAAACAAGTATATAAAAATCTCAATTGGAAACTTTTGCTTCAATGAAGGAAGGCATGGCCTTTGGAAGATACATACTAAAATCAAGTGAAGGATATTAGCTTACTCTTTCAAATTTTTTATTTTCCTTTTATTTCCTTAGACTGTGTTTTATAGGAATATTGAATTTGTGATTCTTACGTTTGATACTGATGAAGGACCTTTAAGCAAGTTCAAAGTAAAACTAAAATAAAAATTATTAAGATTATCTCTAGAACATATTAAGTGTGTTTAATTCCCTTTAGAACTGGAAATTTTAACTAGTTTTTAAAAAAATTTTTCCTTGCTCTATCTATTGCATTAGCAACCATAGACCAAGTGACATCATTGTTTTTAATAAAACAGATTAATAAAAATGTAAGAAGATTAAGCATTTTAGATTCTGGCTTTTATGCTTAATATGAGAGTATTGGTTTGAAGCCAGTACATGCTAATTTATTGGCACTTTCCTTGAAGTAATGTAGAAGATTACCTCCTCTGAGATTGTTCACCTGGGGTAGTCATTCTCAGCCAAGGAGCAATTTTGCCCCCAGGGAACATTTGGCAATATCTGGAAACATTTTTGGTTGTCACAGCTGGGGAGGTGGGTTGCTACAGGCATCCAGAGAATAGAAGCCAGAGATGCTGCTAAACATCCTACCATGCATAGGACAGCCCCCAGCAAAGAATTATCCAGTCCAAAATGTCAAATAGTGCCAAGGTTGAGAAAGCCCTGGTCTAGGAGTGTTTATTGCTTCCTCCTATTGCTTTCCTTTTTCCTTTTCCTTCTTTCTTTTTCCATTCCTCTTACTTTAATAGGTATGTGTAGCTTTGTGGAGAAGGGTAAGTGGCTGTTTATTTTGTACTAGATGTAATCTTTTAAGAATTATTTCCTAAGGTGTGGCTTGTACAGAATGAAAAGGTGGTCAGGGGGCCTGCACTTGGCTGTACGACCTTGGACTTGTCACTTACCTCTTTCTTTCTCTAAAAGTCAGAACTGAGCGAGATCTGAGGTTTCTTTTAGCCTCAGAAAATCAAAATATTTTGGCTAAACCATTCATTCAACCTCACACAAGCACCTTCTTGTGTCAAATGCCATTCTAGGTGCTGTGAGTGAACTGGTACAGAAGATCAGAAGACGTAGCTTCTGATTTCTCAATGCCTGTGATTTAACTGGGGAGATGGATGTGTAAACAAAAGTGATCACACACTGTGAAAAGAATTCAAATAAAAGAGGCTATTGGACGAAAGGAGGAATTTGCCAGAAGGGGAGGCAGGGCATCTCAGACAAAAGGAATGGCATAGGCGAAAGCTTAGGATTATGAAAGCCCTGTTAGGTTAAGTAATATTGAAAAGTTTCAGTGTGATGGGGATATGGTTGCTGAATGAAAATGCTCTTCTTGTGTTGCTTTAAAATATCAAAAATTTACAAAAGAATTTTACAGCTATGAAAAATAAATATTATCACATAGTCCTTGCACTGGAGCCATTGGTTCATGTCCAAAGTGTTCATCACAAGCACAGACAGCCTGGATCACAGTCTGAGGATCCCGTCAGGTCCTGTCTTTCCTACTGTACTTGTCTTAACTTGTGCCTGATCTGCTGCTTCATTGTTAAAACTGTGGATTGTGGTGCAGAAGAGCCAGGAACAACGCATCCAAATTTTAAGAAGTGTCTGCTTTTCCCCTCTATCAAGTTCCCTGGAAATAGTTTAGAATTTTAATAATCCCCTTGGGGCAATGGACTTGGGTAATTAAAACAGCTGATTTAATTCACAAATGTAGGTGGGCCAAATGTAGTGTCATCCCATTTAACCCTCCTAAAACAAATAGAGAACATGATGACAGAAATAGTGCCAAGGCTTCTGCCACACATAGACAACAGGCAGCACCGGTTTTTGGCTTGGTGACCAAACACTGGTCAGCATTGCTGAACTAGTGATTCTCAGCTCGGCCTAAGGCACCATCATACTCAATTGTCTTTTGCAGCTGTGAAAATCAGTATCTTCCCTTAGAGTATGTCATAAAAGGGAATGAGAGTATTCTGAGGGAAACTGATATTTTATCAGCTGTAAAGAAAGAGACAAATTTTGCATGAGTTTTCCCTCAGCAAATCTGACTTTTCTCAGGAGAAGGGAGTTTAAGTAGAATAACTCCTTTTGCTGCTTTTCTTTGGAAATATCCAGATATAAAAAGAAGTCATGTAGTAGATACCACAGTGACTGGAGAGTTCAGGAAATCTCTCTTCTCTTTCCAGCCAAGAGCTGACTTTCTATTACGCTTAACTTCTTGATGTCTGAACTTCTCCTAGAAATAAATCTAATAGTACCTGCTATTCTTGGCTCAGGACTTATGAAGTAATGTCTATAGAGTATTTGTGAAGAAAAAGGTTCTATAACACAAATAAGTATTTTTCCACCCTTGATATCAGTTAGTTTCCGGTTTGTATGACTAAATTCTAAGTAGTCTGACATTTGGCAACCTCTTTTTTTTCCCATCAGAATGTAAAATTCGTGATTAGCCGCTCATTATGAATTTGTCACAACTTCACTTAACCTAATAAATATCCCAGAAAGAGTTGACTTGGCTAGAGCTGAATCAGTACAGCTTTATGAATTTGGCCACTAAGTTAAGCCAATAGTTTTAAATCTGTACTGATCTAAGGACGAATGTGCAGAAAGCAAGACCTGGGTGCATTCTCCCAGAATCAGTGGAGTTCAGCTGTCAATCAGGTTGGTTAGAGGAGGAGGAGGTACAGATGAATGTGCGGAAGGTCAGCATGTCCCCCTTTGATATGTAGAGACCAGCAGTGGTACTAGCAGAGGGACCAACTGAAGAATTAGTGGGCAAGCAATCTTAAGTGTGACTTACGAGATTTAAAATGTTTTGAGTTCTTAAAGATTGTTCATTATGCCATAGGTGCATGTTCTTTTATGGTCTATTAGATTTTGTTTTCTATGTAAATAATCATCTGGTGCCTGCTTAAGAGACAGCTGTACACGCTCATTTATAGATAGGCTGTGGCTGCTTTTGCATTACAATGGCAAGCTACGCAGTTGCAACAGAGAATTTTATGGCCCACAAAGACTAAAATATTTACTATCTGTCTCTTTACAGAAAAAGTATGCTGACCCTTGCTTTAAAGAAATACCTTTGGTAAACAAAAACTATAGATAAATTCTCTCAGTGTCTAATTCACCTAGACAAATGAAATTATTTTCTTTTGAAGAAATGATAACCCCCAATACTTTCTTTTCATCTTATTTGCTTTATAATACCTGAGAAAGTCTTTTAAAATGCAAATATTGAAATAATGTGTAAAAAGAACCATATTTCTTATGATCTATAAGCACTCCAGAAAAAAACGTATGCATATAGTAGTATAGTGACTGCAAAGTGATCTCTAATAGTGTTACCAGTTGTATTAGGGAAGTGAATAAATAACAATAACAACAGCAAATGTTTATAATATGTTTATTCTGTATTAGACACTGTTCTAAGTACTTTTAAATTTTTTCTTCAGCAACCCTTTAAAGTAGGATAATTATTATTATTTTTTTAACATCTTTATTAGAGTATAATTGCTTTACAATGGTGTGTTAGTTTCTGCTCTATAACAAACTGTATCAGCTATACATATGGCATACATCCCCATATCTCCTCCCTCTTGTGTCTCCCTCCCACCCTATCTATTCCACCTCTCTAGGCAGTCACAAAGCACCGAGCTGATCTCCCTGTGCTATGTGGCTGCTTCCCACTAGCTGTCTATTTTACATTTGGTATATATGTAAAATATATATGTATATATGTCTCTCTTACTTCATCCCAGCTTACCCTTCCCCCTCTTCGTGTCCTTAAGTCCATTCTCTATGTCTGCATCTTTATTCCTGTCCTGCCGCTAGGTCCTTCAGAACCTTTTTTTTTTTAGATTCCATATATGTGTGTTAACATATGGTATTTGTTTTTCTCTTTCTGATTTACTTCACTCTGTATGACAATCTCTAGGTCCATCCACCTCACTACAAATAACTCAATTTCATTTCTTTTTATGGCTGAATAATATGCCATTGTATATATGTGCCACGTCTTCTTTATCCATTCATCTGTTGATGGACACTTAAGTTGCTTCCATGTCCTGGCTATTGTAAATAGAGCTGCAATGAACATTGTGGTACATGACTCTTTTTGAATTGTGGTTTTCTCACGTTATATGCCCAGTAGTGGGATTGCTGGGTTATATGGTAGCTCTATTTTTAGTTTTTTGAGGAACCTCCATACTGTTCTCCATAGTGACTATGTCAATTTACATTCCCCCAACAGTGCAAGAGGGTTGCCTTTTCTCCATATTCCCTCCAGCATTTATTGTTTGTAGATTTTTTGTTGATGGCCATTCTGACCAGTGTGAGGTGATACCTCATTGCAGTTTGATTTGCATTTCTCTAATGATTAGTGATGTTGAGTATCCTTTCATGTGTTTCATGGCAATCTGTATATCTTCTTTGGAGAAATGTCTATTTAGGTCTTCTGCCCATTTTTGGATTTCATTGTTTGTTTTTCTGATATTGAGCTGCATAAGCTGCTTGTATATTTTGGAGATTAATCCTTTGTCAGTTGCTTCGTTTGCAAATAATTTCTCCCATTCTGAGGGTTGTCTTTTGGTCTTGTTTATGGTATCCTTTGCTGTGCAAAAGCTTTTAAGTTTCATTAGATCCCATTTGTTTATTTTTGTTTTTATTTCCATTTCTCTAGGAGAAGGTGCAAAAGGATCTTGCTGTGATGTATGTCATGGAGTATTCGTTCTGCCTATGTTTTCCTCTAAGTGTTTTATAGTGTCTGGTCTTACATTTAGGTCTTTAATCCATTTTGAGTTTATTTTTCTGTACGTTGTTAGGGAGTGTTCTAATTTCATTCTTTTACATGTAGCTGTCCAGTTTTGCCAGCACCACTTATTGAAGAGACTGTCTTTTCTCCATTATATATTCTTGCCTCCTTTAGCAAAGATAAGGTGACCATATGTGCATGGGTTTATCTCTGAGCTTTCTATCCTGTTCCACTGATCTATATTTCTGTTTTTGTGTCAGTACCATACTGTCTTGATTACTGTAGCTTTGTAGTATAGTCTGAAGTCAGGGAGCCTGATTTCTCCAGCTTCGTTTTTCTTTCTCAAGATTGCTTTGGCTCTTCCGGGTCTTTTGTGTTTCATACAAATTGTGAATTTTTTTGTTCTAGTTCTGTGAAAAATGCCAGTGATAGTTTCATAGGGATTGCATTGAATCTGTAGATTGCTTTGGGTAGTATACTCATTTTCACAATGTTGATCCTTCCAATCCAAGAACATGATATATCTCTCCATCTGTTTGTATCATCTTTAATTTCTTTCATCAGTGTCTTACAGTTTTCTGCATACAGGTCTTTTGTCTCCTTAGGTAGGTTTATACCTAGGTATTTTATCCTTTATTTTGCAATGGTAAATGGGAGTGTTTCCTTAATTTCTCTTTCAGATTTTTCATCATTAGTGTATAGGAATGCAAGAGATTTCTGTGCATTAATTTTGTATCCTGAAACTTTACCAAATTCATTGATTAGCTCTAGTAGTTTTCTGGTAGCATCTATAGGATTCTCTATGTATAGTATCATGTCATCTGCAAACAGTGACCGTTTTGCTTCTTCTTTTCCGATTTGGATTCGTTTTGTTTCTTTTTCTTCTCTGATTGCTGTGGATAAAACTTCCAAAACTATGTTGAATAATAGTGATGAGAGTGGGCAACCTTGTCTTTGTCCTGATGTTAGTGGAAATGTTTTCAGTTTTTCATGATTGAGAACGATGTTGGTTGTGGGTTTGTCATATATGGCCTTTATTATATTGAGGTAAGTTCCCTCTATACCTACTTTCTGGAGGGTTTTTTATCATAAATCGGTGTTGAATTTTTCTGAACCTACTGAGATGATCATATAGTTTTTATACTTCAATTTGTTAGTATGGTTTATCACATTGATTGATTTGCATATATTGAAGAATCCTTGCATTCCTGGAGTAAACCCCACTTGATCATAGTGTATGATCCTTATAATGTGCTGTTGGGTTCTCTTTGCTAGTATTTTGTTGAGGATTTTTGCATCTACGTTCATCAGTGATATTGGCCTGTAGTTTTCTTTCTTTATGATATCTTTGTCTGGTTTTTGTATCAGGGAGATGGTGGTCTCATAGAATAAGTTTGGGATAGTTCCTCCCTCTACTATATTTTGGAAGAGTTTAAGAAGGATAGGTGTTAGCTCTTCTCTAAATGTTTGATAGAATTTGCCTGTGAAGCCATCTGGTCCTGGGCTTTTTGTTGTTGGAAGATTTTAAATGACAGTTTGAATTTCAGTGCTTGTGCTTGGTCTGTTTATATTTTGTATTTCTTCCTGGTTCAGTCTCAGAAGACTGTGCTTTTCTAAGAATGTGTCCATTTATTCCAGGTTGTCCATTTTATTGGAATATAGTTGCTTGTAGTAATCCCTCAAGATTCTTTGTATTTCTGCAGTGTGAGTTGTTACTTCCCCTTTTTCATTTCTAATTCTGTTGATTTGAGTCTTCTCCCTTTTTTTCTTTATGAGTTTGACTAATGGTTTATCAATATTTTTTATCTTCTCCAAGAACCAGCTTTTAGTTTTATTGCTCTTTGCTATCATTTCCTTCATTTCTGTTTCATTTATTTCTGATCTGATCTTTATGATTTTGTTCCTTCTGCTAACTTTTGGGTTTTTTGCTCTTCTTTCTCTGATTGCTTTACGTGTATGATTAGGTTGTTTATCTGAGATGTTTATTGTTTCTTGAGGTAGGATTGTATTGCTATAAAGTTCTCTCTTAGAACTGCTTTTGCTGTATCCCATAGGTGTGGGATGGGTTGTTGTGTTTTCATTGTCATTTGTTTCTAGGTATTTTTTTTTATTTCCTCTTTGATTTCTTCAGGGATCTCTTGCTTTTTAGTACTGCATTGTTTAGCCTCCATGTGTCTGTAATTTTTACAGATATTTTCCTGTAATTGGTATCTAGTTTCATAGCACTGTGGTCAGAAAAGATACTTCATATGATTTCAGTTTTCTTAAATTTAGCAAGGCGTGATTTGTGACCCAAGGTATGATCTATCCTGGAGAATGTTCCATGAGCACTTGAGAAGAAAGTGTAATGTGCTGTTCTGGGATGGAATGTCCTATAAATATCAGTTATGTCCATCTTGTTTAATGTATCATTTAAAACTTGTGTTTCCTTATTTATTTTCATTTTGGATGATCTGTCCATTGGTGAATGTGGGGTGTTAAAGTCCCCTACTATGATTGTGTTACTGTTGATTTCCCCTTTTATGGCTGTTAGCATTTCCCTTATGCATTGAGATTCTCCCACGTTGGGTGCATAAATATTTACAATTCTTACATCTTCTTAAATTGATCCCTTGATCATTATTTAGTGTCCTTCTTTGTCACTTGTAATAGTCTTTATTTTAAAGTCTATTTTGTCTGATATGAGAATTGTTACTCCAGCTTTCTTTTGATTTACATTTGCATGGAATATCTTTTTCCATCCCCTCACTTTCAGTTTGTATGTGTCCGTAGGTCTGAAGTGGGTCTCTTGTAGACAACATATGTACGGGTCTTGTTTTTGTATCCATTCAGCCAGTCTATGTCTTTTGGTGGAGTATTTAATCCATCTACATTTAAGGTAGGTATCAATATGTTTGTTCCTATTAACATTTTCTTAATTGTTTTGGGTTTGTTATTGTAAGTCTTTTCCTTCTCTTGTGTTTCCTGCCTAGAGAAGTTCCTTTAGCATTTGTTGTATAGCTGGTTTTGTGGTGCTGAATTCTCTTAACTTTTGCTTATCTGTAAAGGTTTTAATTTCTCCAACAAGTCTGAAATCCTTGTTGGGTAGAGTAATCTTGGTTGTAGGTTTTTCCCTTTCAACACTTTAAGTATGTCCTTTACTCCCTTCTGGCTTGCAGAGTTTCTGCTGAAAGATCAGCTGTTAACCTTATGGAGTTTCCCTTGTATGTTAATGGTTGCTTTTCCCTTGTTGCTTTTAACATTTTTTCTTTGTGGTTAATTTTTGATAGTTTGATTAATATGTGTCTTGGCATGTTTCTCCTTGGATTTATCCTGTATGGGACTCTCTGCGCTTCCTGGACTTGATTGGCTATTTCCTTACCCATATTAGGGAAGTTTTCAACTCTAATCTCTTCAAATATTTTCTCAGTCCCTCTTTTGTTCTCTTCTTCTTCTGAGACTCCTATAATTTGAATGTTGGTGCATTTAATGTTGTCCCAGAGTTCTCTGAGACTGTCCTCAATTCTTTTCATTCTTATTTCTGTATTCTGCTCTGTAGTAGTTATTTCCAGTATTTTATCTTCCAGGTCACTTATCCGTTTTTCTGCCTCAATTATTCTGCTATTGATTACTTCTAGAGAATTTTTAATTTCATTTATTGTGTTGTTCATCATTATTTGTTTGCTCTTTAGTTCTTTCAGGTCCTTGTTAAACTTTTCTTGTATTTTCTCCATTCTATTTCCAAGAATATGGATATCTTTACTATCATTACTCTGAATTCTTTTTCAGGTAGACTGCTTATTTCCTCTTCATTTGTTTGGTCTGGTGGGTTTTTGCCTTGTTCCTTCATCTGCTGTGTATTTCTCTGTCTTCTCATTTTGCTTAACTTACTGTGTTTGGGATCTCCGTTTCTCAGACTGCAGGTTCGTAGTTCCCGTTGTTTTGGGTGTCTGCTCCCAGTGAGTAATTGTGGTCCAGTGGGTTGTGTAGGCTTCCTGGTGGAGGGGACTGGTGCCTGTGTTCTGGTGGATGAGGCTGGATCTTCTCTTTCTTGTGGGCAGTACCATGTCCGTTGGTGTGTTTTGAGGTGTCTATAAACTTATAATTTTAGGCAGCCTGTCTGCTAATGGGTGGGTTCATGTTCCTGTCTTGCTAGTTGCTTGGCATTGGGTGTCCAGTGCTGTAGGTTGCTGGTCGTTGTTGGAGCTGTGTCTTAGTGTTGAGATGGAGACCTCTGGGAGAGCTTTTGCCATTTGATATTACATGGGGCCATGAGGTCTCTGGTGGACCAATGTCCTGAACTCGGCTCTCCCATCTCAGACGCTAAGGCCTGACACCCAGGCAGATCTCCAAGACCCTGTCAGCCTACAATGCTCAGTAGAAAATTGAGAAAATAAGAGAAAGAAAGAAGGAAAATTTTAAATAAATAAAATAAAGTTATTGGGCTTCCCTGGTGGTGCAGTGGTTGAGAGTCCTCCTGCCGATGCAGGGGACACAGGTTCATGCCCCGGTCTGGGAAGATCCTGCATGCCACAGAGCAGCTGGGCCTGTGAGCCATGGCTGCTGAGCCTGCACGTCTGGAGCCTGTGCTCCGCAACAGGAGAGGCCACAACAGTGAGAGGCCCATGTACCGCAATAAATAAATAAATAAATATTTAAAAATAAAGTTATTAAAATAGAAAGAAATTATTAAAGATAAAACAATTTTAAAGTAATAAAAAGCAAAAGAAAGAGAGAAGGAACATAGCAGGCAATGAAACAAAGAAAACAAATCCACCAATGATAACAAGTGCTAAAAACTATATCAAAAACAAAAAACAAAACAAAAACAAAAAAAAGGACTGTCAGAACCCTAGGACAAATGGCAAAAGCAAAGCTATACAGACAAAATCACACAAAGAACCATACACATACACACTCACAAAAAGAGAAAAAAGAAAAAATATATATATATAATGAAAAAAGGAAGAGAGCAACGAAATCAATAAACAAATCTACCAATGATAACAGGCTCTATATACTAGACTAAGATAAATGTAAAACCAGAAGCAAATTAAATGCAGAAAGCAAACCCCAAATCTACATTTGCTCCCAAAGTCCACCACCTTAATTTTGGGATAATTCATTGTCTACTCAGGTATTCCACAGATTCAGGGTACATCAAGTTGATTGTGAAGATTTAATCTACTGCTCCTGAGGCTGGGGGGAGAAATTTCCCTTTATCTTCTTTGTTCACACAGCTCCTGGGGTTCAACTTTGGATTTGGCCCCACCTCTGCATGTAGGTCACTTGAGGGCATCATTTGGAAAGTCTGAGGTCTTCTGCCAGTGTTCAGTAAGTGTTCTGTAGGAGCTGTTCCACATGTAGATGTAGTTTTCATGTACTTGTGGGGAGGAAGGTGATCTCCATGTCTTACTTCTCCACCATCTTGAAGGTGCCCCCTCAATAATTTAATTAAATTTTAAATGTTTTTCTACTAACTGATTGACAGTTATTTTCTGGAAGAGATGAGAAATTACTGATAAGTTTGCTGCTGGACAATATGACAGAAGTTTTCTATGATATTTGAAGACTTTAGATGCCTTTTCTCTCAACTTAGAAAATGTAAAGTCAGCTGGAATAAGACAAGGTGCTTCCAAGCCGTAGGAGCAAAGATGGGCAGGAGGAGAAATCTTGTTGTGCAGCATTTTACTTCTTAAAAGGAAATGTGAAAACCTCCTCTCCGTTTAGGTCTCTTTCCCTTCCCCAACTTTAAATATTTAAATTTAAGTATCATTGTCTTAACAACTGTATGATATCACTTATATTTAGAATCTGAAAAGCTGAACTCCTAGCAATAAAGACTAGAATGCTGATTACCTGGGCCTGATGGGTGGGAGATATAAGGAGATATTGGTTCAATAGTACAAACTTCCAGTTTTAAGTTGAATAAGTTCTCAGGATCTAATGTACTGCATGTTGATTATAGTAAATAATACTATAATATACACTTGAATGTTACTGAGGGAGTAAATCTTAACTTCTCACCACAAAAGAGAAATTGTAATTATGTGACATGAAAGAGGTGTTGACTAAAGTTATGATGGCCATCATTTTGCAATATACGAAGGTTCCAATTCAACCCGTACACCTTAAAGTTGCACAATGCTATAAGTCAATCTTGTCTCAGTAAATCTGGGGAAAAAATAAATATCACTGTTTTGAGTAACAGATAGTATTATAATTTTCATTTTAATCATCAAATATGACTTATAAAACCCATGAGGAAGAGACCCTATTGTGTACACACCCAAATTCTGCTCCTTCTCTTGTTCTTCCTTCCTTCATCATGCTCCAAGATCCTTTCATCTATCATTTATCATTTCTTAGCCTACTCACTGGAAAAACTATGAAATATCATGTATTTTTAAAGATGAAATACCTGATGTGTTCATTCAGATATTGCTAATTCAAATTTTGGATCTTGGGGTTTTCACTTATCTCTTTATTTCATTTTGGTTCTCAAGGACAACAGAGGGTATTAGAATATTCCATGATTATTCTGTCTCACATATCACACACAACATTCTCAGAATAACAATACTAGAACTATTATTACCAATTCTGATTACTGAAAACAATAAAACAAAATGTCTTTGCATATATACATCTATGAACCTCAATATTTTGTCAGAGCTTATAACCATAACATATAATATTTTCTTCCTTCTAACCTTCATCATTTTTCTTTGTTCTGCAAATAACTACTTATTTAATGCTCCACACAAGTTCTTCTGTTGATGTCCCTCTAGACATTTTTATTGTCTGAAATTTGTTCTCTAATAGATTCCTGAAGAAGGGCTAATAGTAACCACCTTCTGTGAGTTCTTTCCTATTGATAACAGTTTACTTTGAAAGTCAGTTTTGTTAAGAATGATCTTTGGCTCAAATTTTCATTTTTTTGAGCATCTTAATCATACTCTCCAGTTATTTCTGAAATAAAGCACCACTTTGAAAGACAATTGTTTTCTTTCCCTTATACTTCATATACTCCTTTTATCTCAATGTCCACAGGATTTTATTTTTTTTCTTTCAAGTCCAGAATTTTACTAGATTATCTGTTGATGTTGGTAGTTATGGGTTGATACTCTCAGGTATATTATGTGCTTTCTTAATATATAATTTTTAATATCTTTATTTTGGGAATTTTTTATTATAATTTTTATTATTTATTTTGTTTCCTTCAGAGACTAGATATAAAATAATAGAGTGATTATAAGGTCCTTTAATTATTTTGATAGTATTGCCTCACTGATTTTTAGCTTCTTATATTATGTAAAAATTCAGAAGCTGTTGTGATTCCTGTTTTACTGTATGTTTCTCCTTTTTCTGACTCTTTTCATACCCGGTGTTCTGAAATTACTCAAGTATTTGCCTTAGTGTAAGTCTTTATTCTTTCATTGGGCTAGGCACCAGGTGAAACGTTTTTTATGTAGAAAGTCTGGTTCTTCAGTTTGGGAAAATTTTCTTCTTTTATTTCTATTTTTTAATTGAAATATAGTTAGTTTCTGGTGTACTACATAGTGATTTGACATTTTTTTCAGTTAAGCAACAAATATTTATTGATTGATGTTTTAATGCTGAATAGGACAAACATTTCCTGTCCTCCTGGAACTTAGAGTTTTGAATGATATGGAAACAGTAGTCAGTGCCATTGCAAGGGTTGAAACTCATGTGCCTCTTTACTCTTAGTCTAGTATTTTCTCCATTACCATCTTCTTATTTTAGCTCTTATTGAAAAATTGTACTCCTTACTGAGTTTATTTTAAATTGTATTTAATTATTATAATACCTAAGGATATTATGAATATCATTCATTGTCTAACTCAGGAGTATAGCTATAACTACCCAATTTCCAGAATTAATACAGCCACTGAAAATTCTGTTTTTGATGAAATGCTTAATTATTTGACATTTGCATATGTTATGAAATGATCACCATGATAAATCTAGTAACCATCTATCCCCATACAAACTTACTACCATATTATTGACCATATTCCTTATGCTGTATATTACATCCCAATTGATTTATTTTATAACTGGAGGTCTTTACCTGTTAATTCTCTTCACCTGTTTCACCCAATCCTTGCCCCCAGGAATCACATATTTGTTCTCTGTATCTATGAGTCTGTTTTCATTTTGTTTTGTTCTTTAGATTCCACATATAATTGGGAGCATACAGTATTTGTCTCTCCCTGTCTTATTTCACTTAGCATAATACCCTGTAGTTTCATCCATGTTGTTGCCAATGGCAAGATTTCATTCTTTTTTATGGCTGAGTAATATTCCATTGTATATTTTTACCACATCTTCTTTATCCATTCATTGATGTATGGACACTAAGGTTGCTTCTATGCCTCAGCTATTGTGAATAACAAACACTGTATTGAACATAAAGATACATATGTCTTCTTAAATTAGTGTTTTCATTTCCTTCAGGTAAATATCCAGAAGTGAAATTGCTGAATCATATTGCAGTTCTATTTTTAATGGTTTGAGAAACTTTCATACTGTCTTCCATGTTGGCTGCACCAATTTACAATCCCAACAACAGTGCATGAGGGTTCCCTTTTCTCCACATCCTCACCAACACGTATTATTTCTTGTCTTTTTGTTAATAGCCATTCTAACAGGTATGAGGTGATATCTCATTGTGGTTTGGATTTGCACTTTCCTGATAATTAGTGTCTTCTATTATCTCTTTAATTTTTCTCTCCTCCCTTTCTTAATTCTCACATTTTATAATTCTTATTAGTTGAATGCTTGGCTTCCTGAATTAATTTTCTAATTATTTTCCTTTTGTTTTGTAGTTTTCACCTGCTATAGTCTGACTGTTTGTGTCCCCACAAAATTCATATATTGAGATCCTAATCCCCAATGTGATGATATTTAGAGATGTGTAAGGTGTAAGGTGGTTATGTCATGAGGGTGAATCCCTCATGAAGGACATTAGTGCCCTTATAAAAGAGGCCCCAGAGAACTCCCTTGCCCTTTCTGCCATGTAAGGACACAGCAAAAAGAAGACTGTCCATGAACCAAAAAACAGGCTCTCACCAGTCAGCACCTTGGACTTCCCAGCCTTGAAAACTGTGAAAAATAAATGTCTGTCATTTATAAACCACCCAGTCTGTGGTAATCTGTTTTAGCAGCCCAAAAGGAGTAAGGCACCATCTCTTTGCCTTTTTTAAGAATATAATTATATAATTTATAAAAGCCATGCTTTTCAAGTTTAAGTTTGATGTGCTGACAAAAGCATGCAGTCATTTAACTGTCACCACAATATCCCAAACTTCCCTTGTGCTCCTTTGTTGTCAATCCCCTTACCCTGTTCTCATCTCCAGACAACCACCACTGTGTTTTCTATTCCTGGAGTTTCCCCTTAAAATCTCTGTCTTTTTGTTCTCTTTTCCTATAAATTTTCTGAACTTATAGTTTTTCTAATTACCCTTCTAAAAAGAATTTTAATTTAAGCTGTATTTTAAATTTTTCTTAACATCTTGTTCTTATTTCATGGCTGCAATGTCATTTTATCTGTCTGTGGATATTAATTAAGGTTTCCTGAAAGTTTTTTCTGCATTTCCTCAGAGTTCCCTTTTCCTTTTGCTATTCATTTTTTAAAGTTGAATATATTTTTCGGATGTCCGATGGTTCTTAACTATCCAATTATATTCAGTGTGAAGTGCTGAAAAGCTGATCGGAAGTCTGTGTGCTTGGGTGGGTCTTTCAGGGTTTTGGGCTTCACTGCAGAGTGAATGTATTCATTGTTAACTCCAAAATTATTTGTAAATATTTTGCTTGGTGTGGTTTGCTACTTCCAAAGAATGAGCCACTCATGTCCTTCCTGATTATTCTAGTCTTACAAATTTGGGGCAGGAGAAACAAATTTGGAGCAGGAAAAGGGGCCTGTGGATCTCACTGATGGCTATGAAAATATCACTTAACCATTTTGTTTGAATGCCACATCTCATCCTGTGTTTATTCTCTGCTTGGTGTTCCTAAGTCTGGAATCTGATTGGCTACGTTTCTCCAGAAACTATAAAACTGTTTTTCTGGGAAGCTTGACAGATCTGGATGGGGTAGGGTTTGGGTATCCAACTATTCTTTAAACAGATTTTGAAAAGACCCACCTGTTTTCAGCCCCAGCCTTGTCTTAGCCTTCCACTATACATGGAGCTCTCCATACTTTAACCTTTCTAGGGTTCTACAGGGTTAATTGGCTTGCTTCCTCTTCATTATTTCTTAAGGATTATCTTTCTTCCATTTTGCTAAGTCACTTATGCTTCCTCTATCTACTTACTATTTAGATTTAAGGTATATCTTAGTTTCATTCAAGATGGTGTCTAGACTTTGCTTTCTTGTTCTATCTATTGTTTATGGGATGTTTTTGAGAGTAGAAGAGTATGGAAATGTCTTTAAATATCCATCTTGAAATGAGAAGTCTACAGCTATATCCTTAAATATAGCTATGGACTTCTCATACATAAACTGCAGTCTTTTACAGCATTTGACACAACTAACATACTACTCTTTTTTTGAATTGAAGTATAGTTGATTTATAATATTGTGTTCATTTCGGATGTACAGCACACTGATTCAGGTTTTTTCCAGATTATACTCCATTATAGTTTATTATAAGATATTGGGCATAATTCCCTGTGACTTTCATGGTTGTTATTACTTTTATTCTCTTATATCTTCCTTTCTCTATTCTTATGGTGCCACTGTCATCTATAATATCTGTTAAACATGGATGTAATTCAGTGTTTTAAAATTATCACTTTTTTGACTTTCCATCAGTGATCACTTGGATGATCATATCTAACTTTAACCAAACTGCAATTCTGTATGTCCACCTTCTTACTGGGCATTTTCATTTCTGTGTTCTATCCATTTTAGTAAAAGTCGAATATTAAAATCAAAGATATATTTCTTACAAAACCAGCTTCTCTTCTCTTTCCTACTTCAGGACACTATAGTTTTCCTATGCAATCATGCTTGACATTTTAGAAGTACCTCCTACATATATAATTGGAAATTAAATCAATCTACTTGTTTTTCTTTAAAGTTTTATGTGATTGCAGTCAACGTTTTCTTTCCATTGCTGCTGCTTAAATCCAGTTTGAGCTATTTTTTCTTTTATTCTAATAAGAGACATACATTACACATTTGTATAACTAAAGAAATCTGCTCAGTGTAAATTCTGTCACACTGATGTAAGGAAGTTGAAATTCCTAAAAACTGTACAAAATAGCTCTTTCTTTACACACACACACAAACACACACACACACACACTGTGTATGTATATATATATATATATATATATATATATATACACTAGGCATAAAGATAGCCAAAGAAATTGGTAATTTTATCATGGACAAATTTGTTGTATGGAGAGGAGAAATTTATTTCTTAAGTTGTTCAAGAAAATAAGGTTTCTCAATTATATGCATATGTGCAGAGTAGAAATTGTTCCAAGCAAAATACCATGAGATTTTTTGCCCTCCTAGATATTCCTGTCTGTGTTATTGTTAGGAAAGACATGAAAGAGGATGTGACTTTTACTTATCATATATCATCTGTTTTATTAAAGAGCAGAATGCACATGGCAACCTTTGTTATCTAATTTTTCAACTGAGTACAAAATTGGACAGCATCAAACTTGCTTGCATTTTGTAAGCATTCACCATGTATTAGGATATTTCTCCTTGGTGTTCTATATCCTGCTACTTAGCTGGAACTGTTATACATTTGCTCAATCTTGTCTCTTAAGATTGCTCATTTCATTCTATATACAGAATAACTTAGAATTTAACATGATTTTGTTGTATCAGAGATTTCATTATCACTTTACATCATTTAGATCTGAGAATAAGATGTATTTTCTATATCTTCAGAGCTTTGTAATTGGATCAAGGTTATATAAAAACCTAAAATGAATGTCTTCTCAGTACATGTTTGAAAGATATGATTTGGTTTTCTGTAACTCTTGTTCTACTGTCTTTACTTCTGAACATAAAGCCTTTACTGAATTAATTTACTTCTTATTTACTGGTTTATAAAAGACAGAGCTTGAGAAAAGGTGATTCCTCTCAGGTCCTACAGAATAAATTGAACTTGTTCTAATGATGAGGAAAGAATTAAATTTTAGGAGAAAAGTAGAGATAAATTGAAGACAAGAAATTTTTTAAAAGTATAAAAAGAGCATATACCATGTATGAATGAAACAAAGTGCAAACCATTTTAGCATAGCTGAGAATTTATGAGGCGGGAAACAGAGGACAGGATATTTAATGAATGATGAGGCTAAGACATATTTTAATAATTCACTGTTGCTGAAATGTATCGACTGATCAAACTTAGCATTACACCTTAACAAAGATTGGGATTTTTATGTCCCAATACCAACATGAAAATGTATTTAAGTTTGAAGTACATTCATTTGAAAAAAGAAATTAAAATTAAGTAAAAAATAGGAAATAATTGTCCAAAGTACTCCCACATATAAGGAGTAAATGCTGTTACCAATAGCTAATTTTTATTAGCTTTCCTTCCTTCCTTCCTCTCTCTCTCTCTCATTTATTTTTCTTTTTTTTTTCTACATAATAAAACACAATTACTATATTCAGGCTCTCTTTCCTGTTATTTTTCCCTCCTTCCTTGTCACCTTGACTTTCTTTTTTTAAATTCTGGGATTTTAAAAAATTGGGGAGTTCCCAAGTAAAAAAATGAGGAGAAACAACACTTGTTGTTTGAAATGTGTTGACTTAAGGTAGGGTTAGAATCAATGACTTTAGAGTTCCTCCAGTCTGTGTTTAGACCTCAGCTAGGATACTTACTAGCTGTATGATCTAGGTCTAGCTACTTTTCTTCTGTTAGCTAATAATAGCAAATATTTGAATATGTATGGTGTTCTGGTCATTCTTTTACATTTTGGTTATTAACCCATTTATTCCTCACATTTAAGCCATTTTACAGATGAAGAGATGGGAGCACGGATAATAACTAAGTAGCTTTCCCAAGATAACATAATTCATGGTTCTTCATCAGGGACATCTGATATTTTTTCCAGTTTCACTTTTGGCCATTTCTCTACGCAAGCCTATACTTCCAACACCACTGGCATTTGCAGTTGCCATTTCATATATGTGTGACTTTGTAATGCACTTATCTCTGAGGTTCTTCCCACTACCCTGCCTATTTCTCTTCCTGGCTAACTTTTCACCCTCTTCCAAGACTCAGTTCCAACCCTAGCATCACTTCCAGCAGAAAGCCTTCCTTCTCTGTCCACCTATGGCTGTGTTAAAAAGAGAAGATGCTGGGCTTCCTTGCTTTACCTTTTTACTTTGCTGTATAGTTACTGCTTTATTTGTCTATCTCCATGATCAGGCTGAGGCAAAAATTACTTCCTGTCTTTCTATTACCAGAGTCTAGCTGAGTATCTTTTAGTATGGAAGAGCAATTGAGAGAAGAATATAATCTTTTAAATTATAAATTGGTATAATTTGAATAACTTACTTATTTTAGCTTTTGCTTCTTCAGTTGTAATTCAGTTGGCTTCAATACTATTTCCATCCTCATAGGATAAGTATGAGAAGTGAGATAGCATATGTTAAGTGCATACATGCCATGGGAAGCTTACTCAGTAAATAAGAACTGTTTCTGGATTATTATTAGTGTCCTAGATTATTCACATACATAGGCTTTCTCAGAACACCAAACTATGTTGATTATCACTGGTCATGGATCTTCTTGAGCACCATTTATTTTCACTTCAGACAAATATTTTCTCTGAAAGAGTATTTCATTTAAAGATTGGAAAGAGCAGAGAAAAATCTTTCAGTTATCAAAGGTAAATAGGACATTCAAGTTCTCTTTATTCCTCTCTAAATTTGAAATGTTTGTCTAGGTACTTTAAACCAAAATTAATTGCACTGCAAGATTAACTTCCTTGTTTATTTGCTATACTCAGCATAAAAGAAAAAATTGCTAGCTGATGCAAATAGAATAATTGCTTAAATGGATTTTCCTTCTCTTTTTTTTTTTTTTTTTTTTTTGTGGTACCCGGGCCTCTCACTGCTGTGGCCTCTCCCGTTGTGGGGCACAGGCTCCGGACGTGCAGGTTCAGTGGCCATGGCTCATGGACCCAACCACTCCGCGGCATGTGGGATCCTCCCAGACCAGGGCATGAACCTGTGTCCCATGCATCGGCAGGCGGACTCTCAACCACTGCGCCACCAGGGAAGCCCCCTTCTTTTTTATTTAACAATTTAAAAACTAACTTTCAAAACAATACATTTTAAGCTTTCATACAAAGAAGCAAAATGTTAATTTTCTTAGAAACTCCTTGATTTAAAAAAATCTTAATTTATTAGTTGTATACACTGTAATATCAGTTTTAATTAATTAAAATTAGTTAATTTAATTAGAAATCTTCTTAGAGAGCTTTGAAAGTTCCAAATTTTAAGAGATCATAAGCTCTTATCTCTTGGTAGTATTTTACATTTTTTTGTTTCTTTTAGATATTCCTAATATGATTTTTCTTAAGAAGAGATAAAATGCATATAATATAAAAAGCTTTCTTTAAAAGAAAACCACTTATCTCCTTAAAATTGAACCTTTAAAATGTCATGCCAGGAACTATTAAGTAAACCATGAATCTGAGTTCTAATCTGTGGTTATTCAGAAATTGTTCCCTTATAGTCTTCCTAAGCCACATGTACTCTTGGGAAAATGTGAAGCAAAATACTTATTATAGACCTCATCATTAAAGCCATAATAAGGAAAGTCATGAAAAAGAAAATGCGTGTACTACATAAAGCTGCTAAGTAGATTGGAGTTGTTTTTTTTTCTTTATTACATTGTGCTGTGTATTTTATTTGAATTGAACATTTATACTTTTTTTATTGATGCTGCATATGCACAATTGTGTATTGACTTTTGCGCATCATGATATTTGGTTAAGCTAGTCAACCTTCCCTTTGGGGACTGACTTCTTTATGCTTGTGTGTATATATTTTTAGTAGTTTCAAATAAATTCTTGTTTCAGACTTTATGAACTTAGCTATTTGAGAATAAGCTGATATAACTTCATAAAAAGGATAAAATGACCCTTTGGAGGACATTCATTATTTGCAGATACTCTTTTTATCGGTGATCTCAACTGTTGATTTTGAGAGAGAGCCGTTAAAATACACTACATTAAAGTTATTTTTATACATTAAATTGTGTCACTCTATTGCTTAAACAACTCCAAAAGCTGTCCAAAATCCAAATTCCTACCTGATTTGGCCTTTATCTGCCCTCCTACTTTATTGCAGGACCTTCTGTTCTGACTCAAAGTGCTTGAGTCTTCATGGCCATATTTCAGTTCTTCTAACACAGGACACTCTTTCTGGATTCAGGGCCTTTGCACATTCTCTTCTCTTTGCTTTGAATGCTCTTGACTCATTTACTTAACTGACTTATGCTTATCATGCAGGCCTCAAATGAAATATTACCTTCTCAGAGAGGTCTTCTCCATCAACCCCAAATTACTCCTTCCCCCATGTCCCCATGTCATCTGTCATGATATCATTTATTTACTTGATCATACATATATATATTTTTCTTTTTTATTGTCTTCTCTACCATAAATGGTAGAACTTGAACCTGGGATTTATCTATATTGTTTAATAGGAGCAGCACAATATACTAAAGGTTAAGAATGAATGATTAAGAATATATTTCTTCCCACATAGAGAACAGTTTATGCAAAGTTCCTGAGGCAGGAAGGAGCCTGATGTGTTTCTTTTTTTTTTTTTTTTCTCCATTACTGCCATGGATGTCTTTCTATTTAGGCAACGTTTTAAAGTATTCTTAAAGAGCATATAGTATTGTACTACGTTTTCTCTTGTTACTTGCTTTATTTAGTGTTATCTTTGCTTGGTTCATCCATGCTGACACGTAAAGATCTGTGTAGTTGATGTGCTTTCCTCACTATGTAGGATTCCCATGTAGGGAAATACAATAATTTATATATGTATTTTCCTGTTGATGGACATTTATTATTTTTTTACATATTTATTGGAGTATAATTGCTTTACAATGGTGTGTTAGTTTCTGCTTTATAACAAAGTGAATCAGTTATACATATACATATGTTCCCATATCTCTTCCCTCTTGCATCTCCCTCCCTTCCACCCTCCCTAGCCCACCCCTCCAGGTGGTCACAAAGCTCCGAGCCGATCTCCCTGTGCTATGCGGCTGCTTCCCACTAGCTATCTATCTTACATTTGGTAGTGTATATATGTCCATGCCTCTCTCTCGCTTTGTCACAGCTTACCCTTCCCCCTCCCCATATCCTCAAGTCCATTCTCTAGTAGGTCTGTGTCTTTTTTCCTGTCTTACCCCTAGGATCTTCATGACATTTTTTTTTCTTAAATTCCATATATATGTGTTAGCATACGGTATTTGTCTTTCTCTTTCTGACTTGCTTCACTCTGTATGACAGACTCTAGGTCTATCCACCTCATTACAAATAGCTCAATTTTGTTTCTTTTTATGGCTGAGTAATATTCCATTGTATATATGTACCACATCTTCTTTATCCATTCATCCGATGATGGACACTTAGGCTGTTTCCATCTCTGAGCTATTGTAAATAGAGCTTCAATGAACATTTTGGTACATGACTCTTTTTGAATTATGGTTTTCTCAGGGTATATGCCAAGTAGTGGGATTGCTGGGTCATAGGGTAGTTCTATTTGTAGTTTTTAAGGAATTTCCGTACTGTTCTCCATAGTGGCTGTACCAATTCACATTCCCACCAGCAATGCAAGAGTGCTCCCTTTTCTCCACACCCTCTCCAGCATTTATTGTTTCTAGATTTTTTGATGATGGCCATTCTAACTGGTGCGAGATGATATCTCATTGTAGTTTTGATTTGCATTTCTCTAATGATTAAAGATGTTGAGCATTCTCTCATGTGTTTGTTGACAATATGTATATCTTCTTTGGAGAAATGTCTATTTAGGTCTTCTGCCAATTTTTGGATTGGGTTGTTTTTTGCTATTGAGCTGCATGAGCTGCTTATAAATTATGGAGATTAATCTTTTGTCAGTTGCTTCATTAGCAAATATTTTCTCCCATTCTGAGGCTTGTCTTTTGGTCCTGTTACAGTTTCCTTTGCTGTGCAAAACCTTTGAAGTTTCATTAGGTCCCATTTGTTTATTTTTACTTCCATTTCTCTAGGAGGCGTGTCAAAAAGAATCTTGCTGTGATTTATGTCATAGGGTTTTCTGCCTATGTTTTCCTCTAAGAGTTTGATAGTTTCTGGCCTTACATTTAGGTCTTTAATCCATTTTGAGCTTTTTTTTGTGTATGGTGTTAGGGAGTGATCTAATCTCATACTTTTACGTGTACCTCTCCAGTTTTCGCAGCACCACTTATTGAATAGGCTGTCCTTTCTAAACTGTACATTCCTGCCTCCTTTATCAAAGATAAGGTGACCATATGTGTCTGGATTTACCTCTGGGCTTTCTATCCTCTTCCATTGATCTATCTTTCTGTTTTTGTGCCACTACCATACTGTCTTGATTACTGTAGCTTTGTAGTATAGTCTGAAGTCAGGGAGCCTGATTCCTCCAGCTCTGTTTTTCATTCTCAAGTTTGCTTTGACTATTTGGGTTTTTTTGTGTTTCCATACAAATTGTGAAATTTTTTGTTCTAGTTCTGTGAAAAATGCCAGTGGTAGTTTGATAGGGATTGCATTGAATCTGTAGATTGCTTTGGGGAGTAGAGTCATTTTCAAATGTTGATTCTTCCAATCCAAGAACATGCTATCTCTCTCCATCTATTTGTATCATCTTTAATTTCTTTCACCAGTGTCTTATAATTTTATGCATACAGGTTTTTTGTCTCCTTAAGTAGGTTTATTCTTAGATATTTTATTATTTTTGTTGCAATGGTAAATGGGACTGTTTTCTTGATTTCACTTTCAGATTTTTCATCATTAGTGTATAGGAATGCCAGAGATTTCTGTGCATTAATTTTGTATCCTGCTACTTAACCAAATTCATTGATTAGCTCTAGTAGTTTTCTGGTAGCATCTTTAGGATTCTCTATGTATAGTATCATGTCATCTGCAAACAGTTACAGCTTTACTTCTTCTTTTGTGATTTGGATTCATTTCATTTCCTTTTCTTCTCTGATTGCTGTGGCTAAAACTTCCAAAACTATGTTGAATAAGGGTGGTGAGAGTGGGCAAGCTGGTCTTCTTCCTGATCTTAGTGGAAACGCTTTCAATTTTTCACCATTGAGGATGATGTTGGCTGTGGGTTTGTCATATATGGTCTTTATTATGTTGAGGAAAGTTCCCTCTATGCCTACTTTCTGCAGGGTTTTTATCATAAATGGGTGTTGAATTTTGTCGAAAGCTTTCTCTGAATCTATTGAGATGATCATATGGTTTTTCTCCTTCAGTTTGTTAATATGGTGTATCACATTGATTTATTTCCATATATTGAAGAATCCTTGCATTCCTGGAATAAACCCCACTTGATCATGGTGTATGATCCTTTTAATGTGCTGTTGGATTCTCTTTGCTAGTATTTTGTTGAGGATTTTTGAATCTATGTTCATCAGTGATATTGGCCTGTAGTATTCTTTCTTTGTGACATCATTGTCTGGTTTTGCTATCAAGGTGATGGTGGCGTTGTAGAATGAGTTTGGGAGTATTCCTCCCTCTGCAATATTTTGGAAGAGTTTGAGAAGCATAAGTGTTAGCTATTCTCTAAATATTTGGTAAAATTTGCCCATGAAGCCATCTGGTCCAGGGCTTTTGTTTGTTGGAAGATTTTTAATCACAGTTTCAATTTCAGTGCTTGTGATTGATCTGTTCATATTTTCTATTTCTTCCTGGTTCAGTCTTGGAAGGTTGTGCATTTCTAAGAATTTGTCCATTTCTTCCAGGTTGTCCATTTTATTGGCATAGAGTTGCTTGTAGTAATCTCTCATGATCTTCTGTATTTCTGCAGTGTCAGTTGTTACTTCTCCTTTTTCATTTCTAATTCTATTGATTTGAGTCTTCTCCCTTTTTCTCTTGATGAGTCTGGCTAATGGTTTATCAATTTTGTTTATCTTCTCAAAGAACCAGCTTTTAGTTTTATTGATCTTTGCTATCATTTCCTTCATTTCATTTATTTCTCATATGATTTTTATAATTTCTTTCCTTCTGCTATCTTTGCGGTGTTTTTGTTCTTTTTCTCTAATTGCTTTAGGTGCAAGGTTAGGTTGTTTATTCGAGATTTTTCCTGTTTCATAAGGTAGGATTGTATTGCTGTAAACTTCCCTCTTAGAACTGCTTTTGCTGCATCCCATAGGTTTTGGGTCATCCTGTCTCCATTGTCATTTGTTTCTAGGTATTTTTTTATTTCCTCTTTGATTTCTTCAGTGGTCACTTAGTTATTAAGTAGTGTACTGTTTAGCCTCCATGTGTTTGTGTTTTTTACAGATCTTTTCCTGTAATTGATATCTAGTCTCATAGCGTTGTGGTCAGAAAAGATACTTGATACAATTTCAATTTTCTTAAATTTACCAAGGCTTGATTTGTGACCCAAGATATGATCTATCCAGGAGAATTTTCCATGAGCACTTGAGAAAAATGTGTATTCTGTTGTTTGTGGATGGAGTGTCCTATAAATATCAATTAAGTCCATCTTGTTTACTGTATCATTTAAAGCTTGTGTTTCCTTATTTATTTTCATTTTGGATGATCTGTCCATGGGTGAAAGTGTTAAAGTGTTAAAGTCTCCTACTATGAATGTGTTACTGTTGATTTCCCCATTTATGGCTGTTAGTATTTGCCTGATGTATTGAGGTGCTCCTATGTTGGGTGCATAAATATTTACAATTGTTATATCTTCTTCTTGGATCGATCCCTTGATCATTGTGTAGTGTCCTCCTTTGTCCCTTCTAATAGTCTTTATTTTAAAGTCTATTTTGTATGATATGAGAATAGCTACTCCAGCTTTCTTTTGGTTTCCTTTTGCATGGAATAACTTTTTCCATCCCCTTACTTTCAGTCGGTATGTGTCTCCAGGTCTGAAGTGTGTCTCTTGTAGACAGCATATATATGGGTCTTGTTTTTGTATCCATTCAGCCAATCTGTGTCTTTTGATGGGAGCATTTAGTCCATTTATATTTAAGGTAATTATCGATATGTATGTTCCTATTCCCATTTTCTTGATTGTTTTGGGTTCATTATTGTAGGTCTTTTCCTTCTCTTTTTTTCTTGCCTAGAGAAATTCCTTTAGCATTTGTTGTAAAGCTGGTTTGCTGGTGCTGAACTCTCTCAGTTTTGCATGTCTGTAAACGTTTTAATTTCTCCATCAAATCTGAATTAGATCCTTGCTGGGTAGAGTAATCTTGGTTGCAGGTTTTTCTCCTTCATCACTTTAAATATGTCTTGCCGATCCCTTCTAGCTTGCAGAGTTTCTGCTAAAGATCAGCTGTTAACCTTATGGGGATTCCCTTGTGTGTTATTTATTGTTTTTCCCTTGCTGCTTTTAATATGTTTTCTTTGTATTTAACTTTTGACGGTTTGATTAATATGTGTCTTGGCGTATTTCTCCTTGGATTTACCTGTATGGGACTCTCTGTGCTTCCTGGACTTGATTAACTATTTCCTTTCCCATATGAGGGAAGTGTTCAACTATAATCTCTTCAAATATTTTCTCCATCCCTTTCTTTTTCTCTTCTTCTGGAACCCCTATAATTCGAATGTTGGTGCATTTAATGTTGTGCCAGTGGTTTCTGAGACTGTCCTCCATTCTTTTCATACTTTATTCTGCTCTGCAGTAGTTATTTCCACTATTTTATCTTCCAGGTCACTTATCGGTTCTTCTGCCTCAGTTATTCTGCTATTGATCCCATCTAGAGTATTTTTAATTTAATTTATTGTGTTGTTCATCATTGTTTGTTTCATCTTTAGTTCTTCTAGGTCTTTGTTAAATATTTCTTGCATTTTGTCTATTCTATTTCCAAGATTTTGGATCATTCTTATACTATCATTATTCTGAATTCTTTTTCAGGTAGACTGCCTATTTCCTCTTCATTTGTTAGGTCTGGTGGGTTTTTATCTTGCTCCTTCATCTGCTGTGTGTTTTTCTGTCTTCTCATTTTGCTTAACTTACTCTGTTTGGGGTCTCCTTTATGCAGGCTGCAGGTTCGTAGTTCCCATTGTTTTTGGTGTCTGTCTCCAGTGGCTAAGGTTGGTTCAGTGGGTTGTGTAGGCTTCCTGGTAGAGGGGAGTAGTGCCTGTGTTCTGGTGGATGAGGCTGGATCTTGTCTTTCTGGTGGGCAGCCCACGTCTCGTGATGTGTTTTGGGGTGTCTGTGGCCTTAGTATGATTTTAGGCAGCCTCTCTGCTAATGGGTGGGGTTGTGTTCCTGTCTTGCTAGTTGTTTGGCATAGGGTGTCCAGCACTATAGCTTGCTGATTGTTGAGTGGAGCTGGGTCTTGGTGTTGAGATGGAGATCTCTGGGAGATTTTCGCCATTTGATATTATGTGGAGCTTGGAGGTCTCTTGTGGACCAGTGTCCTGAAGTTGGCTCTCCCACCTCAGAGGCACAGCACTGACTCCTGGCTGGAGCACCAGGAGCCTTTCATCCACACGGCTCAGAATAAAAAGGAGAAAATATAGAAAGAAAGAATTAGTAGAAGTAGAAAGAAAGAAAGAAAGAAAGTAAGAAGGAAGGAAAGAATGAAAGAAAAAAAGGAGGGAGGGAAGGAGGGATCGAGGAAGGGAGGGAGGGAGGAAGGAAGGAAGGAAGGAAAAAAGGAAAGAAAGAAGATAAAGTAAAATAAAATAAAGTAAGATAAAATATAATAAAGTTATTCAAGTAAAAAATAGAGCTTCCCTGGTGGCACAGTGGTTGAGAATCTGCCTGCTAATGCAGGGGATCCGGGTTTGAGCCCTGGTCTGGGAGGATCCCACATGCCGCGGAGCAACTGTGCCTATGAGCCACAACTACTGAGCCTGTGCATTTGGATCCTGTGCTCCACAACAAGAGGCCACGATTGTGAGAGGCCCCCGCACCGCGATGAAGAGTGGCCCCCACTTGCCACAACTAGAGAAAGCCCTCACACAGAAATGAAGACCCAACACAGCAAAAATAAATAAATAAATTAACAAAAAAAATAATTATTAAGAAAACAAAAACAAAGTGGACTGATAGAACCCTAGGACAAATGGTGGAAGCAAAGCTATACAGACAAAATCTCACACAAAAGCATACACATACACACTCACAAAAAGAGGAAAAGGGGAAAATATCATAAATCTTGCTGTCAAAGTCCCCCTTCTCAATTTGGGATGATTCGTTGTCTATTCATGTATTCCACAGATGCAGGGAACATCAAGTTGATTGTGGTGCTTTAATCTGCTGCTTATGAGGGTGCTGGGAGAGATTTCCCTTTCTCTTCTTTGTTCTCACAGCTCCCAGGGGCTCAGGTTTGGATTTGGCCCCACCTCTGCGTGTAGGTCACCAGATGGCATCTGTTCTTCGCTCAGACAGGACGGGGTTAAAGGAGCAGCTGCTTCGGGGACTCTGGCTCACTCAGGCCAGGGGGAGGGAAGGGCACAGAGTGTGGGGCGAGTCTGTGGCAGCAGAGGCCAGCATGACGTTGCAGCAGCCTGAGGTGCACCATGCGTTCTCCCAGGGAAGTTGTCCCTGGATCCCCAGACCCTGGCAGTGGCAGGCTGCACAGGCTTCCAGGGAGGGGGTGTGTGGATAGTGACCTGTGCTCGCACACAGGCCTCTTGGTGGCGGCAGCAGCAGCCTTAGCGTCTCATGCCCGTCTCTGGGGTCCGCGCTCTTAGCCGCGGCTCGCGCCCGTCTCTGGAGCTCCTTTAAGCAGCGCTCTTAAACCCCTCTCCTCGCGCACCAGGAAACAAAGAGGGAAGAAAAATTCTCTTGCCTTTTTGGCAGGTCCAGACTTTTCCCCAGACTCTCTCCCGGCTAGCCGTGGTGCACTAACCCCCTGCAGGCTGTGTTCACGCTGTCAACCCCAGTCCTCTCCCGGCGCTCCGACCGAAGCCCGAACCTCAGCTCCCAGCCCCACCCGCCCCGGCGGGTGAGCAGACAAGCCTCTCGGGCTGGTGAGTGCCAGTCGGCCCTCATTCTCTGTGCAGGAATCTCCCCGCTTTGCCCTCTGCACCCCTCTTGCTGTGCTCTCCTCCGCGGCTCCGAAGCTTTTCCCCTCTGCCACCCGCAGTCTCTCCCCGTGAATGGGCTTCCTAGTGTGTGGAAACCTTTCCTCCTTCACCGCTCCCTCCCACTGGTGCAGGTACCGTCCCTATCCTTTTGCCTCTGTTTATTCTTTTTTCTTTTGCCCTACCCAGGTACGTGGGGAGTTTCTTGCCTTTTGCGAAGACTTAGGTCTTCTGCCAGCATTCAGTTGGTGTTCTGTAGGAGTTGTTCCACATGTAGATGTATTTCTGGGGCATCTGTGGGGAGGAGGGTGATCTCTGCATCTTACTCTTCCGCCATCTTCCCCTCATCCCCCTGATGTGTTTCTTAAACTGAAGGAAGACCAGTGTGGCTGGAGCATAATGGGTGGCAAGATAATGACATGAGATAATGTTACAGAATTTAGCAGGGCCTGGAAGGCAGTATTAAACTAAATTGGACTTATTTCATAGTATAAAGAGAAATCCTTGTAAGGTTTTGAGAAGGGGATAAAAAGGTCTGAATTTAAAGGAGTTCAGATTCACTGCTCTTGAAGGTTGAATTAGGTGTAGAAAAGAGTAAAGCTGGGAAACTCCATTAGGAGCCTTGTGCAGCATCTAGGGAAGAAGATGGTAAGTTGGATTTCAAGTAGTGGTAGTAGAGTTTTAAAAAAAAACGGGAACTTGAGAGAAGATAATGTTGGTGCATTTTCTGTAGATGTGTAATTCTGGCATTTGTATTACAAGTTTGGGGTAGGGGATCAAAAAGATTTTGGACATGCTGTGTTGAAGATATCTGAGATACAAGTAAAGATGTCAACTAGGAAGTGGGTATGTGAGTTTTGAACTCGGATAAGAAGTTTTAACTAAAGAAATTAATTTGACAATCTTCAATATGTAACTGTTATTCAGATACACAGGACTGGATATAATTAACTGGGAGATGCTGTTGGGAAGGAAGAAAGTCCAGGGAAAAAAGCTTGAGAAATCCTAGCATTTAAGAAGTAGAATTTTGCAGAGTCAGCAAATAGACTGGGGAGGAATAGCAAATAACGTAGGAGGAAAGCTAGGATTGTGAGATGCTGAGAGAATAAGTGTTCTGCCTTGCGTGATGCTGCTGAAAGATTAAAATAAACTGCCTGAAGTATTACTAATTTGGCAAGAGAAGTTTTAATGTTGTTGTGGGAGCAAAAATTGGTCAGAAGTTCATTAAAGAGGAGAGGAGGTACTAAAGATAGCAAGTATAGACAACTTTCAAAAATCATCCTGAATGGTAAGCAGAGAATGGTATAATAGCACTAGGGATATTTTGGGGTAGGAGAGGACTTTGAAAGGAATAATAGGTATTGGAGCAAGTTTGTATGTTGATGGGAGTCATCTAGTAGAGAATGAATGGTTGGTGATTCAGCAGAAAGCAGAGAAAATTCTCTGATAGGGCTTTCAGTGTGCTTCATGTGGTGACATCATAAAGGGGGATGGAAAAGGACCTGTATAATTGTAAAGTCATTTATTTTTGCTCAAAGTGGTCAAATTGTTAATTCTAAGTTGATGGTATAAAGTGTGAATTATATATTGTAAGCCTTAGAACAACTGAAGAAATTATATAAAGCTATGTAAAAGACTATATAAAAGATTATGGTAAAAAAGTCAAGAAAATTAAAATGGAATTCTAAAAAATATTCAAAGTTATCAAAAGTGGGCAGGGAAGGAAAATCAGTGGGATGTAAGTTTTGTGGCAGATTCTAAAGTTGTCCCCCAAGATTCTTGCCCACAGGTCATTCAGCCAAACACCAGTCTAGTTACTGCTCTGAGAGGACTTTGCAGATGGAAGTCAAGTTACTAAACAGTTGACCTTAAAGTAAGGAGATTATCCTAGATTGTTCAAGTGAGTTCACTGTAGTTCCATCCGCTCTTGAAAGCAGGAGACAGAAGAATCAGTCAGAGAAATGCAGTAGAATAAGTCAGAGAGCCCTGAAGTGTGAGATGAATGTGGGAGGGAAACAGCTCCACCTGCTCTTGCTGGTGAAGAGTGAGGCACACAGCTGTAAGGACCCAAAAGAGGCACCAAGGAAAAGGGATCTCAGGGATCTCTGCCCTACAGCCCCAAGGAAACGAATTCTTCCAACAACCTGAATGTGCTTGGAAGATCTGATTCTTCTCCAGACCTTCTGGAAAGGTATGTCACCTTACTGACACCTCAATTTCAGCCTTGTGAGACTCTAAGCAGAGGAACTAGCTGAGCCTGGACTTCTGTGCTTGGACTTCTGACCTACAGCAATTGTGAGATAAATGGTGTTGGTTTAAGCAACAAAATTTGTCATAATTTGTTAGTGCAGCAATAAAAAATTAATACATATTTTGGTACCTGGGAAGTAGGGTGCTTTTGTATCAAATACTTTAAAATGAAGAAATGGATTTGCACTCAAGGCTGTGGACAGAGGCTGAAATAATTTTGAGCACTCTGATGGAAAACGCCTAGACTTCCTTGAATATGAAAGTGGACATTAAGGATGCTTCTGGTGAGAGCTTAGAAGGGAGTGAGGAACGTTATTGGAACCTGGAGAAATGGAGATCATTGTCATATAGTGGCAGAGTACATAGCAGTTATGTAGTTATGTTATAAGCAGAACTTGTAAATGATGAACTTGGATATTTACTTGAGATTTCCAAGCAAAATATGGAGGATGTTATAAGGTGTATTAGTCTTCTTAGGGTGCTATAACAAAATACCACAGAATGGGAGGCTTAAACAACAGAAATTTATTTCTCACAGTTCTGGCAAGGTAGATTGCATTCTGAGGGCTCTTCTCTTGACCTGTAGGTGACTGCCATCTGACTGTGCTCACATAGCTTCTTCTTAATATTTGTGGTGTCTCTTCTTATGATGACACTAATACTATTTGATCAGGGCCCCACTCCTATGACTTCATTTAACCTTAATTACTTTCTTACTTGAAATACAGCCAAACTGGAGTTAGGGCTTCAAAGTAGGAATTTCAGGGGGACACATTCATTCCATAACATACAGCTTCTTCTTGCTTATAGTAAATTGTGAGATGAGAAAGATAAATTGAGCAGAACATTATTAAACAAAAATAAAAAAGAACGTAATGATTTTGGAAGCTCTCACCCTATCCCGATGGCAAAAGACTCTAAAATTAAGAGAATTTATTGCCAGTAAAATGTGCTGTGGAGAAAAGTCTAAGGGTGTGACTCTACAAAAGATCAAAGTTTCAGGTACATAGAAGGGTCTTTGAAGAGATTAAGGGTGTGATTAACAGATCCCCTCATTCAAACCAGGGACTTCTAGGAATCTGAAGAGTGTTGTTCCTCAGCCATCACAGCAGAAGGCAAAACTAGAGAAGACATTATCGAGAAAAGATCTGTGAAGAGACGTCTTGTCTAATGGAGTGAAGCCCTGTGAAATTCACAGAAAGCCGACACAGATTTTAAGAATTTTATACTGGTAGGAACATTGCCAGCTTGGACAAAGAAGGACAGAGGAGTATGAAACTAATTAAGGCTGGCTGTGTGATCCCCCAAATTCTACTGGCAGATAAAACTCATGATAAAACTACTCAACTGCAAATAGGTGTTACCTTTCAGAGAAAACAGAGGTGTACTGAGCCCAAAGGTTGGGACTGGAATCTTAGAGGGCAGAAACAAGAGCCAAAGAGAATTTTCCCAAGTCTTGAAACCTAATGTACTTGTCCTACCTAGATATTAAAACTGCATTGAAACTGTGGCTATGTTTTACCTTTCATTTTTTCCCTGCTGGAACTAGCATGTTTGTAACTGACACCCTATGTCTGTCTCACATGTGTATATTGGGGGCAGATAATATGTGTCTTTAATTTCACAGGTTCACAGAGAGAGAGAGATTATTCCCAGGAGTTCTATTTAATGGATTACTCACCCACACTTGATTTAAATGAGAGATTTTGGACTTTTGAGCAGATAAGATTTATATGAGATTTTTATGCTTTGAGCTGATGCTGTAATGGAATGAAACTCTTGGGAACATTGGGAGGAGTGTAAATGTATTTTACCTTTGGGAGAGATTTGAACTTTTGGGGACCTGAAGGTATACTGTGGTAGACATAATTTATAAGATGTTTTCCCAAGATTCTACTATTCTGGTTATTCAATAAAGTTAATCCAACTATTGCTGCAAAGGGGCATTGCAGTTGTAATTAAGATGTAACCAGCTGATCTTAACATAGGGAGATTATCATGTTTTATCTAGATTGACTCAGTATAATCACATAAGATCTTAAAAGCAGAAGAAGGTAAGAGAGTTAGAGAGATTCCAGAAAAATAGAAGTCAGAGAGATTTAAAGTGAGAAGTCCTTAACTTACTGTTATTGAAGGGCAAGATGATGAGGAATGTAAGAAACATTAAGGATCTGAGAGGCTCCCAGCCAACAGCCACCAGTCAGCAAAGAAATGGGGACCTCATCTCTATTGCTGCAAGGAACTGAATTCTTCCAGCAACCTGAAAGAGGTTAGAAGCTCATTCTTTCCCAGAGCCTTAGTCAGTTTCAACCTGGTGATGCTCTAAACAGAGGAACTATTTGAACCACACTGTGCCTAGAAACTCTGATATAATTAACGAGTTATTTTAAACCAATCTATTTATACTAATTTGCTACAGCAGTGGTAGAAAACTAACACAACGAAACCTAAGGAATGAATAGAAAAGTAATACTAAAATGACAGACATAAATCCAACCAAATCAATTATGTTAAAGGTAAATGGTCTGACTACAGCATTAAAGACTGAGGTTATCAGATTAGATGTAAAAACAAGGCCCAACTATATGCTATCTACCAGGAAACTCACTTGAAAAAAAAGGATGGAAAAGATATATCACACAAACTTGAATAAAAACAAAAGCTAGAGTAACTAAAGAATATCAGCCAAAGAGGGCTTCAGAACAAGGAAAATTATCATGGGCAAAGAGGAATATTATGTAATGATGAAACAGTCAACTCACTAAGGCACAAAAATTCAAGTAGGTCTTTTACAATAAAATTTCAAAACATGTGAAGCAAAAACTAAAAGAACTAAAAGAAATAGAGAAATCTACAATTATATTTAGAGACTTCAACATTGCTTTCTCATTAATTGCTGTAACAAAAAGGAAATTAGCAAATATATACAGAAAACTTGAGAAACGTAATAAATCAACCTGACCTGGTTGACATTTATGGAACATTCTACTCAACAACAGCAGAATATACATTCTTTTCAAGTGTACATGGAACATTCACCAAGTTAGACCATATTGTGGGTCATAAAATAAGCCTTATTAAATTAAAAAAATGAAATTATTAAAGCTGTTTTTACTATAATGGAATTAAAGTAGAAATAGATAACAGAAGAATAGATGGAAAATCTCCAAATATTTGGAAATACTAAATAATATAAATAACATACCAATAAATAACCCAAGTATCAAAGGAACAATGGCAAAGCAAATTAGAAATATTTGAACTGAAAGAATATGAGTCTACAACATATCAAAATATGCATGGTGTTGCTAAAGCAGTTTTTAGGAGGGAATTTATAGCACTAAATGCTTTCATTAGAAAAGAGGAAAACTTCTCAAAACAATAACTTGATCTTCTACCTTTAGAATCTAGAAAAGGAGGAGAAAAAACATAAAGTAAGCGAAAGGAAGGAAATCATAAAGATCAGGGAAGAAATCTGTTAAATTGAAAAGAGACAAACATTAGAGAAACATCAGTGAAACCAAAAGCTGATTCTTTGAAAAAAAATAAAATAATATTAATAAACTTCTAGCCAGATGGACCAAGTGAAAAAGAGAGAACACATAAGTTACAAACATTAGGAATGAAAGAGGGGATGTAATTACTGATCCTAGAATTATTGAAATGGAAAACAACAAAAAAATCCTCTATGCACATAAAATTTGACAGCTTAGATGAAACGGACTGATTCATTGAAAGACACAGACTACCAAACCTCATCCAAGAAGAAGTGGTAACCCAAACAGCCTATATCTATTAAAGAAGTCAAATTCCAGTTAATATCCTTCCAAGAGAGAAAACTTAAGATATAAGAGGGCTAGAATTTAGGACAAGATGTTGGGGAAAGCACAACAATGGGAAAATTACACTATGGTACAGTGGCCAAACACAGATTTATTGCACCAAGGGGAAATCCCAGACCCAGCCTGCTGTCAGGAATGGGCCACTGACATAAGGACTGTCTGGGTCACAATTGGCCCATGGATGGTTAAGGCCAGGCTTCAGTAGCTACATTCAAGAAGGTCTAGGTGGTCTTTGAAGGAGAGAAGGAGTCTCAAGAGGAACGTGTCACATTACAAAGGAAGGGCTAATTATGTGCATTACCCTAGTGATGCACTGGGTATGCAGAGAAGGATTTTGACTTGATTGTGCGTTACTTCATATTCCGGTGGTACTGGTGGCAAAGATAGTTCCTCTTTTATCATTGGGTACTTCCGTAGCTCCCTACTCAGCCACTGTGTCCTACACTGGCGTGAAGTTTCTTTAGGTGACAAATATAAGCACCTTGCTATACTCCAGATAGTGTTTTAATTCCATTATAGTCATCGGTCCATTTCCACCAAGTCAACCTAATTTCAGGTGTTCATGAATTTTTATTCTTTTTAAGCAGTGTGGTTGATCGTAAAGATCACAATGCTAGAGCACTGCTGATCTACTCTGTATTACATTTTGTGTAGCATTGTGGTTACTTTCTACTTTTGTTATAAATCTGTACAACTGCTCTGTTGTATTTTATGAACTGGTAGAAATAAAAGGTTGACTTTTGCAGTTACAAATAGTACCTGTTAGAAAATATTTCTAAATGGAGAATTTCCTGCTCATCAAATTATTCTAATGAACCCTATAATTTTGGCCAAGTCAAGGAAAATGTGAAATGATGCTCTTCTAAATATGAAACATACCAAAAGGTTATACTAAATTTCTGTAATATTTCATTGTTATTTTGTTCATATTTTCCCCTATTAAAATTATGAAATCTTATGGCTCAGATATAACTTTTAAAAATTTTTGTACAGTCTTGAAGAAACATTTGGAACATTTGAATGATTCTCTATTCTGGTTTTGAAGAAAACTTGTCTGAGAGTGAATTATAAATTGTGCATTAAATTGAATATTTTAAAGAGTGATTTGAATAATGAAAAAGTGAAGTGGGGAGATCACTGGGCAAGGAATTAAAAGCCTGAGTTTTAGATATTGCTCATTATTTTGTGACCTGGGGCTCCTTACTTAGTTGTTGCCCTTCCATCTTATAGATTTCTTATGAAGATTGATGAGAATGGGTGGACTTACTTGTACATGAAAATACAAGCAAATAAATAAATGAAGGATTATAGGGTATTAGAAGATGTTGAGTGCCTTCTAAGGACATACAGATCTACTGTTTTCATGGTTCTAATTTTCATGGTTCTAATATTAATTGTCAGTGGAAGACACAATAGAATTGACTGTCTGCCAAAATACCTATGTTAACTCCCCAGTTCATATGACTCGGGAGAAAAAAAATCAATATTTTCAAAAGACAAATAGATCCAATCATTTAAAGGAAAAAGGTCTTTTTTTGTCTTCCAAATTATACTGCACAAAGTGTCCCACACTAGAGAGCAAAACATGAGCTTAAAAAGAGAAAGAAAACTTGAGATATTGTGAAGATTTTATTGCTGACATGTTTGCTTAATTTCCAACTTCACTTACGTATATTTCCTTAATTATAATCCTGGTAGATTCTTTTTTATTTTTTTTACTAGTCTTTCAAAAAGACAACATGTCTAAGACATAAAGTCAAAATGAAGGTCAAAATCAGATGTTAAAAGTAGTTGCTGTCTTGTCAAGGCATAGTAGTACAAGTATTAGGTTTGACATCATGACTACCAGTGCCATGCTGAAATGATGAGTGACTTCTACATTTTGACAATAATCATGGCTTTGGATAATAGAGGCAAGTCCAAGCGAGTGTGTTTGGTATTTGTCCTTTGTTTTTTACTGCATTGCTCAAGTTCTCACCCAACCTCAGTTTTCATGAACCATGAGGGGCTGCCAGATGGACAGCCTGTGCTTCTCACATACCTGGCTCCCCCAAGCTTCACTTCTCCATCTGGAGTCTGGTTAACTGCGCCAGTGCTGAAGCCCCAGGAGCTAACTTCTACCTGCCTTTCCACTGCTGTGTTCTCTCCATGGAACATCTATTTATATATCACCTCATGCTGCAGCACCCAGCTGGTTTTGTTGTTGTTGCTTTCCATTTGCAGATATGTTAACTGCAGTGGTATTTATTTGTCATTAAAAACACCTTTGAGATAGGTCATCCATTCCCTCTTTGCCATATTTTTGGTACAAATGAAGAGAGTGAATTTCGCTCAGTTTAGTCAAGGACACAATGCCATTTATACACTTCTCTTTATTTAACAGTAGAGCATAATTTCCCTTAAATCTCTTTTTATAACTTTATTAGACAGAAGGTGTTTCTGAATTGGAATGTGAATGCTAGCCTTTTGTAATTGAAATAAATTCCATTGGAAAATCTTTGTGAGGTTCTAGGCCTAAGAAAGGATCCTGTGGCAGAATTGCTTATAATAATTATGGTATTTCCTTGAATTTTTACTTCCCTTCAAGTTATCTTTGTAATTAAACACAAGTGCTCACCTAATTTATCTATTTCAAACTCTGGTGGCTAGAATTCTTAATTTGGATACTACCTTGAAGTTTTTATTTTAAACTCAAATTTTATTTTTATTATATCTTATTTTGGATCTTTATTACTTTAACTCCTCTAATAATTACTGGTTTCTTTCCAACATTCACTAATTGGATTTGTATAAGAATGTTTCAGAGGGCCACACAACGTTACCCCATAACAGTGGGGGGGGTGCCAAGTATATGGGGAGAGGAGGATTTTAAGAATGTCTGAGTAAGATAGACTATAACTACTTTTCTGAAATACTCAGAATACCTAAACACTTGAGAGGAGTGAAAGGGGTAAATCGGTTACAGGGAGCAAGTGGATTCTTCAAAAGGAAGATTTTTTTAACAGTCTGGAAAATATTAATGGACTCATAAAAATGTAAATGGAATAAATTATGAACACAAACTTAATAATAGTACTGAGGGAAAAAACCCATCAGCCAAGCAGAGTATCGGGGTGTGATAGCAGTAGAAAGACAGAATTCTGAGGCCATATTAATATTACAAAGACATTTAAATGAAGCACATATTTGGATTAGTTTCTTTTCATGATGGTCTTATCACTATTTTATGTTTGTCATGTCTCATATTTTCTTTCTTTGTCAGGATAATTGGGGATATTATAATCTCAAAGCTCAGGGAGCATTGCATTTTGGTTCTGGAATTGTAAGATTTTTATAGTGAGGATTAAAGAATAATAGGCAAAAGATAATCCATATGAAGGGAAAAATGCATAATATTATTGGAAGACTGGAAGGATTGCAATTGTCTATAATTTTTCATAAACTGTGAGGAGCAAGGGTGAAAGCTCAATAAAGAGTCTCTATCTACATCTGGTAGGAGAGGATGAGTCTCCATGGTGATGGCTCGGAGGTTTATGGATTCACAGCTGCTGTGCATTCAGCATGAAAATGGATTAAGTGAAAAAGTAAGGTTGGGAGAAATGGAAGGAGATACCAGTGCAGCAGAACATCACTAAAAATATCCCTGATCAACCAAATAACATGTGTTATGTGATATCTTTGCTAGAATTGTGTTGTCATTAAAGCCTTAATGAGAAACTTCTATATGCCAGAATCTCAAGATTTTAAGCTAAGTATGGCAGAGTCCCATTAAGATTTTATAACCTACTGGGTTATATTATATTAAAATAAACATGGCGGTGTTGGCTTTCTGTCAGAGAAAATAGAAAGCAATTAAGACACATTGATAGCCTAAAAGAGGAGTTTTTTGCCTATATTTTTTAAGAAAAAAGATTCAAACCATAATTTTTTTCTACCAAATATTATTTTTTCCAACCCATGAGATCAGAATTGTTTTATAGCTCATCTTTTAATTTAAAAGTCAGAGTTTTTCCCTCCATGTAACTGTAGCAATAGTTAGAAGGAGGCACATCAGGGGCTGTGACACCTTGGGTCAAAGAAATATCAACTGTGGTTTTGGAAAGCTACTTCCATTATTGCCTGGGTGGTGAAAGGAAAGAATATAAATGTGTATATGTTGATCCTTGAAGAACCTGGAAGTGTTTTGAACTGTTAATCATGGGGCCTTCTTATTTGAACCTGGAAATTTTGTCTTGTCAATGTTAAATCGTATTCTAGTCCAGAATGCCTGAGTCCAATTTAAAATTTTAATTTGTGCCTTGATGGTTGGCCAGATAGCTTCAGTCATTACCAGTATGTTTGTATTTAATTATATTGAAATGCTTAGTTAGTCTATCCTACCATTGCATATGTAGTTTTACCTTTATTATTGTGTTCAGAAGACATTCATTTAGAAAGAGTCCAGGACCCTATGCCATTAAGCACCAAGATTGTCTCTAACTTTATTTGGTAGAGTTGGAGTGCATAACATTATAAATAGTCATATGTACACACATTTTTTAAAAGCCCTGCATATATGCTGTATGTTTTCAAACAGGCTTCAAATTCTAGCTCTAACCCAAATAGTGAGAAAAACATATGGAAAATATCCTCAAATGGATACAACTTATGATAGCAGAGAGTATCATAAATTGGTAGTTTTTTTTGTCATTGCTTTAGAGATGACCTGACAGAATGTACTCAGGGTCTGCTTTTCTCTTTCTTTCATGGGTGTGTGGCATTCTTGCTGTCATGAAAATAAACAATAGAGCACAGGTTCAGAATTATTAATCACTGTACTTAGAAGGACTTTTTCATATTAAAATATTGAAAACACTAACATCCTTTGAAGAATTTTGTTTTGTATATTTTATCATCACTAGGGCATATTCTTATCATATAAAGTTTATGAGAAGTTGTTATTCCTAACTAGAGTTTTACTATATGTAATATTGTATGTATAATTTTATAGGAATCTACCATTCCCACACAATTTTTCATCCTGCATAACTCTAAGGGAATTTGTTAATATTAAATACACAAACTAAGAAAGATTCTGAATGTCTCATTACTATGTAAGATGTAAGCATTGAACTTCTAAAAAGTGTTCTAAGGCCATAGAAGACCACTTTTTGAAAAAAATAAAATTCAAAAATTTTAATTCTCTGTTTGCCTATTAATATTTGTAATTAATCAGATTTTAAAAAATGTTTATTCACTGCTTTTGTGCAATATTTTTAGAATACTGTAAACATTGCTCTTTCCTTAAGGAACCCTCTTTTCTTTAATTTCTTTTTTTATATGAAGTATAGTTGATTTACAATGTTATGTTAGTTTCAGGTGTACAGCATAGTGACTCAGCATTTTTGCAGATTACACTCCATTATAGGTTATTACAAGACAGTGGCGATAATTCCCTGTGCTATACAGTATATCCTTGTTGCTTATCTATTTTATATATAGTAATTTGTATCTGTTAATCCCATACCCCTAATTTATCCCTTCCCCCTTCCCTCTCCCTTTTGGTAGCCATAACTTTGTTTTCTGTATCTGTGTGTCTGTTTCTCTTTTGCCTATGCATTCATTTGTATTATTTTTCAGATTTCACATATGTGACATCATACAGTATTTGTCTTTCACTGATTTATTTCGCAAAGCATAATATTCTCTAGGCCAATCCCCAAAGCCACAAAGGGCAGTATTTCATTCTTCTTAAGGCTGAATAATATTCCTGTGTGTGTGTGTGTGTGTGTGTGTGTGTGTGTGTGTGTGTGTATCATATCTTCTTAATCCAGTCATCTGTTGATGTACACTTAGGTTGCTTCTGTGTCTTGGCTATTGTAAGTAATGCTGCTGTGAACATTTGGGTGCAAATATCTTTTTGAATTAGTGTTTTTATTTTTTCTGGTTATATACTTAGGAGTAGGATTACTGGATCATATGGTAGTTCTGTTTTTAGTTTTTTGAAGAACCTCCATACCCTCTTCCATAGTGGTTGCACCAATTTGCATTCCCACCAACAGCGTACAACGGTTCTCTTTTCTCCACATCCTCTCCAACATTTGTTATTTGTAGACTTTTTGATGATAGGAGTGAAGGGATACCTCATTGTGGTTTTGATTTGTATCTCTCTAATAATTAACAATGTTGAGTATCTTTTCATGTGCCTGTTAGCCATCTGTATATCTTCTTTGGAGAAGTGTCTATTCAGGTCTTCTGCCCATTCGTAATTTTTTTTTTATATTGAGTTGTATGAGCTGTTTGTATATTTTGGATATGAACCCCTTGTCAGTCACATCACTTGTACACATTTTCTCCCTTTCTGTAGGTTATCTTTTTGGTTTGTTGATGGTTTCCTTTGCTGGTTGTAGTACAGTTTGTAGTACAGTCTGAAAACTGGGAGGGGTATAGCTCCAGCTTTGTTCTTTTTTACTCAAGGTTGCTTTGGCAATTCAGCGTCTTTTGTGGTTCTTTTAGGATTAATTGTTCTAGTTCTGTGAAACATGTCCTAGGTATTTTGATAGGGTTTGCATTAAATCTATAGATTGCTTTGGATAATATGGCTACTTTAAAAATATTAATTCTGCCAACCCAAGTGCACAGGATATCTTTCCATTTCTTTGTATCTCTTCAATTTCCTTCATCAATGTTATATAGTTTTCAGAGTATAGGTTTTCCACCCACTTGGTTAAGTTTATTCCCAGGTTTTGTTTTTTCAATGTGATTTCTAACAATTTTTTTTTTTTACTTTCTCTTTCTGACAGTTCATTTTTAGTGTATAGAAATGCAACAGATTTGTGTATATTAATCTTGTATCCTACAACCTTGCTGAATTCATTTATTAATTCTGATCATTCTTGGGTGGAAACTTCAGGGTTCTCTATATGAAGTATAGAGAATTATCATGAAGTATCATGTCATCTGCAAAGAGTGACAGTTTTACCATTTCCCTTCCAATTTGGATAACTTTCATTCCGCTTTCTTGTCTGATTGCTGTGGCTAGAACTTCCAATACTATGTTAAATAGAAGAGGCAAGAGTAGACATCCTGGGCTTCCCTGGTGGTGCAGTGGTTGAGTGTCCGCCTGCCGATGGAGGGGACATGGGTTCGTACCCTGGTCTGGGAAGATCCCACATGCCGTGGAGTGGCTAGGCCCGTGAGCGATGGCCGCTGAGCCTGCGCATCTGGAGCCTGTGCTCCACAATGGGAGAGGCCACAACAGTGAGAGGCCCACGTACCGAAAAAAAAAAAAAAAACAGTAGACATCCTTTTCTTGTTCCTGGTTTAAGCTGGAAGGCTTTCAGCTTTTCACCATTAAGTATTGTGTTAGCTGTGGGTTTCTCATAAATGACCTTTTTAATGTTGAGATTTCTTCCCTCTCTACCTACTTTGATGAGGGTTTTTTTCATGATTGGATGTTGAATTTTGTTAGATGTTTTTTCTGCATCTATTGAGATAATCATGTGACTTTTATCCTCCCTTTTGTTAATATGTTTTTTCACACATATTGATTTGTGAATGTTAAACCATCCATGTGATCCTGGAATAAATCCAACCTGACCATAGTGTATGATCCTTTTAATGTATTGCTGGATTCAGTTTGCTAATACTGTGTTGAGGATTTTTGCATCTATAGTCATCAAAGATATTAGCCTGTAATTTTCTCTTTTTTTGTAGTGTATTTCTGGTTTTGGTATCAGGATAATGGTGGCCTTGTAGAATTAATTTTAGAGTGTTCCCTCCTCTTCAATTTTGGAGTAGTTTGAGAAGTATAGGTATTAGTTCTTTATATGTTTGGGAGAATTCCCCTGTGATGCCTTCCAGTCCTGGACTTTTGTCTTCTGGGAGTTTTTTTAAATTACAAATTCAATTTCACTTACAGTGTTGGTCTGTTCAAATTGTCTGTTTCTTTTTGACTCAGTCTTTACAGGCTGTATATTTCTAGAAATTTGTCCATTTCTTCTAGGTTGTCTAATTTGTTGGCATATAACTGTTCATAGTATTCTCTTTTGATTTTTTCATATCTCTATAGTATTGGTTGTTATTTCTCCGCTTTCATTTCTTATTTTGTTGATTTAGGTCCTTTCTCTTTTCTTCTTGGTAAACCTGGCTAAAGGTTTATCAATTTTGTTTATCTTTTCAAAAAACCAGATCTTTGTTTCATTGATCTTTTTCTAGTTTTTTGATCTCTATTTTATTTATTTCCTCTCTGATAGGTATTATTTCCTTCCTTCTGTGGCCTTTGGGCTTTGTTTGTTCATATTTTTCTAATTCTTTTTGGTGGTAGGTTAAGTTCTTTATTTGAGGGTTTTCTTGTGTATTGAGGAAGGACTGTATCACTATGAACTTCCCTCCTAGAACTGCTTTTGCTGCATCCCATATATTTTGGAAAGTCGTGTTTCCATTTTCTTTTGTCTTGAGGTATTTTCTGATTTCCTCTTTGATGTCATCATTGACTCATTGGTTTTTTAATAGCATGCTGTTTAGTCTCCACATGTTTGTTCTTTTCTTGTTTTTCTTTCTGTAGTTGATTTCTAGTTTCATACTGTTTTAGTTGGGAAAAAAGTGCTTGATATAATTGCTATCCTCTTAAATTTGTTGAGTTTCTTTTATGACCTTGTATGTTACCTATCCTGGAGAACATTCCATGTGCACTTTGAAAGAATGTGTATGCTGCTGGGTTTGGATGTACTGAACTGTAGATATCTATTAAGTCCAATTGGTGTGTTGTGTCATTTAAGACCACTGTTGCCTTACTGAGTTCCTATCTGGATGACTTGTCCATTGATGTCAGTGGGGTGTTAAAGCCCCCTACTATTATTTTGTTACTGTCTATTTCTCCCTTTATGTCTGTTAATGTTTGCTTTATATTTTTAGATGCTCTTGTATCAGGTATATATATGTTAACAAGTATAATATTCTCTTCTTATCTTCATACATTTATCATTATATAACACCCATCATCCTTTGTTATTGCCTGTGGTAAAATCTGTTTTGTATGATAGGATTATTACCACCTCCAGTTTCTTGTAATTTCTGTTTGCATGAAATATCCTTTTATGTCCCCTTGCTTTCAGTCTTTGTGTGGCTTTAGCCCTGAAGTGAGTCTCTTGTATGCAGCATATGGAAAGGTTCTTATTTTTTTTATCCAATCAGCTACCGTATGTCTTTTGATCAGAGCATTTAGTCCATTGACATTTAAAGTAGGTACTTACTGCCATTTTAGTATTTGTTTTCCAGTTGGTTTTTATCAATAGCTTGTCTCTATTCATTTCTTTTTGTTTCTCCCATTGTGGTTTAATGATTTTATTTTATATTATGCTTTGTTTCCTTTCTTTTTGGTTTTTTTGTATCTATTATAGGTTTTTGATTTGTGGTTTCCATGTGGTTCATATGTGTTGATCCATAATTATATCTTCTTCTTTTTTTTTAATTGGAGCATAATTGCTTTACAATGTTGTGTTAGCTTCTGCTATACAGTAAATCGAATCAGCTATATGTATACATATATTCCCTCCCTCTTGAGCATCCCTTCCACTCCCTGTCCCACCACTCTAGGTCATCACAGAGCACCGAGCTGAGCTCCCTGTGCTATACAGCAGCTTCCCACTAGCTATCTATTTTACACATGGTAGAGTATATATGTCAATGCTACTCTCTCAGTTCATCCCACCTTCCCCTCCCCCACCCAATGTCCACAAGCCCATTCTCTATGTCTGCATCTCTTTTTCTGCTCTGCAAATAGGTTCATCTGTACCATTTTTCTAGATTCCACATATATGCATTAGTATACAATATTTGTTTTTCTCTTCTGACTTACTGCACTCTGTATAACAGACTCTAGGTTTGCTTTAAACTCATAGTCATTTTAAGTTTAAACACGTTCTAAAAGATCTGCATTTTTCCCCTCCCCGACACTCTGTGTTTTTGATGTCATATTTTATATCTTCATGTTTATTCCTTTAACTGTTTGTTGTAGTTATAGTTGGATTTGCAATTTCTGTCTTTTAATCTACTCACTAGCTTATTTAAGTGATCTTCAATACTTATTATGTATTTGCCTTTCCTATAGGGATTTTCCCTTTCCTAGAGATTCTTACTTCTTTTCCATTTAGAGAAGACCCTTCAACATTTCTTTTAGGGTAGGTTTAGTATTGAGGAATTCTTTTAGTTTTTGCTTGTCTGAAAAGTTCCTTATCTCTTCTTCTATTTTAAATGATAATCCTGCTGCGTAGAATATCCTATGTTTTTCCTTTTCAGGACTTTGAATGTATCATGCCTGTCTCTTCAGTCTTGCAAAGTTTCTGCAGAGAAATCAGCTGATAGCCTTTTGGGGGTTCCCTTACAATGACTCTTTGTTTTTCTCTTGTTGCCTTTAGAATTTTCTCTTTAACTTTTGTCATTTTAATTATGATCTGCTTGGTGTGGGTCTGTTTGGGTTCATCTTGTTTGGGACCCTCTGTGCTTCCCATACCTGGATATATGTTTCCTTCTTTAGGTTTGGGAAGTTTTCAGCCATAATTTCTTCAAATACATTTTTGATACCCTTATCTGTCTCTTCTTCTTTTGGAACACTTAAAGTGAAAATGTTGTCACATTTGATGTTATCCCAGAGATCTCATGTGTTGTACTCATTTCTTTTTCATTTGTCTTTTTGTCTGCTGTTCTGATTTGGTGATTTCCATTATTCAACCTTCCAGATCACTTATGCATTCTTTTATGTCATTTAGTCTAGAGTGCTTCTAGAGTGCTTTATATCTCAGATATTAAATTATCCATTTCTGATTGGGTCTTCTTTATATTTTCTAGTTCCTTGTTTAAATGAACTGTGTTTAGATCTATTCTCTTCCCTAACTCAGTTAGCATTTTTATTACTAATGTTTAAATTTTATGCCTGGTAAATTATTTATGTTTCATTATTTTTTCAGGGGTTTTCTCTTGTTCTTTCAATTGGAAGTAGTTCCTTTGATCTGTGAATTTATGTGAAACAGTTACCTATTGTGGTCTTGAAGGGGTGTTCTTATATGGGAGTGTCCCTATGTAGACTGCATCTGCCCAACACAGTGGGAGGACCTGTGGTAGAGGGCTGGATTTGATGTGAATGCCAGTCATGTCTTTACTCAGGATGTTTTGGCCACTATCACTTTATTAGGGGGAGTGGTTGGAGATGTAGGAGCTGGAGTTTGTGCAGGTTTTGAGGCAGGACTTCCTCTGCTCAGTGGCTGTCACCACCTTGTCAGGAGTGGGATCTGCTCTCAAGTTGTAGAGTGGAAGCCCTGAGGGTCAGGCTTAAACTGACTCTGTTTCCTTTACGTTTGTAGTTTTCCTTCTGTCTGCACTGGGGGCTTTGCCTCAAAGGAGAGGAGTGCCGAAGCAAGTGGGGCTCATGTGCTCACAGAGGTCCAATGTTCTGCCTGTGTAAGTGTCTGAAGTTCTGCTCAGATGCATCCCAAGGCTGTGTTTTTTCCCGTCGTGGCCACTCTAGGTCTAGTGCCACACTGTGCTGTGGAGTGTGCTGTGGTGCACAGCAAGGCAGCTGTGGGAATTCTGGCAGCTGCACTGCTTTCAGAAGTCTGAGCTGCTTCTGGGACACTGCTTGAGTAAGCACCAACAATGACTGCCACCCCACCTGGGCTCTGTCCCAGGACTGGGTCATCTCTGCATCCCTAGGTCAAGTCATTTCCCAAGTATTGGCTTCCCTAGATCCAGTGGCAAGGTATGGCATGGAGTGAGTGAGGCTAGGGTGTTCACTTGCCTCAGCCTGGGGAGCATGGTGCAGTAGCGGATGATAGGGCAGACCTCTAGGGAAGCACCCATGTACTCCTCATGAGTGGAATCTAGGCTTCTCCAGACCTTCTATTTGTCCCAGCAGTTCTGCAAGCAGTGAAAGGGGCTTGTCTCCTATGCATAGGATCCCAGGACTAGGAGGCCCAATCTGTAGCTTGTCCTGCCCACTCCCCAGGGTAAGGGTCCACACATGTGATCTCCCTTTTCCTCTGATTCCCCTCCCAGGGGCACAGGTCCCGATCTGATGCTTTTCTTCTCATCCTACTCGATTACATGTATATCTTTCTTACAGCCTTGGTTGTAAAGGAGTCCTGCCAGTTTCCAGTTAGTTTTCCATGAGAACTGTTCCATATGTAGATATATTTTTGATGTGTTTGTGAGAGAAAGTGAACTTCATGTCCCCTTACTCTGCTATCTTGATCTCCCTCCCTTCTTTGATTTCTACATGTATGAAAGAAGGAACACAAGAATACATATTCACAATGGCCCTGGAAATGATCCAATGGGAATTCACTACAGTGGATTCACAAGTAACTGAAATATGACTAAATATTATATTCTTAAGCAGGTGAATTTTTTGAGATATTTAAAGTATATTAGAGAATATTATTTTCCACTCAATCTTTGTTTTTCTGGAACCAGGTTCATTTATGCAACTAATGTTAACATAGCACTTATTATGTACTCAGCTCTGTATGTGAAGCTGAAAATTTAGCATTGAACCAGAAAAACAAAGTCTCTGCTCTAATAAACTTTACAAAGAATAATGTACAATGAATAGTTAAGAAATGAAATAATAAACAGCTAGGACCTACAGTATACAACAGGGAAAGAAAATATAAAAAATAATATATATGTATGTATAACTGAATCACTTTGCTGTACAGCAGAAGTTAACAAAGCATTGTAAATCAACTATATGTCAATTAAAAAAAGAAATAATATAATTACAAATTACTATAAATGTTCAATCTTTGTTCTCTTCTGGTAAGTAAAAACTTTAGGAGGAGGTTGTGTCTCCATTTTAAATAGGAGATACAAGAATGCTAGCATTTAAAATAGACATTATTCTTTTGACCGTGTATAACTGGATTCTGAGAATATTTGCCTTTGCTTTTGTACCTATTCAAATTTCCTACTCTAGAGTATGCTTCTTAAAAAAGAAATTAACATATTATTTAAGTGATTATAGTTATTCTATTTTAAAAAATAAATAGTCAATATAAAATTGAATTGGTTTACTGGTGATCCAATATTTTTGTGTGCAACAGAAATTGAAATTCATGAGTTTTTTTTTCTCCCCAAGGTCACACCCTGTGGGTTGGTAGTTTCAGACTCTCCTTGGTTACTCTTGGTGGCTTATCTAGTGGATTCACCTACACCAATGTCCCTGAGGGCTCTAAGCCACCACTTATGGTGCCCTTCTCAGGCCATGGCTGCTGCATTTACAATAAAAATTGGTCAAGAAAGTATCATGAGTTTCCCAAGGGAATTAACTGCTGCCAAACATATTTCTCTATTGCCAAGTGTATAACAGCAGCCCCAATTCCTCTGATAATCAGGGTCAATTCCCCTTTCAGGATGGTGATTCCTTATCTTACCTGCTGGTGCCTTGGCACAAGAAAGCCAGGCAGCAGTCATAGTTTAAAATTCAATGGGATTCTTGCCTTGTCTTCAGGTGGAAAAGCTCTTTCTTTGTGAACAAAGACCTTTAAATGTGCAGAGTACAGAGCTGTGGGCGACTAGAAGCACAAATTTCCCAGTGGGTTACTGAGAGTGGTGTTAATAGGACCACTTCTATTTCTCCCTCTAGGCTTTTTATTGTGATGCCAGTCCACATTGAGCCTTTAAGAATTTGTTAATTTTAGATGTTTCCCTCTCATCCAGTTTTAAGGGGTATCTCTTTCCTCATGCTCTGTTTCCAACAGTCCTCAAAATATCTGTGTATAGTTATCCAAGGAAATAGCTTAGGCCTCTGTGGAACAACTGAAGAATCATTATTATATATTCTTTTCATGGTGTTACAGGATTCTTCTTCTTGGAACCCTGATTCCTTCTTCAATATATGGGTTCCAGGTCTGAACACTGGTTCATATCCTGAAGCTCACTGAGGTATTTTTTAGAAGGTAAGAGTTAACCACTCTCAAACTTTTCATCCTACAGCTTCCATAATTTTTATTGTACACATTGCATAATACTCTTAGTAGACTGCTTGTTTATTTTGCCATTTGGATGCCACATTCTATGAACTATCTCATAACTCTCTGAGGGTCAGGGTTTCTGCATGTGACTCCAACCTTGCCATGAATTATGATAACTGCCTCTACCTGGCTTGTGGTAATTGCTTATGTTAATTGAGCTTTATCCTATGACTTCTATTTTGGGGGGATTCTATCATACCCATTATTGTCAGCAAGCCCAGTTCTGTTAACACCATCTTCTGCCATCAGTCTTGGCTTTCAGAGGATTATCACTTCTTACTGATGTTGGCTCTTTCACCATTGTGTTCCTTATGTCCTTGGTAAGTGGTATATCTTCAGGGTCCTGCTATGTAGTATAGTTATCTGGTGGTTTTTCTGGCTGAACATAATATGTCCATTCACTCATACTTACTTCTCTGAGCCTTTTAATCCCTCTGACATTTACAATTTTGGCATTTCTCTCTTACTTAAGGTAGGTCAGTGCTAATAGCATGTTTATATTATCTTCTGGTGTCCTTTCAAGGGTATTAAAATCTGTATCCCAGGATAGCATTTCCAAATGAATAAACTCTCTCTTGTATAACTTCATGTGTCACCCTTAGATTTGAGTCCTTTTGTACTCTCCGCTCCTCCAGGTACAAGTCAGCTAGGTTCTGTAGATACTTTCAGATACAGTCTCTTGCCTTCTATTTTAGGCCAAACTCATCCTGGTCAACTTATTTTGTGATTTAACCCCAGTTATTATTAGTTTAGACGCCAGAAAGGGTGGTGCAGATCTTGAGGGGAGCATTTTATCTTTCAGGGTAGGGTCACAGCATCATCTTTAAATAAGGGGAGAACACTAGTACTTCATAGGATGGAGTAGGCCACTTCTTCAGACTCAGAGGTTTCAGAGAGATCTGGAAGCTCAAGATTTTCAGGTGAATCAACTCATACTTCTTCATTTGTGTCAGGGTGCTACTTTTTCCCAAGAAGAACATAAATTTGCTATAGCTGACCTGTTGAGATCAGGAGGATAGCCCTTCCTTAGAGCTCTATAACTCTTGGGACTTGGTCCTGGACCTCATCTTTAATTGTTCTCTGCCATCAAGATGTAGGAGACAAGAGCATATTTATATGCTACTGAGGAGGCTTTCTGGTTTTCACCCATAGCTTTTAATTACTAATTAATTGTTCTCAGTCTTTTGTTAACATTTAACAAACATCAGCGGTGTTTAGCATTAGCCGTCTAGTTTACTGTCCTTAGAGTTACTATTTCCCCTGTATTGCACAAAACCTGATACATTACACTAGCATTCCCTTATATGGTCTACCATCACTACAGGAGAAAAATTTAACAATTATACCGTTATCTTACGCCATAGGCTATTTGTGTTCTACTTACAACCAGTGATGAAGTTCTCATTGCCAGCCAAAAATCTCCATTGCCAAGATCTCATTTTAGTGTGTGCTTATGTGTACCAATATTGGCACAAAGTGTCACAGGTTGGGTTGCTCGGGAAGCAGACTTGATGATGAACATTAACATGTAGGGGTTTATCAGGGATAATTCCTGTGGGGAGCACCACTTGTGAAAGGAAGGGAAGGAAGCAAGATGGACAAAGGAAGATATTGGCCTATAATGTAGTCTCAGTGGAGGTCCCAGACAAATCTAGAGCTCTGATGCTAGGATGACTCATCAGAGATGTCCCAAGTTGCGTTGAGGTGGGACTACACCCTTATGTATTCTCCTCTACCAGTTATTGGATGCTGGCTGCCTACACAAAATGGGTTTGGCTATGGATGGGGCAAGTCTTCAGCCAAGGGGACTGATAGCTGAAGTTTTTCAGTCAACAACCTTTCCAGAACCTGGGAATAAATTCTTCAAACAAGAGATGGGATGTCAGCAGCTTATCAAAGCATCCTCTAAAAAATACCATAGACATAGCAGCATTATTTACAATAGCCAAGATATGGAAACAACCTAAGTGTCCATCACCAGATGAATGGATAAAAAGGATACAGTATATATCTTATATATATATGTGTGTATATATATATACACATATACATTGGTGTATGTGTGTATATATAAATATATATATATACATACACACACACACACACACACACCCTGAAATACTACTCTGTCATAAAAAAGAATAAAATTCTGCCATTTGCAACAATCTGGATGGACCTGGAGAGTATTATGCTTAGTGAAATATCAGACTGAGAAAGATAAATACTGTATATTGTCAATCATGTGTGGAATCTAAAAACAAAACAAATGAACAAATATAACAAAACAGAAACAGGCTGACAGATACAGAGAACAAACTAGTGGAGAGGGATGGGAGAAGGGGCTAAAGAGATGAAGGGATTAAGAAGTACAAACTACCAGTTACAAAATAAGTAAGTCATTGAGATGTAATATACAGCACAGAATATAGTTAATATTTTATAATAACTTTGTATGGTGTGTAATCTATAAAAATATCAAATTACTGTTGTACACCTGAAACTGATATAATATTATAAGTAAATTATAATTCAAGAAATAAAAAAAATAACATGGAAAAGACTCTAGTAGTGGTACCCATCTCCCAGCCTGCTCCATATTTATAGAAGCAGTAGAGCGAGGAAACAACTCGGCTACTATTTAGAAAAAACATATGCCCTTAAATGTAATACCATGCTCAGACATGGGTACAGATCATTCCTGCCAACTGTTTAAGGAATAAATAATCCCACTCTTATACAAGTTGACTGAGTAACTAGAAAAGAAATAATGTCTGCCAACTCATTTTAGGAGGTTATTATAACTTTAATTCTAAATGTAGACAGGTGAAAATAAGAGAAAAATATTATAGGCCAATCTTTTTTATAAATCAAAATGCTAAAATTCAAGATAGGAACATAAGAGGCTTCTTTGACCTAATAAAGTATCTTCCATAACCCTTTAGCTAAAAGTATAGTTAGCAGTAAAATATTACAAGGCTTCTCTTTAGAGATCCTCAAGATGGTGAAGGAGTAGGAGGATGTGGAGTTCATCTCTCCCCACAAATGCATCAAGAATACATCTAAAGGGGCTTGCCTCTGGTCCAGTGGTTAAGACTTTGCCTTACTATGCAGAGCGTATGGGTTCGATACCTGGTCAGGGAGCTAAGATCCTACATGCCTCGGGGCCAAAATAAAACCAAAAATGTAAAACAGAAGCAGTATTGTAACAAATTCAATAAGGACTTAAAAAAAAAATGAATACATCTACAAATAGAGCAATTCTTACAGAGCACTTGCTGAACATTAGCAGAGGACCTCAGACATCTAAAACGACAAGAAAGATCCCCATCTAATCAGGTAAGCTGAAAGAAAGAAGGGAAAAGGAAGAGGAGAGGAAGCAGGATGGGACATGTGCCCCTTGCAGGGAGCTGAAGGTGAGGAGAGGTTCCCACATCTGGGGAAGCACCCTCACCAGTGGAGAGATCAGCTGGGACAGAAGGGGAGCTTCTGGGGCTTGGAGGAGTGCCCAGCAGCGGTCTGTGACAGGCAGCACAGAGTGAGACCTACACAGATGGTCCCTGCCACAGCCCTGTGTTCCCCAGCCTAAGATAGGTGTCCACTGATGTGCAAGGGGGCTGGGTGCTGGAATGTGGGGTTTGGAGAGCATACCCAGGGAGGGGATTGCTGTTGGCTGTGAGTAGACAGCCTGAGAGGACAGGAGTGAGGAGCTCCACTATCAGGAATGCTCATGGAGGAAGCCCGGACCACCATGGAAACACGCAAAAGGTGGAGCCGCCATTGCAGAATCTCTTCTCACCCTCTGGTTCCTGCCTCCACAGGCACTAAGGAGGGCTCCCACTGGAGCAGGCTCATGTGCCCCCGTCATCACCTCCTCCACCATTCCCCTCCTGCCTGGGAGACACGCTCTCATCGATCACCACCTCAGATCCCCCCTCCCTGAGGGGCTCATGCATTCCAATCACTACATAGTAGTGTGTATATGTCAATCCCAATCTCCCAATTTATCCCTCCCTCACTTCACCCCTGGTAACCATAAGTTTGTTTTCTACATCTGTGACTCCACTTCTGTTTTTTAGATAAGTTCATTTGTACCCTTTTTTAAGATTCCACATATAAGCGATATTGTATATTTGTCTTTCTCCCTCTGACTTACTTCACTCAATATGATAATCTCTAGGTCTATCCTTGTTGCTGCAAGTGGCATTATTTTGTTCTTTTTAGTAATTGAGTAATATTCCATTGTATATATGTACCAAATCTTCTTTATCCATTCCTCTGTTGATGTACATTTAGGTTGCTTCCATGTCGTGGCTATTGTAAATACTGCTGCAATGAACATTGGGGTGCATGTATCTTTTTGAATTATAGTTTTCTCTGGATATATGCCCAGGAGTGGGATTGCTGGATCATATCGTGGCTCCATTTTTAGTTTTTTAAGTAAACTCTGTACTGTTTTCCATAGTGGCTGTACCAATTTATATTCCCACCAACAGTATAGAAGGGTTCCCTTTTCTCCATACCCTCTCCAGCATTTATTGTGTGTAGATTTTTGATGATGGCCATTCTGAGTGTTGTGAGGTGATACTTCATTGTAGCTTTGATTTGCATTTCTCTAATAATTTGTGATGTTGAGCATCTTTTCATGTACTTTTTGGCCATCTGTATGTCATTTTGGAGAAATATCTATTTAGACCTTACATTTTCTGATTTTTTTATTTTGATATTGAGCTGCATGAGCTATTTGTATATTTTGGAGATTAATCCCTTGTTTGTCACTTCATTTTCAAATATATTTTTCCATTCTAAGAGTTGTCCTTTCATTTTGTTTATGGTTTACTTAAAAGCAAAAGCTTTTAAGTTGAATTTCATCCTATTTGTCTATTTTTGTTTTATTTTCTTTAGGAGGTGGGTCAAAAAAGATCTTGCTGCGATTTATGTCAGAGAGTGTTCTGCCTATGTTTTCCTCTAAGAGTTTTATAGTATCCAGCCTTACATTTAGGTCTTTATTCCATTTTGAGTTTATTTTTGTGTATGTTGTTAGGGAGTGTTCTAATTTCATTCTTTTACATGTAGCTGTCCAGTTTTCCCAGCACCAATTATTGAAGAGACTGCCTTTTCTCCATTGTATATCCTTGCCTCCTTTGTCATAGATTAGGTGACCATAGGTGCATAGGTTTCTGGACATTCTATCCTGTTCCGTTGATCTATATTTCTGTTTTTGTGCCAGTACCATACTGTTTTGATGACTGTAGCTTGGTAATATAGTCTAAAGTCAGGAAGCCTGATTCCTCCAGCTCCATTTTTCTTTCTCAAGATTGCTTTGTGTATTCAGTGTCTTTTGTGTTTCCATACAAATTGTGCAATTTTTTTGTTCTAATTCTGTGAAAAATGCCATTGGCAATTTGATAGGGATTGCACTGGATCTGTAGATTGCTTTGGGTAGTATAGTCATTTTCACAATATTGATTCTTCCAATTCAAGAACATGGTAAATCTCACCATCTGTTTGTGTCATCTTTGATTTCTTTCATCAGTATCTTGTAGTTTTCTGAGTACCAGTATTTTGTCTCCTTAGGTAGGTTTATTCCTAGGTATTTCATTATTTTTGATGTGATGTTAAATGGAATTGTTTCCCTAATTTATTATGATCTTTTGTTGTTAGTGTATAGGAATGCAAGAGATTTCTGTGTGTTAATTTTGTATCTTGCAAATTTACCAAATTCATTTATGAGCTCTAGTAGATTTTTGGTAGCAACTTTACAATTTTCTCTCTATAGTATCATGTCATCTGCAAACAATGACAGTTTCACTTCTCCTTTTCCTATTTGGATTCCTTTTATTTCTTTTTCTTCTCTGATTGCCATGGCAAGGGCTTCCAAAACTATGTTGAATTATAGTGGTGAGAGTGGACATCCTTGTCTTGTTCCTGATCTTGGAGGAAATGCTTTCAGTTTTTCACCATTGCGATTGAGGTTTGCTGTGGGTTTGTCATATATGTCATTTATTATGTTGAGGTAGCTTCCCTCTATGCCCACTTTCTGGTGAATTTATCATAAATGGGCGCTGAATTTTGTCAAAAGCTTTTTCTCCATCTATTGAGATGATCATATGGTTTTTATTCTTCAGTTTTTCATATGGTGTATTACATTGATTGATTTGCGTATATTGAGGAGTCCTTGCATCCCTGGGATAAATCCCACTTGATCACACTGTATGATCCTTTAAATGTGTTGTTGGATTTGGTTTGCTAGTTTTTTGTTGGTGGTATTTGCATCTATTTTCATCAGTGATATTGGCCTATAATTTACTTTTTTTTGTGATATCTTTCTCTAATTTTGGTATCAAGGTGATGGTGACCTCATAGAATGAGCTTGGAATTGTTCCTTCCTCTGCAATTTTTGGAAGAGTTTCAGAAGTATACATTATATCTCTTCTCTAAATATTTGATAGAATTCACCTGTGACACCATCTGGTCCTGGATTGTTGTTTGTTGCAAGATTTTTAATCACAGTTTAAATTTCAGTACTTGTGATTGGTCTGCTCATATTTTCTATTCCTTCTTGGTTCAGTCTCGGAAGGTTGTACCTTTCTAAGAATTTGTTCATTTCTTCTAGGTTGTCCATTTTGGGGCATAAAGTTGCTTGTAGTAGTCTCTTATGATGTTTTGTATTTCTTTGGTGTCCATTGTAACTTCTCCTTTTTTCATTTTTTAATTTTGTTGATTTGAGTCCTCCCCTTTTGCTCTTGATGAGTCTGGCTAAACATTTATCAATTTTCTTTATCTTCTCAGAGAAAAAGCTTTTAGTTTCATTGATATTTGCTACTGTTTTCTTCATCTCTATTTCATTTATTTCTGGTCTGATCCTCTTGATTTCTTTCCTTCTACCTACTTTGGGTTTTGTTTGTTCTTCTTTCTCTAGTTGCTTTAGGTATACACTTAGGTTGTTTATTTGAGATTTTCTTGTTTCCTGAGGTAAGATTGTATTGCTATAAACTTCCCTCTTAGAACTGCTTTTGCTGCATTCCACAGTTTTGGATCATCATGTTTTCATGTAATTTGTCTCTATGCATTTTTTGATTTCCCATTTATTTCAGTAATCCATTGGTTATTTAGTAGCATATTGTTTAGCCTCCATGTGTTTGGGGTTTTTGGTTTTTTCCTGTGTTTGATTTCTAATCTCATAGTGTTGTGGTCAGAAAAGATGCTTGATAAGATTTCAATTCTCTTACATTTACCAAGGCTTGGTTTGTGGCCCAAGATGTGATCTACCCTGGAGAATGTTCCATGTGCCCTTGAGAAGAAAGTGTATTCTGCTGTTTTCAGATGGAATGTCCTATAAATATCAATTATGTCTATCTGGTCTAATATGTCATTTAAGGCTTGTGTTTCCTTACTAATTTTCTGTATGGTTGATGTGTCCATTGGTGTAAAGTGGGGTGTTAAAATCCCCCGATATTATTGTGGTACTGTTGATTTCCCCTTTTAAGCCTGTTAGCAGTTGCCTTATGTATTGAGGTGTTCCTATGTTGGGTGCATAAATATTTATAATTGTTATCTCTTCTTCTTGGATTCATCTCTTGATCATTATGTAGTGTCCTTCCTTGTCTCTTTTAACAGCCTTAGTTTAAAGTCTATTTTGTCTGATATGAGTTCTGCTACTCCAGCTTTCTTTTGATTTCCATTTGCATGGAATATCTTTTTCCATCCCCTCACTTTCAGTCTGTATATGTCCCTAGGTCTGAAGTGGGTCTCTTGTAGGCAGCACATATATGGGTCTTGTTTTTGTATCTTTTCAGCCAGTCTATGTCTTTTGGTTGGAGCGTTTAATCCATTTATGTGCCCACAAAGCCCACAGCTGCTAAAGCCAGACCCATCCCAGCTGCAGGAGCACTTGTTCCCTTTCGGATGTTTCACAGGCGAGGAAGCCATCAGTGGAGGCGTAACTCTGCGGTTCACACAGCTTCGAGGAGAGATTTCTGCTTTTCTTCCCTAGTCACACGGCCCCTGGGGCTTAACTGTGGTTTTAGCCTCACCTCTGTGTGTGTCCTGCCGAATGGAGTCTGCTCTAGAGGTTGCTAGACCACATGGGAGCCCATCAGGCAGGAAGGAGCCAAGGCAGTGATCAGGGAAAGGCCACCCAGGTGGGAGGGGGTGGAGGAGGCGATGGCAGGAGCACACGAACCAGCTCCTGTGGGGTCCCTCCATAGTGCTCCTGTCCCTTCAGGCTTTCTTTTCACAGCCAACAGCAGTCCCCTCCTTGGGTTTGCTCTCCAAACCACACATCCCAGCACCCAGCCCCCGTGCACACCAGCAGACACCTGTCTCAGGCTGGGGCACACAGGGCTGTGGCATGGACCATCTGAGTAGGTCCCACTCTATCCTGCCTGCCACAGAACAGTTGCTGAGCTCTCCTCCAAGCCACCAAAGCTCCCCTTCTGTGCCAGCTGATCTCCCACTGGTGAGGGGGTTTCCCCAGATGAGGAAACCTCCTTACCTTCAGCTCCCCACCAGGAATGTAGGTCCCATCCTGCTTCCTCTCCTCTTCCTTTTCCCTTCTTTTTTCTTTCCTCCTACCTGGTTACATGGAGATCTTTCTTGTCCTTTTAGGTGTTCAAAATTGTCTGTTAGTGTTTAGCAGGTACTCTGAGAATTGTTCCATTTGTAGATGTATTCTTTTTTTTTTTTTTCGGTATGCGGGCCTCTCACTGTTGTGACCTCTCCTGTTGTGGAGCACAGGCTCCAAACACGCAGGCTCAGCAGCCATGGCTCACGGGCCCAGCCGCTCTGTGGCACGTGGGATCTTCCCGGACCTGGGCATGAACCCATGTCCCCTGCATCAGCAGGCGGACTCTCAACCACTGCGCCACCAGGGAAGCCCTTTTTTTTTTTTTTAATAAATTTTGTTTATTTAGTTTTGGCTGCGTTTTGTCTCCATTGCTGCAGGCGGGATTTCCCTGGTTGTGGCGAGGGGGGGACCACTCTTCATCACGGTGCACGGGGTTTTCATTGCAGTGGCTTATCTTGTTGCAGAGCATGGGCTCTGGGTGCATGGGCTTCAGTAGTTGCAGCATGCAGCTCAGTAGTTGTGGCTCGTGGGCTCTAGAGTGCAGGCTCTGTAGTTGTGGCACAGAGCCTTAGTTGCTCCATGGCATGTGGGATCTTCCCAGACCAGGGCTTGAACTCGTGTCCCCTGCATTGACAGGTGGATTCTTAACCACTGTAGGGAAGTCCTGTAGTTGTATTCTTGATCTATCTGTGGGGAGAGATGAACTCCATGTCCTCTTATTCCTCCACCATCCTGGAAAGTCTCTATCGATTTTTTCTTTTTTTTTTTTTAGTCTCATTTATATCCTCTGTGACCTTTTATTTCCTTCCTTCTGCTCACTTTAGGGTTTGTTTGTTCTTCTTTTTCTAACTCTTTTAAGTTAGATTGTTTATTTGAGATTTTTCTTGTTTTTTGAAAAAGGCCTGTATAGCTATGAACTTCCCTGTACTTATTGCTTTTGCTGCATCCCGTAGATTTTGTATGGTGTGTGTGTTCTTTGTCATTTGTCTCAAGGTATTTTTTAATTTCCACTTTGATTTCATCTTTGACCCATTAGTTTTTTAGTAACATGTGTTTAGTCTCCATGAAATCATATAAATGTTTATTTTGTGTGGATGAAATAAAGTGTGAACATTACAAAAAGGAAAAATCTCACTGATTAAAGCAAATATATGGCAAATGTAGTATATCAACCCCTTATAAAGCTAAAAAGAAGGTTAAAAGACAAAAGTAGTAAAATCACCTATATCCACAATAAGTAGTTAAGGGATACACTTAAACAAAATGATTTAAAACATGATGTCAAAGAAATTATATATGTGGGGATATTAAAAATACAGGTTTATTTATGACCTTTCTTTTCATTTTTCAGACATTGGTTGGTTTTATAAGACTACAGTGACTTTATTCAAGTAATAGATTTTTTCCAACTCTATTATTTTGCTCAATATTAAATATATAATTTTTGCTCATGATACACATTTGGTAGTTTATTTAGCTTCTAAGTTATTCTCTTTTTAAAAATAACTCATCACTATTGCTACAGAGAAACTGGAGGATTTAATGGCCAGTTTTCCAATTTATATCTATTAGCTAAGACTTATGCCAGTTCTAAATATTTAAATTGAAATAATGGCATAATTATTTAATATTGAAATTTAAATAATGATTTTTCTGGTATTTATAAAGATTTTATTTATCTAATATGCATGTATTTCATTTTACATTTCAACATCTATTTCCTTCTAATTTATTATCTAAAACCAGACTTGAAACATTACTGGAAGATTATTCAGTAATATTAATATTGCAACTAGACAATAAGCAGAGTCTTTGGTGTTTTCTTTCCTTCCAGCACGCCAGCTATGACGAACTCCTTTTTTATTTAGTAGTACTACTAAAATACTATTTCTTTTGTAGGTCACTTCCAATTGTCAATGAAGTACATCATCTCCATATGCCAATGCAGTCCATCCTTGTTTCTCCCCATCCAAAAACAAAGGCACCTCTTCTCTTCATTTGCTATATGAGACCATCAAGTGGTTCATATGGGGCACCAGCATTACCTCAAATTGAAGTTTTTAGACAGACAGTGCTTCTGACTCAGAATCTTTTTTCTCTAAAAAATTACCTAAAGTTAGTGCCAATAAACTCCCAAACCAAATAAAGGGAGATAGTGTAATACAATGGGCAATAAGAGATGGTAAGTTTTTTAAAAAGTAAATTCTATCGGCAGGTTAATAATATGAATCTATATCCTAGAATTTTCTAAGACTCAATTGGAATAATATTGATGAGGGTGCTTTATTAACATTAAGCACCATACATTTAATATCGATATAAGTTACTGACACTTTATGGAACTTTTACAAAGTTCAAAATAATATTGACCAAGGATATTTCACAGATATTTCAATTTTTTCTTGTTTTGGTGTGAATAAAGTTCCCTTTAATTATCCTTTCAATTGCTGAAGGTCTCTGAGGCTAAGAAGAGAAGGAATAGAAATCAGTATGCGGAGTCAAGTTTTTAGGATGTTAATGAGCTTTTAAATTTTGTAAAGCCTATTTCACTGAGCACATGTTGACTTGAGGGCTGTGCGATGGCATAAATTAAGCAAAGAAAAAAGACTCCAACCTTTGACTTGTGCTCTAGAGGAAATCTTTTACAAAGATGAACAATGGCCAGAAAGGTTGGAATATAACATTTTCTCTCTTAACCTATTATAACAATAGACTAATAAAAATGGAAAGTGAGAAAAAAAATTCTTCTGTTTTTGTGAAAAGGTGACCAGCCAATGGGTAAAACATAGCTAGAATATAGAAAATAGCATTTTCATGAATGACCTTACTTCCAGGAAGGCATGAAGATTTACTCCAAGAGCTAAGGTCAATATTTAGAAAATAAACCAATTTAATTTAAAAATGTAAATTAATTTAAAAAGAAGTATCAGGGTGACTCCTACACTGGCCACAGATGTAGACAATTACAAGCCTAAGGGAAGGAAAAACAGGTGTTAGCTCAATTGTTATAAGACAGAGGACATGGGAAATATAAATAAACCAAATCTTGGTAGTGGTTGATTATATATTCTTTATTTGAGCAGTATAAGAATGGCAGTTTTTGGGCTTCCCTGGTGGCGCAGTGGTTGAGAGTCCGCCTGCTGGTGCAGCGGACACGGGTTCGTGCCCCGGTCCGGGAGGATCCTACATGCCGCGAAGCGGCTGGGCCCGTGAGCCATGGCCGCTGAGCCTACGCATCCGGAGCCTGTGCTCCACAACGGGAGAGGCCACAGCAGTGAGAGGCCCGTGTACCACGAAAAAAAAAAAAAAAAAGAATGGCAGTTTTAAAAAACTTATGAGCTACAATAAACCATTTTTTTAAAAACTTGTGACGGAAAATACTAGGCCATACACAAAATAAGTTTCAATATTTATTTTTACATTTCTTGATCAAAGTACTTTTCTGTCAGTGTTTTTTCTTTTGAGTCAAAGAGTTCAAAATGAGTATTTGTGATGTGGTTGACATTTTTAAAATGTCCTGAGAAACCCTATCCATGGGTATTGTGGGTTATAAATGCAGATTGACACGGTATTTTGATGGATCTTTTTTGTGGGAAAACTTTTGTTTTCTGACTTAAGAAGGAAGATACAATTATTTGAAAATTTAGTATTTAATCACATCCATATTGTAAAAGTGCATTAAAACAGAAAAAAAAAGATTTAAAAAAGATAAATTGCTGCTTCTGTTCTGTGTTCAGAATCTATCGATCAATCTAGATTTATCTTGAAACTCATTAATATCAAGAAAAATTATTATCAAATGTCTCCATATTCTGGAGGAATATTCCTTGCATGGTATATATGTACATGTATATGCATATGTTTATTTGTTTTGCATTTCATATTGAACATTTGATTTTGTGCTGAGACTGTATTTTGTTTCCTGATTCAAGAAATAATCAAAACTGTGTTTAACTCGAGCTGCAGTTTTGTGTTCTTTGAAGTAACCTCTAAATTTGGAGTATGTTTGGACAGTTTTTTTTTTTAAATAACTGCCCAAACAGTTAGCTTTTTATACTGTTTTATATCCCCTTCCTCCAAAACACCTGCCCTTGGTACATAGAGGCATCTTGTTTTTTGTTTTGTTTTTTTTGTGGTACGCGGGCCTCTCACTGTTGTGGCCTCTCCCGTTGCACTCCCGACGCTCAGGCTCAGCGGCCATGGCTCACGGGCCCAGCCGCTCCGTGGCAATGTAGTATCTTCCCGGACCGGGGCACGAACCCGCGTCCCCTGCATCGGCAGGCAGACTTTCAACCACTGCGCCACCAGGGAAGCCCGAGGCATCTTGTTTTAAGGCAGCAGATGAGAGTCATATTATCCAGAAGCACCTTTCAATCCAGTTTATCGGAGAAAGATGAGTAAACCATTTTATTTAACTCATCATTTATACTTCACCACGTCACACTTTTTGTAGATTGGATGATTTTGTTCAGCCTATGTGATAGTATATGGTAGAAGTTATAATGCAGATCTTGAAAAAACCCTATGAAATATTTTAAGTAAAGCATTGCATTATGATTTTTTTATGAACAACCACTAAAATAACTGGACTACAAATTCTTTATTATTATTAGAAATTTAAGAAAAAAATGTACTACATGAAAAATTTCTTACCCTTTTTTTTTTGAAGATCATTTCTGAGAATCTATATAAAAATATATCTTCATTTATTTTAGTGTTGTATCAAGAACTTTTAAAATGTTAAATAATTGTTTCCCAAACTTTCATGTTTGTCATTTTGGGGAAAAAATTTATTCTGTGCATATGAAATGCCACCAGAACATTATTTCCTCTTTTAAGTAAGGTAACGTTGTCTCCAAAATATATATATTGGAACTTTTGCCAAATCTTACTTTTCCTTGGGAATTTGCTTAGTGGTTGTCAATCATGTAAAAATAGTTGACTTTTAAGCCTTCGCTGTTGCCCTTGTCTGAGGAGATTTTCCCTAGGCCTATATTTTAGCCTACAGCAGCCAAAGTAGCTTTGTCAGGTCTTCACATGACGTCATCTTCCTCCCAAATTCCAACATCAATAACAGCATAAAGTTTAAACTGAAAAAGTGTGATAAGCAAGTCCTCTTGGCTATTGTTGAATCTTTAAGTTATTTCTCAAATCCTATATGTCTCAAGATAACTGATCTGTTAGTTCAGTCATGTATTTCCTGAGCATATTATTGTGATGTTTAGGAAAAAAGGATACACTTCCCATAACTACACTTAATAATATATGCTATTGGAATAAAAAGAAAGACAGCTACCTTTTAATTGTTTTTTATTTTAAAGTATAAAACAGTAATTCCCTCTAGCTTGAAAGGATTTGAAATATTCTTTGGAATGGTTGAACACCTAGTATTTGGGGTCATAAGGCAAATTTGTGAATTATGTCGCATGCCTAGCCTCATTTTTGTTATATACAGCTATACCCCAATTCATTTACTCATTCACAATTTTTGTGCCTCAAAACATATACTGAGGACTACTTTATGTCAGGCACTCTGGCAGTGAGTGTTTAAACATGAGCAACACATCCTTCCTGTGGTCAGTATTTTTAAACTTAGGTTGAGGAATCAAACAATCAAAAGCATGTTATGAAATCTTGTGTGTTGGAAAGACAGGCAGGCCGTGGAGGCGGGTGAGACCCCTAAGGGTTAGCTGGGGAGAGGAGCTTCCTGGGGGCCTTTCTGTAAGAAATGCCTGAGGAGCTCTGTCATCTTGTCTACTACAGTGTACTCCCAAGTAGTCATCAACTATCAAGAAAATATATTCGTTTTCTTGAGAATATTTAGTTTGTAAGTATTTTCTCCTGAGTGCATTGAAAGGCTCTGCTTTTTGCAAAAGTAGAGGTTCTTTACTTTATGTGACCCCTTTTTGCAATCTACTATGGACCTCTTCTCTGGAAAACATGTGGTGACTGTGTTTACAAACTCATACATATTTTTTGCATACAGGTTTTAGAAAATCACAGGCTTGAAGTGTCCTTAAAGCTGGTCCCTGTACCCCAGCTTCAGAATTGCAGGACTATAGATCACTGGGGAATTGGGATGTGGGTGGAAGAGACATCATTTAAAGTTAGAGTGTAGGGAATCACAACCTTGGATGGCTTATTTTCACCATATATTCTTTTATAAAATGTGCAGTAAAAGCACACTTTTTTTTTTTTTGGTCTCTGATTAAAAAAAAAATTTGTAGTACAATGAATGCAAATAGCCTTTGGGGAAAAACAAAATCTGTGGTTTTCCAAGTAGTTTCAAAATTGTTATTTTTGACATTTTATTTTGGCCTATTGGTTAACTACATCCCTATTTTTTGACTGGATCTGAGCAGAATTCCAAACAGTTAGTAAATATTCTAATTGTACTGAACATTTCCCTAGTATAGTAATTTATAACCAATTTCCTATATTGCTTCTGTATCTGATATCACTAAACTCAAATCACTGTATTAAATGGGGCTAATGACTGATAATATATAGTTTTTTTATTAATTAATTTGTTTGTTTATTTTTGGCTGTGTTGGGTCTTCGTTGCTGCGTGCGGGCTTTCTCTAGTTGCGGCAGGTTGGTGGTGCAAGGGCTTCTCATTGTCGTGGCTTCTCTTGTGGAGCACGGGCTCTAGGCACGCGAGCTTCAGTAGTTGTGGCATGCGGGCTCAGTGGTTGTGATTTACGGGCTCTAGAGCTCAGGCTCAGTAGCTGTGGCACACGGGCTTAGTTGCTCCACAGCATGTGGGATCTTCCTGGGCCAGGGAATGAACCCATGTCCCCTGCATTGGCAGGTGGATTTTTAACACTGTACCACCAGGGAAGCCTGATAATTTATAGTTTTAAAAGTATTTCTCTTTAATTTTTGTTTTTTGATGAAAATAAATAGAAAATACCATATAGAAAGAAAAACAAAAAGCTCCAAAGTAGACTTGAGAATTACAAATATCTTGGAGCCTCTATAAAAAATATATGTTGGATTACAATGCAAATTCTAAATCCATATTAATATAAATTGTCATTGTCCAGCTTGCTATGCCAATGCATAAGTAAATATTTAACATGTAGAAATAAGTCACTTAGACTAAAGTAGAAGGTGAATTAAGGAAACCTTCAAATGTGTGCAAAAAAAAAAGAAATTTTGCATTTTATACAATGTGATAGGTTGAAAATTCTAAGATGTCTATTTTTTGCTGCTGTAGACAATATCAAGATTTAATGGTGTATATGGCCTACAGTATATCAAGTCTACACACATACGAATTGGCTTAGTCACTCACTATTGCTCCTGAAGCAATTCATGGCATATTCAGAACTGCAAAGCTACTGAGGCTATTAGTTCAGAAAAAAATAACAATAAATAAAAAATAGGCTATGTACTCCGGAGCAGTTTTGTCTCCTTCGAGAATCATCTGGTCTTATGCCGTTCTTATCCCAGAAATATTTTTTTTTCTTCTGTGAAGTATTATATCAACTTGGACTGCTGATCTTCGTTTGATATAATCCATCAAGACATGAATCCTATTGTATGTGAAAAGTCACTACAAGAAAATAAAAATCTAAAACACATTTGAGTTTTATTTTACTACTACCTTTATTATATAAATGTAGTACAGACGAAATACACTTTATTTGGTTGAATGCTTAAGCTTTCAAGTCAACCAGCTGATTCAGAGAGGAGTAAAATTTATTGCTGGAGGAAAAAAATGACTCTAATAAAGATAATGACAATGATAATTATTTGTAGTAATGAGAGCTTCTTAAAAATGTAGATCTGAGACCTCTCCCCAGACCTACTAAATCAGAGCCTGCATTTTTACCAGATTTGCTGTGATTTCTGGAAAAATAAAAGAGAAGCACTTTTTTAGTGTCCTTAACTGTCCCCCAGCACTAGGGAAGGAAGAGGCAGACTGAGAGAGTCACTGCCAGTCAGTGTTCACAACTATGTGCATAGTAAATACACGATAGGCGATTTAAATAACTAGCAAACTTGTATCTACCTTGGAATAGTGAAAAATCTTGAAAAAAAGTGCAAAATTTATTTATGAAAATGAACCAGCCTTTATATAATTGAAAAATATTTTATTTAGGTAGGCCATCTATTTGTTAGGATGTCTGGCTTTAGGGATGGTGGAGACTTAGCAGTTCCTGCTGCATGTGTATGAAGCTGATTAGAATCTGGATTCAATTTCAGGCATCAAGACCAACTTCTTAGTCAGCACTATTAACTCTTCTACAGACTTCTTCGTCTCTGATATCAAAAGATTGTAAGCATCACTTTACTTCTACAGACTGCCATTCCATTGACAGTAGGGCAGAAGAGAGGGGTTGATGAGCGAATTCTAATTCTAATGAAGATTTTTTCATATGTTGAGCTGATAACGCGTCTTGAACTAGTTTCTATTTTCTTCCTTTCTAGATTTACACATAAATAAACTCCTTCTTATCTCATGTCAGTTTTGTATAAGCGAACTAAACTAAGTATACAATTTTATATGATAAACCTTTGATCAAAGCCTAAAGCATTGTATAGCTTTCAGGATTGAAATTTATGACTTAAAACTAATTTTATTAATTAGTTTTTATAGCTAAAATTCATACATATTAAGGTTTGAATTTAGTAAAAGTGATTTGAAAAGGATGGATTTTGTCATTTTCTAAATATTTTTCACTTGTTAAAATTGAAATATAGTTGATTTACAATGTTGTGCTAGCTTCAGGTGTACAACATGGTGATACAGTTATATATATATATATATATATATATATATATATATATATATATATACACTTTTTCAGATTCTTTTCCCTTATAGGTGATTACAATATATTGAGTAGGATTCGCTCTAAATTTTTTAATGTAAATTTCTCCTCTCCTTTTTGGTTTTGCAGAAGAAAAATCTGAAGAAAAAATTTAAAAAGCAAATTTGTAAACCTGTATCAAGAAACAAATATCCCAGAATTTCCATGGCATTTGTCAATGTTTTACTATTTCATGATTAATTTATTCTCTCTCTTAAATTTGCTACATTTCCTAAACTTATTATATTTTGACATCTGATAGTACAAAGGGATACTTTTGGACTCAAATAAACAAGGAGGCCATTTTTCGTTATGCAAATGTATATTTCTGACCTTAAAAGAGAATTCACTTACTGGTTTAAATACATTCACAATGGTTTATAGAGCTTTGCTTTATTAAGTAGCATAAACTGCTGGGCATAAAAGATAGAGTGTTTCAAGGATCAGGGTAATGATTTTGATGCTCCTAAAAATATGGACAATGTCTTATTTGTCATTAATGATGAAAGGTCAGCACCTGGTCATTGCCTAAATAAAAGTTGACTTAATTTATACATTTTACAGAGACTCAGAGGCAATGCCATCTTTAGAAAAAGTGCATTATAACTGTATAAAAATGTGATGAATAAGTTGCTATAACAGTGCAATATTCTTTTGTCTCAATTGAACTTCACTTTATGAAGCTATCATAGCACACGGTTTAGTTGCTACTACCTCTTCTTCTACCTGTCAGTGAAGACCTGCTGATCTCAGACATCCACTGTAAATATAGGCATTCTTATCAGATTTTCACTTATTTGCAAATTAGCCATGATTGCTGAATTTTCTTCTCTTAGAACCCCCCCACCCCATAAATCTGAGGCCATTTCATTCAAAGAAATAACTTTCTCCCTCTCCCCTCAAACATCAAAGTAAAAACAGTGGGTCACATTCTTTCACAGGTGGCTCATATTACACTGTAACAGGTCCAGTAAGTTCAGTTACACTTACTTTCTGAAATATCTCTATATCTTTAGGGACCACATTTCCACATTTTTTAGCAATATTTTTCTAATTAGCTGTGTTTGCGTCGATTTTTGTTCTTAAATAATTTATATTTTAATTGAAATTTTGTTTTTTAGCTGTGTTTTGGGGTGACATTGCCTTAGACGATGAAGACTTAAATATCTTTCAAATTGATAGGACAATTGACCTTACACAGAACCCCTTTGGAAAATTTGGACATACCACAGGTACAGTTGATTATTTGATTCAGTTTGCATTCATTTAGAAGAAAATATACTCTTGAAATGCTAAAATACTCTTTAGATCATTTTTAATATTCCAGTGATCAACTTTGATTTTCTTGATATGAATGAGCCTATTTAGAAATTTAAGTTTTATTCATAGTTTTAATTTTATTAATTAATGTATTTAACAAAGATATTGTAGTGTTTACCATGTACCATGTACGGGGCCTGGTTTAAGTACTCTGCAGGTGTTAGCTCTTTGAATCCTCATAATGACCCCATGAAGGTAGCTGCTTATTGTGATTTACAAGTGAGGAGATGGAGATTTACAAGGTTACGTAGTTTTCTTATTGTCACATAGCCAGGAAATGACTGAGTCAGGACCAAAATTCAATTCTGAGGAAGGTTAAATTTCATAGTCTTGAACATTATATTCAGTTGCCTCCTATTTAGATATTGAGATGCAAAAAGTAAATTATTCTTAGAGTCATTAAATACAAACTTATTTAGAAAAATTTATATATCTATATTTATAATTTTTGTGGAAACCTGGAAGAGAATATCAATTTCAGCTGTTTGAACATATTTGAATTATGCCTATATGAGACTTGTAATATTTTAAAAGACATTTGGGTCCTCATTTTAAAATATCTGTACTAAAATTTAAACATTATTTTATATTATCTTGATACAGTTTTTATTCTGTATTTTATTTTGGAGAAAAATTGCAAGGTTAAAAATTTTAAATTTCTTTTTGTAGTTATTGCTAAAACATTTATTCAGTGTCATGCTTTTTGATTTCATTGAATCTCTCCTTCTGTCCAATGCTATTTTTATTTTCTTCTTGTATTCTATGGAAAATAAAACATATAGCTCCTCTGTGGTATCTAGCAGACAAATATATTTTAGTCTTAAGACTCTTTGCCCAATTTACTTTTTCGCAGCTTTTTATTATGACATGTTTCAAAGATATCTAAAAGTTGATAGGATAATGCAAACAACAACCATACACCTTGAAGATTCAGCAGTTGTTCAGTTTACCATATTTGCTCTCTGTATGTATGTGTGCATGCATACATGTACAAGTATGTATAAAATATTTTGAAGTGAATTGCCAACAACATAGCTTTTCAATATTAAATAGGTTAGCATGCCCTTTTAAGAATAAAGACATTATTGTACATAATCAAAATATTATTACATATAAGAAATTTATGTAAGGTAATAAAACTTAAATAATACAGTACTTAAAAATAATATGCTTTAGCCTTTTTATACATAGTGAGTCTTTTCTGAAACATACACCAAATATATGAGGGAAACTGCTTTGCAGTGTAATCACAGATAGTACATTCCTATAGGTATGTTTATTGACAGACTCCAACCACTATCTCACACTTAACACTGTCACAGAGACAACGGATTTGGAACAAGAGAGCAATGATATAACTCAGCAAAATCTTAAATTTATCACGTTACATTCTCAATTTTTATTAAAATTTTCATTAGATTCAAGCTTTATTCAGGTCATTTATTTAACCCATTGTCCTCTCTTTGTACTGGGGACATTCATTTTCTGTGATTTAGAACATTTTAATACTATGTAATTTTGTCATTTCATTTATAGTTAAGCTCTGAAATAGTAACATTTGGAAGTAAAATATCATTATTTAGATAAATAGCATAAAACAGAATTATACTATCAATTATAAAAATCATACTGTAAATATATATGTGAAAGGTACATGTTTCAAAGTAATTTGCACTATTCAGTTGAATTTCATACATCATAAAGAATTCTATATTTTAGTTTTTTCTTACTCTAACTTTTCCCTTTCTTGTTAGTTTGTGCTGAATTGACTATATTTATTTTCTTATTTCAAAATGTATTGTCTTTCTCAAATATTTATTAGGTTTGTATATTTTTATTTTAAAAATTTTAGAATATATGAGAAACACATTATGAATTTTCCTTTTTTCTATTTCAGTGAACTATCTACACAGAATTTTATTTATATTGCTATAAAAATTATTCAAAAAACATTATTGACTTTGAGAGTCTTGAAATGTTTTCCCTAGCCTATAATTATTCTTATGCTTATAATTACCTTAATATTAACTAAGACATTTCTTTTTTCCTCCTTCTATAGCTATTTGTAGCCTCTTTCTATACCTATTTATATGTGTTTCAGACCTATCTAATATGCAATATAATTGTTATGCAATGGTCATTTCAAATACATTTTTACTATCCTTTAAGAATGTTTGTTGTAACTGCTTAGGAATGAATGCATTTAAGTATTACCTCATCTTTCTAAAATATTCAATGAAAAAAATTTCAAATCTTTTTCTCAAGGGGCACGACAAAAATGTGACCATGTAATTCAAATGATTAAGCAGATTATTAGTGAACAAGCACTCTAACTTATTTGCCTTATAAGGACTTAATTGATATTTCCTATAAGAGGCTTATATATTAATAATTTTTATTATTGTTTTTGTTATTAGCTTCAATCTAGGTAATTAGGTTTCAGTATTAATTTCAAAGGGGAAAAAATATTGGAAGGAAATAGTTCAAACTATTTCCATGCAAGAACCCTTTGTGGTTTGCATGAATTGCTGGTCCTCTTTCATTGTCTTAGCCCACAGGCTCATGAACCACTTGTTCTGATATCATTAGTGATCAAATTACTTGTTTATTCAATGATACCTCTTTGTATTTGTCTATCAAAGATTCAAGGAGAAGGCAAAATAAGAGATAAAACTGGGAGAGCATTTTGTTAAAGCCCTGGAATGAGAATCAGAAGATTTGGATTTTCGTCAAATGATCTGCTTTCTGATATGACTTTGTTCTTAAAATTGCAAGGAGACATATTTCCTTATGTCACCCTCTCCTCTACATTTTGAGCTATAAAATTCTTTATATCACCTTTATAAATTTTGCAAATTGCATAACATAACAGTGTATTTTGCAGCTGGACATGCTTTTGGATTCTTACCTTGTGAATTTTTTTAAATTTATGTTATTGGTTTTTATAAATTATAGAAACTAATTTTCAAAATTTATTTGAATACATTATAAAATGTCATATGCTATTAGAAATATCTCAAAATTTATCCAAGCTTTGGGGCAAAAGTTGCACTATACACTTGCTTTTTTTTTCCTGTTGCATTGAGAATTTACATACCTATGCTCTTCTAACATTTTTATTTCCATTTGCTGATTTGCCATCTGAAAATATTTAGTTTGTATTGGGAAAATAGCTGGAATGCACTCAACAGGAAAGAACAACTTGTTGTCATCTTATATAATACTATGTGATGTCAAGGTCACAGTGAAGAAAAATGTTTCAAATTATCAATAGATGATGCAATTGCCATGATGTCCAAATAAAGTCATTTAGATTGCTCTCTTAATTTCTCTTACCCCTTTAGTTTTAGTTACTAAAATTTGTTATTGTAGAATTTTTACCCTCTTCCAAGATTTATGGGTATTCATTACTTTAAGACCACATAAAAAGAGATGTCCAAAGAGAAATCAATGTAGCCTATTACTATTACTTATTTACAAGAACTTTAATTTACAGTGAAGTTAACTTACTATTTTCTTTTACTCTTTAAGGTGGATTTGGAGACCATGGTATGTCAAAGAAACGAGGGGCCCTCTACCAACTTATAGACAGGATAAGAAGAATTGGCTCTGGTATATCAATGTTTAAAGTTTCAGACATGATGTACAGTGAATATTATACTCATAGTAGTTCTGTTTGCCATTAAGCTGCAAATTATGGAAAGGATATATGCTGAGAAAGAGTCCTTTATTCATTGTTATTTTGTTAGTTGATATCCAACGTAAGTTTTTTAGAACTTAATTGGGGACATTTGAAATATTTTAGCTTATTTTCAGCTTCTCTTTAATAAAAAAATGTATTAGGTATTTATTTTATTGTTGGTATTTATTTCCAGTAGATTGGTATTTCTATCAAGCATGGAGCTACATCCGTTTTAGTCAAATGGAAAAATATCATGGCTGTTTCTTTTGAAATAAAATCCACTTAAAGTAAATTGTCAAACTGATTAATTAGATTAAAAAAATAATTGAAAATATTTTTTACCCTTCCAAAAATATATATAGAAAACATTCAGAGAAACTGCCTTCTGGCTTAATGATTAGTTAATATTTAAAGTATTGAATTTATTAATCACTATTTGTAGATTTTAGAGTTTCTTTTTCAAGTCTTCTGTTCAAAGTTCATATCCTAACATATCTTAAATTGATTAGTACTAATTAAATATTTTAAAGTGCCTACTTTTAAGGATTAATTTTCCAAAGTGAAGATACTTTGCTCCAGGATATTAAAAAGTTAGACATGTTAGGAACACAGGCATAGGGCACATACATTCAGTATTCGTTGTGTCTGAAGTGTATGTAAGTGGTAAACTATTTGCATAAACAATGATATATAAATAAGAAAAAAATAATCATGAAAATGTAGGAAAAATAAAACAGTAACAAAAAATTATGAAGGGTCATCAAGAAAAGTTAGTGACTGCAGACTTGAAAGCTCTTCCACAATAGACTGCATTTTATGTTGGCCTGTTCACCTTGTGTACTGCTCTCTAAATCTTTTCTGTTGTGTGGATATGAATCTCGAGGAAAGTGAAATAGAGATAGCCCATTGTCCCAGAATCTGAGACCATATCTGTCTTATTCTATTTCATTTACTATCTCTACAGTGTAATATTCACAATTTTAAGCTGTACTACAGAATATCAATTCTGATTTAAAGGACTAGGGATTTAGCAGGAGTAAGAAAGGTTTTGAACATCATAGGACTTTTTAAACAATGTCTTTTTAATTCTAGTGGTGAATTTCTTAGTGCTCTAGTAAAGTAGAAAACAAAAGAATTTTTCTGTGGCTTACAAAGTCTACCTGACTTCTGTCCACTGTGGGCTGTTGTATGGAAATTCATCAAATTTGCTCATAGAGCATTAGAAAATAGTATTTTGACATGAACTACTTAAATATTTTAACACTTTTTTCAAGTATGTAATATAAATGAAGTTTTTCTTTAATGCATTTTGACTTCAGGCATATTTATATAAATGTGTAAATAAGGCATTTTACCTTGTCCTTTAAGAGGTAAATGATTCTCTGACCAAGGACTTCTGTTTCACAGAATGTTTTAAATGTCACTGCAGGCTTGGAGCAAAACAACACAGTTAAGGAAAAAGTACCTCTAAAATTCTCAGGGCAAAATGAGAAAAATCGAGTTCCCAGAGCTGCTACATCAAGAACTGAAAGAGTATGGCCTGGAGGTGTTATTCCTTACGTTATAGGAGGCAACTTCACTGGTAAGATATTCCCAGAGAGTCTATTTTGATAAAGAATTAATAATTATCATATAGATTAACTGTATATTTTTAAAGAATACTAACATATAGTATTAAATGAAACATGAGAAATATTCCATTCACCTGAGTTGTCAGTTAGTGTGTCTTGAAATTTTAAAATGTATTTAGTCTTGAGTTCTAAGAATCTAAAGAACTATTCTGGTTTTTAAATTGAATTTCAAATGTACCCATTAAATCTGGAAGCTGATTTCAGCTGACAGGAATAATGTATGTCTCGTTCACAGAGCCTTGTACACACATACTTGTAGAGACAGTAAGCTCAAGCCTACTGATTATGAAGGCAGTGTCCACTCTCAAGAGTGGCTCACTGCAGTGGTCAGAGCGAGTATTCTCTGGTTGATGATAGAGGTGTTGTCTGACCTGTGCAGCCAGACCTGGGTTGGAAGAGCCCACTGTTTTATTAATGTCATGCCATTTTTCCAGGCAGCCAGCGAGCCATGTTCAAGCAGGCCATGAGGCACTGGGAAAAGCACACATGTGTGACTTTCATTGAAAGAGGGGATGAAGAGAGTTACATTGTATTCACATATAGGCCTTGTGGGTAAGTAGAACCAGGGAATGACTTAAGTAAATTTAGAAGGGAAAAAAAAATCCATAGGTAAGATTCACTTTTTAATATTTGCTTAGTATTTTGCCCATGAGAAAGTATGAATTTTACATAAGAGAATATTATATATTAAATAAATATACTCTTTGATCACAGACCTCTGTGCATCCTCCACCACCACAGCTGCCTTTCCTTCTGTTCTAACTATATGGTAGCATTGCCAACATCCCACTAACCTGAGTTAGAAACCGCAGTATTGTTTTTAGTGATTGAATTTTTAGTGATATCAACAGAAATATTTCTGTTGATATCCACTATGTCTTATGGTTTCCACTTTTATCCCATGTCAGTCCCCTGGTCCATTCATGTCTTTGTCCCCTCACACCGGCTGTACTCCTACTGCTCTCCAGTCTTGCCTAACCAATTCACTGCCACTAGAATGACCTTCAAAAAATACTCTTCAGAGCAAAATACTACACTTTTTGAGATTCCTCAGTGTTTCCTCCTACAGTGATATTTTCTAGATTTGCTTCTTACAGGATAATAATACTCTCTTCAAAATAAACTATTCTATAAGTTGTGAAAATGCTGTGTTAAATTTCAATAGGTATTTCTACAAGCAGTGTGCTAAACCTTACTAATATTCAACCAATTGAAAGAAATATAGAGTACAGTGTTCCCTAAACTTATTTTAAAAAGGGAACACCCATCTCACCCTGTTAATAGCGAAGAATATATATCAGTATTCCAGAACACATTCTGGGAAATGCTAGCCTGAGAATAAAACCTAGATGCTTGGATGTAACATTTAAGGAATGCCATGAACTTACCACAGCTTCCATCTGCTGCTTCTGCTGCCACCACTTCTCTCCACAAATCCCATAATCTAGCCAAGTTACAGTAACAGCAGTTCTCCAAGCAATGCTGTGTACTTTAAAAGACTTTTCATTGTGAAAACTTTCAAATTTTTTCTCCCTATATTTCCAGTTAGTTGGAACTTATATTTAAATATTTGAGTATTTAAATTGTTTCCATTTTTGTTTGTTTGTTTGCTAAGAATACTTGATAGGGTGTGCTGTCTACTTTACACTGCATCACATCAAGAGGCACATATGCCTGGACCTACCACTTTAGTGATACTGTGATTGATCAGTGGATTCAAATGGTGACAGCCAGGTCCCTCAATTGTAAGTTCCCATCATTGCAAAATAGTCATTTTCTCATGTTGTTCTTTTCTTTTATTCCTTCTACATTTATTAGCTGAAATTCTTCTATAAAGAGGAATTATCTCTAATCAACTATAAGTATTTGAATACCCTCTATTATAGTTCACATAGAGAAGTAAAAATAAATGCATAATTCCTTTGGAGGAAATAGTTCATGCCCTAATGACACATATTTTCAGGGTGGAGGAAGTATATATTTCACTAGGTATTGGGGGCATTACATCATCTGGCTTTGTTCTACCATATTTTCCTAGAACATTTAACTTAACTTAAAAAGTAATGAGTTTTAATTTTGGCCCTACTTAAGTGACATTAGGAAAAATTATACATTATTATTTTTCTATATATTTTGATAGTACCATAATTTTTTTAGCTGACTTATTTAAGCAAAGTTTTCTTCTAAATTACTCTAATTACTTACTCTTGATAAGTTTTGGTTACATTTGAAGTCCCAACTAATTCTTTATATGTATTTAATATTTTTAAATATTAAGGACCTTTTAAGGTCCAAATCTAGACTGTCCTTCCTTCCTTCTGATTATCTAATAGGAGTGGATATAGCTCAGATTACGTATTTCTAAATATATAATGTATTCAAATCAATACATCTTTTCTTTACCCACCCTTCAATTCTGTAAATACATGCAAAGAACCAATCACTTATTATTTTATTGCTCAAATTCTGTTTGTAACAAATTCATATTTATACTCATTTTCTTTTATTAATTTGGCTCTTTTCAAAGTTTTCGATTTCACTTGTTTTATCCTGCTAAACTATTTTTCCCCATTCACTATCATTCCTTCATGTTTGTTTTTGTGATGTTTTAGTTGCTTGAATGCCTTTACTTTCCTTTTTCATCAGTGGAAATCTTTCACATATTTCATGCTCACCCATTTTTGAGCTGCCTGCAGTGGGACTTTGCTCTACAATAGCTATAATAGCTCCATTTCCACTGTTGGTTCAAATGTCTACCTTCATCAATGATGAGAGCAGGGAGCTTACCTCTGTGTCCCTCATGACACACAGCACATGGCATTATAGGGAGGTGATCAGGAAAGTACCAACAATTTACATGTCAGCTAAAGTACATTTTGTGTAATCCTGAGATTAAAAAATGTAAGAATTCGAAGGGGGTTGAAGAACATGTACTTCATCAATTTAGAGATGTGAAAACTGAAGTTATGACTTTCCCCAAGGTACTTAAATCTGTAGTTACATTCCTGAAATTGGACTCGAGTTTATTTGTGACTGTTATAGTAGTAGTGTCGCATTTTGGTGATTTGTTTTGGTGCTCATTTTCCAGTTCAAAGTTTGCCCTGTATTATTTTTTCAGTGATAGGAAGGATGATACTTTTTATGAAACTTGATCATTGGCCTGCTAATCATTCTAATCATTTTGTGACTTCTAAATTTCATTTGAAATTACCATTATTGGCCACAATTTCATGAAATTATGGTTATTCTTGCTATGATAATGCTGCATCTATATCTCATAAAAATCAATTTAAATTATTAAAGAGTTTGACAGTTGGTATTACACAAAATAGTGAAAGCCATCTGGAATAAGATATATTTTGAGTCAAACATTTAACACTCTATTGGATTTAGTATTGAGTCTTTTCTCCTATAAGAGCTGTGGCATATAATGTATCACATTTAGCAATACCTAGTATAAATATCCATAGAATATGGAGAACCTTTAAGGTGGTGCCATTGATATGGATGACAACATTTATCAGTTCTGTTTCTAGCTTTAATCTAGAAGGCAAATGTGTCTTATTACTCCTTATCATTATCATCACTTTCATTGAGTTTACCCACTAAGTCAGACAACTTGTAGCTCTTGCAATTTTTAAAAATAAAAGCTAAAATAATCTCCATATTTATGGGAGGAATTATTAAATATGGAATCACCTATATCATTTAGAGCATTATATTTCCCATCTTATTCTGCTACAGTCAATTTTTATTCAATAAATATTTATTGGGTGTCTAGTTCCATATCAGGCCTTTGATAGGTGGGAAAATAATAAAATTTTAAAACACAAAAAGTAGAAATCAGACCTTTTTGCCATTTAGCTCTAGTGTATTTCTTATTTTTAAGTTGTATTATAATCGTACATTATGTTTATATATATATCTGTATGCATGTTTTTAGGTATATGATATCTTTGCTTCATCTGCAGTGGACATAAGCTTTAACCCTCATTATTGACAAAAGGTTTGAACTGAGCTATACATAATTTTCAATGAATGTCTATTAGCTTCAGTGGCATTTATTTATTTTACAAGATTATTAATTATAAACAGCAAAATGTGAGACCATTTAATAATAGAAGTTGTTTGATTTTATTCTTTGTAAGTCAGAGATTTATGTAACTGAATTTATTACCTTCATCTATTATATGCTGATTTTTAATGATTACTAAAAAACAATCAAACAAACAAACGTAGAGTTAACTTATTTTCTAGGTTTCATATGCTTTAATTGTATTTAACTTTTGTCAGTTTAATTATTCAGACTGTAATAGTAGTCACTTATTCATCCTTTCCTATTGAATTCTCATTTTGTGCCACTTACTATACTAACTTTGGGGACTATAAAATTGAATGTAAGTTGTTTTCTCTCTGCAAGGATGTTATAGTTAGGCAGAGGAAGTGTGCTAGCCAGGATTCTTGTTCTCAAGCAACAGAGACTGGCTAACTTAAGCAGAAAAAATAGTTTTTTAAAGGAATTTATAGAATTATACTAATAGAAAAAGTGGAGAGCCAGGCTGAAGGAGGAGTCTCCTTGCTGAAGCAAGAGCATGTTGAACCCCTCACCTTGAGCATTTCCACCACTTCTTTGGATGCTTGCTGTTAATTACTAGAGTTAGCCGTGTCCTGCACTTAGGAGATCTGTTCTTTCAATAAGTATTTATTTATTAAAATTTTTGACTTTTTATTTTTCAAAATTTTTCCAGTTTTATTGAGATATAATTGACATACAACATAGTGTTTTAGGTGTATAACATGATGATTTTAGACTTGTACATATTGTGAAGTGATCACCACAATAAGTTTAGTTAATATCCATCATCATACTTAGTTACACGTTTTTTTTTTTCTTGTGATGAGAACTTTTGAGATCTACTCTCTTAGCAACTTTAAAATATATGATATGGTATTAACTTTAGTCACCATGCTGCACATTACAGCCTCAGAAATTGCTTATTGTGTAACTGGAAGTCTGTACATTTTGACCCCCTTTGATCCATTTCACCCACCCTTAGTCCCCACCTCTGGCAACCACCAATATGTCCTCTGTAACTATTGAGTTCTGTTATGTGTCAGACTGTATTCTAGGAGCTAGCATTATAGCATGAGCAAAACAGGTACACTTTCTGCCCACCAAAAGCTTACATTCTAGGTGGGGAGGCAAAAACCCTGCAAAGATAAATGAAATATAAAATGTTTTAATAGACAATAAATTCTAGGACAAAAAGGAAAGTAGTGTAAGTGGGATGGAAGGACATTTGCACAGAACTTGAAAGAGGAGGAAACAAGCCATATGTATATCTGGGAAACAGAGTTTCTGACAGAGAAAATAGACAGTAAAAAGACTCTGAGGGAAGAGTATTTCTGCATGCTCAGGGCACAACAAGGAAACTTCATGGCTCGAGTGGAGTGACAGGGATGATAATAAGAGACAATATCTATATGATAAGATATCTGTGTGTGAAGATTGTGTAAGATCTTATAGTTTTTTTTAATAAGTGATTTAATTTTCCTCTGAGCAAAATAGCGAGACTGTGTCAGTCAGCTTAGGCAATTTATGACGTGGTAACAAACAACTCCCAAATCCCAGGAGCTAGAGCAACAAACACTTACTCCTTACTCTTACTATATATCCGCCACTGGTCAGCTGTAGCTCACTCCAGAGTCGTCACTATGGTGTCCAGTCTGATGGAGAAGCCTCTTTTTGGAACCTTGCAGCTGTAGCAGAAAGAATAGAAACAATATGGTCAACCATATTTGCTCTTAAAGATTCTCTCCAGAAATGACACAGTTTTTGCTCACATGACATTGTCCAGAGCAAGTCACACGACTAAACCCAGCAACAGTAGGGTAGGGATGTATAATTATCTCCTAGAGAGGGGTAATGAATACTTTTGAATATTGACACAATATTGTCATTGGAGAATATTGAGTAAAGAAGTGGAGTAATCTGAGTTTACATTTAAAACATATCTTTATGCTGAGAAAAGACTGCTGTGGGGAGGGCATAAAGCTTACAGGCAACTTTCTTTGTGCGTATAGGTTTTGCTCCACCAATCCGAGGCCAAAGTAGGGAATAGTGGGTTTTGGATTACCTTCTTACTCTCTATGGCTTAGTGAGGCTTCTCTAAAATTGGTAAAATATTTTCTTGAGAGGACAGGTAGGGCTTATAATGGCCAAGCTTTAAAAGCAGCACTCAAATTTGAAACAGAAAATCAAAAGCCATGTACAAGAAAATGGCCTCAAACCTGGATGGAATTAGAAAGAAACTCAGACATGTTAAAACCATGTTTTTATAAACTGTGCATATTAAAAATAAACTGTGCATATTAACCTGTCATTCCATACATAATTGTATGTGCATATATTTAGCTATTTAGTCATTTGAGCATCTAGAATTCTTCCATTCCTGGACCTGTAGTATTTCAGAAATCACACCACCACATTTTTCTTCACAGGACCATTGTAAAAGCCAGTGTGAAATGTATTTTTGCTTTCCATTATGAAACCCCATCTTATTTATTGGAAATTGTTATAGGTAAAATTATGCTAATAAAAGGTGTTTTAGATTAAAAGAATCAACCACATTGCTTGACTATCTCCTGGATTTTGTTTTGCAAAGTAGTTTTTTCTCTGAATATAACCAGCAAAAATGATTCAGTGTGGGTAATTTAGTTGCTGTATAATCCTCAGATATTTCATTTTCATCACTATTGCTTTATGGTAGCAAATATTTCAGTTTAAATCTCTCCAAAATTTGCAAATTTTGAGTTTTGCTACACCTAATACTTTACTATTTCAGTATGTAATAAATAACTATGTATGTATAAATTTAAAAGTCATGGTAAAAAAAATCTACCTGAGAGCAAAAATACAATTCCCTGATTTTTTTCCCTACCAGTTACCTCACTTTTCTTTCTTTTACTGATTTATTAAACTTAATTAACTCTTATAATAGACTCATAAATAATAAGCTGAATTACTTTTTCTAACTGGCATTTAAAGCCTACAGAAATAATTGGAATGAAAAATGTGCTTACTCTGAAAAGTGAAATTAGTGAAATGCATTTTAAAATTTTGGGCAATTAATTTTGGGCAATTTCCTCTTTTAACTTAATAAATTAGAAAAGATGTTCAGTGTCCGGCACATTATGATTCCCATCTATTCAAGACCAGTTATTTACTGCCCTCTATTGCTGTCTAGAGGGGTGGCTCTTAGATAAGCTATTTTAATGTAAACCCTAAATTTTGAAGTTTTAAGTGTAATTTTATTTATAACTATGATTGTAGTTACCATATTATTATACCATTTAAAGCTTATTTTAAAGTGTGTCCGTATGTGTCAACCCTTGCATGTGTGTGCACACTCTCTCATGCACACTGACACACATGCATGTATGCCCACACACACAAAATGAATAAATGGAATATCTATATTTTGGGTAGAAAAGCATCACTGAATATGTATAAATATCAATAAATTGAAGAAAATTTGCAGGAAGATGCTTTGCATGCTTCACATTCTGAAAGTCCAAGAGATTCTTTCAGAAGGTGAAATGGACTATCACACTAAACATTTGCCTGACCATTTGACACAGTCTCATAATTCTACCAGTTGTTGATTTTCCTTCACCAGTCAACCATTAACCCTAGATAATTCACCTTTTGAAACTAACTTTCCTTGATTGACTTCTCTTAAAAGTTCTCTTCTTTAAAAAAATTCTCCCATGAAGAGGAAAAGTAATTCCTTTTTTAATTAACCAACATTTTTCACAAACTTAATTGTTTTTCTCAAAGAGGAAAAATAAACTTTGTTTTTATTTTTAATACTGAAATAATGGATTATTGTTAGATAACCATATTGACAAAGTGGTTACCTAAATGGGTTTTGAGGATAAAAAATTGTATTAGAAATACATGTGAGTTGATGTCTTGAGTTTAACTATATGTATAATAGCCATTAATCATCATCATAAGTATTTTATTTTCTGATTTATCTTCTGAATACTCCTAAAAATTATTTAAGGCACATCTTCTAATATATGAATTAGTACAAAGGCACTTCAATAGATTGTTTGGGGACTTGTACATAAATCTACCAGGATTACTAGAAATTTTTATTAATGAAATATTTATTAATGAAAAACTGTTCTGCCTCTGAATGTGTTGGACTTTACAGTTCATTACAAAAGTTTCACCCTACTGTAATTCACTTAGAATCTCCCTGTCCATCACCATCTGCACTTTCTACTTTATTCCAGATGCTGCTCCTATGTAGGTCGGCGTGGAAATGGACCTCAGGCTATCTCTATTGGCAAGAACTGTGATAAATTTGGAATTGTTGTTCATGAATTGGGCCATGTGATAGGCTTTTGGCATGAACACACACGACCAGATCGAGATAGTCATGTAACTATCATAAGAGAAAACATCCAGCCAGGTGAGAGGCTTCAGAATGTGTTGGGTTTAAGGTTGACTAAATATCTTTTAAATGTATTGTACTATTTAACTTCTTAAAAAATGTGAACTGATTTTGTTGATATTGTAGATCAACATTTTGCTTGATTTAAAAATAGCTGCTATGTTGTTAATTTTTTCCTGCAGATCAAATGATCTTATGCATTTTTTAGGCTTGCTTTTTTTCTTAAGATTTAGCTATTTTATATCCAAACTTCGGTGCTTTCCAAGAATGGGTGTAGGCTATTAAAATATAAATTAATATTAATAAATTTTTAAAAAGTATTTTCTATACTTAATTCTATAATTTACGTTGTTGGCTTTTAAAAAGGGTCCAGGGTTTGCCACAAAATGTGCTGCTGCCATACAAATCTATATTATATCAGGGACAATTTCTGGAGAAAATTCCAGGGAGGTGAGTCATTTCCAGGATAGTCCAAATATTTTCTTGAGATTTCCCCTGAACTACACTAAAGACAAATTCTTAAGAATGTTTTCAATAGTTTCAGTAGTTCAATAGTTAATATATAATTAAAATTTAATTTTCTCCAACAGTTGATGTGTGATAATCACCTCATTTAGTTTTTCATTTGTTTTACCTTTCATAATTCATAAAGATAAGTACATTTCAATTGCCAGAAGAAAAATCCTGTTGTTTAGAATTGTCTTAGAAAGTTGTGTGTATTTCAAGCAGAAGCAAAGCAGAAATGTGTCCTTATTTCCTTATTCATGGCCAGTTTTAAGTTACAAACATTTAATTCCTTAGAATTTCCTGTGATTTACAGCATTGCTCTATTTATTTGTTCATAGCATATTTGCTGCCAGTTATTTATCGAGGCACTATTAGATGTTGGAGATACTTCATGAAAATTACAGAGCTTAGTGTATGTATATCCATGTATACAAATGATTGCAAGCGAGTGAGAATAGTGTTATATTGAGAATACAATCCAGTTCAAGCAAGGTGTGACAAAATGTGCCTTGCGAGTCAAGGGAGACGTCACAAAGGAACTGAAATTTAGAAGTAAAGGGGTTCTAAGTGCCCAGAAGAGTGATGGAATTTCTAACTGGAAAAAAATAAAAGCATCATGATCAAAGCTACAATTACAGATAATTGAATCATTTTTATTTTCCCAAATGGCTGCATGGTAAGTTACAAATGAGAGACTAGTTGGTAATTACCAAGGGAGATTAGATCATAGGGATTTTCTATCTGAAGCTAAGAAATTTAGATTTTATCCTCTAGCTACTGGAGAATAATCAAAGGATTGAAAGCAGAGCAAGTTCAGATTTAAAAAAAGAATTATTTCAGCTGTAGGGATTATTAACTGAGAATGGGGATATGGGGGTGGAGAGGATGAACGTGACATCAGGGAAACCTATTAGAAACTTAAATAAATCGTTTATAAGAGATGACTAAGTCCTCAGTTAGGGTGGTGTAGGCCAAGAAGAAGGAGAGGAATAATCTTTCAAAAATATTTTAAGAGAGACATCATGTGAAAGCAAATCTTCAAGATTTTATTTTTAGGCAACAGGGTGAATGGTGGCACCATCAAATGAACTAAGAAATATGGATAAAGCAACATATTTTTAAGAGGAAGAAAGACAAATAATTTCATTTAGCATATCCTTGAGTTTGAGAAGCCTTTAGATGGTCCAAGTGGAGATATTTAGTAGACAAAGGAAAGGTGAGTCTAGACTTTAAGATATCTAGAGATAGAAATTTGTTAGTGGATTTCACTGTCTAGGAAAATATTGGAGGAAGAAGAAAGTAAGATTGTGGGTAGAATATGGGGAACACCAATATTTAAGCAACATTTTGTAGAATATCTCTCAAAAGATTAAGAAAGTTTGGTCTAAGAAGTAGGAGAAAAATCAATGAATGTGATGTTACAGGGAAGAGATCACTTCAAGAATAAATAAGTAATCTGTAGTGTTGAAAGAGAAGTAAATGACATCTATACTCCCAATATAGAAGACTCTAATGCCTGACCAGCTATCAAGATTCATCTTATACTTTATATCATTGGGAGACAAAGAGAAAATATTTCTGAAAATTACTCCAACTACCAACTAAATGAAAAGTTTTCTATCAACCACAGTTACTAAGTTTCCTCTATTAAGTGGACAAAATAACTTATAAAGGAAGTAACTTCCAAGAATGATTCTTGCTCTTAAAAATAGGACTCTGGTTCAAAATAAATTTATGTAGCTAAAACAAGCAGAAATGTATAAATAGTATGTAAATGTATAATACTTAACACAGTGCTAAACAATTTATGGCTTTTCATATTTTTGAGTCAATATGACTCATAATATTGACTCATATTTTGAGTCAACATTCAATCTAATAGAAAACAACAATTTATTTCATGAGATGTCCTGAGTATTTGGAACTCCATGCACATTTTGTCATACCTTGTTTGGATTCAACGATATTCTCAACATATGATTATTCTCACTTTTCTCACTCACTTGCAGTCATTTGTATGTATGGACAGTTGGCCCTCCGTATTCATAGGGTTTTGTATCCGTGGATTCAACCAACCTCTGAATCGAAATTTCTTATTCATTGTACTAAACCATTTTATATAAGGGACTTAAACATCCACGGATTTTGGTATCCAAGGGCTTGCTGGAACCAGTCCCCTGCAGATACTGAAGGCTGACCATACTATAGCAAGGTAATTCTAGTATGAAAAATTCATATTGGAGAATAATCTTCAGCAAATTTGTGACTTACTTTGGCTCAGAAATTTTAGATCAAGTGTTATTCTAAGGCAACATCTAATAAGTGTGGACTTCAGCTGCATTTATATGCAAAATTAGTGACTATGATAGGAGCCAATTTGGTACAAAGATTGGATTACTTTAATCCACTTTAGAACATGCCTTCAAGAAGGAGGTTGTCATTTTTTAAAAAATTGTTTAGGGAGTTCCACTGGTGCTCTGTATCTCTGATCCTCTTCTCTTCTGTTATGAAATGTCTACTTTTCTTTATTTGGACCAAGTATGGCTGTGTTCTTTTTAACTAGCACAAACCACTATGTCACATACATGGTAACTGCTCAGTTATATACATCAAAATGTATTACTGAAGTTGCTTCATGTTCCACTTTCAGAAATTTTTATGAAACATTTTGCTTTAATTAGAGAGTATACTCACATATTGTGCTTGAAATTTGAAATCTCCAGTGGATTATAGATTAATATTAAAAAATCAGCCCCACAGCTTTATAAAAATCTCACCTTAGAATTGGTTGTACTAAAATATACTTACCATGTTTAATGAAGAAGAGAGTTTTTAGCAGTTACTTCTATCAAAGGTTGAAGATAATGCAGGGTATTTCCCGAGAATAGTTGTAATACAGACAGATAAACCAGAGATTTGTGGAACGTGTATTTTACTATATGGTGTGCTTAGTTCATTGAAAACTATTCATTGTGTGAATTCATTGTAAGGTGGATTGAAACACTTTACTCTGGGACTTGGGTTCTGTAACTTCACGCTGATTGTTTTATCTTTAATGCTCAAGTGAGTATATCAGACTTCCTTATCACATGTAGGAAAGATATTATACTCTGTGGCATCACTCAGTTTTTTTATTGCTTTTTGGGAAATTTTTAATGTAATATTTTTATATTCAGTAGTAATACAGCAGTTGGAATAAAATTGAAATAGTTACATAAGTGTTGTACAATAATAGTTCTTTTTTAAACTCCAGCCTTGAATTTGGAAGCCTAATAACTCAACTTTACACTTTGATGTTTCAAAATGAGCTATAAAAGCAGCCATCTTTGGCTGCTGAAATTGTGAAAAATGAATCACTGAAACCTAAACTCTGGGGAAATACTCTGCCTCTGGAACCATTGATGTAGATCTACACATTTAACACTATGTTATTTTCAAATTTCAAGAAATAATATTACAATACAGATACAAACAGGCAGTTGAGAAATCTATTAACATGAAGATGTCCAGAAGTTAAAATAGCAGTCGTGAAAAGTAAAAAATGAAAAAGTATGTTCTGAAACATATTCTTTTGACCAAAAAAGCCCTCCAAGTAGAGCCTCATTTTCACCAAAGAGAATCTTGTTTCAGTTGCTGTGGTTTTATCTTTAGTGACAAAGTCACATAGCAAACACCTGCAATGTTCTGTGTACATACAAATATAATTTTTATATTTTTTCCAGTGTTTCATAGAATCTAACACAAATAGGAAGTTGGGTTTTTTTTTTTTGGTCTTGGCAAATATAGTCATAAGAGAGAGGTGGGAGACTTATTAAGTAAAAATGTAACTTTTTATAATCACAATATTGTTAAAAAAAAAACCCAGTAGTTTTAAAGAAACAAATATTTAGAGACGGTAAAAGAGTATACAAAGAAAACAAATCCAAAGCATGATTTTGGTAATCTATCTTTTTGCCAAAATTAACTTATTAATTAAATTCAATATTACTCTTTCAGGATGATATTCAAGTGCAAGCATTGGCACTGGATGTACCCTTTTGCGAGTACCTGAGTGTTAGTGTTTAAATACAACGTCGTGAAGATCAGCGATCGGCATTTGGTAGAGAGCAGATAGAGGCAGGAAGGGCTCTTCTGTTCTCTTTTCTGTCTGTTAAGAGGCTTCTGAAATGCTTTCTGTGCCTAATTCTTAGGTCAAGAGTACAATTTTCTGAAGATGGAGCCTGGAGAAGTGAACTCGCTTGGAGAAAGATATGATTTTGACAGTATCATGCACTATGCCAGGAACACCTTCTCAAGGTTGGAGTCTCAGGTTATACCTTTTGACTTCTAATTCCTTTCCTCTGTGTGGCTCCTCACAAAACTAGGCTTAACATTAGAACTAGAATCACTTTCAAATATCGCTGTCATAAAGTACAAAATATACTTGATTGGTGTTTATAGCCAACAACAGGCATTTGAGATTTTAAAAACACATTTTCACATTTCCTATCAAATAAATAGATTCTAAGTAAAAATTAAAATTTTTCGAATTATTTAATATTCTTAAATCTTAAAAAAGTTCAATTAAAATGATTATCAAACCAATCTGCATGTTAAATTGGCAAAGCACTATTAATGAAAATTAGGCATTTCAAGTCAAATAGCAAGCTCAGTTGTTGAGTTGGAATGTTATACTCCCATGTGACTTGTCTTTTTATTGTGTATTTTCTGTTGCTCAAGTACTAATTTCACTTGAAATATGCTATAGTAAAATAATTCTCAGAGAACATTTTAGGAAGATATTTTACTTCATATACTTTCCAGTTATTAACCTTAAAATTATTTCATTAGTGACTGAATGCTAATTTTTAAGAGTGTAATAAATTTGGGTTTTGATCTATTTCACTCTAAACAAGATGTCATCAAGGCAATGGTTTCCAGGTAAGGAATCTGAAACTGTTAAAACCACTGAAGTCATATCTTTTTCCCATTTTATACCCATTTTACAGTCATATCCATTCCACTCATTCTTTTCTGATCACCATGCCCATTTCACAATTCATTAATGTCTATGTTTAAAGGAAGGGTCAGGAAGAAGACAGTAAATTCAAGTTAATTCCCTGTTTTTAAAAAAAATGTGTGGTAATAAGTAGAGAAGGGTGTAAACAAATTCTTAACACTTGGATAAATATTTAAATTATGCTTCTTTACGACCAAACTTTATTATTAACATAATTGTTAACTGTATTTTAAAAATCATTTTATTCTGAAGTATATAATCGTTCAAATATAATGACTACCCAAATACTTATTGTTTTTTGAATTGAATTGAAGTTTTAGCAGAAATACATCCATAAACTTGGCCTGAAATTAATCTTAAAGAATTGTAAAGCTTTGTTTTCATGCTTGGAATTGAGTTTTATTTAGAAACATGTGAAAAATGAGGATTGGGGTACCAGTTTAGCCAAAGTGCTTCTCTTATACTGTTGAGTTATATTAGTTAGAAATAAACTGAGTTTAGATTCTTTGGAATAGAGCAGGTACTGGAGAATGGAAAAGGTAATTTATTATTTCTGTCCCTGGTAGACAATGAACCTATACCAAAGTTTGAAACATACATTTTCCCTTCTTCTGTACTCCTTTCATGTCTTTAAATTGTTGCTTTTCCATAAACCACGAGGTTCTTGCAATTTATCACCCCCTACACCTAACTTTGGAGTTGCATGACAACTAGCCTTGAAATATTATTTTCTCTTATTGTTTCAAAATTTACCTATTCACTTTTCCCAAATAAACTTATATTCCTATAGTGAAAGTAACTGTATCTACCTGTTAGAAGAATTGATCCAATTCACATTATTTTTTTTTCTGAATTTCATGAGAGGAAACATTTCACACAGCTCTCAGCCACCACCTCCAAAGTATTTGATTTTTTTTATTATTGTGGTAAAGAAACCTCAATATCAAATATACTGTATCATCTAATTTTAAGTGTACAATTTAGTAGTATTAAGTACATTCACATTGTTGTGAAACAGATGTCCAGAAACTTTTCATCTTGAAAAACTGAAACCCTATACCCATTAAACAAAAACTCTCCTCTCTCCCCCCGCCCCACTGCCAGCCTCTGGACCACCTTTCCACTTTCTGTGTCTATGAATTTGGCTACTTTAGATACCAAGTAGAATCACACAGTATTTGTCTTTTTGTGACTGGTTTATTTCACCTAGCATAAAATTCTTTAGGTTCATCTATGTTGTAGCATGTAACAGAATTTCCTTCCTTTTTAAGGCTGAATAATAGTCCATTGGATGCATATACCACATTTTGTTTATTCATTCATTTGTTGATGGACATCTGAGTTGCTTTCACCTCTTGGCTACTGTGAATAGTGCTGCCATGAACATGGGTATGCAAATATCTCTTCCAGATCCTGTTTTCCATTCTTTTGGATATATACACAGAAGTAAGTGGGATTGCTGAACTATATGTTTAATTTTTTGAAGAACCTCCATAATTCTTTTCTTAGATGCTGCACTATTTCACAATCCCATCAACAGTGCATAAGTGTTCCAATTTCTCCATATCCTCACCAACATGTGTTCTTTTCTGTTTTGTTTTTTAATTTTTTGATAGTAGCCATCCTAATGGGTATGATGTGATGTCTCATTATGGTTTTGATTTGCATTTCTCTGATAATTAGTGATGTTGAGCATATTTTTATATGCTTGGCCATCAATGTCACCAATCACTAGAGAAATGCAAATCAAAACTACAATGAGGTATCACCTCACACCAGTCAGAATGGCCATCGTCAAAAAATCTACAAACAGGGCTTCCCTGGTGGCTCAGTAGTTAAGGATCCGCCTACCAATGCAGGAGACATGGATTCGAGCCCTGGTCCGGGAAGATCCCACATGCCACAGAGCAGCCAAGCCCGTGCACCACAACTACTGAGGCTGCACTCTAGAGCCCATGAGCCACAACTACTGAGCCCGTGTGCCACAACTACTGAAGCCCACACACCTAGAGCCCATGCTCCCAACAAGAGAAGCCACCACAATGAGAAGCCTGTGCACCACAATGAAGAGTAGCCCCCACTCGCAGCAACCAGAGAAAAGCCCACATGCAGCAACGAAGACCCAATGCAGCCAGACATAAAATAAATAAAATAAAACAAATAAATTTATTTATTTTTTAAATCTACAAACAATAAATGCTGGAGAGCGTGTGGAGAAATGGGAACCCTCTTGCACTGTTGCTGGGAATGAAATTTGATGCAACCACTATGGAGAACAGTATGAGGTTCCTTAAAAAACTAAAAGTAGAACTACCATATGACCCAGCAATCCCACTACTGGGCATATACTCAGAGAAAATCATAATTCAAAAAGGCACGTGCACCCCAGTGTTCATTGCAGCACTATTTACAGTAGACAGGACATGGAAGTAACCTAAATGTCCATCAACGGAGGAATGGATAAAGAAGATGTGATACATATATACAATGGAATATTACTCAACCATAAAAAGGAAAGAAATTGGGTCATATGTAGAGATGTTGATGGACCTAGAGACTGTCATACAGAGTGAGGTAAGTCAGAAAGAGAAAAACAAATATTGTATATTAACGCATATACATGGAATCTTAAAAAAATGGTGTAGATGATCTTATTTGCGAAGCAGAAATAGATACACGGACGTAGAGAACAAACATATAGATACCAAGGGAGAAGGAGGAGGGTATGATGAATTGGAAGATGAGGATTGACATATATACACTATTGATACTATGTATAAAGTAGATAACAAATGAGAACCTACTGTGTAGCACAGGGAACTCTACTCAGTGCTCTGCGGTGACCTAAATGGGAAGGAAATCCAAAAAAGAGGGGATGTATGTATATGTATAGTTGATTCACTTTACTGTACAGTAGAAACTAACACAACATTGTAAAGCAACTATACTCCAATAAATATTAGAAAAAAATGAAAAAATCTCCATTCAAAACTTCTGCATATTTTTAAATCAGATTACTCCATTTTTCTATTGTTGAACTGTAGAATTTCTTTGTATATTCTGGTCTCTTATCAGATATATATATCTTACAAATATTTTCTCTCCTTTTCACTTGATTGTTTCCTTTGCTGTGCACAAGATTTTTAATTAAAAGCCTAGTCCCACTTACCTGTTTTTGCTTTTGTTGCCTATGCTTTTGGTGTCATATCCAAGAAATCATTGCCATATTCAATGTCATGAAGCTTTTCCCCTATGTTTTCTCCTAAGAGTTTTATAATTTGGGATCTTATGTTCAGGTCTTTAATCTCCTTTGAGTTATTTTTATATATGGCTTTGATAAGGGTCTAACTTTGTTCTTTTGCACATGGATATCCAGTTTTCCCAACATCATTTGTTGTAAAGATTATATTTTCCCCATTGAGTCAATACCTTTAACACCATTGTTAAAGGTCATTATATACACTAGGGTGTATTTTATTCCTGTTCAATTCCATTGTTCTATAGGTCTGTCTTTATGCCAATATCACACTGTTTTAGTTACTTAACGTTTGTAATATGTTTTGAAATCTGAAAGCATGAGTCCTCCACCTTTGTTCTTTTTTTTCAAAATATGTTTGGCTATTCAAGGTCCTAAGAGAGTACACATGAATTTTAGAACTGTTATTTTGTTGTATTTCCACAATAAATGCCATTTTGGTTTTGATAGGGATTATGTTGATTGTTTTGAGTAATGTGAACATCTTAACAAATAAAGTCATCCGATCCATAAATATAGAATGTTTTTCCATTTGTTTGTGTCTTCTTTAATTTCTTTCAGTGATGTTTTGTAATTTTCAGTGTGTAAGTCTTTTGCTTCCTTGGTTAAATTTATTCCCAAGTATTTTATTCTTTTTGATGCTATTTTAAATGGAATTGTTTTCTTAATTTCCTTTTCAGGTTGTTCACTGTTATTGTATAGAAATGCAACTGATTTTTGAGTGTTGATTTTGTATCCTGCAACTTTGCTGAATTCATTTATCAGTTCTGATAGTTTTTGGGTGGACTCACTAGGATTTTATACATATAAGATTGTGTTATCTGCAAACAGAGATCACTTTACTTCTTTCTTTTCAACATGTATACCTTTTGACTCTTTGTCTTGCCTAATTTCTCTGACTAGGACTTTCAATACTATGTGAATGAAAATGGTGAGAGCAAACATCCTTGCCATCTTCCCGATCTTAGATGAAAAGTTTTCAGTTTTTCATTGAGCGTGATGTTATCTGTAGGTTTTTCATATATGACCTTTTATGTTGAGATAGTTCCCTTCTATTACTAGTTTGTTGAGTGCTTTTATCATGAAAGTGTGTTGAATTTTGTCAAATGCTTTTTCTGCATCAATTAGATGAACATGTGGGTTTTGCCCTTCATGTTGTTAATGTATTTGAAGTTTTATAGTTTCTTCTATTCTGAACCCAGATTGTCTATAAAAGTTTTAGTTGTTTTCATCAGTATTTCCCATGAGCAGATTTAGGTACTTACTGTGGGAAGAACAGGGCTGCATATAGGGGGCTTTATATGCATAGATAATTTGTAATGTACATGCTTGCAAACTGGAACTGCCCGTTTCTAATAAGAGAATTGTAAAATTTTATGAAGTTTTATGAAAAGCACAGTTAATTCACTCTTCTAATGTAGGTAAAACAAATGAAGATTAGTAAGTGACCCCATCTATGTTCTGTCTGAAAGAATGTTCAGGAAGAGCCTACATTGCTTAATGGCCTGGTTGTGGAAGGAGAGAATTGTTAACTTTCTGACCACGAAGAAAGATCAAAAGAATGGGTGACTGACACCCATACAAATGGAAGGCAGATTACCTCCATAGGTTAAATGAGCCAAAATTCATCATTCTATCCCCTGAGTTTGAATATATCTTCTACAAGATGTCCTTGACCTTTTAAAATTGAATCATTTTTTTTGAAAACTGGAAAAAACAAAATTTTTCAAAAACTATGGGTTTTTTTTTTCGAAATAGGAATAGAAAATAATGAATACTCCATTAGTACTGAAGTACTGCAGAAGTTGTAACACTTCACTAATTTGGACTTACCTACTTAATGTATCTGTTGATTTGTGCAGCAAAGTTGAAGAATAACTTTTCTTGGTGCTACCCTATAGCTCAACATCCCCTTCAGTTGCACTGGCCTAGCTGGAGTTGTATTTTATTAAGTGTGTGCAAGCTCTCACTTTTGATGATTAGTTCCCCCTCCCTACCTTCATCTCAGGTAGTATACATATTGAGTTTTGTAGAGACTTAGATTTTGTTTTAAAAGATTTCCAGTATCTATTTGAGTTATCTGGGTTTTATCTAAAGATCACCACTCCTACCTAGAAGCTAGGGAGGTAAGTCATAAGTTACTTATAGATCATGTCACACCTCTGTTTACCATCATCCACATATTAAGAGTTTTCCTCAGGTTAAAAGTTAAACTTTGACACTCAAACAAAGCATCCTCCCATCTCAGGGTTGCTGTATTTCTTAAAGTTCTTTCTGTCTGTGACTCTCTAGTCCCAGTTAACCACATTTACCTCGCCTTCACTTCCTTGATGTTTGGCTAAAATGTCGACTTCCAAGTGAGCTTTTCTTTGATCACTCTTTTTAAAAGCTATCCCATCAGTGGATAATCAATATCCATCTTCTCTTCCTTATTTTTCTCCAAGGTATCTGTCACTATCTCAGTTAACAATCTTTGTTAAAGTCTTTCTCCCTCCATTAGAATGTGAGAATCTTAAGGGGAGGAATTTTTGTTTCTTTTATTTACTGCTATAAATCCAGGTCTATAGGTCTATAACAATGCTCAGTAAATTTTTTTTTTTTTTTTGGCCACGCCACACGGCATGCAGGATCTTAGTTCCCTGACCAAGGATCAAACCCCTACCCCCTGCAGTAGAAGCGTGGAGTCCTAACCACTAGACCACCAGGGAATTCCCAGTAAATATTTCTTAAAGGAAGAAAAAGTAGAGCTAAAATATTGTTCTTGTAACCTGCAGTTTAAATACAATTTTTCATTTAAAATTTTTGGAAAGAACCTGTCCCATCATTCATCCCGGTTTCAAAGTTTGTTTGTTTTTTTAATAATTATATTTCTTAATTTAAAATACTTTTATAAAAAGTGTCTCTTTTTATACAATATTTCCTCACCATTTAGAATAGTCTCTCAATCCATTTAACTTTTAAGCTCAGTTACTTTCTTTAGAGCTACAAATGTTAATATTCATTGCAAAATTAGACTGTATCTTTAGTTTACTATATTCACAATTTTTAGTCATGCACAGCAAGTTTGTATCACAACCTTGGGTGTGAAAAAGCTCAGTATCTGTAGCTTAGCATTATTAGTGCATTGCTTAGTTGTTTTTTTTTTTTTTTTTTTTTTGCTTATAAATTTTACCATGAAGTTTTTACACATATAGTGTATAGTATATGTGTGTGTTTGTATTTATGTGTGTGTGACAAAATTATTTTGCTTTAAACTTACTAAAATTTGACACTCTTTGTTTTTCCTTGTTCTTGTAACATATACTGTGATAATTTGACTTCAAAAAATACTTAGGTTAAATTAGTAGTTTAATTTAAAAATATTAACATACTTGTTTTGTTTGACTTTTACAAGTTTAGTAATCTAAAAAATATTTATTATAAGCTGTTCTTAAGAAAATAGATCTCTATGAGGAAGAATTGTTTGACAACTTGGTAATTTAAGTGTTTTTAGATCTTGAGCTACCAAAACAAGAACCACAGTGTACTTGATACGGACTATATAGAATTTTAGATTTTAAAAAACAAATTATATACATTTTTAAGGAAAAAGTGAATGCCATCACTGACTTTATATTAGCCATACACATTTAACACACAATTTTCTTCTACTTTGATGAAAGTGTTTTGAAGGTCTGACACACTCTTTAAATCTTAACACTGATATATTTCTCCTTTGATTGGTTTGAGTTTGAAAAAACAACATATTTGTAAGGAATATATGTGTTTTAATGTGGTGACTTATGTGTGACTTGCTTCTGACTTTTTTCAGGGGGATGTTTCTGGATACCATTCTCCCCTCACGTGATGATAATGGCATACGTCCAGCAATTGGTCAGCGAACCCGTTTAAGCAAAGGAGATATTGCACAGGCAAGAAAGCTGTACAGATGTCCAGGTATTGCACCACCCAAACTCAGAAGCATAATTGTGTCTGATAGTGCTCTTACAGATGAATAAGCCACAATTTTTTTTTTTTTTTTCGGTACGCGGGCCTCTCACTGTTGTGGCCTCTCCCGTTGCGGAGCACAGGCTCTGGACGCGCAGGCTCAGCGGCCATGGCTCACGGGCCCAGACTCTGCGGCACGTGGGATCTTCCCGGACCGGGACACGAACCCGTGTCCCCTGCATCGGCAGGCGGACTGTCAACCACTTAAAGGAAGGTCTTAATAACAATGTACCAAGAAAACACTAATGCCTTACTGGTCCAAGAAAGAAAAGATTCTGCTTCCAAACTGGAAATACTTATTACTCTATGCACCTCCTATATACTCAAAATTCTTGAAATAGCTTATATCAAAGATACATGCTTGGGCTTCCCTGGTGGCACAGTGGTTGAGAGTCTGCCTGCCGATGCAGGGGACAAGGGTTCGTGTCCCGTTCCGGGAGAATCCCCCATGCCGCGGAGCGGCTGGTCACGTGAGCCATGGCCACTGGGCCTGCAAGTCCAGAGTCTGTGCTCCGCAACGGGAGAGGCCACAGCAGTGAGAGGCCCATGTACGACACACACACAAACAATAAAAGATACATGCTTAACACAGCTTTTCCCAAATTTTTTTGTTTATGGAAACTAATACCTATGGAATTCGCTTTTTGTTCCAGATACTAAGATCACAAGTGGTAAAATAACTAATAAAGTTTTTTTTTTTTTTTTTTGGTACACAGGCCACTCTTGTGGCCTCTCCTATTGCGGACCACAGGCTCGGGACACACAGGCTCAGTGGCCATGGCTCACGGGCCCAGCCGCTCTGCGGCATGTGGGATCTTCCCAGACTGGGGCACGAACCCACATCCTCTGCATCGGCAGGCGGACTCTCAACCACTGCGCCACCAGGGAATCCCACTAATAAAGTTTTAACTGGCTGCTATTCTGATAATTTGTGCATACATTCAGAGATAAGATGGGTATATTAATCATTGAAGTTTTGCATAGGCTTTGCTTAAATTTTATTTATATATATATTTAATTATTGGGAAGTTATATTAACTAAGTTTACTGTGATTATTGGTCCCAGTCCAGGAAACTTTCTTTGTAGAGTACAAGAGAGGGCTAGCTGATTCATTAACAAGTGTAATATTTGCTCATTAACATATAGAAATGTCTTCATGGGGCAGAGAATGGTCTTGTCTTCCCTTTATCCCGGTAATCAGCAATCTGCTTGTGAAAGAGATCCTCTCTGGGGTGTGTGAGTGGTGGTGCATCTTCTTCTCTTCATAAATGATTCATTTGTTCTCTTGTTCTCTCTCTTTTGGGGGGGCCTTCTTTTTCTTGTGACTCTCATTTTCTAAATGTATTCTTCTCTACTTGGATCTAATTTTAGGATTACTTTCTTTTTTAATTTCTAAACTCCTGAAGCTGAACTCTTCTTCTAATACAGTCTCTTGTCTTTATTTGCATTTTCTCTTGATATAGTTTTTCTGTGGTCCCATGAACTTTTGGCTTATAACTACTTCATACTTATGTCAACTGTCAAACATAATATTCTCTCAGTAAATCTTCTTTAATTAAATGTCAAGTAACATAATAAAACTAGGAAAAAATAAAGTAAATTAATATCTAAAAATAAAGGAGCTTCTGAGGATTAGAATGTTCATTATTATATAAAAGTGTATGTGTATTCACACATGAACCCACATACAAATCTATGTTTACAAATTTAAAAGTGTTGTTAAACATACAGTATATCCACGTCTATGGATGCACATCTGTGTGGTTGTAGGGATGTAGGACCAGTTTCAGTGTTCATGGAATTCGAATACTAGAAACTTTCTAAACACTCGTACATTAAATTTATTTTTTAATTAATATGAGGTTCTTTTTAGTTACCTAAAATATTAATCTCTTTAATTCCTTATATAATGCTCTGAGATTCCAGCCAGAATACTCTTGATATGTGTGCTTATGTACAATTCTTGGCTAAAATATATTGCCAACAAGCAAAAAGAATTTAGCTATTTTCCCACTTGTTCATGGACCCATTTATTCTTCTCCCATAAAACATTCCTTAGTTCAGTTGATGGTACCACACATAGATCTTCCCAAACCACAACCTGGAGGGCATCCTTACTTACTTCCTCCTTTTGCCTCACTTCCCACAACTAGTCAGTCCTGCTGCCTTCTTGGTATCGATCTCACGTTCTTGAAGTGAATCCCCTATCCTAGGGATCCTCATCTTTTGTCTGGATTGCTTCAATGCTTCCTAAGTAAGCTCTTCCCTCCATCCTTACATCTCTTTAGTTCTCTGGCCACACTGCTGTTCAAGTGACTTTTCAATATGTAAATTTTATTCTGCTTATTTTAGGATAAAGGCTGATTTCCTTCTCAATGTCTCCTTCAAGATTTTCCCCTGTCTCTTCCCCCAGGCTCTTCTCTAGGTATTTCCCTTACAACCTAGTTTCTCACCTCTACTTCATTCAGCCCCTGACACTACAGTAAGCTTGCCTCTTGCTTCTTCCTCCAGCCAGAAAACTCTTAACTGCCTCCTGGCTAAATCCTAACTCATATTCAGAATTTGGCTCCTTTGTAACCTCCTACTTAAAAACCCACTGGTCTCCCAGGAATCCCATGTTGCTAAATACTTTATTTGATTCTGGCCTTATGTCTTACTCCTATAATCATCAATTTACTTGTCATTTCCCACATTAGAGTATAATTAGAGTATAATCTTTAGGATTGGAGTTAGGCTTTTTCCTCAGGGTATTCTGAATCAGATATAAGTTAGGTGCTCAATAAGTAGTTGTTGTATGAATGAAATAGTTGCTTTAATATGGGAAAAGTACTGCACCAGATATTATAGCCACAGAGAAGGAAGCACAGATTATACACACAAATAGCCAATTATCTGTGGGATTATACAGACAATATTACTTGTTGAGGAAGTAAATCTCATCAGTAAAGGATGCTAAAGCAGTTCTGAGAGGGGTGCCTAAACTGAGCTGCACCCTGGAATGAGGAAGGCTTCTTGGAGTTGGTATTTGTGCTTCATCTTCAAAGATGATTCAAACTTGGCTAGGGAGTTACTATTGAAATAGATTTTAAAATATTTCAGTAATTAATCTCACCATTATGGCTCAGATGACTTGGGATTTCTTTTAACATTCCTTATCTTAAAATAATTTTAAATCTAAATTTTATTTATTACATATAAAAGTTTAAGAGAGGGCTTCCCTGCTGGCGCAGTGGTTGAGAGTCCGCCTGCCGATGCAGGGGACACGGGTTCGTGCCCTGGTCCAGGAAGATCTCACATGCCGCGGAGCGGCTGCGCCCGTGAGCCGTGGCCGCTGAGCCTGCGCGTCCGGAGCCTGTGCTCTGCAACGGGAGAGGCCACAACAGTGAGAGGCCCGCGTACCGCAAAAAAAAAAAAAAAAAAAAAAAAGTTTAAGGGAGCCATGGATGTATGAAAAAGTTAACTAGGTAGTGCTAAGTTGATTAGATATAGTTTTATTTCTTCCCCTACTCTAGAGTTTATCAAGATTTTTGGGGAAGAGATTTATATAATACATTATAGTCTGTTTTATTTAGAGTTAGTAACATTATAAATGTGTTCTTATAAAAAAAATGGAAAAAGGATTCTCAATCTTTGATATATGGTGGATGTTGCAGACATTTGCTTGGGAAAATATCTGTAGATGTAAATACAATCAGCAGTATATTTAACCATATTGTTAATAACACAAGAATTTGTAATAATTTCTCAGCCACACACAATCAAAGTAGCATTTATACAATTCAAACACAATTTTCTGTCTTGGAAGAGGTAAGTTACACTAGAATCATGTGATGCAAAAGTGAGATGGATCATAGAATAAAGAACTTTTTATTATTAGCTATTTTTTAACTTTGGTGAAACACACATAACATTAGACCTGTCCTATTAACAAATTTCTAATTGCACAATACAGTCCTGTTAACTATATACACATTGCTTTACAGCAGATCTCTAGAACTTTTCCAGCTTGCATGACTGAAACTGAAACTCTACACCTATTGAACAGCATCTCCCTGTTCCTGTCCTCCCAAACTCTGGCAACCACCATTTTACTTTCCACCTCTTTGAGTCTAACTACTTTAGAAACCTGCAGTATTTGTCCTTCTGTGTGTGACTGGCTTATTGCACTTAGAATAGTGTCCTCAGGGTTTATCCATGTTGTTAGCACATGACAGATTTCTTTCTGTTTTAAGGCTGAATAATATTCCATTGTATGTATATACCACATTTTCTTTATTCATTCATCCAGTGATGGACATTTAGTTTGTTTCTATCTCTCGGCTACTCTGAATAATGCTTCAGTGAATATGTGAGTGTATGTATTTCTTCAAGATTCTGTTTTCAGTTCTTTTGCATCAATATCCAGAAGTAGAATTGCTGGATAATTTGGTAGTTCTATTTATAATAGCTGAGGAAACTCATACTGTTTTCCACAGTGACTGCACCATTTTAATTTCCTACCAACAGTTAAAGTGGTTCCAATTTCTCCACATCCTCACCAGCACTTGTTATTTCCTGTTTTTTGATAATGGCCATCTTAACAGGTGTGAGGTGATATCTCATTGTGGTTTTGATTTGCATTCCCCTGATGATTAGTGATGTTGAGCATTTTTTTCATGTATCTATTGGTCATTTGTATGTCTTCTTTGAACTGTCTATTCAAGTCCTTTGCCCATTTTAAAATTTGGTTATTTGGGGTCTGTTGTTCTTTGTTTGTTTTTTCGCTATTGAGTTGTAAGAGTTCCTTATATATTTTGGATAGTAACCCCTTATGAGATGCATGATTTGCATATGTTTTCTTCCATTCCGAAGATTGCTTTTCACTCTATTGATTGTTTCCTTCACTGCACAGAAGCTTTTTAGTTTGATGTAGTCCCCCTTGTCTATTTTTGCTTTTAAAGCCTGTACTTTTAGTGCCAATATCTGAGCAATCATTGCCAAGATCACAGTTATGGAACTTTTCACATATGTTTTTTCTTCTAGGAATTTTACAATTTTGGGTCTTCCTTTTAACTCTTTAATCCACTTTGAGTTGATTTTTGTGTATAACGAAAGAAAAGGGTCCAATTTCATTCTTTTGTATGTGTATATCTAATTTCCCCAACACCATTTATGCAAGAGGCTATCCTTTCCATGTTGTATAGTCTTGGCACCCTTGCTGAAGATCCCATTTTACTGTTTAGGTGTGGGTTTATTTTTGGCTCTTTATTCTGTCCCATTGGTCTATAAGTCTCTCTTATGCCAGTACCATATTCTTAATTACTGTAGATTTGTAATATGTTTTGAAGTCAAGAAGTGTGAGGCTTCCAGCTTTGTTCTTTTTTCTCAAGGTTGTTTTGGCTATTTAGGGTTTGTGGTTCTATATGAATTTTAAAACACTTCTCCCCATTTCTGCAAAAAATGCCACTGGGAATTCGATAGGGAGTGCACTTAATCTGTAGATTGCTTTGGGTAGTAAGGATAACATTTTAACAATATTAAGTCTTCCAATCCATGAACACATTTCTTTGTCTCTTTAAATTTCTTTCAGCAATGTTTTGTAGTTTTCACCTTACATATCTTTTGACTTATTGGTTAAGCTTATTCCTAAATATTTTATTCTTTTTGGTGTTCTTATAAATGGGGTTGTTTTCTTAATTTCCTTTTCATATTGTTTGTTGTTAGTTTATGCAACTGATTTTGTGAGTTGATTTTGTATTCTGTAATTTTGTTGAGTATTTTTTATTACCTCTAACAGTATTTTTTTTTGTCTGTGGAATCTTTATAATTTTGCACATATAAGATCATGACATCTGCCTAGAGAGATAGAAGTTTAACTTATGAATTATGTTTCATTTTAGAGTAATTTTGATTAGGAGAGTGATAATAATTTGCCTTTGTATATTTCTTTATGCCTTTTTTCTCTTAAATAAGACTGCATTTTGTAGCTCAAAGATATATTCTAACAATTAAGCGCACAGTCTTCCTACCTGTGTCAGAGGTATCTAAGGGTTAAAAAGAGAACTTTGGGCATCACAATACTTGACTCCTACAAAACAACTTTATGAAGTACATATTAATAAGATAGCCACTTTACAGAAGAGAAAACTGAAGTTGAAGGTTTTGAGACTTGCTTGTATGACATAATTAACAAGGGGTAATGCCATGACTCAACTTCTCTTTTCTCATCCACATAGCTTTCTGAGTAAATGGACAGACTATGTATTTAACTTAGTAGTACCATCTTTCCCTTGCTAATTTTCCTTTAGTTTTTTAATATTAAAGTTTTTTTATATATCTTCGCATGAATCAACAAATGGCCAGGAAAATTGATGAAATTTTCTGAAATAGTGATCATGTAGCCTGGGACAGCCACACTTATTGAAGAAAATGCACAAATGATTATCACAACTTGACAATATTGTTTGTACTTCTTGAATTATAAGCAGGTGCTATATAATAGATTTACTTAATTTTTGAATTATATTCTGTATTTTACATTTTAGAGAGTTTTTTATCTTTTTTATCAGAACCATAGTGTTTGTTTACATTTATGAGTCAAATATATTTAATTTTTTAAATTCCACTTTAGGAAATCCAGTACCAGCATTCTATGTGGCTTAGTGGACTTTTCAATTATTTCAAAATTTATTTCTAAACTACTGTAAATTGCAGCTTTTTTTCTTTGAAACACACTCAATTCCCAAATGACTATTTAGCATCTAAACTGATCCTAGTTAGAAGCACATTGTTTGCATTAATAAATCTTAACCCTTTTTCTAAGGGTTCTTGTAATGTCACATTTACCAGTATCCTTAAATGATTCTTGGAAAGGGCTGATTATATATTTTTTACCTTGAGCATTTTTGTTTCATTCTGAAGTTGCTTTTATCTGCCTATTCATCAGAATAAACACTGCTTGCTCTTACTTTAAATTTATTTTGTTGTGCAAACATAATATCTGTGTTTCTAAATAAACATTTATATCTTATCAGACTGTTTTTACAGCTCTATTTTATGTTTTCAAAGCCATCATCTTTGTTTCTTCATTTAAATCAAGATATGCAGAACCATTTATAATTAATTGATTTGATGACACAAGAGTTCACTTGCTGGGAGCTATGCTTCTATAATATGGTAGTATATCAGTTTTTATTTCAGTCTCCTTCAGAGGGAAGGAGCTGTTCTTTCTAATTGTTGAGTGAAGGTTATAAACATGTTTATATAAATCTTTATATAAACTGGCTACAGTATAGGAATTATTCTTGAATTAAGGATACTTAAAGCAGCCTAGGTTCATGTGGCTCATACCATGTCTTGCAAAAACAACAAGGAAATCTATTATAGAATGCTTCTAACTACAAACCTTGGCTGAAACAGAGTTAATTGTGCTCTGTTCTTGCCTTTGTTGAAATGGCCTATAGATATCAATCACACAGATCTTGAGGCTGTGTAGCTGATTATTATTTGCTATTTCAGATGACTGGTAATCACTTCCAAGAAATTAGAAAGGCTTAGTAAGAGGAAAATATAATTGCTTTTCCAGTAATTTCTACTTATGATTGACAGAAAACAGAGAATAAATAAATGTCTACATCTTATTTAAAAATTTGTGTCTTCCGTGATGTTTTTATCTTTCAATTTTTTTCCAGTTTATTTTGAAAAAAAATTTTCATTGTGCTTGACATTTTGGCACCTCTTATTGATTATTTATTCATTATTATTTAAGATTTCTTTTTTCAACCTTGATATGGTATTCATTATTGAAATTAACCTCACTCTATACCAAATATACTAATGGAATATTTCGTATGGTCCCAGAGCCACATCAACTAGGTATTCACTGGCCTGAAGCTAAATATGGGTGACGTATAAGTTGGCTACTGGCTTCTTGAGAATGAATGAGAAAGGTTTCCATGAGGAAGAACTTTGTGGTTCTTCAGGTTATTTATCTCATTATCTTGTTATATGGTTAGCTATAGTAATCTGATTAAGTATACTGAAATTCTAGTAAGAAAGAATTAAGTAAGAAAGAGAAATTACTTAGAAAGGAAAATTGTTTTATAAAATACAAATATATATTCTTGTCTAACACCAAAAGACTGGAGATTTTATTTATGAGTCCAATGTCTTTCATAAAAATTAGAGAAAAATCTTATCTTTTTCATCTTTTAAAAAAATCAAAAAATTTTTTTTTCTTTCAGCATGTGGAGAAACCCTACAAGAATCCAATGGCAACCTTTCCTCCCCAGGATTTCCAAATGGCTACCCATCTTATACACACTGCATTTGGAGAGTTTCTGTCACTGCAGGAGAGAAGGTAGTTTATCCCATCAAGAGTTCTCCTTTAATCTCAGATGCAAAGGTTCATTTTCTTTCAAATATAATTCACTTTGTTTTTTATTCTTGTTTGATTAATAAAATAGCTCAGAAATTTTATAATGGAAATTACTCAAACTCCAGGAATTTTTTGAAAGATGTAATTTTAAAAGAAATGGTAAATGGTCTAAAAGGGTTGACATAATACAAATTATGTACTCAGACACACTGAAATTAAGTTAAAAGTCAGTATCATATGGATAACTAGAAAAATCCCACACATTTTAAAATTGAGAAATATACATCAAATATCCAATTCATTCAAGAAGATATTGTGATTAAAATTAGAAATTATTTTCAATTATAACAAAAATACTGAGAATACCAAACCTGTAAGATTCACCTAAAGCAGTACTTAGAAGGAAATTCACAGACCTAAATGCTCATATTAGGAAATAAGAAATACCCAAAACTAATGAGATTGACATCCACATAAAGAGACTAGAAAAAGAGCAATAAAATAAATGAAAAAGTACATAAAGGAGGAAGTAATAAATAAAAGATAAAATATCATGGTATTGTATAAAGTATGGACAAAGTTGGTACTTGAAACAATTTAGAAAAATAGAGGAATGGGTGAAAAGAGATCAAGAGAAAAAAGAATAACAGAGAAAGCACAATTAACTAATATTTAGAATAAAACGATTATTATAACCATAGATACTTTAGGAACCAAAAGAACATTTTGAACATTATGCCAATAACTTTAAAACTGTAAATGAAATGGGCAAATTACTACAAAATATTACTTACTAAGTTCTTATTTGAGAAGAAATAAAAAGCTTGAATGCTCCTATAACCACTAAAGAAATCAAATTACTATTTAATTGAATTATTAGTCAAAATTTTTTCAACAATGAAATCCAGCCTCAGATGGCTTCATCAGTGAGTTCTACCCAACAATCAAATAAGAATTAAGTGTAATCTAATATAAAGTCTTCCAGAGAATAAAATAAAAGATACACTCTCCTATTTATATGGCTAGCAAAACCTTGATAGCCATCCTAATGACAAGAACAGTGTAAGAAAGGAAAAATTTAACCCAGACTCACACTTGAATATGTATGTAAAATCCTCCCCACATTACCAAACTAAATGCAAATACATATGCCTCTGTATGTATGTATGTATGTATCTATCTATCTGTAAATATATAAATAATATATATATATTTCAAGGGCAGATATATGCATGGATATGTGTATATATGTATGATATATTATGTATATATGTTTGTGTGTATATGTATGTGTACATATATACAAGCACCATTAGACGAGTATCTCAGTTAAATCAAGAAAAAAAATCTATTAATGATTTAACAACAACAAAGCCTGAGCAAACTAGGAATAGAAGAGTATTAATCTTATAAAGAGAAGCAACAAAAATTAGTGCAAATACCATTATCATTAGGGTAATTCTGAAAGTATTTCCTTTGAGATAGGTAAAAAACCAAGTATGTCCACCAGTCCTCTTCTTTTTTTAACATTTTGGTGGAAATAGTAGCATGTTAAGGCAAGAAAACGAAATTACACATGTAAGGATTAAAAAGGAAGACATAAAATTCCTTTTATCATATTGTTTGGTTATAGAATTTAAAATTATTAAGAAGTGAAATGAATAAATCTATTAATTTCTGGATTCTGTCTGGAATGCTAACCTTAAAAGTCTTCCCAGACCAAGATTGTAATAATATCAATTTTTGTTTTTTACTAGTTATTAAATGATTTTTATCCTTCGTCTTTGACTAATTCATATGGAATGACTCATACACACTTTGAGTTTTGGTGGAAAAGCAAATGCAGTTAAGAAAGTTTCAACTCCCTGATAATTGAGTGTTGTTACAAGTATCATGGGTATGGAGTTGTCCAGGATGTTGCAATACTCACAATGAAAACTAAATGAAACTCTTTTGTAGCATAAACAGATTTTATACATAAAAAGTTACAACTGACTTGTAATACATGAATGCATACATAATTCTTTATATAGTTATTTTTAAGCATTGTGAGTCTACGTTGTAATATAGTTATAGGTGTTGATCAATTTCTGTTTAGATCCTTTGAATAAGCCCCTGAAAACATATTATGAAAATCATTATAAAGGTACTGAAGAGCAAGATATAAAAGATGATAAAGCTTCAGAGAAAGTTTAAAACTGTACATGATATATTTTTTTCAGTTTTTCTTAGTTTTTTTTAAACATTTTTATTGGAGTCTAGTTGATTTACAGTGTTGTGTTAGTTTCAGGTGTATAGCAAAGTGAATCAGTTTTACATATACATATATCCACTCTTTTTTAGATTCTTTTCCCATATAGGCCATTACAGAGTATTGAGTAGAGTTCCCTGTGCTATAGAGTAGGCCCTTATTAGTTATCTATTTTATATATAGTAATGTGTGTATGTCAATCCCAATCTCCCTTTATCCCTTCCCCCACCTTACCCCCTGGTAACCATAAGTTTGTTTTCTACATCTGTAACTCTGTTTATGTTTTATAGATAAGTTCATTTGTACCATTTTTTAAGATTCTACATATGTTATATCATATGACATTTGTCTTTCTCTGACTTATTTCACTCAATATGATAATCTCTAGATCCATCCATGTTGCTGCGATATACATGAGTTTTTAAAATAAAGCATTGTAGAATATGGAAAGTTTTGGCACAAGATTAATCAAATTAAATCAGTTTGTAAGAGCAAAATAATACTTGGAAAAAAAGTTTCTCCTATCTAATTGCAGTACCCGTACCATCAGCATTCAAAGTTTACTCAGTTTTCTTGTATGTAGTATTACTAATAAAATGGTATTTTCTAAAATGTTGCAAATAGGAAGAAATAAACAAATCTATCATTTTTTCTCCTATATTTTTAATATTGTGCACAATGATGAACAAATAAATTTATTGTTATAAGTGTCCAATGAACAATATTATTCTTATATTTTTATTATTTTCTTTCAATATTTAAGTTCATTCCGCTCTTCTTTTTTATTTTATTGAAGTATTGTTGATTTACAGTTTTATATCAGTTTCAGGTGTACAGCATAGTGATTCAGTATTTTTATAGATTATACTCCGTTAAAATTATTACAAGATAATGGCTATAGTTATCTGTGCTGTACAATATATCCTTTTTGCTTACTTATTTTATACATAGTAGTTTTTGTCTTTTATTCCCATGCCCCTGATTTGTCCCTCCTCCTTTCCCTCTCCCTTCTGGTAACTACAAGTTTTTTTTTTCTATATCTGTGAGTCTGTTTCTGTTTTGTATATACATTCATTTGTATTATATTTTAGAATCCATGTATAAGTGATTTCATACAGTATCTGTCTTTCTCCATCTGACTTTGTTTCACTAAGCATAATATTCTCTGGATCCATCCGTGTTGCTGCAAATGGCAGAATTTCATTCTTTTTATGGCTAATACTGCTATGTACATAGGAATATATATATATATATATATATATATATATATATATATATATATATATATATATGGCACATCTTCTATATCCATTCATCTGTAGATTGACACTTGGGTGCTTCCATATCTTGGCTACTGTAAATAGAGCTGCTGTGAACGTTGGGGTGCATGTATCCTTTTGAATTAGTGTTTTCATTTTTTCCAGATATATACCCAGGGATCAAATTGCTGGATCATATGATAGTTCAATTTTTAGTTTTTTGAGGAACCTCCATACTGTTTTCCAGAGTGGCTGCACCAATTTACTTTCCCACCAATAGTGTAGGAGGGTTCTCTTTTCTCCACATCCTCTCCAACATTTGCTATTTGTAGACGTTTTGATTATAGCCATTCTGACAGGTGTGAGGTGATATCCCCTTGTGGGTTTGATTTTCATTTCTCTAATAATTAGCCATATTGAGCATCTCTTCATGTGCCTGTTGGCCATCTGCATGTCTTTTTTGGAAAAATATCTGTCAGAAGCTTCTTTCCAGTTTTTGATTGGATTGCCTTTTTTTTTTATATTGAGTTGTATGAGCTGTTTATGTATTTTGGATATTAACCCCTTGTCGATCATATCATTTGCAAACATTTTCTTTCATTCAGTAAGTTGTCTTTTTGTTTTGTTGATGGTTTCCTTTCCTGTGCAAAAGCTTTTAAGTTTAATTAGGTCCCATTTGTTTACTTTTGCTCTTATTTCTTTTGCCTTAGGAGACAGATCAAACAAATATTGTTACTATTTATGTCAAGGAGTGCTCTGCCTATGTTCTCTTCTAGGATTTTTATGGTTTCAGGTCTTTCATTTAGGTCTTTAATACATTTTGAGTTTATTTTTGTATAAGGTATGAGGAAATGTTCTAATTTCATTCTTGTAAATGTAGCTGTCCCATTTTCTTAGCACCATTTATTGAAAATGCTGTCTTTTCTCCATTGTATATTCTTGCTTCCTTTGTCTCAGATTAACTGACTATAAGTGTGTGGGTTTATTTCCAAGCCATCCATTCTGTTCCATTATTCTATATATCTGTTATTGTGCCAATACCATACTATAGTTTTGTGTCTAGCCTGAAGTCTGGGAGTGTGATATATTCAATTTTGTTGTTTTTCTCATGATTGCTTTGGCACTTTGGTGTCTTCTGTGGTTCTATATGATCTTAGGATTATTTGTTCTAGTTCTCTGAAAAATACCATGGATATTTGATAGAGATTGCATTAAATCTAGAGATTTAATGGGTCTTTTTTACTTATTTGGTCGAGTTTAACTCACTAATTTCAACCATCTTTTCTTTTATCATACAAACATTTAAAGCTATAAATATTCCTTTAAAAACTACTTTATCGGAATTTCACCAGCTTGACACATAGTATTTTTGTTATTTTTCAGTTTTAATTATCTTCTTCATCTTTTATCATTTCTTCTGCCCACATATTTTTCAGGAACATATTTTTTTATTTGCAAACATATGTTATTTTTCCAATCTTTCTTTTCTTATTAATTTCTCCTTTAATCACTTTTTGGAGAAAGACTGTAGTCTGTATGATATCACACTTTGAAATAGCTTGAGGTTGGTGGTATGAACTTGGAATTGACCAATATTCATTAAAAAAATGTATTTGCTTGAAAATGTCTTTTGTCCAACAGTTGGCTGCAAAGTTTTCTATATTCATGTTAATCTTCTTAATTGTGCTTTTTATATATTCTCTATTTTATTGATTTTGCTTCATCTATCAAATAGTAGAAAAGTATGTTTATATATAATAATACTAAAATATTATTTGCCACTATTTGGTAGATTTATTAAATGCTCTTTACAGTTTTAAAATATTTTTACACAACATTATTATATAATGTATACATATAGGTTTAGAATATTACATCTTCCTGATAAACATTTATCATTATATATGAAATCTCTTTATCTCTAGTCATCATTTAGGTTAAAACTCTATTTTTTTCTGATATTAATAAATCTACACTTTCTTTTGACTAATATTTCTGTCTGGTATATCTTTATCTTACTTTGCACATTTAGGCATTCAAGATATACATCTCAAGTGTGTTGCTTTTAGACAAAAAACAGTTTTCTTTTATTTTTTTAATGAATCCATGATGGTAAGTTTTGTCTTTAACTAGAGTGCTTATTGCAGTTACATCTATTATGGTTACTGATGTATTATTGCTCCTTATATTCATTCTCTGTGTCCCACTTGGTTTATTTTGTTCTATATTTTACCTTCTTATGTATTCAATTATGGTTTGAATTTCCACATTTCATTTTTTATCCCTCTACTGGTGTGGAAATATTAAATGTGTATTCTATTATTTGGTATCTTCTTCTACCAGCCTACACTTTTTTTTTAAACATCTTTATTGTAGTATAACTGTTTTACAATGGTGTGTTAGTTTCTGCTTTATAACAAAGTGAATCAGCTATACATACACATATATCCCCCATATCTACTCCCTCTTGCATCTCCCTCCAACCCTCCATATCCCAACCCTCTAGATGGTCACAAAGCACCAAGCTGATCTTCCTGTGCTATGCGGCTGCTTCCCAATAGCTATCTATTTTACATTTGGTAATGTATATAGGTCCATGCCACACTCTCACTTTGTCCCAGCTTATGCATCCCCATCGCCGTGTCCTCAAGTCCATTCTCTAAGTCTTCGTCTTTATTCCTGTCCTGCCTCTAGGTTTTCGCATCAATTTCTTTTTCTTTTTTCTTTTTTTTAAATTCCATAAATATGTGTTAGCATATGGTTTTTGTTTTTCTCTTTCTGACTTACTTAAATCTGTATGACAGTCTAGAGGTCCATCCACCTCACTATAAATAATTCAGTTTTTTCCTTTTTATGGCTGAGTAATATTCCATTGTATATATTTGCCACACCTTCTTTATCTATTCATCTGTTGATGGACACTTAGGTTGCTTCCTGTCCTGCCTATTGTAAATAGAGCTGCAATGAACATTTTGGTACATAACTCTTTTTGAATTATGGTTTTCTCAGGGTATATGCCCAGTAGTGGGATTGCTGGGTCGTATGGTAGTTCTATTATTATTTTTTATGGAATGTCCATACTGTTCTCCATAGGGGCTGTATCAGTGTACATTCCCACCAACAGTGCAAGAGAGTCCATTTTTCTCCACACCCTCTCCACCATTTATTGTTTGTAGATTTTTTGATGATGGCCATTCTGACCGGTGTGAGATGATATCTCATTGTAGTTTTGATTTGCATTTCTCTAATGATTAATGATGTTGAGCATTCTTTCATGTGTCTGTTGGCAATCTGTATATCTTCTTTGGAGAAATGTCTATTTAGGTCTTCTGCCCAATTTTGGATTGGGTTCTTTGTTTTTTTAATGTTGAGCTGCTTGTAAATTTTGGACATTAATCCTTTGTCAGTTGTTCATTTGCAAATATTTTCTCCCATTCTGAAGGTTTTCTTTTTGACTTGTTTATGGTTTCCTTTGCTGTGCAAAAGCTTTGAAGTTTCATTAGGTCTCATTTGTTTATTTTTTTTTTTTCCATTTCTCTAGGAGGTGGGTCAAAAAGAATCTTGCTGTGATTTATGTCATAGAGTGTTCTGCCTATTTTTTCCTCTAAGAATTTAATGGGGCCTGGCCGTACATTTAGGTCTTTAATCCATTTTTAGTTTATCTTTGTGTATGGTGTTAAGGAGTGTTCTAATTTCATTCTTTTACATGTACCTGTAGAAATTTTCCCAGCAGCACTTATAGAAGAAGCTCTCTTTTCTCCACTGTATATTCTTGACTCCTTTATCAAAGATAAGGTGACCATATGTGCGTGGGTTTATCTCTGGGATTTCTATCCAGTTCCATTGATCTATATTTCTATTTCTGTACCAGTACCATACCGTCTTGATTACTGTAACTTTGTAGTATAGTCTCTTAAGTCAGGGAGCCTGATTCATCCAGCTCCATTTTTCTTTCTCAAGATTGCTTTGGCTATTCGGAGTCTTTTGTATTTCCATACAAATTGTGAAGTTTGTTGTTCTAGTTCTGTGAAAAATGCCAGTGGTAGTTTCATAGGGATTGCATTGAATCTGTAGATTGCTTTGGGTAGTAGAGTCATTTTCACAATGTTGATTCTTCCAATCCAAGGGTATGGTATATCTCTCCATCTATTTGTATCATCTTTAATTTCTTTCATCAGTGTCTTATAATTTTCTGCATACAGGTTTTTGTCTCCTTAGGTAGGTTTATTCCTAGATATTTTATTCTTCTTCTTGCACGGCTAAATGGGAGTGTTTTCTAAAATTCACTTTCAGATTTTTCATCATTAGTGTGTAGGAATGCAAGAGATTTCTGTGCACTAATTTTGTGTCCTGCTAATCTACCAAATTCATTGATTAGCTCTAGTAGTTTTCTGGTAGCATCCTTAGGATTCTCTATGTATAGTACCATGTCATTTGCAAACAGTGACAGCTTTACTTCTTCTTTTCCAAATTGGATTCTTTTATTTCTTTTTCTTCTCTAATTGCTGTGGGTAACTTCCAAAACTATGTTGAATAATAGTGGTAAGAGTAGGCAACATTGTATTCTTCCTTATCTTAGTGGAAATGGTTTCAGTTTTTCACCATTGAGGACAATGTTGGCTGTGGGTTTGTCATATATGACCTTTATTATGTTGAGGAAAGTTCCCTCTATGTCTACTTTCTGGAGGGTTTTTATCAAAAATGGGTGTTGAATTTTGTTGAAAGCTTTCTCTGCATCTATTGAGATGATCATATGGTTTTTCTCCTTCAGTTTGTTAATATAGTGTATCACGTTGCTTGACTTGCATATATTGAAGTGTCCTTTCATTCCAGGGATAAACACCACTTGATCATAGTGTATGATCCTTATAATGTGCTGTTGGATTCTGTTTGCTAGTATTTTGTTGAAGATTTTTTCATCTATGTTCATCAGTGATATTGGCCTGTAGTTTTCTTTCTTTGTGACATCTTTGTCTGGTTTTGGTATCAGAGTGATGATGGCCTTGTAGAATGAGTTTTGCAGTGTTCCTCCCTCTACTATATTTTGGAGGAGTTTGAGAAGGATAGGTGTTAGCTCTTCTCTAAATGTTTGATAGAATTCGCCTGTGAAGCCATCTGGTCCTGGGCTTTTGTTTGTTGGAAGTTTTTAAATCACAGCTTCAATTTCAGTGCTTGTGATTGGTCTGTTCATATTTTATTTCTTCCTGGTTCAGTCAGTTGTGGATTTCCAAGAATTTGTCCAGTTCTTCCAAGTTGTCTATTTTATTGGCATACAGTTGCTTGTAGTAATCTCTCATGATCCTTTGTATTTCTGCAGTGTCAGTTGTTACTTCTCCTTTTTCATTTCTAATTCTATTGGCTTGAGTCTTCTCCCTTTCTTTCTTCATAAGTCTGACTAATGGTTTATTAATTTTGTTTCTCTTCTCAAAGAACGAGCTTTTAGTTATATTGATGTTTGCTATCATTTCCTTCATTTCTTTTTCACCTATTTCTCATCTGATCTTTGTGATTTCTTTCCTTCTGCTAATTTTTGGGTTCTTTTGTTCTTCTTTCTCTAATTGCCTTAGGTGTAGGGTTAGGTTGTTTTCTGAGATGTTTCTTGTTTCTTAATGTAGGATTGTATTGCTATAAACTTCCCTCTTAGAACTGCTTTTGCTGTATCCCATAGGTTTTGGGTCATCGTGTTTTCATTGGCATTTGTTTCTAGGTATTTTTTGATTTCCTCTTTGATTTCTTCAGTGATCTGTTGTTTATTAATAGTGTGTTGTTTAGCCCCAATGTGTTTTTATTTCTTACAGGTTTTTTTCCTGTAATTGATATCTAGTTTCATAGTGCTGTGGTCGGAAAAGATACTTGATATGATTTCAATTTTCTTAAATTTACCAAGGCTTGATTTGTGACCCCAAGATATGATCTATCCTGGAGAATGTCCATGAGCACTTGAGAAGAATGTGTATCCTGTTGTTTTGGGTTGGAATCTCCTATAAATATCCATTAAGTCCATCTTGTTTAATATATCATTTAAAGCTTGTGTTTCCTTATTTATATTCATTTTGGATGATGTGTCCATTGGTGAAAGTGGGGTGTTAAAGTCCCCTACTATGATTGTGTTACTGTCGATTTCCCCTTTTATGGCTGTTAGTATTTGCCTTATGTATTGAAGTGCTCGTATATTGGGTGCATAAATATTTACAATTGTTATATCTTCTTCTTAGATCAATCCCTTGATCATTATGTAGTGTACTTCTTTGTCTCCTGTAATAGTCTTTATTTCAAAGTCGTTTTTGTCTGATATGAGAATTGCTACTCCAGCTTTCTTTTGATTTCCATTTGCATGGAATATCATTTTCCATCCCCTCACTTTCAGTCTGTATGTGTCCCTAGTTCTGAAGTAGTTCTCTTGTAGACAGCGTATATACAGGTCTTGATTTTATATCCATTCAGCCAGTCTATGCCTTTTGGTTGGAGCATTTAATCCATTTACATTTAAGGTAATTATCGATATGTATGTTCCTATTACCATTTTCTTAACTGCTTTGGGTTTATTATTGTAGGTCCTTTCCATCTCTTTTTTTTCCTGCGTAGAGATGTTCCTTTAGTATTTGTTGTAAGGCTGGTTTGGTGGTGCTGAATTCTCTTAGCTTTTGCTTGTCTGTAAAGCTTTTAATTTCTCCATCAAATCTAAATGAGATTCTTACTGGGTAGAGTAATCTTGGTTGCAGTTTTTTCTCCTTCATCTCTTTAAATATGTTTTACCACTCCCTTCTGGCTTGCAAAGTTTCTGCTAAAAGATCAGCTGTTAACCTTATGGGGATTCCCTTATGTGTTGTTTTTCCCTTGCTGCTTTTAATATGTGTTCTTTGTATTTAATTTTTGATAGTTTGATTAATATGTGTCTTGGTGTGTTTCTCCTTCGATTTATACTGTATGGGAATCTCTGTGCTTTCTGGACTTGATTAACTATTTCCTTCCTCATATGAAGGAATTTTTCAACTCTAATCTCTTCAACTAATTTTTCATTCCTTCTTTTTCTCTTCTACTTCTGGGACCCCTATATTTCAAATGTGTTTAGTGTTGTCCCAGAGGTCTCTGAGACTGTCCTCAATTCTTTTAATTCTTTTTTCTTTATTCTGCTCTGCAGTAGTTATTTCCACTATTTTATCTTCCAGGTTACTTATCCATTCCTCTGCCTCTGTTATTCTGCTATTGATCCCTTCGAGAGAATCTTTAATTTCATTTATTGTGTTTTTCATCACTGTTTGGTTGCTGTTTAGTTCTTCTAGGTCCTTCTTATATGTTTCCTGTATTTTCTCCATTCTATTTCCAAGATTTTGGATCATCTTTACTGTCATTATTCTGAATGCTTTTTCTGGTAGATTGCCTATTTCCTCTTCATTGGTTAGGTCTAGTGGGTTTTTGCCTTCTTCCTTCATCTGTGTGTTTCTCTGTCTTCTCATTTTGCTTAACTTACTGTTTTTAGGGTCTCCTTTTCGCAGGTTGCTGGTTCATAGTTTCCGTTGTTTTTTGTGTCTATGCCCAGTGGCTATGGTTGGTTCAGTGGGTTGTGTAGGCTTCCTGGTGGAGGAGACTAGTGCCTGTGTTCTGATGGATGAAGCTGGATCTTGTCTTTCTGGTGGGCAGGTCCACGTCTGGTGGTGTGTTTTGTGGTGTCTGTTGCCTTATTATGATTTTAAGCAGCCTCTCTGCTAATGGCTGGTGTTGTGTTCCTGTCTTGCTAGTTGTTTGGCATAGTGTGTCCTGCACTGTAGCTTGCTGGTCGTTGAGTTGACCTGGGTCTTGGCATTGAGATGAAGATCTCTGGGAGATTTTCGCCATTTGATATTACTTAGAGCTGGGAGGTCTCTTGTGGACCAATGTCCTGAACTTGGCTCTCCCATCTCACTGGCACAGCCCTGACACCTGTGGAGCTCCAAGAGTTTGTCATCCACACAGCTCAGAATAAAAGGGAGAAAGAAAGAAAGAAACAAACAAACAAACAAAGAAGGAAGGAAGGAAGGAAGAAAGAAAGAAAGAAGAAAGAAAGAAGATAAAGTGAAATAAAATTATTAAAATAAAAAGACAATTATTAACAAAAAAATTTTTTAAGTAATTAAAAAAAACGAACAGAGAGAACCTTAGGACAAATGGTAAAAGCAAAGCTATACAGACAAAATCACAGACAGAAGCATACACATATACACTCACAAAAAGAGAAAAAGTCAAAAATATATATACATATCCTTGCTCGCAAAGTCTACCTCCTCAATTTGGGGTGATTTGTTGTCTATTCAGGTATTCCACAGATGCAGGGTACATCAAGTTGATTCTGGAGATTTAATCCACTGCTCCTGAGGCGGCTGGGAGAAATTTCCCTTTCTCTTCTTTGTTCACACAGCTCCAGGAGTTCAGCTTTGGATCTCGACCCTCTGTGAGTAGGTCGCATGAGGGCGTCTGTTCTTAGCTCAGACAAGACAGGACCCCTCACCGGGATGGGTACGGATGTGGGGTGAGGCTGTGGCAGCAGAGGCCAGTGTGACGTTGCACCAGCCTCAGGCATGCAGTTTGTCCTCCCGGGGAAGTTGTCCCTGGATCCCAGAACCCTGGCAGTAGCGGGCTGCACAGGCTCCCCGGAAGGGGGATGTGGAGAGTGACCTGTGCTCGCACACAGGCTTCTTGGTGGCAGCAGCAGCAGCCTTACCGTCTCATACCCATCTCTGTGGTCTGCGCTGATAGCTGCAGCTCGTGCCCGTCTCTGGACCTCCTTTAAGCAGCACCAGTAATCCCCTCTCCTCGCGCACCAGGGAACAAAGAGGCAAGAAAAAGTCTCTTGCCTCTTTGGCAGCTCCAGACTTTTTTCCAGACCACCCCCCACCCCGCCCCGGCTAGCTATGGTGAACTAGCGCCCTTCAGGCTGTGTTCACGCAGCAGACCCCAGTCCTCTCAATGGGATCCGAACTCCGAAGCCCGAACTTCAACTCCCAGTACCCGCCCGCCCCGGTGGGTGAGCAGACAAACCTCTTGGGCTGGTGAGTGCTGGTCGGCAATGATCCTCTGTGTGGGAATCTCTCTGCTTTGCCCTCCACACCCCTGTTGCTGTGCTCTCCTCCTTGGCTCCAAAGCTTCCCCCCTCTGCCACCCGCCTTCTTCGCCCACGATGGGGCTTCATAGTGTGTGGAAACCTTTCCTCCTTCACAGCTCCCTCCCACTGGTGCAGGCCCTATCCCTATTCTTTTGTCTCTGCTTTTTCTTTTGCCCTACCCAGGAACGTGGGGAGTTTCTTTCTTCTGCCAGCGTTCAGTAGGTGTTCTGTAGGAGTTGTTCCACATATAGATATATTTCTGATGTATTTTTGGGGAGGAAGGTGATCTCTGTGTCTTACTCTTCCATCATCTTGAAGCTCCAGCCTACTCTTTTAATGGAGTCATATATAATTAGTATCTTTATCCTCCTCCCAAACCATAAAAGATGCTAAAAAAGGATTATGATTCATATTGCCACATGCTATTGTTTTGATAAATTTTCAAACTTGTTTTCTTTCTGAAGCAAATGAGATGTTATTATTGTTTTTTGCACTTAACATTGATCTATATGCAGATATTTACCTAACATTTTTATTGTGATAAAAAAACATGCAACATAAAATTGCTGTCTTAACCATTTTTTCAAATATTGATTGACTGATTGATTGATTGATTTAGGTTATCCTGTGTCTTCGTTTCAGCACACGGGATCTTAGTTGCAACATGCAGACTCTTAGTTGTGGTATGCAGACATCTTAGTTATGACATGCAGAATCTTTAGTTGTGGCATGCATGTGGATCTGGTTTCCCAACCAGGGATTGAACCTGGGCCCCCTGCATTGGGAGTGTATATTCTTACCCAGTGGACCACTAGGGAAGTCCTTTAACCATTCTTAAATATACAATTTAATAGTGTTAGATACATTCACACTTTATGAAACAGATCTCCAGAACTTTTTAATCTTGTAAAACTGAATCTCTATATCTGTTAAACAACTCTCCTTTTCCCCTCCCCTCAGTTCTAGTAAGCACTATTTACTTTCTGTTTCTTATGAATTTGACTGCTTTAGATACCTCATATAAGTGAAGTCACACAGCATTTGTCCTTTTGTAACTGACTTATTTTACTTTGCATAATGGCCTCAAGGCTCATTCATGTTGTAGCATGCATAACTTCTCGGGGATTGCTGGATCATATTGCAGTTCTATTTTTAATTTTTTGAGGACCCTTCATACTGTCTTCCATAGTGGCTGCACTATTCAGAGTCTCTCCAACACCACACATGGGGTCCAATTTCTCCACATCTTCACCAACATGTGTTATCTTCAAATATTTTGATGCTCACCATTCTAATGGGTGTGAGGTGATAAATCCTTATGGTTTTGATTTGCATTTCTCTCATGATTAGTGATGCTCAGCATTTTTTCATTTGATTATTGGCCATTTGTACATCATCCTCAGTGAAATGTCTTTTTAAGCCTTTTGCCCATTTTTTAAATTGGATTATTTAATTTTTTCTTGTTGTGTTGTAGGGGTCCTTTATATATTCTGGATACTTACCCTTGATGAAATACATGACTTGCAAATATTATGTCCTTTTCTGTAGATGCCTTTTGACAATGTTGATCATTTCCTTTGCTTCACAAAAGCTTTTTAGTTGACGGAGTACAAATTATCTAATTTTTGGTTTTGTTTCCTTTGCTTTTGGAGCCATAACAAGGAATCATTGCCAGATCCAGTATAATGAAGATTTTCCCATATGTTTTCTCCTCAGAGGTTTAGAGTTTTGAGTTTTATGTATAGGTCTTTAATCCATTGTTGAGTTAATTTTTGTATATGGCTTAAGATAAGAATCTAAATTCATTCTCTTCCAAAAATAGAGATCCATTTTTCTCAACAACATTTGTTGAAGATTTACTGAATATTTTTATGCAGTATTCCTTCTCCCATCTCAGACTTCCATCAAAGCTCATTTTGTCCTGCTTATAGTTTAATTTTAAATTCGTTCTTTAGCTTAGCTGGTTTTGGTGGTATTTTTCCTATTTGAAATGTGGATTTAAAAAAATTAAAGTATAGTTTATTTATTATATTATATTAGTTTCACATGTACAGCATGGTGACTCAATATTTTTATATATTATACTCCATTTAAAGATTTTTACTTGAATTCATGATAATATAGTTTCATTAGATATAATTAGCTATATATTCAACTTATTAAAAATCAAAATTTGCAGAAATACTCTAAAAAATATTTCTTAATGTAGAATCCTGGAAATTCAAGTTATCAAAACTGATTTAATGAGCATGAAAAATGTAATAAGTTAATAACCATATAAAATAAGGTGGCAAGTTATTTAGAGTGGTACTGATTGCTGATGATTTCTCAAAGAAGTTTTTTCAAATTGTACAATTCTGGATACTTTCCATATAATAAAATATATTTCAAGTTTATTGTAAAATAATGTGTAACCTCTTCATTTATTTTATAAAACTAGTAAAATTCTGATAGGTGCACTCCATACAACACATAAGAAAAAATTATGAAGTACTTCACATACAAATATAAACACATAGTTGTTATATAAATGTAATCAAATCAAATCAATCTCTATAATTTATAAAATTACAAATGTTTTGATTTAGTAATTTGAGAGTAGTTCAGTGTTATAAAATCTGTTTGTCAAATAATAATATCAAAATGGAAAACAAAACTCTAAGTTTTCCCATAAATGCTACTAACACTAGAATTTAGTATGCATATTTAATAATAATGAGGTGAACTAGGACTATAATGTTTTATTTCAATACAATAAATAGAAGAAACTAATCCTTATTCAATGCTTACATATACAAGGTGTTTTGCTAACTTTTTCTAACCTACTCACACCACACTGTGTTTCGAATTACAATTATCTCCATTTTAAACGTAAAGAAAATTAAACTTAAGAAAGGATTGAGTCATCTGCCTAACATCACACAGATTGCATTTGGCAGAGATAATCATTACATTTTTTTTTTTTTTTAGTTGTAGAAAATATCACTTTCCTCTTTTCAAAAATTCAAAAGAATCAACTAGAAAACAAGTGTAGAGGTGATCAAATAAAAACAAATATATTAAAATGCAATAGATTTTACAAAACTGAAGACTTAACTGTGGGACTAACAGAATGATATATTGTGTATCAGGATGTAATATAAATTGTCAGTTTTTCCAAAATTAATATATGATTTTAATGTAATTCCATACAAATTTGCAATAGATTTTTGTTTTATACCAGACCAAATTTTTCTAGAGTTTATTTCTAAAATAAAGGAATTGGAATAACCAAGACAAATTTTTTTTAACATCTTTATTGGAGTATAGTTGCTTTACAATGGTGTGTTAGTTTCTGCTTTATAACAAAGTGAATCAGTTATACATATACATATGTCCCCATATATCTTCTCACTACGAACTCCCTCCCTCCCACCATCACAATCACACCCCTCTAGGTGGTCACAAAACACCAAGCTGATCTCCCTGTTCTATATGGCTGCATCCCACTAGCTATCTGTTTTACGTTTAGTAGTGTATATATGTCCATGCCACTCTCTCAGTTTATCCAAGCTTACCCTTCCCCCTCCCCGTATCCTCAAGTCCATTCTCTAGTAGGTCTATGCCTTTATTCCTGTCTTGCCCCTAGTCTCTTCATGACTTATTATTTTTTCTTTTTTAGATTCCATATATATATATATATGTGTTAGCATACAGTATTTGTTTTTCTCTTTCTCACTTATTTCACTCTGTATGACAGTCTAGACATCCATCCACCTCACTACAAATAACTCCGTTTTGTTCCTTTTTATGGCTGAGTAATATTTCATTGTATATATATGCCACACCTTCTTTATCCATTCAACTGTCGATGGACACTTAGGTTGCTTCCATGTCCTTACTATTGTAAACAGAGCTGCAATGAACATTTTGGTACATGACTCTTTTTGAATTATGGTTTTCTCAGGGTATATGCCCAATAGTGGGATTGCTGGGTCATATGGTAGTTCTACTTTTAGTTTTTTAAAGAACGTCCATACTGTTCTCCATAGTGGCTGAATCAGTGTATATTCCCACCAACAGTGCAAGTGGGTCCCCTTTTCTCCAAACCCTCTCCAGGATTTATTGTTTGTAGATCTTTTGATGATGGCCATTCTGACCGGTGTGAGATGATATCTCATTGTAGTTTTGATTTGCATTTCTCTAATGATTAATGATGTTGAGTATTCTTTCATGTGTCTGTTGGAAATCTGTATATCTTCCTTGGAGAAATGTCTCTTTAGGTCTTCTGCCCATTATTGGATTGGTTTGTTTGTTTTTTTAATATTGAGCTGCTTGAAAATTTTGAAGATTAATCTTTTGTCAGTTGCTTTATTTGCAAATATTTTCTCCCATTCTGAAGGTTTTCTTTTCATCTTGTTTATGGTTTCCTTTGCTGTGCAAAAACTTTTAAATTTTATTGGGTCCCATTTGTTTATTTTTGTTTTTATTTCCATTTCTCTAGGAGGTGGGTCAAAAAGGATCTTGCTGTGATTTATGTCACAGTGTTCTGCCTACGTTTTCCTCTAAGTGTTTGAGGGTGTCTGGCCTTTCATTTAGGTCTTTAACCCATTTTGAGTTTATTTTTGTGTATGGTGTTAAGGAGTGTTCTAATTTCAGCCTTTTAGATGTACCTGTCCAGTTTTCCCAGCACCACTTATTAAAGAGGCTGCCTTTTCTCCACTGTATATTCTTGCCACCTTTATCAAAGATAAGGTGACCATATGTATGTAGGTTTATCTCTGGGCTTTCTATCCTGTTCCATTAATCTATATTTATCTTTCTGTGCAAGTACCATACTGTCTTGATTACTGTAGCTTTGTAGTATAGTCTGAAGTCAGGGAGCCTGATTCCTCCAACTCCGTTTTTCTGTCTCAAGATTCCTTGGCTTTTCAGGGTCTTTTGCATTTCCATACAAATTGTGAAATTTTTCTTCTAATTCTGTGAAAAATGCCAGTGGTAGTTTCATAGGGATTGCATTGAATCTGTAGATTGCTTTGGGTAGTAGAGTCATTTTCACAATTTTGATTCTTCCCATCCAAGAGCATGGTAAATCTCTCCATCTATTTGTATCATCTTTAATTTCTTCCATCAGTGTCTAATAATTTTCTGCATACAGGTCTTTGTCTCCTTAGGTTTATTCCTAGATATTTTATTCTTTTTGTTGCAATGGTAAATGGGAGTGTTTTCTTCAATTCACTTTCAGATTTTTCAACATTAGTGTATAGGAATGCAAGAGATTTCTGTGCACTAATTTTGTATCTGGCTACTCTACGAAACTCATTGATTAGCTCTAGTAGTTTTCTGGTAGCATCTTTAGGATTCTCTATGTATAATACCATATCATCTGCAAACAGTGACAGCTTTACTTCTTCTTTTCCAATTTGGATTCATTTTATTTCTTTTTCATCTCTTCTTGCTGTGGCTAAAACTTCCAAAACTATGCTGAATAATAATGGTGAGAGCAGACAACCTTGTCTTGTTCCTTTTCTTAGTGGAAATGTTTTCAGTTTTTCAACATTGAGGACGATGTTGGATGTGAGTTTGTCATATATGGCCTTTATTATGTTGAGGAAATTTCCCTCTATGCCTACTTTCTACAGGGTTTTTTATCATAAATGGGTGCTGAATTTTGTCCAAAGCTTTCTCTGCCTCTATTTTGATGATTGTATGGTTTTTCTCCTTCAGTTTGTTAATACGTTGTATCACATTGATTGATTTGGGTATACTGAAGAATCCTTGCATTCCTGGAACAAACCCCACTTGATCATGGTGTATGATCCTTTTAATGTGCTGTTGGATTCTGTTTGCTAGTATTTTGTTGAGGATTTTTGCATCCATGTTCATCAGTGATATTGGCCTGTAGTTTTCTTTCTTTGTGACACCTTTGTCTGGTTTTGTTATCACAGTGATGGTGGCCTTGTAGAAGGAGTTTCAGAGTATTCCTCCCTCTGCTTTATTTTGGAAGAGTTTGAGAAGGATAGGTGTTAGCTCTTCAATAAATGTTTGATAGAATTCACCTGTGTATCCATCTGGTCCTGGGCTTTTTTTGGTTGTAAGATTTTTAATCACAGTTTCAATTTCAGTGCTTGTGATTGGTCTTTTCATATTTTCTATTTCTTCCTGATTCAGTCTCGGAAGTTTTTGCATTCCTAAGCATTTGTCCATTCCTTCCAAGTTGTCCATTTTATGGGCATACAGTTGCTTGGAGTAATCTCACATGATCCTTTGTATTTCTGCAGTGTCAGTTGTTAGTTCTCCTTTTCCATTTCTAATTGTATTGCTTTGAGTCTTTTCCCTGTTTTTCTTTGTAACTCTGGCTAATGGATTTTCAATTTTGTTTATCTTCTCAAATAATCAGCTTTTAGTATTGATATTTGCTACCACTTCCTTAATTTCTTTTTCATTTATTTCTCATCTTATCTATATGATTTCTTTCCTTCTGGTAACTTTGGGGTTCTTTTGTTCTTCTTTCTCTAATTGCTTTAGGTGTAAGTTTCAGTTGTTTATTTGAGATGTTTCTTGTTTCTTAAGGTCGGATTGCATTGCTATAAATTTCCCTCTTAGAACTACTTTTGCTGCATCCCATATGTTTTGGCTTGTTGTGTTTTCACTGTCATTTGTTTCTAGGTATCTTTTGATTTCCTCTTTGATTTCTTAAGTGATCTCTTCTTTATTAAGTAGTGTGTTGTTTAGCCTCCATGTGTTTTATTTCTTACAGATATTTTTTTCCTGTAATTAATATCTAGTCTCATAGTGTTGTGGTTGGAAAAGATACTTGATACAATTTCAATTTTCTTAAATTTACCAAGACTTGATTTGTGAACTAAGATATGTCTATCCTGGAGAATGTTCCATGAGCACTTGAGAAGAATGTGTATTCTGTTGTTTTTGGATGGAATCTCCTATAAATATCCATTAAGTCTATCTTGTTTAATGTATCATTTAAAGCTTGTGTTTCCTTATTTATTTTCATTTTGGATGATGTGTCCATTGGTGAAGGTGGGGTGTTAAAGTCCCCTACTATGATTGTGTTACTGTCGATTTCCCCTTTTATGGCTGTTAGTATTTGCCTTATGTATTGAGGTGCTCCTATGTTGGGTGCATAAATATTTACAATTGTTATATGTTCTTCTTGGGTTGATCCCTTGATCATTATGTAGTGTCCTTCTTTGTCTCTTGTAATAGTCTTTATTTTAAAGTCTATTTTGTCTTATATGAGAATTGTTACTCCAGCGTTTTTTTGATTTGCATTTGCATGGAATATTATTTTCCATCCCCTCACTTTCAGTCTGTATGTGTCCCTAGGTCTGAAGTGGGTCTCTCATACACAGCATATATACGGGTCTTGTTTTTGTATCCATTCAGACAGTCTATGTCTTTTGGTTGGAGCATTTAATCCATTTACATTTAAGGTAATTATCGATATGTTGTTCCTATTACCATTTTCTTAATTGCTTTTGTTTTATTATTGTATGTCCTTTCCTTCTCTTGTGTTTCCTTTCTAGAGAACTTCCTTTAGCATTTGTTGTAAGGCTAGTTTGATGGTGCTGAATTCTCTTAGCTTTTGCTTGTCTATAATGCTTTTAATTTCTCTATCAAATCTGAATGAGATCCTTGTTTTGTAGAGTAATCTTGGTTTTAGGTTTTTCTCCTTCATCACTTTAAATATGTCCTGCCATTTCCTTCTGGCTTGCAAAGTTTCTGCTGAAAGTTTAGCTGTTAACCTTATGGGGATTCCCTTATCTGTTATTTGTTGTTTTTCCCTTGTTGCTTTTAATATTTGTTCTTTGTATTTAATTTTTGATAGTTTGATTTATATGTGTCTTAGCATGTTTCTCCTTGATTTATCCTGTATGGAACTGTGTGCTTTCTGGACTTGATTAAGTATTTCCTTTCCCATATTAGGGAAGTTCTCAACTCTAATCTCTTCAAATATTTTCTCAGTCCCTTTCTTTTTCTCTTCTTCTTCTAGGACCCTTATAATTCGAATGTTGGTGCATTTAATGTTGTCCCAGAGGTCTCTGAGACTGTCCTCAATTCTTTTAATTCTTTTTTCTTTATTCTGCTCTGCAGTAGTTATTTCCACTATTTTATCTTCCAGGTTCCTTATCCATTCTTCTGCTTCAGTTATTCTGCTATTGATACCTTCTAGAGAATCTTTAATTTCATTTATTGTGTTGTTCATCAGTTTGTTTACTGTTTAGTTCTTCTAGGTCCTTGTTAAGCATTTCCTGTATTTTCTCCATTCTATTTCCAAGATTTTGGATCATCTTTACTATCATTATTCTGAATTCTTTTTCACATAGACTGCCTATTTCCCCTTCATTTGTCTGGTCATTTGTCATTAGGTCTGGTGCGTTTTTTCCTTCCTCCTTCATCTGTGTGTTTCTCTGTCTTCTCATTTTGCTTAACTTACTGTGTTTTTGGTCTCCTTTTTGCAGGTTGCAGGTTGGTAGTTCCCGTTGTTTTTGGTGTCTGTGCCCAGTGGCTAAGGTTGATTCAGTGGGTTGTATAGGCTTCCAGGTGGAGGGGACTAGTGCCTGTGTTCTGGTGGATGTGGCTAGATCTTATCTTTCTGGTGGGCAAGTCCACGTCTGGTCGTGTGTTTTGTGGTGTCTGTGGCCTTATTATGATTTTAGGCAGCCTCTGTGGTAATGGATGGTGTTGTGTTCCTCTATTGCTAGCTGTTTGGCATAGTGTGTCCTGCCCTGTAGCTTTGTGGTCATTGAGTGGAGCTGGGTCTTGGCGTTGAGATGGAGGTCTCTGGAAGATTTTCACAGTTTGATATTATGTGGATCTGGGAGGTCTCTTGTGGACCAGTGTCCTGAACTAGGCTCTCCCACCTCACTGGCCCAACCCTGACACCTGGCTGGAGCTCCAAGAGCCTTTCTCCAGACAGCTCAGAAATAAAAGGGAGGAAAGAAAGAAAGAAAGAAAGAAAGAAAGAAAGACAGAAAGAAAGAGAGAAATCGAGAAATAACAAAAGAAAAAAATAAAATAAAGTTGTTAAAATAAAAGATAAAAAAAATTATTAAAAAAATTTTAAGTAATTAACAACAACAAAAAAAGTACAGAGAGAAACCTAGGACAAATGGTAAAAGCAAAGCTAAACAGGCAAAATCTCAGAAGAAACATACACATATAGAATCACTAAAAGAGAAAAAGGCAATATATATATATATCCTTGCTCCCAAAATCTACCTCCTCCATTTGGGGTGATTCATTGTCTATTCAGGTATTCCACGGATGCAGGGTACATCAGGTTGATTGTGGAGGTTTAATCCACTGCTCCTGAGGCTGCTGGGAGAATTTTCCCTTTCTCTTCTTTGTTCACACAGCTCCAGGGGTTCAGCTTTGGATCTGGAACTGCCTCTGCGTGTAGGTTGCCTGAGGGCGTCTTTACTTCACTCAGACACTACGAGATTAAAGAAGCACCTGATTCGGGGTCTCTGGCTCACTGAGGCTGGAGAGAGGGAGGGCCATGGATGCAGGGTGGGCCTGCAGCGGCAGAGGCCAGCGTGACTTTGCAGCAGCCTCAGGTGCGCCACATGTTCTCCCAGGGAAGTTGTTCCTGGATCACGGGAACATTCAGTGGCAGACTGCAGAGGCTCCTGGAAGGGGACTTGTGGAGAGTGACCTGTGCTTTCTCACAGGCTTCTTGGTGGCGGCAGCAGCAGCCTGAGGGTCTCATGCCCATCTCTGTGGTCAGCGCTGATAGCCCTGGCTCACAGCCGTCTCTGGAGCTCCTTTACCAGTGCTCTTAATCCCCTTTCCTCGCACACCAGGAAATAAAGAGGCAAGAAAAAGTCTATTTCCTCTTCGGCAGCTCCAGTCTTTTTCACAGACTCCCCCCGGCTAGCGGTGGCACACTAGCCCCCTTCAGGCTGTGTTCACGCAGCCGACCCCAGTCCTCTCTCTGGGATCTGATCTCCGAAGCCCGAGGCTCAGCTCCCAGCCCACACCCACCCCAGTGGGGCACACCCCTCTTTGCCCTCCGCACCCCTGTTGCTGTGCTGTCCTCCTTCACTCCGAAGCTTCCCCCCTCCACCACCCGCCATCTCTGCCCACGAAGGGGCTTCCTAATGTGCGGAAACCTTTCCTCCTTCACTACTCCCTTCCACTGGTGCAGGTCCCGTCCTTATTCTTTTGTACTGCTTTTTATTTTGCCCTACCGAGGTACGTGGGGAGTTTCTTTCCTTTAGGGAGGTCTGAGGCCATCTGCCAGCGTTCAGTAGGTGTTCTGGAGGAGTTGTTCCACATGTAGATGTATTTCTGATGTATTTGTGGGGAGGAAGGTGATCTCCACGTTTACTCTTCCGCCATCTTGAAGCTCTAGCCTATTCTTTTAATTGAGTCATATATAAATAGTATCTTTATCTTCCTCCCAAACCATAAAAGATGCTAAAAAAAGATTATGATTCACATTGTAACATGCTATTGTTTTGATTTGTTTTCAAGCTTGTTTTCTTCCTGAAGCAAATGAGATGTTATTATTGTTTTTTGCACTTAACATTGGTCTATGCGCAGATATTTACCTAACATTTTTATTGTGATAAAAAAACATACAACATAAAATTGCTGTCTTAAACATTTTTTCAAATATTGATTGACTGATTGGATTAGGCTACCCTGGGTCTTCGTTGCAGCACATGGGATCTTAGTTGCTGCATGCAAACTCTTAGTTGCAGTATGAGGACTTCTTAGTTGTGGCCTGCAAACTCTTAGTTGTGGCATGCATGTGGATCTAGTTCCCCAACCAGGGATTGAACCAGGGCCCCCTGCATTGGGAGTGCAGAGTCTTGCCCAGTGGACCACTAGGGAAGTCCTTTAACCATTCTTAAATATACAATTTAATAGTGTTAAATACATTCACACGTTAAGAAACGGATCTCCAGAACTTTTTAATCTTGTAAAACTGAATCTCTGTATCTGTTAAATAACTCTCCTTTTCCCCTCCCCTCAGTTCTAGTAAGCACTATTTACTTTCTGTTTCTTATGAATTTGACTGCTTTAGATACCTCATATAAGTGAAGTCACACAGCATTTGTCCTTTTGTAACTGAGTTATTTTACTTTGCATAATGGCCTCAAGGCGCATTCATGTTGTAGCATGCATAACTTCTCGGGGATTGCTGGATCATATTGCAGTTCTATTTTTAATTTTTTGAGGACCCTTCATACTGTCTTCCATAGTGGCTGCACTATTCAGAATCTCTCCAACACCACACATGGGGTCCAATTTCTCCACATCTTCACCAACATGTGTTATTTTAAAATGTTTTGATGCTCACCATTCTAATGGGTGTGAGGTGATAATTCCTTATGGTTTTGGTTTGCATTTCTCTCATGATTAGTGATGCTCAGCATTTTTTCATTTGATTATTGGCCATTTGTACATCATCCTCAGTGAAATGTCTATTCAAGCCTTTTGCCCATTTTTTTAATTGGATTATTTAATTTTTTCTTGTTATGTTGTAGGGGTCCTTTATATATTCTGGATACTTACCCTTGATGAAATACATGACTTGCAAATATTATGTCCTTTTCTGTAGATGCCTTTTGACAATGTTGATCATTTCCTTTGCTTCACAAAAGCTTTTTAGTTGACGGAGTACAAATTATCTAATTTTTGGTTTTGTTTCCTTTGCTTTTGGAGCCATAACAAGGAATCATTGCCAGATCCAGTATAATGAAGATTTTCCCATATGTTTTCTCCTCAGAGGTTTAGAGTTTTGAGTTTTATGTATAGGTCTTTAATCCATTGTTGAGTTAATTTTTGTATATGGCTTAAGATAAGAATCTAAATTCATTCTCTTCCACATAGAGATCCATTTTTCTCAACAACATTTGTTGAAGATTTACCAAATATTTTTATTCAGTATTCCTTCTCCCATCTCAGACTTCCATCAAAGCTCATTTTGTCCTGCTTATAGTTTATATTTTAAATTCGTTCTTTAGCTTAGCTGGTTTTGGTGGTGTTTTTCCTAATTGAAATGTGGATTTAAAAAAATTAAAATATAGTTTATTTATTATATTATATTAGTTTCACATGTACAGCATAGTGATTCAATATTTTTATATATTATACTCCATTTAAAGATTTTTACTTGAATTCATGATAATATAGTTTCATTAGATATAATTAGCTATATATTCAACTTATTAAAAATCAAAATTTGCAGAAATATTTAAAAAATATTTCTTAATATAGAATCCTGGAAATTCAAGTTATCAAAACTGATTTAATGAGCATGAAAAATGTAATAAGTTAATAACCATATAAAATAAGGTGGCAAGTTATTTAGAGTGGTACTGATTGCTGATGATTTCTCAAAGAAGTTTTTTCACATTGTACAATTCTGGATACTTCCCACATAATAAAATATATTTCAAGTGTATTTCAAAATAATGTGTAGCCTCTTCATTTATTTTATAAAACTAGTAAAATTCTGATAGGTGCACTCCATACAACACATAAGAAAAAATTATGAAGTGCTTCACATACAAATATAAACACATAGTTGTTATATAAATATAATCAAATCAAATCAATCTCTATAATTTATAATATTACAAATGTTTTGATTTAGTAATTTGAGAGTAGTTCAGTGTTATAAAATCTGTTTATCAAATAATAATATCAAAATGGAAAACAAAACTCTAAGTTTTCCCATAAATGCTACTAACACTAGAATTTAGTATGCATATTTAATAATAATGAGGTGAATTAGGACTAGATAGTTTTATGTTCAATACAATGATTAGAAGAAACTAATCCTTATTCAGTGCTTACATATACAAGGTGTTTTGCTAACTTCCTCTAACCTACTCACACCCCACTGAGTTTAGTATTACAATTATCTCCATTTTACACCTAAAGAAAATTAAACTTAAGAAAGGATGGAGTCATCTGCCTAACATCACACAGATTGCATGTGGCAGAGATAATCATTACTTTTTTTCTTTTAGTTGTAGAGAATATCACTTTCCTCTTTTCAAAAATTAAAAAGAATCAAGGAAAACAAGTGTAGAGGTGATCAAATAAAAACAAATATATTAAAATGTAACAGACTTTAGAAAGCTGAAGACTTTACTGTGGGACTAACAGAATGATATATTGTGTATCAGGATGTAATATAAATTGTCAGTTTTTCCAAAATTAATGTATGGTATTAATGTAATTCCATACAAATTTGCAATAGATTTTTGTTTTATACCAAACCAAATTTTTCTAGAGTTTATTTCTAAAATAAAGGATTTGGAATAACCAAGACAATTTTTTTTTAACATCTTTATTGGAGTATAGTTGCTTTACAATGGTGTGTTAGTTTCTGCTTTATAACAAAGTGAATCAGTTATACATATACATATGTCCCCATATATCTTCCCACTACCAACTCCCTCCCTCCCATCCTCACAATCACACCCCTCTAGGTGGTCACAAAGCACCAAGCTGATCTCCCTGTTCTATGCGGCTGCATCCCACTAGCTATCTGTTTTACATTTAGTAGTGTATATAAGTCCATGCCACTCTCTCATTTTATCCAAGCTTACCCTTCCCCCTCCCAGTATCCTCAAGTCAATTCTCACGTGGGTCTGTGTGTTTATTCCTGTCTTGCCCCTAGGTTCTTCATGACTTATTTTTTTTCTTTTTTAGATTCCATATATATGTGTTAGCATATGGTATTAGTTTTTCTCTTTCTGACTTACTTCACTCTGCATGACAGTCTAGAGGTCCATCCATCTCACTACAAATAACTCAGTTTCCTTCCTTTTTATGGATGAGTAATATTCCACTGTATATATGTGCCACATCTTCTTTATCCATTCATCTGCTGATGGACACTTAGGTTACTTCCATGTCCTGGCTAGTGAAAATATAGCTGCATTGAACATTTTGGTACATAACTCTTTTTGAATTATGGTTTTCTCAGGTATATGCTCAGTAGTGGGATTGCTGGGGGGTATGGTAGTTCTACTTGTCCTTTTTTAATGAACGTCCATACTGTTCTCCATAATGGCTGTATCAGTGTACATTCCCACCAACAGTGCAAGAGGGTTCCCCTTTCTACACACCCTTTCCAGCATTTATTGTTTGTAGATTTTTTATGATGGCCATTCTGACCAGAGTGAGATGATATCTCATTGTAGTTTTGATTTGCAATTCTCTAATGATTAATGATGTTGAACATTCTTTCATGTGTCTGTTGAAAATCTGTATATCTTCTTTGGAGAAATGTCTATTTAGGTTTTCTGCCCAATTTTGGATTGGGTTCTTTGTTTTTTTAATGTTGAGTGACTTGTGAATTTTGGAGATTAATCCTTTGTCAGTTGCTTCATTTGCAAATATTTTCTCCCATTCTGAAGGTTGTCTTTTCGTCTTGTTTATGGTTTCCTTTGCTGTGCCAAAGCTTTAAACTTTCATTAGGTCCCATTTGTTTATTTTTGTTTCTCTTTCCATTTCTCTAGGAAGTGATTCAAAAAGGATCTTTCTGTGATTTATGTCATAGTGTTCTGCCTATGTTTTCCTCTAAGAGTTTGATGGTGTCTGGCCTTTCATTTAATCTTTAATCCATTTTGAGTTTATATTTGTGTATGACATTAAGGAGTGTTCTAATTTCATTCTTTTATATGTAGCTGTCCAGTTTTCCCAGCACCACTTATTGAAGAGGCTGTCTTTTCTCCACTGTTTATTCCTGTCTCCTTTATCAAAGATAAAGTGACCATATGTGCATGGGTTTATCTCTGGACTTTCTGTACTGTTCCATTAATCTATTTTTCTGTTTCTGTGCCAGTGCCACACTGTCTTGATTACCTTAGCTTTGTAGTATAGTCGGAGGTCAAGGAGGCTGAATCCTCCCGATCCATTTTACTTTCCCAAAATTCTTTGGCTATTCAGGGTCTTTTGTGTTTCCATACAAATTGTGAAAATTTTTGTTCTAGTTCTGTGAAAAATGCCAGTGGTAGTTTCATAGGGATTGCATTGAATCTGTAGATTGCTTTGGGTAGTAGATTCATTTTCATAATTTTGATTCTTCCAATCCAAGAGCATGGTAAAACTCTCCATCTATTTGTATCATCATTAATTTCTTTCATCAGTGTCTTATAATTTTCTGCATACATGTCTTTGTCTCCTTAGGTAGGTTTATTCCTAGATATTTTATTCTTTTTGTTGCAATGCTAAATGGGAGTATTTTCTTAAATTCACTGTCAGATTTTTCATCATTAGTGTATAGGAATGCAAGAGATTTCTCTGCACTAATTTTGTTTCCTGCTACTCTCCCAAATTCATTGATTAGCTCTAGTAGTTTTCTGGTTGCATCTTTAGGATTCTCTATGTATAGTACCATGTCATCTGCAAACAGTGACAGCTTTACTTCTTCTTTTCCAATTTGGATTCCTTTTATTTCTTTTTCTTCTCTAATTGCTGTGGCTAAAACTTCCAAAACTATGTTGAATAATGGTTGTGAGAATGGGCAACTTTGTCTTGTTCCTGATCTTAGTGGAAATGGTTTCAGTTTTTCACCTTTGAGGACAATATTAGCTGTGAGTTTGTCATATATGGCCTTTATTATGTTGAGGAAAGTTCCCTCTATGCCTACTTTCTGCAGGGTTTTTATCAGAAATGGGTGCTGAATTTTGTCCAAAGCTCTCTCTGCATCTACTGAGATGATCATATGTTTTTTCTCCTTCAATTTGTTAATATGGTGTATCACGTCGATTGATTTGCATATACTGAAGAATCCTTGAATTCCTGGAATAAACTCCATTGATCATGGTGTATGATCCTTTAAATGTGCTGTTGGATTCTTTTTGCTAGTATTTTGTTGAGGATTTTTGCATCTATGTTCTTCAGTGATATTGGCCTGTAGTTTTCTTTCTTTGTGACATCTTTGTCTGGTTTTGGTATCAGAGTGATGGTGGCCTTGTAGAAGGAGTTTCGGAGTGTTCCTCCCTCTGCTATATTTTGGAAGAGTTTGAGAAGGATAGGTTTTAGCTATTCTCTAAATGTTTGATAGAATTCGCCTGTGAAGCCATCTGGTCCTGGGCTTTTGTTTGTTGGAAGGTTTTTAATCATGGTTTCAATTTCAGTGCTTGTGATTTGTGTGTTCATATTTTCTATTTCTACCTGGTTCAGTCTCAGAAGGCTGTGCATTCCTAAGCATTTGTCCATTTCTTCCAGGTTGTCCATTTTATTAGCATACAGTTGCCTGTAGTAATCTCTCATGATCCTTTGTATTTCTGCAGTGTCAGTTTTTACTTCTCCTTTTTCATTTCTAATTTTATTGATTTGATTCTTCTCCTTTTTTTCTTCATAATTCTGCCTAATGGTTTATGAATTTTGTTTCTCTTCTCAAAGAACCAGCTTTTAGTTATATTGATGTTTGCTATCATTTCCTTCATTTCTTTTTCATTTATTTCTGATTTGATCTTTATCATTTATTTCCTTCTGCTAACTTTGGGGTTCTTTTGTTCTTCTTTCTAATTGCTTTACGTATAAGGTTAGGTTGTTTATTTGAGGTATTTCTTGTTTCTTAAGGTAGAATTATATTGCTCTAAACTTCCATTTGAAAACTGCTTTCGCTGCATCCCATAGGTTTTGGGTTGTCGTGTTTTCATTGTCATTTGTTTCTATGTGTTTTTTTTTTATTTCCTCTTTGATTTCTTCAGTGATCACTTCATTATTAAATAGTGTATTGTTTAGCCTCCAAGTGTTTGTATTTTTTAGAGATCTTTTCCTGTAATTGATATCTAGTCTCATAGTGTTGTGGTCAGAAAATATACTTGATATAATTTCAATTTTGTTAAATTTACCAAGGTTTGATTTGTGACCCAAGATATGATCTACCCTGGAGAATGTTCCATGAGCACTTGAGAAAAATGTGTATTCTGTTGTTGTTGGATGGAATGTCCTATAAATATCCATTAAGTCCATCTTGTTTAATATATCATTTAAAGCTTGTGTTTCCTTATTTATTTTCATTTTGGATGATGTGTCCATTGGTGAAAGTGGGGTGTTAAAGTCCCCTACTATGATTGTGTTACTGTCAATTTCCCCTTTTATGGCTGTTAGCATTTGCCTTATGTATTGACCTGCTCCTATGTTGGGTGCATAAATATTTACCATTGTTATGTCTTCTTCTTGGATGAATCCCTTGATCATTATGTAGTGTCGTTCTTTGTCTCTTTTAATAGTGTTTATCTTAAAGTCTACACTGACTGATATGAGAATTGCTACTCCAGCTTTCTTTTGATTTGCATTTGCATGGAATATCATTTTCCATCCCCTCACTTTCAGTCTGTATGTGTCCCTGGTCTGAAGTGGGTCTCTTGTAGATGGCATATATACGGGTCTAGTTTTTGTATCCATTCAGCCAGTCTGTGTCTTTTCGTTGGAGCATTTAATCCATTTACATTTAAGGTAATGATCGATATGTATATTCCTATTACCATTTTCTTAGTTACTTTGGGTTTATTATTGTAGGTCCTTTCCTTCTCTTTTGTTTCCCACTTAGAGAAGTTCCTTTCATATTTGTTGTAAAGCTGGTTTGGTGGTGCTGAATTCTCTTAGCTTTTTCTTGTCTGTAAAGCTTTAATTTTTCCGTCAAATCTGAATGAGGGGATTCCCTGTTGGTGCAGTGGTTAGGAATCCACCTGCCAATCCAGGGGACATGGGTTCGAGCCCTGGTCTGGGAATATCCCACATGCCATGGAGCAACAAAGCCCATGCACAACAACTACTGAGCCTGCAATCTAAAGCCTGTGATCCACAGCTGCTGACACCTGCACACCTAGATCCCTTGCTGCACAGCAAGAGAAACCACTGCAATGAGTAGCCCCTGCTCACCACAACTAGAGAAATCCCAGGAGCAGCAACGAAGATCCAACACAGTGAAAAGTAAAAATAAATAAAAAATAAATAAATTTGTAAAACAAAAAGAAAAAAACCTGAATGAGATCCTTGATGGGTAGAGTAATCTTGGTTATAGTTTTTTCTCCTTCATCACATTAAATATGTCCTGCTACTCCCTTCTGGCTTGCAAAGTTTCTGCTGAATGACCAGCTGTTAACCTTATGGGTATTCCCTTATGTGTTATTTGTTGTTTTTCCCTTGCTGCTTTTTGTATTTAATTTTTGATAGTTTGATTAATATGTGTCTTGGCGTGTTTCTCCTTGGATTTATCCTGTATGGGACTCTCTGTGCTTCCTGGTTTTGATTAACCATTTCCTTTCCCATATTAGGGAAGTATTCAACTCTAATCTCTTCGAATATTTTCTCAGTCCCTTTCTTTTCCTCATCTTCTTCTGGGACCCCCATAATTCGAATGTTGTTGTGTTTAATATTGTCCCAGAGGTCTTTGAGACTCAATTCTTTTCATTCTTTTTCTCTTTATTCTGCTCTGCAGTAGTTATTTCCACTATTTTATCTTCCAGGTCACTTATCCGTTCTTCTGGTTCAGTTATTCTGCTATTGATCCCTTCTAGAGAATTTTTTTTCTACTTCTTTTTTTGTTTTGTTTTGTTTTTTTGCAGTACATGGGCCTCTCACTGTTGTGGCCTCTCCCATTGTGGAGCACGGGCTCTGGACGTGCAGACTCAGTGGCCATTGGTCACAGGCCCAGCCACTCCGCAGCGTGTGGGATCTTCCCGGACCAGGGCACGAACCCGTGTCTCCTGCAGTGGCAGGTGGACTTTCAACCACTGTGCCACCAGGGGAGCCCCTAGAGAATTTTTAATTTCATTTATTCTGTTGCTCATCACTGTTTGTTTGCTCTTTGGTTCTTCTAAGTGCTTGTTAAACGTCTCTTGTATATTCTGCATCTTATCTCCAAGATTTTGGATCATCTTTACTATCATTATTCTGAATCGATTTTCAGGTAGACTACCTATTTCCTCTTCATTTGTTAGATCTGGTGGGTTTTTGCCTTGCTCCTTCATCTGTTTGTTTCTCTGTCTTCTCATTTTGCTTAACTTACTGTGTTTCGGGTCTCCTTTTTGCAGGCTGCAGGTTCTTAGTTCCCTTTCTTTTTGGTGTCTGTCCCCAGTGGCTAAGGTTGGTTCAGTGGGTTGTGTAGGCTTCCTGGTGGAGGAGACTAGAGCCTGTGTTCTGGTGGATGAGGCTGTATCTTTTCTTTCCGGTGGGCAGGTCCACCTCTGGTGGTGTTTTTTGGGGTGTCTGTGGCCTTATTTTGATTTTAGGCAGCCTCTGTGACAATGGATGGGGTTTCATTCCTGTCTTGCTAGCTTTTTGGCATAGGGTGTCCTGCACTGTACCTTGCTGATTTTTGAGTGGAGCTGGTTCTTGGTGTTGAGATGGAGTTCTCTGGGAGATTTTTGCCATTTGATATTACATGGAGCTGGGAGGTTTCTTGTGGAACAGTATCCTGAACTTGGTTCTCCCACCTCAGTAGCACAGCCCTGATGCCAGGCTGGAGCACCAAGAGCCTGTCCTCCACAAGGCTCAGAATAAAAGGGAGGAAACAAAGAAAGAAAGATAGATGAATATAAAATTTTAAAAGTTATTAAAATAAAAAATAATTATTAGGAAATAAATTTTTTATGTTATAAAAAAAAAAAGGACCGACAGAACCCTAGGACAAATGGTAAAAGCAAAGCTATATAGACAAAATCACAGACAGAAACATACACTCCCAAAAAGAGAAAAAGGGGAAAAAATACATATATCATTCCTCCCAAAGTCCACCTCCTCAATTTGGGATATTTCCTTGTCTATTCAGGTATTCCACAGATGCAGGGCACATCAAGTTGACTGTGGAGATTTAATCCGCTGCTCTTGAGGCTGCTAGGAGTGATTTACCTTCCTCTTCTTTGTTTGCACAGCTCCTGGGGTTCAGCTTTGGATGTGGACCCGCCTCTGCGGGTAGGTCGCCTGAGGGCATCTGTTCCTTCTCAGACAGGGCGGGGTTAATGGAGCAGCTCCTTCTGATGTCTGGCTCACTCAGGCCAGGAGGAGGGAGGGGTATGGATGCAGGGCGATCCTGCGGCAGCAAAAGCCAGCATGACATTGCACCAGCCTCAGGTGTGCCGTGTGTTCTTCCAGAAAATTTGTCCCTGGATCACGGGACCCTGGCAGTGGCAGGCTGCAAAGGCTCCCAGCAGGGGAGATATGGAGAGTGACGTGTCCTTGCACACAGGCTTCTTGGTGGTGGCAGCAGCAGCCTTAGCATCTCATGCCCGTCTCTGTGGTCCGCACTGATAGCCGTGGCTTGCACCCGTCTCTGGAGCTCCTTTAAGCGGGGCTCCTAATCCCCTCTCCTCACGCACCAGGAAACAAAGGCAAGAAAACGTCTCTTGCCTCTTCAGCAGCTCCAGACATTTTCCGGGACTGCCCCCCGGCTAGCTGTGGCACACTCGCCCCCTTCAGGCTGTGTTCACACAGTGGACCCCAGTCCTCTCCCTGGGATCCAACCTCCGAAGCCCAAGCCTCAGCTCCCAGCCCCCACCCGCCCTGGCGGGTGAGCAGACAAGCCTCTTGGGATGGTGAGTTCTGGTCGGCACTGATCCTCTGTGTGGGAATCTCTCCGCGTTGCCCTCCGCACCCGTGGCTGCACTCTCCTCCTTTCCTCCAAAGCTTCCCCCCTCCGTCATCTGCAGTTTCGGCCTGCGAAGGGGCATCCTAGTGTGTTGAAACCTTTCCTCTTTCACAGCTCCCTCCCACTGGTGCAGGTCCCGTCCCTATTCTTTTGTCTCTGCTTTTTCTTTTTTCTTTTGCCCTACCCAGGTATGTAGGGAGTTTCTTGCCTTTTGCCCTACCCAGGTATGTAGGGAGGTCTTCTGCCAGTGTTCAGTGGGTGTTCTGTAGGAGTTGTTCCACATGTAGATGTATTTCTGATGTATTTGTCGGGAGGAAAGTGATCTTTGCGTCTTAACTCTTCCGCCATCTTGAAGCTCTCTCCCCCAAGGCAAACTCTAAAATAATTAACAAAAGGGAGTGAATTGCACTGTAAGATAGTAGAAAAACATTATGAAGTTTCAGTAATTCAAATTCTGTGGTAATGTAAAATAGGCTTCTGGATTAATCTAAAAAAGTCAGAATTATGCCTCAGGGAGGAGTAGACGTCACATACTCATTTATAGAGATGATGTCTCAAATAAATTGGGAAAAGACTTTTTCAATAAATAATAATGAAAATATTTTTGAAAAAATTAAACTTTTTTATAAATGTATTTATTTATTTATGGCTGTGTTGGGTCTTTGTTGCTGCACGCAGGCTTTCTTTAGTTCTTCGTTGTGGTGCCTGGGGTTCTCATTGTGGCAGCTTCTCTTCTTGCGGAGCACAGGCTCTAGGTGTATGGCTTTCAGTAGCTGTAGCATGCGGGCTTCAGTAGCTCTGGCTTGTGGGCTCTAGTGCACAGGCTCAGTAGTTGTGGCACATGGGCTTAGTTGCTCTGCAGCATGTGGGACGTCCTGGACAAGGGCTCAAACCCATGTCCCCTGCATCGACAGGCAGATTCTTAACCATTGCACCACCAGGAAAGTCCCTAAACTTTTATTTTATGTTGCATATTTTTTCTAAAGAAAGCATAAGTGATTTGTTTTTTATTTTGAAAAAGATGTCGGGTACATACATTGAAAATAAGAAAATGTAATAAAATAATTTTTAGAGCTATTTACATAAACTAAATCTCTTTTATAAAAATGCAAATATACATATTAAAATCAAAATTAAGAATATTATAGCACAAATGGATAAGACAACATTGATATTATACATATATGAAGAGCTGTCATAAATTAATAAATAAAGATTTGCACCATATTAGAAAATGACTGAAGAAGCAGAGTATTTATTGAAGTATCAGGGTAAATAGATATTTAATCAATGTATGAAATTGTTTACTCTCATTTTTTATCAAAGTGATGCTACAACAATGTGCTGTATTTCATTCATCGAATTGGCAAAGAAGGAATAGAATGATAATATCAAATGATGGTGAGAGTACCCAGCTCCTGGAAGTAAACATTGAGATAACATTTCTGAAGAACTCTGCTAATCTGTGTCACATTTTGCAAAACACTTTATCCTAGAAATTTATCCTACAGCTATTATGTTTATATGTAAAGATAGCTATTTTGAAAATTTGAAAACAAAATAAAATTTGAAAGCTGAAAGAAAACACTGATTGATTTTTTTAGGTACTAAATATTCTATTTTTAAAAATATACATAATGGCCAATGAAAAAGTGAAATGTTTATTTGATAATTTCCTTTTCAAATTATTTTTATTAAGAAGGAATAAAACATGGTATAAATAGAAGACTGTCACTAAATTTCTCTCTCTGAAGATAATCACATGAGTTATTATTTTAAAATATCATGGCACCCGTATTACAAACTATTTTTTTTTTAAAGACTGTATTTCCTGGAACTAGAGACTATGTTTTCAAATTATTGGTAAGTTTAATAAGCAGGTTAAAAATCATAGGCATGAAAAGATCTAATTCTTTAAATTACATATGTTAAGACAAGATTGTAGAAGAATATAAGCATTGTGTTGGTATATACCAACACAATGCTTATTTCTCCTGGTAAGTTTACAAATAGGTTTTGATTTCTTCTTCCTTTCCTTTTCTACAATAAAAGTATATTATTTTATCCAGGAAAAAAATATTTTTTAAATAAGAGTGTTGTTGTGCAATAATGTGAATGTACTTAATGCCACAGAACTCTATACTTAAAATGGTTAAAATGTTAAATTTTATGTATATTTTACCACAGTTAAAAATAAGATTGAAAATAATAATAATCATAATAAGATTGTTAATGTACATGTATGTCTTCCTAGGACTGAGGTTCCGAAGGTAAAGGCAGTCCTGTTCAATCCCAGGCCGTCCTTGACATTACACAGCAAATGCTGGGAACAGCCCAGAATGTGCCTCTGGGAATGTAGCTGTACTGAGCTGACAGAAGCAAATAATATCGATTTTTTCATTCCTTAGAATTGATTGACCTTTCAACAAGGGCATATTGCTTATGTCTTGACTAGAGTTAATATTTTTTCTTTTCCTATATAGCCCATTTAAAAACTATTATTTGACCTCTTTCATTTTGCAAAACTTGCTTTTTACAAAATCTAATGATTTACACATATGGGGTCAATTTACAATATAATATTTATATTGCCAAAGGCCACTGCTTAAATTTAGCAATTACTACGTAGAAAAATCTTTGATTTTATTAAAATAAATGCATCTGCTGGTTTGTGAAAGAAATCTTTGCCATCAAGAATCTTACAAACATATAACAAGGACAAGGCCTAGTAATATAATAGGCAAACTGAAAAATAGCTGAAGAAAACAAGACAGAACTTGTCATGGATTTGCAGATGTAAGAGAGCTCAGACCTTGTTGTGAGATCCAGACATGACTGAAAAAAGGGCAGTATTTATTTCAAACTTTGAGAGACATGAAGAGTTTCTAGAAATAGGGAAGGGGAAAGTAGGATCCCAGGTAGAATTATGTAAACCTTGAATAAAGGAATACTAAAATTGGGGTACTTTGTCAGGATGCAATAGCAAGAGTCTGGGATGAGTGGGATGAAGATTCTTTGTTTGAGATAGTGAAAGTGAGGCAGAAAAGGTAGGTTATCACATAGAATCTTTGATGCCCAGGCTTAGAAATTTATAAAGATGGATGTAAAGCCACCAATACCATGATGGGAACCCAACTTTACTGGGATTAAAATGATCATAGAGTGTAGGATGAATTGGAGAATAGTTCAACTAAAAAACAAAACTCTTGTGAAGCTCTTACATTAATTCAGAGAAGCATGGAGAGCACTGACAATGAAATAGAAGGAAGAGAACATTTTCAGGGGCATTGCAGAGCATCTATAGAAATTGACAACTGATTAGATATAGGGATGGAGTAAGGATTAAGGAAAGGCAGGTATAAAAATTGTTCCTGTGAATAATTGGTGATGACAAATAAAATTTTCAAAATCCAGATATTATCATATATACTTAAGCAGAAAAATTATTTTCACAGCCTAATCCAGCTCCTGGTCTTCACCTGCCATATAATGAACCCCTGATGGAATTATGATCTGAGTCAAACAACTAGTCTGTTGTAAGGCAGGGGCTTAAACCAAGGCCCCAAGTTCTCCTGCCCATTCTTCTTTAGAATTTAAATTAAGAATCCCTTATTTTGACATGTTCATTTTCCTGGGAAACTTTAATGTTTTTATGTCTCTCAGCAGAGTTGGATTAAGTAAATTGGATTAATATTTTTATTTATTTCATAACTGTTTAGGATTCATTTTTTTAACATCTTTATTGGAGCACAATTGCTTTACAATGGTGTGTTAGTTTCTGCTTTATAACAAAGTGAATCAGTTATACATATACATATGTTCCCATATCTCTTCCCTCTTGCATCTCCCTCCCTCCCACCATCCCTATCCCAGCCCTCTAGGTGGTCACAAACCACCTAGCTGATCTCCCTGTGCTACGCGGCTGCTTACCACTAGCTATCTATTTTATGTTTGGTAGTGTATATAAGTCCATGCCACGCTCTCACTTTGTCATAGCTTAACCTTCCCCCTCCCCATATCATCAAGTCTATTCTCTAGTAGGTCTGTGTCTTTATTCCCATCTTACCCCTAGGTTCTTCATGACATTTTTTTTCTTAGATTCCATATATATGTGTTAGCATATGGTATTTGTCTTTCTCTTTCTGACTTACTTCACTCTGTATGACACACTCTAGGTCCATCCACCTCACTACAAATATCTCAATTTCGTTTCTTTTTATGGCTGAGTAATATCCAGTTGTATATATGTGCCATATCTTCTTTATCCACTCATCCAATGCTGAACACTTAGGTTGCTTCCATGTCCTGGCTATTGTAAATAGAGCTGCAATGAATATTTTCGTACATTACTCTTTTTGAATTATGGTTTTCTCAGGGTATATACCCAGTAGTGGGATTGCTGGGTTGTATGGTAGTTCTATTTGTAGTTTTTTAAGGAACCTCCATACTATTCTCCATAGTGGCTGTATCAATTTACATTCCCACCAACAGTGCAAGAGTTTTCCCTTTTCTCCACAACCTCTCCAGCATTTATCATTTGCAGATTTTCTGAGTATGCCCATTCAGACCAGAATGAGGTGATACCGCAATGTACTTTTGATTTCATTTCTCTAATGATTAGTGATGTTGAGAATTCTTTCATTTGCTTGTTGGCAATCTGTATATCTTCTTTGGAGAAATGTCTATTTAGGTCTTCTGCCCATTTTTGGATTGGGTTGTTTGGTTTTTCTTTTATTGAGCTGCATGATCTGCTTATAATACTGGAGATTTATTCTTTGTCAGTTGCTTCATTTGCAAATATTTCCACTTATTCGGAGGGTTGTCTTTTGGTCTTGTTTATGGTTTGCTTTGCTGTGCAAAAGCTTTTAAGTTTTATTAGGTCCCATTTCTTTACTTTTGTTTTTATTTCCATTACTCTAGGAGGTGAGTCAAAAAGGATCTTGCTGTGATTTATGTCATAGAGTGTTCTGCCTATATTTTCCTCTAAGAGTTTGATAGTGTCTAGCCTTACATTTAGGTCTTTAATCCATTTTGAGTTTATTTTTGTGTATGGTGTTATGGAGTGTTCTAATTTCATACTTTTACATGTACCTGTCCAGTTTTCCCAGTAAAACTTATTGAAGACTCTGTCTTTTCTCCACTGTATATTCTTGCCGCCTTTATCAAAGATAAGATGACCATATGTGTGTGGGTTTACCGCTGGGCTTTCAATCCTGTTCCATTGATCTATATTTCTGTTTTTGTGCCAGTACCATACTCTCCTGATTACTGTAGCTTTGTAGTGTAGTCTGAAGTCAGGGAGCCTGATTCCTCCAGCTCCATTTTTCATTCTCAAGATTGCTTCGGCTATTCAGAGTCTTTTGTGTTTCCATACAAACTGTGAAAATTTTTGTTCTAGTTCTGTGAAAAATGCCAGTGGTAGTTTGATAGAGATTGCATTGAATCTGCAGATTGCTTTGGGTAGCAGACTCATTTTCACAATATTGATTCTCCCAATCCAAGAACATGCTATCTCTCTCCATCTATTTGTATCATCTTTAATTTCTTTCATCAGTGTCTTATAATTTTCTGCATACAGGTCTTTTGTCTCCTTAGGTAGGTTTATTCCTAGATATTTTATTCTTTCTGTTGCAATGGTAAATGGGAGTGTTTTCTTAATTTCACTTTCAGATTTTTCATCATTAGTGTATAGGAATGCAAGAGACATCTGTGCATTAATTTTGTATCCTGCTACTTTACCAAATTCATTGATTAGCTCTAGTAGTTTTCTGGTAGCATCTTTAGGATTTTCTATGTATAGTACCATGATATCTGCAAACAGTGACAGCTTTGCTTCTCTTCTGATTTTGATTCCTTTTATTTCTTTTTCTTCTCTGATTGCTATGGCTAAAACTTCCAAAACTATGTTGAATAATAGTGGTGAGGGTGGGGAACCTTGTCTTGTTCCTGATCGTAGTGGAAATGGTTTCATTTTTTCACCATTGAGGGCGATGTTGGCTGTGGGTTTGTCATATATGGCCTTTATTATGTTGAGGAAAGTTCCCTCTATGCCTACTTTCTGCAGGGTTTTTATCAGAAATGGGAGCTGAATTTTGTCGAAAACCTTCTCTCCATCTATTGAGATGATCATATGATTTTTCTCCTTCAATTTGTTAGTATGGTGTATCACGTTGATTGATTTGCATATACTGAAGAATCCTTGCATTCTTGGAATAAACCCCACTTGATCATGGTGTATGATCCTTATAATGTGCTGTTGGATTCTGTTTGCTAATATCTTGTTGAGCATTTTTACATCTATGTTCATCAGTGATATTGGCCTGTAGTTTTCTTTCTTTGTCATCTTTATCTCGTTTTGGTATCAGGGTGATGGTGGCCTCATAGAATGGGTTTCATAGTGTTCCTCCTGCTGCTATATTTGGAAGAGTTTGAGCAGGATAGGTGTTAGCTCTTCTCTAAATATTTGATAGAATTTGCCTGTGAAGCCTTCCGGTCCTGGGCTTTTGTTTGTTGGAAGATGTTTAATCAGAGTTTCAATTTCAGTGCTTGTGATTGGTCTGTTCATATTTTCTATTTCGTCCTGATTTAGTCTCGGCAGGTTGTGCATTTCTAAGAATTTGTCCATTTCTTCCAGATTGTTCTTTTTATTGGCATAGAGTTGCTTGTAGTAATCTCTCACGATCCTTTGTATTTCGGCAGTGTCAGTTCTTACTTCTCCTTTTTTATCACTAATTGTATTGATTTGAGTCTTCTCCCTTTTTTTTTTGATGAGTCTGACTAATGGTTTATCAATTTGGTTTATCTTCTCAAAGAACCAGCTTTTAGTTTTATTGATCTTTACTATCACTTCCTTCATTTTTCTTTCATTTATTTCTGATCTGATGTGCATGATTTCTTTCCTTCTGCCAACTTTGGGGTTTTTTTGTTCTTCTTTCTCTAATTGCTTTAGGTGCAAGGTTAGGTTGTTTATTCAAGATATTTCCTGTTTCTTAAGGTAGGATTGTATTGCTATAAACTTCCCTCTTAGAACTGCTTTCACTGTATCCTATAGGTTTTGGGTCATCTTGTCTCCATTGTCATTTGTTTCTAGGTATTTTTTGAATTCCCCTTTGATTTCTTCAGTGATCACTTGGTTATTAAGAAGTGTATTGTTTAGCCACCATGTGTTTGTAGTTTTTACAGATCTTTTCCTGTAATTGATATCTAGTCTCATACTGTTGTGGTCAGAAAAGATACTTGATATGAGTTCAATTTTCTTAAATTTACCAAGGCTTGATTTGTGACCCAAGATATGATCTGTACAGGACACTGTTTCATGACCACTTGAGAAAAATGTGTATTCTGCTGTTTTTGGATAGAATGTCCTATAAATATCCATTAAGTCCATCTTGTTTAATGTATCATTTAAAGCTTGTGTTTCTTTATTTATTTTCATTTTGGATGATCTGTCCATTGGTGAAAGTGGGGTGTTAAGGTCCCATACTATTAATGTGTTACTGTCGATTTCCCCTTTTATGGCTGTTAGTATTTGCCTTATGTATTGAGGTGCTCCTATATTGGGTGCATAAATATTTACAATTGTTATATCTTCTTCTTGGAACAATCCCTTGATCATTATGTAGTGTCCTTCTTTGTCTCTTGTAATAGTCTTTATTTTAAAGTCTATTTTGTCTCATATGAGAATTGCTACTCCAGCTTTCTTTCTTTTTTTTTTTTTTCTTGCCGTATGTATGCCTCTCACTGTTGTGGCCTCTCCCGTTGCAGAGCACAGGATCCGGACATGCAGGTTCAACAGTCATGGCTCATGGGCCCAGTCACTCCACAGCATGTGGTATCTTCCCAGACTGGGGCACGAACCCATGTCCCCTGCATCGGCAGGCAGACTCTCAACAACTGCGCCACCAGGGAAGCCCCCAGTTTTCTTTTGATTTACATTTGCATGGCATGTCTTTTTCCATCCCCTCACTTTCACTCTGTATATGTCCCTAGGTCTGAAGTGGGTCTCTTTAGACAGCATGTATACGGATCTTTTTTTATCCATTCAGCCAGTCTGTGTCTTTTGGTGGGAGCATTTAATCCATTTAAATTTAAGGTAATTATCGATATGTATGTTCCTATTCCCATTTTCTTAATTATTTTGGGTTTGTTATTGTAGGTCTTTTCCTTCTCTTGTGTTTCCTGCCTAGAGAAGTTCCTTTAGCATTTGTTGTAACGTTGGTTTGGTGGTGCTGAACTCTCTCAGCTTTTGCTTGTCTGTGAAGATTTTAATTTCTCCATCAAATCTGAATGAGATCCTTGCTGGGTAGAGTAATCTTGGTTGAAGGTTTTTCTCCCTCATCACTTTAAATATGTCCTGCCATTCCCTTCTGGCTTGCAGAGTTTCTGCTGCCAGAAACTTATGGGGGATTCCCTTGTGTGTTATTTGTGTTTTTTCCCTTGCTGCTTTTAATATGTTTTCTTTGTATTTAATTTTTGGTAGTTTGATTAATATGTGTTGTGACGTGTCAACGTTCTGTGATTGTTCTATAGGAACAGTTCCACGTGTAGATGTATTTCTGATGTATCTGTGGGGAGGAAGGTGATTTCCGCCTCTTACTCTTATGCCATCTTCCTCAACTCCTGTTCAGGATTTATATTGTAAGGGATGCTCAAGTATGTACCATGAAAATAATAATACATGAGAATCTTAACAATGTATTTAGATTACTTTAGTGTTTTTCTACACATTATCCAATTAAATCTCTCTGATTTAATTCTGCTGAGATCAGCCTGATATGATGATCTCTATTTTATAGCAAGAACATTCATTCAAACTCAGAAAGTTTAAGTAAACTAGCAAACTGAGAAGCTAGAACTTGAACCTACACTTTTTCACTCAAAGTCACAAACAACTCCTAGTTGTGAAAATAAATGCAAATTTTCCCTTTAGTATGATATAGTTTAGCACTGAACAAACCCTTAATTATCAATTATTCTTGGATTTGGCAAATCTTTCTGGAGAGGATATACAGTAAATATTTTTGACTCTGCCAGGTATGCAGTTTGTTCAAGTACCCAGTGCTACCATTGTATTGCAGAAGCAGTCATAGACAATTTGTAAACGAATGTGTATAACAAAACTTTCTTTACAAAAACTGGCTACAGGCTGGATTTGGCCCATGGGGTATAGTTTACTGGTCCCTGATTTTGCCCCTAGTCTTATTTCTGAGAAGAAAATAGTTGTCTGCCTAGAGAGTTTATCAGACTTGTCCAAGCTGCTTCTGGATGGAGCCCTGAAATCTATTTTATTTTACTGCTTTTAATTCTAATATCTCTTTCTAAAAACTATTTAATAATATCAGTCTAATTGACAAGATTTCTACCTTCCCCATTCCCAGCACTATAAGGTATAAATATTATTCTAATTGGTCTTTTTATGGTGTTCAAGGAATTAGTTTAGGTAGATAGTAATGTCTTAATCGTGCTGACAAAAGTTCACTGCTTATATCATTCTCTGGAGACTTCCAGACATCTAGTCCCTTGACTGTTGATCTGCCTTTCTTCAAGATTGTTCACTCTGTAAGATTGTAAAACAAAGTCTTTAGTAAGCAAACTCCACAGCAATTGAATCCATTTAATTTGCAGAATAGCAAGTAAGACCCCGAACAGATCACAGGAAATCTTAGAATTTTCCTTGTATCTCCCTCAATCCCATGTTCCGGAGGAACTATGATTAATTTTAAATTGAGAAATGGTAAACTGATACTTAACATAAGAAATAAAACATCTATATAATTGTGCTAGGTAGTTTTTATTTCATCATTCTTTGAAAAAAAGATGCAATATATTTATATAAAATAGCATAATATAAAACAATCAAATATTTTTCAAGTGCTTTTGATTTGTAATTCAATTATGGATTCTGCTAGCAACCTTATTCAAAGGCCAACGTTTCACTTCTACATCAGAGCCCTAAGATTTGATTTTCGAAAACCTATCTTTATTACATTTTCTGCTTCTAAAGGACGCTATGTTTTACATTAAAGTAGGCCAGTTTTGTTCCTTCACAGTGCTTGGAGTTTAAAATAGAAGATTAAAAACAAGATAGGAAACTTTTCTGTTTAGAGTTACCCCCCTTCCAACTGTGTGTGTGTGTGTGTGTGTGTGTGTGTGTGTGTGCACGTGCACGCACGTATGTGTATGTGTGTGTGTTCCAGACTTCAAATATTAACTGTTTCTTAGCAATCCAACCACATCGTTTCAATTTTGAATAAATTTTGATGACACACATCCCTCCAATTTAGCTGATTTTTTCCTCATCAAGGAGGAAGTTGAAACTCTTTGCATACTATTATACAACTCCTTTATACCCCAGAAGGAAGCCACAAATGAGCCTTGAGGTCTACTGTTTGTGTCTGTATTCTAGTTTTGCCCTCTCTGCTATAATAAATTAGTTCTCATATGATCATACAGAGTTGAAACCCTGGTGGTTGCTACAGGGAAAATACAAATGGAGAATGAAACTTAATATCAGACAGTGGTAGTATTCGCCATTTGTAGCAGACTTAAAGTAAATATAAAGTTAAGGGGGAAAACCAGAAATTATTTCCTAATTATGTCCTAAGAATAACCTAATGTTGAATTGGTATTCAGAGATGGAAGAGCAAGCATATTGGTAACTACAGAAAAATAGTTTAGAAACTGCATTTTGATAATCAAGTATGGAGGGTTATTGAAAAAGAAAGGGAAAAAAAGGATTAGTTCTTTGTCCTTTGATATTTTGGAAATTCTTGTAAAAGGTTTTTTAGAATATTTAGAATGATAAAATCAGATGAAGAAAAAAAAACAAAGGAAAAAGAAAAGAAACTATAAATAAGGTAGAAAGAAATAAATGAAGTTTTATTAAACTGAAGCAAATTACGCCACACCTACTGCATTACAGTTAAACAACATCTTGTCTCTATTTTCACATCCTTGATAGATTTCACCCTTTTGTAATCAAGAAAGTACATGTTTAAAGAAACTGGTAAATGTTGAATTTAACGGTGAAATGTTAACACCATTATAAGGTACAACTGACTTTCATTATAGTTAGATAAATTCTTAATTTCCATCTCTGTGAAATTGTTATTTATATGGGCAATTAAAACCAACTTTGGCATACAATTTCATCAATGATCATCATGGTGCTGAGATATAAGATGCCATGAGAAATATTTATTGTTATGCTGTATCTTCATCCTAGGAAGAAGTAAGCTAGTTGAGTGAGGATTGATTTGCCATAATTAGTACTTACCTTTCTGTTAAATACTTTGCTCAAGAAAGGGGAGAAGTATATGTTTTCTAACACAAAAAAGGTAGTACTTTTAGGGAATATGGATTCAAAATTATGCTTTTTCTTTCCTTTTTTTTTCATTCCTCGAGAGTCTTCCTACATTGGAATTTTTATATTGACACAAAAGGATTCTGTAAATACTGTTACAACCTACAGTTTTATATTAGAAGTATGTCAAATATTCATAATTTGTTGCTTTTGGACAAAGTCCATTTCAATTTCTAGATTAAAGAACAGGTTCATTGTACACCTTAAGCATCTTATATGTTTTAAGCAGAATAGAGTTAGAATGAGTTTTTGAATATAAAAAAGTATTTTCCAAGTGAATTTTACCTCAGCAGATATATGCATTTTTATGTTAATTTGGCTCTACTTTTTGGTGTAATCAACTAAAAAGAAAGTTAATTATATGAAAAGTAAAGTCTTTTTATAAAGCAGTAAGAAAACTGTCTTTTCTAAAGTTGCTCTTGAATTATCTTAAAAGGCAGCATCATTTCAAAACAAAGTACAGAATAAAGGGTCATGTATAAGATCTTCTAACTTAAAAGGTCTTCGAATACATATTCTTGGATCTGGAGAAACATAGTGACATCTGTCTTTGATTATAGTTACATGGACAAATTTGAATTCTAGAGCTGTATTTAAAACATTTCAACATACACAATGATATTATGTTCCTGGAATATGGCACATGGTGGTTATTTTTAATGTAATTATAGATGTCTGAAATAAATTATTAAAAAGAAGACACTCAGTAAAATCAGAAGTTCTCATGGTTTAAGTCATGCTTATCTAAGAAAATTCAAAATAAACTATTTGAATAAAGACTTCTGTTTGTTTCACAATTGTTCAAATTAACTTTACAGAAACTTTGGTTTAATTGCTGAAATGTTTAGTTTCTTTATTGACATTGTGCTTCTAAATTGTTAGACATTAAAGTAAATGAGAAAATGGGTGTTTTTTTGAGGTGTTTATTTTAAAAATATTAGAGGGATACTAATACAGGAAAAAAATTTGCTATGAATCTCTTTTCACAGTAGTCCTGGGTTCCTAGCCATGTGAAGTTACAATCATTTTTAATCTGTGTATTCTTTTGTTACATTTTGAAGATTGTCTTAAACTTTACTACGATGGACCTATACAAAAGTAGTTTGTGCTGGTATGATTACATTGAAGTAAGAGATGGGTACTGGAGGAAATCACCTCTCCTTGGTAAGAGATTTTTTTACCTCTGATGTGGCTATGCATGTAGTCTGTCTTGTCCAGAGACAATTCTTTCAAGAGTTATCTTAGGGTTTAAAATGTATGAGACCAACATTTTAATTTTTCTTATACTTTTTTCAATCACAGCAAAAATACTCACAGACAGATAGATAAATAGACAATTAATTGATTTAAACCAGTTTCAATTATGAGGTGGTATTTGGACCTGAACATAATGATTTAGAATAGCTTATAGTGAATAATCATCACATATTCTGTATTTTTAATTTTAAAATCAGAGTTTTAATGAGTAAACCAGATAAATTGTGTATTTGTGTGTGTATGTTGTTTTGCTTTGTTTGCTAAGGCAGTAGAGCATGAGCTGTTAGGTACACATTTGGTTGCTGGCTTCCTGCACCAAGGATATTGGTTCCTATTGTAGACGTCACAGTTTTGCTACTCAGGTTTTTGTGGCTGAGAAGGTGCATCTGTAGTTTGTGTCATAAATTGTAGCTCACATTTGGTGCTCATGAAAATATGCTACCAACATTTAACCATAGACCACATCACTAACTTACATTAGGTACTTTCTGTTGCCCTCTGTTTTACTTAAAGGTGAGAGCTGCTGTGAGCATGTGAGCATCTACTCTACTGACATTTTTTTTTTGAGATTGTACTTCTATTTTTAGAAGTAGCTTTACTCAGCTGTGTTTATTTGCCTACATATCTTTTCTTCTTAATATCTAAAACCTGCTGAATGGACACTGTTGTATTAAAAGTGACAGCAGCCTTAGTAAGTCCCAGAGATCTGTAGAAATGCTTAAAAATAAGGAAAAATTAAGATTTGAGCTAATTTGATAAGTCAGGATGAGGAAAACATTGTATTGAACATTTAGTTTCTTAGCCTAGATGAAGCAATTTGTAATATATGTATGTGTGTTCCAAAGAAAACATTTCATTAAACTCATATTTCAAAACCAATTCTAAAACTGAAATATTGAGAACACTTTTTAGAGCGCCATCAGCATTACACACTGCAGGGTATAATGGCCTAACAGACTGGCTTAGTCTGATTACAATGCTCATGTGGAAAGCTTTCCCCACTATTTCCTCTGAGACCTTGTTCCTCAGAGTGTAGCTGTCACACCGGCAGCATCAGAATCACTTAGAAGGTTAGAAGTGTGGAAATGCAGGTCCCACTCCGTACCTTCTGAACCAGAGACTGCATTTTGACAGACTCCCTGGCAATTCATATGCACATTATAGCTTTTTCTCTTTTAGTCAGGTTACTTTCTTCCAGTTTCCTTTTTTAAAGAATTGAAGTATAGTTGATTTACAGTGTTGTTAGTTTCAGGTGTACAGCAAAGTGGTTCAGATATAGATATATATTATTTTTTCAGATTATATTCCATTACAAGTTATTACAAGGTTTTGAATATGGTTTCCTGTGCTTTACAGGAAATCTTTTTTGTTTATCTATTTTATACATAGTAGTTTGTATCTGTTAATCTCATACTCCTAATTATCCCTCTCCCTCTCCCTTTCCCACACATTACAGTTTAAGGGACATTGCTCTCTTTTACATGTCCCTAATTTACTTTGCCATTTAGGGAGACATTTTTTCACCTGCTATCTGTTAGTATGAATTTGTTTTAAGTTGACTGACATTTTTCATATACTAAAACTATGTATGACATCATTACCAAGGGCACACAAAAATGGATGACAATATATTATTCTTTGTGGAATTATTTCATGTGCATTGTCATATTTAACTTTCTGTCATCATAAAATCTTAGAGCACAGTAGCAGATATACAGTAAGCAACGAATATTTGTGGAAGGTTGAAGGAGGGAAGAAGGAATGACAGGCAATAATATATTTGCTCAGTATTATACTTGCCTGTGGATAAACAATCAGAAAAAATTAGAACTCATTATTAAGTCTTCTGATACTGTTTGCCATTCTGCCTACTACACTACATACTACAGCTTTATAGATGAGATGTATGTAGTAACATAAGATCCTTGGGCAGTCTGTGGGTTTCCCTGACAAGTCACCATTGAACATGGCTAAACAAAGAACTATACTTTGAGCTGTCACTTCCCTACTAATGAGCAAATTGAACATTTGAAGCAGTTTTTCAGGATCACTTGTACTTTTTTCTGTTTTCCATAGAATAATATTCCCCACCTTGATATATCATGTGTCATTTTACAAATAGGACATGTTTTGAGCTAGCTGTTACTTAATTCTACAGATAATGATACTGACATCAGTCAGTTAATCTGAGAGTGATATGTTCCAATATTCTATAAATAAATATGAAGAGATTTATTTATCCACCTTTATTAAGTAAATATTAAAGAATAATTATAGCTCTAGTTCCTAGGGGTAGATACAGGAACCAAATCAGGTTTTATGTATGCAATTTGTAGCTAGTATGAAAAGCAATTAGAATATAAAGTCATATTTAGGAGTCTCTTTATTCTTTTATTTCTTTTAGGTAGATTCTGTGGGGACAAATTGCCTGAAGTTCTAACCTCTACAGACAGCAGAATGTGGATTGAGTTTCGTAGCAGCAGTAATTGGGTGGGAAAGGGCTTTGCAGCTATCTATGAAGGCAAGTCACATTGAGTTTAGAGATGGCTTCTTCTTAGACCTCTAAACAGAAATATCCTTTCTCTCAATTTCATTAGAATGATATTGTAACTGTATTTCAATTACAAAATTTTCTAAACCTGTATTATAATGTTCATTATGATGATTTTAATAAAAATACTTGGTAAATTTAAACTGCAGAAACAACCTGCTTTCTGGTACCAGTAATGTGGTAACATGTAAATGTACTCATCAGGGATGTGTGGGGAAAAAAAAACTCATTATAGAGATGTGTGGAAAACAACAGCAACAACAAACGGCAAAAGAGTTCTTAAACTTCGGTTGTTTTTTCATGACAACATTAAAATGTTATGAAGAAATTACCACTTCTCTTTGTGCTGAGTTTGTATGTGTTTGATGGCTATACCGCGGAAATGCCTTGATAAAGGAAACTGCACAGAAAGTAATTGCGCACAGTTCTGGAGCTTGCTTTGTCTAAATGAGAGTGTCAGCATTCAAGAAGAATTTACTAGAGGCTTTGTTCTATATGTATCTAAAACAGTAAACTGGCATTGTGCTTCCTGGCTTTAAAAACCTTCTTGCCAGATCGTGGGTAGAGAAGACCCTTCTTGCTCCTGCCTCTGCCAGCACAGAAGTTTAGGTTATTTAGAAGACAGAAGATTTCTGCTTCTCTTAGACTTTTAAGAGGATGGAAGCATTTGTTTTAGAGATTAACTGTGTGGTTGTGAAGAGTATGGTTTGGATGGAGCCACAGATGTTGAGCACGAGGGCCGCTCACAGCCAGAGGCCCAGAGAGTTTTGTGGCGCTTCTCTCCTGATCAGCTCCTCCACTGAGGTAAAAGACCTAAAGAAGCAGTTCAGAGAGTCAGAGAAAACTCACATAGAATAAATTACAAAATCTCAAAAGGTTTTTAAAGTTTTTTTTTAAAATGCTTGTTTTTGTAAAAATGTGAATTAACAGTGATAAAAAATCATATATTCCTCTGCTGACTGTTATCTAATATTTATAGTTAAGTGGCTAGGTTTTTTTTTTAACCAACTAAATATTTACAACCAGCCAACCTTGATTTTTATAACCTGGTTTTTATGTACTCAGCTCCAGGCACCAAACTAAAATGTTATCTTAGAAGCAAATGAAAATGAAATTGCATGTCTAGGTTTATTTATTTGTTTATTTTTGCTTTCCTCAGCTATCTGTGGAGGTGAGATACGTAAAAATGAAGGACAGATTCAGTCTCCTAATTACCCCGATGACTACAGGCCGATGAAAGAATGTGTATGGAAAATAGCAGTGTCAGAAGACTGCTATGTCGGGCTGACCTTTCAGGCCTTTGAGGTAAAGTCCTTCAGGCAGCCTTTGTGGGGCACATCCTCCATAAATGACAGTGCATTTAAGGGATCCTCATTAAAAAAGCAAAGAACTAGAGAATCAGCTTTTTCATCAACAAAGAAGCAAAGGATTGCCTATAAAATGCAACATCAAGAGCGAAAGAGGTTTTTTTTTTTTTTCTTCTTTCCTCTTACTGCAGACATTTTCAAGAAGATTAAAGTGAGTTTACATTATCTGTGCTTTTTGAATTAGAATGTTTGAAGTACTGTCAATAGTTTCTTTTGACAAATGACCAGGCTTGTTTCACAAGAATGCTTGAAGAGTCCATTAAATAAAAAACTTTTATTTCTCTTCTAAACTAAGAGGTTAAAGGTAGATCATCTTTTTTGTTGTTGTTACAGTGTAAATCCATTTTTCACCTTTTTATCATTATGCAGAAAATTATTTATATAAAAAAACAGGGATTTAAATATTCTTAGGAGCTTTTGACTTCATCAAAAATATTTATTGGGGAAGAGATCAGCACCGACATTGCATTATTAGATGAGGGCAGAATAAACCAAAGGCCAGTCAGAATCCTGGAGCAAAGTCTGCATCTAAAACTACTGCACTAGCTAATGAGTCATTTTTGTGTAGTGGGGAGAACTGAGTGAGGAATTAGAAGCTAAGAGATATGGGAATTGTCAAGAACTCCTGAGCATGTTTAAATTACAGAATCAGGCTAGAAATTGAGAGCCCAAGGTGGAGTAGGAAGGAATGATGAGGTGCTGGCAGTAGGTCCAAGAAAGAGTTAGAGATCCAGATGCCATTACTGGAGATTATTTCTTTACTGAAATTAGAAGGCCTACTTACTGTCCAAGTGATCAAAAGGCCAGTGTAGAGAACCCCATTCATTGCCAGGATGTGCTTGCCACTGAGTGTGGTGACTGTGTGGTGTCCCAGTCCCCATAGCAGGAGCCCCAGGGGAATCCAGGTGTTACTCAAAAGTCCAGAGAAACTCATACCCCCACCTGTAAACTGTGTAACATATTTTTTGGTGTTGTCTCTACCCCTTTGCTTGTACCTTCTAATTTTCAAGACATATTTCTTTTTAATCATGAAAAAACTCTCTTTTATGCTGTGATCATGATGTTTATGCCCCTGACCCCTTTGCATTTTTGGAAACCTTGGTTCTGAGATTATCTGATTCACATTTATTTTTAAATTTTATTGGATTGCAAACATTATTCAAATAGAACACTTTATTGTAAAGAGTAAACTAAAATTGGGTAGGACTCACTTTTTAGACCAAAACAACTGGTTCATTGAAAAATTATCTAATGAACACATTACATGTGTTAATATTTTGTGCTATTGCAAAAATTAAGTGATGAACTGCCTTTCAATATATAATTCAATGTTTTATAGAATTCTATTATAGTAGTGATGTCAGCAAATACATTCATTCCATTCATCTAAAAACTGAGATGCAGAAATTGCTGACTTAGTTGGTTTGCAGTTTTTTTTTGGTTTTCTGGGTTTTTTTTGTTTGTTTTGATATATCAATATAGTAAGAGTGATATTCTTCAAAAATAGGATAATGTAAGGACAAATAAGAAAGATTTACACCTCAGGCACTTAAAACCATGCCTGACACAGAGTAGTCATTTAATAAATACTTGTTGATTAAGTGAATGAATAAGTTATTGCTAAGCTTTGGAAATGAGGTAGAGTCATGTCACAGTTTGGCTGATAGTACATTTTATTTATTATCTCTAGTTTCCTGTCCTTTCTTCATTTTGCTTTATTTCCTTATGTTTTTCCTCCTTTATTCGTATGCTGGACATATTTGAATGTCTAGTAGGCCTCTCATCTTTAACTGACTAACATCAAGCCTTTGATTGTCTTATTTTACCCACACTAACCCACTCACCTTCAGTCTTCCCTATTTCAGTATTTAGTGTTTCAGTATGTCACTATTTACTCAAGTAATATCCCTAATTCCATTTTTTGTCTTAAACCCCAAGGCCAATTAATAAGCATATTCCATTTGCTTTGTCTTCAAAATATACCACATACATGACCACTTTATACCTACTTTCTGGCCACCACTGTTGTAATCACTGCCTCTTGCTTTGGAACTTTGATGAACTCTTCACATCTCTACCCTTGCCCTACATATCCTGATATCCACACAACAGCTGGGATGATACTTTCACAATGTAAGTTATATCAAACACTCCTCTGCTTAAAGTTTTATCAAACACTACTCCCCATGTGCCTCATGGAGAAAATCTTTGTGTTAGACTTTCAGGCGTGCATTATAATGCTGTTGGCCATGAGTTCACTGTTAATGAATTTGAATATCTGTGAAGGTACCTTTAAACAGAAACACACATAAAGCAAGGTTAAGTATTGATTTGATGACAAAAATTTTGTGACCAGAAGCTCTCAGGAACCTAACCTTGTATTTCTCCAGGAGGCATGAATCAGTATTCACTAACTCAGTGTTTTCAGTGACTTTGTTGAACTCAACTACTGCTAATACTGAGAATCAACTGTATATATTTTTAATTTGGTCTAGTGGTCATTAGGTGGTTTGTTTCAGTTACTCAGTTATCTGTTTATATCAATTTGTTTTTGTTTACATAACATTTTCAATATACAGCTTATGCATTTTATATTTAAAATGTATAATTTTAAAAATATCTTCACTATTTCTCAGTGTTTTGTGTCTTTCTCTGACAAAACTGTTTTTATTCACTGATATCAGTCTTTGACTTTTTCAAACACTTTCTATTTTTGTAACTCTTTTATTCCCTATGTCACTCTCTCCCTTTTCAGATAAAAGGGCCCTTAAGATAAGCTAGTTCTGTTGAAATCTACTATAAAGAACTTACTGGCTGTTCATTATTTATGCCTTTCTGTGAATTTATGTCATGAATATTCACCTCTCCTAATGCTACTTAGATTTTAATGTAAGTACAGAAAGAAATCTGAACAAGTGCTTTTGTTAATGAGGGTAATAGAGTTCTAATACTTCTGTAATCATCACCTTTGGGAAGATTTTTCTTCTCTAGTAGTTACTGGTATGTTGACTCTTAAGACCAATACTGAAGTGAGTTTGTACGTGAATGTAGATAATGTCTAAAATCATTTTGAAGAACTCGTCTTCTCTTCAGCAGTGGTGTTATTTGTAAAAAAGCCTCTATACTACTATTTCACTTGAGAACTTTCAGTATGCAGAAATACATAAGAGAAAAAGTTGGGGAGACTTTAATAGTACAACTTCAAACAAATGTCAGTAAAGCAGGAAATAAGTGAAATAAACCCAGAGCTTAGTTATGTTTAGTTAAAATCCCTACGTACATTTATTTAAGTGAGATTACATTTGAGGTACTTATAAATATTTCTATACACTGTGATTTGGTTATACTTTCCTTTTGAAAACCATAGTATATAATAGTCTTTCCCATAATTACTAGCAACATTCTAAACTATATACAAAAGTTTTTTATCTTGGTACAGTTGACCCTTGAACAACACAGGTTTGAACTGCAGGGGTCCACTTATATGTAGACTTTTTAAAATAAACATAGTACCTGTTATTTTCATTTTACAGATCTTTAAGTGTGGGGGAAAGTTTGTGTTTGATTAGAGATCACAATATATGGAATCAGAAGAATTAGGGTTTAAGTGGTGAACCTCTGCAAACTATTTCAGCCTCCTTCCCTTGGGTGAGTCATTTATCAGTTCCTTTGTTTTTGAGGCAGAGATAGCAGTTGGCGGTTTTTCAACTGTTCTTGGTTGGCATCCCTAACTCCTACGTTATTCAAGGGTCAGCTGTACTTTGTGAATTACCTGATTAAGAGTAATCCTTTAATTCCTTTAAATATTTTATATTAGTTTGAGTTAAGTAGACTAGTCTTTGTGAATGAACTAGGAAGCCAAGACAAGATCTTAATTAGTTAACATTTTAATGCTTGCCCTGCACTATTTTTGGATATTTGGCTAAGAATATATATTGGTTAATGACTGTATAAGAGAATATGACTATATAAGAGCTACTATATAAAGTAGCTCTTCAGAATTATAGTTTAGGCTATCATTCTGCTCTGAAAGATTAGATTAAATAAACTTGCCCAAGGTCACACAGTTCTTAATTGGTAGACTGTGAGTGATACCAATTCCATGGCCTGGCACTCTTACACCCAGATCTTGGTAGCAGAATGAGGCATCTAATTCTCTCATGGCAATAAATTCTTTCCCATCATAACTATTGTCATTTGTACATTTGAGTTGTTTAATCAATAAATGCCTGTCAGTCAGGGACATGTCTGTTTATTCATCACTGTTTATATACTATCAAGTATATATTTATTATCTGGTCATCACAGGTTTTCAGTAAATATTTATTAAATTTATGACTTAAAAATAATTGTGTCATGAAGGGAAAAAAAATCAAATGGCAGCATTGAGAAAACTGAATCATATAAAAGTAGACCTAACCCAGCCTTATGGTTTTGATTTTCACATGGTTGAGCATTTTGATTTTTCTCCTCCATTTTTGAGCTCTAATTGTATACATATCAATATTCATTAAGTATTAAATAGTAAAAATAAAACTAATACTAATTAATAAAATATTAAATATGACAGTGATACATTTTAAAATAATCTATTAAACTTTTTTCCTTTTTATTTAAAATTCTTTTTGTCATAGCATTTATTACTTAAATTTACTGTATTTTTCTCATTATTAAAATTAATTTATTTTTAATAATAAATGCTAATCTTGATTGTTTTTGTTAGTCATACTTTTCTTTAACATTTTACCCCAAAGCAAAAAATAATGACTTAGCATTGTTCCAAATGTATAGAACTTTAAGTTATATTATCTATAAAAGTTAAATCATTTATGGAGTTGATAGTATGAATTATAGTTTGAAATTACATTCTAACACTCATAGAAGACTTTTTTTTATTACTATTTTATTACTATTACCATCTTAACTATTCTTTAAGTGTATGACACAGTAGTGTTAAGTACATTCACACTGTTGTGTAATCAACCTCCAGAACACTTTTCATCCTGCAAAACTGAAACTCTTTACCCAGTAAGCAACAACTTCCCATTTCCCCGTCCCCCCAGCCCCTGGCAATCACTCTTCTGCTTTATGTCTCTTTGAATTTGACTATTCTGGGTACCTCATGTAAGTGAAATCATACAATATTTGATTTTTTGTGTCACTTTTTAAAAATTTCACTTAGTGTAATATCCTCAAGGTTCATCCATGTTATAGCACTTGAAAGGATTTCCTTCCTTTTTATGGCTAATATCCCATTTTATGTATAGACCACATTTTGCTTATCCATTCATCCACTGATGGACATTTGGATTGCTTCCACCCCTTGGCTATTATGGATAATGCTGATATGAACATGGATGTACAAGTATGTCTCCAAGACCCTGCTTTCAATTTTCCAAATATAATACCCGGAAGTGGAATTGCTGAATCATATGGTAATTTTATTTTCAATTTTTCAGGGAGTACGGGAGAGTTTTACTGAAACTATTACCTAGAAACTTTGGAGTTTTCAGAGGTTTTTACAAATAAGTAGGTATTGCAGTAGATGTTTTTGCAATGTTATATTTATTTGGAAATTTGATTGTAAAATGAAAGCAAAGTGTGTGAATGGTCCCTGAGCCTGGGTATGGTATCTTGCTCCAGGGCTGGCATTCCTTCAGTCTTAGAGCTCCCCCACATGCACTGACCACAAAGCTCTGCACTGGTTGGCAGTGTTAGAATGAGAGGCTGATTACTTTAGGTTACTTTTAATTGATTTTAGTTCTTGCTAAATAAAGTAACTCAGCTTTTTGATGCTTCCTCTCTAACCTGCCAGTAAAGACATGGACCCCCCACACTTAGTAATGAAATGTAATATTAATCCCTTCTGGCTAAGCTTTGTACTTATTCTTCTTTCTTTGTGTACTTGGATTTACTTCCAATATCATTTATATATCAGTTTTCTAAAGCAATCTTCAGAGCTTAATGTCACTTTCACTGTTTTCTTTATATACATATTAGGTCTGTTTACGTTATGATAAACTTGCCACATTCCTATATGGTTTGTGTTCTGATTACCTTAAAGTCTGTAATAAATCAGCATTATCATTACCAAACATATTTATTACATGTCCATGCTTTAAATCAAGAAGAGACTGTTTTTCCTTTTCTTTTTTTTATGAATTACTGACTTTGGTGTTCTTTTTCTCATGGTACCTAAGGTTACTGGCATAACATCAATGAACTTATCCACTTTTTAGCTTCAACCATATTTATTTTTTCAACTATATTTATACTAATTGATAGAGTAATCGATACTGCTGGAGAAAATGTTACACAAATAACATAAAATAACTCAAACTCTCATTTGTGCTCACCATCATTACTGTTATGTGGATGTAGTTGAAGAGGTATAATTATAATTAACACCAATAGAGAAGATTTATTGTGCTGGTATTGCAATTAGGATTAAAATAATTAAACTGGAAAAACATGTAAACAAAGATTATGGAGGTCATTGATATGATATGTAGGTCAACAACCATGGCATTTACTATGTGAGACTACAGTGTATATTTCTATTGTTTTATCCCTAATACCAGGTGCATAATACTTAATATATAAGTAATATGTAATTCATAAATAGGTACTGGTGAAATAATCCTAAAATTGGTCATTTTTATTCATTTTACCCATGAGATATTTACACTTTGTGTATCATATAAAATATTTAAAGCTCTAATTTTTACAACGTAACCAGTGAATATACTATAAATTAAAATTTAAAGAGTATTGTTTAACTGTTAAAGGAACAGAGTGAGTTTTATATACAGGGAAATACCCGCTATCCTATATCCTTTTTTTTTTTTTTTTTTTTTTTTTTTTTTTTTTTTTTTTTGTGGTACGCGGCCTCTCACTGTTGTGGCTTCTCCCGTTGCGGAGCACAGGCTCCGGACGCGCAGGCTCAGCGGCCATGGCTCACGGGCCCAGCTGCTCCGCGGCATGTGGGATCTTCCCAGACCGGGGCACAAACCTGTGTCCCCTGCATTGGCAGGCGGACTCTCAACCACTGCGCCACCAGGGAAGCCCCTATATCCTTTTAATTACTGATCATATGTAATTTTTTTCAACAGTGTCTCTCGTTTTCTTCGTACTGTAATTTTCAAAAGCAGTAATTTCTTCATAAATAGTAATTAAAAACCCATTTTAATTAACCTTCTTATTTTTTACTCTGGTATGGCTGTTGATATGAAGCAACGTGATTTTTTTTCTATTAATTAACTTTCCATGGCAAGCAGCTACTTTCTTCATTGTGTGTTCTCACTCCCTTTCTTCTTCTAACTTAGCCTTTTCCCCCTTTCCAAAATAATTCATGAGTTGCAAGCATTTCATTCTGTGCTGCTCAAGCAGGTGAAGATAGATAGGTTGACTTGCTGAGACCTTCGGTTATTTTTCCTACAGTTTTGTTGTTTGTTCAGTTTTGCTTACCCTTTTATCAAGTTGTACACCCTGAGAGTTTTAGATGTTATTTTATATGTCCCCTTAACCAATGAATAGACTTTGGCCATCTGGAAATGTTCTCATATTTATAGAGAACTCTGATTTTGAAGGGACTGTATTAAAGACTGAGAGAAGAAAGTGTGTTATAGCTGGTCAGATTGGCCTTGTCACCCCAGTGACTAATTTTGTTCCTAGTGAGACTGCTAGCTCTCCCTCACCTCTCTATTTAACAGCTACTGTCTCAAAAGTATGCTTTAAATAATGAGATATTTTTAATGTTAAATATTTTCCAATTCTTTCCCATAATTCCACACACGAAGAGAATACATTTTTAGGGAAAAATCTGGATTTATGAGTCACAATGAGCTCCTACTGATAGTAAAATTGCAACCTTCAATCCCACCACCCCCACTGCTCATACTTCCTATCTTGTTTCACTTTGTATTCTTCCATAGAATGTATTATTTTCTAATATTTTATGATTATTATTTACCTTGTTTATTGTTCCTTTGCTCTCTACCCACCAGTATAAGCTCCAGCAGGGCGAGGCTCTGTTATTTTGATGAATGATGCATACTAAGCAGTGAGAAGAGTGCACAGAACAGAACCAGCACTGAATATTTATTGAAGAAATAAATGAATCCTGATTTGTGATTGGGAAAAGGGCAGCAGCAAATGCAGTACTTAGTTCTAACCAAATCTGCTTCAAAATCTATTTTTTTCTGTTTGTCCTTATGCTGCCTAATTTGAAGACTATCATTGTTAATGTATTGACAAATCAGGAAATGACTTCTTCAACCAACTATACCAGAAGTTTCATGCATACAGGTTGTAGTTCATAGAATGAATGTGTTCCCTGACATTCATTCTGTAATAGGAGAATTCCATAAATTAGTGAATTGTATGTTGAATGTTGGTTGACAACATGTGATACTTTTCATGGTTTATAATTATAGATGTCAGTGCTTTCCGGCTTCAAATACCTAATAAGTAGTTGACTCTATTAAGACTTCAGAGTTAGGGCCCATTTTCTATGAAAGAAACAAAAGCAAGAATTTATTTAGAAATTGTCTTACAATTTATAAAACAATTTGTAAATTTTGTTTTGTTTTTTGTAGAAGTTTAGAGCTAAAACAAAGGTCTACAAACATTCACTTCTTCATAAAGCCAATAGTCTGAGCTAGTATTTGCATTTAGTTGTTTAGGAAAGAGATTGAGTACATCCAGGGTGCACAGGTCAAGAATAATGTGTTAAGGTAAAAGTCTCATCTAAACATGCCTGTTACCCTGAGAGGGGCAGCCAGTGCTAGTTCTACAATGGAGTAGTCTTCCCACACAAAGCTATGCTAACTATGGATAAAGGATTTCATAGACTAGGAAGAAATGTAATCCCCATGTTATCAGATTTTGCTTCAAAAAGATATGTATAACCTAAAATAGTGCAACATTTGTCAATAATATGAATTCAGCCACTCTATTGAAAAAATAATGATTTTTTGATCAACTATGAGCAATTTTTATAACTATGTTTCAGAACAAATTATGCATTGTTTATAGCATATCTAGCCCAGATTTCTAATGATAATTATTAGTCTGGATTCTCTTAAATTCTATTTTCCAAAGAATTACTACTTGTATTTTTATTTTATTTTAAAAGGCAGTTAACTTCTATTGATCCTAGTGCATGTAGATGCACTTTTTCATAGATTTTTTTTCCTCTGTCTCTCTACCAGAATAATACATCCTTTATTCATGGACAGTGTAGATATTACCATACACACTCAACAGAAATGCTCTCTTTTGGTATAAGTAATATGGCCATGTTAGTACTATGGCACTGAGAATACATGATACTTTTTTATAGAAATTGTTTTGTCTATTAATGAGATAGATCACATATTTTTACTATTACAGATTGAGAGACATGACAACTGTGCCTATGACTACCTAGAAGTTCGAGATGGAACCAGTGAAAATAGTCCTTTAATAGGGCGTTTTTGTGGTTATGATAAACCGGAAGATATCAGATCTACCTCCAATACCTTGTGGATGAAGTTTGTTTCTGATGGAACTGTGAACAAAGCAGGGTTCGCTGCCAATTTTTTTAAAGGTAACTTGAAATCATTTAAAGTGGAAGATTTTCTCTGTCAAGGATAAATGTGGTATTTATCTTTGAGTTAGGGGAGAAATAAAGTAATATTGAAGATTGACGTATGCACTATTCATAAAGATATTTTGATGGTTTTTGATGGAATAGTTTACTGGTTATAAAACTGGAATTTGGAGATTTGTAGCACAGGGTAGGAACTCCATTAGGATATTCTACCACCTGTTTTTTAGGAAATAGTCAAAATCCAGAAATATACAGACAAGAGGAAAATATTTGCAATGTAATCAACAAAGGGTTCATAACCAGAAGGGGATTACTGATATATAGTTTATCAATTTATTTCCAGGTGGCAGCATCTAAACCATCCCTTAGAGAATAGAATTCTGTCACATTAGAAATAATGTATGGCCTCCTTAGTAGAACATTCTGATCCCTAAAATGTCTTTTTGACATTATTGCTGATCAGCTTTAATTTTGAATTGTATAAGCAAATTTTAGTTTATTTTCATGTCCCATGTTTGGTGTGTATTCCTCAGGTAAAAAGAAAGCTATTTTAGTGCAAATAATAACATCAGATTTGTATTTTGAAAATTCATAGGCACTTAGGTTAAGTGTGTTATTATAGAATAAAATTCTTTTATGTGAAGAGAAAATAAATTTTCTCTATAATAATTTTTAAAGAATAAGTGATGGATTCAGTAGTGTATGTCAAAATTTAGTGTGAATAATATCTAGATATTTTCATTATTCAAAGAGCAATAATATAATTGATTTTTCCTGAGCATTACTTAGATGCTCACCATTTGAACTGAAAGGCAGAGAACCTTGGCACTTCTACTATATGTATTCCAAGTATACATTAAATTGTTCATTTACATGGTTTAAATCTTCTCTATGTTATATTTTACAGTAGAAGAAACATATTTTAAGAGTCTCTCTCGTGATGTTTGTGTATTTGCTTAACAAAATGCCTAGTCTTTGGATGATACATAATTTCTCCAGAGAATATTGTTTGCTGTTTTCCTAACTCACAGTAGGTTATTCCTAAAGAGTGAGATTATGGAGTACCTTGTAATATGTGTTTTTTAAACAGTATATATTTTTCATATGTCTATTTCATATATATTTTCATGTTACCATATACAATTAAAATAGTTTCTGTTTACAAAAATCTGGAATTATTGTATTTTCTGGATCAACATATCTATATAAAAAACAGTGAATGTTTTCAATTTAAAGAGGTCTATTAAGTTTCATAGTTTTCCTTCTTTTTAATTTTTAGTCACCATATTTTATTTCTTAATAATGATATTACTTTAAAAGCATTTCTTCAGGCTACCTAGCAAACTATACAATGAAATGAACAGGTGAATCCATGTTTTTTCAGTAAGTTTTTCTATTCCATTCTGAAAAATCTCTAGGTTTTAATAATCCTCTTTAACTTTAAAGTCAGAAAAAAACATACTGTGTCTGAGATGAGGTGATCTTCAGTTGGACCAGTCCTTCTGGTTCTTACACAATTCTTAGATTGCAGTGACATGGGTTCTTCTATGTCATCAGTCAAGGCCTTGCAAATTGTTCCTGTTCCTTCGTTGAAGAAATCAATTGTCTAATTGTCGCCATTTTTATAGAGGAAGACGAGTGTGCCAAGCCTGACCGTGGAGGCTGTGAGCAGCGTTGTCTGAACACACTGGGCAGTTACCAGTGCTCCTGCGAGCCTGGCTATGAGCTGGGACCTGACAAAAGGACCTGCGAAGGTGGGACCAGATTTGCACGTGGGGTTCCCTGCCTGAAACCCCTACCCATTTCCTTCTATCATGTAGTCTCATTCTCCTTCTCTTTTTATGCCTCCCTCTTATACTAGAATAAAATAGACACAGTTATGAAGAAAATACAGTATCTTTAAAACACAGGACATTGTATTCCAGATAATAATGAAGTTATGTGGCTGTTATTTCCACATGACTACTAAAAATAAATACACTTTAGAAACTTACCAAATATGGTAAACCTGAGATTACAGGTAGTTTAAAAAATATGTTTATAAATATAGTAATATTTATATTAGTTAACATACATATCCACATATACATACATATGCCTATATATTCAAAGGCAATTCAAGAGACCAGTTACTTTAGCTAACTCTTGACTCCCTAGGAATTAATTAGGAACTGTGTACAATATGTTCATTTCACTTAACTTGCTTTTGAAACCCTAACTTTCCTAATTTCACTATCAATAAGAAAGAGAGGTAACATAAATAGTACCTCTTTTAAATAGATCATCCAAAAGAGAAAGAAAACCAGTTGCTAAATGGAGTTTTTGCAATAACAAATATGCTCTATTTACTATAGTTTACCTTGCCTTCTAGCTCAAGTAACTCCTTCCTTGTCTTGGAAAAAAAAAAAGAGTTTGGGGAAATAAACAATTGATTTTGGTCTTAATACATCATGCTGTATTGTACTTTACCTATACCTTTTTATTAATTCTCACAACAATCGTGTGGTGTAGGTATTATTATACACACTTAAAATATAAGAAATCTGACCCCCAGGTTTCTTTATATTGCTCGCCCAACTTTGAAGCGATCTAAAGTGTAAAGCCATCATTTTCTTCGCTCCATATCTACAAAATAACACTTTATAAATTGGATTAGATGATTAAAATAGTGGTACTAAAGATTAAGGAATAGAGACTGCAGCTTTCTAGATTTCAAAAAATCCAGAAGATGGTTGAAATTTAATACTGAGATGTTTGATTATCAATGGAAAGGTGCTAAGAAGAGGGTAGATTTATTAGGGGAAACCTTTCCCTTTTCTTTCTTTTTAGCGGCTTGCGGAGGACTTCTTACAAAACTGAATGGCACCATAACCACTCCAGGGTGGCCCAAGGAGTACCCTCCCAACAAACACTGCGTGTGGCAAGTGGTGGCACCAACACAGTACAGAATTTCTATGAAGTTTGAGTTTTTTGAATTGGAGGGCAATGAAGTAAGTGAATAATAAATATATTTTTTTATAAAGTGTTTTAGGAATCCCTAAAGACAATCTGGTAAACTAAAAAAAAAAGAGAGCAAGAGAGAAGAAGAAAGAAAGAAAGGAAGGAAGAAGGAAGGGAGGGAGGAATGAAGGAAGGAAAAAAGGAAGGGAGGAAGGAAAATTGCAGTAGTACAATAGTATAAATGCTGTAGTCTTTCTTTGCTCTATTTCTCATTTCTGCAACTGCTTATAATTCCTGCTGGCATTGGATGATATTTTAGACTGTCTCTGGGAGATTGAAAATTACCCCCCAGCATTTTCCTGATTTATTAAAGTACTACGAAAATATTAGGGTAATGTCACGTAGATTTTTCTAGAAAAAATAAACCAAAATTCACTTGTTGAGTCATAACGAAAATACCTTTTTGGGAAAACCTGGTATATTTCACTTGTGTAAATGGGTATATTTTCATTATATAAGTAGTTTTTCATTATGAGTATGCTTATGGTTCACAGATAAAGTGAGAAAGAGAAGAAGAAAGAAATATTTTTAACCTCAATAAAACATGTATTTAGTTGATACTATCTTCCCTTTGACTTTATAGCTTACCATAGTAAATGTCCAGTTTTCTGTCTGGTGATCACTTTTAAACAAATGAAATCATTTATTTGAGAATTCCTATGTGCTGGTACATACACACCAAATTCAAATGGAATGTCAGGCCTAGAGATGACAACTTTTAGAACTGTGTCTTGTGTGATCGGTCAACATTAAGTCCAGAGAAAATGTAATAAATGTTTGTTCTATTTCAGCTTTTCTACTTTCTTTTCTTTTCTCTAACTCCCACATCCTTACTCCCAACAACTTTTTTTCCCTGTGTTTATTTTAAAATGAATGAGATCCAAAAGTGTGATAAAATTCACTCAAAAATTATTTTGTCTTTGATGTATATCTGTTGAACACTCACAGAGAACTGAGAGAACAGAAATATAATGTATCTGTGCTCCTGGACAATAATTGTTGGTAATATTTGTGGGTTTTATACCGTAATTTTGTCTTTGTGTATGTATCTTTGCTTCTTCTTTTTTCCCCTCCCACTTATCCTTCTTTCTTTTAATCATTTTTTAAAAATTCTATTTGTAGTAGTCAAGGCATTTCTATGGTTTTGAGTTAAAAAGAAGTGCAGACTTTTGTGTTGCTTAAAGAAAATTAAAATATGAAGTGTAATGCACTGATATTTCAGAGAATTGTACAATTTTAGAGTTCATTTTGAGATCTTCTTTACATCATGTAAGCTTTGTGATGGAAAAGACTGCAATTTATATTTCTTACATAATTTATCCACATAAAACATCATTTTTCTTTAATAATTACCTTAAATTTGGGGAAATATTAAAATTAAGAATGTATTTTTATAGTAATCTTAGAACAGCTTTCATATGAGCAACACATTTTGAAAATGGGAATCTCCCTGCCAGTTCTTCAATGTAATGTGAGCTTAGTATTGAATGGCTTCTACTTTCTCAGTTTACCTAAAGCTGTTGGTTGTGGCAGAATGGCATTTTGATTCACTAATTGATAGATGTTCCTAAGAAGGATAAACGTTTATGTTTACGAGGAAGAAGGGTAGATGGTTTAAAATAAATGGGGCATTGTGCTTGAAAGCATTTTTCTCATGGTAGCAGTCTTTATTCATGGAAGGAGCCTTTACAAACTCTGTAACATATCCTGGAATTCTTAAACTTATGATGAGGTTACTGTGTGGAATCCTATTAATAAAATTCTGTGCATTTTCATAGTTTAAAGTCTTGCATATTTAAAATAAAATCATGAGCAAAATCTTGACTTATAGAATACTGGGTTAAGTTATAACTTCATTGTTTTATTCATTTTACTGATATCTAAAAGGAAAATCAATATCAAACAACTTTAGCCTCGGTAACATTATCCCATCTTGTGTCAGAGCCCTCTCTAAATAAAAGTTGCAGTTGTAACAAAGTAGATAGAAAACTTATTTCATTTTTCCTAGCAACATTTTGCTTATTTATCACCTAATTAATATCACAAGAGCCAGTAATTTGAGTTGACATATTGCAAAGTACGCATCATGCCCAGAGTTCAATCATATGCTTTGTTAAACAATTATTCATCGCAGTTTTCCTTAAGTCTGTATTTTTTGGAAAATATGTATGCTGTAAATACATATATACAAGCATACATTTGTATATACATCTCTTGGGGCTATTTGGAGCAAAATTCTCTCATCTGTCTATCATGCCTTCTGCTTCATATTTGGACACTTTTCTTGATTTTTGGACCTGTTAAGTCCAGTTTGACTACCACAGGAGTAAAGAGGGAAAAACACAGTAAATTAAAAAAAAGTAAATGTCAATCATCTGATGCTCTCAAATCTGGTAATTACAGTAACCATGTTTATTTCTAGGTTTGCAAATACGATTATGTGGAGATTTGGAGTGGTCTTTCTTCTGAGTCTAAATTGCATGGCAAATTTTGTGGTGCTGAAGTGCCTGAAGTGATCACATCTCAGTTCAACAATATGAGAATTGAATTCAAATCTGACAATACTGTATCCAAGAAGGGTTTCAAAGCACATTTCTTCTCAGGTATCAGTATTCTCATGCTACATGTGTATATTACAGATTTTAAAGGTGCATTGGCTTAAATTGTATGCTATCCATTCTTCCCAGTTTTCTGTAAATGAACTTGGAGATACATAGAATGCATGAACATTTATCCTAGTTTAATACTTTTTTAAAATTGGGATATTAATAAGAATGGCCCTGATGAAATGCACCTCTCAAACACTTAGATCTTACATAAATTCTAATCAAATATTTCAAAGGCTAGTAAAAATAACACAAAATTATTATGGTAATATTTTCACACAGTGACTTTATAAGTAGATAGCGATAATGATACCAGACTTCCAAAAAGTGGCAGACTTTTTCAAAATTATCTTTGTCTTTGGAATATGTGGTCTCATTTTAGCAACATATTTTTTATTCTTACTGCTTAGCAACATGTTTATTATTCCTCTTCTTACTATTAGATATTCATTCTTTTTATTAAGCAGACGTTAAAAATCATACTTTACCTCATCATTATAGAAATGATTGCAGTAAGAGACCTAGAAATATGGAAATTATAATTTTAATAAAAATAATATATTATTGGATACATTTAGCAGTTGACATGTCTACATTTGGAATTTAATGTTTAGTTGAACCAACTCACATTGAAAATTCCCTCTTAAAGAGCTGAAGTTTGATTAAAGGTCCCTAAATTTTAAGAAACTAGATAGAAACATCAGTGAAATGCCCTTATTTTCCCAATTTCAAAATTGTTCCTTTTAAAAATATTACTCTGAAACTTCAAAATTAGATAAAATTGTAATAAGCCTTGCTAGATATAGCAATCTATTCTGCCTGAAAGACTGGCAAGCAATGTAAAGCAACTGAATTCCAATTATATTTTAATATCAGGTAATTTAGATTGAGTTAATTCAAAGTCTATTTATTCCAGTCCCCATGTATTTAAGATTAATGAGATTTACAGTGCCTGGGGTTTGTTTGGGGCTTTCAGTGTAATTGAAATTAATGGTTCACAAGTTCCATTGAGGTCCAAGTCATATAGGAAAGTACATTTAAAATACAATGGATCTTGGCTCCCTTGTTCTCATTCCCTTCCTTCCCTCAGATTTAATTGCCTTTTAAAAGTTCTTCTCAGATATAGAAAACAAACTAGTGGTTATCAGTAAGGAGAGGGAAGGGGGAGAGAGGCAAGATAAGGGGAGGAGATTAAGAGGTAAAAACTATTATGTATAAAATAAATAAGCTGCAAGGATGTAATGTACAGGGAATATAGCCAATATTTTATAATAACTTTAAATGGAGTATAATCTATAAAAATATTGAATCACAATGTTGTTTACTTGAAACTAATACAACATTGTAAATCAACTATACCTCAATATAAATAAATAAATAAATAATAAAAATTATTCTCAGGCATTCATTTAAGATTTGTTATTCAAAGTAGCATTTTAATATACTATTTTAATGAAAGGAAGACTTCCTTAGACTTTACTATTCTATAAATATTATGCAGTTTACAAATTTTAGGTGATCCAGTGTTTAGAGATAAGACTTCTTATCTTAGAACCACCTAAATATTTATTTTAAAAATTAAAATTATAAGGTGAATAGGTTTTATTATATTATTGATATTCAGGATCCTATACTTTAATCACTCATTTTATTTAATAAAACTTTTTTTAAAAGATGCATGCTACATATACTGGTGACAAAGTATAAGTAAATTTAAAGTTCCCCAGAGTATTTAAAATTTGTTATCTGATATTTCTGTTCAGGCAAAACTTCCTAAATTCTAAAGACAGGTTATTAGTCTGTGTCTTTAGGACAATAATATTGTTAAGTAAACTGAACAATGAAGTTCAGGGAAAATTACCCAAACTCTCATGTTGTAGCTATCATTCTGAGAACCTATTATGCAGGCATACATTATGTCTTTAATAATCAAAGTAAAACTGTAATATTCTAAGTGTTCAGTGTCACAAAGTATTTAACCCCAGTTCATCTTGGGTTCTGTTCTCTTAACCATAAGAGATGATCACATCCTTTGCAAATAGCATTAGTTATGTGTTATGTTCAACATATCTGTGACCTGGAAAAAAATAGATATACTTTTAACTTCTTTATTGGATTATTATTTTGTAAAGTCCAAGATAATTAAGTATAAACATTCAGTGTTTTCTTTTTGATTCATTGAAAAGTCTTGGCAGTTTGTCAGATTCATATTTAAAATACTATAGTCCTGGATAATTAATTAGATCTATTTTACATTTAAATTCTTGGGAGTTTCTGCTAGTGGGGAAGATGTTTGCTCAGGAAAAGGGAAGATAAAAACATATTTCTTTTGTACAATAAAGAGATGGCAGTGTTACTTAATGTCCTGATTATGATCATCTTACCAAAACATAATTTACAAAAGATCACCCATTGTAATATATAGATTCTATTCACATTGAAAATATCATTTTAGAGTTCTAATAATGCTATAAGTGTAATTGTGTGTTAAAAGTCAAATAACTCATCGTATCTATTAGAAAGTAAGCATGTAAATCATGGGGATATTGTATTTCACAAACAAAATTGAAGGATTATTTTATGTTAAAATTCACTCTTGGGGATTTGATAAAACACATTACTGCATTAATTGTGACAAATTCTTTAGAAATAAATTTAGCATAGGAATCAAAAATTATTACAATGACTAATCTGTTTGCTCAGAAATTCAATTCTTGGGACTCTTTCATAAAGAAATATTTCAAAATCTGGAAGAAAGATTTTCAATATACTGTGATGGTGACAGAAATTTTAAACAACCTTCAAATGCACTGTGTGAGCTCTTCCATACCATAAGGACGGTTTAATGATTTCATGGTGTAAAAAGTTGTATATGATAAAATATTAATGGAAATCTAGATATAAAGCTATATGTGCACTCTGCATACAGCTAAGCACGTGGGTGGGAACAGATCTGAACGATGCTATTTAAAAATCCCAAGAATGTTTGTGTTAAGGTGAAAAGATAGTGCAGTGTAGTTTCTCCACAATTTTTCTCAGTTTTCATCTGATTTAAATATAAAAATAACTTTAAAAGGAAAACACACATCATATTTCTACCTATCTTTTACCCCAAATATTTTCTAGATTTGAAAACACTACCTAATAGACTTTGATCTTTGAGAGTGAAATTTTTAAATCCATCTATTTGTTAATTAGTTAATAAATATTAATACAAATTAATAATATTAATGCAAATGTTTTGAATGAGTTAAAGCTTCTAATTTTTATTTTTATAGTTAATTTATAATATCTTATAGACAATTGAATAAATGTTTGCTGTATTGTGTATGTTAATCCAGAAACATTTGATGGAGACAAGCTTTTTTTTTAACATCTTTATTGGAGTATAATTGCTTTACAATGGTGTGTTAGTTTCTGCTGTATAACAAAGTGAATCAGCTATACATATACATATATCCCAATATCTCCTCCCTCTTGTGTCTCCCTCTCACCCTGTCTGGAGACTTAATCTTAAGTGGTTCTGTTTATAACCAGTTTTCTAAAAAGTTTAGAAGTGATTATGAATTTATGAAAACATAATGAGAAATATAGCATGTTTAGCTATTTTTTCAGCATACTTTTTCTCAGAAATATTATCAAGAAATTCAATTTAAAAAGAAACAATATTTATTATAAGTGATTTCATATATTTTGTAAAGGAAAGCTATTTAAAAATAACTTCTAGCTGTCTTGCAACTAAGTGATACATCAAGGAAGAAAAAACACAAGGAAATGTATTTAGATTTTTAATGAATATAATGAAATAAACTTTAGCATTATTTTAAAAACTACAATTATTTAATGAAATAATCATACTGAGATTTTACTTATTTTTGCACATAGCCTCTGATTTTAAATAAGCACTTTGTAGACCTAAGAAATGGAATTGGAAGAATGACACTAAGAACTTATTAGTAAAATAATTAATACAGATTTCTGTCACTTCCATGCACATCAAAGCAAGAAACCATCACATAAATTCTTATTTAATGTCTTAAATTAGTCATGAAAAATGCTGTAGCTTGAAAATCTAGAAGTGATTGGTTTATACAGCAGAATATCCACAAGCTCCTCTATAAAAATTAGTGTCATATAGTTCTGATATTAAGGGTATGTTATAAAGCAATATAATGAAATAATATGAAAGTAAATAAGGAAATTACAACTATAAAAGTAAGGCTATTTGAACATGATGTAAAATTACATGTCTATTAAATTTTTTATGTAATTCAGAATATAATGGCATAGGCATTTTCTAGAAGAGATCTGGTTCAACAATATAATACTGCTATTTTCTTGGAATGAATGAGGTTTGTTTATAGATTAACAATAATTACTTTACTTTTATGATAGTAAAACCAAACTTAATTTTATGTGATGTTATATTTGAACACAAGTATACAAATCTGCATAAGTATACATGATATAGTTTACTTATTTTAAGTGATTAAGCAAAATTAACTGTATTCTACTCAGAACAAAATTATTTTTCTTTAAATAGGTTAAACTTAAAGGAAATATTAGTAGGATTTTATGCATGTAAAAGCAGCAAAATTTGGGAAACTGGACTTTTAATTTAATCACACTGTTCATTATTTGGGAACAATGTAACAAATAACTTCAGGCAGTGAGAGCTGCACATAGACATTCCACCTTCTTTAGGCAACCTGGTAGTGGTGAAAAGACTCAATGATGACTTGAAGGATAACCTCATTAAATGGCAGTCCTCCTCACGGGTAACTTAATGGGAACGTGATCCTTTCCTGATGGACCCAGTGACCTGCACAGTAGCAGAAATGCAGTAAAACCCAGATTTCTTGATTCCCAGTTTATTTCTGTCTGTAGCAAATATAGGAGTCAGATAAAATGATTTGTGTGATATTTCTACCTCTGTATTCAAGTGATTTCAACTGACCTGCTCCTCGTCTTATCTACCTTTCAGTGTTTATAGATATTTCTTTACATTGTTCCTCCTGTACACCATTTCTTTCATGGAATGGTCATAGGTATTTTTAGAATAAATTCAACCTGATATTATTCTAACAAAACATTAAATATTAGTGTGATTAATTTCAAATAGAGCTCTCCTATGATTCTGAATCCTGTTCCAAGTTTCATGATAAATGATATTTAAATATTTGCATGTTTTAGAAAGATCAAATTGTCTGTCGTTGCTCTCAGTAGAGCTTATCAGAGGTCTTTTGAAGGTGATTATTTTTTCAACAGTTTTGTGTTGACACCTGTGTGTGTCTTGTATGCATGCACACATGCATGGGGTGTATGTGTGTATGCATGAATGTGTGTGATCTGTTTATTTTATATTTGAGCATTTATTGTAAGTATATCTGCTCATGTGTTTCTGTTCTGGTGCGTGGACCCTTTACTTCTTTTTCCTACAGACAAGGAAGCTTTCTGCAAAGAGAAAATTTTTATTTTTGAATCTTGCAAGAACTTGATACAGGTTGCCACTTCAGTCCCATCCAGTATGTATTATTCATAGACTAATGGCCTCTTACAGTCTCAAGGATACTCTGCAGGCCTCTGATGGGAAAATGCCACTTCCTTTTTCCATAATAATGGATGTTTCCTTCATCTAGCATGAAGGAATGGAAATCAGATATGTCCATTCCAAAGAAGGAGGCTAATTTCCACCTGCAAAGATTAAATGTTTTGATTTCTACTCAATAAAATGTTTGTTTCTCTTACTAATAAAAACTATTTTTTAAATTCCATGCCTATAGTATGAAAATGTTAGAAAATTTCAAATGAATCATTGATAGAATTCTCAATTATTGAATTTGTTATGCAGACTTTCTGAGAAATTTTTAGAACTCTGCAACCTCCTTCCTTCTCTCTTTCTTTGGATTTTCATTGTTCAAAATATTAGTAGTTTGTGTCCTAAGAGGAGAAAAGGAAAGAAAGTGAAAACAGAATTATATTTGCTAATAGTTTTTTTTCCTCAAGTTTGATGACCTTTTATAATAAGTTCAGAATATATTTGTGGAACTCATCTTTTATGATATTAAGTTAAATAAATAGCTTTCTTTGTTTGTGTGATATTAAAAAGTCTGGATAATTCCAAGTATTCCGATGTTTACTAAAATTTTGTCTTTTCATATTGACTATTTGGCATATGCCAGCACAATTTTAAATGCTACTTTGCTGGGGATGATGACTTTTATCTGCTGCTTTTAATTTCTATTTTGATTTGTCCAATTTTGAATTTTAGCTAAGCTTTAGATTAACCTATACATATATTCTAGCAGTGTATTTGATAACTCAATTTTAATGTGACATCACTTGTATTAAGAAATGTTTGATGCAGGGAAGAAGACAGGAAACATTTATCAACTGGAACACTGAAAAGTAATAGATACTTAGACAATATGACTATATAAAATCTTCATGCTCCTCCTCCTCTTCTTCCTCATTTTATTCTTCTTCCTCTAAAAATTATTTTTCCAGCACAATAGAAATAGGAAAAACTGGCTACAAAAAACTACTATTCAAATATGAATGGTTTCACTTTCAACTTTATTTCTCTTTACTTACTATTACTGCAAGTCAGATTATGTTCTATCAGATCTAAAGAAAATAACTCTCCTTACAAATATCACCTAGCAACATGAGATTTCCACTAGAATGAAGTTTAAATGTTAGAAATATTTTATGTTTTGGAATTGTTTTCATTATAAAATGACTGTAGGTTTAAAAATTCAGCAATACTAACTTGTGTTCTTTCTTTTAACATTTTTATATCTCTCATGTATGGTAGTCTAAACAGATCCAAATAAAAGGATGACTCAGGCAGTCCCTGCCCTGATAGGTTTGTCACTGAGCAACCTGTTTACCAGTCAATTGCAAATGTGAACTAATTTTTTCTAAATTACTTTACTTACAATTCTTAGATTTCCAAACAACCCTCAAAAATCTGGTTGACCTAGAGTACAACTAAAGTTCACTATATCAGGTTTTAAGTATACCAAGCAAACATTAGATAAATATTTTTATAGGAAATATGTGTCTATTTCAGAGTAATTCTAGCACCAGAAATTTTTAAATTGGCTCTTTCCTTTTAACAATGATGAAGTGTATTTCTGCATCAACTCATGAAGAAGTATTTTTCCAAAGCATCTTAAGAGCCCCTGGAAAGGTGTGTTAAAATAGTAAATTTAAATCATCTACTGCTTGACTGTCTGAATTAGGAAATGCAGGTAGCTGACAGCATGGTAGTAGGAAATATGGTTCACCATTCACCCATTCTGCACAGGTCATTCACAACTTACCACGTGTAATTTTCACTGTTGATACAATTAAGGTAATGGGACTTCCAAATTATGAATTTCTCTAAAATTAATTTTACAAGGCTAATTCTCTATTAATTTCTGATTTCTTATATATTTTGATGTTTGATGTTCTCTTAGAGATAAATTTTCTTTATTCTATGCTTTTTTTCTCCTCTGCTTAGCCTCCATAGTAAGTATTAAAAGTGTAATGGAAGTGTTAAGGATAGGTAGAGAACACATAAATTGCAGATATATTGATCCTGATATATTCTTTAGAACTTTGGGACTGCCTGTATGTATATGGAATATTCTTATATTGCCAATGCATGAATTGGCAATATAAGACATAGCATATATGTGCTATGTCATGTTATCAGTCTACAAAATCGGAAAAAAATAGTTACATTCATAAAAATTACTATCAGATCCTTGGATAAAAATGTCTTTCCTAAACCCATCTCCATAGGGGGAATATTGATTTGATTACAAAGGCAAAAATAACATTTGCTATTTGTGTGCCACCATGAGCTCACAAATTCTCACTAGAAAAATCAGTTCACAGTATAAATTTTGAATTCAGCCTGACCTTTGATGTGACTGTCGTGCGTCCTTTTTGTTCTCTGCGCTATGGGGTTGGGGAAGGTCTGAGTGATGTGTCATCATATGTATGTGTCAGGAGCAGAGGCCAGTATTTACTTTAAAGGACAAGCCAGTCATGGAATGATAGCTAAGCAACATAATATGGTGGCTGATACCTCTCACTGAATTGACTGTCTGCTAATATAGTTGGGATTTTTTCCCTGTAGTGAATTTGTTGTCTATTTCTTAAAGCTTGTATTTCCTATTCTGACCTTTACTTCTAGCACACTAAAAGCCTTTCTACAGAATTACTTATTAATAAACTGGTCTGCTAGAGGAGATTAGTTTAAAATATATAAATTGTTTCTTTTTTAAGATAGTCTAATGATGCCTTATTCTGTCTTGAAATATTTAAAATGTTCAGATTTATTAATGCTAAGCATAACTTCAAAGTTAATGAAAAAAATCAACTACAGTAATTATACTGAGTGATTTTTAAAAAACGATTACACACAAATCTTGGAAATGTGTTTAGCCTCTGCCTATACACCATGATTAATATAGTGAAGGATTTCCCTCCACTTAAATGCCATGATTTGCATTTAATCAAACTACTCACAATTTTTTATTTATTTTAAAAATTGGCTATAAATGTTTAGGATTAGTTGGAAAAATATTCTTTCATTTCCTTTACCCTACTCAAAACTTCTCTAGCATAGGAATGAAAGAGGACTACATGTTGTCACCCTGGTGCAAATGATCTTGGAAACAATTCATGGCACAAGGCTCCAAGCTAAAGAAGGAGTGGGTAGAACTAAGACACTAAATTTTTTGATTTTTTTTTGTTTGTTTTATGTTGAGAACACGGAAAGCTGTGACTTAGTTTACCCTTTGCCAGTGTTAACCACAACTAAATGACTCTCCTTTGATATCCTTTGTTTTTAAAGCTACTTACTAATCTATGGGGTTATCTCTTTGCTAGACAAAGATGAGTGCTCTAAGGATAATGGCGGGTGCCAACATGAGTGTGTCAACACAATGGGAAGCTACATGTGTCAGTGCCGTAATGGATTTGTGCTGCATGAAAATAAACATGATTGCAAGGAAGGTATGAAAGAAGTGTTCTTTTTTTGACAACATCTAGAATTTCATGCAGTTTGGGTAAAGCAGTCCTTCCAGGTAGAGTTAATCATATCAATGAGTGTTAAATGTTAACTGTTCAAATGTCAAAAATAAAAATACATGCAGTGTTCAAAGATCCAAGTCATACTATTGGAAACCTTGTATTACCTAAAGGTACTGCACTTCATATATGGTTGGAATTAGAATAACTTTGTATAACAGACATAGAAGCTGCTGTGATGCCATCTGGCAGCCAGAAAGGCACTACATTATCCCTCAGTCTTCACAGAACAGACCTTATAACTATCTCCATATTTAAACTTAACTTCTGCTAAATGTTTTACATTTGGTTCAATTTCCCTCCCCAAAATATCTCATATATGTGCTACATGAGTGATGTCACTTTAAATACCAGGAGTATCAAATTCAAATGCCTACCAGAAGAAAGACATTTGAAAATACTGTGCCATTTAGAGTTTTAAGTCATGGTTTTGCCCCCTCCCCAGCACACACACACACAGAAGCATCCTAGTAACTCAATAGTAGCCTACCAGTTTTTGGTCCCAAATTCTTACCATATTCCAAGGTTTTATAAAGATAATTATCTTAATCTCCTGAGCCAATATGAGCTACATGGGAACAAGAAATAGTTATTCAGGTCTTATTTCTTCCTTTGTGGGTCTGCTCCTGAATTTTCCATTTAACTTGGATTTATTACTAAGGCAGGTTTCATAACTAGTCATTAGAACATGTAGAGTGGTGGGTGCCTGACTAGAACCACAGGTAGATAGCACTTCTTTGTATTCACATTCCAATAGTACAGAATACCCTGAATTGACCCTTGTTCCATTCAGTTCCATTCAAATATGGTCATATGTCACATTTTTTTCCTCTTTATTTCACAGAGTTAATGACATTGCCCAGAATCATATGCAAGTAGGATTTTTTTCTCTTTTTACTTTCATGTATGAGCATAAACCAATGAGGTTGTGATATGTGTAACTTGGTAAAGTATTCTGATAAATCAATAGGCTGGGGAATAGGCCCAGTTATTTTGAAATGTGGAAGGTAATTCAGAAATAAAAAAGAGACAGCTTTTCAGAGTATGCATGTAGCCTGTCACTCACAGGTAGCAAATAAATTTAGATATCCAAGTCTCTCTTCATTAGAGTAAATATTTTCAAGAAAGGACTTCTTTTTAAATGGAACTATATCCAGGCACCCCTAATTAAGTTCATCTTTACTGTTAGTAAAGGGGATGGATTTTCTTTCACCACTGCTATAGTACAGGTGCCTTATACAGTTTAGCAGTGAGCCTCTTGGCTTTGTCTTATAAACTAAACTATTTGCCAGATCTGGGAGATTCCACACTTCATATGGCCAAGGCAAGGACAGGGATAATGGGATTTAGGAAACCTTGTCAAGACAGGATCCAGACTTTAAGACTACTGTCTTGCTGCATGACCCTATATAGTTTGAAAGGAGCTAAATTTCACCCTTTTTTTGTGTTCCTTGGTTAAGAATCCAAATCTCCCTATGGAAACCCGGCACAATTAAAGCAAAGGTCTAGTCGGAGAGCGTGTGCCAACAGCACAGTAATGTCAGTCATTTTGTCCTTACTGTGCAGCCCTGTAGTGCCACAAGTGTTTTTTCCATATAGTAGAGGATTTCCCCAGAGATTTCTTGGAAAATTTCACAGAATTAATTGTATTTTAGAATCGGTTACACAATACATAACAAATAATTTCCAGCCTAAGCCAGGATGTGCAGGGTGACACTTCATAAATTATATAGATAGAATACAGTCTGAGGATATTACATGCTTTTGAAGTTTGAAATTAACAATATTGGATGGTCCCCTCCAAGATGAAGTTGTTTAAATTGTAAGACCTAAAAGAAATTTCATGTTGATTGAATGACACTTTCTTAAATTAATTCAGAAGCTAGTAGCTGTTTACGTATTTTTCCCCTTAGTGCTTCATTTCACTGTGATGAAATGACAGATAATTTACTTAAGCAGCTAAAATTATGGTTTAAGCATTCAAGTGTATACTTTAACAAAGAGAGAGAGAAAATGTAAAGACATGTTTCATAAAGTGGCTTAGTGATACTAGTTAGCTATAAATGATGTTTCTGTTAATAGGAAGAAAATAACTGAAAACGACATAGTCATTTTTGTTGTGGCATTGCATTAAATATTTTGCACATACCAAGAGTTGATAGCTTTGATTGTCAATAATGTTGCTCTGTTAAAATCTAAACTTACAGATCCAGCAGTTAAAAAGAGTTCATTTTCTTGTAGACATTTATTTAATTCATTGTAAACACAATTTCATGTGAACCCAAAACCAAACATTTTCTGATTATGATAATGATTATGCAACAGGTTTACCAAAGCAGATGAATATGATACTGGAGACTAGAGTGATGATTAGTTATTGAGGAAAATCTTTCATCAGGATAGTGTGTAAACAGGCTACTTCCTTGCTGGCCCAATTCTGGGCTAGATTTCCACACTAATTGATTTTATCATTATTGGCACAGCTGAGTGTGAACAGAAGATTCACAGTCCAAGTGGCTTCATCACTAGTCCCAACTGGCCAGACAAGTACCCAAGCAGGAAAGAATGCACATGGGAAATCAGTGCAACTCCTGGTCATCGAATCAAATTAGTAAGTGAGCGTGTTGTTCTTTTTTCTGTTAAGCTGCCTGCCCGTATCTTGCACAGCTAGTGCATGGAAATAAAATAAATAAAATGAATGTTTATTTAATTGAATTGAATTAGTAGGCAGGTGGGAAAGACTTTCTTTCTTATGTTTTCCTACTAACACTAAATAAATTCCTGATTTCCTAGATCAAGGTGATAGTAATGGTAGCCATGTAGTTCTTGTACAGTCTTCTTATCCTGGATGGGATGCTTTAAAAGGCATTACCAAAATTACTACAAAACAATATGTTCTACTTCCTAATATGTTATTGAAATAATGTTTCCAAATGGAGATATAAATGAAGGAACAAAAATATCAGAAATTCAGCAAGAAAGCAATAAGTATTCACTTCAATGCAGCATAGTAAATTCTATCAGTTGTGTCAATTCTATATGACTCATATACAAAGCATATGTATTTTTATAATAAAACTAATTTTGTCTTATGGTTTATGGAATATTATTTTTGCATAATGTAGTTGCCCTCTTTAGATGAGTACCGTTATCATTAGACTTCTTCCAAATTCAAATATGAATGTAATATATGTCCTCTCTCCTGTATTCTATGAATCTTGCATTCTGTCCTGGTCATCTGACAGTACATCTTAAATTTCATTATAGGCTACAGAATACTTGAAGAGTATACTTTAAAGAAATAGAATCATAGGAATATAGAAATTTTAACAATTTTCTGAAATATGCTGTTGTCAAAAGCAGGAAGGAATGCCAACTAACAAAGTTCAGGACAGTCTAACAAGAACCATAACAAAGGACAAGAAATTGTCTTGAGAATGAGGCTACCAGTCCACTGTAGCTTACTGGACCAGTCCAGTTAATTTTGAAAGTCTGTTTGAACCCTTTCCTTCAGTGGGTTTTTTTGGTCAATAAAGACATCTTATTCATATGCAACATAATAATAATATTATTAGAGACTGTCACTGAGATATTCATATTCCTATTATGGAGTTCCTTCCAATCACTGTATTTGTAAGATATCAGTATATGACTTTTTGAAAAGAGACATCAATTCATTTCAGCCACTCTTTGGAAGGATGCTAGGTGCTAAGATAACAGCACTGTAGGATTTGATTGCTTTCCAGTCCTGTTGAAGACCCTGACTGAGATGATCACTCTCTGAAGCTTATGGGCTGAGATGCAAAGGCTGCATTCTTTTCAGCAGTGCAATAGCTAAGGCAGTTGGGAAAATGGATTTTTCTGAAGACTTTTGTGTGTGTGTGTACATCCAAGTTTCATCTGGTATCATATTCCTTCTCCCTGAAGAATTTCTTTTTATATTGTGTGTAGAGTAAGTCTGTGCAGAGTATGTATTTTATACCCAAAGATATTTTCATTGGGTATAAAATTCTAAGATAGCAATTTTGTTTTCTCAGCTGCACTTTAAATACCTGACTCCACTATTTTCTGTCCTTCATGGTTTTTAATGTCTGTGGTAAATCTTAATTTTATTCCTGTGGAAATAATGATTCTTTTCTCTGATGGCTGCCTTCAACATTTTTTTATCAGCACTTTGAATATAATGTATCTGGGAGTGTGTATGTGTGTGTGTGTGTGTGTGTGTGTGTGTGTGTCCATCTGTCTATCTGTTTAGTAATTTATCCTTCTGAGAAATCTTTGAATTTCTTGCATCTATGTTGTGATGACTGCCATGAATTTTTGAAAACTCTTGACCATTATTTCTTGACAAACTTCTCCTGCATTATTGTCTCTCTTCTTCTGGGATTCAAATTACACATATGTGAGATTGTTTCATATTATCCCATAACTCTTGAATTCTGTTATTTTTTTGCCACTCTTTTTGTCTTTAAGCTTGGGTTATTTCTATGGGCCGGTCTTCAAGTTCAATGATTGTCTATTCAGTTGTCTTAAGTCTACTTATGAGTTTGACAGAGGTATTCTTTATCTCCCTTATCATGTTTTTTTATTTCTTGAATTTCCACTTTATTTTTTAGTAGAGTTCCTGTGTATTAGTCTGCTTAGGTGGCCATAACCACAAATTGAGTGGCTAAAACAACAAAAATGTATTTTCTTACAGATCTGGAGGCTAGATGTTCAAGATCAAGGGACTGTGGGGACTGGTGTCTGGTGAGGCCTCTTTTCCTGACTTGTAGATGGCTGCTTTATCACTGTGTCCTCACTTGGCCTTTCCTCTGTGTGTACATATGGAGAGAGAGAGAGACAGAGACAGAGAGTGCATGCTCTGGTGTCTCTTCATCTTCTTATAAGGACATTATCCCTGTGGGATCTGGCCTCACCCTTATGACCTCATTTAACCTTGATTACCTCCCTAAAGGACCTGTCTCCTAACGCAATCACATTGGGTTTAGGGCTTCAATGCATGTGTTTGGCCAGGATGCACAATTCAATTCATAACACCATCTCTGCTGAAATTTCTCATTTGATAGATTAAACATAGGGGTCATGTTTGAGTCTGCTCTGTTGATTATTTTCTCGCTTAACACTGTGCTTTTCTTCTTGCCTTTTTGTGTGTCATGTAATTTTTGATTAAACATCAGACATTTTGTGTTTAACAGTAGAGACTTTATGTCTGGAAATGGTTACATCTCTTCTGTTAGGCTGTTAGTGAATGTGTGTATATGGGAAGGGATGTTGTTGAGTGAATATAGTCAGTAATTAGCTGAGTTTGGGTTGTCTTTTTCCTATGATTACCTTCAGTGAACCATTGGCTTTAATTCCTTTCTCTTAGATTGAAGGCTGGAATTTCAGATGCATTTTCTCAATGTTTCTCCTTTACCTTTAGCTTCTGCTTTCATCTCTATCACAAATTGTATCCCTCTTCACACTTTTTTCCCTCAACCAGTGATAGACTGCAGTTACACACTGCTTGGTGCTTGGTAGTCTGGTGGTGAGGACAAGGGGTTCTCTACCTTAGACAGGATCTGTTTCTAGGTCTTAGAAATAGCCTTTCTCAGTGGTCCTGCCTCTTCTCTTCCTGGCAGCCAAACTCCATCTATCTCTGGTTGGTCTTCTCTGGGAGAGTTTCTTTTCCCTCTCCCAGTTGTAGCAGGTCTCTGATATTATTGGTGTAGGCTCCTGAGTCCAAGACTTCCCCAGGGTTGGAAGTTTTATTTGTTTGTTTGTTTGTTTAAGCTTTCCTGTGGCTACAGTGGGTCTGCATGTTTGCCCTGGTGTTGACAGGTTTTCTGCTCCTCCCTCAGAGGCTTATTTTATTTTCCAGAGAAAGGTTGCAACAGGACTTCATGCTTTTCTCCCAGCAGTGACCACTTCCCCCTCCAAGCCTGCAACACCAAGAAAGGTACTTGCCTAACTCCTACTCTTCCCACAGTCTTTCTCATGAGCAGGAGATTGAAGTCCATGGAGAAGAGCCTGCAAGTGGGTGCAAACTCTTGTGTCTACAGCTCCTAGGGTGCTATACTCTAGTCCACAGCTGACCTTTACAATACATTACAATTGTAGCTGAATGCATCTAACCTAGTTATATGGCACCCAGCATCTCTTCTAGCTGTAGTCTGTCACTGGTGACATGCTCGTGTCTCATCTCTCCTTGGCAGGGGCTGAGAGTCAGTGGATTTGATACTACTTCGTTGACTAGTGACTTTGGCTCTTTGATGTGTTCAGCAAAGTTGTGATTTTTTTACTTTACATAGGTTTTCTTGCTAGGGTAGAAGGAACACTAGTCCCAGTTTTCTATATCCAAGGGGAAATAGAACTCCTAATATACCTTAACTCGAAAAAATGTCAATAATTTATTTTTTCTCAATTATATACCTTTCAGTTTATTGAGCATCCCTTTCAACTCTAGGACAGTCTGCTTCTTTACAAATTACAGGCAAATATTCCACTTGAAGATCAGGAGAGTCTGTTCAACAATGGTCATACATGCTAGTATCCTAAGAAGATAATTTTTGGAAGGAAAGGAGCTTTAATGCAACTATTGATCTTTGTTTTAAGTATTTGACTTTGTGATCTTTGTAGAAGTAGTTACAGTCTAAGCCAGAATATTAACAGGCATCAGAATTAACCTGGAAGACTTGTTAAAACACATTTTTGCCACTCCAAGTTTTCTGAATCAGAGCGTAATATTGATTCCACTCTCTTATTTCATTAATCATGTTTATATAAAACCTGACTCACAATATCACTCTAACAATCAGGATCAGTAGAAAGTGTGTTGTAACAGATTAGCTACCAACTTCAAGTGATATTTTAGTTCTATACTTTTTAACTCTTACCATTTTGACATTATTGTTGCTTACGTTTACTATTTTGTCTCCCTCCTTGTAATACAACTGTTAATGAATCTTACCTACTTTAAAACTGAAACCACTGTCTGTTACGGATCTCAGCCAATGGACATTTGGCCAGCACTGTTTGTAATATTCAAACCATTCAATTACCTACCTATATGTTTTGACATTTATTAGACAGATTTGATCAAGAAGATATATTGTTTAAAATAAATGCATTTTGTTTGGTTTCTTTAGGATCCTTAATTTTCATGGAGGAACTTGAACCCAAACTAAATTTGGAAAATAGATTCCAAGGAAACTTGGAAAATTCTGAAATCTATTAATCCTGTTAGGTCAAGAGCTACTGATAGATACTCAGTTCAAAGCTAGTTTCTTTATAGGCCAAGGCAAAAAAGAAAAGGCAAAGAAAAGATTTGGTGTCCCTGTGTGCACCATGGAGCTTTCTTTACAACTCATATTTACTCCTCTTACCTTAGGCTGTGTGGAAAAATAAGAAAACATTTCTAAATATTTTACCTATTCATACAGAAGCAAAGAAAAGGAAATTGTCCCTGAAGACAATTCCATGATATATTTTTTTAAAACACCTTGTTTATGAATTTTGAGAGTCTTACTGTTCTTTCTAACCCAGATATTCCTTTAACTTAACATAGAGTTGTATTGAGTGACGTGCAAGTAGTGGCTTATGGGTATAAGCAAGCCTCTTTCACTGCATCTGAGATAACCATTATTTTAGTTAATTTGGTTTATTTGTAAGACTACAAATGAATATTATTTAGGTTACTTAGATAATCTTGCCATTATGGAATATGAGAGGAATTACAATAAAATTCAGTGCCCTTTGTGAGATACAAGAATTCTTGTGCATAGTATTTATTTACCATAGTGTGGTTATCTATATCTAGTGTACAATAATTATGTGTAAGGACTGAACTATCAGTAGTGGTAGTTTATTACTGATTTATGGAAATTTAAGACTTCTGGCATTAATATGCAATTATTACCTTTTATGCACTGTTCTAGTTATCTACTGCTTCATAATAAGCTAACCCAAAACTTCATGACTTAAAACAAGAACCATTTTATAATATCCCATGGTTTTGTGGGGAAGAGGTCATGATTTGAGTAATGCTTTGCTGGCAATTCTTCAGTTGCCCATGGCGTTGATTGAGGTCAGTAAGTGATATTCACCTGGGGCATGGTCTGGCTGGGAGGGTCAAGTTGGCTTTAATTTTATGTCTGTCACCTTGGTAGGGAGGGCTAGAAGGCTGACTTAGCTGGGACAACCAGAGCACCTACACATTACCATTCTAGCATGGTGGTCTCAGGGGAACCATACCCTTTACATGGAAGTTCTGGATCCCCAAAAAGAGTGTTCCAAGAGGCCTAGGGGAGTACCCAAGTAGCTCCTGAACATTACCTCTATGCATTCTATAGTAAAGCAAATCAAAAAAGCTAACCAGTATTGAAGGGGAAGAATATTAGACTTCATGACTCAATGGGAGAAGTAGCAAAGAATGTGTAGCCATCTTTAATCCCACACATGCGTTTAAGTGTATGAGACAGCATATATTTGGGAAAGTAAAGATGACACAAATGAGTTACTGCCTATACTCTCCTAAGTAGTTTCTCTAGGCAAAGTCCAGAATGTGCAGTCAGAATACTGTTAGGTTGTAGTATACCACCTAGTATACAAACAGGAAATATTTAAAGGTAATTTTTTTCTAATTCAATACTAAATTCTATCCAGTAATATAAAATAGCAATTTGAATACAATAATAACATAAATTATGTCTATACATAATGAACATAATCATCAATTTTTGTCTTTAAGTCATGAATTCCCTATTATAAAGCAAAATATGAAAATCAAGTAGAATTGTGTGTATGAGTCAATATAGTGGTTCTTGAGGATTTTTTGCATTCTTGTATATACCTTCTCTTATCTTTATAAGACCCTGGAATATTACCTTCATATAAATGCAGCAAGCTAGGGAGCTGGGATCCAGAGACCCTGGGAGTGTCATTTTTAAAAATTCTAAAATAGTCACTCTCTCATATGAAATTCTACAAGTAAAAATATGAATGTTCTTAAGTTTTCCATTTCTTGAAAATGCTCTCCAAATTGTAAAATGTAGCTTGGGCACATTTGTATCTCTTAAAACTGTACTTAGGCTAAGACTGTGTGTATAGTTCCCAATGGTTTCAAAGTGGTATCTTGTATATTACCTGAAGTTGATGTCATAAATGACAGTTATAGATAAGGAAGCAGTCCCAGGCATTTAGATGACTTGGAAAGTTTATAAAGGTAGTAGGAGTCTAACTACCTTCAAGCCCAAGCATTCTGTCTCTACAGAAAAATCTTATTTTTCCTTACAGCATCCTGCATCAGAGAAGAAAGAGATCCATAATTGCTGTGTACACTTATGCAATAATTTAAATGGAAAATAATCATATTTCCTAATATGATTAAGAAAATTTGTTAGAATAACATCGTAACAAAATTACAATGATTAAATAAATGATTAAACAGATATACAGCAGAGACTTCTGTCTAGATCCTAGCACTGCTACTTACTAGTTGTGTTATCTTGGGAAGATACTTATTTTAAAACCTTGATTTCTTCATCTGGAAATTGAAGCTGCTGTTTACAAATTTTGTGTGTATACAAAATGAACTTGTATACAACGTATTTGGCACAGTGCTTTATTAAGTTCCAATAAATGCTGCTGTATGATATCATAATAATCATAATTATGATAATAATCTAAATTTTTTTTATTTTTATTGAAAATTCAACCATGATCAAGTTTTTGTGTAGCCTTATAAATTTGAAATTCAATCCTTAGTGATCCATTGATTGTTTAGTAGCATATTGTTTAGCTTCCATGTGTTTGTGTTTTTTGTAGTTTTTTTCTTATAATTGGTTTCTAGTCTCAAAGTGTTGTGATCTGAAAACATGCTTGATATGATTTCAGTTTTCTTAAATTTACTGAGACTTGTTTTGTAGGCTAGCATGTGACCTATCCTGGAGAATGTTCCATGTGCACTTGAAAAGAATGTGTTCTGTGGCTTTCAAATGGAGTGTTCTCTACATATCTATTAAGTTCAGCTGCTCTAATGGGTCATTTAAGGCCAGCGTTTCCAGATTCATTTTCTGTCTGGATGATCTGTCCATTGATGTAAGTGAGGTGTTAAAGTCCCCTTCTATTATTGGGTTACTGTCAATTTCTCCCTTTATGTCTGTTCATATTTGCTTTCTATATTCAATATTTAGGTGCTCCTATGCTGGGTGCCTGTATATTCACAATTGTTATATCTTCTTCTTGGATTGATCCCTTCATCATTATGTAGTGTCTTTGTCTCTTGTAACAGTCTTTATCTTAAAGTCTATTTTGTCTACTATAAGTATTGCTACTCCGGCTTTCTTTTGATTTCCATTTGCATGGAATACTTTTTTCCATCCCCTCACTTTCTGTGTGCCTATTTTTTTTTTTTTTTTGGCCATGCCACATGGCTCTCAGGATCTTAATTCTCTGACCCACACCCCCTTCAGTGGAAGCACAGAGTCCTAGCCACTGGACCACCAGGGAATTCTAAGTCTATGTGTGTCTTTAGATCGGAAGTTATTCTCCTGTAGGCAGCAAGTATATGGGTCCTGTTTTGGTATCCATTCAGCGACTCTGTGTCTTTTGGCTGGAGCAATTAGTCTATTTACATTTAAGGTAATTATTGATATGCATGTTTTGTTGCCACTTTGTTAATGGTTTTGGGGTTGTTTTTGTAGGTCTTTTTTTTCTTCCTTTTTCCCTTCTCTTGTCATTTGATGACTGTGTTTAATATTATGTTTTTAAAGTCCTTTTCCTTTTTATGTGTGCATATCTATTATAGATTTTTGGTTTGCAGTTACCACAGGTTTTTTTTTATAGCAGTCTATGTATATGTGTGATTGTTTTAATTTGCTGATCTCTTAATTTCAAATGCATTTTAAAATCCCTGCATTGGTACTCTCCTCCCATAATGATTACTGTTTTGGGTATCATATTTTATGTCTAATTCTTTTGTGTATCCCTTAACTGCTTGCTCTGAATACAGATGATTTTACTAGTTTTGTCTTTTAACCTCCTTACTAGCTTGTATGTGTATGATTTCCTAGCTTTGCTGTATGTTTGCCTTTACTGGTGAACTTTTTCATTTTGTAATTTTCTTGTTTCTAATTGTGGCCTTTTCTTTTTTGCCTAGACAGATTCCTTCAACATTTGTTGTGAAGCTGGTTTGGTGGTGCTGAATTCTTTTAGCTTTTGCTTGTCTGTAAAGTTATTGATTTCTCCATCAAATCTGAACAAGAATCTTGCTGGGTAGAGAATTCTTGGGTGGAAATTTTTCTCTTTCATCACTTTAAATATACTGTGCCACTCCCTCCTGGCCTGCAGAGTTTCTGCTGAAAAAATCAGCTGATAGTCTTATGGGAGTTCCCTTGTATGTTATTTGTTGTTTTTCCCTTTCTACTTTTAATATTCTCTCTTTATCTTTTTGTCATTTTTTTTAACATCTTTACTGGAGTATAATTTCTTCACACTGGTGTGTTAGTTTCTGCTTTATAACAAAGTAAATCAGTTATACATATACATATGTTCCCATATCTCTTCCCTCTTGTGCCTCCCTCCCTCCCACCCTCCCTATCCCACCCCTCTAGGTGGTCACAAACCACCAAGCTGATCTCCCTGTGCTATGTGGCTGCTTCCCACTGGCTATCTATTTTACCTTTGGTAGTATATATATGTCCATGCCACTCTCTCACTTTATCCAAGGTTACCCTTCCCCCTCCCCATATCCTCAAGTCCATTCTCTAGTAGGTCTGTGTCTAAATTCCCATTTTACCCCTAGTTTCTTCATGACCTTTTTTTTTTCTTACATTCCATACAAATGTGTTAGCATACAGTATTTGTCTTTCTCTTTCTGACTTTCTTCACTCTGTATGACAGACTCTAGGTCCATCCACTTCACTACAAATAATGCAGTTTCATTTCTTTTTATGGCTGAGTAATATTCCATTGTGTATATGTGCCACATTTTCTATATCCATTCATCTGTTGATGGACATTTAGGTTGCTTCCATGTCCTGGCTATTGTAAATAGAGCTGAAATGAACATTGTGGTACATGACTCTTTTTTGTTGTTGTTGTTGTTGCTGTACGCGGGCCTCTCACTGCTGTGGCCTCTCCCATTGCCAAGCACAGGCTCCGGATGTGCAGGCTCAGTGGCCATGACTCAGGGGCCCAGCCGCTCCGCAGCATGTGGGATCTTCCCGGGCCGGGGCACGAACCCGTGTCCCCTGCATCGGCAGGTGGACTCTCAACCACTGCGCCACCAGGGAAGCCCCGGTACATGACACTTTTTAAATTATGGTTTTCTCAGGGTATATGCCCAGTAGTGAGATTGTTGGGTCGTATGGTAGTTCTACTTTTAGTTTCTTAAGGAACGTCCATACTGTTCTCCATAGTGGCTATATCAATGTACATTCACACCAACAAAGCAAGAGTGTTCCCTTTTCTCCACACCCTCTCCAGCATTTATTGTTTGTATGTTTGTTGATGATGGCCATTCTGACCGGTGTGAGATGATATATCGTTGCAGTTTTGATTTGCATTTCTATAATGATTAATAAGGTTGAGCATTCTTTCATGTGTTTGTTGGCAATCTGTATATCTTCTTTGGAGAAACGACTATTTAGGTATTGTGCCCGTTTTTGGATTCGGTTTTTGGCTTTTTGTTATTGAGATGCATGAGCTGCTTGTAAATTTTGGAGATTAATCCTTTGTCATGTGCTTCATGTGCAAATATTTCTGCCCATTCTGAGGGTTGTCTTTTGGTCTTGTTTATGGTTTCCTTTGCTGTGCAAAAGCTTTGAAATTTCATTAGGTCCCATTTGTTTATTTTTGGTTTTATTTCCATTTCTCTAGGAGGTAGGTCAAAAAGGATCTTGCTGTGATTTTTGTCATAGAGTGTTCTGCCTATGTTTTCCTCTAAGAATTTGACAGTGTCTGGCCTTACATATAAGTCTTTAATCCATTTTGAGTTTATTTTTGTGTATGGTGTTAGGGAGTGTTCTAATTTCATACTTTTACATGTACCTGTCCAGTTTTCACAGCACCACTTATTGAAGAAGCTGTCTTTTCTCCACTGTACATTCCTGCATCCTTTATCAAAGATAAGGTGACCATTTTTGTGTGTGAGTTTATCTCTGGGATTCCTATCCTGTTCCATTGATATATATTTCTGTATTTGTGCCAGTACCATATTGTCTTGATTACTGTAGCTTTGTAGTATAGTCTGAAATCAGGGAGCCTGATTCCTCCAGCTCCTTTTTTGAGTCTCAAAATTGCTCTGACTAATTGGGGTCTTTTGTGTTTCCATACAAATTGTGAAATTTTTTGTTCTAGTTCGGTGAAAAATGCCAGTGGTAGTTTCATAGGGATTGCATTGAATCTGTAGATTGCTTTGGGTAGTAGAGTCATTTTCACAAGGTTCATTCTTCCAATCCAAGAACATGGTATATCTCTCCATCTATTTGTATCATCTTTAATTTCTTTCATCAGTGACTTATAATTTTCTGCATACAGGTCTTTTGTCTCCTTAGGTAGGTTTATTCCTAGATGTTTTATTCTTTCTGTTGCAATGTTAAATGGGAGTGTTTTCTTAATTTCACTTTCAGATTTTTCATCATTAGTATATAGGAATGCGAGAGATTTCTGTGCATTAATTTTGTATCCTGCTACTTTACCAAATTCATTGATTAGCTCTAATAGTTTTCTGGTAGCATCTTTAGGATTCTCTATGTATAGTATCATGTCATCTGCAAACAGTGACAGCTTTATTTCTTCTTTTCTGATTTGGATTCCATTATTTCCTTTTCTTCTCTGATTACTGTGGCTAAAACTTCCAAAACTATGTTGAATAATAGTGGTGAGAGTGGGCAATCTTGTCTTGTTCCTGATCTTAGTGGAAGTGCTTTCAGTTTTTCACCATTGAGGATGATGTTCGCTGTGAGTTTGTCATATATGGCCTTTATCATGTTGAGGAAAGTTCGCGCTATGCCTACTTTCTGCAGGTTTTTTATCATAAATGGGTGTTGAATTTTGTCAAAAGCTTTCTCTGCATCTATTGAGATGATCATATGGTTTTTCTCCTTCAGTTTGTTAATATGGTGTATCACATTGATTGATTTGTGTATATTGAAGAATCCTTGCATTCCTGGAATAAATCCCACTTGATCATGGTATATGATGCTTTTAATGTGCTGTTGGATTCTGTTTGCTAGTATTTTGTTGAGGATTTTTGCATCTATCTTCATCAGTGATATTGGCCTGTAGTTTTCTTTCTTTGTGACATCTTTGTCTGATTTTGGTATCAGGGTGATGGTGGCCTCGTAAAATGAGATTGGGAGTGTTCCTTCCTCTGCTATATTTTGGAAGGGTGTTAGCTCTTCTCTAAATGTTTGATAGAATTTGCCTGTGAAGCCATCTGGTCCTGGGATTTTGTTTCTTGGAAGATTTTTAATCACAGTTTCAATTTCAGTGCTTGTGATTGGTCTGTCATATTTTCTATTTCTTCCTGGTTCAGTCTCGGCAGGTTGTGCATTTCTAAGAATTTGTCCATTTCTTCCAGGTTGTCCATTTTATTGGCATAGAGTTGCTTGTAGTAATCTCTCATGATCCTTCGTATTTCTGCATTGTCAGTTGTTACTTCTCCTTTTTCATTTCTAATTATATTGATTTGAGTCTTTTCCCTTTTTTTCTTTGTAAGTCTGGCTAATGGTTAATCAATTTTGTTTATCTTCTCAAAGGACCAGCTTTTAGTTTTATTGATCTTTGTTATCATTTCCTTCATTTCTTTTTCATTTATTTCTGATCTTATCTTTATGATTTCTTTACTTCTGCTAACTTTGGGGGATTTTTTTGTTCTTCTTTCTCTAATTGCTTTAGATGCAAGGTTAGGTTGTTTATTCAAGATGTTTCCTGTTTCTTAAGGTAGGATTGTATTGCTATAAACCTCCCTCATAGAACTGCTTGCACTGCATCTCATAGGTTTTGGGTCATTGTATTTTCATTGTTATTTGTGTCTAGGTATTTTTTGATTTCTTAAGTGGTCACTTCATTATTAAGTAGTTTATTGTTTAGCCTCCATGTGTTTGTATATTTTACAGCTCTTTTCCTGTCTTTCATATCTAGTCTAATAGCGTTGTGGTCAGAAAAGATACTTAATATGACTTCAACTGCTTAAATTTATCAAGGCTTGATTTGTGACCCAAGATATGATCTATCCTGGAGAATGTTCCTTGAGCACTTTAGAAAAATGTGTATACTGTTGTTTTTGGATGGAATATCCTATAAATATCAATTAAGTCCATCGTGTTTAATGTACCATTTAAGCTTGTGTTTCCTCATTTATTTTCATTTTGGATGTCCTGTCCATTGGTGAAAGTGGGGTGTTAAAATCCCATACTATGAAAGTGTTACTGTCGATTTTCCCTTCTATGGCTGTGTGTATATGCCTTATGTATTGATGTGTTCATATGTTGGGTGCATAAATATTTACAATTGTTATATCTTCTTCTTGGATCAATCCCTTGATCATTATGTAGTGTCTTTCTTTGTTTCTTGTAACAGTCTTTATTTTAAAATCTATTTTCTGTGATATGAGAATTGCTACTCTAGCTCTCTTTTGATTTCCATTTGCATGGAATATCTTTTTCCATCCCCTCACTTTCAGTCTGTATGTGTCCCTAGGTCTGAAGTGGGTCTCTTGTAGACAGCATATATATGGGTCTTGTTTTTGTGTCCATTCAGCCAGTCTGTGTCTTTTGGTGGGAGCATTTAATCCATTTACATTTAAGGTAATAATTGATATGTATGTTCCTATTCCCATTTTCTTAATTTTTTTGGCATTGTTATTGTAGGTCTTTTCCTTCTCTTGTGTTTCTTGCCTAGAGAAGTTCCTTTAGCATTTGTTGTAAAGCTGGTTTTGTGGTTCTGAAGTCTCTCAGCTTTTCCTTGTCTGTAAAAGTTTTAATTTCTCCATCAAATCTGAATGAGATCCTTCTTGGCTAGTGTAATCTTGGTTGTAGGTTTTTCTCCTTTATCACTTTAAATATGTCCTGCCACTCCCTTCTGGCTTGCAGAGTTTCTGCTGAAAGATCAGCTGTTAACCTTATGGGAATTCCCTTGTGTGTTATTTGTGGTTTTTCCCTTGCTGCTTTTAATATGTTTTCTTTGTATTTAGTTTTTGATAGTTTGATTAATATGTGTCTTGGCATGTTTCTTCTTGGATTTATCTTGTACGGGACTCTCTATGCTTCCTGGACTTGATTTACTATTTCCTTTCCCATATTAGGGAAGTTTTCAACTCTAATCTCTTCAAAGATTTGCTCAGTCCCTTTCTTTTTCTCTTCTTCTTCTGGGACCTCTATAATTCAAATATTGGTATGTTTAATGCTGTCACAGACGTCTCTGAGACTGTCCTCAGTTCCTTTCATTCTTCTTTCTTTATTCTGCTCTTCAGTAGCTATTTCTGCTATTTTATCTTCCAGCTTATGTATCCGTTCTGCCTCAGTTATTCTGCTATTGATCCCTTCTAGAGTAGTTTTAATTTCATTTATTGTGTTGTTCATTGTTGCTTGTTTCCTCTTTAGTTCTTCTAGGTCCTTGTTAAATGTTTCTTGCATTTTCTCTATTCTATTTCCAAGATTTTGGATCATCTTTAGTATCATTATTCTGAATTCTTTTTCAGGTAGACTGCCTATTTCCTCTTCATTTGTTAGGTTTGGTGCGTTTTTATCTTGCTCCTTCATCTGCTGTGTGTTTTTCTGTCTTCTCATTTTGCTTATCTTACAGTGTTTGGCGTCCCCTTTTTGCAGGTTACTGGTTCGTAGTTTCCATTGTTTTTGGTGTCTGTCCACCGTAGCTAGGGTTGATTCAGTGGGTTGTGTAGGCCTCCTGATGGAGGTGACTTGTGCCTGTGTTCTGGTGGATGAGGCTGGATCTTGTCTTTCTAGTGGGCAGGTCCACGTCTGGTGGTGTGTTTTGGGGAGTCTGTGGCTTTATGATTTTAGGCAGCCTCTGTGCTAATGGATGGTGCTGTGCTCCTCTCTTGCTAGTTGTTTGGTGTATGGTGTCCAGCACTGTAGCTTGCTGGTTGTTGCATGAAGCTGGGTCTTGATGTTGAGATGGAGATCTCTGTGAGATTTTTGTCATTTGATATTACGTGGGGCTGGGAGGTCTCTTTTGGATGAGTGTCCTGAAGTTGGCTCTCCCATGTCAGAGGCACAGTACTGACTACTGTCTGCAGCCCCAAGAGCCTTTCATCCACATGGCTCAGAATAAAAGGGAGAAAAATTGGAAAGAAAGAAAGAAACGAGGATAAAATAAAATAAAATAAAGTAAGATAAAATAAAATGAAGTTATTAAAATAAAAAATAGTTATGAAAAACAATTTTAATGTAAAAAAAAAGAACGGATGGACAGAATCGTAGGACAAATGGTGAAAGCAAAGCTATACAGACAAAATCTCATACAGAAGCATACACATACACACTCACAAAAAGAGGAAAAGAGGAAAAAATAATATATCTTGCTCCCAAAGTCCACATCCTCAATTTGGGATGTTTTGTTGTCTATTCAGTTATTGCACAGATGCAGCATACATCAAGTTGATTTTGGAGCTTTAATCCACTGCTTCTGAGGCTGCTGGGAGAGATTTCCCTTTCTCTTCTTTGTTCGCACAGCTCCTGGGGCTCAGCTTTGGATTTGGACCCGCCTCTTTGTGTAGGTCTCCTGAGGGCATCTGTTCTTCACTCAGACAGGATGGGGTTAAAAGAGCAGCTGATTCAGGGGCTCTGGCTCACTCAGGCCGAGGGGAGGGAGGGGTACAGATGTGGGGCAAGCCTGTGGTGGCAGAGGCTGGTGTGATGTTGCACCAGCCTGATGTTTGCTGTGCGTTCTCCTGGGGAAGTTGTCCCTGGATCATGGCACCCTGGCAGTGGCAGACTGCACAGACTCCTGGGAGGGGTGGTGTGGATAGTGACCTGAGCCCACACACAGGCTTCATGGTGGCTGCAGCAGCAGCCTTAGCATCTCATACCTGTCTCTGGGATCCACGCTGATAGCCCCTGCTGGCTCCCATCTCTGGAGCTCTTTTAAGCAGTGCTCTTAATCCCCTCTCCTCGTGCACCAGGAAGCAAAGAGGCAAGAAAAAGTCTCTTGCCTCTTAGGCAGGTCCCAAGTGTTGCCTGGACTCCCTTCCGGCTAGCTGTGGTGCACTAGCCCCCTTCAGGCTGTGTTCACACCACCAACCTCTGTCCTCTCCCTGCACTCCGACCGAAGCCCGAGCCTCAGCTCCCACCCCCCGCCCGCCCCGGCGGGTGAGCAGACAAGTCTCTCGGGCTGGCGAGTGCTGGTTGGCACCGATCCTCCGTGCGGGAATCTCTCTGCTTTGCCCTCCCTGTGGCTTCACTCTCCTCTGCCGTTCCGAAGCTCCCCCCTCCACCACCCACAGTCTCCACCTGCAAAGGGGCTTCCTAGTGTGTGGAAACCTTTCCTCCTTCACAGCTCCCTCCCACTGGTGCAGGTCCCATCCCTATTCTTTTGTCTCTGTTTTTTCTTTTTTCTTTTGCCCTACCCAGGTATGTGGGGAGTTTCTTGCCTTTCGGGAGGTCTGAGGTCTTCTGCCAGCGTTCAGTAGGTGTTCTATAGGAGCAGTTCCACGTGTATATTTCTGATGTATCTTGTGGGGAGTAAGGTGATATCCACATCTTACTCTTCCGCCATCTTCTCAAGACCCCCTTTTTGTCATTTTAATTACAATGTGTTGGAGTGTTTGGTGTGTTCCTCTTTGGATTAATCTTATATGTGACTCTGCACTTCCTGGACTTGGATGACTGTTTCATTTCCCATGTTAGGGAAGTTTTCAGCTATTTTGTCTTAAAATTCATTATCAGAACCATTTTCTTCTCCTTCTGAGAGTGTAATGCAAATATTAGTACACTTGATGTTGTTCCAGGGGTCTCTTAAACTGTCCTCATTTCTTTTCATTCTTTTTTCTTTTCTCTGTTCATCCGCAGTGATTTCCACTACTCTGTCTCCCAGCTTGCTGATCTGTTTCTCTATCAATTAGTCTACACTTTATTCCTTCTAGTGTATTTTTCATTTCAGTTATAATATTTTTCATCTCTGTTTGGTTGTTCTAACTCCTTGTTTAAACCTTCTAACCTCGTTTTTTGCATCATTCTCCTCCCAAGTTCTTTGATTATCTTTACAATCACTACCTTGAACCCTTTCTCATGTAGATTGCCTAGATCCACTTCATTTAGTTCTTCTGGCGTTTTCATTTTGTTCCTTCATGGAACATGTTCCTCTGTCACTTCATTTTGCCTAAGTTGCTGTTTTTATTTTTATGTACCTAGTAGGTTGGTTATGTTTCCTCATCTTGGAGAAGGGGACTTTTGCAGATGCCCTATGTGTCCCAGCAGTGTGCTCCCTTCTTGTCACCCAAGGTATATGCTCTAGAAGTTCTCCCTATTAGGCCTGCATGGGTCCTTCAGTTGTGGCAGGCTGACTATGTGGGTGGACTATTAGGCTTGGTTGGCCCCTGGTCTGGTTGGTTGCTTGGACCTGCCTTGTGTGGAGGCTGCCAGCTGCTGGTTGGTGGGGCCTGGTCACAAGGCAGCTAGCTGCAGAACCCCGGGGGGCCCCAAGACTAGTGCTGGCTCACTAATGGGAAGAGTTAGGGTACATAAGACTCCGGGGCTGTTGCCCACACACTGGTGGGTGAAACCAAGTCCTGGTGTTAGTGCTGGACTACTGGAAGGCAGAATCAGGTTCTGGAGTCTGGTTACAGGGCCCAGGAGTCCCAGAGCTGATATAAGATCACTAGTGGGAGGGGTGGGGGCAGTTCCTGAAACACAGGTGGGTACTGGGTCTGGAGTGTTCTGGAGTTCGTGTTGGCCTGCTACTGGGCAGGGTCAGTGCCCACCTTGTCCCAGGGCAGGGTCTGGCCTGCTGTGGGAAGGTTAGGTCCACAGGTTATGGGATTGTGGTTTTCTTACATCTGTTTTCTGCTCCCTGGTGGGTGAGGCTGATCCAGAGGCTATGCCAGGCTTCCTGGGGGACAGCACTAGGGCCCAGGGGATTCTGAATCTGGTGCCTTCTCACTGGTGGGTAGAGCTGGGTCCTGGTCATCTACTGGGCAGGGCTGTGTCTAATGGGGTGTGGGCTCAGGAGGTCTTTAGGCAGCCTGTCTGTTGCTGGGTGAGGCCAGTCAATGCACAAATGAATGGACATGGTTGTGTTCCAGTAAAAGTTTAATTACAAAAAAGCAGGCTTCAAGCCAGATTTCCTCTATGGGACTTAGTTTCTTGACTGAGCTAATAAAGTTATGGATGAAAGAGTTTGAAATCATTCAGTTATAAATGTTTGTCCTCATTTCTCCTGAGAATCAGAGGGTGAAAATATTTGGCCTTACTTTCTATGGTAGGCAGAATAATGCTCCCCATTCCCCAAAGATGACCTTGTCCTAGTCCCCAGAAAAGTGTGTTGTATTGAGTCACTGAGTATGTGTTAATTTGCTAGAGCAGCAATAGGAAACTAATATATTTGCCTTGTTTTTAGAGTGTGTATCTGTTTGTGTGTGTGTGTGTGTGTGTGTGTGTGTGTGTGTGTTTAATCATGAGATGCTAAATGCATGGTAAGAGTTTTAAAGTAAAAGAAACCTTGGTTGAAAGATACTTGGAAAAAGTCTTCCTACTAGAAGAGGGATAAAGTTCTGAATGAATAAAAGGATAAAGTTCTATCATTCCTGGCTTCACTCTGTCTTGGTTCTGAGAGGCTCAACTGATCATTAAATTTCTGGTACTTTTTTCATATTCTGAATTACTCTTCATTAAAAACAAAATAAAACAAATGAAACAGAAATAAAGTTCTAGGCATAAGAGCACACAACAATAGGCTAATACAGTTATGTCATTTTTATTTTATTTATCATATCCTAAAGCTTTGCTAAGTTATATAGCTGTAATTCACAGCTTCATATATGGGATATTTGGAAAACAAAACACCCACAAGTGTTATATAATTCTCCACCATAAATCCATTATAAGTATATTTGATCACTGTTATAGAGTATTCATGGGAAAGAAAGGTCTTTTGAATCAGAAGGCTGGGGTTTATATATTCCACTGTGCCTTTTTTTCCCAGTGGCCTCCAATCCTTCCAACATCTTGTGGGAAACCAAATGATAGTTCTCACTGAAGGGAGGAAAAGGTGAAGGATGGCTAGAACTCGGAAGCTCTGAATTTCATCTCACAACTGCTCACATTGTATCAGTCTCTTTAATTCTCTTAGTTTAAATCTTAGCTAGATTTTATTTCCGCATTAAGCATTATCATTTTATTATGTTGTCCCTTGTGAATGTATCTTGTCCCTTGTAAATGTGACTTTGAATGGCCTTATCCTTTAGCCAGTGCCTGTATTTTCAGTAAAAGTACCTCTACAGATGTTCATATGAGGGAGCTGCATATGGAAGCTTGGCTGGTGGCCAGGAAGGTAGATTAGGCTTGCTTGGATGTTCCAGAAACACACAGTTATTCTTTCCAGTGCTTAAAATGAAAGTTCAATTTTATTCCTTTTGAATGAAACTCCTTAAATGCATTAGAATTTCTTACTAGTACTTACTGTTATTCACTCTTTTTGGCCTTTCTAAAACCTGGATTAGGAACCTTAAAATCATAGAAATATAATCATGGAGTGAATAAGGTTGAAATGTCTGAATACCAAACTGTCTGTAAAATCTGAGTGTAAACGCTTAAGAAAAATATTTAAAAGTCCCCAAAAGAGAAGGTAGTGTTTCAACAGAATTCAGACTTCCTTACAGCTCCACACATCAGCTTTTCTGTTCTGTCTCCATTGTAAAGTTGAAGGACTTTGGGGGAATATTTTTTGGGAATCTAAGTGTCTTCTAGGGAGACATTTCTGTGCCATTGGTTTCTGGTGGCTGGAAATTTTCACATTCTGCGTCATTTAGACATAGAGATTCATGGCTCAGAATGTGTGATAGAATAAAGTAATAAATTATGTATCTCACATTATCTTTGGGGACTCTAAAAACTGTTTTTAAAGATTTTCTATTTTCCCATGGACTCCTATAATACCATTCTATGGCCTAGAAATATTTTATATTAAGGCAAAGTCACTGTATATGGAGGGGTCTCTACGTGGATGTCTCTATGATATTACAGGGCCGATTTATGAGATGTGAATTTGTCACATTTTGCTTGTGTGCAGTGGAGCATGTGGTTAAGCTGACTTCTGGAAAAGGATCAAAATGACCACCCAATTGTTACAGCTGACCTAACAAGCTACTACTTATTCCAAGAAGAAAATTCAACAGTACTTTAATGAATGAGAGTTATTTGCATCGTTGAGAATGTGTCAGCTAAAAAAGCTTTGCCTACTCTGACTCTTATAGAGTCAGTCTGATTCCATTAGTAATTTGATAAAAAGCTGGAGCCAATTGACTCCAGACCAGGTGTCGGCATGCCCCCAGCCCACTAGTTCAATGCCACCTTGTACTGTATTGCTCTGCTCTGTAAAATATGTTATGATTTACTCCAGAAATCCTGCATTTATTTCATTAGAGAATGAAGTAGCCACTTAGTTATCTCATTCACTTAGTTTTCAATGGGCCAATCAAAGGACTGAACATGTGTGGTCTGCAAATTCTGATCCCATTTTTAACTTTTACTTAAAGGATAAGCTTTAGAATGCCATTACCCCCATCATTCTTAAATTTTTCTCTTGTACACTGTAGGTTTCTCTGCTCTTTAAATTTATAGATGAATGGTTCTAAAGCCCATTCAAAAGAGACAATTATTCAGCATGCAACAGTTTTCAGATATTGTTATATTTCTTTTTAAACAATATTTATCTTATTATTTAGAAGCTTGGTTGCATATTTAGCTAAAAAAAAACCTCTTGGTGCAGTTAAGCTGATTTTCTCTTATTGCTTTCTTAACAGTTACAAACTGATATTAAGACTGTTTATGTGTACACAAAGATAATAGAAGCTGACTGAGTACCATCTATAAGAGGCAGATAACCAGAAGTTTTGGTTTGCCATGTCTACGTTGTTTCCATTCATAAGATTGGCCATAAAATGGGTTTAGGTAATTAGGTAGATGAATGGATAGCCTTATACAGACATCCAGCCAACAATCCATTCAGTGTCTTCTATAGTCCATGCACTGTGTGTCTACTCTGCTTCCTTCTCTGCCACTAGATTACTTATTTAATAAGTGACAAACCATTTGGTGATGCTGTACTTTGAGTGTAGTGCTTCAGATTAAATAAAATCTGCTAAACTCTCCTTCTTCACTGTATTTTTCTGCACTGTGTTTCTTTCCAGTGAGATTCTTTGCGCTGTATTTAATATTTTTGAACTAGCCATAGTCATTGGTTGAATGAAGTAAATATTCCTTTTTACTCATAATAATTATAGCAAATAGTGATTCACTAATGCTTATTGGTTATAACAATTTTTTAACATCTTTATTAGAGTATAATTGCTTTACAATGGTGTGTTCGTTTCTGCTTTATAAAAAAATGAATCAGTTATACATATACATATGTTCCCATATCTCTTCCCTCTTGCGTCTCCATCGCTACAACCCTCCCTATCCCACCCCTCAAGGTGGTCACAAAGCACCGAGCTGATCTCTCTGTGATATGCGGCTGCTTCCCACTAGCTATCTATTTTATGTTTGATAGTGTATATATGTCCATGCCACTCTCTCACTTTGTCACAGTTTACCCTTCCCCCTCCTAATATCCTGAAGTCCAATCTCTAGTAGGTCTGTATCTTTACTCCTGTCTTACCTCTAGGTTCTTCATGACATTTTTTTTCTTAGATTCCATACATATGTGTTAGCATATGGTATTTGTCTTTCTCTTTCTGACTTACTTCACTCTGTATGACAGACTCTAGGTCCATCCACCTCACTACAAATAACTCAATTTCATTTCTTTTTATGGCTGAGTAATATTCCATTGTATATATGTGCCACATCTTCTTTATCCATTCATCTGATGATGGACACTTAGGTTGTTTCCATCTCTGGGCTATTGTAAATAGAGCTGAAATGAATATTTTGGTACATGACTCTTTCTGAATTATGGTTTTCTCAGGGCATATGCCCAGTAGTGGGATTGCTGGGTCATATGGTAGTTCTATTTGTAGTTTTTTAAGGAACCTCCATACTGTTCTCCATAGTGGCTGTACCAATTCACATTCCCACACAGCAGTGCAAGAGTGTTTCCTTTTCTCCACACCCTCTCCAGCATTTATTGTTTCTAGACTTTTCAATGATGGCCATTCTGACCAGTGTGAGATAGTATCTCATTGTAGTTTGGATTTGCATTTCTCTAATGATTAATAATGTTGAGCATTCTTTCATGTGTCTGTTGGCAATCTGTATATCTTCTTTGGAGAAATGTCTATTTAAGTCTTCTGCCCATTTTTGGATTGGGTTTTTTGTTTTTTTATTATTGAGCTGCATGAGCTGCTTGTAAATTTTGGAGATTGATCCTTTGTCAGTTGCTTCATTTGCAAATATTTTCTCCCATTCTGAGGGTTTTCTTTTGGTCTTGTTTATGGTTTCCTTTGCTATGCAAAAGCTTTGAAGTTTCATTAGTTCCCATTTGTTTATTTTTGTTTTTATTTCCATTTCTATAGGAGGTGGGTCAAAAAGGATCTTGCTGTGATTTATGTCATAGAGTGTTCTACCTATGTTTTCACCTAAGAGTTTGATAATTTCTGGCTTTAAACTTAGCTCTTTAATCCATCTTGAGCTTATTTTTGTGTATGGAGTTACAGAGTGATCTAATCTCATACTTTAACATGTACCTGTCCAGCTTTCCCAGCACCACTTATTGAAGAGGCTGTCTTTTCTCCACTGTACATTCCTGCCTCCTTTATCAAAGATAAGGTGACCATATGTGTGTGGGTTTATCTCTGGGCTTTCTATCCTGTTCCATTGATCTATGTTTCTGTTTTTGTGCCAGTACAATACTGTCTTGATTACTGTAGCTTTGTAGTATAGTCCGAAGTCAGGGAGCCTGATTCCTCCAACTCCGTTTTTCATTCTCAAGATTGATTTGGCTCTTCGGGGTCTCTTGTGTTTCCATACAAATTGTGAAAATTTTTGTTCTAGTTCTGTGAAAAATGCCAGTGGTAGTTTCATAGGGATTGCATTGAATCTGTAGATTGATTTGGGTAGTAGAGTCATTTTCACAATGTTGATTCTTCCAATCCAAGAGCATGGTATATCTCTCCAACTATTTGTATCATCTTTAATTTCTTTCATCAGTGTCTTATAATTTTCTGCATACAGGTCTTTTGTCTCCTTAGGTAGGTTTATTCCAAGATATTTTATTCTTTTTCTTGCAATGGTAAATGGGAGTGTTTTCTTAATTTCACTTTCAGATTTTTCATCATTATTATACAGGAATGCCAGAGATTTCTGTGCATTAATTTTGTATCCTGCAACTTTACCAAATTAATTGATAAGCTGTAGTAGTTTTATGGTAGCACCTTTAGGATACTTTATGTATACGCTCAAGTCATCTGCAAACAGTGACAGCTTTATTTCTTCTTTTCTGATTTGGATTCCTTTTATTTCCTTTTCTTCTCTGATTGCTGTGGCTAAAACTTCCAAATCTATGTTGAATAAGAGTGGTGAGAGTGGACAACCTTGTATTGTTCCTGATCTTAGTGGAAATGGTTTCAGTTTTTCACCATTGAGGACGATGTTGGCTGTGGATTTGTAATATATGGACTTGATTATGTTGAGGAAAATTCCCTCTGTGCCTACTTTCTGCAGGTTTTTTACCATAAGTGGGTGTAGAATTTTATCAGAAGCTTTCTCTGCATCTATTGAGAGGATCATACAGTTTTTCTCCTTCAATTTGTTAATATGGTGTATCACATTGATTGATTTGCGTATATTGAAGAATCCTTGCATTCCTGGAATAAACCCCACTTGATCATGGTGTATGATCCTTTTAATGTGCTTTTGGATTCTGTTTTCCAGTATTTTGTTGAGGATTTTTGCATCTATTTTCATCAGTGATATTAGCCTCTAGTTTTCTTTCTTTGTGACATCTTTCTCTGGTTTTGGTAGCAGGGTGATGTTGGCCTCATAGAATGAGTTTGGGAGTGTTTCTCCCTCTGCTATACCTTGGAGGAGTTTGAGAAGGTAAGTGTTAGCTCTTCTCTAAATGTTTGATAGAATTTGCCTGTGAAGCCATCTGGTCCTGGGCTTTTGTTTGTTGGAAGATGTTTAATCACAGTTTCAATTTCAGTGCTTGTGATTGGTCTGTTCATATTTTCTATTTCTTCCTGATTCAGTCTTGGCAGGTTGTGCACTTCTAAGAGTTTGTCCATTTTTTCTAGGTTGTCCATTTTTTTGGCATAGAGTTGCTTGTAGTAATCTCTCATGATCTTTTGTATTTCTGCAGTGTCACTTGTTACTTCTCCTTTTTCATTTCTAATTCTATGATTTGAGTCTTCTCCCTTTTTTTCTTGATGAGTCTGGCTAATGGTTTATCAATTGTGTTTATCTTCTCAAAAGACCAGCTTTTATTTTTACTGATCTTTGTTATCATTTCCTTCATTTCTTTTTCATTTATATCTGATCTGATCTTTATGATTTCTTTCCTTCTGCTAACTTTGGGGGTTTTTTGTTTCTCTTTCTCTAATTGCTTTAGGTGCATGCTTAAGTTGTTTATTCGAGATGTTTCCTGTTTCTTCAGGTAGGATTGTATTGCTATAAACTTCCCTCCTAGGACTGATTTTGCTGCATCCCATAGGTTTTGGGTCGTCATGTCTCCATTGTCATTTGTTTCTAGGTATTTTTTGATTTCCTCCTTGATTTCTTCAGTGATCACTTCATTATTAAGTAGTGTATTTTTTAGCCTCCATGTGTTTGTAATTTTTACAGATCTTTTCCTGTAATTGATATCTAGCCTCATAGCATTATGTTCGGAAAAGGTACTTGATAAAATTTCAATTTTCTTAAATTTACCAAGGCTTGATTTGTGACCCAAGATACGATCTATCCTGGAGAATGTTCCATGGGCAGTTGAGAAAAATGTGTATTCTCTTGTTTTTAGATGAAATGTCCTATAAATATCAATAAAGTCCATCTTGTTTAATGTATCATTTAAAGATTGTGTTTCCTTTTTTATTTTCATTTTGGATGTCCTGTCCGTTGTTAACCAATGGGGTGTAAATGTCCCATACTATGAATGTGTTACTGTTGATTTCCCCAATTATGGCTGTTGGTATTTGCCTTATGTATTGAGGTGCACCTATATTGGGTGCATAAATATTTACAATTGTTATATCTTCTTCTTGGATCTATCGCTTGATCATTATGTAGTGTCCTTCTTTGTCTCTTGTAAATGTCTTTATTTTGAAGTCATTTTGTCTGATATGAGAATTGCGACTCCAGCTTTCTTCTGATTTCCATTTGCACGGAATATCTTTTTCCATCCCCTCACTTTCAGTCTGTATGTGTCCCTAGGTCTGAAGTGGGTGTCTTGTAGACAGCATATATATGGTCTTGTTTTTGTATCCATTATGCCAGTCCGTGTCTTTTTGTGGGAGCATTTAATCCATTTACATTTAAGGTAATTATCAATATGTTTGTTCCTATTCCCATTTTCTTAATTGTTTTGGGTTTGTTATTGTAGGTCTTTTCCTTCTCTTGTGTTTCTTGCCTAGAGAAGTTCCTTTAGCATTTGTTGTAAAGCTGGTACGGTGGTTCTGAACTCTCTCAGCTTTTGCTTGTCTGTAAAGGTTTTAATTTCTCCATCAAATCTGAATGAGATCCTTGCTGGGTAGAGTAATCTTGGTTGCAGTTTTTTCTGCTTCATCACTTTAAATATGTCCTGGTACTCCCTTCTGCTTTGCAGAGTTTCTCCTGAAAGTTCAGCTGTTAACCTTATGGGGATTCCCTTGTGTGTTATTTGTTGTTTTTCCCTTGCTGTTTTTGATATTTGTTCTTTGTATTTAATTTTTGAAGTTTGATTAATATGTGTCTTGGCATGTTTCTCCTTTATTTATCCTGTATGGGACTCTCTGTGCTTCCTGGACTTGATTAACTATTTCCTTTCCTATATTAGTGAGGTTTTTAACTCTAATCTCTTCAAAGATTTGCTCAGTCCCTTTCTTTTTCTCTTTTTCTTCTGGGACCCCTATTATTCGAATATTGGTGCATTTAATGTTGTCCTAGAGGTCTCTGAGACTGTCCTCAGTTCTTTTCATTCTTTTTTCTTTATTCTTCTCTGCAGTAGTTATTTGCAGTATTTTATCTTCCAGGTCACCTATCCGTTCTTCTGCCTCAGTTATTCTGTTATTGATCCCTTCTAGAGTAGTTTTAATTTCATTTATTGTGTTGTTCATTGTTGCTTGTTTCCTCTTTAGTTCTTCTAGGTCCTTGTTAAATGTTTCTTGCATTTTCTCTATTCTATTTCCAAGATTTTGAATCATCTTTAGTATCATTATTCTGAATTCTTTTTCATGTAGACTGCCTATTTCCTCTTCATTTGTTAGGTCTGGTGATTTTTTGCCTTGCTCCTTCATCTGCTGTGTGTTTTTCTGTCTTCTCATTTTGCTTATCTTACTGTGTTTGGGGTCTCCTTTTTGCAGGCTGCAGGTTCATAGTTCCCGTTGTTTTTGGTGTCTGTCCCCAGTAGCTAAGATTGGTTCCGTGGGTTGTGTAGGCTTCCAGGTGGAGGGGACTAGTGCCTGTGTTCTGGTGGATGAGACTGGATCTTGTCTTTCTGGTGGGCAGGTCCACATCTGGTAGTGTGTTTTGGAGTGTCTGTGAACTTATTATGATTTTAAGCAGCCTGTCTGCTAATGGGTGGCATTGTGTTCCTGTCTTGCTAGTTGTTTGGCATAGGGTGTCCAGCACTGTAGCTTGCTGGTCATTGAGTGAAGCTGGGTCTTGGTGTTGAGATGGAGATCTCTGGGAGATTTTTGCCATTTGATATTACATGGAGCTGGGAGGTCTCTTGTTGACCAGTGTCCTGAAGTTGGCTTTCCCACCTCAGTGGCACAGTCCTGATGCCTGGCTGGAGCACCAAGAGCCTTTCATCCACACAGCTCAGAATAAAAGGGGGAAAAAGTAGAAAGAAAGAAAGGAAGGAAGAAAGAGAATAAAATTAAATTAAATTAAAATAAATTTATTAAAATAAAAAATAATTATTAAGAAAAAAATTTTTTTAAGTAAAATATAAAACAGACAGACAGAATCCTAGGACAAATGGTGAAAGCCAAGCTATACAGACAAAATCTCACACAGAAGCATACACATACACACTCACTAAAAGAGGAAAAGGGGAAAAAATAATATATCTTGCTCTCAAAGTCCACCTCCTCAATTTTGGATGATTTATTGTCTGTTCAGGTACTCCACCGATGCAGGGTACATCAAGTTGATTTTGGATATTTAATCCGCCTCTCCTGAGGCTGCTGGGAGAAATTTCCCTTTCTCTTCTTTGTTTGCACAGCTCCTGGGGTTCAGCTTTGGATTCGGCCCCGCCTCTGCGTGTAGGTCGCCTGAGGGCGTCTGTTGTTCGCTCAGACAGGACAGGGTTAAAGTAGCAGCTGATTCGGGGGCTCTGGCTCACTCAGGCCAGGGAGAGGGAGGGGTACGGATGTGGGGAGAGCCTGAAGCAGCAGAGGCCGGCATGACGTTGCAGCAGCCTGAGGTGCACCATGCGTTCTCCCGGGGAAGTTGTCCCTGGATCGCGGGACCCTGGCAGTGGCGGGCTGCACAGGCTCCCATGAGGGGAGGTGTGGAGAGTGACCTGTGCTCGCAGACAGGCTTCTTGGTGGCAGCTGCAGCGGTCTTAGCGTCTTATGCCCATCTCTGGGGTCCACGCTGATAGCCGCGGCTCATGCCCGTCTCTGGAGCTCCTTTTAGCTGCACTCTTAAACCCCTCTCCTCACGCACCAGGAAACAAAGAGGGAAGAAAAAGTCTCTTACCTCTTAGGCAGGTCCAGAGTTTTTTCCGGACTCCCTCCCGGCTAGCTGTGGTGCACTAGCCCCCTTCAGGCTGTGTTCACGCCGCCAGTCCTCTCCCTGCTATCTGACCGAAGCCCGAGCCTCAGCTCCCAGCCCCGCCCGCACCGCCGGGTGAACAGACAAGCCTCTCGGGCTGGTGAGTGCTGTTCAGCACCGATCCTCTGTGAGGGAATCTCTCCGCTTTACTCTCCGCACCCCTGTTGCTGCACTCTCCTCCATGGCTTCAAAGTTCCCCCCGCTCCACCACCTGCAGTCTCCGCCAGCAAAGGGACTTCCTAGTGTGTGGAAACATTTCCTCCTTCACAGCTCCCTCCCACTGGTGCAGGTCCCGTCCCTATTCTTTTGTCTCTGCTTATATTTTTTTCTTTTGCCCTATCCAGGTACGTGGGGAGTTTCTTGCCTTTTGGGACGTCTGAGGTCTTCTGCCAGCGTTCAGTGGGTGTTCTGTAGGAGTTGTTCCACATGTAGATGTATTTCTGATGTATCTGTGGGGAGGAAGGTGATCTCCGCGTCTTACTCTTCCGCCATCTTCCCCCTCACCTCCGGTTATAACATTTTAATTTATATTTTTAAGTAGGGCACAGTGGAATGGGACATGAGAGATCAGCCCTTTTCCTTTTCTTTTGTCTCTTCAATCTTTTCTCCTACTCCCTAATTAATATAAATTGCTTCCTTCATTTCTTCCCTTACTCCTCTAAAGTCAGAAGTGAGAGCAGATGGTAGTGTGGTTGGAATAGATAAATGTGATCAACAGTGAGGGAGAACCTGTCTTAGTCACTTTTTTCTTTCAAAAATACAAAATGGTTGCTTTAAATTGAGAATTATAATCACTTCACAAAACTGCATTAAAGAAAACATGTATGTAGAAAGTTTATGTACAAATATTTTATGCTGTAGGGATTGTAGCAAAATTAATACATTTTCAAGCATATTTTATATTTCCTCCAATTTATTTTATATATTTTTTAGCTTTGCTCTATAGGCTTAAGTAGGAGTGATGGTTTATTTCTTGCATGTATGATGGTTTTTATGAGGAATGGAAAAAGCCTTAATTGGCAATGGCAAATAACCTAGAATCCCTGGGATTATTAATAGTTTGGACAATTATTATTTTCAGTCAGTCTCAATTAAACTTTCCATCGTTATATTTAATGTGTTAAATATTTAATAAACTTTTATTTTAAGAATTTGCTACACACAAAAAAACATACTAAACTTTGCAAGACTCCAAATATTAAAATAAATGTACCATCTCTCTGAACAGTTAACTAAAAATAATCTAGCTTAAAGTCATATTAGTGTTTTCTAATAATATGGGTTGTAAGATCTAAATAAAGAAATGTATAAGAAAAATCCCTTTGTGTTATGTGTTCTATTAAGATTTACTATATTTAATTTCTATGAAAATAATTACTTGTTTAATTATTTTATGGAGTTTTCTTTTTAGTTTAAGTGCTCAATGGTATGATGATGTTCAGTAGTTTATGATCATTAACACCAGAAGGACTCATTTTTTAAATATAATTGTTTAAAATTTTCTGATGCATTAAGAATAAATTCAGAATAAAATATCATTTGTTATTATAATCTGTCTAAATTCTGGAGTAGACTTAATTGCAATAGTAGAATTAGTTGCAATAGTCAAATAGTACAATAGAATTTCACGTGAAGTTATTACATTGTTTTCCTCATTATAAAGTCTTCCTAGAGACTTCATATTCTATTGATTTCACACCCCTTTCAATAATGTGCTAGATGGATTGAATCCTTTGCATGGCCTGGACATATTATTGTTCTGTATTTCTACTCCAAAGAAAAGAACCCATTTTGAGTGATATGTGGCTTTTTTATTTTTTTCCCCTTTCTTTCTTTCTTTTTTAATAGATCTTTAGTGAGTTTGAGATTGAGCAGCATCAAGAATGTGCTTATGATCATTTGGAAGTATTTGATGGAGAAACGGAAAAATCACCAATTCTTGGACGACTGTGTGGGAACAAGATACCAGAGCCCCTTGTGGCTACTGGAAATAAAATGTTTGTTCGGTTTGTTTCTGATGCATCTGTTCAAAGAAAAGGCTTTCAAGCCACACATTCTACAGGTCAGTAAATTAGGGGATGCTTCTCTTTTCTGAGTAAGATCCAAGTTTCTCTTCTAGTGTGTGCAGGGGATCTATTTGTGAGAAAGTGGATATTGCCTGATTCATGCTAGTAATGACTGGACTCATAAATAATTATTTCTCATGATTAATATAAATATTCTGCTTTGAGAAAAATCTTTCATGGATTAAAATTTTCATACTAATGAAGGATTTTTTTATACACTTGATGTTTGTTCTTTAAATATTTTCCTGATAACTTGTCACACATTGAAGGAATGGAAAAATTGGAGTCCTATGACTTGATCAATATTTTTCTGAAGCACAGTTAATGGCACAATTTTTTAAATAATCGTGGCTGTCACAGGTTCTAAGAATGGAGTGTAAAAGTATGTTATCAAAACTCTTGAAAGAGCTGATACACTATTTTTAAATTACTTACCTATAAATTCCTCTGTTGTAGTTTCATAAAAACCTACTTTTATAGTTTCTCTTTTTATCTTTACCTTTACCTTAAATCTCAAGTTTTCTTGCAGCTATATAACTCCATGACTCCTTAATTTTCATAGCCTCTGCTTTGGACCCATTTCAGTGTTTGTATTACCATTTAGAATCCACTGTTAGGATCTAATTATCTTATCATAGAGATCATATATTGAAATCCAATTGTATATATAGCATGCACTTGATATTTCAGGCACATACATATACTTAATATAAATTACATACATTGAGTTCTCAAAAGAGCTATATGATGTATGAATTATTATCTTTATCTTCAGATAAAGAAATTTAAAATCTGAAGGATTAATTAATTTGCAAAGACTTCTAAAATTATATCAAAGCCTGGATTTTATCCTAATTCTGTTTCCAATGCTCATGCACTTTCTACTATGGTATATTTTTTCTTAACATAAACATTTTGGATTAGGAAGGAAACCAATACAAAACTGGATCACTGTTAATTGAAACAATAGAGACTGAATGCTTCCTTATTTGTCTTAATCAAATCTTCTGTCCTAACTATCCAACTGAATAGGCTCATTTTTTCTCCCTGTTCAGTTCAAATCCAGTCAAATACCCACGTGATCAGCCTCAATCATAATTTGTAGGCAAAACATGATTCGGTCCTGTCATCTCAGAAATGAGGATTTTGAGACTAAGACTCAAATGAAACTGAAGTAGCACAAAAAATAATAGTTAGAATTAGAGTCCTAGCCTCCCAACTCCTGCTCAGTTGTGCTAGTCAAAATTTTTAGCATTACCTGTTTGTTTGTTTGCTTGTCTATTTTACATGTAAATTTTTGCTCTCACTTAACCAGCTGTCTTTGAATTTTCTGGGTAGATTTTATTTACACTGTTACTTTCAAGTAGCCATACATGATGGAATATTCTTATGTACTGCTTACTATTTATTTCTTTTGAAAGCTTTCTCTTTAACAAGTTTATTCCACAGTCTTTCATGAAATATTTATTTGGTACCTGCTTTGAATAGACACTGTAAAGTATTAGTAATTCATAGCAAAAAATTAGGAATTTTGTGGTAACTTATGAGAAAACAGAAGGAATTCCTGCCTTTTGACAGCTATAGTCTGATAAGTTAAACTTATGATTTTCAGTCAGTTTTTACCACCAAGACAGCCAAGTCCAGTACCACATCTGTCAATTTCTGCTAAATGTATAAAGCATTTATTCATTATTTAATGTTTTCTAGAATACATGTAACTTTTATTAAGGGGCCCTGAAGTATACATTTTAATTTGCTTGAGTACATTTATATTTCTATATACAATTTTAATTTTATCCACAAGGAAAGCTTATAATACTACAAATTTTGAAATTAGGTGAAGAGAAATATTAATATTGCTTTATAGCTATTTTTTTTACAAGTAATACTATCCAAATCAATGGGAAATGGACTTTGTTGGAAAAAGTCCCTTTTTCCTCTAAAGGTAGGTCCAAAATATAAAAGTCCAAATTTATTTTAATCAGGTAACAAATGGTGTTAGGCCAGCCTTAGATAAACTATTGAAGAAAAAAACTCAGTAAAAAAAAATAACCTATATATTCTCTCAGAGGATAAGGCTATAATACAGAAAAAGAGGGGGAGTGTGGAGAGAAAGTATTTTAAAACATGGCATGTCAGGTAGGACTTTATTCTGCAGCAGAAAGCATCATCCTAATTTAAAAATCAAATAATATATTATTAGGCTCCTTAGAAATTATTTTGATAGAACTTAATTAAATTATAGTGCCTACTAAAAGCATTTATAGCTCAAATTATAGGCCCTCACAGGGATTTAACACTTTACCAGGAAATGAACAGAAGTCTTTCCAAATTAAAATGAGGGCCACCCTTTCTGAAACATTTTAAGTCACTCTTAATTGTAGTTTAAGTCATTTGTTTTGAGTATTGTCATTTTCTAGAAGTTTTCAATAAAATCAAATAATGATGCCTCACATTTCAGATTCACAAAGGCTTTGTGAAATCTCTTTTTGTTTAAATACTTCATTTCCTTCTTGATTTCTGTTCTGATCTGGGGTTGACAGAGAATTGTCTCCTCTGGATCCTGATTTGTTTTGCTACTTTGTTTCTCTGAAGTAGGCACACAGAAGCCAGTGCCTCTCCCATAGTCCACCCCTTCCTGGGTTGTGGAATAAAAGTAATACAAGTGCTGACAGTTGTAAACAAAACAAATCACTGAATTATATCAAACTTTGAGAATAAGTCAAATTTTTAAAATATCTGTAAATGAGATTACACTGGTTTATACATTTATATATTGAATTCAGAAATACTTTCACAAAATATTTTACTGGCCTTCAAAAATATAATCCTTCCTTTCTGAAAACAGGTTAATAGTGCTTTAAATTGTTTTTCAATTTTTCTGGCTTTTCTTTTCATGCCTGAGTGGATCTCTAGGAGTATAGATGGTGGCATTTAGATATTCTGACTAGAAAATAATAACAAAATGATGATTGTGTATACTTATATGGCTTTTCCTATGTGCAAGGTATCCTTCAATGATTTTACATATATTAGCCCATCACTCTTCATCTAGACCCTATCATTTGAGTATATGTATGATCCCCAATTTAGGAATGAAGTGGGGAACAAAATCCCACAGCTGATGAAGCATAGAGCTCAGATTTGTACCCAGGCCAGTTAGCTGTGGAGTTCTGTCACACGGAGAGGACAATAATTCTTGGAATTACTGGAATAAGAGAAGCACCGTGGTGGGAAAGGAAGGATGCTTGCCTTCCAGTCTGTGACACTTAAGAGATGATTCCCAAGACTGATCAGTTTTACAGCTTTCCAGAGTGGTTCTAAGCACATGTGTTTCTTCACATGTTTACATTTGTAATTGTGGCACCTACATCAATAGATTGTGCAAGACACCCCACCTACCATCTGGAAGACAAAGGGACATCATTTAACATGATGGGGAAGCCATTCTCATGATTGAAACCCTAGTTGGAAGTTCTTTCATAAGTTAGTCGCACAAAGGTCTCTGAATGTGCAGTTGTCTGTGAAAATGCCCATAGTTTTGGTTGAGCCTACTTGTATTCAGACACATCTAGATGGGGTTCCATCCTGGGAATTCAGAAATATTTTGTTACTTAAAATCACCAAACCACAATGTAGGTAAATTATATACAAATCTGAAAAATCTAAGAATTTTAGCTGTCCTAATTCACTTTCACTGGGTCCTGCCAAGGACAATCTGGTCACAGATGACCACACCAGGGTTACAATTGTGTTTTGATAACCAGAGGCTTAGCTGTCCAAATCTTTCCACATTGGATTTTTGTTTTTGTTCCCTCCCAACTCATATCAGTTTTCTTGGGACTTTCCTGGTTTTAGTACTGAAATTACTGTTTCCCAGGAACCTCTCAGTCATTGGTAAATAAGGGCAGAAAGAAACTCTACTTTCTCCTGACACTTTTCATATCCCTTTCTTTTTTTTCCCTACCCCCAGCCATATGTTTGTATATGTACTTGGTTGGAGGAGACATTGTAGACTTCCTCTACAATTTATTCTCTAGTCATTGTAAAATCTGGGGGCTCAGACTACAAAGAGTTCCTGAGAAAATTTTGAAAATTTGTATTCTCTAAATTACACTAACTGTAAACCTTATGCAGGCTTATATATTTCTTTGGTATATTTACCTCTAATTACAAAAGTAGTAACTGGTAAAGCCTATATTTATTAATATCTCTCTGAAAAAGCCATAAAAAGAGCATTTTAAATTCCTTTATTTATTAAAATCACAAAATATAACTGACAAGGTGCTGGAACTACAAAAATAACTACAATTAATGATGTGTGTATGCTTTTCCCAACCAAGTTAGATAAATATTTCTACCTAAGTAAAGTAATACTGGTCTGTATATTCTATGCAGAGAGTTCTATATGACACATATACACATACAGGAGTTTTATATATTTTGATGATCTTTAAGTTATTTCTTATTCCTTTGGATTCTGGGTTCTTAAATTATTAAGATTAAACTCAAATTAAGACACTGACCTTTTTTCCATGAAAACAGTTATTTAAGACTGAAAACAACATGAGATATAACAATAAAAAAATGCATTGAGAGTTACTATATGGCAGGTACTGTTTTAAGTGATTTTCATGTGTTAATCAAATCCTCAAAACCCACTAAGATTGGTACTATTATTATCATCTGCACTTTACTCTTGACCACTTTACCCTATGGATAAGAGAAGTGATGTCACTTATCCAAAGTCACTGAGCTAGTAGGTATGGAGCTGAAATTCCAACCCAACAGTCTCTTTAGGGCCTATAGCAGTACCCACTATGCCATCTGAATCTTCAAATATAGGGAACATAACTGATGGTGGAAATGAATACAGAAGTTGGAGAGTGGTTAGACTATATTAAAAGAGAAATTTGAATTGTTAAACCTCATTGAGCTCACTTATTTTATTTTTCTTTCCTGGGCAGAGTGTGGTGGCAGACTGAAAGTGGAATCAAAACCCAGAGATCTGTACTCACATGCTCAGTTTGGTGATAACAACTATCCAGGACAAGTTGACTGTGAATGGCTGTTAGTGTCAGAACGGGGCTCTCGACTTGAGTTATCTTTCCAGATTTTTGAAGTGGAAGAAGAAGCCGACTGTGGCTATGACTATCTTGAGCTCTTTGACGGTCTCGATTCAACAGCGGTGGGGCTTGGTCGATTCTGTGGATCAGGGGTAAATACAGTACGAGCAGGATACCATAGACATGATAAAAATGCCTATAAATTGGTGATTGATATGTGTAACATATGCAAATCAGCAGTGCTTTTACAAAATGGCTTGACAAGTTATAACATGCCTCTTCTTCCCTTACTTCTCCATCTCTAATGAATTTGCTCAATAATATTGAACAAGACAGATGAATTCAATAGCTATAATTTCTTGTTACTGTCCACATCCTTTTTCAATTCATGTTTTTATTGTGCAATAAATATTTAAATGTTTAATTATCTAAAAGAAATATGCCTAAATACACACCTTTGACAATTTTGTAAGCTTCATAAATTAAAGCATAAAGCAAAAAGAATATGCACATCATTGGCATTCCTCTCTCAACAATATATTTGATAAGTGACAGTATCTACCATTGGTGTGGGGGTTTAGCTGGTACTATTGAATGTTGCTCCATTGCAGTGGGCACAGGATGGAGTACAAAACATAGGTCAGAGGTTGTCAACATGAGAAATAAGAAACAGGAAAGCTTAAGGTTTTCTCAATGCTTTTCCCCCACGATTCACTGCATTAATATCAAATGTTCATCTGAATACATACTTTGTTCTGAAGATATTAGTCCCATTTTTCAAATGTCTACCAGTGACCATTTCTTAAATAATATTGAACTCCTGTCCAAATAGCTACTGAAATGAAACAAAAATTATTCTTGGTACTTAGATTATTAAAGCAAGAAGGAATGGACGATTTGGATTCTGGAAGTGGCTCTGCCTCAGAGCACCTTCTGAACTAGATTTAATGTCCCTTTATCCTTTGTGAACCTCACTTTAATTACTTGTAAATCAAAGGAAATTGGCTTAAAATTTTGGGAAAAAACACCAAGTTTCAGAACTTGGAAGTAAACTTAATTATGTTCAAAGCTCAGCTATATCACTGATCAGGCTTGTGATCTTGAGCATGTCATCTGTTCTCTGAAACTCAAGTTTTCTCATCTGTAAAATAAAGTCACTCTTATCCACTTTTCAATGTTGTTGGGAAGTTTAAATTATATACCAAAAAAATTCCCAAACATGAATTACATTGAAGAAAAAATAATTCATTCTTGTTGTTTGTTTATTTGTTTTGTTTGTTTTTGTCTTCAGCCACCAGAAGAGACCTATTCAATTGGTGATACAGTTTTAATTCATTTTCACACTGATGACACAATCAGCAAGAAAGGATTTCATATAAGATACAAAAGCATCAGATATCCAGATACCACGCATACCAAAAATTAACACCATAACCTCCATCAAAACATAAAGGAATGGGCATAATGGAAAGAAGATGTATTTCTTTTTTAAATGAAGATTTTAGCACAAAGTTTTGTATAATGAGTTTGAGCAGAAGAAAACTGCAAGACCAGAATTATCTTTGTACTAAAAGAGAAGTTTCCAGCTAACCCTGATCAACATTACCAGGATACCTGAACTTCATTCTTGACAGTATAAATATAAATAAAGTTGGTGAAAGGGCATCTCATGCTTCAAAGAAGACTTCACAATCCTTTGTTCACAGCTCACCATAGGGGCTTCACAATTCAGACAGTCCCATTCAGGGTCTGTGACCCTGCAGAGTGTCCGTTTTGACAATTTTTCAATATATGGGAAAAGTAAAATGACCTTGCAGGTCATAAACTGGAATACCCTCTCCTTGTATCTTAGGATAATTGCTTTGACTTTGGATCTTGAAGACAGTGTAAACCAGACCCATATAAGTTGTTGTGAAGTGGGAGTCTCTTGAGGGTGGTTTATACTTTAAATGTGGGTATGACCAATGCTTGGAAACTGGAATATTTCAGCTTCATTATTTTCACTTGCAGGCTAAATTTACCTCTTTGAAACATAAATGATCTCGAGACCACTTCCTTTTTGTGACATTCTGACAAGTTTGAAATGTCAATACTATCTATCATTGCAGTTAACTCTAGATATCATTTATTTAAGTGCTGGAAAATGCCCAGTTGATTGGTAAACTCAGTTCTTTCAGTGAAAGTTCTGTCTTTTCATACCAAATTCAAGAAGACTTGTGATGTCTTATGAACTTGATGAGACAACTCCCAACAGGTGTGAACAGGATTCTTCTAAGCGACTGCCTGGATGGTTCATACTCAAGTTCCACTGCTGCTATTGTCTTTCTTTTGTTGTTGATCTGTTGTAGTTAATGTTGATGTTGTCATGGTTAATGTATTTTTTTTTAACGAAATGAAATGAAGTGGAAGTAGGCCTTGTTAGAATTGAAAGATCTCTTTCTTTCTCTTCCTAGAAATCAGTTTTTTTAAATGCAATGTTGAAAAAAAAAACGATTTGTTTCTGAAAGACTTTCCATGGTGCTATTCCATAAACATTTTTTTAAACAAAGTTTTTGACCTTTGAGCCAACCACCTGTAGACTATGAATGTCTCTGTCTGGCTGGTAGCACTTGAAGACTAAAGACTTAATGTATCAAGAGTATATCATTGCAAGGGCAACACTTGTCCTGTGGAACAACTGCTTATATTGCCTTAGAATTCTTTCACATGATCGAGCAGATCCTCCTAAGAGACACAACTTTTGAAAAGTTGAACATAATAGTGTATGTTAATTAGCATTTCTATGAGGAAAATCCATTTCTGTGACTGAGAGCATTGGATATAAGTATGGTGACTTGCTTTTACGGTAGAAAATGAATTTTCTGCTTTAAAGGCAGGTTTTTAAAAAAATATTAATGTATGTATATGTGAGGTTGTCTGAATGAGTGGAGTTACAAGGAGGTGAAAAGTAGTGGGTGGTTGAAAAGTTTAAATTTACATGCCAATTTCTACTAAAATCCTATTTAAAGTAGCACCTTTCATAGGACGTTTCATGGACAAATAATGGGAACTTCTAATTATTATCAACCCCATTTTAAAAAGGCTCCTTCCTTCAGAGAAACTCTATTTTCATATTTTTTGATATTGATATAGATTGCTATATGAAGTAGCTTTTGTTCTGTTACCTGTCCATGAACATTCAACATTTAATAAAATTGAGAATTTTTCTTCATTTTACAAAATTAAACTATACACACAGATTTAGCTTATTTGTTTTTTTTTGTCATTGTTGCCTTGGAAATCTTTTCTTGCATATGAATTTTATTATGTAAATACATTTTTAAAACCAATCTTTTGATCTTACTGAATGTTACTTTGGAAATGTATAACTAACGCCTGCAATATAATGAGCTTTTTAGTGGAGCTGATTTATTCCAGTAACTCTTCTGTATTTTTTTTCACGAATCTCCAGTTAGCCAAAATATTGGGAATGGGAATTAGAGGAGAAAAAAAACATTAACACCTAATATACTACACTGTGCCCAGCCCAGTACTAGGCACATACACTAGCTCTTTTTAACCTTTATGCCACCCTTTGAGAACTGTGGTGATGTTCTCATTTTGTGGTTTAGGAACTGAGGCTCAAAGAAGGCATATAATGTTCCCAGGGTCACAGTGTAAAGTTAGATGTTAAAGCCCAGATTGTTTGATATAAAAATCTGTGTTTGTTCTACAAAATGTAGTAGAATCAATCTTGACCTATATAAATAGTAGATATATTTTATGATGAAACTTCTCCACATAAAGTCAATTTTAGAGGTGAATTACAGTAAAACTTTCAGGATAAGCATTGTTCCTTTCAGTAATAGCATGACAATTCAAATATCAACTGTAGATATCTTTAAGAACCATAGATAGTACTAGAAATGTGAAAAACAAAAAAACTACTATATAGTTTGGAGTTAGTAACTATGGGCCTTTTGTTAAAATAAATATATTAAATTATTTTATCTGGTGTAGTAGGAGAAATGTAGTGTTCTACTTTAAGAAATATTGTTAATATTCTGACTGACATCTTATTAGGCCACAATGAGCTGCCTTTGACACAACTGAGAAATAAAGTATTTAGAAGGCACACCACAGAGATGTTGTCATAACTTAGGTCTTCAATGGGAACATTAATTTTTTATTGTACCTTATGTCAGATATCAGCTCACTGAATATTATTTTTATATTAATTTGACTTTGGCTTAAGTGTGTTGTTAAATTCAAACACAAACAGCTTCGTTGTTATTGTGTTAATAATTGTTAATTACTGTTCTAGGCATTTTATTAGTTTTGTAAATTTATTTTCAACCTCTACTCTCTATCTGCCAAAGTTCTAATCCTCACTAACTATACATAGAAAAAAACTGCTCCCACTTTATATGATTTTACTAAATTATTTTTAAATTCAATTTTGAATATTAATCTAGTTTATTTAGGAAATCTTGACAACTGAACAAAACAACATTTTTAAATAAATATATGAGAAACAGCAATTCTATTTCCAAAGTCTCCAAATGTCCCCTGCCTGTGTTGGCTGAATTTTTGCTATCTTGGATTAATTTTCGTATACCACAGTTATCAGATTCAAATTCTGTTCAATTTTGTTTTTAAATGTCTTAGTCTCTTTTGTTTGGTTTCTATTACTATATTTTTGATAGTAAGCCTCAGATAATGAAATTTTATTCTCACATATAGAAAATCTCTAAAAGTATCTAATTACTCTTCACAAGGCTAAAATTTTTTTAAAAGAAACATTAAATTACATATTTCTTTAGATTTAGTAAACTATAGCCATGTGTGACATTAAAAATAACTTTTTTTTAAAGCAATTAACAAAATGTTTGGAAATTTTATTTAACAATAATTTTATTTAGCAAGAATATTTTGGATAAAGGAAAACCTTAATACCACTTATTAAATCCTGCATGGGAGGAAGAAAACAGGAAAAATAATTACCATATAAAGATCTATAACTTGAGCTGCAGTGATGACTTCTGTTTTACTAGAAAAAATATGTAATATGAGCTTATCAAAAAGAAAGAAAAGATGGTCTATGGATGCATTTTTACATCAATGCATAATAAATGGTTACCAATGAACATTTAACTTTTAGTCTTTTAGTGCTATTGTTATAAAATTGAGAAATTTTGTCATTAGCTTAGGAAATGATGGAAAGGTTGGCTCTTATACAATGCAAAATATTATTATTAGTCTCCAAACTTTCTTTTGACATGTACTTTTTAAATTGTTCAGCTTTCAACCTACCTACATTTCACTCCCCACCAGTGTACTCAAACTGAATTCAGGCTTACCATGTAATTCTAGTCAATACCATGACACCTACTTGGTGCAGAGGTCAACACAAGGTGATTCCAAACAGTGTATAGGGCCCTGAGCATGTCTCATATATATAATCTCCCTCTTGTCCAATATTTTGAATACAAATTCAGTGCAATAAATCTCAACTTCTAACTTTAAAAGACTTGTAGGTAAACTATTACTTGGGTTAAAGCCTATAAAAAGAGAAGACCTAAGCACCAACCTGTAGTATAAGGCATGTGGATATAAGGCCCTGGCAGCTGGGTCTTCTCCTGCATTTGCTGCCAGAGCAGAGGTGGTTGAAGTGGCAGGGAGAGGTTCATTTCAAGGAATGCCCTTAAAATTATTTAAACAGGAGAACACCCAGAAAGGACAAATAAAGTGAAAGGATTATAGATAATAAGGCTTGAATATGTAAATCTATCCTAAAGCATTATTTAATGGACATTCCATAGAGGGGTATAATTAAAAATTAAATTTCAGAAAAATTTTCCACAGAGATGTAATAAATTTGTTAAAGTCATTTTTACACCATTGTACATCTATTAGTTATGTTTGAATTTTATGGAAATAGAGTCTTTTGTATTAATTTTTGTCATTTTTAAGCCAAAAGACATAGACATTTATTTATTCAACAAATATTTGCTTAATTCCTATAATATGCTAAACACTATGTTAAATATTAAGAATTTAATGAGACTTTAAAAAGAAAAACAATCACAGTCTTTTCTTTCTTGAAAGTTAAATTCTAGTTGGAGAGATAAATATTAATATTAATTAAACGCAAATCACAAAAAGGCATAATTGCAATATAAAACATGCATGTGCAGAATTCCCTGGTAGTTCAGTGGTTAGGATTCCATGCTTCCACTTCAGGGGGCACAGGTTCGATCCCTCATCAGGGAAATAAGATCCCACGTGCCGCTGTGGTGCAGCCAAAAAAAAAAAAAATGCATGTGCATTTTACTACCATTTGGGGGGCACTCTTCCAAACAGCATGGTTTGGATTTTGAGACAAGTATTAACATAAGCATCCTTTCCTTATCCTTGATTTTCCACTGTCTTCTTACTTACATTTGTGCTTTCTAAAATTTCAACTTTTGTGTAAAATAACTTATTTTTGCATCAATCACATATTTTCAGCTTATAAATGAAATTATTTATTCTCATGATGAGCAATGAGAGTGGGATAACATATCAAAATTCTGATATTTATTTATGTAATTATTTAATAAACAAAACTAAACAATGTAATTTTATAAAAAGCACTACCTATTGAGGTGGCCAAGATGGAGAACCCTGACTTCACCTCCTCCCATGGACACATCAAAATTACAACTACTCACAGAGCAACTCTCTATGAGAACAACCTGAAAACTAGTAGAAAAGATTTTCCACAAAGACATAAGGAGGAAACCACAACGAGAAGGGTTGGAGAGGTAGAGACAAGACATAGTCAGACCCACAACCCACCAGTCAGCAAAACACAAAAGTATAGAATATCACAATTGTAGATGTCGTCCTCAAAGAGCAAGGAATCCAAGCCCCACATCAGGCTACCCCACCTGGGGGTTGTGTGCCAGGAAGATGAGCCCCCAGATTATCTGTTTTTGAAAATCAATGGGGCTTGTGTGCAGGAGAGCCAGAGGGACATAGGAAACAGAGCTCCACTCTTAAAGGGCACACACAAAATCTCACATGCTATGAGACCCAGTGCAGAGGCAGTAGTTTGAAAGAAGCCTTGGTCAGACCCATTTCCTGATCTTGGATAGCTTCCCAGAGGGGTAGGAGGCAAATGGAATGATATAGACACTAGCATGATATAGCATGATATAGCATGATATAGCATGATATAGACACTAGCATGATATAGCTAGACTAGCTCATGATATAGACACTAGCAGCAGATATTATTGTCAGCTCATTCCAATGGAAAAACATTGGCACTGGCAAGCACAATTTTGGAATCCTCCTTCTAGCTTATTAGGGCCATGGACCCAGCCCTGCTCACCAACAAGACCCACCCGACCCCCAGATCACACACAGATTATCATATTAAAATATCATATTAAAATAATCATATATATGGGGTTATATATGACCTCATGGTAACCACATCCAAATTATAATAGGTACACATGCAAAAAAGTGAAGAGAATCCAAACATAATGCTAAATAAATTTGTCCTCAAATCACAAGGGAAGAGAGCAAAAGAAGAAGAAAGGAACAAATAAAAATTAGAAAAACAGCCTGAAAACAATTAGCAAGATGACAACAAGTACATACTTATAAGTAATTACTTTAAATGTAAATGGACAAAATGCTCCAGTCAAAAGATATAGAGTGGCTGAATGCATTTTTTAAAAGATCCATATATATGCTGCCTATAAGATACTCACTTCAGATTTAAAAACACACACAGACTGAAAGTGAGGGGATGGAAATAAGTATTCCATGAAAACGGAAATGAAAGGAAGCTGGGGTGGCAATATTTATATTAGACAAAATAGACTTTAAAACAAAGACTATAATAGGAGACAAAGAAAGACAGTTCCTAAGAATCAGGGATCAATTCAACCAGAAGACATAACAATTGTATATTTATATGCACCAAACATAGGAGCACCTAAACACATAAAGCAAATATTAACAAACATAAAGACAGAAATTGACAGTAACACAATAATAGCAGGGGACTTTAAGACATCACTTACATCAATGGATGGATAATTCAGACAAAAAATAAGGTAACACTGACCTTAAATGACACATTAGATCAGATGGAATTAACAAACATACACAGAACATTCTTACTAAAAGCAACAGAATACACATTCTTTTAAAGTGCACTTGGAACGTTCTCCAGGATAGATCACATGCTAAGCCTCCAAAAAAATCTCAGTAATTTGAAGAAGATTGAAATCTTATCAAACATCTTTTCCAAACACAACAATATGAGACTAGAAGTAAACTACTAGAGAAAAACTGAAAAAAAAAAATGGAAACACATGGAGGCTAAACAATAAGCTACTAACAACAAATGGGTCAATGAAGAAATAAAAAAGGAAATAAAAAATACCTAGAAATAAATTAAAATGGCAACATTGCAAACCAAATCTATTGGATGCAACACAAGCAGTTATGAAAGGGAAGTTTATAGCAATACAAGCTTACTTCAGGAAACAAGAAATATCTCAAATAAACACAAGCTAACCTTACACCTAAAGGAACTAGAAAAACAACAAGCAAAATCTAAAGTTAGTAGAAGAAAATAAATCATAAAGATCACAGAATAAATAAATGAAATGGAGACCAAAAAAATAGAAAAGATCAATGAAAGTAAGAGCTGGTTCTCTGAAAAGTTTTTAAAAATTTAAAAACCTTTACCCAGACTCATCAAGGAAGAAAGAGAGAGGGACCAAATAAATAAAATCAGAAATGAAAGATAATAAGTTACAACCAACACCACAAACATACAAATTATCATAAGAAATTACTACAATTATATGTCAACAAAACAATCAAACTAGAAGAATCATACAGATTCCCAATACTGAATCAGGAAGAAATAGAAAATATGAACAGACCAATTACTAGTAATGAAATTGAACCAGTAATTAAAAATCTCCCAAGAAGCAGAAGTCCAGGACTAGACAGCTTTACAGGTGAAGTCTACCAAACATTTAAAGAAGAGGTAACACCTAACCTTCTCAAACTAGTCCAAAATATTGGAGAGGAAGGAATACTTCTGAACTAATTCTACAAGGCCAACATCAGCCTGATACCAAAACCAGACAAAATTACATCACACACACAAAAAAATTTATAAGCCAATATCAGTGAAGAATATAGATGCAAAAATCCTTAATAAATATCAACATCTAAATAGAACAATATATTAAACACCATAATTAAGTGGGATTTCTACCAGGAATGCAAGAATGGTTCAATATCCACAAATCAATCAATGTGATACATCACATTAACAAAATGAAGAATAAAAGCCGTATGGTCAGGACTTCCTTGGTGGTCCAGTGATTAAGACTCTGCACTCCCAATGCAGAGGGCCTGGGTTCAATCCCTGGTCAGGGAACTAAATCCCATGTGCTGCAACTAAGAGCCTGCATGCCACAACAAAAAGATCCCACATCCTCAACTAAAGATCCTGCATGCTGCAACGAAGACCCTGCATGCCACAATTAAGACCTGGCACGACCAAATAAGTAAATAAATAAATATGCTTTCAAAAAAACATATGATCATCTCAATAGATGTAGGAAAAGCTTTTGATAAAACTCAACATCCATTTATGATAAAAGTTTTCCAGAAAGTGGACATAGAGAGTACATACCTCAACATAATAAGGGCAATATATGACAAAACCAAGCTGAATTCATACTCAGTGGTGAAAAATGGAAAGAATTTTCTCTAAGATCAGGGACAAGACAAGGATGCCCACTCTCACCATTTTTATTCAAGATAGTATTGGAAGTCCTAGCCACAACAATGAGACAAAAATAAATAAAAAGAATCTGAATAGGAAAAGAAGTTAAACTGTCACTGTTTAGAAATGACATAATACTATATACAGAAAATCCTAAAGAGGCTACCAAAAATGTTTTAGAACTCATGAATTCAGTAAAGTTGCAGGAAACAAAATTAATATATAGAAATCTGTACACACTGACAACAAATTATCAGAAAGAGGAATTAAGAGAACAATGTCATTTACATTTGCATCAAAAAGAATGAAATACATAGGAATGACTCTAACCAAGAAGATAAAAGACCTGTACTTGAAAAATTATGAGACACTGAGAAAAAAATTGAAGATGACACTAACAAATTGAATAATATACAGTGCTTATTGATTGAAATAATTAATACTGTTAAAATGACCATACTCCCCAAGACAATCTATAGATTCAATGCAATCCCTAAGACAATACCAGAGACTTTTTTCACAGAGCTAGGACAAAGAATTCTAAAATTTGTATGGAAACATAAGACTCCATATAGACAATGGAACCTTGAGAAAGGAGAACAAAGCTGCAGGTATCACACACCCTGATTTCAAACCATACTCAAAACTATAGTATTCAAAATCATATGGGGTTAACACAGAAACAGTCACATTGATCAGTGGAATAGATGCCCTGAAATAAACCCAAACTTATATGATCAAATAATCTATGACAAAGGAGGCAGAAATATACAATGGGGAATAGACAGATTCTTCAATAAGTGGTGCTGGGAAAACTGAACAGCTACATGTAAAAGAATGTTACTAGAAAAATTTCTCACTCCATATACTAAATAAACTTAAAATGGATTAAAGACTTACATGTAAGACCTGAAACCATAAAACTGTTAAGAGAAATCATAGGCAGTATGCTCTTTGACATCAGTCTTAGCAATATTTTTTTTTGATATGTCCCCTCAGGCAAGGGAAATAAAAGCAAAATAATCAAATAAGACCACATCAAACTAAAAAGCTTTTGCACAGTGAGAGAAACTATCAACAAAATGAAAAGACAACCAACTGAATAAGAGAAGATATTTGAAAGCAATATATATGATAAGGGGTTATTACCACAAATATACAAAGAACTCATACAACCTAACATCAAAAAAAAAAATCAACCCAAATTTAAAAATGGTCAGAGGCATGAATAGACATTTTTCCAAAGAAGACATACAGATGACCAAAAGGCACATGAAAAGATGCTCAATATCACTCATCATCAGGGAAATGCAAATCAAAACCATAATGAGATATCACTTCACACCTGTCAGATTGTCTATTATCAGTAAGTCAATAAATAACAAATGTTGGCAAGGATGTGGAGAAAAGGGAAACTGCACTGTGGGTGTGAGGGTAAATTGGTCCAGCCACTCTGGAAAACAGTATGGAGGTTCCTCAAGAAATTAAAAATAAAACTACCATACAATTCAGCAATCCCACTTTTGGGTATTCATACAAATAAAACAAAAACACTAACTCAAAATGATATATGCACCCCTATGTTCATTGCAGCATTAATTATAATAGAAAGACATGGAAGCAACCTAAGTGTTCATGAACACATGAATGGGTTAAGAAGGTGTGATGCATATATATAAAATGCAATATTATTCATTCATAAAAATGAATGTAACCTTGTTATGTGCAAAAACATGATGAACCTAGAGGGCAAGAAATAAGTAGTCAGACAGAGAATAACAAATGTCATATAATTATACTTATATGTGGAATCTAAAAATAAAATAAAATAAATAAACAAAACAAAACATAAACTGACTCACAGATACAGAGAATAAACTGGTGGTTGCCAGAGGGGAGGTGGGTATGGGGATGAGTGAAATAGGTGAGGGAAATTAAGAGCTACAGGTTTCCAGTTATAAAATAAATAAGCCATGGAGACGTAATGTTCAGCATTGGAATATATTCAACAATATTGTAACAAACTTGCATGGTGACAGATGAAAACTTGTCTTCATTTTGTAATGTATAAAATATTAAATCACTATGTTGTACACCTAAAACTAATATAATATTGTAAGTCAATTATACCTCAATAAAAATATTTAGTAAAAACTTTAAAAACAAGTTTTAAATGGATTCTTAAATAAAATAACATAACTGATGTACATTTATATACTTTATTAATTCAAAGTCAGTACTTATAGAGAGCACAATAAGTATGTTATTCCAATTTTGCAGATGAGGATCATGAATATATAATAAATTTAAAATTTTATAAGATTATATGGTGTCTACAATAAAACATATTTCAAAAAGAGTTGATATATACATTAAATTTTAAATTGTAATTTGACATCCATGAAGATAACACTTTTATTTCTAATTTATTTATTTATTAATTTTTTTTTGTCCAAATTATTATCTTTCATTTTTCTAACATCTTTATTGGAGTATAATTGCTTTACAATGGTGTGTTAGTTTCTGCTTTATAAGAAAGTGAATCAGTTATACATATACATATGTGCCCAAATCTCTTCCCTCTTGCGTCTCCTTCCCTCCCACCCTCCCTATCCCAGCCGTCTACGTGGTCACAAAGCACCGAGCTGATCTCCCTGTGCTATGCGGCTGCTTCCCACTAGCTATGTATTTTACATTTGGTAGTGTATATATGTCCATGCCACTCTCTCTATTTGTCAGAGCTCACCTTCCCCCTCCCCATATCCTGAAGTCCATTCTCTAGTAAGTCTGTGTCTTTATTCCCGTCTTACCCCTAGGTTCTTCATGACATATTTTTTCTTAGATTCCATATATATGTGTTAGCATACGGTATTTGTCTTTCTCTTTCTGACTTACTTCACTCTGTATGACAAACTCTAGGTCCATCCACCTCACTACAAATAACTCAATTTCTTTTCTTTTTATGGCTGAGTAATATTCCGTTATATATATATGTGCCATATCTTCTTTATCCACTCATCCGATGATGGACACTTAGGTTGCTAAAACCTATTGTCTATTGTACATAGAGCTGCAATGAACATTTTGGTACATGACTATTTTTGAATTATGGTTTTCTCAGGGTATATGACCAGTAGGGGGATTGCTGGATTGTATGGTAGTTCAATTTGTAGTGTTTTAATGAACCTCCATACTGTTCTCCATAGTGGCTGAACCAATTCACATTCCCACCAGCAGTGCAAGAGTGTTCCCTTTTCTCCACACCCTCTCCAGCCTTTATTTTTTCTAGATTTTTTGATGATGGCCATTCTGACTGGTGTGAGATGATATCTCATTGTAGTTTTGATTTGCATTTCTCTAATGATTAATGATGTTGAGCATTCTTTCATGTGTTTGTTGGCAATCTGTATATCTTCTTTAAAGAAATGGCTGCTTAGGTCTTGTACCCAGTTTTAGATTGGGTTGTTTGTTTTTTTGTTATTGAGCTGCATGATCTTCTTGTAAATCTTGAAGATTAACCTTTGTCAGCTGCTTCATTTGCAAATACTTTCTCCCATTCTGAGGGTTTTCTTTTGGTCTTGTTTATGGTTTCCTTTGCTATGCAAAAGCTTTGAAGTTTCATTAGGTCTCATTTGTTTATTTTTGCTTTTATTTCCATTTCTCTAGGAGGTGGGTCAAAAAGGATCTTGCTGTGACTTATGTCATAGACTGTTCTGCCTATGTTTTCCTCTAAGAGTTTGATAGTTTCTGGCCTTACATTTAGGTCTTTAATCCATTTTGAGCTTATTTTGTGTATGGTGCTAGGGAGTGATCTAATCTCATACTTTTACATGTACCTGTCCAGTTTTCCCAGAACCACTTATTGAAGAGGCTGTCTTTTCTCCACTGTATAATCTTGCCTCCTTTATCAACGATAAGGTGACCATATGTGTGTGGGTTTATCTCTGGTCTTTCTATTCTGTTCCAGTGACCTATATTTCTGTTTTTGTGCCTGTACCATACTGCCTTGATTACTGTAGCTTTGTAGTATAGTCTGAAGTCAGGGAGCCTGATTCCTCCAGCTCCTTTTTTCGTTCTCAAGATTGATTTGGCTCTTCAGGGTCTTTTGTGTTTCCATAAAAATTGTGAAATTTTTTGCTATGGTTCTGTGAAAAATGCCAGTGGTAGTTTGATAGGGATTGCATTGAATCTGTAGATTGCTTTGGGTAGTAGAGTCATTTTTACAATGTTGATTCTTCCAATCCAAGAACATGGTATATCTCTCCATCTATTTGTATCATTTTTAATTTCTTTCATCAGTGTCTTATAATTTTCTGCATACAGGTCTTTTGTCTCCTTAGGTAGATTTATTCCTAGATATTTTATTCTTTTTGTTGCAGTGGTAAATGGGAGTGTTTTCTTAATTTTGCTTTCAGATTTTTCATCCTTTGTGTATAGGAATGCCAGAGATTTCTGTGCATTAATTTTGTATCCTGCTACATGGATACAAAATAACCAAATTCATTGATTAGCCCTAAGAGTTTTCTGGTAGCATCTTTAGGATTCTCTATGTACAGTATCATGTAATCTGCAAACAGTGACAACTTTACTTCTCCTTTTCTGATTTGGATTCCTTTTATTTCCTTTTCTTCTCTGATTACTGTGGCTAAGCCTTCCAAAACTATGTTGAATAAGAGTGGTGAGAGTGGGCAACCTTGTCTTGTTCCTGATCTTAGTGGAAATGCTTTCAGTGTTTCACCATTGAGGATGATGTTGGCTGTGGATTTATCATATATGGACTTGATTATGTTGACGAAAGTTCCCTCTATGCCTACTTCCTTCAGGGTTTTTCTCATAAATAGGTGACGAATTTTGTTGAAAGTTTCCTCTGCATCTATTGAAATGATCATATGGTTTTTCTCCTTCAATTTGTTAATATGGTGTATCATGTTCATTGATTTGTGTATTGAAGAATCCTTGCATTCCTGGGATAATCCGCACTTGATTATGTTGTATGATCCTTTTAATGTGCTGTTGGATTCTGTTTGCAAGTATTTTGTTGAGGATTTTTGTGTCTATGTTCATCAGTGATATTGGCCTGTAGTTTTCTTTCTTTGTAATATCGTTGTCTGGGGTTGGTATCAGGGTGATGGTGGACTTGTAGAATGAGTTTGGGAGTGTTCCTCCCTCTGCTATATATTAGAAGAGTTTGAGAAGGATAGGTGTTAGCTCTTCTCTAAATGTTTGATAGAATTTGCCTGTGAAGCCATCTGGTCCTGGACTTTTGTTTGTTGGAAAATGTTTAATCACAGTTTCAATTTCAGTGCTTGTGATGGGTCTGTTCATATTTTCTATTTCTTCCTGGTTCAGTCTCAGCAGGTTGTGCATATCTAAGAATTTGTCCATTTCTTCCAGGTTATCCATTTTATTGGCATAGAGTTGCTTGTAGTAATCTTTCTTGATCTTTTGTATTTCTGCAGTGTCAGTTGTTACTTCTCCATTTCTAATTCTATTGATTTGAGTATTCTCTCTTTTTTTCCTGATGAGTCAGGCTAATGGTTTATCATTTTTGTTTATCTTCTCAAAGAACTAGCTTTTAGTTTTACTGATCTTTGCTATCATTTCCTTCAATTACTTTTCATTTATTTCTGATTTGATCTTTATGATTTCTTTCCTTCTGCCAAATTTGGGGTTTTTTGCTATTCTTTCTCTAATTGCTTTAGGTGCAGGGTTAGGTTGTTTATTCGAGATGTTTCCTGTTTCTTAAGGTAGGATTGTATGTTATAAACTTCCCTCTTAGAACTGCTTTTGCTGGATCCCATTGGTTTTGGGTGGACGTATCTCCATGTCATTTGTTTCTAAGTATTTTTGATTTCCTCTTTGATTTCTTCAGTGATCACTTGGTTATTATGTAGTGTATTGTTTAGCCTCTATGTGTTTGTAGTTTTTACAGATCTTTTCCTGTAATTGATATCTAGTCTCATAGCATTGTTGTCAGAAAAGATACTTGATACAATTTCAATATTCTTAAATTTATCAAGGCTTGATTTGTGACCCAAGATATGATCTATCGTGGAGAATGTTCCACAAGCACTTGAGAAAAATGTGTAATCTGTTGTTCTTGGATGGAATGTCCTATAAATATCAATTAAGTCCATCTTGTTTAATGTATCATTTAAAGCTTGTGTTTCCTTATTTATTTTCATTGTGGATGTCCTGTCCATTGGTGAAAGTCAGGTGTTAAGGTCCCATACTACGAAAGTGTTACTGTCGATTTTCCCTTTTATGGCTGTGTGTATTTGCCTTATGTATTGAGGCTTTCCTATGTTGGGTGCATAAATATTTACAATTGTTATATCTTCTTCTTGGATCAATCCCTTGATCATTATGTAGTGTCTTTCTTTGTCTCTTGTAATAGTACTTATTTTAAAGTCTATTGTGTCTGATATGAGAATAGTTACTCAGGCTTCCTTTTGATTTCCATTTACATGGAATATCTTTTTCCATCCCCTCACTTTCAGTCTGTATGTTTCCCTAGGTCTGAAGTGGGTCTCTTGTAGACAGCATATATATAGGTCTTGTTTTTGTATCCATTCAGCCAGTCTGTGTCTTTTTGTGGGAGTATTTAATCCATTTACATTTAAGGTAATTATCAATATGTATGTCCTATTCCCATTTTCTTGTTTTGGGTTTGTTATTGTAGGTCATTTCCTTCTCTTGTGTTTCTTGCCTAGAGAAGTTCCTTTAGCGTTTGTTGTAAAGCTGGTTTGGTGTGGCTGAACTCTCTCAGCTTTTGCTTGTCTGTAAAGATTTTAATTTCTCCATCAAATCTGAATGAGATCCTTGCTGGGTAGAGTAATCTTGGTTGAAGGATTTTCTCCTACATCACTTTAAATATGTCCTGCCACTCCCTTCTGGCTTGCAGAGTTTCTGCTGAAAGATCAGCTGTTAACCTTATGGGGATTCCCTTGTGTGTTATTTGTTGTTTTTCCCTTGCTGCTTTTAATATGTTTTCTTTGTATTTAATTCTTGACAGTTTGATTAATATGTGTATTGGCATGTTTCTCCTTGCATTTGTCCTGTATGGGACTCTCTGTGCTTCCTAGACTTGATTAACTATTTCCTTTCCCATATTAGGGAAGTTTTCAACTATAATCTCTTCAAATATTTTCTCAGTCCCTTTCTTTTTCTCTTCTTCTTCTGGAACCCCTGTAATTCGAATGTTGGTGCGTTTAATGTTGTCCCAGAGGTCTCTGAGACTGTCCTCATTTCTTTTCATTCTTTTTTCTTTATTCTGCTCTGCAGTAGTTATTTCCACTATTTTATCTTCCAGGTCACTTATCCGTTCTTCTGCCTCAGTTATTCTGCTATTGATCCCATCTAGAGTATTCTCAATTTCCTTAATTGTGTTGTTCATCATTGTTTGTTTCATCTTTAGTTCTTCTAGGTCCTTGTTAAATGTTTCTTGCATTTTGTCTATTTTATTTCCAAGATTTTGGATCATCTCTACTCTCATTATTCTGAATTCTTATTCAGGTAGACTGCCTATTTCCTCTTCATTTGTTAGGTCTGGTGGGTTTTTATCTTGCTCCTTCATCTGCTGTGTGTTTTTCTGTCTTCTCATTTTGCTTATCTTACTGCGTTTGGGGTCTCCTTTTTGCAGGCTGCAGGTTCGTATTTCTCATTGTTTTTGGTGTCTGTCCCTAGTGGCTAAGGTTGGTTCAGTGTGTTGTGTATGCTTCCTGGTGGAGGGGACTAGTGCCTGTATTCTGGTGGATGAGGCTTGATCTTGTCTTTCTGGTGGGCAGGTCCACGTCTGGTGGTGTGTTTTGAGGTGTCTGTGAACTTATTATGATTTTAGGCTGCCTCTCTGCTAATGGGTAGGGTTGTGTTCCTGTTTTGCTAGTTGTTTGGCATAGGGTATGCAGCACTGTAGCTTGCTGGTCGTTGAGTGGAGCTGGGTGATGGCATTGAGATTGACATCTCTGGGAGATTTTCACCATTTGATATTATGTGGAGCTGGGAGGTCGCCTGTGGACCAGTGTCCTGAAGTTGGCTCTCCCACCTCAGAGGCACAGCACTGACTCCTGGATGCAGCACCAAGAGCCTTTCATCCACACAGCTCAGAATAAAAGGGAGAAAAAATAGAAAGAAAGAATTAGAAGTAGAAAGATAGAAAGGAAGGAGGGAGTGGGGAAGGGAGGGAGGGAGTGAGGGAGGGAGAGAGGGAGGAATGAAGGAAGGAAGGAGGGAAGGAAGGAAAAAAGGAAGAAAGAAGATAAAGTAAAATAAAATAAGATAAAATATAATAAAATTATTAAAATAAAATAGTAATTATTAAGAGAAAAACAAAACAAAAAACAACAGATGGATAGAGCCCTAGGACAAATGATGGAAGCAAAGCTATACAGACAAAATTTCACATACAATCATACACATACACACTCACAAAAAGAGGAAAAGTGGAAAAAATCATAAATCTTGCTCTCAATGTCCACCTCCTCAATTTGTGATAATTTGTTGTCTAAAGGAGGGAAGGAAGGAAAGAAAGAATGAAGATAAAGTAAAATAAAATAAATTTATTAAAATAAAAAGTAATTATTAAGAAAAAGTTATAAAAAAAAAACTGACGGATAGAAGCCTCAGACAAATGGTGGAAGCAAAGCTATTCAGACAAAATCTCATACGGAAACATACACATACACACTCACAAAAAAAGGAAAAGGGGAAAAAATCATAAATCTTGCTCTCAAAGTCCACCTCCTTAATTTGAAATGATTCATTGTCTATTCATGTATTCCACAGATGCAGGGTACATCAAATTGATTGTGGAGCTTTAATCTGCTGCTTCTGAGGCTGCTGGGAGAGATTTCCCTTTCTCTTCTTTGTTCTCACAGATCTCAGGGGCTCTGCTTTGTGTTTGGCCCTGCCTTTGCATGTAGGTCGCCAGAGGGCATCTGTTCTTCCCTCAGACAGGACAGGGTTGAAGGAGCAGCTGCTTCGGGGACTCTGGCTCACTCAGGTTGGAGGGAGGGAGGGGCACGGAGTGCGGGGTGAGCCTGCGGTGGCAGAGGCTGGCGTGCCGTTGCACCAACCTGAGGCCTGCCGTGCGTTCTCCCAGGGTAGTTGTCCTTGGATCCCGGGACCTGGCAGTGGCGGGCTGCACAGGCTCCCCGGAAGGGAGGTGTGGATAGTGATCTGTGCTCGCACACAGGTTTCTTGGTGGTGGCAGCAGCAGCCTTAGCGTCTCATGCCCGTCTCTGGGTTCCGCGTTTTTATCTGCGGCTCACGCCCTTCTCTGGAGCTCCTTTAAGCAGCGCTCTTAATCCCCTCTCCTCGCACACCAGGAAACAAAGAGGGAAGAAAAAGTCTCTTGCCTCTTCGGCAGCTCCAGACCTTTCCCAGACTCCCTCCTGGCTAGCCGTTGTGCACTATCCCCTTCAGGCTGTGTTCACGCAGCCAACCCCAGTCCTCTCCGTGCGCTCCCACTGAAGCCCAAGCCTCAGCTCGCAGCCCCACCCGCCCCGGCGGGTGAGCAGACAAGCCTCTCGGGCTGGTGAGTGCTGGTCGGCATCGATCCTCTGTGCGGGAATCTCTCCGCTTTGCCCTCCGCACCCTGTTGCTGTGCTCTCCTCTGCGGCTCCGTAGCTCCCCGCTCCACCACCTGCAGTCTCCGCCCACGAAGTGGCTTCCTTGTGTGTGGAAACCTTTCCTCCTTCACTGCTCCCTCCCACTGGTGCAGGTCCCGTCCCTATTCTTTTGTCTCTGTTTTTTCTTTTTTCTTTTGCCCTACCCAAGTACGTGGGGAGTTTCTTGCCTTTTGGGAGGTCTTAGGTCTTCTGTCAGCGTTTAGTAGGTGTTCTGTAGGAGTTGTTCCATGTGTTGATGTGTTTTTGGTGTATCTGTGGGGAGGTAGGTGATCTCTGCATCTTACTCTTCCTCCATCTTCCCCTCCGACTATTATCTTGTTTATCACTGTTTGTGTGCTCTTTAGTTCTTCTAGGTCCTTTTTAAAGGTTTCTTGTATTTCTCCATTCTATTTCCGAGATTTTGGATCATCTTTTCTGTCATTGCTCTGAATTCTTTTTCAGGTAGACTGCCTATCTCTTCATTTGTTTGGTCTTGTGAGATTTTACCTTGCTCCTTCATCTGCTACATTTTTCTCTGTCTTCTCATTTTGTTTAACTTACTGTGTTTGTGTTCTCCTTTCCACAGGCTGCAGGGTTGTCATTCCTCTTACTTCTGTTGTCTGTTCCCAGTGGGTGAGGTTGGTCCAGTGGCTTATGTAGGCTTCCTGGTGGGGGGTACTTGTGGCTACCTTCTGGGGGGTGGAGCTGAATCTTGTCCCTCTAATGGGCAGGACCGTGTCCTGTGGTGTGGTTTGGGGTGTTTGTGAGCTTAGTATGACTTTAGGCAGTCTGTCTGCTAATGGATGGGGTTGTGTTCCTGTCTTGCTAGTTGTTTGGCATAGGGCTTCCAGCACTGGAGCTTGCTGTTTGCTGAGTGGAGCCAGGTCTTAGTGTTGAGATGGAGACCCCTGGGAGAGCTCTCACCAATTAATATTCCATGGGACCAGGAGTTCTCTCATGGTCCAATGTCCTGGACTTGGTGCTCCCACCTCTGAGGCTCAGGCCTGACCCCCTGCAGGAGCACTAAGAGTTAGCAAGCTGTACGGTGCAGAAGAAAAGGAAAAAGAAAAACAAAGAAACAAACAAAACATACAAACAGACAAAACCCCAAGACAACTGGTAAAAGCAAAACTAAACAGACAAAATCACACAAAGAAACTAACACACACACTCACAAAAAGAAAAGAGAAAACAAAGATGAGAGCAACCAAACCAATTTAGAAAACCCAAAAAGAAAACAAACACTAAAAACTAAACTAACAAAAACGTAAAATCAGAAACAAATCAAATGCAGAAAGCAGACTAAAGAAAGGCAATGAAAGCATAAAACAAACACACAGAAATGATCAAAAACATGTAAAGACAAAAGAAAGATGAAAACCAAAAGGAAAATATACAAAACAACAAAGTAGTAAAGTAAAAATAGAAAAATATAAAATATAGTTAAAAATAAAATGAAAACAAAGCAAAACAAAAGAAAAAACAAACAAGGAAAAAACACAATATAACAAAAAAGTACAGTACAAGCATCAAAAAATAATAAATAAAATTATAAAGATAGCAAAATAAAAGCATAAAAAAGAAAAGAAGTAAATAAAAAATTAAAAGAATAATTAAAAAAAGAACAACAGAACAAAACAAAACAAAAAAAAAGAAGTAGTAATATTTTCCTGTGGCCTTAGCTATCAGTGCCCTTGTCCCCACATTGAGCCACAGCCAATCTCTGCATATGCAGGAAGTCCTCCAATACTTCTAGGTCAGTCTCTGGACCTGCTGTGGACACTGTGGGGCCAGCTCAGACTCTGATCTGGCCTTACTCCCTCATGTACTTGCTCCCAAAGTCCACAGTTTTCCCCAAAGTCCACAGCCTCAATTGTGGGAACACTCATAGTCTATTCAGGTATTCCACAGACACAGGGTTTACCAAGCCGATTGTGGGTATTTAATCTGCTGTTCCTGCAGCTGCATGGAGAGATTTCCCTCTCTCTTCCTTGGTCTCACAGCCCCTGGGGTTCAGCTTTGTTTCTGGCCTCACCTCTGCATGTGGGCTCCCCTCAGGTGTCTGGTCCTGACCCAGGCAAGAGGGGGCAAAAGCAGTGGCTGATTAGGGTTCATTTGCTCACTCAGGCTGGGGGAGGGAGGGATATGGCAGTCACAATTGGGATGTGTGGGGAGTGCCTGCAGCGGCTGAGGCCGGTGTGAAGTTGCAACAGCCTGAGGCATACCATGCATTCTACTGGGAAAGTTGGCCTCAGACTGTGGGACCCTCAGGAGTGGCAGGCTGCACAGGCTACCAGGAAGTTGTGGACAGTGACCTGCCTTGAACACAGGACCCTTGGTGGCAGCGGTGACGCTCTCTGGGGTCTGAGATAACAGTCACTGCTCACACTAGTTCTTCTAGGTGTTGCTGCCCCTGGAGCACCCCACAACAAAGGTCTCCTGCCTCTCCAACAGGCCCATGCTTTTCCCAGACTCCTTCCTGGCTAGCCGTGTCACACTAACACCCCCCAGGCTGTCCTCATGCAGCCAACCCCAGTCCTCTCACTAGGGTCTGACCTCCAAAGCCCAAGCCTCAGCACCCAGCCCCTACCAGCCCTAGCAGGCAAGCAGACAAGCATCTCAGGTTGATGAGTGCTGGTTGGCACCGATCCTCCTTGTGGGAATCTCTCCGCTCTGCCCTCCACACCCTTGTTGCTGCCTTCTCCAAGGTTCTGAAGCTCCCCCCACCCAGTCCCCACTAGTAAGGGGGCTTCCTAGTATGTGGAAACTTCTTCCTTCACAGCTCCCTCCCAGAGGGGCAGGTCCCATCCAGATTCCTTTGTCTCTTTTTTTTTTTTTGCCTTACCCAGTTATGTGGGGATTTTCTTGCCTTTTTGGAAGTCTGAGGTCAATTCTGTAGGTGTTCTGTGGGAGCTGTTCCACATGTAGATGTATTTGTGGGGAGGAAGGTGATCTCCACGTTTTACTCCTCCCCCAGCTTGAAGGTCTCCAAGACATTCCAAATGGCCATGGGAAGGAGTGTAAGGTCCTGGCTCCAGAGTCTGTCACTGTTGGCAGTGGTCAGAACATAGGTGGGATCAGTAGGTGAAACCCGCCTGTTTCCATTCTCAATGTCCTCTTGCTGCAAATGCAAAACAGTCTTCCCAGGGGTAGAATACTTGTGCTGTTGCTGGCCAAGAGACGGCTTTTTATCATGCAGAAAGTTTCTGTTGTTATTATTATTGCTGTCTTCTTTTTAGTTTAGCAGTTTATTACAGGCTAGGATAAAGGATACAGATGAACATCCAGTGGAAGAGATGCATAGGGCAAGGTATCAGGGAGGGGAATGGAGCATCCATGCCCTCTCCAAGCCCAAAACTCTGCCCAAATCTCCATTTGTTCACTGACCTGGAAGTCATTACTTTTTAAATAAGAACCATCAGTGAACCATGAGAGATCAGCATTATCCAAAGGAATTTCCTGCAGATCAACATGAGGAGTCAGGAGATGATTTGTGTTAAGCAGTTGTAAGAGAGAAGCAGATGCGGGGGAGAAGTGTAGCCTAGTTAAGGTTATTTCAACATGAGTTATGTGAGGAGCAGTTAATAAAAGAACTTGACAGGAAGTGAAGTGGCTGACTGAGATATGTTAAATGTGATAAGAATTCAGGAGCACTTCTACTGTATGAGGAATAAAAATGGTTAAGATAATCCTGCATGAGTTTCTCACTGGCCTTAACCAAAAGGACAGTGGTTATAATGGCTCTAAGGCAAAGAGGGTATCCCTCTGTGATAGAGTCCAATTGCTGGCTATAATACCGTATTTTTATACCTGATGGTAGTCCCTGTGTTTTGGGGTGAGTACCCCAAACGCATTCCCTTCCTTTTTATATATACAAAAGAAAAAGAGGATCTGATAATTGAGATGTCAAGGGAAGCTGGGTTAATCAGACTCCCCTTTAAAGCCCTGAAGGCTTATACTGTCTGCTTCCTCCCATAAAATTAGGTCCATGTTGTCAATGTTGATTAAAACATACAGAAGTCTAGCCATCAGAGAGAAATTTGGAATCCAGTTTTGGCCATAACCAACTAGATTGAAAAAAAACCTCACAGTTGGCCTCGCAGTTTGGGAAAGTTAGAGCACCATAAAAATCTATCTGGATCTAGGTGTTTCCCTTGTTCTAATATCAAATACCCTAAATATTAAACCTGGGTTTGGGCAAACTGCAATTTTTCTTTGGCAACCTTATGTCCTTGTAAGGATAAAAGGTTTAGTAAATGGATGCTGCCTTCCTGTGAGAAAGCTTGAGAAGAAGAGCAAGAAGAAAATCATCTACATATTACAACAAAGTAGAACCCCTAGAACTTTATATCATCCAGATCAGCTACAGGATTTGTGAAAAATAGGAAGGACTCAGTAACCCTGAGGCATTACTGTACAAGTGAATTGGTTTTTTTTTCCCAATTGAAAGCAAAAAATATTAATTGTCTAGCTTCATCAACTGGAATACTAAAGAATGCACTGCATAAATCAATTACAGTAAAGAATTTACTTCTGGTGGGAAAAGATGTTAGTAATGATTGAAAGTTAGAAACAACAGGGTGTTGAGGGATAACAATGGTGCTTATTGCTCAGAGGTCCTAGACAAACCTCTACCTTCAGTCCCTAGATTTTCTCACCAGTAAAATGGGAGTATTACAGAGACTAGTACAAGGGATAATGAGGCTTTGAATCTTATTCTATTATGGGCTGAATGCCTTGAAGGGCTTCTTTACTTATAGAATATTGATTAATTCTGGGAAGAGGTTTCAAACCCTCAAGGTATCTATGTGAATCTTGATTGGAGATGTGCTAGGAGTTTTGCCAACATCATCTGGAGATTTTGCCCATAAGGAAAGTGGTAGCTGATTCAATAGGGACAAATGATCAATATTTCCAGAATCAGCTCTAGTACCATCAGAAATGGAGCAAATAAAAGTTGTCAAAGGTTAATTCACTTGGTTGGTTTATTTGATGACTACTGCCCATTTTCAGAATTAGTTCTCCCTTTTGGGAGAAAGAAACTCTGGCATGATATCTCTCTAAGACATCTCAGTGTAATAAATGGATAAGGGTAGAGGAACTAAGGAGAAAATGATGGTCTCTCTCAAAGGGTCTAAACAAAAGGGAATGGGTTCAGAGACAGAAACCACTTGAGGTTAATTTGAGATCCCCACTATTTAAACTGTTTTATATTCCAAGTCAGGAACCACTTTACAGTGGTGGAGTTGAGCAAGAATAGTGCAGCTCCAAAATCAGTTAGGATTGGAAGAGATTTATTTCCAATCTGGAGAAATATTTCTCCAAGCTGATTAAGAGTGAAAATTGGGAAGAGCCCCTGTAGTTCCTCAGAGCCCAGTAATTAAAATTGGGAGACACTGGAAAGGCTGATTAGAGAGCTGAAAGAACTTGAAGCACTTAAATTTGTAACACTCTCTTTTCCAATGTCTTGGATCTTTGCAATAAAAGCAGAAATTAGGAAGGGTTTGGTTTTGTCTAGGGACATCGATTTGCTGGAATTGAAGATTAAGAATTTTAGTGGTCTTCATTTTAGATAACTTATGTAGAGTGTGAGAGAGCTGGTTTGCCAGATTAAATCTGGAATGTACCTAGTTTCCCATTTCATCCTGGCCCTTTTTACTAGAAGGGAAAGGCCCGTCCATTAACAGAGTTAAAAGTTACTCAGGTGGAATCAACATCTGAAGAAGACCAAAATTTAATTTTAAAATAATCTGAAATTGATTGTAATAGTCATGAACAGATTCAGCAGATTTTTGTGTGCAAGACTGAATTATGTTCAAATCAACAGGCTTTGGAAAAGCCCTAAGAATTGCTCAACAATGTCACCTAGCAATTGCCTAAGCCTGATCATATATTATCAGGCTGGTCTCCCAGTTGTAATTCATCCAATATTGGGCCTGGCCTTCACTAACATGCATATGAACTAACTGATATGAGTCAAGTAAACCAGGCTCATAAGTCTAAATGACTATATTGAATTCCACAGAAAATCTGTGAGGATATTTGCTTACTGTTTTTTGTTTTTTGTTTCTTGTTTTTTGTTTTTTATTTTTGCTTTTGGTGTCTCAGATGTTTATATTGTTTGGAGTTAGATATATATGAAGCACATGATTCTGAAGTTAGGTAAAACAGTGAAGCTTTGTTTTCACTTGAAGTAAAAATATAAATGTTATTAGAAAAAATAGAAATAAATAAATTTTACCTCTTTATTTATTTTATACTTTTATTTCAAGAATAACTATATATTTTGAAAAGAATTTTTTAAAATTTTTACCAAATCACACACTGGAGTGATTAGCTGAAATCACTAAGTTCCAATTAAAATAATTTCATATTCCTAATCAAATATATAATCTTTGTAATCTTTCCTACAAATAAAATTTGTTTTTAAAAAGTTGCTCTCTTTTCATCTTAAATACAGAGAAATAAAAGATCCTTGGTTATTACTGAATTCTAAAGAAGACTTCATTTCAAATAAAGGATGAAATTAACTTTGATTTAGAGACAGAAAAGTCTTTTAAGATCTATACTTCAACAAGTTGTTAATCTTGTGCCACTTTTAGCACTTGTCACACATATAAACAAGGAAATTGGCTCTATCTTATTCTAGCTCTGTATTGAATTAAAAGAAGAGCATGATGTGAAGAAAGAGTAAATTTCATCCTTTCTTTAGTAATGCACATGTATTTCCATACATTTCACAATCTAAAGGAACCTATGAATTCATTCAATAAATACCAAACTATAAATTGTAATTCCAGAAAAGGGAAAGGTTTAAACATTTTTTTCTGATTTCTGATTTTCTGAAACGTAAAATCTGATCATTTTATGTTTGAAGGCTGAAAATTAATTACATACATTTTATTTTTTAGCAGGAAACTTCTGTATTAGGAATAAATCTAAATGTTACTTTGGAAAAATCTTTGACTTTGGCTCACAGTTCAGCTTTAGTTCAGGAAATATAAGAAAATAAGGTCTTAGCTTCTGGATCCTCAGAGGCTTAATTTTAAAGGGACATATTCTTATAAGTTCAGAGAAAAACAGACATTTGGCAAGAGAATTAGAATGGGGGAACTGAGGGTATAGATGTGGTGTAGGCAGCATAGAAGGAAAGGAGAAAGATGACACTGGAGGTGGACCTGAGTATGAGGAGCTGAGGGAGACAGACAAACTGACACCAAGGGTGGAGCCTGAGACAAGGAAGAGGTTCATGAGGCTTTGGAAGCCATTTTAATCTTTCTTTGTTTGCCTCAGTTAATCTTAGAATCTTATTTTGCAGAGAGGCAATTTTAGGCTCCTTGTAATGTTTGGAAGCCTCAAAATATAAATTGAAATAGGCATTCCATTCAGTTTTGGAAATTTTAGAGCTATGGTAGTCCAATTCAGTTTTTTTTATCATCTTTGTTGGAGTATAATTGCTTTACAATGGTGTGTTTGTTTCTGCTTTATGACAAAGTGAATCAGCTATACATATAAATACATCCCCATTCATTTACATTTCAAAATTGAAATATAGTTGACTTATGTTTCAGGTGTACAGTAAAGTGATTCAGGTTCTTTTTCAGATTATTTTCCATTATAGATTGATACAACATATTGAATATCGTTCCCTGTGCTATACAATAGGTCCTTGTTTTTTATCTATTTTATATTTAGTCATGTGTATCTGTTAATCCCAAATTCCTAATTTATCCCTCCCTCCCCTCTTTCCCCTTTGGTAGCCATAAGTTTGTTTTCTATGTCTGTGAGTCTACTTCTCTTTTGTAAATAAGTTCATTTGTATCATTTTCTTAGATTTCACATATAAGTGATATCATATGATATTTGTCTTTCTCTGGCTTACTTCACTTAGTATGATAGTCTCCAGGTCCATCCATGTTGCTGCAAATGGCATTATTTCATTCTTTTTCTCATGGCTGAGTAATACTCCATTGTATATATGTGCCACATCTTCTTTATCCATTCATCTGTCGATGGACACTTAGGTTGCTTCCATGTCCTGGCTGTTGTAAATAGTGCTGCTGTGAACACTGTTGTATATGTATCTTTTTGAATTAGAGTTTTCATCATCTAATGCTATTTATTTAATTTTAATTTTTTTTAGTTTTCTCCATTGTATCCTCTATTTTCATGTAGTTAACCTATTTCAAATGGAGCCCTTCTATACAGTGTGTTTTACACTTCCCCAGGTGTGTTTTTTTTTTCACACACACACACCACATGTTATTTTTACAAGAGATAAATAAACTGACACCAGGCATTGGAAATGGATGACCACAACAGAAGCAACAATGACTGCAATTACCAAACACGAAACACACTCACACTATGTCATAATATTGACATTCACTGTATGTCAATATTATATAAACAGGAATCTTCCACTGTAACAGCTCCTTTACTTTGCAGTGAAAATTGATTTGTATATTTTTTCCCTCTGAGTCTTTGTGGGATTTTTTTTTTCAATTCAAACAGAAAGTCACAAAAATTGTAATCATCCTCATCAGTTCACTCAGTCCCATGTAATTTTTTTTAACATCTTTATTGGGGTATAATTGCTTTACAATGGTGTGTTAGTTTCTGCTTTACTTTGCAGTGAAAATTGAAAAGGAATCTTTGCACTGTAACAGCTCCTTTACTTTGCAGTGAAAATTGATTTGTATATTTTTTCCCTCTGAGTCTTTGTGGGATTTTTTTTTTTCAATTCAAACAGAAAGTCACAAAAATTCTAATCATCCTCATCAGTTCACTCAGTCCCATGTAATTTATTTTTAACATCTTTATTGGGGTATAATTACTTTACAATGGTGTGTTAGTTTCTGCTTTATAACAAAGTGAATCAGTTATACATATACATATGTTCCCATATCTCTTCCCTCTTGCATCTCACTCCCTCCCACCCTCCCCATCACACCCCTCCAGGCGGTCACAAAGCACCCAGCCGATATCCCTGTGCTATGCGGCTGCTTCCCACTAGATGTCTACCTTAGATTTGGTAGTGTATATATGTCCATGCCTCTGTCTCGCTTTGTCACAGCTCACCCTTCCCCCTCCCCATATCCTCAAGTTCGTTCTCTAGTAGGACGGTGGCTTTATTCCTGTCTTACCCCTAGGTTCTTCATGACATTTTTTAATCTTAAATTCCATATATACGTGTTAGCATACGGTATTTGTCTTTCTCTTTCTGACTTACTTCACTCTGTATGACAGACTCTAGGTCTATCCACCTCATTACAGATAGCTCAATTTCGTTTCTTTTTATGGCTGAGTAATATTCCATTGTACATATGTGTCACATCTTCTTTATCCATTCATCCAAAGATGGGCACTTAGGTTGTTTCCATCTCCGGGCTATTGTAAATAGAGCTGCAATGAACATTTTGGTACATGACTCTTTTTGAATTATGGTTTTCTCAGGGTATATGCCCAGTAGTGGAATTGCTGGGTCGTATGGTAGTTCTATTTGTAGTTTTTTAAGGAACCTCCATACTGTTCTCCATAGTGGCTGTACCAATTCACATTCCCACCAGCAGTGCAAGAGTGTTCCCTTTTCTCCACACTCTCTCCAGCATTTATTGTTTCTAGATTTTTTGATGATGGCCATTCTGACTGGTGTGAGATGATATCTCATTGTAGTTTCGATTTGCATTTCTCTAATGATTAAAGATGTTGAGTATTCTTTCATGTGTTTGTTGGCAATATGTATATCTTCTTTGGAGAAATGTCTATTTAGGTCTTCTGCCCATTTTTGGATTGGGTTGTTTGTTTTTTTTGTTATTGAGCTGCATGAGCTGCTTGTAAATTTTGGAAATTAATCCTTTGTCAGTTGCTTCATTTGCAAATATTTTCTCCCATTCTGAGGGTTGTCTTTTGGTCTTGTTTATGGTTTCCTTTGCTGTGCAAAAGCTTTGAAGTTTCATTCGTTCCCATTTGTTTATTTTTGGTTTTATTTCCATTTCTCTAGGAGGTGGGTCAAAAAGGATCTTGCTGTGATTTATGTCATAGAGTGTTCTGCCTATGTTTTCCTCTAAGAGTTTGATAGTTTCTGGCCTTACATTTAGGTCTTTAATCCATTTAAGCTTATTTTGTGTATGGTGTTAGGGAGTGATCTAATCTCATATTTTTACAGGTACCTGTCCAGTTTTCCCAGCACCACTTATTGAAGAGGCTGTCCTTTCTCCACTGTACTTTCCTGCCTCGTTTATCAAAGATAAGGTGACCATATGTGCGTGGGCTTATATCTGGGCATTCTATCCTGTTCCATTGATCTATGTCTCTGTTTTTGTGCCAGTAGCATACTGTCTTGATTACTGTAGCTTTGTAGTATAGTCCGAAGTCAGGGAGCCTGATTCCTCCAGCTCCGTTTTTCCTTCTCCAGATTGCTTTAGCTATTCAGGGTCTTTTGTGTTTCCATACAAATTGTGAAATTCTTGTTCTAGTTTTGTGAAAAATGCCAGTGGTAGTTTGAAAGGGATTGCATTGAATCTGTAGATTGCTTTGGGTAGTAGAGTCATTTTCACAATGTTGACTCTTCCAATCCAAGAACATGGTATATCTCTCCATCTATTTGTATCATCCTTAATTTCTTTCATCGGTGTCTTATAATTTTCTGCATACAGTTTTTTGTCTCCTTAGGTAGGTTTATTCCTAGATATTTTATTCTTTTTCTTGCAATGGTAAATGGGACTGTTTTCTTGATTTCACTTTCAGATTTTTTATCATTAGTGTATAGGAATGCCAGAGATTTCTGTGCATTAATTTTGTATCCTGCAACTTTACCAAATTCACTGGTTAGCTCTAGTAGTTTTCTGGTAGCATCTTTAGGATTCTCTATGTATAGTATCATGTCGTCTGCAAACAGTTACAACTTTACTTCTTCTTTTCCGATTTGAATTCCTTTTATTTCCTTTTCTTCCCTGATTGCTGTGGGTAAAAATTCCAAACCTATGTTGAATAAGAGTGGTGAGAGTGGGCAAGCTTGTCTTCTTCCTGATCTTAGTGGAAATGCTTTCAGTGTTTCACCACTGAGGATGATGTTGACTGTGGGATTGTCATATACGGCCTTTATTATGTTGAGAAAGTTTGCTCTATGCCTACTTTCTGCAGGGTTTTATCATTAAAGGGTGTTGAATTTTGACAAAAGCTTTCTCTGCATCTACTGAGATGATCATATGGTTTTTCTCCTTCAATTTGTATTATAAATAACAATGGAATTTAGTATGCTATTATACCTTCAGACCTACTTTAAGATATGCTGTTCTTTGCTATTCCAATTGTGGAAGGATTCATAGTTTTTCTAACAGGTACCGATCCCTATGCCTGATACTGTGAGGAAATGTTATACCTGAGCTCCACTCTTATCTCTCTGAGGCATTTTTTGGTATTGTCTAAAATGTAAATCCATACTGTCAACCTCCAGCATGATACCAGGCACATAATAGAAACCCAATAAATGTTTCACTGTGAGTGGAGTATAAGTTGATAGAGTATATTTGAAGGTTGATTAGGCAGATTAGATTGATTGAAAATCTTTCAATATTTTGTGTTTGCATCTCTTTCATTCCAGAAATTCTATGTCTAGAAATTTATATATAGCTATACACATGTATAAAGAGGTTCACATTGCAGCCTATCTGTAAGAGAGGACAAAAACAAACACAAACCACCAAACTGAAAACAACTACAGGTCCGTCAATATTGGACTGGCCATGTAAATTATGTAATGTGACGCAGCTATTAAAGAAAATGGAATAGATGTACGCAAAAACTGACTGGGAAAATGAATATCCAAGACAGATTGTAGACTATGTATAGTATGCTGCTCTTGTATTAAATACGTGATCTCCATTACGTAGAAATACTTACATACAACATACAACAAGTGTGAATGTCAGCACTTGGGAAATATCTGAAAGAACCACATAAGATACTGGGAGAGTGGGACAACTTTCCATGTCCCATATGATTGGAATTCTGAAGGGTACACACAGCAACTAATGGACCTCTGCTACCATCTTCCGGCTAAGGAGGGAATAGCAGGCGTCAGAATCCTCTTTACTAATAAGTGTCTCAGGCAGCCGGTTTGAGGACGTCATCTGGAAGGCCGGTGGCGAATGCGCAGTAGAAGGAGGTCTGCGAGTTGCGTGGGCTTGTGCCTAGGCGCTTGTGTTTCGGGGCCTTGTGCTGGCACCGGGGGCGCCGGGCTGGCGACTTTGGCACTCTTGGCGTAGGGTGGGAGGCATCATGGGGGTCACGTGAGCCAGTAGCATCAAGACCGCGGGCGCTGGGGTCAGCGTCGCGGCTTTTCCGGGGAAGTTCGTCGGACAGGACGGATGGCGGAAAGCACACCCTGGAAAGGAAATACGACTTGGCCCCTGGGCGTTGCCGGTGGAGCTCAGAGACCTTGGGGCTGGGCTTCGTCTCTTGTACTGTCTCCTGTGACTGTTGCCCACGCGCGCTGCCCCATCCGTGCTGTGCTAGCGGGTATTGGTCGTCTCGCGCCTCAGTTCACAGTAGCTGAAAGGGACAGTGTGTGATGTTCTGATTTCCCCCCATCGTTTTAAAAGGGAGGCTGTGGCCATTGCTCCTCGGGTAAAATGCAGAGGGACTGCTTTTTAAGATGGGACCGTCAGTGTTGGGGACACTCCTTAATTACCAACATGGAATCCCCTTCAGTTCCTCAAGCTGTGTTGTTTTGGCACAGAAAATGTGCGTACTAGTTACTGGAACTAAGTTTGAGTGAAAAAACGCACCGGTAGCGCCGAATTTTCCATCGAGACAGTTGATTTGTGTTGTCTCTTGGAATGGTAAAGGGTGTACTGTTGCTTCCTAACCGGTGTCATTTGGGAGACCTAACTCTGTACGTTCAAATGATTCATTTTGAGACTTTGCTCATGTGTGCAGTAAACCCTTTAATTCCCTAAGACCTTCCTTTCCTCCATCTCATACCCCATTAAGCCCGCTTCAGTTTATCTCCTGAATATCTTCCGAATGAGTCAATTCTTCCACAACATCCTAATACTGAACTTGCCTGTCTGTTGCAATTAGGTCCTAACTAGTGTCCATATATCTTGTTTCCTTCCAATCCATTCTGCACACAAGAAACATTTAACAGCAACTTGGAACATTGCTCATAGACATCACTCAAAAACATTGTTTGAGAATAGAAAACAAACTGTTGGCCTTTAAGACTCTGCGTGGTCTAGAACCCTCTCTGCTTCAATAGACCTCACTTTCTATGCTTCATATACACTAAATTAACCTTAGTTCTAACTCATCTTACAGAAGTCAGTTCAGATATTATTTTTCACTGTGATTCCTAGATTAAGGAATTTTATTATCAGGTTTTGTATAAGGACTAAAGGTAAATTATGAAGTGGAAGAATTGAGTTTAAACTATATCAGTCAACACACATGTATTAATGATATGATACCATAGTAGTCAACAGTGGGCTAGGTTCTATAAGGGATACAGAAGTTCTGTCCATCTCTGGTTTTAGATATCCCTGATTTGTTGAGACTGTTGCATTGTTTTGTTGCCTTTTATCTGTTTTCAAGATGGGAAAACAGGAACAAGGAAAGTATAGCTTATTACAAGGTGGGGTTGAATAAGTGGAGCAGCAAAATGCAAAGCAGAAAGAAGAGGGACCTACCATAGAGGGATATGATTTCCATTTCAAGGCGCATTCATCCTATGCAGGGAGACAGCCTACCATAATATTTGCCTAACAAAAAATATATTAACAGGTGGAAAGACTATCTCCCAGTTGAACAGCGGATGCCTGGGACCCATTTCATTGCTGTCAAAGTTCCTTTAAAAAAGGTGAGTGAAACTTAATACCGTATTCTTCCAGAAACCTGAATTCACCATATAGAGCCCTGGCTCTCAACCCCGTCGTACTCCATTTTCCCTTTTTATAGCAAATACTTTTTACTACCTCTTTTGCTATCCCAAAATGGAATTCATAGATAAATACAACCTACTTTTCTACTTAATTAATAAAAAAAAAACAACGGAATGCCCTAACTCTAAATGAAGAATAATGTAATTTATAAGAAAGGAATATGTATCTCAGTTTGTAAATGTTTGGGAATGACTATACTAGAAATAAAGAAATAGTCAGTTACTTGTACCATGAATACAAAAAACTGCTTTGAGCTGGCAATACAGCGGTAGGCAAAATTGATGTGGTCCCTGCCTTCTAGGAGTTTACAGTCAGGTTAGGAGACCAACATGAAATAAACAAAGATAGAAAGAACTATATAGAAGTGAGCTTATTTTCTGCCGTCTAATCTCTCTGGAAGAAAGGATCATAATACCGCTTGTAAACTCCAGAGGAAGAGACTTTACTTTGAAGCTCATATGTTAGCATCACAGGGTTTGAATAAATGGATAATATAATAAAGGATTTTAAACGCATGTTCTTTCTTATTTTATTCTTTCTGACAGAGATTTGAAAAGAATCTTGCTCCAGAAGAATGTTTCTCCCCCATGGATCTTTTTTAACAAACTCCAAGAACACAACGAAGAACGTGGGCTGATTATTGACTTAACATATACTCGCCGCTGTTATAAGCCAGAGGTAAATGGAACCCGTAATTGAAAATGACCTTCTTTCTGATACTCTGATAATTCATAGTAGTTCAGTAGTTATCATCTTATGCTAAGGTGAATCCTGGCCTTCTTTCATGGGTTCCAAAAGGGAAGCTAGTGGTTTCCTTAAATACACATTTGTAATTGCTGTTTCAAAATGAGAGTAAAGATATGAATTGAACTATAGTATTTGGCAGTAGGCTCTAGGTATGCTTAAGAAGTGCTATAAGCTTCCATGTTCTGTATTTTGAAAATGCAGTAAATTTTTAGTAAGAGTAGTAGAAGCCTAAAAGGAAAGAAAGGTATGTCCGTTATGTCTTTGGCACTTATGTTAAGCAGCTGCCTGAGCGTGTTTAAGCATCGGGGTAAAAGACAGTTGTTCTCTAAGTTTTATGCTTTCTTATCCAAATACCTTCTGATACAGTAGAGAAACCCATATATTCTCTTGGCCCATGTAGGACATACCAGTGCAAAAGAATTACCCTTCTTCTGACCTGTTCCATGGCCTTGGGAGACAGTAACACCTAATGTTTGTTAAGATTTGTACAGCGGTTTGCCCTTTAGAAAGTTCTTTCATATCCTTTGACTTTGTGAATCTTCACAACAATCCTTTGCTGTTGAAGTGGAAGTAGTACTGATACCTCCTACTGAGTGCTTACTCTGCACTAAGCTCAGAGGATAGACAACTACAGTTACTAATTTTACGGACGATGAAACTGACTCTCGGACAAGGAAGAATTGAAATTTCAACTCAGTTGTTCCTCTTGTTTTCAATGTGGTAAAATATACATAAATCATATTTATTTTAACCATTTATAAATATGCAGTTCAGTGGCACTAACTACAGTCACAGTGTTGTGTAACTATCACCACTGTCTATAACCAAAACCTTTTCATCATCCTCAACAAAAACTCTGTGACCATCAAACAGGAACAACCCCATTATCCCTCCCACCGGCCCTTAGAAACCTCGATTCTATTTTCTGTCTGTGTGAAATTGCCTATCCTAGGTACCTCGTGTAAGTGGAATCTACAATATTTATCCTTCTATGTCCGGCTTATTTCACTAAACCTAGTGTTTTCAAGGTTCATCCATGTTATAGCATGTAAGGAAATGCCATTCCTTTTTGGGCTTAATGAATCCCACTGTGTGTATATACCATATTTTGTTATTCATCGGGTGATTGACACTTGGGTTGTTTCCACCTTGTAGCTATTGTGAATCATGCTGCTGTGATCGTTGGTGTACAAATATTTGCTCAAATCCCTGCTTTCAGTTCTTTTAGATGTGCAGTGTAGGTAGTAGCAGAGTTGTTGGATCGTACGGTAGCTCTACGTTTAACCCTTGAGACACTGCCAGACTGTTTTCTGCAGTGTTGTCTTGTCTTTAAACGATTATCACAAATTTGAAACATGTACAAAAGTATAAAAATACTGTGAGTGTTCCTTGTATACCCATGAACTCATCCGGCTTTATTATTTACCAACTGATGGCTGTCACGTTTTATCTATACCCCCACCTGTTTCACCCCATTCCATATTATCTTGAAGCAGCTCCGAGACAACATGTAATTACACCTATATATATTTTTTTAATTAATTAATTTATTATTATTTTTATTTATTTTTTGCTGTGTTGGGTCGTCGTCTCTGTATGAGGGCTTTCTCTAGTGGCTGCAAGCTGGGGCCACTCTTCATCGCGGCGCGCGGGCCTCTCACTATCGCGGCCTCTCTTGTTGTGGAGCACAGGCTCCAGACGCGCAGGCTCAGTAGTTGTGGCTCACGGGCCTAGTTGCTCCGTGGCATGTGGGATCTTCCCAGACCAGGTCTCGAACCCATGTCCCCTGCATTGGCAGGCAGATTCTCAACCACTGCGCCACCAGGGAAGCTCCAGCTGTATATTTTTGGTACGTATCTTGAAAATATAGGACTTTTATTCCTTAATATCATTTTTTAATAGTAAATACCCAGTGAGTGCTCAAATTTGCAGTTGTCTTCTAAATGTCATAAAAAAATTGTTTTTAAGAATTTTGAGTTAGATCCAAATAAGGTCCACACTTTGCCGTTGATGGTTAGGTCTCTGAAGTCTTATTTAATCTCTAGGTTCTCCCTCCATGTCTCTCTCACTTTTTTTTATCCTCCTTGCATTTTATTTTTAAAGAAACCAGGTAATTTGTCCCGTCTAGATTTTGATGATTATATTCACCTCTCTAAGTGAAGTGGCACAGGAATACTGGCCTTGCCTGTCGTTGCCAGGATTAACTGAATAGTGCCTTAGCTGCCCTGGTGCTCAGGTGTTGAGTACACGGTAATTTACATACCAGGCCCTATTTGTGGGCCTCCTGACGCAGCAGTTCCCTTGGCTCTGGCCCTGTCGTCAGCTGCCCCTAGGATAACTCTGAGCCCTAGCCACCTCTCTGGTAGATTTCCCTATCCCCCCACTATAATCACGCCTGGATATGGCAACTCAAACCTTTCAGAGATGTGTCCTGAACCTCTTGTTTTCTTAAATACCTATCTGGTGGTTGTGAGACTTAAGGCCAACCTCCCCAAGAGACTTTTTCTATTTCTCCTAGTAAACCTAGAGTCACCTTCTGTCATCTTCAACTCTACTCAAATTTGGTTCTTTCAACCCTGACCTCTGACCCTGCTTTTTACTTCTGCCATTTCATCCTCACTCCTGCTTCCTTTCATAAATCCATAAATCTCTTTTGGCCTTCCTAGCCCTGGGCCAAGTTCCTTCCTCTTTCCTCAGTTTTTACCCCTTTCCTTCATTCTCCCATCCAACTTTCAGTCCTTCCTTTCTCATGCAGACTTTGATTCCAACCCCATCAAAAGCAAAACAAAACAAAACAAAAAAACACGCCGCAGTTAGCAGCATCTCAGAATTCAAAAGGTTTATTACTCATCTATTAATTCTGTTTCTTTTTTGTATTCAGGTTTATTGTTTTAAAATATAAATAAACTTATGCCTGTCTTATCTACATATGGAAGAAGAGCTGGTCCCCAAGGTGGCACCAACAATCCTAGCAGCTGTTACTTTACATATCCGTAGTAGTCAGCAATTTCCATTTCTTTTTGCCTCTCAATGAAAAATTGCACTTTCCCCAAAGAGGTGTATTTGGCAGCATTCTCACGTTGTTGTTGGGCCCGCCTCTTCATGGCCTCCCGCTCGGGCCTCTGCTGTAGTTCGATGGGCTTTGACATTACTGGCTCAGGAACATTGGGTTCCCTCCACGGAACTGGTTTCTTGCTGAAGTCTTGGAGTAGAAATGGGGTTTGGAGCTTGGCTGGGGACTGGCGCTTAGTCACAGCAGGGGGGACAGGCTCCCACTGGAGAGAAGTGCATGATGAAGTTTTGTAGGGTGCAGGCCTAGGAGCAGCAGACGGAGGGACACTAGGCTGGGTATGGTCGGTCCAACCTGGTTGGGTTGGGTTGGTCACAGTTGGCTGAGCTGGTTTGGCAGGACCTGGCAAAGAGGCAGGAGCTGGCTGGGAAGAACTGACTGCAGCAGGTTGAGCTGAGTCAGTAGAGGCAGGGTGGGCACGGTCAGCAACAGCAGGCCGATGTGAGGCCGGAGACTGTGGCCTCCGAGGAGCAGGTCGAGCTTGAGGCTTGTCCCAGGCAGAAAAAGGCAGAGGTATCAACTTGACGTTCCCAGGAGGCAGCAGCTCATACTGGGATGGAGATGGACCCTCTTTTTCAGCACTGCTGTCTGGGTTCTGGGCTTCGCCTTGAGTTTTCTCAGGGCCCTTACCCTCACGTGGGGTATTCCGCCATGGCTGGATAGCTGAGGGTGGCTGGGGGTCTTTAGGGTTGCTTGAATTTCCCAAGACCCGACAGGAGGAGAGCCCAGTTCTCTTATCATTCTTCTCCCCCAGTGCATGAAAAACCCGCACAGCCTCCAGCATGCGCACGCGTAGGGCGGTTCGAGGCTTTTTAAAGCTCTCTTGGATAGGCTCAGTTTGGTGTTCCTTTCGCTTCGTCTGGGGAATTGTTGGCTTCTCTCCTGCCTTGACTTTGCTCCCTGACTGCTTATTCTCTTCAGCCTTCTTTCTTCCTCTGGTCCTTTTGGTCTTTTCCTGCCCGTGGCTCTTCGTTTTGCTGATCTTCCTGGATGCAGCTTTCTGAGGTTTGCCTTTAGAACCCTTGGCCGTGTTCACAGGAGCCCTGTCACTGACTGCAGCATTGCATAGAGCCACTTCTCCCGCTATCAGGCACTCTGGATTCTTTGGCTGGATTTTGGCCTTGGGAGCAGCATTGATAGGCTCAGAAGCTTTATGTTTGTTCTTTCTGGGTTGATCAGAGGGAGCCTTTATGACACTTGGCTTTTCCCGCACCTGATTCCCCTTAATGGCTCTGTTGTCTTTGGCTTTGATCACGTTGGGACCTTTGGATATAGAGGGACCATGTTATTGGGGTCTGCAGTTTTATCATACTGGGCTGCCATAAACATGGAGGAAGCAGCTGTGTGCTGGTCAGTGACGGCCAGAGTAAAGTCTCCGAGTGAAGAAGAATTCTTTTCAGTGCTTCCTGTGATGTCCCAGTCAAGAACACCTGGATAGGAAGCAGCTGAAGTGGAGATCTGGCTCTGGTCAGTAACTCCAGATAACGTAGTTGTGCTAGACTGTTGGTGAAGGTAGGCACTACACGTGTGTCTGTGTCTGGAAGGAGGTACCTACCGGTAGCTGATGCCGAACCGACGGCAGGAGCAGAGACTCTGGAGAAGTTGCAGGCACTTCCTGTCAGGGAGGTTGCATTGCTCACCACAGGAAGAGAGTGCTGCAGAGAATTTAGAGCTCCAAGTAGAAATGGATTTTGGAAATTTTCTGTAAGAACAAGAGGGTAATGAAAACATCAGGGAGATTGATAAATTCTCACTATGTTTGAGGAACAGCATTATCTTAAGGTTCTTGCTATCAGGACACCTCTAATGTCAATACTTACTGAGAAACCAAAAATCAGACCGTTATGATGGTTGTAAGGACTGAGCAGTTTTACACTCTTCTGTATTAACTGCCTGTGCTGCCATATTGGGCACAGATGGGCAGAAGACCCAAGTGGTATGGCTCAGACATTGTTCTCTAGGCTGGAAGCAACCTTCTCCCTGCCCTATCTTTCCCTTCAGCCTGCACTAGTATTGACTTCTATGCTGTTTCCTAGACTGGAAGCATTTTAGAACTAGGAGGTCCTTAGAGAACTTTTATTTTCACAGTCTCATTTCATGAGGAAGGAAACTGAGGCTCAGAGAGGTCGGGTTGACTTGTTCAAGTTCTCTCATTATGTTAGTATCCTTACCAGGTTTCAGAACCTAAGTATCCTGACTTCCTTGCCAGGACGCTACTCTGAGCACGATACTGCCAGAAAGCAGGAGAAATAGAACTTACACTATAGGCAGTTTTTTTTTGTCCGTTAGAAAACAGTACGGCTGTCACCTTCGTGATCTTCAGTGTCTCACTTTGCTTGTGCAGTTCCCACGCTATTACCTAGAGTTCACATACAGCTCAGTCCAACTGGTAAATTTAAAGAGTCATTTTTACCCTCTTCAAGCCTGGTTTCTCATCCTACCTCAAAATGATTACCCGAAAGTGAATTTCTTAAGTGCTTTTGGAAAGAAAAATGTTATCTGATTACTTCAGATTACTCATCTGTAAAGTGGTTATAACACCACCACCAATAATAATAGCAGTAATAATTAATCCATGAATAAACTGGTATATTGTGTATGATTTATATGGAGGAAGATACAATAAGTTCTAGAAAGACAAAGAAAATTCATGAAAAACATATTACATAACGAAAAAGAAATACATAGTTATGAAAACTGGGGTATGTGGCAAGTATCAGAGCATAATGAGTTTACTAACAAATGACATTCTGTACCATACATGCAATGTTATGAAAGTGAATTTTTCCCACTGTATTTTAGTGAATACTGTTAACCCAAAAACACGATAGAAGGTGATTTTGAATGAATTCCTAGCCAATACATACAGACAGAGAAGATATATCAGTAAAAATGCCTAAAGAGCAACAAAATTCAATCAATGTGAATGTATAGGTAGCCACAATATATGCAGACAAGTATTTCAATGGCAAAATAATAAGTGTAAAAGAATTTCATTATTGTGCTCATTCATATTTTTACCCAGCAAGTAACAGGTATTCAGCCTGGTAGAAATATATGTTTCAAAGAATAGAAATATATAATAAGCAGAAAGGAAGCTTAAAAAGTATCAAGAAGGTTTTTGTATTTATCCTAGGACTTAGATTTTAATCATCTTCAACATCCAAGAAGATGACATCCCAAAACCTAAAAAAAACATCATCACTAGAATCCAATTTAAAAAGATTTTCAAATGTAAGAACATCGAAAGGACTCCGCAATATTGTTCTAGATAAATGTGGAATTTTTTTTTTTTGTCACGCCGCGTGGCCCTGGCAGTGAAAGCACCGAGTCCTAACCACTGGACTGCCAGCGAATTCCCTCAATGTGGAAATAGAGATGTGGGGCTTGACTTTTTCTTTTCCTTGTTAGGTAACTAAGATCTAAAAACGAACGATGGCTGTTGATCAATGTGCTCTCTGTGTTAGGAAGGAAAGAACTGTAAAGATGAAAAGCAACCTTGCCTTAGAAGCTACGTATCACACAGAGGAAATAGTGCTTCTGATTCAATCTCGAAGATATCATTTAAAGTGTTTAATTGGTAAAACGTCTACATAGTTTAAAAATTAGGAAGAATAAAACATTGAAAAGCAGACCCCTAGATAACCGCTTTGGTTTCTTGTATATAGGAAATGATTTCTAGGACATGATTTCTAGGACATATTTCTAAAATGTTTACATTCGTAACTGTCAAGTGCCAACTGTATTCAGAGAGGCAATAAAAGAAAAAAAACACTGAGTATGACTTTTCTGGTAAGCTGCTTTTCCTGGTGATACCCTCTTCTGTCCTTACTTTCCTCTTAGTCTGTTAAAATAAGGACTTGCTACAATCAACTTTGTTTTGCCCTGCTCTGAGCAGAATTCACTCTATGCTGTTTGTGCTTTAATTTAAAATCTTTGGTTCCCATCAACATTCCATTGCAAACTATGTTTTTCTTGAGAGCTCCTCCATTCTTCCCCTCTTCGTTCTTATATTTTTTCCTATGTCTTGGTTTCTGTTGGCCTGTGCTGATGAAAACAATCCTAAACTGCCTTACGTTTGACTCGGTGCCTCCCTATATAGCCCAGTACTCTCCATCCTCTCTCCCTATTTTCTCTTTTCAACTAGTCGAAATATTAGTGGAGGGAGACCATTAGAGATGAAACATCTTGCTATATATTGCTAGTTTTCTATGTCACCTGGCTTTTCTGTGTTTCTGTTGAAACACTCTTGAGAAGTCTCTGATTTCATTTTCTACATGGGTACCCTTTAAGGCTCAATATTAGAAAAGACAGGGATCAGAGTGATCAACCAATGTAGTATCCTAACGTAACCGATAAGGGAAAAATCAGGCTTTGTGAGACAGTCAGTGATTTGTCCAAAGTCACACAGATAGTAAATGCCAAAGTCAGAACTGAAATTAGGTCTCCAGACTTCTAGTTCAACACGTTACATTCCCTCATTATTCCATGCTATTTTGAATCTACTAGTAAATGTAGGGGCAAAATAAATCTAACGAAAAACTTTAAAAAGTTTCTTTTCTTACCTGACATGGTCAGAGAAGAAGAGAAAACATCAACTGCAGATAGAAGGGATGAGGAGGCAACAGCAGAGGATGTCTGAGTGGCTGCAGCTGAACGGCGCATGTGTCCAGTACAAAGGTCACTGGTTACTGCTCACTGGTCACTTATATGATATAGGAGAATGATGTCACAAAGCAGGCAGTGTCAAGGTATGAGACAGCCAATAGGGAGGTCCGATCCCCAACAGGAAGGCGGGGTTGGGTGGAGAGAGTGTAGGAGAGCTAAAACAACACCTGAATTTCTGAGCTCTGGGGAGGAAATCCTAGAAGACAGATTTACCTCCCCCAGGCTCTTACATTAGGGAAATCATTGCAACATTTCTCACAGACGTTCATTAATATAATTTACTAACAGTTACCTGTATCCTACACAGTATTATATTTTATGTATCATATACTTAGAGCTGTATATATCTTATGTAATTAATATCCTTAGGAAGGCAAGAGCCATCTAGTTTGAACTATTACGGTTGTTCTGAAATCGTATCTGTCGAATTAGTGAACTTATAGCAGCTTTTAAGGAGCCAAAGGAGGGATTAAGAAGCTCTTTTTGTAACTTGGTTAAAGCGTAGGGTGAAGTTTGTTGAGTGTACCTTGTGGAGAGTGTTGTGGTCCAAGGCTCTTCTCTTTTAGTTTCGTCTCCTTGACTCCTACCTTCCTTGGGCTGGGCCAGGCTGGGCCAGGGGTTGGACTTGCGACTTACATTTCTCTTCTGCTTTCTTTTTTCTTTCCATTATGGGCATTGTTTCTAGGACAAGCCTTGATCTTGCCATTCTTACCCTCATGGATGTTACTTCCTGTCACCTTGCAGCAGCAGGAGTCTTCTTTTCAGTGCTTGATGCTTCACAAAATAGACTCTGCCCGTTGGACGCAGATACCAGAGAGCTAGGAGACAGAGCTGGTTGCAAACCTTTCCTCTTCCAGCCTTTGGTTGCCATTGTTTTCCCCATAATTTGCTACCTCTGGTTCCTTGGGCCACACAGGTATCCTGCCATCCAGCTCTTTTATACGTGAGAGACATTCTGAATACTGTCCCTTTTTCTTTGCACAGAAGTATATACAGTGTGGCAGTTACTGTAATCTCCTGCCCCTTGCAAACAGCCACTCTAGAATCTTGGACCTCTAGGATTCTCTGTCTTGCATGCTTGGGTGCAAGGCCTAGCAAAATGAAGAGGAGAATAATTAGAGAAGGAAGAGGACATTTCGTGGAGAACTGGGAGCAGATAAGGTGAAAGGGCACAGGAGTAAAGAGATTCATGTAGATTTTGTGGTTTCTGTGGGAAACAAGTTGACACACTTTGGCCTCATTTTGTATTACCAGGACAGACAGTCATAGATATAAGTAGCTCGATAGTGCAGCAACTGCCATGAATTCTGTACACTAAAGGGAACAGTCTTACATATAGTTCTCATTTTGTTTTATGTCATATTACCTTATTAATAGCATTCACTGGTATGTTTGTAGAATACAGATGTTTTTAAATGCTCTGGTTTTGTCTACATGGTTATTTCCTTGTCATATTTTTAAGGACTCCAACATTGTAAGACATACTGCATGTTTCTCTCTTGACGATTGTTTATCTTGAAGCATCATGAACGAACTTGACCTGTTGGATTTTGTGGAGAAACTTTAAAGGGGGTCTGTGAAAAAGGCATTGCGGTGAGTCACATTATGTACCCAAGCGTAAGGAGCAGACATGTGCCATCAGCCCAACTTGGCCTGGGTTGCCTCTGTTTCAGTTCCCGTGGTTAGTGCTTTGCTCCCTAACCACTCTTGTGACTGTGATAATGTGAGTAAGGGCCGAGTTGCTAATGATTTATACGTGAGGTAAGCTGGTTTGAGGGAGGAAATCTATGGATCTAGTCATTGTCCTTGGTGGTAAGCTTTCAGGGAGGGGTGCAAAGATTGATCTTTCTGGGGACTTTTCTAGTACCAGGAAGATGTCCCATAGATGGGACCTCCAAAGACACACATTTAATTTTTAGGCCTGTTTTTCCTATTATGAGATACGAGTTTTTTCACTGATGGGGATGATGCTTATCTGAGAAGAAATGGTGAAAGGTGTTGTTAGTATAGAGATGTGGCTTAAGCTTTTAAGTGTTTTTTAAGGTTTTTCCCCTAAGCTTCCTACTTCAGATGGCCTACTTACGTGATACTAGTATGTGATGTGAGGCTAACAACTTACTAAATACCTGCAAGCCAGATCAGTGTCTCTTTCCCCTATATTTCCATGGAAATCAAGGGACCCATAGCCACTGCAGGTTAGGGTGGGCGGTGTGAGATTGGGGGGAGTGTGGGAAGACACATTTTGGTATCAGTAAAATGTTTACCTATTAAACTATGCAGTTCCAACATTCAATTCTGTTTAGTTAGGCAAACCCTTAGTTAGGCTTTTCCTGGTTCCGAGCTTATGTAACTTATTTTCTCTCCCTAGTTCCAGCCATTTAACTTTAGCTTGCAGGCTCAGCATCATCTTAACCTCTAAAAGAATCTTCCATGTAGGAGGAAGAAACTAAAGAGCTCTATTTCAGCACTTAGGAACATGAGGCCCTACCCTGACCAAAACCTTTATTCTTACAGTTAGGGTATTGTCTTGTCCCAGCATTTTGAACCCATCAGGTTAACTGAGACACGTCTTGGTGTAACATCCCCAGTTCGTCTACCCCTGAGACTGTCCTTAATTCCTCCCATTGTCACATTTTGATTTAATTAAATACTGGGATCCCTCAAACCCTTGCATGGTGCCTGAGGCCCTATGGGATACTGGTAGATTTTGTTAGTGTCAAATACTTCGCTGTCTGATTCTCCATATATCCCTTGCTCCTAGATTTTCCGTCCTGGCATACTACATACCCATTAAAGCATTGTTTCATCTCATGTTGGACCCACTCCCATCCAGAGGCCTACTCTTTGCTAGTTCGCATACTTTCTGGAAACCCCGTTATGGCCAGGTCTGGGTTTTTTTTGTGTTCCCACCCAAAGCCTGTATCTTTTAGCAAGCTGGAACTATAAGACCAACGTAGATTTTCTAGTTTCCGATAGATTTATGTCACAATTTGTACATTGTCATGTCTATAGATATTTGTATCATTTGTACTTTTTGGCCATTACATGCCCATTGGATATTTTTCATAAATTGCAAAAGAATATTTTATGACTTAGCACCAAATTGAATGAGCCTAATTGTAGGTTTGTAAACTAGGTTGTGCTAACTTGTATCTTTGCTTTATCCAGGTAGTAATTGACTACTGTTGTCCCATTTGTAATTATTGGAAGTTTTCAGAATTGTAAATAAATGCTTGTGGATTGAAACTTGGTTAGACTATTGACTGTCCCAGATACATTAAAGCTAGTGATATTTTTACTCATTCATTCATTCATTCAATAATTCTGACCTTCCTGACTCAGTTTACCCAGCTCAGATGGTTGTGAAGATTACTAACAGTGTATGTAAGATACTTTCAGAAACTAGAAACTGAAAAGTAAAACTAACAAAAAACATTTGTTATTATAAATAACAATGGAATTTAGTATGCTATTATACCTTCAGACCTACTGTAGGACATGCTGTTCTTTGCTTTTCCACTTGTGGCAGGATTCATAATTTTTCTAACAGGTACCGATCCCTATGCCTGATACTGTGAGGAAATGTTATACCTGAGCTCCACTCTTATCTCTCTCAAGCATGTTTTGGTATTGTCTAAAATGTAAATCCATACTGTCAACCTCCAGCATGATACCAGGCACATAATAGAAACCCAATAAATGTTTCACTGTGAGTGGAGTATAAGTTGATAGAGTATTTTTGAAGGTTGATTAGGCAGATTAGATTGATTGAAAACCTTTCAATATTTTAAGTTTGCATCTCTTTCATTCCAGAAATTCTATGTCTAGAAATTTATATATAGCTATACACATGTATCAAGAGGTTCACATTGCAGCCTATGTATAACAGAGGACAAAAACAAACAAACAAACAAACAGAATACCCCCAAACTGAAAACAACTAAAAGTCCATCAGTATCGGACTGGCCATGTAAATTACATAATGTGACGCAGCTATTAAAGAGAATGGGTTGGATGTACGCAAAAATTGACTGGGAAACTCACGATCCAAGACAGATTGTAGACTATGTCTAGTATGCAGCTCCTGTATAAAATACAGGATCTCCATTATGTAGAAATACTTACATACAAGATACAACAAGTGTGAATGTAAAGCACTTGGGAAATATCTGAAAGAACCACACAAGATACTGGGAGAGTGGGACAGCTTTCCATGTCCCATGTGATTGGAGTTCTGAAGGGTGCAAACACCACGAACTAATGGACCTCTGCTACCATCTTCGGGCTAAGGATGGAATTGCAGGCGTCATACTCCTCTTTATGAATGAAGTGTCTGGGCGTGTGGACGTCATCTGGGCGAGCGGTGGCGCGTGCGCAGTAGAAGGAGGAGCGCGAGCTGCGTGGGCTTGTGCCTAGGCTTGTGTGTTTCGGGGCCTTGTGCTGGCACCGGGGGCGCCGGTCTGGCGACTTTGGCACTCTTGGCGTTGGGTGGGCGGCACGTTGGGGGTCACATGAGCCAGTGGCATCATGCCCGTGGGCGCTGGGGTCAGCGTCGCGGCTTTTCCGGACGTTCGTCGGCCAGGAGGAAGGGCGGAAAGCACATGCCGGAAAGGTAATAAGCCTTGGCCCCTGGGCGTTGCCGGTGGAGCCCAGAGCCCCTGGGCCTGGGCTTCGTCTCCTGTGCTGTCTCCTGTGACTGTTGCCCCCGCGGGCTGCCCCGTCCGCGCTGTGCTCGGGGGTATTGGTCGTCTCGCGGTTCAGTTCACAGTAGCTGAAAGGGATAGTGTGTGATGTTCTGATTTCTCCCCATCGTTTTACAAGGGAGTCTCTGGCCATGGCTCCTCGGGTAAAATGCAGAGGGACTGCTTTTTAAGATGGGACTGTCAGTGTTGGGGACACTTCTTAATTACCAACGTGGAATCCCCTTCAATTCCTCAGCTGTGTTGTTTTGGCACAGAAAATGTGATTAAGAGGACCTGGAACTAAGTTTGAGTGAAGAAACGCACGGGTACTGCCGAATTTTCCATCGAGACAGTTGATTTGTGTTGTCAGGGCGTACTGTTGCTATCCTAATCACTTTGGTGTCATTTGAGAGATCTACCTCTGTCCGTTCAGATGATTAATTGTGAGACTTGGCTCATGTGTGCAGTAAACGCTTTAATTCCCTAAGACCTTCCTTTGCTCCATCTCATACCCCATTAAGCCCGCTTCAGTTTATCTCCTGAATTTCTTCTGAATCTATCACCTCTCCCTCAACATCCTAATACTGAACTTGCCTGTCTGTTGCAATTAGGTCCTAAGTAGTGTCCATATTTCTTGTTTCCTTCCAATCCATTCTGCACACAAGAAACCTTAAAAGCAAGTTGGAACATTGCACGTAGACATCGGTCAAAAGCATTGTTTTGAGAGTAGAAAACAAACTGTTGGCCTTTAAGACTCTGCGTGGTCTAGAACCCTCTCTGCTTCTCTAGCCCCATCTTGTGCCACTATTGCCCTCACTTTCTGTGCTTCAGATACACTGAATTAACCTTAGTTCTGACTCATCTTACAGAAGTCAGTTCAGATATTATTTTTCACTGTGATTCCTAGCATTAAGGAATTTTATTATCGGGTTTTGTATGAGGACTAAAACTAAACTGTGGAGGAATTGAGTTCAAACGATTTCAGTCAACATGCATGTATTAATGATGCCTTAGTAGTCAACACCGGGCTAAGTTTTATCAGGGATACAGAAGTTCTGGCCAAGTCTGGTTTTAGATATCCCTGATTTGTTGAGACCGTTGCATAGTTTTGTTGTCTTTTATCTGTTTTCAAGATGGGAAAACAGGAACAAGGGAAGTATAGCTTATTACAAGGTGGGGTTGAATAAGTGGAGCAGCAAAATGCAAAGCAGAAAGAAGAGGGACCTACCATAGAGGGATATGATTTCCATTTTCAAGGCGCATTCATCCTATGCAGGGAGACAGCCTACCATAAAATTTGCCTAACAAAAAATATATTAACAGGTGGAAGGACTATCTCCCAGGTGGACAGCGGATGCCTGGGACTCGTTTCATTGCTTTCAAAGTTCCTTTAAAAAAGGTGAGTGAAACTTAATACCGTATTCTTCGAGAAATCTGAATTCACCATATAGAGCCCTGGCTCTCAACCCCGTCGTACTCCATTTCCCCTTTTTATAGCAAATACTTTTTAATACCTCCTTTAGTATCCAGAAATGGAATTCATAGATAAATACAACCTAGTTTTGAACTTAATTTAAAAAAAAAAACCAATGGAATGCCCTAACTCTAAATAAAGAATAAAGTAATTTATAAGAAAGTAATATGTATCTCTGTATGTAAATGTCTGGGGATGACTATACTAGAAATAAAGAAATAGCCAGTTACTTGTACCATGAATGCAATAAACTATGGACTTTGATTGATAATGATGTGTCAGTGTTGGTTCATGAATTCTCACAAAGGAAGCACACTGGTATGGCATGTTGATAATGGGGAAGGCTGTGTTCGGTGAAGGAGAGAGGGTATAAGTGGGAACTGTGTACTTTTTGCTCCGTTTTGCTGTGAATCTCAGACTGCTCTAAAACTAGTCTGCTAATTTAAAACGAAAAGTGTGTTGCTGGCACCTGAATAACTAAAGAGCTCAATCGAACAGAGTACATAAGTAAGCCAAATACATAAAAGAATATTTAGCAGTGAAAGCCATCCTTCGTATAGGTAGATATTCAAGACGTATTTATTTATGTGTCTATTTACAGGCACTCTGCTTGGAGCTGGCAGTACAGCGGTAGGCAAAATTGATGTGGTCCCTGCCTTCTGGGAGTTACAGTCAGGTTAGGAGACCAACATGAAATAAACAAGGATAGAAATAACTATATAGAAGTGAGCTTATTTTCTGCCGTCTAATCTCTCTGGAAGAAAGGATCATAATACCGCTTGTAAACTCCAGAGGAAGAGACTTTACTTTGAAGCTCATATGTTAGCATCACAGGGTTTGAATAAATGGATAATATAATAAAGGATTTTAAACACATGTTCTTTCTTATTTTATTCTTTCTGACAGAGATTTGAAAAGAATCTTGCTCCATAAGAATGTTTCTCCCCCTTGGATCTTTTTTAACAAACACCAAGAACACAACGAAGAACTTGGGCTGATTATTGACTTAACATATACTCGCCGCTATTATAAGCCAGAGGTAAATGGAACCCGTAATTGAAAATGACCTTCTTTCTGATACTCTGATAATTCATAGTAGTTCAGTAGTTATCATCTTATGCTAAGGTGAATCCTGGCCTTCTTTCATGGGTTCCAAAAGGGAAGCTAGTGGTTTCCTTAAATACACATTTGTAATTGCTGTTTCAAAATGAGAGTAAAGATATGAATTGAACTATAGTATTTGGCAGTAGGCTCTAGATATGCTTAAGAAGTGCTGTAAGCTTCCATGTTCTGTATTTTGAAAATGCAGTAAATTTTTAGTAAGAGTAGTAGTAGCCTAAAAGGAAAGAAAGGTATGTCCATTATGTCTTTGGCACTTATGTTAAGCAGTTGCCTGAGCGTGTTTAAGCATCGGGGTAAAAGACAGTTGTTCTCTAAGTTTTATGCTTTCTTTTCCTAATACCTTCTGATACAGTAGAGAAACCCATATATTCTCTTGGCCCATGTAGGACATACCAGTGCAAAAGAATTACCCTTCTTCTGACCTGTTCCATGGCCTTGGGAGACAGTAACACCTAATGTTTGTTAATATTTGTACGGCGGTTTGCCCTTTAGAAAGTTCTTTCATATCCATTGACTTTGTGAATCTTCACAACAATCCTTTGCTATTGACGTGGAAGTAGTACTGATACCTCCTACTGAGTGCTTACTCTGCACTAAGCTCAGAGGATAGACAACTATAGTTACTAATTTTACGGACGATGAAACTGACTCTCGGACAAGGAAGAATTGAAATTTCAACTCAGTTGTTCCTCTTTTTGTCATTGTGGTAAAATATATATAAATCATATTTATTTTAACCATTTATAAATATGCAGTTCAGTGGCATTAAATACAGTCACAGTGTTGTATAACTATCACCACTGTCTATAACCAAAACCTTTTCATCATCCTCAACAAAAACCCTGTAACCATCAAACAGTGACAACCCCATTATCCCTCCCACCGGCCCTTAGAAACCTCGATTCTATTTTCTGTCTGTGAATTTGCCTATCCTAGGTACCTCGTGTAAGTGGAATCTACAATATTTATCCTTCTATGTCCGGCTTATTTCACTAAACCTAGTGTTTTCAAGGTTCACCCATGTTATAGCATGTAAGGAAATGCCATTCCTTTTTTGGCTTAATGAATCCCACTGTGTGTATATACCATATTTTGTTATTCATCGGGTGATTGACACTTGGGTTGTTTCCACCTTGTAGCTATTGTGAATCATGCTGCTGTGATCGTTGGTGTACAGATATTTGTGCAAATCCCTGCTTTCAGTTCTTTTAGATGTGCAGTGTAGGTAGTAGCAGAGTTGTTGGATCGTACGGTAGCTCTACGTTTAACCCTTGAGAAACTGCCAGACTGTTTTCTGCAGTGTCGTCTTGTCTTTAAACGATTATCACAAATTTGAAACATGTACAAAAGTATAAAAATACTGTGAGTGTTCCTTGTATACCCATGAACTCATCCGGCTTTATTATTTACCAACTGATGGCTGTCATGTTTTATCTATACCCCCACCTGTTTCACCCCATTCCATATTATCTTGAAGCAGCTCCGAGACAACATGTAATTACACCTATATAATTTTGGAATGTGTATTTAAAATATAGGACTTTTATTCCTTAATATCATGTTTTAATATTAAATACCCAGTGAGTGCTCAAATTTGCAGTTGTCTCCTAAATGTCATAAAAAGTTGTTTTTAAGAATTTTGAATTAGATCCGAAGATGGTCCACCCTTTGCCGTTGATTGTTCGGTCTCTGAAGTCTTGTTTAATCTCTAGGTTCTCCCTCCATGTCTCTCTCACTGTTTTGTCCTCCTTGAATTTTATTTGTAAAGAAACCAGGTAATTTGTCCCATCTGTATTTTGATGATTACATTCCATGTGCTGGTAACGTATTCTTCAATCCTTTTATTTCCTGTAAATTGGTAGTTGATCAGAATGAAGCTTGCATGTTTTGTTTTGGCAAGACAGTGTCATAGGTGATGATGTGTTCTTCCATGGAGACATAGGTAATTGTCTCTTTCTGTGATATTAGCAGTCACTGATGATTCGTACCGACATCCATTAGTTCAGTTGAGACTTCAAAAAATGGTGAATTCTGTTGTTCTTTTCTTCACTTATTAGCTGCGTATATTTCTCTGAGGAGAAGACTCCCCTCATCAGCTATTTGGTTGCCCAGTTGTAGAGGCATGATTCTCTTCTTTTATTTAACAGTTTTCAGAATAATGAGTTGATTCACAAATATCCTCCAGTGGTGACCAGTTTTGTAAAATTTATTTATTCATATCACCGTGGACTCCGTTACAGTTATCATTCTAACTGAGGCCCTACCTTTGGCCAGTTGGAGCTTCCCAGGGACTCCTGAGTCCTTTTGACATGACATCAGTTGTTTCTAGACTTTTTCGGTGGTCAGAGCTAGGAAATATGTATGTTTGTTTTTAATATTTTTAAAATATGTCATAGGTTCATACTGCTACTTTCCATTTAAATTCAGAACTAGAGAATTTTCACTTATCCTTTTCTGTCTTCTATGGATAGTCTACTTTCTCCCACCCCAAGAATACCAGTTCTCAACAATGCCTGAAATTGGCTCTATTTCCTAACTCGAATCCAAGTTCTTCTGACTCTATTCTACTTAAATCACAGCCACTTTATGGCCCTTGAAATGTAAGATAGAACATAAATGTAGGTAGAACTGTTTATATCATTTTGAGTTACATGTGCATTCATTCACATAGATTTGCTTTTCCTTTTGCATGCCTAGTAACTGTCCATTCTGCAGTTTTAAGGAAAATCTAGTGATAATTACTGGTTAAAGCAGCTTTGGAAAAAATGGCTCTTATCAGAATGACTGACATACTAAGTTTAATGTACTCTCCTGGTTTATATTCTGCCTCCTCTAATTAATTTTTTATTCTTTCCCTAAAAAGGAAATAATACATATTTTCATGGTTTTGCCTTATAGGACTTAGCAGAAACCATTCCTTATTTAAAAATTTGTACAATTGGGCATCAGGTGCCAGATGACGACACTAGTTTTAACTTCCAGTGCGCTGTTAATGGGTTTCTGAAAGAAAGTAAAGATAATGGTGAGTTGTTTTCGTGTTTGTTTGTTTTTTCCTTTTCCTTTACCTGAACTTTGGTATGCCTTTTGAGTGGGGTTGGGGATTTTTAACATTTTTAATAGTTCTGACATTAGGCCTGTTGTGTTTGGTAACATGGAGGTGGAAATGTCAGCTGGTGCTAATAGAGTACGGTGTTTTTCCTGTTGATGGTCACAAACAATTTAGTTTAGTTTGGAAAGTGATTTTTGTGAGAAATATGAACTGAACTAGCTTACTTATCTCTTTTTTAAAAATTTGAATGGAAAATACATAACATAAAAATGTTCTTTTGTCCTATTTATTGGTTGAGAGGTGGAAGAAAAGGTTAAGACTCTCAGGTTCTTAGCGTATATAAAAGAGAAAACAAAAAGCAAAGGTTCGGAGTGAGACAGATCCCTAGAGGCAAAACAAAACCGAGTGGACCAGAAGAGTGGCTTCCTCATCATATGTGTTTAAGATATTTTTGCTGCTTTTACACTTTGGGTGCACGTGAGGAAGAACGCTACCACCTCTTATTCTCATCTTCAGACGGGAAGAACTTAAAAGGCTGGTGTTTTCTTGTTTCTGCCTTAAGATCTACTCTGTTGATAGTAGGTCTTAATGGCATGTGAATTTCAAGGATCCACTTGCCTTTCTGTAGCCTCTAACTATCAGAAGGAACATGGTGTTTGCCAGGTTTTAAGACTGAGGAATCTTTTGTCTTTGGAACACCACTGACCCCCATGAGAAAGTGTTCATTTTGTCCTCTTTCTAAATTTAGCCTGAGGAGTGTGCACTTTATTAAGTAAATCTAACAGACAGTAAATATTCCGTGTATACGTAAAATGATGCACATATATACCTAAAACAGGGAGTAGGGGAGAAGGAATAGAGATGGAGGTGGGAAGATAGGGGATAGGAGGTGAGAGAGAGAGGGAGAGACTGGAAGTTCAAGATAAATTTTCATTCTATAACCTGATTGCTTAATGCAGGTACGAGCTCTTAAATATCTTAAGCCCTATTCACAGATCTACCCTATACTTTAGCTTTAAAACTTGAGAGGCTTGGCCTGTCCTGTGATAACCAGGGTGTCTAGAAAGGAGGCAAATGATCTGATTTGTGTAAACTGTAGTCACAGAAATGTTACCTCTTAAGATGTTAGGGTTCAGCTGCCAGCCTACTCACTTCCTCCGGGCTCCTTTGTGTGTGTTCTGTCTGCTCCGCGTGGGCTAGAAGTTCCTTACAAGTGCATGAGAACATGTTTGTAAACCTTGACTGTTCACATGTTATACCAAGTGTAGCCCATTGCATATGCTGACTCCTCTGAGGGTCGTCTGCATGCAGTGGGCTAACTTCACCATGCTCTCTGCCATGGCAGTCTTAGGACCTTAGTTATGATCCATTGGTGACTTCCTCTGCTATAAGGTCCTCCCACAGATGCCAGGCTCACTGATAATGAGGAGGAGACTATACTGTCCACTCCCTAGAATTGGTAGAGACTCAGAAAATAAATTGTTTCAGTGAACACCGAGAGCCTTATAGGTTTGTTGTTAGGGCACGGGGATACAGAGGTGAGTAGAAGTCTTTGTTCAGTAGCAACTTACAGTTATCTAGGAAGATAAACATGTAGTGACTATAAGTGGGTTAATTATGATAAAAGAATCAAGTGCAGCAGGAATATAGAGGAGAAATTGAGGAAGGGCCTGACTGAGGAGACAGCGTTTGAGCTGGGCTTGGAGGAAGAGGATTTTGCCGGAATGAGGAAAGGACAGCCCAGGTATTGGGAACAGGTACAAAAGGCACAGGTTGAACTTGTGCTCTGGAGGGGCAGCCTCTGGTGTGACTAGAGGGTCGTGTGAAAGGGCAAAGAATTCATACATTCATTTTCAGCCAATATTTGTATAACACCTGCTAAGTTGAAGGCACTGTTGTAGGAAGTAGCAAGAGAACAAAGTTCTTGCCCTTACGTACTTTACATTCTCGTGGGGGAGAGAGATGAATAAATAAGTCAATATATGGAGTGTCAAGTGGTGGTAAATGCTTTGGAGAATAACAAAAGAAGGTGAAGAGGCGAGGGAATGTGGTAGGTGATCAGGGAAGTCCCCTCTATTAAGATGTCGATTGAGCAGAGCCTTGAAGTGAGAAACAAGCCATTGGATATGTGGGAGAGTGGAGATGGGGTGGGAGGGTGTGTTCTGGGAGAGTGGAGATGGGGTGGGAGGGTGTGTTGTGAAGCAGAAGGAATAGTATGTGCAAAGTTCCTGAGGCACGATTGTGCTTGGCATGTTTGAGGAATAGTAAGGAAGCCAGTGGGGCTGGACAGGGGAAAGTGAGTGAGGGCAGGGCAGTAGAGGATGAGATCAGGGAGGCTAGGCTGGCAGGGCAAAGGAGGGAGGTGGATGATGTAGGTCCTTGTAAGTCATAGTTTGAACTTATAATTCAGTTGGAGAGACAGACTGATATTTGTTTATGAAGAGTTCTCAGTGCTGTGCTAAAAACTTGGGCTTTATTCTGTGCTAAGTGAAGATGTTTAAGCAACAGAGCAATCCAGCCAAGTTTATATTTCAGAAAGATAACAGCGTCACTATGCAGATAAGACACATTGTAGACTATGTATATAGTATGTAGTATATAGTATGCCTGCTCTTCTATAAAACACAGGATATCTGTTAGGTACAAATACTTACAAAGAAGATACAAGTGTGAACGTAAGCACTTGGGAAATATCTGAAAGAACCACACAAGAAACTGGGAGAGTGGGACAACTTTCCATGTCCCGTATGATTGGAATTCTGAAGGGTACACACAGGAACTAATGGATGTGTGCTACCAGCCTCCGGCTAAGGAGGGAAATTGCAGGCATCAGAATCCTCTTTACTAATCAAGCGCGTTAATCCGCCTGCGTGATGACGTCATCTCCACGCGCGGCAGCGCGTGCGCAGTAGAAGGTGGTCCGCGAGCTGCGTGGGCTTGTGCCTGGGCGCCTGTGGTTCGTGGCCTAGTGCTGGCACCGGGGGCGGCGGGTTGGCGACTTTGTCACTCCTGGCGTTGGGTGGGCGGTATGTTGGGGGTGACGTGAGCCAGTGGCATCATGCCCGCGGGCGCTGTGGTCAGCGTCGCGGCTTTTCCGGACTTTCGTTGGCCAGGAGGAAAGGCGGAAAGCACATCCCGGCAAGGTAATACGCCTTGGCCACTGGGCGTTGCCGGTGGAGCTCAGAGCCCCTGGGCCTGGGCTTCGTCTCTTGTGCTGTCGCCTGTCACAGTTGCCCCCGCGCGCTGGCCCGTCCGCACTGTGCTAGGGGGTATTGGTCGTCTCGCGCCTCAGTTCACGGTAGCTGAAAAGGACAGTGTGATGTTCTGATTTCTCCCCATCGTTTTACAAGGGAGGCTCTGGCAATGGCTCCTCGGATAAAATGCAGAGGGACTGCTTTTTAAGATGGGACTGTCAGTGTTGGGGACACTCCTTAATGGCCAACATGGAATCTCCTTCAGTTCCTCAAGCTGTGTTGTTTAGGCACAGAAAATGTGCGTACTAGTTACTGGAACTAAGTTTGAGTGAAAAAACGCACCGGTAGTGCCGAATTTTCCATGGAGACAGCTGATTTGTGTTGTCTCTTGGAATGATAAAGGGCGTACTGTTGCTTCCTAACCGGTGTCATTTGAGAGATCTACCTCTGTACGTTCAGATGATTAATTTTGAGGCTTTGCACATGTGTGTAGTAAACCCTTTAATTCCCTAAGACCATCCTTTCCTCCATCTCATACCCCATTAAGCCCGCTTCAGTTTATCTCCTGAATTTCTCCCAAAGCTGTCAACTCTTCCTCAACATCCTAAAACTGAACTTACGTGTCTGTTGCAATTAGGTCCTAACTAGTGTCCATATATCTTGTTTCCTTCCAATCCATCCTGCATACTAGAAACCTTAAAAGCAAGTTGGAACATTGCTCATAGACATCGCTCAAGACATTGTTTTGAGAATAGAAAACAAACTGTTGGCCTTTAAGACTCTGCGTGGTCTAGAACCCTCTCTGCTTCTCTAGCCCCATCTTGTGCCACTATTGCCCTCACCTTCTATGCTTCAGATACACTGAATTAAGCTTAGTTCTAACTCATCTTACAGAAGTCAGTTCAGATATTATTTTTCACTGTGATTCCTAGCATTAAGGAATTTTATTATCAGGTTTTGTATAAGGACTAAAAGTAAATTATGAAGTGGAAGAATTGAGTTTAAACTATTTCAGTCAACACGCATGTATTAATGATATGATACCTTAGTAGTCAACAGTGGGCTAGGTTCTATCAGGGATACAGAAGTTCTGGCCATCTCTGGTTTTAGATATCCCTGATTTGTTGAGACCGTTGCATTGTTTTGTTGCCTTTTATCTGTTTTCAAGATGGGAGAACAGGAACAAGGGAAGTATAGATTATTACTAGGTGGGGTTGAGTAAGTGGAGCAGCAAAATGCAAAGCAGCAAGAAGAGGGACCTACCATAGAGGGATATGATTTCCATTTTCAAGGCGCATTCATCCTATGCAGGGAGACAGCCTACCATAAAATTTGCCTAACAAAAAATATATTAACAGGTGGAAGGACTATCTCCCAGGTGGACAGCGGATGCCTGGGACTCGTTTCATTGCTGTCAAAGTTCCTTTAATAAAGGTGAGTGAAACTTAATACCGTATTCTTCGAGAAATCTGAATTCACCATATAGAGCCCTGGCTCTCAACCCCGTCATACTCCATTTTCCCTTTTTATAGCAAATACTTTTTAATACCTCCTTTAGTATCCAGAAATGGAATTCATAGATAAATACAACCTAGTTTTGAACTTAAATAAAAAAACAACCAATGGCATGCCCTAACTCTAAATAAAGAATAAAGTAATTTATAAGAAAGTAATATGTATCTCTGTATGTAAATGTCTGGGGATGACTATACTAGAAATAAAGAAATAGCCAGTTACTTGTACCATGAATGCAAAAAACTGCTTGGAGCTGGCAATACAGCGGTAGGCAAAATTGATGTGGTCCCTGCCTTTTGGGAGTTTACAGTCAGGTTAGGAGACCAACATGAAATAAACAAAGATAGAAATAACTATATAGAAGTGACCTTATTTTCTTCCGTCTAATTGTACGTTTGTAAACTACGTTGTGCTAACTTGTATCTGTTCTTTATCCAAATAGTAATTGACTACTATTGTCCCATTTGTAATTATGTAGAAGTTTTCAGAATTGTAAATATATGCTTGTGGATTGAAACTTGGTTAGACTATTACTTTCCCAGATACGTTAAAGCTAGTGATCTTTTTACTCATTCATTCATTCATTCAATAATTCTGACCTTGCTCACTCAGTTTAGCCAGCTCAAATGGTTGTGAAGATTACTAACAGTGTATGTATGCCATCTGCTGATGGCAGGTATCTGCTCCTACCAGAAATTAGAAATTAGAGACAGGAGAAGATCGTGTAAGAGTAGGACGCGGAGATCACCTTCCTCCCCACGGATACCTCAGAGATACATCTACACGTTGAACTGCTCCTATAGAACACCCACTGAACACTGGCATAAGACCTCAGACCTCCCAAAAGGCAAGGAACTCCCCCAGGTACCTGGGTAGGGCAAAAGAAAAAAGAAAAAACAGAGACAAAAGAATAGGGATGGGACCTGCCCAGTCGGAGGGAGCTGTGAAGGAGGAAAGGTTTCCACACGCTAGAAGCCCCTTCGAGGGCAGAGACTGCAGGTGGCGGAGGGGGGAAGCTTCAGAGCCCTGGAGGAGAGCACAGCAACAGGGGTGCGGAGGGCAAAACGGAGAGATTCCCACACAGAGGAGAGGTGCCGACCAGCACTTGCCAGCCCGATAGGCTTGTCTGCTCACCCGCCAGGACAGGCGTGGGCTAGTAGCTGAGGCTTGGGCTTCGGAGCTTACACCCCAGGGAGAGCACTGGGGTTGGTGGCGTGAACACAGCCTGAAGGGGTTAGTGCGCCAAGGCTAGCCGGGAGGGAGTCCGGGAAAAGTCTGCAGCAGCCAAAGAGACAAGAGGCTTATCCTTGCCTCTTTGTTTCCTGGTGCGCTACAAGAGGGGATTAAGAGCACCGCTTAGAGGAGCTCCAGAGACGGGCGCAAGCCGCGACTATCAGCGCGGACCCCAGAGACGGGCATTAGACGCTAAAGCTTCTGCTGCAGCCACCAAGAAGCCCGTGTGCGAGCACAGGTCACTATCCCCACCTCCCCTCCCGGGAGCTTCTGCAGCCCGCCACTGCCAGGGTCCCGTGATCCAGGGACAATTTCCCCTGGAGAATGCACGACGCGTCTCTGGCTGGTGCAACGTCACGCCGGCCTCTGCCGCTGCAGGCTCGCCCCGCATCCGTACCCCTCTGTCCCTGCAGCTTGAGTGAGCCAGATCCCCCGAATCAGCGGCTCCATTAACCCCGTCCTGTCTGAGTGAAGAACAGATGCCCTCAGGCGATCTACACGCAGAGGCGGGGCCAAATCCAAAGCTGAGCCCTGGGAGCTGTGTGAACAAAGAAGAGAAAGGGAAATTTCTCGCAGCAGCCTCAGAAGCAGCAGATTAAAGCTCCACAATCAACTTGATGTACCCTGCGTCTGTGGAATACCTGAATAGACAACGAATCATTCCAAATTGAGGAGGTGGACTTTGGGAGCAAGATAGATTATTTTTTTCCCCTTTCCTCTTTTTGTGAGTGTGTATGTGTATGCTTCTGTGTGAGATTCTGTCTGTATAGCTTTGCTTTCACCATCTGTCCTAGGTGCAAAGTAACGTGAGGAAACCGTTGTAATGTAGCATTGCTAGTGGAATTTTAGCCTTATTCAAAGAGACCAAAGAGTTTCCAAAGCCGATTCAACCTAATGTGTGAAGATTCTGAGACGTAGCATGCGTCAGACTCCCCCATGGCCTTCGGAGAGCAGCTCGTAGGATGCACATTTTACACATCCTTCACTGTCGGCGATGCTACCGTGCTCACTGAGGTGAATGCAGGTTTCAAGTGCCTCTTGTTAATATGCCTGGTTGTGCCCTTAAGGGTGCCCGGCGCACTTGACTTCCATTAGATCATCCACCTAAGGAGAGGGCTCGGCACGTAGAATTCCCTGCAGTCCCCAGGAAGCAAGCCCTACTCTCTGTGTAAGAGAGACAGGTCTCCCCAGGTAACACTAAAGACTCAGCCTTTCAAATGATTCCACCAGTGGTCACCGTTCCCAATGAAAGCTGCCCTCAGCAAAACTCTGAGCAACGCCAGGGCTCCACAGAGAGTGGCAATTTCTCCTTCTGTAACATTACCTTTTTCTCACCCACCAGGAAGCAAGGCCCCTCCCATGGCATTGCAAACAGGCTTTCTGCCTCAGGAAGAAAAGTCCTTCTCCTTTGCAGCTGGAATGCTTTTTCCTGTCCTTCTCAGTTAACTTCCACAGGGAGGAGGGTGTTCAGCTTAAGCTATAAAACCAGCAGCGACCAAAGCCCTATACCTGAAGCTCTCCTTGCTTGAGGCCAAGCACGAAGTCCCTCTCCACTGAGGTCGTTGTCTTCTCAACCATCCTCCTTCTGGCTAGGAAATCTCACATATATTTTACCAGTTAGATACCAGCCTTTCATGCAAACTAAAGGAATTCGCCTCTACTCACCCTAGGAAAGTAAACTGAGCACTTCTCGTCTTTCGGCTGAAGGCGAAGTGTATTTCAGAGCTCTGCAACTTTTCACCCACCCACCCAGCTTCCTCTGGTGGGGACTCCATGACAGAGACAGTACACCGTGAGCGAAATCCTGTTCGTCTCCATGTGACAGGACAACAATGTTTACTGCTCCGGAAACGGGCCTTTTTACATAGAGGAAACACTGTCTAGCCAACTCAGGCTTGCACCTCCTACCTGAAGGCAGCTATAAACTAACGAGAGGAGACCGTTGTAGTGCCGGCTTGCCGGGCGAATAGTAGCCTGTGTTATTGTGACTGAGGAGTCTCACATGCCGAATCAATACAGTGTGTGAAATTTCTAAAAGCGAGCACACCTCCGAATCACCCATGACCTAAGGAGAGCAGCTCGCAGGATACAAATTTCACACAGTGGTTGCTTCTACCGGGTACACGGAGATGAGTGCAGTTTTCAAGTGGCTCTTCACATCTTGCTTGGACTGTCGAGTTAACAGAGCTCCCCAGGTACTTGACTTCCACATGGTCATCCCCCAAAGGACAGAGTGCTGCTCCCTAGACTTTCTCTGCAATAGAGTGTATGCAAGCCGGAATTGTAGCCTTATTCCAAAGTGACCCAAGAGTTTCAAAAGCCAAATCGATACAATGTGTGAAATACCTGAAATCTCGCTTGCATCAGACTCACCCTTGGCCTCCGGAGTGCAGTTCGTAGGATACTCATTTCACAGTCTTCACTCTAGACGCTTCTACCTTTTACGCTGAGACGAGTGCTGCTTCTTATCTTGCCTCGTTGTCCCTTTAACAGTGCTCCCTTTGCACTTGATCCTCCACCTAAGGTGATGGCTCTGCCCCTAGACTTTCTCTGCAGTATCCAGTGAGCAAGTCCTACTCTCCGTGTACGAGAGGCAGGTCTAACCAGGCAACATTAAACTTGGCCCTTGCAAATGCTTCCACCAAATGGTCAACGTTCACGATGAAATCTACCCTCGGCAAAACTCCTCTGAGCATCACCAGGATTCCACGAACAGTGTGAATTTCTCCTTTTGTAATATTATCTTTTTCTCAGCCCTCTGGAAGAGAAGGCCCTTCATATAGCGTTGAAGAAAGCGTTTCTGCTTCAGAAAGGAAGGTACTTCTTTGTGGCAGGTTGAAGGTTTTTCCCTACCATTCTCAGTTAAATACCACCGGGAGGAGGGTCTTCAGGTTAGGCCCTAGAAGCAGCAGCGACCAAAGCCCTATGCCTGCAGCTTTCCTGGCTTGATCCAAGCACGATAGTCCATCTCCACAGAGGTTGGTGTCTTCTCAACCGTCCTTATTTTGGCTTGAAAACGCACATGTGTTTTACCAGTAGGACACCAGCCTTTCAAAAAAAGTAAAATGCATTTGCCTGTAGTTACCCTCGGAAACTAAGCTGAGTGCTTTTTGTCATTCGGCTGAAATGAAGAGTATTGCAGAACTCTGCAACCATTCTCACACACTGCTCCCTCTGTGGATGACTCTTTGACAGAGACAGCACACAGTGCCCGTATTTCCCTTCTTCTCAATTTGAAAAGACAAAAATGTTTTCTGGTTGGAATACAGATCTTTTAAGGCAGTGGAAACGCTTTCTAGCCAACTCACCCTTGCCCCTCTTACAGATATAAACTAACGTGAGGAAACCGTCATTGTGTAGGCCTGCCAGAGGGGTTGTAGCCTTATTTGGAAGTGAGCGAAGAGTTTCAAAAGGTGAATGAATACAATGTGTGAAGTTTCTGAGATCTAGCATGCATCAGACTCACCCGTGGCCTTTGGAGAACAGCTCATAGGATACACATTTCACACAGCCTTCACTCTAGACGATTCTATCCTGTACGCTGAGATGAATGCATTTTTAAAGTGCCTCTTCTTAATTTGCCCGGTTGTCCCTTTAACAGGGCTCCCCATGCACTTGAATTTCTTTTGATCATCCACCTAAGGAGAGGTATCTGCACCTAGTCTTTCCCTGCAGTACCCAGTAAGCAAGCCCTTCTCTCTGTGTAAGAGAGACAGGTCTAACCAAGTAACACTAAGGATTCAGCCTTTCAAATACTTCCACTAAACTGTCAACTTTCGCAATGAAAGCTGCCATTGGTAAAACTCCCCTGGGCACTGCTCGGTCTCCATGCACACTGCGATTTTTTCCTTCTGTAACATTACCTTTTTCTCACCCACCTGGAACACAAGGCCCTTCACATAGCATTGCAGAAAGGCTTTCTGCTTCAGAAAGGAAGCTACTTCTCTTTGGCTGGTTGTACGCTTTTCCCTCTCATTCTCAGTTAAATACCACAGGGAGGAGGGTGTTCCGTTTAGGCCATAGAAGCAGCAGATACATGTCTTACACCTACAGCTCTTCTCTCGTTATCCAAGTGCGAAAGTGCGTCTCCACAGAGGTCAGTGTCTTCTCAGCCATCCTCTTTGTGGCTAGGTATACTCACATATGTTTTACCAGTAGGACATCAGCCTTTCATACAAACTTAAAGGCATTTGCCTCTCGTCACACTAGGAAACTAAGCTGAGCCCTTCTCGTCATTCGGCTGAAGACGAAGAGTATTTTAGAACTCTGCAACCATTTTCACACCCTGCTTCCTCTGGTGGTGACTCTTTGACAGAGACAGTACACCATTAATGAAATTCCTTTCGTCTCAGTTTGAGAGGACAAAAATATTTACTGGTCGGAATACGGGCCTTTTAATAGTGGAAATGCTTTCTAGCCAACTCAGGCTTGCATCTCTTACCTGAAGGCAGCTATAAACTAAGCTGAGGAAACTGTTGTAGTGCAGGCTGTCAGACGAATAGTAGCCTGTTTCTGGTGTGACCGAAGAGTTTCACGTGGTGAATCAATACAATGTGTGAAATTTCAGGTATCTATCATGCATCCGACTACCCATGGCTCGCAGGATACAGATTTCACACAGTGGTTGCTTGTACCAGCTACCCTAAGACGAGTGCACTTTTCAAGTGACTCCTCTTATCTTGCTTGGCTGTCCCCTTAACAGGGCTCCCCATGCACTTGACTTCCATTTGATCATCCACCTAAGGAAAGGTCTCTGCACCTAGACTTTCTCTGCTATAGACAGTAAGTAAGCCCTACTTTCCATGGAAGAGAAACAGATCTAACCCGGTAACCCAAAGCCTCTTCCTACGAATTGTTTTCACAAACGGTTTTACTTGCCATTTCATACCACCCTTGGCAGTGCTCAGCTGAAGATCACCAGACCTCTAACTGCACTGGGTATTCCATCCTTCCTAATATTATTCTTCACTGAAACGTCCGTGCCTGGCCTTGGTACACGTGGGTGTGAAGAAAGGCCTTGTACATAGGAGAGGAATCTGTTTCTGCTAGGAGGGGTGAAAACTTGTGTCTTAACCATTCTTGGTCAAACACCTTATGGAGAAGCATTTCAACTGTGGCCCATATAAGTCTCGAAAAGACCAGTCCTTCCCCAATGCTTTCATCTCTTGGTCACTGGCCTAAGGTCAGTCTCCCAGTCTTTGGTATGTTCTCCCGTTCCTCCTAGTAGCTTGCAAAAATCCGTATGTTTTACCCAGTAGGATGCAAGCCTTGCAACAGTCTTAAAGGCATTCATTTCTAGTCACCCTAGGAAATTAACCTAAGTCCGTCTCTTCATTTAGCTGGAGATGCAAGAATATTGCTGAGCTCAGGAACAATTCACGAAGTCCTGCTTCCTTTGGGAATGATTTGTTTTGTTTTGTTTTTTTACAGAAAAAGTATATCATGCCTGAAATTCCTTTCCTCTCGCTTTCAGAAGACACATAGGATTACTGCACAGAACACAAGCCTGTTTAGGCAGTGGAAGTGCTTTCTCTCCAAGTCACCTTTGCACCTCTTAGCTGAATACAGTTGTAAACTAACATGGGGAAAAAAATCGCACTGTAGGTACTTGTTTGAATTACAGCTTCTGAGTTCGAATTATGAGGAATCAGGCTTCTCTTGCTGTATTCATGTATGTCTGCTTAACAGCCCCAAAATACATACTGCTATATTTGACTAAAGATGGCCAGTGTAGTTCGTCATGTTTGTCTTTCTTCAAGATTCTGATATTCACCTTCTATAAGCTTCTTGCTGTTCTTCTCCCACAAATCGGCCCTGGTATTGATTGATAAGTGCACTTGAATCTGGACTCTTTCTCCTATCCTCTGCCAACATAGGCATTCAATGTTTAATGCAAATATAATCTTTATCAGTTGACACCCAGAGGGATTTGCTTTTGTAACATACTTCTCAAGATGTTAGACACGTGCTGTATGTTTTCAACCAGCACTGCCTGTGAGTACAAGATCAATTTTCTCTAACTGCCCGTCAGAAGACTTAACAATTTGCCTGTTCTTGTGAAGGCAGGGAAATTTTGAAGAAGAGTCACTTTTCATTTGCTTCTTGATCTGGAAGTGGAGCTTCTCACTCCCCTCCTTGCCCCTCAGATAGAACAGTGTTAGCCTCCATATTCATAGACCATTTCCTCTGCTTAAAATCCCTCCTTATCTCCTAAATTCATTAATCAACTTGAATTCACTTTCTCTGTGAAAACTCTTTAGAACCTCCAGGAAGAATTTTTCTCTCTTCAGAGCTTCTTACTTTGTATTCCTATAGAGAAATTCTCACAGTGTACAGTCATTATGTGTTTACCCAGCCTTCTAGCTCTCTCTAGTCTACAGGATCCCCAGGCAGGGACGTAGTCTGCTTTACCCTTGGAACTCACCAAATCTGACCCAAAATGTTACGGGTATACTTACTTATTGAATGAATGAATGAAGGCAAAGTTTGGAAATGAAAAGAGTAGTAAACTCAAAAAAGTTTGCTAGGCAAATACTTCTGTGGTCAAATACATATTAGAAAAGTGAAATATAGAGAAAATGTTACATAAGCTACTGAAATTTTGTGTGTTGGAGTGTTTTCATTTTCTTGAGTATCCATGAGCTTTTATAGGAATGTTCCAAAAATTATTTTTCAGCTTTAAATGCTATTTGTTTATTCTTGATTTCATTCGTTCAACAGTTATTATTGCAAACTATACATCAGAAAACATCATGCTATTAATTCAGGTTTATATAATGTTATTAACATATTATTATACTGAAGCTACCTGAAAATATTAATAAAATGCATAATATTCTGCTGCTTAACGTAATAGTGGAAAGACATTGTGCCTTAGGGCTTGTGAGAAATTAACTAGTTCAGGTTAACTGTCTTATTTACTATAGCTACGTATGGCATAGCTTTTATATCCTGTATTAATTATTTTGAATTAAGTTAAAAATAAAATCTAGTGGGTTCTGTAAAAAAAGATAGACTCTTTCCTTAAAGGCTCTTTTTATTAATATCTTTTTGAATTTTATTTTCTTAAGCTGTATCTAAGTGAAAACTATATTAGCCAAATGGATGAAAAAAATGAACAGAGCATTTTGAATGAATATAACTATTTCAACATAAGCAAATTAGTACTTCACATATAAGGAAAATGTGGACATTGTCCTTTCCTTGTGGACACAGGTACTATGATGGAATCATATTTGTTGATTAATAACTTATATGGGTCAGAAAGTTAACAGTATGTGGTGAATGAAAAATCTTTGATGCAGACATCCAAAAATGTTTGAAAACATCAAAGTTAAGCAAATGTTGATCAAACTGAGTTTTTCAAACAAGGACAAGTTGCGCATAAACTGAACGTAGTATTTAAAAAATTGCACTGCACATATTGTTAAAAGCATAGGCTGTTTTTTTACACTAAGTTTCGTATTTCTTGTTATGCACATTTGGTTTTTCAACACATTGATTTATTAAACTTATATCTCAGTGTGATTTGTTTATAAATAATTGTTGAACAAGTGAAAATAAATTTCAGAGTCAGGGGAAAAATACCGGCAACAAGTTTAATTACTTGTCAGTGAATAATAACTGCATTCAGACAATTTAGGATTGAGCTTCTTTTAAATATAAAAAAAAGTAGAAATCCTTGTTATTTTAAAGTCTTTAAAGAAAAGTATTTGTTTAAGGATTACCTATCCTAATTAAGTGGTGTTGATTTTGGTTACCTTATCAGCACACAGTCCTCTGCCTATTAGATAATTTTGTGGACTGGTTTGATTTTAGCCAGATTATCCACTGAGTACATATACAAAGCGGGGAACTTTACATTAAAGAAACACTCGGAATGGGTTTTCAGCTGTGTCGACAAGGGATGACTTCTATCCAGGCCCTTTGTGGCTGAGTTGCACAAAGAGAGTATCTAACATTGACAGAATGCAATCCCAGGCACTCTTCCAAGTATTCCATCTGCATGATTTCATTCAGTACTGACAGCAACGCTATTAAGGTGGCTATTAATATTATTATCTTTATTTATTTATTTTACAGAAGAGGAAACTGGGGTGTACAGACGTTAACTTGCACGATGTCACACGGACAGAGGGAGGTGCACCAGGATTCAAACGCGCAGTTTGACTCCTGAGCCTGCAAACGTCTCTGTCTTGCTATTCTGTCCCATCTGTCAGTGCACTAGTCCGTTAGTACACTCCTGCGATTCGCAGAACTTAATGTCTGTAACAACTGTGGCAAAACGAACGATGGATGTGCTTTGTGCGGCTGAAGATCCTAACTCCACTGACAAGCGCCAGCTCTCAGCTCGCAGGTGGGAGCTGGACAGGTCCTGTCTCCTACGTAATGACTGAAGCACAGGCGGCCTATAAAGCACCCTTCTCCCCAGACCCACAGGGCTGATGTCATTTCCTTCGTCTGGGCGGTCGCACCAGTGACACGGCGGGCTGTAGGGCGGTGTTAGGTACCCGAGAGACCTGCGGCGCGGTATGTCACTTCCTCCCGGAGACGCTGTTTCCTAGCAACCGCTTCCCACCTGCGTTCTTAGTACCGCCTCCTCGCTCGCTGCAGAGTTGGTCTCAGAGAGCAGCCAGCCGCAGGCCCAGGAGAGGGGCCAACAGCTGGTTCCTCCGGTCGCGGGGAGACATCCGCAGGAATGCAGAGTGAGTACAGACCGCGGGACTTGGGGGTTGTGGAGAATCGGAGCGGAGGCGGCGCTCGGCTGTGCACCGACTTTGCTAGCGGCGGGTGCTTGGTCGGCGACACGGGGCAGAGCGGGCAGGGACAGGGCGCCACCTGGCCGGGCCGGAGCAGTCCCCCGCCCCGCGCTGCTGAGCGCGGCGGAGAGGGTGAGCAGCCTCCGCCTGGAACACTGGAAACGTCCACAGGACCATTTAACAGAGATTTTAATGCAGTCCATCGCAGAAGCTTCCTTTTTTTTTTTTTTTTTTTTTCCCTCGGTACGCGGGCCTCTCACTGTTGTGGCCTCTCACTGTTGTGGCCTCTCCCGTTGCGGAGCACAGGCTCCGGACGCGCAGGCTTAGTGGCCATGGCTCACGGGCCCAGCTGCTCCGCGGCATGTGGGATCTTCCCGGGCCGCGGCACGAACCCGTGTCCCCTGCATCGGCAGGCGGACTCTCAACCACTGCGCCACCAGGGAAGCCCTTCTTTTTGTTTTATCTAATAGTATTTCAACACTTGTGAGAGGGAAGAGTGGCTGGAAAAATATCACTATTTACAATCTTTTTCTTTCCCAGCATTGTATGTAAACTTTTTTAAAAAAATGGTGATGTTCTTAGTTATGTACACTAATTCCCCTACCTATGAACCTTCAAGTTGCGAACTTTAAAAGATTCGAACCTGCGTTCTCACGTCCAATCACGTACGTTAGTTCACGTGTATGGTGTACACTGTCACGTGTGTGCGTCCTCTACAAGTGGTTGTACTTTTGTGTACTTTACTGTACAGTACTGTATAGGGCACAGTAGTTCAGTATCTTTATTTCAAGCCCAGGATGCCCGGAAGCAAGAGGGTAGATAGAATTGAATGCAGCCAGGAAGCAGAACATGTGCCATCAACGTTAGGCGTGAGTGAAATTGCAGCTTGCCCTCCGTCTCCTATTGCTGACAATCCTTCAACTCTGCCATCTCCCACCTCCTCTCCCTCCTCCAGTCAGTAACTCTTCTTGCCTGTTCACCTGATGCCGGCGCCTATATGCTAGTTGTTGTACTGTACTACTGTTGGGTACCTAGGCTAAATTTGTTGGACTTACGAACAAATTGGACTTACAAACACAATCTCGGAATGGAACTCATTGGTATGTAGGGGACTTCTGTACTTCAGGGGTCCCCAACCCCAGGCCGCAGACCCCTGTTAGGAAACAGGAACCGGACCGCACAGCAGTGGGTGAACGGCGGGCGAGTGAGCGAAGCTTCATCTGCCGCCCCCCATCGCTCCCCATCGCTTGCATTACTGCCCGAACAATTCCCTCCACCCACCATCTGTGGAAAAATTGTCTTCCACGAAACTGGTCCCTGGTGCCAAAAAGGTTGGGGAACGTTGCTGTACTTTATGCTGACAGTCGTCTTCTTGGTAGCCTTTTAAATAAGTATGGCTGTTTTGTAGGCTATATTATACTTTTCGAATGGAAGAGAGGTGAAAAAGTTTCTATTTTAATTGGCAACAACCTATTGCACTCATTATTTAAATGAGTGCAATAATTGTAAAACTTATTTAGGATAATAAAATAATTGTAGAAATATTTTTGGATAACTTCAGTTTGAATTTTATTTTTCTGAAAACAAGTTTGATAGTAGAATTTGCTTTTTCTTTACAGAAACTCTGTTTACTACTCTGCTACTTAAAAGTGAAGATATAGCTCAATGTTCATATGATGCTTTTCTGGTTTTTGTTTGGCTTTGGGGGCAGGGAGGGAGTACTAAGTGTAGTAATGGAAATTCTCAAGCATGCAAAAAAGTCTGATTTGTTTTTTATATATTTCAGCCACCATGAGAGGTTGAATTATCCCTATCATTTGTTAGCCATTTTATAAAATTAGAGAATTAAAATAAACACTATGTCTGATGAAGTTTTTAGCACAACTTTGGCATATACAAAGAGTCCAAAAGTCACCAAAAGAACTACTTTCCAGGTAAAGTATTTTTATTTTGAATAATTTTAAAAGGTAAACACTGTATTGGGAATATTGGACTTGAAAGTGCTTCTATTCAATACAACAGTCCTATGTAAAGCTGGAGTAAATACATGTTTCTTTTGAAATTTTTCAGATGATTGTATTTGGGCTCCAGTATTACCAACTCTTCTGTGTGGCTTTAAGACTACCAAACTAAACTCAATACTAGGTTCTTAGTATATTAAAAGTTAAATTAGCTTTTAAAAGTTGAATAGCAGCTTCTAATTGCCATTTTCATATAAAAAATGTTTCCCCCCCCCCCCGGTGTAACATTATAACATTTAGGCTTTCTCTGTCCAGTCACTACAGTTTTGAACTCAGCCTCTAAATTTGCAGTATTGATTACATCTGTTAACAGCAATACACTGAAACAAAAGATCATAAAGAATACCAGTTTCTTCCATAATGCCAATTTATAATGAACCCTAAGTTGAGTCCTTCAATTCATTTGCTTGGTGTTGTCTGTCTTCTTTAATTTAACCCAAAGCTCCATGAGGAAAGGAATTGTCTGTGATGTTCTGCATTGAGTCTTAAGGGTTGGGTGCAGGGCATAAGGTAGGCTTTCAGTGAATATCTGTTAAATGAATGAAACCTAAGTTTTAAGGCAGTTATTAATCAAGCATTATTTGTTTAAAGAATTAATTCAATATATGAGACCTCCACATTTGGGTAGAAATTGATTTCAGTTCTCATTTCAGGATGAACTAATAAAAGCAATTACAGCTCGCTCAGCTAGACAAAGAAGTTCTGAATACTCAGATGACTTTGACAGTGATGAGATTGGTATGTGAGAACATGGGAAAGTAAACCACTTCTCTTATTTTTGCTTCTTTAGTTAGGTTTAGCCCAACCCTGAAAAAAAATCACTATGTTAAAATAATACCTATGAATTCACAGGTTTTAGATCTCCAACTTTTTAATGAATAAAAAGCCACTCTTAAATTTAAAGAAGTTGTATGATTGTCCTTGGTTTTTTTCTGAATGTGTGTATGAAAATAAAATTTAACTGACAGCAGATTTGCTTGTTTGTGGTAAACCACAACTTGGAGATAACAAGTTCATCTTTAAGGTCAACCCTATGAGGAAATAACTAGAACTAAACTTTGTGCACGTTAGGATCACTTTTATAATGCTTTTTATAAATCAAGGGTTTTTTGGCTATGAAAGGGAATCAGTTTAAAAAACCCAATATATCAGTACTGTATGGTTAATTTGGTTTCTTTTGATTATGTAAAATATTAATATTTTACATTTCAGGATAAATATACAAAATTCTAAACTTGAAATTCAGTGTTTTATACTTTCAGTGAATAACTCTCAATGTTCTCTGTAAAAGTAATCAGAACAATAGTTAAATCATTGCTTTATAGTTCGGTTAAGCATTCTTTATTATTCTTCTCATAGTAAAATCTAATACTGTGGTATGGATGGAATTGCATTTCCAGAATTTTTATGAAAAAACATTATTAGCAAATTCTTCCATTTACAAATATTGTTGGTTTTATGAAGTTTTTGAAAAACAAAAGAAAAGCTTTACAGTCCAAAATCTAATTTAAATGTCCCTGGCTGATTATTACTTTGAAGAAATTTTGAAGGAGTTTTCTCAGAGCAAGCACAGTGCTTGGCTTGACAAACTATTCATACTCGATAAGTATGTTTTGAATAAATTAATGAAACTGAAATTTTTATTTTATTTTATTTAAAACCTGCCAAAGTTTGCTGTTTTTTAGGGCTGCAAATCTATTCACAGTTGTAAATTCATTTCCAGTCTTTAAGGTAATCTTTTTGATTGATGTAATCTTTAAAACTTTAAAATACACTATTGAAAATATTTTTTCTCTTCTGTTTTTCAGTTTCCTTAGGTGATTTTTCTGACACCTCAGTAGATGAAAATTCAGTTAAGAAGAAGATTAATGATTTTCATATATCAGATGATGAAGAAAAGAATTCTCCGAAACTGTCTTTTTTGAAAACCAAGAAATCAATCAATGATGTGAGGAAAGATGAGCCAGTAGTCTCTATCAAAAATGATGAGATGGCACCTGATGGTGGTAAAGGCATGATTGTAAATCCCTTATCTGAATCTCAAAATAAACAACAAGAAGTTGAAAAAGAGAAAATTAAAATGGAAACGAAACCTAGAATTCTTCCAATCAAAAGCGCATCTTCAGGTAATTTGTTAGGTTACTGTAATTGCATTTCTTGAAAATTTATTTTAAGATAATCACAAAATACTTTTATATGGTAGCTAATAGATTTTTTAAATTATTTATTTATTTATTATTTATATTTGGCTGCGTTGGGTCTTCGTTGCCGCTCACAGGCTTTCTCTAGTTGTGGAGAGCAGGGGCTGCTCTTCGTTGCAGTGCACAGGCTTCTCATTGCAGTGGCTTCTCTTGTTGTGGAGCATGGGTTCTAGGCGCGCGGGCTTCAGTAGTTGTGCTGCATGGGTTCAGTAGCTGTGGCTCACGGGCTTTAGAGCACAGGCTCAGTAGTTGTGGTGCATGGGCTTAGTTGCTCCGTGGCATGTGGGATCTTCCCAGACCAGGGATCGAACCCGTGTCCCCCACATTGGCAGGCGGATTCTTAACCGCTGCATATGGTGGCTAGTAGATATTTAAGAAAAAAAAAATCAGACTTAACCTTTCAATTTTACAGATATAAATAAAAATAATAGAACCGTAGAGAAAAACCATAATTCTGATGTCCAGTTGTACGTTCAGTTTTATATCTCTGCTAGTGCCTGATAGCTGGCCAAAGTACCTTCAGTTATCCACAGCTGTGGCTCCAAAGCTCCTGGGTCCAACCTTGCTTAGGCCTGTGAGCTCCAATTTTGTTTTTAGCAGTGGAACTACAATGGAATCCTTTCTAATCCATTTCACACTCCAGACATCAGGGTTATAGCAGCATTGGGGCTAGTCCTTAAAACAATAATCATTTCCATACAGCCATTTGCCAGAATATTTGTTTGGCATTTGTATATTTGAAGGGGGTGGTGGGGGTAGGTGTTGTTGCTGTCATTGTTTAAGCCTCCAGATTTTCCTTAAGAAAAGAGAATCTCCATTTGGTTTCTCTGTTCCTCAGGAAAATCCACTAAAACTCAATTTTCTGTGGGGATATTCCTGGTGTGATTACAGTAGTTTCTTCACAGTTCTACTGAGCTCTGTGCATAGTGCAGCAGAGATGGAGTGAAGCAGGCACCAACTGCTGTGACATCCCCTGGGCTGTCACGCAGAAACAAGGGCATAGAAGTTTAAGGATTTGGAGTCTTCCAGTCTTTTTATGTTCTATAGAAAAAATAGTAGTTGATGCTAACCTTCACAAAAACCTCTTTCCTTCATATCATCATTAAATATGGTACTGGTAAGTATTTCATACTTTACATAATAGCACTGGTAACCTTAGGCAAAGCTATATTTCAGACACTCCTTTTTCCACCCCCACAATTCCTTCCACTTTCAAATGAGGAGAAGATACAAGCAAGCAGGGATACTAGGGGAAAAGCTACTGCAAGTTAGTTATGTGTGACCTCAGCCGTAGGGTAAGCCTCACTGTCTTCATGAGGAGGGAGAGGAAACCTGCTCTCCTTTCCTACAGAATTGTTTTAAGAATCTACTGAAGTATATCTCAAACTATAAACTTCTACAAAAGTGTAAGCACAAGGCCTAATGAAACACAATTAACTTGCTAAAATGTACCTTCCCAGTGTACTGAGTAAAATCAAAAATGGAGAGAAGGGAAATGTAATCAAAGAGTGAATAATCCATTACATCACCATTTCCCAAAGTATGTTCCACAGTTTGTTCATTGGTATTGAGGGGAAAACACAGAGTTATAGGAATTTTAAACCAATTTCTTTATGAACTTCTTGGAACTGTTAATAAAGACATATGCACGGTGAATCTTCAGGAAAGAATATGCAGTGTTTCCTAGTCTTAGTTGAGTTTAAAAACCTATTTTTATGGATTACGTTTATCCTATTTGTCCTGATTCTAAAAAGCTTTTCATTAGGTTAATAAGAAAATGTGAGCATATTATAGAAGCTAAAAATTAGTCTGATATAGATAGAAGTATATAATTAGAACTTTATGGTAGATAATCAGCAATAATCCACCCATTTAATATCTTTTTTAAAACCTGTGACAAATTATAAAATAACTAGAGAAATACTGTATTTTGACCACAAGATAGCTCAGGATTCTAAATGTGCAATACTGTATTTTTAAACAATCATTAACCATTTGCAATTCAGTATATGTAGGATAAAAAAATTACCAAAACAAGTAATCATTTACATTTGATTGTAAAATAAAACATTTTGATAATGTAGAGATGTATTTTTTTTTCTTTCTGAAAACTTGATGATGCTTCTGGAAGTGGAATTTTGGTATAAAATATATTAAAATCATTATTCCTAGGTTATTCAAGTTGAAGAAAAAACTTGAGGCTGCTGGTTAGTGCCTGGCATGTAGAATTCATTAAGTATTTGAATGTTTAAATGAATAATTCATTCATTAAAGAAGGAAAGTGGTTAATGAGCTTAGCTTTATCCTTCTCTAAATTTTTAGACTTTTTTTTCTTATAGAGTTTAGAACTTAATATTTTTAATGTGAGATATTGCTGAGTATCACTTAATGCTTTATAAAAATATTAGAACCTGAAAGTTTCCTTTGTTCTTGCTTGTCTGCTGTAACTAGTACAATAATCAAACTCTTTCACTTTTATCAGGTAGTGGTCACATTGGTAGTGATTGTAGAAAGTAATTTTTACAGGTTATGCTGTTTTTATTTTAACTTTAAAGCAGGAGAACCTTGACTACATTAGTATTGGAGTCTGGGTGCTCCTGCTTTAATCCCACAAACTAGAGTTTATGACTATGGGCACATGACCTCTTTGTTCCTCATTTTATTTACCTGTAAAATGGAGACAAATTTGAACCACCACTAGGGGTTTGAGGCAATTAAATTAAATTTATGTATTTGAAGTGCTTAGAGCAATCTTGGCATAAATTAAGTACTCTATAAATGCTTTTACTATTCATTTTATTATTCAGCATTTGTTCATAAGCAGATCATCTTATTTATCCCACATATTTATTGTGGGTACGATATGTTTCACTGTTACAAGCACTGTGATAGTAGCTATCACTGTGGCATTACAAAGACTTAGTACCAATCCTCCAATACTGTCTTAGGCCGTTCGGGCTGCTGTAACTGAATACCACAGACTGGGTAGATTATCACCAACAGAAACCTATTTCTTACAGTTCTGGAGGCTGGAAGTCTGAAATCACAGGGCTCACATGGTTGGATAGGGCCCTCTTCCGGGTTGCAGACTTCTCATTGTATCTTTATGTGGTGCAAAGGGCAAAGGAACTTTGTAGAGCATTATTTTAAGGGCATTAATCCCATTCATGAAGATTTTACCCTCATGACTTAGTCACCTTCCAAAGGCCTCACCTCCTAATACGTCACTTTTGGGGTTAAGATTTCAACATAAGAATTGGGTGGAGACACAAACATTCAGACCATAGCAAAGACTTTACAATTTGGTGGGAAGGTGTATAAAAGGTATAGTAAGAACACAGGAAAGTGGGCATCTAAATTTACCTGAGGGCATCAGGGAAGGCTTCCTAGAGGAGCTGGTGTCAATAGCTATAACTGACAAATAATAATACCTGTAGTCAGGACTCTCAGATGCAAATGACCCAATTCAAACATCAGTGGAAAGAGTTTATCCCTGTGTTGAGCATGGATGTCAGAAGTCCTTGCTTTAGGTGTGATTAAGTATAGAGAATCGGTATTTCTATATCATCAGGATTCTCTCTTTTTACTTTTGTCCTCCCTCCCTGACCCTCTCATTCTCTCCTCCTGCACTGTCACTGCCCCATTAATTCCATCCCTTGGTCCATTTTTCTGTCATTTGGTTTCTTTGTCTCAGACAGCTCTTCACTTGGCAGCAGAGAATGCCACTAGTGGTCTCTAAATCACATCCTTCCAGCTCCATGGCCTTAAAGGCATATCCACCAACTCCAAGTAGAAAAATCCTGACCTCCTGACGGCCTGCTGTGGTCAGGGGAAATGAAGTTTCTGTGATAAGCTGCACAGGAAGGAGAGGGCTACATCACATGCCCATCATTCTCACTGAGGTATGGAGGAGATATTTATTAACCCACAGAATCACATGGATAGAAAGGAGGAGAGGCTACCCAAAAAGAAAACAGGAGTGGTGGACAAACCAGAACAGGAAATGTCTATACAATCATTGATATTCATTGAGCACTTCCCATGTGTCAGGCACTGTGTTGTGTGCTTTGTATGTATTATCTTACTCAAGTCCCATGAGAACTTTAGCAAATCTTAGCTAATTCTACCTGTAGGAAAACTGGGGTGTGTGACGGTTATCTGATTCGTGTAAGTTTACAATGCTAATAAGTGTCAGAACAAGATTCAAATATGAAATATCTGAAATAGGCAACCCCATACAGAGACTGGGTAGAATGGTGGTTATGAGGGGCTGGAGGGAGAGAGAAATGGGAGTTGCTAGTCAACAGATGTAAAGTTTCAGTTATGCAAGATGAATAAGTTTTAGAGCTCTGCCTTTTGGCATTGTGCCTTTAGTTAATAATACTGTAATATGCACTTGAAAATTTGTTAAGAGGGTGGATCTCCTATTAAGTGTTATTACCACAATAAAAAAAATGACTCAAAACCAGGCATTATACAATATTCTGCTTAAACTGAGGTTCCAAAGACAGGCAAGCATTTTTCAGGAGGAGAAACAGGAAGTGGACATCCTAGGCAGAGGGAGAGCTTGGGTGGCAAGCTCTGGTGGCAGGAGGCATGTGGCACAGCTGCAGAAGGACAGTGAGCCCAGCATTTCAGGACAGATTACTAAGTGGGTATGTCAGTGATGAGGCAGCACAGGTAGCCAGAGACAAAACCATGAAACATTTTATATTGTTCAGAGTCAATGAGCTTTTTATTCTGTAAGACTGGCTGATGGGGAGCCATTGAAAAATTTTGTGGAGAGGAGTGATGTGATCTGATTTGTGTTTTATAAATATCACTGAGGCAGTAATCTAGGCAAGAGTGGATGAGGAACTGAGAGTGGGGATGTAGAAAGTGGGATAAATGAGAGAGAAATTTAGCAACTAGAATGGATAGAGTATTGTGATTCTTTGGATTTTGAGGGAGGAATCTAAGATGACTCTTGGATTTTGGATTGGACATTTGACCAGAGTTTAGGACATACCTAAAATTGGTAATGAAACATTTATAGTGGTTCCAATTACCTATGGTTGTAGAATCTTCTAGCAGGATTTGTAACTCGACTTATAGATAAAAAGGATAAAGGTATTAATTAGTTCAGTTTTGAAGTTTCATCAGAAGAATACATTGGTAGAACAATGGAGAGATGGATATGTATAACAGGTAAAATTTAGGGAAAAGTTCATGGAAAATGTTTCTTATCATGTTTTGAGGGCTGGAAGTATACCAGCATTAGATTATTGTTTTAAACTTAGAAGTGATGAAATAGTAACTGAGAAATTTTAATAACTGCTGGAGAGGTTTTATGGACTCAGAGAACAGCAGCTCACAAGTTATCCAGTTGTCTGTTCCTCCTTCCAGGGACATTTGGCTCTTCTACTCCCTGTACTGACATCATCTTTATACTTGTAACAGCACTTACCTTTGTCTTATAATTTTATTTGTTCAGAATCGGCTCCTTTCCCAACCTCTAAAATCCTTGGACAGGGCCATTGCCAGTGTCTTGATTCTGAGGTCCATTAATGTGAGTGATGTGTATGGGGCCTGGCAGCAGATACTCAATAAAGGTTTTGATGGATGAACTGCCTCATTTTATAAAGGCTGAAACTGAAGCAGTTTGGTTTTGTTTGTTAAAAAAAAAAATTTTTTTAATACTATGAGAGTTGATGAGTTTACTCACAAAAATGAAGTATACTAGTTACTTCCAGGATGGCAGCCATTAAAAAAAATTATTTGATTATGAACTATCGCCTACTTGTACTTTCTGGAGTTCTGTGTAGAGAAGGGTGTGGGCTTCTTCTAGACTCTCCAGGATAGAAAGCCAAGGTGCTTGGGCACAGGAGGGAAGTGTGGTGGCACCTGCGGTGTAGGAGAAGCCATTGGCATTTTAAAAATGTATTTTTTAGTGTATTAAATTTTATTTAATGCATTAAAACATTGTATTTTTCTGCAGAAAATAACAGCAGCCTTGAAGCAGACAACCACTTTAAGCCTTCACCTCGGCCAAGGAGCATGTTGAAAAAGCACAGCCACAGGGAGGAGAAAGACAGGCTAGGAGAAGACAAAGACACTGCCCTCCATGAAGAATTAGAGGCATATTCTGCACCTTCATTCCTCCCAAGGCTGAATGGCAGACAACCAGAAGCTGAGAAAAATGCATTCTCTGAAAACCTTGACCCTGAGGTTAGCGCTACTGCTAAACTGTGTTTCTAATTCAGGTTTTTGCATCTGATTATGAGAGAAAGAATATTTGTGTGTGAGCGTGCATGTGTGTGTGTGTTACATGATTTCTTCAGCAATTGATAAGGAAATAATTTTAAGTTTTTAAAAATATATTATATTTTATTGGATCTAAAACTCAATTGTAAGATATAGCAAAAATACAGCATTATTTTATGTACTGCTAAGAAAGAAGAAAACTGCTAAACTGTAACATATGATGCATCCAATTTCAGAGAAAGTAAAATGTGAAAAAAACTTGCCTTTTTGAATCTATGCAACACTTTAATTGCAAGAGTTTTTATTTACATATCTTTGAATTGTATAATTTATGGCCAATGTCATTTTATTCATTTGGTTTTAATCACTCAACAAATGTGTAATGAATGTTCACGGCACAGTCCTATATTTTTTGGGATATACCAGAAGGGATGTAGATGTGATCCTTCAGGACTTCATCAGGAGTTTACTGTGTATTGTTATTAGGGAAGAACACTTGGCCGCCTGTCTTTACATTTCACTATGGTTAGAGAAGTTCCACCTCACATTTCAGAAGGGATAAGTATGGGAAGAACATTCCTCCTCCACAATCTGCTTGAGCAGATCAGAGAAAAGGAACTAAACAGTACTGGCTAAGCTTCTTTCTTCTTCTCCTGACTCCTCTGTGTTACTGATGTGAGAAAAGATCTGCTCCCTGGGAGGTGGTACAAAGGCAGACAGAGGAAGTCCTTTGTATCACAACTAAACAGAAGAATCTCTCCAATTCAGGTCAGAAGTATGAGCACAGTAGGCTCTGAGTCCACTCTTATCCTATAGGTTAGCTTTACCAGAAAAGCTGGCAATTTGATATAAGTCTGCCTGGCTTCAATGTGCTATGTCCTAATTTGTTCTGAAAATCAGGTGAAGAGAGGGTGTTATCAAAACCAAACAATTATTTTATGTTTAATAAAATCATCTGGTCAAGTGGATATTGTGTTAGTTCACTGTAGCTGCTGTAACAAATTGCCACAAACTAGATGACTTAAAACAACAGAAGTTCTCTCAGTTCTGGAGGTCAGAAATCCAATATCAGGGTGTGAACAGGGCTATGTTCCCTCTGAAGGCCCTAGGGAAGAATCCTTCTTTGCTTCTTCCAGTTTCTGGTGGTTGTCAGAAATCTTTGGTGGTCCTTGGCTTGTAGCTGCATCACTCCAGTCCTTGCCTCCGTCAACCCATGGTCTTCTTCCCTGGGTCTCTGTGTCTTCCCTCACTTTTGTCTAAAACAAGACACCAGTCATTTGATTTAGGGTCTGCCCTACTCCAGTAGATTCTCATCTTAACTAATTCCATCTGCAAACACCTTATTTTCAAATAAGATCACGTTCGGAGATTTGGAGTAGACATGAATTTTGAAGGAACACTATTCAAACTGGTAGTGATACCTAACTTTAATTGCTCTTTGTGATGTATTCTATATCCCTTGATTAAAGAAAGAAGTATTCCTAAACTTTTTAAAGTAACATTATATTATGACAGAAAATTTAATTGAAAAATATCTACCCATAATCCCATCACCTAATGACAACTATATTCATTATTCTTACTCCACTTTTGGGCTGTTTTTCTGTACTTGTTTTTATAATATTTGTCATCTTAACATTCACAATGTTTTGTATCATGCTTTTTGGTTTAATCTCTTAACATTAGGTCATGACATGTTTCCATGTTGCTGGGTGATCTTGAGACTATGTTCACCTTAATGACTATAACATAGCCCATATTGTAGAGCTATTATCTTTGTTGGGTATATTAGATACTGCTGTTTTTAATAGTCTAAATTTTCCTTATTCCTCATTATAAAGTTTTCCTGACCATGCTCTGAATCTTCTTTAAGCCCACATTTTCAGGGATTTCCCATTTATTTTTTGTCCAACCCTTCTCTCTCCTATGTCTATAATCTTTGGCTCCAGAAGAGTCTATTTTCATCCACATTCAACAATGCTGAAGCCTCTTTAACTTTGTATAAGCTTTCACATGACGCTGTACTTCTCTCCCTATTGCCTTACCTTCCTGCAAATGTCACAGCTGGGTATCGAAAGGGTGACATTTTCTTTCTCGCTACAACCTCACTTCCCACCTTTCATTTGTGTATGCATGTGTGTGTGTGTTTGTGTGTGTGTGTGTGTGTGTGTATGATGATATATATCTATGTTTATATGTTAAATTAACTCATTATTCCTAGGATAAAATCTAGTCCATCATAGTAGACTATTTTTGTGTGGGATTTGATTTTTTAATATTTTGTTAAGACTTCTACATCAATATTTATGGAAGTTGACCATAATTTTTTCCTTATAATGTTGTTATCAGGTGTGAGTATCATATGAATTGGGGAGTGTCTCTTCCTCCTTTATTTTCTAAAAGTTTGTTTGGTATAAAACCAAAAGTTTAGTATCATTTTCCCCTTAATTGAGAGAATTCACCAGCAAAATTATCTGGGCCTAGAATTTTCTTTGTGGAGAGGTCTTTGACACGAAGTTCGATTTTTTTTGGGGGGGGGGGCGTAAATATTTGGTATCCAGATTTTCTCATCAGTTTGGTAATTTATGTCTATTTAGAAATTTATCCACTTTATCTGAGATGTTGAATTTATAAAGTTGGTTGTGATATTCCCTTATCCTTTTGATGACGGTAAAATTATGACATTCCATCTTTCATTTCTAATATGTAGTTTGTGTTTTCTGTCTCTCTTGTTAAATTTTGATAGGCATTGCTCAGTTCTGTTAAAACTTTAACTCTGTTAAAAGAACCAGTGTTGGCTTTGTTAGCTTTCTCTGTTGTTTGTTTCCAATTTCATTGATTTTCACTCTTTATTATTTCTTTCTTTTATTTTCTTTGGGTTTAATTTGCTTACCTTTAAGTTAGAAAATGTGTCCATCCATTTTAAGCTTTTCATCCTTTCTATCAAAACCTTTGAAAACTATAAATTTTCCTCTAATGCACTGATTAGCAGCACTCAATTTTTTTGATGCCATTTATTTTCATTATCATTCCTTTAAATACATTTTCTAATTTTCCTTGTGATCTCTTTTTTGGCCAAATGGTTATTTTATGGTGAATGATTTTATTTCCACATATTAGATCTTCTCTAGATATATTCTTGCATAAATTTATAATTTAATTTTATTATGATCAAAGAATATATCTTATATGAATTCACATTTTTTTAAATTGTTGGGTTTTTTTTTTATGGCCCAGACTAAGTGTGTCTTGTGAAAGGTTTCATTTGTATTAACAAAGAATGTGTGTTCTGCAGGTGTTAGATATAACGTTCTGTAATTTCAGTTTGGTCAAGATGGTTGGTAGTGTCATTCAGATCTTCTCCTTTCTTACTGAATTTTTGTCTAGTTGATTTACCATGTACTAAATAGAGTGTGTTAAAATCTCCAATTATGTTTGTGAACTTCTCTGTACTTCCTTTTTGTTCTGTCAGCATTCCATGACTCTGTAATTAGACACATACACATTCATCATTATTAGTTCTTGACCCTATTTAGCCTTATGAAATTTTTGTATCTCTGGTAATGCTTCATATCTTGCAGTTTGTTTTGCCTGACATTTCAACATTTCAGTATTTGCATGGTATAACTTTCTCCATAATTTTCCTTTCAAACAATTTTTTTCTTTTTCTTTAAATGACTCTTGTAATAGCAGTTTGGTATTACTTTTTTATCAAGTCTGACAATCTGCTTTTTAATTGCGATCTACTTATGAATCCATTATTCCATTTATGAGTGTTTAGTCCATATACTTTTTTTAATAAATTTATTTATTTTATTTTTGGCTGCATTGGGTCTTCATTACTTGCACGGGCTTTCTCTAGTTATGGCAAGCGGGGGGCTACCCTTCGTTGTGGTGTGCGGGCTTCTCATCATGGTGGCTTCTCTTGTTGTGGAGCACGGGCTCTAGGTGCACAGGCTTCAGTAGTTGTGGCTCTCGGGCTCAGTAATTGTGGCTCACGGGCTCTAGAGCACAGGCTCAGTAGTTGTGGCTCACGGGCTTAGTTGCTCCATGGCATGTGGGATCTTCCCAGACCTGGGCTTTGAACCCGTGTCCCCTGCATTGGCAGGTGGATTCTTAACCAATGCGCCACCAGGGAAATCCAGTCCATATACATTTAATGTAAGTACACTTAGGGCCAATTTGTTCCTGTTTGTTTTCTATTTATTTTATCTATTTTTTTAAAATTGAAGTTATTCCTCTACAACTTCTTTCTTGCCTTTTTATTCAGAGTTAATCACATAGGTTTTAGTTTTCCATTAGTTTTCTCTGTTGCCTTTTGACTATACCTATTTGTGTTATATTTTTAGTAGTTGTCTTATGGATTACAAAATGCATCTATAAATGATCACAATACAGTTGACACTGTATTGTTTCACATTTAAAATAGAAACCTTGTAACAGTATAGTTCCATATACTCCCTCATCCATCATGCTGTTGATGTCATGTATATTACACCTACATATGATATAATTTCCACAACACAGAGTTATAACGTTTCTTTAAAGAGCCTTTTAAACTTTTTTTTTTTTTTTTTTTTTTTAATGGTACGCGGGCCTTTCACTGTTGTGGCCTCTCCCGTTGCGGAGCACAGGCTCTGGACGTGCAGGCTCAAGTGGCCATGTTTCACGGGCCCAACTGCTCCGTGGCATGTGGGATCTTCCCGGACCGGGGCATGAACCCGTGTCCCCTGCATCAGCAGGCAGACTCTCAACCACTGCACCACCAGGGAAGCCCTGTCTTAGACTTTTAAAGAACTAAAAGAAGAAAAGAATAAACATTTATAGTTTTCTTAGATATATATACCATTTCTAGGGATCTTCATTTCTTCCTGTAGATCCAGATTACCTTCTAGTGTTATTTCTCTTCAATCTTAAAAACTTATTTTTGCATTTCTTGGTTTGCCAGTGATCGATTCTCTCAGTCTTTTCTTATGTAAAACATATTCACTTTATCTTCATTTCTGAAGGATGGCTTAGTTGAATATATACTTCTTGGCTGACAGTTTCCTTCTCCTATCCCCAGCTCTTTATAGGTTTCCATTGTTACTGGCCTCTATTATTTCTGTTATGAAATCAGCAAAAATTTATTTTGCTATCCTCATTATACAATGTTTTGTTTTTTTTCTGGCAGCTTTCAGAATTATTTTCAAGGTTTAGTCTTTTTTCTTTGAATTACAACAATTTGACTATGAGGTACTTAGGTGTGGTTTTCTTTATATTTATCCTGCTTGGGTTTTGTCAAGATTTCAGGATTTGTAAACTGATATTTTCCATGCAGATGGGAAGTTAAAATTTTTTTCTGTTTTATTTTCCTTCCTCTTGTTTGTAATTACATGCACATTGAAATTTTTGATATGTCTCACTGATCTCTAAATTTCTTTCATGTTTCTTTAATCTTTTTTCCCTTTGTTTTTTTAGATTGAATAAGTTGTATTGTTCTGTCTTCAAGTTCACTGCCTTTTTCTACCATTCCTGATCTGCTGTTAAGTCTATCAGTGATTTTTTTTTTTAATTTTAGTAGTGTTCAACTCTAGAATTTCCATTGGTATTTTTTGTATTTTCTGTATCTAATAATAAGATACCCTATCTATTCAGCCACTATGTATATATCTCCTCCTAAGTGCTTGAACATATTTATAATCCCTACTTTAAAGTTCTTGTTTGCTAATTGCAACATCTGGGTCATCTCTGGCTTGGTTACTATAGACTGCTTTTGTTGTGTTTGTTTTCATGAGTATGTGTCACCATTTTTTTTTTACTTATTAACATTTTGATTGACTACTGAACATTATGAATGATATGTTGTAGAGATTCTGAATTCTGTTATGTTCCTCTGAACATGTGCTCTAGCACAAAGATACTATGGCTAGACAAATTCCCAGCTCTGTCTCCCTTGCCATGGACATTGACTGAAATCTCTGCTTAGATTTTTCACTTTCTAGCTACTGTGATTTTACAGGACCCTTGAGGTCTTTCCCATGCCATGCATAGATGATCCAAGTGTTTGAGGTGGATTTATGTGCAGATATTGGGGTTCATGCCTTCTGCAGCTCTTCTCCAAATTTATTGCCTGATCTTCTAGTCCTAAACTCTATCTTCTGACCCCTCAAGCCAGTTTAGTAATGCTGCAGCCTTCTACTAAGCTGCACAGTTGGGGGAATTTCCTCAGGAAAAAGGCTACTAACTTGTAAGTCTCCTTGGGTAAATCTTCCCTTCTCAGGGTAGACTTCAGTGTTTGAGCCCTTCTGCCATCTGCCCAGATGGTTTCTCTCTATTGCTTTTGACATATAATTTTCTTTGTAAATATTATGGGAAAGAAAATTAAAATTTATTATCTATGCAACAAAATCAAACTTCTTACATTATAATATCATCACCTTTAGACTAGAGTATTATTCTATAAAGAGATGTTTAATTTATACACAAATATAATTACTTCATTTCATATATAATAATTATTTTAATTCAGATATAGGAATTTTGAGGAAAACTAAAGTGTATGAAATCTATGTAGTTTTTTATCTAAAATATTTGGAAGTAACTGTCTACTTGGTTTTATAAATTGCTTTCATTTGGTCAACAAGTAATATTTGTTTGAAACTAAGGGTTTTTACCTACTATTTCCTTTATACTTTCTAGGAAAATATATACTTAGAGAAAAACATGTCAAATATTTACTTTAAATATTTCTGAGATTTGATTTTAGAGCAGTAGGAGTTTTGAAAACATAGAGGTTTCAGTTAAAGAACTGGAATAGCTCTTAGTGACCTATTGATGATCAAGATATAAAGGCTTGAAAGTAAATCATATTATAACCTCCTTTGACTTACTTTTGGTGTTTAGCAGAAAACTAATAATGCAGATTTCAGAGTTATGAAGTAGTTTTAATAATCCTATTGCCCCCCACAAATCTTGAGAACTAAACTTACTAGTAAATATATTTTCTTTAAATAGGATGCATGGTTAACAAGTCTATCATCATCATCCCTTAAAGAAAGTCTCGGAAATTCCTCTTCACCAGTATCTGGGGAAAAATCCTCCATCACAGGTGATTATATCAAATTATTCTACCTTATTTTATTTATGAACTCTGTATTGCTTAGAATGCTATTTGTAAAAGAAATAACACTTTACACAGTTATAGGAACAATATATATTTGTGTTTGCCTGAGTTTTAATCCCCAAAATACAATTTATTAACAATGTGATTGTAGATGCAGAACTTCATCTGTCAATGCCTCAATCCCCCAAGTTATAATAAGACCAATCTCATAAGGCTATTGTGAAAATTAAGTGATACTATGCATTTTAGCCACTAACTCAATTCCTGGCACAAGTAGAGTATTCACTAAATGTGAGCTATTATTATGTAGGCGTTGCTGCAATAGTCAGCATAATGGTTAGGTGAACTTTTAGAGTGAGACTAAGCTGGATTTGAATCTAGGTACAACTACATGAGAAAGTAACTAACCTTTCTGGGCCTGTATGTTGCTCTTTAAAATGGACTTAGTAAGAGTAGGGTGGTTGTGAGAATTAAATTAGTTTTAATACATGTAAAGCATATAGAACAGAACCATCGTTAGCACATAGTAAGTGTGAGGTATGAGTAGTTAACATTGTTTCTTTCCTTAGTCTTATGACATATAACTTAATGAGAGCTAAAGGCATAGCTGTTTTTAAGACTGGGATGTATAACTTATATTTATTAAGTGCTTAGTATGTAGTATAATTTTTGTCATATTACGGATGAGAAAAGCTGAAGTGCAAAGATATTGGGAAACATACCCGAGGTCAGTGATGGAGCCATAATTTGAATCTTTTGCTCCAAAGTCCTTGTTCTTTTCACTGAGTACTTTGATTAGCAGCTCTAAAGAATCCATTAATGATACTTTGAATCATGAGTAGTCTCCAAATATGAATGTATAACTGGAATTATAAAGTGATATTATATCTAGCTTACCTAGATATAAAATGAGTTCCCCAGAAATGGCTGGAATGAAAGCCTCGTAATTAAGACTTTGACAGTAAAGATACAGGTTGGCCAGTAGGTGGATCCTAGTAGAACTGAAAGTTGGTGATCAACGCAGAAAGCACTGATTTTCTGTTGAACATTCTAAAGTGTGGTAGAATCACAATAATAGAAGCAATTCTGTAAAAGCAAAACTGAATCCTCCATGCCAGAGCTTAAGCCTGTCCCTTGAGCACTGAGAGGGTAAATACTAGGCCTTCCTTTCCTGCCCTTTTGGTATCAGAGGCAACACTGCATCTTAGTGGAGTAAAACTCTAAAGGATGGCTTTATTCTCTGTGTGGTGGCCTCTTCTAGAACTGCATTGATTCTTGGTTCTCTCTACACCTGTACAATATTATAAGTGCATTGCTAGTAACTGTAGTATCTTAGAAATCTGTGCCTCTTGCTCCAGCTAAGAAACACAGGCTTTTGAATAGAATAGATATTGCCATTTCACTTACTTGGTTTATACACCAACAAGGGCTTGTGGCATGTCTATGGTTTAGAGTTGTTATTCCATTTTCTAAGGTGTGTCAAATGCTTTAGTAGATTTAGTAGCCATTTTTTCTTTTGTAGCTCACTTGGGAAAAAAGTTTATTCAAGTTGAATATGATAGTTTTCTCCATTTATTATTTTACAAGAAAGAGGTTATAGACAGTTTTCATTTAGCAGAAAGCAAATGAATCTGTTACCCACCTTATTAATTCAGAAGGGAGATTTAGTTCTGTTACTCTGTCACAAAATAGATCAGAATGAAGAATGCACTGAAAACCATAATTCCTTGAAATCAATTGAAAATGAAGAGAACTCAGTTTTGATAGACTTTGTTACTACACTTGAGAAACCCAAGGAAAGTCAAGTGACTACTGATGACCTTGAAGAAAAAAAGGAGAAAGCTGAACTGATTATGAAAGATAACTTAACAGTTGATGATCCACCACTGTTTCAACTTCAGAGTATCTTACGCACTGAGTCTGCAAAGGTATTTATATAAAATTGTACCTTCTATACTACAGCTTAAAATTCAAAATAGAACTTTTAAATATTTTATCTTCCATGTTAGGTACATCTGAATTATTCGTGGAAATAATGGTATTATACTGTCAAGTGATTCTTATTCAATAGAATTTTAACTTCAGGGAAGGTTTGCAGTGAAAATAATAAAACCCAACATTTCATTAAAAGTTAACAGAAGTATATGATCATAATATACTTTTAAATGTTTCAGAAATACATACCCAGAAGTGGGTATGTTTCTGTAGGTCTTCATGTTATAAAAATGCAGCTGTCTGGAATAATTTCTAAGGTTTTGAGTTAGTGAAGGATATTCCTTTGGATATCATTTTAAAATATTTTATAAATTTTAATAAAAATCTTTAAGAAAAGTTTATAGCATCCATACTTATTTAAATGGATGGACAGGATCATTATCAGGAATATTATTATTATTACATTGAGAACCAGATTTGTGATATGTAGGATTACTTGTCCCTACACTACGTTGCACCAGAGTACTATACTGTTAAAATTTATGGGGAGCATTTTTAGTCTTTATTTCTCCTAAATTTTCTTTTTTGTGTGTGTGGTATGCGGGTCTCTCACTGTTGTGGCCTCTCCCGTTGCGGAGCACAGGCTCCGGACACGCAGGCTCAGTGGCCATGGCTCATGGCCTAGCCGCTCCGCGGCATGTGGCATCTTCCCGGACCGGGACACGAACCCGTGTCCCCTGCATCGGCAGGTGGGCTCTCAACCACTGTGCCACCAGGGAAGCCCTATTTCTCCTAAATTTTCTTTATGCAGTTTCTCCTGCAGTTAATTGGTGGCTATGTATACTTATTACTAGGGAAGATAACAGCTGAAAACTTGTGGTTGAACAGGACTTTTATAAACAGAGTATTAAGTTTTTATTAAATTTTATGGAGAAGGTTCATTAAGCCACATTCCAGGTATATTGTCCTTAACCAGTTTCCTTAGGAAAAAGCTCTAATGCCAAGTTAGGGATGTGTTTATATCTGCTCTCTCTTTAGTATTAGCACCCATCTGTCCATGTAAAGTAGAAAAGTTATTCCTTAAAAGGACGAAGGGTATTCTGGAATTTATAGACAGGTCTTAGAAATGTTTAACAGAGGTAATTCTAAATTAGAACAGGTGATTTATATATAACAAGTAAGATTATAGCATATTTCTTTTGAATGAATCCTTGGCTTTATTCTTACTCTCTACTGAGTGATCTGAAGTCTGATTAATCATTCCCCTCTAAGGTCTCTTTGTTGGATTCTCCCCATGGAATAAAAAGCAGACTCCTCACCACTGGAGATCTCATACGATTCTTCCCGGACCTTATACTCCTCAGCTTTCCCTGCCATTCACTGTGCCTCAGCATCTGTCACCTTTTTTGGTTTCTCAAAATTATCAAGCTCTCCATAGAACATCATGTGGCCCTTTGTTATTCATCATTTGTCTGAGCTCTGATGTCGAGCCTTCAGGGAGGCCTTCCCTGACCAAATTCATTATTGTGGCTCGTCAACTCCACTCTGTCACTGTCACTGGACCCTAGTTTATCTCCTTCATGAGTGACATTAGTTTACGTGTTTATTGCCAGTCAACCTCCCTAAAATGTAATATCCTTATTTGTTCCTGGTGCCAGCTATACTTGACACATAGTAGATGCTTAAAAAACATTGATTTACTGGAAGATTGGCCTCTAAGTCTAACTGTGATAGATACAGTGAGTAATCCATCTTTGGCTTTTTCTATTTAATAGAAAATAATTCAAGATAGAAATATGAAGAGTAAAAAGTCAACAAATAATAGAGCATCCAACGCATCTGGCAGGTAATAAAGTTATCATTTTCCCTCAGTTATGGGTTTACATTCCAAGAAAACTAGTTTTAGTTTAACTTCTGTACAGTAAATTTCATTTGGTGTTACTTAATTTTCTTCGTATGAGAAGAATGAAGTAGTTACTTCATGGTAAATCCCTCTAGTTGAATATATTCATTTATAAAAAGGAATTGATTAAGGATCCTCTATGTTCTACATTGCTCCTGGGATATAGTTTCTTTCTCCTATTTTTCCTGAGACAGTAGATATACAGTGGTAATAAAGCTGAAGTCCAGCATTCACCGTCTCTATTAAATGTCTTTGTCCAACACATGAAAAATTGTACTTTAAACTTAGAGGTTCTATGGACTAAGTTGGTTTATTAAAATGATAAGAATTCATAAATGCTATTCAAAACCTTCTGAATCTTTTAAATTATCATTAGTCAAATATAACAGGGGTCAGCAAACATTTTCTGTAAATTTGTGAGTTAGTACATATGTCAGGTCTTGTAAGCCATATAATCTCTGTTGTAACTACCCAGTTCTGCTATTGTAGCAGGGAAGACACTGTTGGCATTATGCAAATAAATGAAAAAGCCAGGGTGCAATAAAATTTATATACCAGAATAGATGGGGGGCCAGATTTTCCCACCAACCCTGAAATAGAGGTTACTAGTCTAACTTTATATTTAAGATGGTTTATGTAGCAAAATAACATAAGAAACTATTAAAACCCACTTATTAATATTGTCTTTTCCCATGTAACTTGAGTCCATGTTTGTTAAAAATGTTTTAATTACAAAATCTTGAAAGAAAAATTGCATTGAAGCTATATAACTTAAAGTAATAAAATTTAAATTAGGTTGAATAGGGGTCTTTGTATACTAAGGACACATCACTTTCAAAGTAATTATAATTTATTAAATTATAATGTAGTTTTCAAATATAGTATTTGCAAAATCTAATGAATCTGTCTTCTACCAAGTGCAGTTGTAATAGTTTATCTTGATTCATTTGGATCTTTTCAGATTAGTGACCTCTGAGTTAAGGAAACCTGGTTCTCTAAGGAGAACTCCGTTGACAGTTCCCACTTCTCACTATTTAGGGACTTTGAGAGTCTTGGACCAAAAGCCCTCACAGAAACAGAGCACAGAACCTGACAGAGCAGATAACATAAGGGCAGCTGTTTATCAGGTAAAAAGGAAAATATTTTTTTAAAAAATTAGAAGAATTAATCACTTACATAAGGTTTGTTTATCAGGAAGTAAAATGACCCTGTCAGAGATGATGATTTAATGTTTAATTTATTTCCTTTATAATACCTGAACAATCCAAAGCTGTTTTTTTTTAATATATATATACTAAATTATCTCCTTCTAGGCTTTGTTTAACTGATCATAGTTGTTTTTAAAGAAAGAGAATATGCCATGGCAATTGATAAAAATACAGCAAAAGCAAAATGTAGTTGAGGTACACCTATGTTCTATACTTTTTCTCCTTTAAGTTTATATAGTTATGAACAAAAAGAGTTTTAATTTTTTTTCTTTCCTGAGACTTTCTGTATTTGAGTTAAACTTACATAGAAGAAAGCTGTCCTAATTTTTTCACAATTCCAAAAAAGAAGTCTTTTTTTTTTTTGTCTTATTTGTTGTACAGAATATAGTACACTTTGGAACATTGTCCATGTGAATTTCAGAGAAAAATGTTAATATATGTAGTCATTACATTACACATATATAAATCATATACACATGATTTTCTTAATTCTTGCTCATCTTTACATATTAGAATATTATCAGAAAAAGAATGATACTAGTACATATAAAATCTGTAAGTTTTATGTTTTGCTTTTTTAAAGTTTTAATCATATATTCAGAAATAAGAATTCTAATACATTTGCAAAACTTTGAATATCATATAGCCTTTTTCTTGTTCCCACAGGAGTGGTTAGAAAAGAAAAATGTTTATTTACATGAAATGCACAGAATTAAAAGAATCGAAAGTGAAAACTTAAGGATTCAAAATGAACAAGTATTCTGAATATAGAAGTAAAAAATATTCTGGATTTTTAAGTCAGTAAAATAGTCTGAATGTTTAATATTTTTAAATCAACTGTTTTTTAAATGGTGAAATAAATTGTATATAAAAGAATTGATTTCTGATTTTATTTCTCTGGTACTTTATACATTTTTAGTTTGATATAAATATAACTGTTTTACATGAAAACATGGATACACAGAGATTTTTATTATTTATATGTGAGCAATAGCTTTGGCACTACTGATTATGAACTTATTTTTTCTTGTGACCATGTACCTATTTCATTATTAAAAATTGACTTTGATATTACAACTTAGCCAGGAATATAAAGGGTCATCAGACATTAACCTTCAGTTTTCCCCTTTTCTATCTTGAGTTTTGTATGTATCTTCAAGACCAGCCTCTACCTGAGTATTTGCCCCTATCCTTCCCACTGACTGGAGCTGGGCTCTCATTTCAGTCTCTCCTGTACTTCACCTTCTGCCTCTAACTCCTTCCTACAACATGCTCCAGTTCTTTCCCATCTTCTAAAGTAAAATCCCTGAAAAAAAAAAAAAGAAAAAAAAACAACCCTTCATTGTGCTTTTTTTTTTTTTGCGGTATGCGGGCCTCTCACTGTTGTGGCCTCTCCCGTTGCAGAGCACAGGCTCCGGACGCGCAGGCTCAGCAGCCATGGCTCACGGGCCCAGCCGCTCCGCGGCATGTGGGATCTTCCCGGACCGGGGCACGAACCCGCGTCCCCTGCATCGGCAGGCGGACTCTCAACCACTGCGCCACCAGGGAAGCCCCCATTGTGCTTTTAATACTACCATGGATAGAAACATATTTCCCCAGCGCACAGCACTGTGTGGAGCAGCCCTGCAGGGGACATGCCTGGACACTGGCACTGCCTTTGCAGCATTATCTGCCACAGTCAGCGCCAGACACCTCATTTGCTCTTCACAACTCAGTGAGGGAGCCCATACTTTTACTTCTAAATTATGTTATCTCTATAATAAAGCTTTATATCATTTAATGCTAAGCAATATTATAAGGCAAACATAGAATATTATGGGATTGGATTGAAGTAAGTAAAGTAATAACATACTTGCTATATGTTCACCTACATATTTTCTAATCTGGCACATGTTTTCAACACTTGGGATATGTTTATGCAGTAAGAATTTTATGCTCTGATGTCAGTCAAAACTCAGGGTTAAAGCACAGATCTGTAGTTTACTGTGTGACTTGACCAATTTACCTTACTCTGACAGGCCAGAAAGGTAAAGTTAAAGTTAAAATATCAGGAAAGTTACAGGCCAGACAGGTAAAGTATATAACTTTATCTTTCTGGCCTGTAACTTTCCTGATATTTTTCTTTTAGTGCAATATTGCATTATGAGCACTTTGCAGTACCAATTAGCCTTTTACAGTTTATTTTCATAGCATTTGTTCAGTATACTTCCAAAAAAAATTCCTTCCCATACATGGTAGTAGATCAATATCTGATAAATGTTTAAGAAAGGACATTTTAAAATGCAGTGAATAATTCAGATAACATTCTTTATCAATTAACTTCTCTAAATCTATTTTAAATAGATTGCTTTGAAACCTAATTTGATGAATATGAAGGGAATTAAAAAAATGAATGTATGTATATCTATATCTATCTATATTTGTCTATTTATACATATACATATTACTGTCTATTATTTTTCCAAAATAGAAAAGAGCTGCTAAGAGAGAAGAAGCCTTAGCATCATTTGAGGCCTGGAAAGCCATGAAAGAAAAGGAAGCAAAGAAGGTAGCTGCAAAAAAAAGGCTTGAGGAAAAAACCAAGAAGAAAACTGAAGAAGAAAATGCTGTGAGAAAAAGAGAAGCACTGCAAGTATGCAATGGTTTTGACTATCTTAATTATTTTTAAAATATTTGAAAATTAATGATTAACTGTGGTTTTACTATTTTATTATATTCACATTAAATAAGAGTAACTCTGAACTTTTTCAGTCTTTTGAAAAATGGAAAGAGAAAAAGATGGAATATCTTAAAGAGAAAAGTAAAAAAGAGAAAGAATATGAAAGAGCAAAGAAACAGAAAGAGGAAGAAACTGTTGCTGAGAAAAGGAAAGATAACGTAACTGCTATTGAAAAATGGTAATCCAAAATAATGAATGTTTTGATAGATCTTAAATTAGTAACACTTTAGGCTTTTCTAAAATTCATTTACTTGAATGTTACTAATGCACTTAGTCTCATTATTGCAAAGACACATTAGGGAATCTTTATTATATATTCTCCTTTAACTTGCCAGTGTTTTGACTATCCTACATAGGAATGAAAAAAAGGAAGCTGTTTTCAAGGAAAAGGAAAAAGAGAAAATAAATGAGAAAAGAAAAGAAGAACTGAAAAGAGCTGAGAAAAAAGATAAAGATAAACAAGCTCTTGAAGAATATGAAAAATGGCTGGTAGGTGTTATTTGTTAATGCACTGTGTCTTTTAAACGTACTTGTTCTGACTTTTCTGTCCCTAATTCCAGTTCTATTTGTCCCATGCCTACTGACCATTTCTACCTGGAAGCTACCTTGTTGAATTCATTCTCTCCTACATATATCATAATTTATTTGATCTACTCATTTCTATTAATGATTCTACTATTCCTTAAAACACTCAGACTTAAAACTTTAGTCATAATAATGTTCCTTACCTGCATCCCCACATTTAGTCACTTACCAGTCATGCCCATTCGTCCTTTGCAATGATTCTCCTACCTAAAATTATAAAAAAGTGTACTTGACAAGTGTATTACTGAAGGTATACCAGGTTAATTTAGGTGGAACTTGGTCCTGACACACAGTAAAATTGTACTTAATGAGAAAGTTATTCCATTTTTTATTTTCTTTTGATCTTTCTGATGACCTCGAGGAGAAGGTCTTATTTAAGTGGTTTTTTAATGAAAGCAATCAAGTATGAACGTTGGGAGAAATGATATCTAGCAGGACTTTATATTCTTTGTTTCAATGTACTTACGTTTATAGTTACTTTTCAGTGATGGCAAGCAAAATACTGTTTTCTGTTTTAAAATATCAATATAAATATATATTTTATTCATTTATTTTTGAATAAGTAAATAAGTAATACATTTCAGATGCATAAGTACTTTATGTGAATAGTTAACACGTTCACATGTTCAGCAATCAAAAAGTGCAGAATTTCTCCACAGGGCTTAGGGTCCAGTAGGATTTCTTATCAAACTTTTTTGAATTCATGTCTATCAGCAAGTTAAAAAAATGTCATCCAGAGTATTTTTTTATTTGCATTTCTCTGGTTAGGATTGAGCTTGAGTATCCTTTCATTTGTGTGAGGATAATTTATATTATTTTTCCTGTAAAGTGTCAGTTCATAAACAACATTTTTTCATTGGTCTTTTTCTTAATGATTTCTAGAAGCTTTTTTAGGTACTAGGGAAATTAGCCTACCATTTCTGATATGAGTTACAAATTTTTTCCCATTGTATTGTTGGTCTCTCAACTTTGCTTATATCATTATTTTAGTAAATTTATTTATTTATTATTTATTTTTGGCTGTATTGGGTCTTCGCCTGTGCACACAGGCTTTCTCTAGTTGCGGCAAGCAGGGGCTACTCTTCATTGTGATGTGTGGGCTTGTCATAGCAGTGGCTTCTCTTGTTGTGAAACATGGGCTCTAGGGTGCATGGGCTTTAGTAGTTGTGGCACGCGGGCTCAGTAGTTCTTGCTCACGGGTTTTAGAGAACAGGCTCAGTAGTTGTGGCACATGGGCTTAGTTGCTCTGCAGCATGTGGGATCTTCCTGGACCAGGGCTCAAACCCGTGTCCTCTGCATTGGCAGGTGGATTCTTAACCACTGTGCCACCAGGGAAGTCTTATATCATTTTATTCCATGAAGAATTTTATTTTATTTTCAGGTGTCAAATCTATCAGTCTTTTTTTATGGCTTCTGATTTTCAGGTGTAGTTGAAAGGACTTTCTCCAAAACTTAGGCTCCCATTTTTCTTTGAATAACTTTATGATTTTATATTTAACATTTTAACATTTGCTCCACTTAGAATTTATCCTAGTGTATGATGGGAAATATGATTCCATCTTTATTTTTTCCAAATGCATCTTTCATAAAACAGCATATCTTTTACCCACTGATTTGAGGTACTGCCTTTATTATATGATACATTAGATCATTCCCATATTTTCAGGTCTGTTTATTTCTTAACTTTCTGTTCCATTGGTCAATCTCACTGTACATACTCCAGTACAACACTGTTTCATCATCAGGACTTTATATATTTTCATATATGTTTGGATTAATCTCCCTTCATAACTCTTCATTCAATGTATTTCTGAATATTCTTGGGGGTTTTTTTTCCACACAAATTTTAGAATCAGTAGTAGCTAGAGACACACACAGGACCCAAAGCAGGCTATTTAAAGATAGGATAAAAAGATGCAACACTTAGGAATAAACTTAGGAAATGTGCAATACCAATATAGAGAAAACTTCTGAAGGACACAAATGAATACCTGAGAAATTAGAACAAAACTGTCCTTGTATAGAAACAATCTTATAATGATGCTATAAAGATGTCAGTTTTCCCTGAAATAATTTACAAATGTAATGCAATCCTAATAAAAATACCAACAGAATTTATTGTTGTTTATGTGTTGACTTTAGTACTGCTGTAATGCTAAATACATGCAGATAAACAGTAATAAGGCGATCAAAATTGGTTCAGTCGTTTGAATGAGGATAGTAGTGTTCTATGATGATTTCCTTAGATTAAACTCTTAAATAATGCTTTGTTCTAAGAAAAATTTAAAATCTTCTTATATTAAGGAGACGTATGCTAATTCTGCTAGTATCTTTTAGAATAGTAACTGAATGTAAATGTTTCAATTTTCAGTTTTATTTTCACATTGTCTTGAAAATGAGATATAATTTCCTTAGTGACTAAGTCATAGTTAGGTACACAATGTTTTATTACAGTGGTTAGTCACTTTCTCATTCTAATCAATCCTCTGGAAAATAAAAACTCATCAAAGACCTAAGACAAAATAACTTGTTTTGGTATACAATATATGCCTACAATACAGCTCTACCTAAAAAAAAAATCCATGTACAACATGTTACAGCTCTGTTCCCCATCTTACCAATTTCTTATTGAAATTTGTTTGCAGAGAGAATGGAAAAATACCCCTATACAGAAGAGCTAATTACTTCAATTTTCATGTAAAGTAACATCTCAAAATTTTGATGTACAACCTAGTTTGGGGAGTGAGCAATTGATGGGTCACTGTTTTAAGTGAAAATTGTAGCCAAAGATCAGGTAAGATGCTTCTTCAAGCTGGTTCCCAGATTAATTCATAGTTACCTTTAATAAGAAAATAAGCAAAAGATTCAGACCCCAACAAACAACAGACAGGAGGACTTTTTAAGAAACCTCTTTTAATTATTACTCAAGATAACATTGATTCATGTAAATTGACATTAAGGTTGATAATTAATTGCCTATTTTCTGCCCTAACTTTTTAGCACCTGCCAGCAAACTCAAGGTTGCTTCCAGTTCCTCTCTCTCCCTATCTTAAATGGAATGGACAGTGAGGTTTTTTCAGTCAGTTTCTGAGGACACAGCATGGTCACTGCTTTTCTCTCACCTAGCTAGAGGGCCTGCCTCTCTCTAAAGTAATAAGATGATTGACCGTGGTCCAATTACAGCTTTTATTTTCTCAGTTAGGATTCTGAAAGGAGGTTCTCTGTTTATTAGAAATAACAAAGATGAAAACATTCTCATGACGAAGAGCAAAATGTTAAGACAAAAAGAAAATTTCACACCTCTCTTCAATCCTTCTGTTGTATGTGAATAATTACATGTTAATGGAACCTTACATTACCATATTCTTCTTGTGATATTATCAATTCCATTTATGTACTGATGAAAGAAGCATAGACACCTAATAATTTACCAAAATACCACTCCTCCCAAGCCATTCAGCCTGCAGAGGCAGGGTTGTCCAAGTGTTCCGTGACACCACTGCTCTTTGGAATACAAGGAAACCACTAAACTTTATAGTTTTAGCAGAAACTTGAAGAAATGGAGAGACAGTCCAAGCTGCAGGATGAAAGGCCAAATGCTATTAACATTTCAGGTATTCCTAGATCATTGTTTAGATTTCATATTAATCCTCAGATACTCAGTCATTTCTTGGAAGGGAGTATAGCAGGGAAACGAAATGGTTCTAAAATTCACCTGGTATAATAAAAATGTGAGACGATGGAAGATAATATTTTCAAAATAATATGAAGCAGGACTGTACCAATCAAGCAATGAAATATGAATTTACCATTTCACTCTCCTGTGAATCTGCATTCTTCTACCCTCCTGGATTATTCCCATCAAGTCTCAGGATAAGTAATCTTAATAAAAATAAACTCTCTTAATTCTTCATTTCCCTCCAGCTATGATCCTCATCTTTTTTAATAGCTAAACTTCTGGAAAGTTTGTTTACACTTCCTTAGTTCTTCATATCCTTTCATCCTCAGTAAACCCCCATCTTATCCCTTTTCTGAAACTAAACTAAACTTTGAGAGTTACGATTTTGCCAGAGCATCTAGACTATAGTATGTATTCTTTTCTGCCCTGTTTCCTAGACCTCTGGGCATTCTGCACAGTCGATTTCCCCTTCCACTTGAGCTGTCTCCTCCTCTGCTGCCATGTTCCCCGGTTTACCTCTCAGCATTCTGCCTTTCTTCTCCAAATCACCTGTTGACAGCTCTTTTTTTTTTTTCAAACCTGTGTTCTAAATGTTACTATGGCCTGTCAGGCCCCGCCTGATCTTACACGTATACCTTGTCATTCTCATCTGGACCCCGCTCCCATCTCCCGCCAGGCTTTATTCACACTGGCTCTCTGGCTTCCTCTCCCATCCCAAGTTTTCCCCACTTGTCAGAGTCCTCATACACACTCTTCTGTCTGCGTGGGGTGCCCTCCCCTCAGTGCACATCACCAGTGGCTCCTCTTACCAATCACGTCTCAAAGTGACTTTCCCTGAATCCACTTTTCTTTGAAAGTAAGTACTTCCTTTCATTTTTTATCAATCACAACAGCTTATTTATATGTTTCATAGAATTTCACACAATTTGGAATTATCTGTTGTTTATGTACTTGTTTATTAACCATCTATTTTGAAAGTTCCCTAAGGGACAGGAACAGTAACCTGTGTGTTTGTATTTTATAATCACTTCATGCATGGCTCCGTGTATACTGCTTGACCCAGAGTAAGATCTCAGTGCTTAACACTGAATGAATGAGCACAAATTATAGTATAGTACAAGTAGAATAATAGCTTCAGAACCTGTTACCTGTAAGGATGTACTATATAATAAAGGAACACAAATTAATGGATGTGAGGCAATAACAATTGGGATTATTTGTGACATTTGGATATAAAATCACTTCAAACAATTACTTTACTGCAATACAAACTTCAGAAGATTTAAACATTAAATATAAAATGCCAAACAATAGAATACAGCATATTAATAATAAAAAATCAGTATATTTGCTGGCTGGAGGGTAATTTCCTACAACTTTGGAGAATAAATCATTATTGTCCAGCAAAGTCGAACATATTCATACCCTACAAACTGGCAATTTCACTCCTAGGCATATACTTGGAGAGAAAATCTTGGCTTATAAGCACAAGGAATCAAACAGGGATATATTTACAGCAGCATTGTCTTTGTGTGGAAAAAACATTAGAACATCATGTCTTCAACACCAAAATTGATTAGTAAACTGTGATATGTTGATATACTGGAATTCTGTGCATCAGTGAACTAGAGCTACAGCTCCATATAGATGGATCTTAGAAATATGGTCATAAATAAAAGACAGATGCAAAAGAATATATAGCATGGTACCTTTTAGCATAAACTCAAAAAACCTGCAAAACTCAAAAAACCTGCAAAACAAAATTATTTGTTGTTTGGGGATGAATACGTGTGTGTGATAAAGGTATTAAGGGATGCACTGCAACTATAAGCACTAAATTCAGTAATGGTTATCTCTGGATGGTGGAGAGAAAGCAGGTGTGGTGAGGGAGTAGGTACAAGGGCTGCACAAGTATTGGTCATGTTTTATTTCAAAAGGCAGGTAGTGGGTACACAAATTTTGACTATATTACTCTTTAAACAGTTTAGTTGTCTATGGTTGAACTATTAATTTTTTGGTAAAAAATTAAGGACTAAAAACGTAGATAAAATGCTGCAAGGATAATATTTATTATATGAAAATGTAAATTGCTAAAAATTACAAGCACCAATAACCATACAGTTAGAAGAGCCAAATAACAGAGCAAAAACTTCACAAAAGCACTAAAGAAATGAAAACGTACTCAAGCTCAATAACAAGCAAAGAAACATGAACCTCAATATTCAAATATTTTTAAACACTGTGAAGTATCCTCTGCTGCCATCACATATTCAACCTTTGCACCCAGTAAATTTATTTCTGAGACTCTGTTCTCAGAAAGTCATCACTAACTTGTAATAATTATTCTCTTTGAATTATGGGATTACAGGTCTTTTTTTCCTATTTTACATAATTCTTTTTAAATATTATCACTTTTAATATTTAAAAAATTAAGTGGTGCGTTAACGCCTATTGATAGTATGCTCATAAATTAGCAATATTCCCTAGCTGTTATTACTTTATAACCAATTAAGCTAGCAAATGACATTTAAATACCTTATAATGATTATTTTGTTCTTCAGCAAGAAACTTGATTTGAAAATAATGGTCATATTTGTATATAAATTTATATATAAATAGTTTTCTATTTTCTCTTTAGGAAAAAAAAGAAAGGAAGGAAAGAATTGAACGGAAACAAAAGAAACATCATCCCTTTCTTGAAAATGAGGCACTTCCTCCATGGAGCCCTCCAAGCAGAACTGTGTTCTCAAAAGTGTTTTGATAATTCTTATTCTTGCATTATTTAGTTATTTATCAATTTACCAATTTTAGCCAAACTAGATTTAAAACTATTAATTCAATTATTTATAGTTAGAAGAGTCTATTTTAATTAAATGCCGGTCACTTCTGCTGACAATGAAAAAGATGCTTTACAGTTTAATCAGTGAAAGCATTGAAAGCATTTTTGAACTGTAGATAAACTGCTTCAAATGAAGAGCTAATAATCATATTGCTTTTACCATTGAAATACATAACCCTTTATCATGTCCTGATCATTTGTATAGTCTGATGATCCATGATCACTTTCCCTAACCTGTGCATGTTATTAGTATGTTTATTCTCCAATATAAAAAGAAAACCATCTAGGTACCATAATCATAGATATAATTGATTTTGAGAATGATTGCACCTCTAGATTCGGGTTTTAAAATGAATGGTCACTGGGGAGTATGCAAATATTATTTCTTCTAAAACTAATCTTTAGCTCAAAGTAGTTGCATTTGCACTGTGCAAGTTAGACTTTTGGTCAACTGAGGCAGTAGTTCAGTAGAATCATGCAATCACTGAGGCATTTTCTTTAAGAATGTTGCCATATGTTTTAATATGAGTATACTTTATCTGTTTTTGCGTAAGTGACAGTCATAGGTGCTTTATAATGAGCAGACCTCTGAAATGTGTCTTCCTAAATTCTATCTCACTTTTCTATTTCATTGATATCAAAAGATGTCCATTTCATGGTAATTATATACATTACTTATGGAAATTCCACAAGAGTCCAAGGTCATTATCACTATTTTTATTTTCCAAACTAAAGCCATAAAGATGATAATGGCAATTTTTGTCCTCTTAGCTAATCCAGAGTCATCTACCTTATATTTAGAAGACAGCTGTATGGGAAGGTAATTTGTAGAAAATGTGCAAAGAATCTATTTATTTGATCTCTGCATATCCTCATTAATCGGACTCATACTTGAACTGGTCAACTAGTTTATCACAGACCAAATATATGCTCTCAGAGTTGAAATGCTACTGCAGCCAATGATGCAATGCAATGATAGATGAGAAAAAAGTTACTATTTATGAAGTACCTGTTGTATCCTCTCTACTAGATCTTTACAAGTATTATTTTTGATCTTTACAACAACTATTCAGAGTATGTGTTATTAGCTTCATTTTGCAGATAAAAATACTGAGACTCAGAGAAATCAAAGAACTTGCCACTCATTTAGCATGTGACTGAGCTGGGATTAGAGCTAATGAAGTCTCTCTACCTCTAGAATTCAGATGCTCATGTTCATGCTCTCATGTGACCTCAGAGAACTGTAAATTCTGTCAAGACCTCTGTATTATATCAACCTTAAAAACACATTTTACTTCTCAGATCCTAAAATCATGTATTGTTATCCAGAGATTATCTTCCCTTTAAGAAATAGCTGTTTGTTATTAGAAACAGTTAACCTCATTAGATCTTCAAAATGAAAAAAATAATTCATAGTATTTATGGAGTTAGTCAAATGCCCGTGTCTAGTATTAGAATGTCAGAGCACCCAGCGGGTTATGGAACTTAGGCTTTCAGACAGTTACTCGGGAGGTTTCACACTCTGAGGATTAGCCTTCTTGCTGCAGGGGATGTGCAAGGTAAGAAAGGTGTCGTGGATCACTTTGTAAGATCACATCAGTGCTACAGATAAATTTAAAAATTTCATAAATAAAACTGGAAGCCTTTTTGTACTACTGGAACTAGAAGAATCTGTCATGAAATTGAACTAATTACCAGCAGTATCAGTATGGGATTTAGGGCCTCCCTTAGTTCATTTGTGTGTCCCCCACAGTACCAAACAGAAAAGATTAAGTATTTATTGTATTGAATTCTATTCAGGGCTTAAAAGATATTTGCAAATTCCAGGGAAGTAGAAGGAAAAATAGAAAAATGTATAGCTACTTTTATGAATGTGAGATCTTAAGTGTGTGTCATAGATTTCACATTAAATATTGACTTAAGCATTCTGAACATTTTCTTCTAATTTATCATGCATAGTGGATTAACTGTTATCACCTCTGAGTTGTGAGAATTGAAGTTAGTTAATTAATATAAAGAATATGGCACATAAGAAAAGGCTTAATAAATGTTCATTGTTTTCACTTACTTCCTACCTTGAGCCGTTTGTTTCCCCACCTCATGTTTGTGAGAAGGTTAACATGGATGAGGCTGATAAAGATGAGTTAACATTTCACTTGGTTGGCATATAAGAAGAAATCTCTGCTTTCCTTACCAGTCTAGGTTGTAGCACGCAAAAGAGAATATAGAGGTGACCTGCGTTTGGGACCTTCTAAAAAGAAATCTAAATACTAACTCCTTACCATTACTTGTGAGGTCAGTGAAAAGGGAAATTGAGGTGTTTGCAAAGACCCAACAAGTCATTTCCCTCAAATGGGATTTTCATCTTGCTACGCTAAATAATATATTATTTCCTGTTTACAGCAAGCTGTGCTGATTGAATTGTCTAGTTGAATGAAATCACCTCTTTGCCTATAGCAGAAATAAAGCTGAGTTCTCAGAGCTGGATGAAAATACAGTGCTATTTACTTTCTGAGATCCAAAGGGGAGAATCAAGCCAGGTAATATTCTCCTGAATATATTTGTCTATTTAAAGTGTATGCTTTCCCCATATTTCTTTAGAAATTATCAGATATCAATATCATTAACTTTCATTAAGTTTTTATTATGGGGGAATGTTAATTCAAATGAAAGACACTAAAAGCCTATAGATTTTCAGATTAAACTTCTAGTTGTGTAAACTGTATTGAGCACTTAAAGAATGCCGACATTTAAAGTAAATAGGAATTTAATGAATATTTTAAAACATTACTGAGAATAATTTCCCTAGAAACTTAAATAATAATACTAAAAAATAAAATTTTATTCAGAAATGAAGCTTCATAATAACCAAGAAAATTAGTGACATAAATAAAAAGAAACATTATGGCATTTTAGATCAGTAGGAGGTTAAAATTTTCTTAATGTAAGAAAAATAAGAACTGTTCAGGGATAACAATATTCCAGTGGTTTGTATTGTACCACATTTTGAAAATGTTAGTAGTTCATTTATTGTTTTATATAGTATTGAAACTGATATTTTTCATGTTGCCAAAGCAGTACCTGATAGTAGTTAGGTGTCCAAAGGTATATGTACCTTAGAGTGATATAACTGTGAATCTGAAAGGAATTTTAATAAGCCTGGCCCAGACTTATTTCTAAATTGAAGAAACTGATTTCCAAAGCCTCTGACTTGCTCACGCTCACACAAATGACTATAAGAAATCTAGAGTGACAACTCAGGTATCAGGTTTCCCAGCTGTAGACTGTCCACCATTCCACAATTTTGATAATCTGATAAAAGTTTTGCACTAACTCTTGTAATTGTGGTTATTATTAATGTCATTGATTTTTATCCTCTCAGATGTGCCCTTGCTCTTTCACGGCCTTCTCCATAACTGTCCACCAGATCAGAGCTGTTTGTGCACCTACACTGTCACTGAAAATGTGGGGAAATACTGACATTTTTAAAATCCTGAGTCATGGGCTAAGATACAGTAGAGAAAAAGAATTTTACAAAACAGGAGAAATTGATGTTTGTCAAAATAGCTCCCAAGAATAAACTAATACAGAAAACACATTTTCCTGATTTAATTTTGACTCTGCTTTCAGTAGTGCTCTATCAAAAAGTATTTAAACCCATATGCCTCCATTCTACACAAAGCAAAGGTACTATCAGTTATCCTGCTTCCTAGGTACATTGGCTGACAGAAATAATGAATACTATGTAACATTTAACTGAAGACTTCTCTGAATTCTTTTTACTTTAAAATTTCCTGTGATTTGGTTATTTTGAAACATGTGTTACATATAGTTGTATAATGTTAACTTGGGTCAACTAAATCCTTGGTATTAGATTTAGGATGTTTTAAGAATTATTTTAGGAGATGTGTTTAATGTCTGCTTTTTAGTAGCATATTTTCATGTAATGTTTAATTAAAGTGAACCATACAAGATTTATTTTATTGGGTGATATTATTTATTGACTGTGCCCAAATGTATTTCATAATGATAGAAAATATGGCATGAGTTATATTTGTGGGCTAAAGGTGAAATAATCATATTTTGTTGATATATCTTACTAAAAATCACTGAAAATTTGGATATAAAACTTTTTTACTTAAAACACTACACAAATTACAAAGGTAATGTAAGTATTGCAAATAGCAAAAATTACCGACATTGTCTTTTCCCAAAGACAATCATAATTATTTTGTTTTCTTCCAGTTTTTATTTTCTAGTTCATTTTCCTCCATACATGAAATTAAGCTGAGAGTCAATAATGTAGAGGTACAGTTCCCTCTCTTTTCTCCTCTAATTTTCTCTGTGTCTCTATTGCTCTACCATGCTGCTATATGTCTGTATACATATGTGTGTAAAGGTATGTGTGTATATTATATAAAATACAATGCATGCACATACATGCATATATTCAAACATACATATTTTTATTCTTTAAAAATGAGATCAAACTACATATTTGGTAACCAGATTTTTTCCACTCAACAGTATATAATGAACATATTTCCATATTATTACACCTTTCAAATAATCTTTGATGCAACTACAATTTATTTAACCTATTTTTGAGCAATTTGTTTCCTTAAGAATGTTGACTATAATAAGTAATAATACAGTCAACATTCTTGTAGTCAATAGCCTTGTTATTAGTGATGGTAGACCTCATTAAATTTGTGAAATGAAAACATAATTCAGAATATTTAAGGAGTTAGTCAAACGCCTGTATCTAGTATTAAAATGTCAAAACATCCAGTGGGTTATGGAACTTAGGCTTTGAGACAGTCACTCAGGAGGTTTCACACTCTGAGGATTAGCCTTCTTGCTGCAGTGCATGTACAAGTTGAGAAAAGTGTCATGGATCGCTTTGTAAGATCACATCAGTGCTACAGATAAATAAATTTCATAAGTAAAGCTAGGAACAGATTCATACTGCCAGGACTATAAGACATGGAATGGGAGTTTAATGGCTACAGAATTTCAGTTTTGCAAGATACAAAGAGTTCTGGAGATTGTTTGCACAACCATGTGAATATCCTCAAAATTATGTAACTGTACACTTAAAAAGTGATTGCATTATGTTGGGAAAGCTTATGTATATTCTAATATTTACAGTTAAATAGATTGAGTCCTATCAAGAAAACTCTCTTCTTTTTTCTTGGTGTACTTCTTATTTTTTTATTTTTTTTTTTTTTTTTTTTTTTTGCGGTACGTGGGCCTCTCACCGCTGCGGCCCCTCCTGCTGCGGAGCACAGGCTCCGGACGCGCAGGCTCAGCGGCCACGGACCACGGGCCCAGCCGCTCCACGGCACGTGGGATCCTCCCGGAACGGGGCACGAACCCGCGTCCCCTGGATCAGCAGGCAGACTCTCAACCACTGCGCCACCAGGGAAGCCCTTGGTGTACTCCTTTTAAGCAACAACAATGGAAAAGAAAAAAAGAGAGAGGAAGGAAGGGGAAGAAAGGAAAGAAAAAGAAAGAAAGGAAAGAGAGAAAGAAAAGAAAGGAAGAAAGAAAGAAAAAGAAAAGGAAAGAGGGGAGCCAGACTAGGGCTCACTGGCTCATTCAGTCTAAAGCAGTGGTCCCCAACCTTTTTGGCACCGGGGACTGGTTTTGGGGAAGACAATTTTTCCACGGACTGGGGGCGGAGATGGGGATGGTTCAGGTGGTAATGCGAGCGATGGGGAGCAGCAGATGAAGCTTTGCTCGCTCACTGGTCACCTCCTGCTGTACGGCCCAGTTCCTAACAGGCCACTGACAAATACCAGTCTGCAGCCCAGGAGTTGGGGACCTCTGGTTTAAAGAATGAATCCTGAGTAGAACTAGTTTTTTAACTAGGGCTGAAATTCAGATATGCCCAAGTGTGGATGCTGAATCCAGACCCTGCAGCTGTGCCTCGACCCTGATGAGTGGAGGGAGTGGTCACTCTATAACTACTTGTTTCTCAGTAGATCTAGAGCTCAGAGTTACACTTCTAAAGCTTGTGATTGTGATCTCCACAAATGCTACCAGATGTTGATTGTTCCATATCAAAACTGTTAGTTCATCAAGTGGTGAACAAGCTGCCATATGCCAGACTCTTTTATGAAGCTTTTGGGATATGGCAGTAATAGACAGACACGGGAACTTATATGCAAGTTGGGAGGAGACAAACAGAAATCACTGAACAAAAAACAAAATAATTTTAGTCTCTGATAAATTCTGTGAAGAAGTTAAAATAATTTAATGTGATAAACCATGACTGGGATCTAGAAGATTTTTAGCAATTTTTTTTTAGCAATAAGAATAGAGGAGGCATCTCTGAAGAAACAATATTTGAGTTGTGACCTGAAATGATGAGAAGACAACCCCAGGATGACTGTTGGAAGAATGGTCCAAGCAGAAGGCACACTGAGTGCAAAGGCTTTGAGGAGGAAAAAAGCCAACATTGCTTGGTGATGAACAAGGAGCAGAGAGTAAGGAAATGAAGCCAGAAAGGTACGTAGGCTCTAGCGTATGCAAAGAGTTAGAAGCCATTTTAAGGAGTCTGAATTTAATTCCAAGTGCAATGGGAAGGTTTTAGTTTGGGACCTAAATGATCTGACATGTACTTTAAAAAGTTCCCTCAGGCTCCTGTGTGGGGGATAGCTTGTTGGAAGATTTCTTTCCTGTCCTGGTAGAGATTGATGAGACTTGGTCTGGGGTTGTAGCAGTGGAGGTAATGAGAAGTGGTTGGATTTAAGATACAGTTGGGTGGTAGAAAAATAGACTTTTCTAATGGACTGAGTAGGAGATATGAAGGATAGAGAAAAGTCAACAACGACTTCAGGGTTTCATCATAGCCTGAGCCAATGGATGGGTGGTGATGCCTTTTATTCAGATAAGCATGAAGGTGAAAGATTTTGGGGTGTGAGGGGTGGTGATAGATTTGAGGGAATTGGTCCTAGACATTTCAGAGCCTAGTGAAGAGATTAGGGGAAAGAGATGCTGATTGACCTGAGTATATGTCTGACCCTGCTTGCTCCTTAATTAATGTATACCTACAAAACCCCATGACACAGTTTCATTCAAGGGGCACTTCAAGCCTGGGCCATGATCTTTACCAGGATGCAGTCATGTCTTATGACAGCCTATGCCTGGTATTAAGCCCAATCACACACAAGTCCAATGCCCACTTCCCTTGCTGTTTGGTGAGTCTTTTCTGCCTTCTCCCACCATATTTAGTAGGGGCTACTTCAGTATATCATGTCCAGGGGTAATGGTAACAAAAGAGATTTCTCTGTGTTTTTACTTCCAGGAAGTTGCTTGCCCCATGTGACTTTTTTTTTCACTCTTTTTCCAGCAACTTTCTAATTTTGCATATCAATAAATATATGGGAAGATCAATGTTTGTCAAGCAAAACACAAACACAAACTTAATATTCTACTCCAGAGCTAACAGCTGATAGATTCACAAAATACTGAATTCACAAGTGTTTTATTGTGATTTATAATAAAAATACATACATATGTAAGTATATATATATTTATATATATAACATATACATTTTTATATATACATATATATATATATATATATATATATATATATATATATATGTGTGTGTGTGTATAGGTCTTCATCCCCATTTCTGGCACAGAGCTCCTAAAACCCTTGGAATTTTCTAATAAGTGATGACAGCAACATAGATGTCTTGTGTTATGGTAATGAGGTCACTTTTGGAAAGCCCTTAGGTAACAAGGATGGAGGCTGGTTGCCAGGAGACCCAACTATGTGATTGGAGAATTGGAACTTTCAGTCCTACCCCCTAACCTCTGGGGAAGGGAAAGGGGTTGGAGGTTGAATCAATTGACTATGTCTGATAATTTAATCAATCATGTTTATGTAATGAAACCTCCATAAAACCTCAAAAGGACGGGTTCAGAGTGCTTCAGGGTTGGTGAACACGTGGAAATTTGGAGAAAGTAGCATGCCTGGAGAGGGCATGGAAGCTCTGTGCCCTTACCCGTATCTTCCCCTATGTACCTCTTGCATCTAGCAGTTCCTTAATTATATATTTTTATAATAAACCAGTAATCTAGTGAGTAAAATGTTTATCCGAGTTCTGTGAAAACTCTAGCAAATTAAACCAACCCAAGAAGGGGGTCATGGGAACCTCCAGTCTGCAGCCCATTGGTCAGAAGCACAGGTGATAACCTGGGCTTGTGATTGGCATCTGAACTGGGGTGGGGGACTGGGGTGTGAACACAACACAGTCTTGAGGAACTGAGCCCTTATATTGTCAGAATGGAGTTGAATTGTAGACACACAACTTGTGTCACAGAATTGCTTATTGATGGTGTGGGAAAACCTCCACACATCGGAATCTGAGTGCAGAACCCACTTAACCAGTTACAAAAGAGTATACAGTAAAAAATAAGTCTCTCTACTGTTCTCAGCCCCTGGTATCCCTTTTGAGAAAGCAACTGTCATTACTAGTTTTTTGTTTGTCCTTCCAAAGATGTCGCATATATTAAAAGTATATAATTATTTGTTCTCTTAACCCCTTCAAATGATAGTATACTACATGTACTATTCTGCACATTGCTTATATCTTGGAAAACTTCCCAGATTAATGCATCTAGAATTACCCTGTTCTTATTTATAGCTACATGCTATTACATTACATGGATATTTGATAGTGTATTCAAACAGTTCCCTTTTGAAAGACAATTTCTTTCCAATCCTTTGGTATTACAGTGTCAAGTAATAGATCGGCTATACAGTAATTTTAACATTAACATGCTATTTTACTCGTATACAGGGGAAACCAAGCAATAGATTGATTTCATCTAAAAATGAAAGAAAAAACCAACAAGAATTATATAAGAGGAAAGAAAAAAAAAGGCAAAGGGAAGAAGAAAAACGTGCTGACAATGTGTATATGTGACCTGTATTTTTCTATCCTTGGGTAAGCTGCTGACTACCTCACTGGCAGTGCTCAGAGGCCAGTTGGGGTATTCTGCCTTGGACGATCTGGATAGATCATTAGAGAAAACAATTTCAGTTGGTTACAGAGTCTTTGAAAAACCTTGAGATTGGAATCAATAAAGTATATCTGAAAGGCTGTCCCAGGAAAATCATTTTCTGTGTCTCTGGTTAGCAGTTTACCTTATTCAAGCCAGGACTGCACCATTTCCCTCATTGGATTTCCTCACAAAAATACTGCAGGGAAGAATTTTGTACATGTGATTTTACATGTGGAAAAGTATAATGGTAGCATCAACGCTGACAACTGGATTGCTGGATTGAAAGATATGTGCATTTTAACTATGAGAGATGTTACCATACTGGCCTACACAATATACTGTCAACTTTTTCCTCTTTACCTCCAACTCACATTTAATTTCTAGTATTTCAATACACACTGCCTTGATTTAGAACACAAGAATATTTCAAATTTTACCAAGAAACTTAATTGCTCTTATTTTTCTTAAAACATGGAGCCATTTCTTTTTGTATTTTGTAAATAGATATTTATTGGAGTTATAATTGCTTCACAATACCGTGTTAGTTTCTGTTGCACAACAAAGCAAATCAGCCATATGCATACACATATCCCCATATCCCCTCCCTCTTGAGCTTTCCTCCCATCCTCCCTATCCCACCCCTGTATGTCATCTCAAAGCACTGAGCCAATGTCCTTGCGCTATGCTGCCGCTTCCCACCAGCCAACTATTTTACATTCAGTAGTGTATATATGTCGATGCTACTCTCACTTCACCCCAGCGTCACCCTCCCACCCCATGTCATCAAGTCCATTCTCTATGTCTACGTCTCTATTCCTGCCCTGAAACTAGGTGCATCGTACCATTTTTTTTTTACATTCCATGTATATGCGTTTGCATAAGGTATTTATTTTTCTCTTGACTTACTTCACTCTGTATGACAGACTCTAGGTCCATCCACCTCACTACAAATAACTCAATTTCATTTCGTTTTATGGCTGAGTAATATTCCATTGTATATATGTGCCGCATCTTTTTTATCCATTCATCTGTCAGTGGACGTTTAGGTTGGTTCCATGTCCTGGCTGTTGTAAATAGTGCTGCAAAGAACATTGTGGTGCATGTCTCTTTCTGAATTATGGTTTTCTCAGGGTATATGCCCAGTAGTGGGATTGCTGGGTCATATAGTAGTTCTACTTTTAGTTTTTTAAGGAAGCTCCATACTATTTTCCATAGTGTTTGTATCAATTTACATTCCCACTGACAGTGTAGGAGGGTTCCCTTTTCACCACACCCTTTCCAGCATTTATTGTTTCCAGCTTTTTTCATAATGACCATTCTGACCAGGGTGAGGTGATATCTCATTATAGTTTTGATTTGCATTTCTCTAATAATTAGTGATGTTGAGCGTCTTTTCATGTGCCTCTTGGCCATCTGTATGTCTTCCTTGGTGAAATGTCTATTTAGGTCTTCCACCCATTTTTTAACGGATTGTTTGCTTTTTTAGATTTAGCTGCATGAGCTGTTTGTATATTTTGGAGATTAATCCTTTGTCTGTTGTTTGATTTGCAAATATTTTCTCCCATTCGGAGGGTTGTCTTTTTTTTTTTTCTTCTTTTTTTTGGTACGCGGGCCTCTCACTGTTGTGGCCTCTCCCGTTGTAGAGCACAGCCTCCGGACGCGCAGGCTCAGCTCCATGGCTCACGGGCCCAGCTGCTCTGCAGCATGTGGGATCTTCCCGGACTGGGGCACGAACCCGTGTCCCCTGCATCGGCAGGCAGACTCTCAACCACTGCGCCACCAGGGAAGCCCCGGAGGGTTGTCTTTTGTCTTCTTTATGGTTTCCTTTGCTGTGCAAAAGCTTTTAAGTTTACTTAAGTCCCATTTGTTTATTTTTGTTTTTATTTCTGTTACTCAAGGAGGTGGGTCAAACAAGATCTTGCTGTGGTTTATGTCAAAGTGTTTTTCCTAAGTTTTCCTCTAACAGTTTTATAATGTCTGGTCTTATATTTAAGTCTTTAATCCATTTGGAGTTTATTTTTGTATATGGTGTTGGGTAGTGTTCTAATTTCATTCTTTTACATGTAACTATCCAGTTTTCCCAGCACCACTTATTGAAGAGGCTCTTTTCTCCATTGTGTGTTCTTGCCTCCTTTGTCATAAGTTAGATGCCTATATGTGCATGGGGTTATCTCGGGGCATTCTACCCTGAACCAGTCATCTATATTTCTGTTTTTGTGCCAGTACCATACTGTCTTGATTACTGTAGCTTTGTGCTATAGTTTGAAGTCAGGGAGCCTGATTCCTCCAACTCAGTTTTTCTTTCTCAAGATTGCTTTGGCTATTCAGGGTCTTTTGTGTCTCCATACGAATTGTAAGATTTTTTGTTCTAATTCTGTGAAGAATGCTATTGGTAATTTGATAGGGATTGCATTGAACCTGTAGATTGCTTTGGGTAGTATAGTCATTTTCACAATATTGATTCTTCCAATCCAAGACCATGGTATATTTCTCCATCTGTTTATGTCATCTTTCTTTCATAAGTCTTTTATAGTTTTCTGAGTACAAGTCTTTCACCTCCTTAGGCAGGTTTATTCCTAGGTATTTTATTCTTTTTGTTGCAATGGTAAATGTGAGTGTTTCCTTAATTTCTCTTTCTGATTTTTCATTGTTGGTATATAGGAATGCCAGAGATTTCTGTGCATTAATTTTGTATCCTGCAACCTTACTAAATTCATTGATTAGTTCTAGTAGCTTTCTGGTGGCATCTTTAGAATTTTCTATGTATAGCATCATGTCATTGGCAAACAGTGACTGTTTTACTTCTTCTTTTCCAATTTCTATTCCTTTAATTTTTTTTCTTCTCAGATTGCTGTGGCTAGGACTTCCAAAACTATGTTGAATAAGAGTGTTGAGAGTTGACATCCTTCTCTTTTTCCTGATCTTATTGGAAATGCTTTCAGTTTTTCACCATTGAGTATGATGCTTGCTGTCGGTTTGTCATATATGGCCTTTATTATATTGAGGTAAGTTCCCTCTATGCCTATTTTCTGGAGACTTTTTATCATAAATTGGTGTTGAATTTTGTCAAAATCCATTTCTGCATCTATTGAGATGATCATATAGTTTTTATTCCTTAATTTGTTAATGTGGTGTATCACATTGATTGATTTGTGTATATTGAAGAATCCTTGCATCACTGGGATAAATCCCACTTGATCCTGTTGTGTGATCCTTTTAATGTGCTGTTGGATTCTGTTTGCTAGTATTTTGTTCAGGATTTTTATATCTATGTTCATCAGTGATATTAGCCTGTAATTTTTTGTGTGTGTGATATCTTTTTCTGGTTTTGGTATTAGGGTGATGGTGCCTTCATAGAATGAATTTGGGAGTGTTTCTCTCTTTGCAATTTTTTGGAAGAGTTTGAGAAGGATCAGTGTTAGCTCTTCTCTAAATGTTTGATAGAATTTGCCTGTGAAGCCAGCTGGTCCTTGACTTTTCTTTGTTGGAAGATATTAAATTACCATTTCTATTTCATTACTTATATTAGGTTTGTTTAGATTTTCTAATTCTTCCTGGTTCAGTCTTGGAAAATTGTACCTTTCCAAGAATTTGTCCATTTCTTCGTGGTTGTCTATTTTATTGGCATATAGTTGTTTGTAGTAGTCTCTTATAATCCTTTGTATTCCTGCAGTGTCAGTTGTAATTTCTCCTTTTTCTTTTCTAATTTTATTGATTTGCATCCTCTCACTTTTTTTCTTGATGAGTCTGTCTAAGGGTTTATCAATTTTGTTTATCTTCTCAAAGAACCAGCTTTTAGTTTTATTGATCTTTGGTATTGTTTTCTTCATTTCTATTTCATTTATTTCTGCTCTTATCTTTATGATTTCTTTCCTTCTAATGACTTTGGGTTTTCTTTGTTCTTCTTTCTCTAGCTGTTTTAAGTGTAGGGTTAGATTGTTTATTTGAGATTTTTCTTGTTTCTTCAGGTGTGATTGAATTGGTATAAACTTCCTTCTTAGAACTGCTTTTGCTGCATCCCATAGGTTTTGGGTTGTCCATTTTCGTTGTTATTTGTCTCTAGGTATCTTTTTATTTCTTCTTTGATTTCTTCAGTGATCTCTTGGTTATTTAGTAGTACAGTGTTTAGTCTCCATGTATTTGTGTTTTTTACAGTTTTTTTTCCTGTAATTGATTTCCAATCTCATAACGTTGCTGTCAGAAAAGATGCTTGATATGATTTCGATTTTCTTAAATTTTCTGAAGCTTGATTTGTGACCCAAGATGTGATCTATCCTGGGTAATGTTCTGTGTGCATTTGAGAAGAAAATGTAATCTTCTGTTTTCGGATGGAATGTCATATAAATATCAATGAAATCTATCTGCTCTATTGTGTCATTTAAAGCTTCTGTTTCCTTATTAATTTGATGATCTGTCCATTGGTGTAAGTGAGGTGTTAAAGTCCCCCACTATTACTGTGTTACTGTTGATTTTCTCTTTTATAGCTGTTAGCATTTGCCTTGTGTATTGAGGTGTCCCAATATTGGGTGCATATATATTTATAATTGTCATATCTTCTTCTTGGATTGATCCCTTGATCATTATGTAGTGTCCTTCCTTGTCTCTTGTAACATTATTTTAAAGTCTATTTTATCTGATATGAGTACTGCTACTCCAGCTCTCTTGATTTCCATTTGCATGGAATATCTTTTTCCATCCCCTCACTTTCAGTCTGTATGTGTCTGTCCCTAGGTGTAAGTGGGTCTCTTGTAGACAGCATATATATGGGTTTTGTTTTTGTATCCATTCAGCAAGCCTGTGTCTTTTGGTTGGAGCATTTAATCCATTCATATTTAAGGTAATTATCAATATGTATGTTCCTATTATCATTTTCTTAATTGTTTTGAGTTTCTTTTTGCACGTCCTTTTCTTCTCTTGTGTTTCCCACTTAGAGAAGTTCCTTTAGCATTTGTTCCTTTAGCTGGTTTGGTGGTGCTGCATTCTCTCAGCTTTTGCTTATCTGTAAAGCTTTTGATTTCTCTGTCCAATCTGAATGAGATCCTTGCCAGGTAGAGTCATCTTGATTGTAGGTTCTTCCATTTCATCACTTTATATATATCATGCCACTCCCTTCCGGTTTGTAGAGTTTCTGCTGAGAAATCAGCTGTTCACCTTATGGGAGTTCCCTTGTATGTTGCTTGTTATTTTCCCCTTGTTGCTTTTTTTTTTTTTTAAATTCAAGTCTTTATTGAGCACTTAATATATGTCTAGAACTGTATAAGACACTGTGGAGACTAAGGAAGACATAAGATAGGGTCTCTGACCTCAAAGAGCTAGAAATTTAAAGGAAAAGACTGCATTTCTGAAACAAGAGAAAAATATAGGGAGGATGAAACTGAGTGAAAAATTGTGTGAGACAAACTCTGAAGTATCAAGAACAGAGAAGCCAATGTAGGCTAAAGTAGTTTTAAGAGAATTTGCTCTGGACTTTGAAGTGATGAGTAAGGGGGTGTGGCATTTAATCTTGGATTTAAAGAATTGACAGATAGGTATCCAGAATAAAAGCCTGGCTAAAGAAAATGGATAAGTTTTCTGAAATTGAGAATTTTTAATGCAGATCAGATCAAAGATGCTATCTGTTTTGCTAGCTAAAATAATGACAGTTTAGAGTCAACTAGTGCAACCTACTATGATTACCAGTGTTTAAGAAGTTAATTGTTTTCAACTTTTTTTTACATGGAAAAATAAAAACATAGCTTAAAATCTTAGATTATAGACTGAATGAGATGCTTAGTATAGGTTTGTGTACACTGAATTCTCCATACGATCTTGAGAACTAACTACAAAAGAGAAATTTATTTTTGCCCATGTCTCTAAAGAAGAGATATACTTTCAAAATGTCTTTAATTTGTGGTTTCTGACTCTGGTGTACCATTTGAAGTCCTGATTTCATATTGCAGATTATTTTGAAATTACAGAACTAATAAAGAACATCTGTGTTAATAGCCTTATATGTCCAACAAAAAACTAAAGCAAAAGATTTTTAAATTGATAAAAACATACAGTGTAACTTTTGTTGGAATTTGCTAGTTTTAAAAACAATACTTTTCTAAAGTTGCCACTTCATTTGAGGGATGGTATAAAGATGGGCTGAATATAGAGTTAGAGCACAGAAATATTTCATGCTTCTCAATTCATTAGGCCTGATTTGAGGCCCTTCTCTAAGTCCAGTTCACATGGGCGTGTGGTCCCTTGCATCTATGAGGTAGACAGGCTGGAACAGAGGTAGTGAGAGTGGAAGGGTGCTTCCTGTCTTGGCTCTGAACCATGTGTATACAGACAGGATGGTCCAGCAGACTCACTCTCTCATACATTCCAGAATTTTTCTACTCTTAAGAAGAAATGACATTTTAAGTTTATTCTATACTAAATAGCCAAGAAGAAATTTAAGAATTCTCCTTTGGAATTTTGGATATAAGGATTTGTATCCATTCAGCCAATCTGTGTCTTTTGGTGGGAGCATTTAGTCCATTTACATTTAAGGTAATTATCGATATGTGTGTTCCTATTCCCATTTTCTTAATTGTTTTGGGTTCGTTATTGTAGGTCCTTTCCTTCTTTTGTGTTTCTTGCCTAGAGAAGTTCCTTTAGCAGTTGTTGTAGAGCTGGTTTGGTGGTGCTGAACTCTCTCAGCTTTTGCTTCTCTGTAAAGGTTTTAATTTCTCCATCAAATCTGAATGAGATCCTTGCTGGGTAGAGTAATCTTGGTTGCAGGTTTTTCTCCTTCAACACTTTCAATATGTCCTGCCACTCCCTTCTGGCTTGCAGAGTTTCTGCTGAAAGATCAGCTGTTAACCTTATGGGGATTCCCTTGTGTGTTATTTGTTGTTTTTCCCTTGCTGCTTTTAATATGTTTTCTTTGTATTTAATTTTTGACAGTTTGATTAATATGTGTCTTGGCGTATTTCTCCTTGTATTTATCCTGTATGGGACTCTCTGTGCTTCCTGGACTTGATTAACTATTTCCTTTCCCATATTAGGGAAGTTTTCAACTATAATCTCTTCAAATATTTTCTCAGTCCCTTTCTTTTTCTCTTCTTCTTCTGGAACCCCTATAATTTGAATGTTGGTGTGTTTAATGTTGTCCCAGAGGTCTCTGAGACTGTCCTCAGTTCTTTTCATTCTTTTTTCTTTATTCTGCTCTGCAGTAGTTATTTCCACTATTTTATCTTCCAGGTCACTTATCCGTTCTTCTGCCTCAGTTATTCTGCTATTGATCCCATCTAGAGTACTTTTAATTTCATTTATTGTGTTGTTCATCGTTGCTTGTTTCATCTTTAGTTCGTCTAGGTCCTTGTTAACTGATTCTTGCAATTTGTCCATTCTATTGTCCATTCTATCTCCAAGATTTCGGATCAACCTTACTATCATTATTCTGAATTCTTTTTCAGGTAGACTGCCTATTTCCTCTTCATTTGTTAGGTCTGGTGGGTTTTTATCTTGCTCCTTCATCTGCTGTGTGTTTTTCTGTCTTTTCATTTTGCTTATCTTACTGTGTTTGGGGTCTCCTTTTTTGCAGGCTGAAGGTTCGTAGTTCCTGTTGTTTTTTGTGTCTGTCCCCAGTGGCTAAGGTTGGTTCAGTGGGTTGTGTAGGCTTCCTGGTGGAGGGTACTAGTGCCTGTGTTCTGGTGGATGAGGCTGGATCTTGTCTTTCTGGTGGGCAGGTCCACGTCTGGTGGTGTGTTTTGGGGTGTCTGTAGACTTATTATGATTTGGGGCAGCCTCTCTGCTAATGGGTGGGGTTGTGTTCCTGTCTTGCTAATTGTTTGGCATAGGATGTCCAGCACTGTAGCTTGCTGGTCGTTGAGTGAAGCTGGGTGCTGGCATTGAGATGGAGATCTCTCGGAGATTTTTGCTGTTTGATATTATGTGCAGCTGGGAGGCCTCTTGTGGACCAGTGTCCTGAAGTTGGCTCTCCCACCTCAGAGGCAGAGCACTGACTCCTGGCTGCAGCACCAAGAGCCTTTCATCCACAGGGCTCCTTAATTTGGGATGATTCGTTGTCTATTCAGGTATTCCACAGATGCAGGGTATATCAAGTTGATTGTGGCGCTTTAATCCGCTGCTTCTGAGGCTGCTGGGAGAGATTTCCCTTTCTCTTCTTTGTTCTCACAGTTCCCAGGGGCTCAGCTTTGGATTTGCCCCCGCCTGTGCGTGTAGGTCGCCGGAGGGCGTCTGTTCTTTGCTCAGACAGGACGGGGTTAAAGGAGCCGCTGATTCGGAGGCTCTGGCTCACCCAGGCCGGGGGGTAGGGAGGGTCACAGAGTGCGGGGTGGGCCTGCAGCGGCAGAGGCCGGCGTGACGTTGCAGCCTGAGGCGCGCCGTGCGTTCTCCCGGGGGAGCCGTCCCTGGATCCCGGGACCCTGGCAGTGGCGGGCTGCACAGGCTCCCCGGAAGGGCGTGTGGCTAATGACCTGTGTTCGCACACAGGCCTCCTGGCGGCGGCAGCAGCGGCCTTAGCGTCCCATGTCCGTCTATGGGCTCCGCACTCTTAGCCGAGGCTCGCGCCCGTCCCTGGAGCTCTCTCAAGCAGCGTTCTTAATCCCCTCTCCTCGTGCACCAGGTAACAAAGAGGGACGTAAAAGTCTCTTGCCTCTTCGGCAGGTCCAGACCCCTCCCCGGACTCTCTCCCGGCCAGCCGCGGCGCACCAACGCCCTGCAGGCTGTGTTCACGCCGCCAAGCCCAGTCCCCTCCCGGCGCTCCGACAAAAGCCGGAGCCTCAGCTCCCAGTCCCGCCCGCCCCAGCGGGTGAGCAGGCAAGCCTCTCGGCTGGTGAGTGCCGGTCGGCCCGATCCTCTGTGCTGGAATCTGTCCGCTTTGCCCTCCGCACCCCTGTTGCTGTGCTCTCCTCCGCGGCTCCCAAGCTCCCCCACTCCGCCTCCCGAAGTCTCCACCCGCGAAGGGGCTTCCTAGTGTGTGGACACTTTTCCTCCTTCACAGCTCTCTCCTGCTGGTGCAGGACCCGTCCCTATCCTTTTGTCTCTGTTTAGTTTTTTCTTTTGCCCTAACCAGGTACGTGGGGGGTTCCTTGCCTTTTGGGAGGTCTGAGGTCTTCTGCCAGCGTTCAGTAGGTGCTCCGTAGGAGTTGTTCCACGCGTAGATGTATTTCTGGTGTATCTGTGGAGAGGAAGGTGATCTCCGCGCCCCTTGTTGCTTTTAATACTTTTTTTTGTCTTTATTTTTTGTCAATTTGATTACTATGTGTCTTGGCATGTTTCTTCTTGGGTTTATCTTTCCTGGGACTCTCTGTGCTTCCTGAACTTGGGTGGCTATTTCCTTTCCCATGTTAGGGAAGTTTTTGACTATAATCTCTTCAAATATTTTCTTGGGTCCTTTCTCTCTCTCTTCTTCTGGGACCCCTATAATGTGGATGTTGGTGAGTTTAATGTTGTCCCAGTGGTCTCTTAGGCTGTCCTTCATTTCTTTTCATTCTTTTTACTTTATTCTGTCCCACAGCTGTGAATTCCACCATTCTGTCTTCCAGGTCACTTATCCATTCTTCTGCCTCAGTTATTCTGCTATTGATTTCTTCTAGTATATTTTCATTTCAGTTATTGTATTGTTCATCTCTGTTTGTTCTTTAAGTCTTCCAGTTGTTTGTTCTTTAATTCTTCTAGGTCTTTGTTAACCATTGCTTGCATCTTCTTGATCTTTGCCTCCATTCTTTTTCCGAGGTCCTGGATCATCTTCACTATCATTATTCTGAATTCTTTTTCTGGAAGGTTGCCTATCTCCACTTTGTTTAGTTGTTTTTCTGGGATTTTATCTTGTTCCTTCATCTAGTACATAGTCCTCTGCCTTTTCATTTTGTCTGTCTTTCTGTGAATGTGGTTTTCGTTCCACAGGCTGCAGGATTGTAGTTCTTCTTGCTTCTGCTGTCTGCCCTCTGGTGGATGAGGCAATCTAAGAGGCTTGTGCAAGCTTCCTGATGGGAGGGACTTGTAGGTAGAGCTGGGTGTTGCTCTGGTGAGCAGAGCTCAAACTCTAATCCCCTTGTCTGCTAATAGGTGGGGCTGAGTTTCCTCCCTTTTGGTTGTTTGGTCTGAGGCAACCCATCACTGGAGGCTATGGGCTCTTTGGTGGAGCTAATGGCAGACTCTGGGAGGGCTCATGCCAAGGAGTACTTCCCAGAACTTCTGCTGTCAGTGTCCTTGTCCCCACAGCCAACACTGCCTCTGAAGGAGACCCTCCAACACTAGTAGGTAGGTCAGTTTCAGTCTCCTATGGGGTCACTTCTCCTTCCCCCGGGTTCTGATGCTCACACTACTTTGTATGTGTCCTCCCAGAGTGGAGTCTCTGTTTCCCCCAGTCCTGCTGAAGTCCTGCAATCAAATCCTGCTAGTCTTCAAAGTCTGATTCTGTGGGAATTCCTCCTCTCATTGCCAGACCCCCAGGTTGGGAAGCCTGACTTGGGGCTTAGAACCTTCATTCCAGTAGGTGGACTTTTGTGGTATAGTTGTTCTCCAGTTTGTGAGTCAGCCACCCAGCAGTTACGGGATTTGATTTTATTGTGACTGCACCCATCCTACCATCTCATTGTGGCTGTTCCTTTGTCTTTGGATGTGGGATATCTTTTTTGGTGAGTTCCAGTGTCTTCCTGTCAATGATTATTCAGCAGTTAGTTCAGCAGTTAGTTCCAGTGCTCTCACAAGAGGGAGTGATCACACGTCCTTCTACTCTGCCATCTCAAACCAATCTCTAGTCAGCTGTTTCTTATGGACAGAAGTCCATGAGCTGCTAGAGGAGTTTCTTTCTTGGGTGTCCAAGAAGCACAACTATGGTAGAACCAATGGAAATGTGATGTGCCTGGAGGCCAGGTGGAGTCTCCCAGAGGGCACAGTTCTGTCTTCAAGTATATGCTGCATTTTATAGTTTGTGTGAGTTTTCAGTAGCATTCAAGCTAACTGCAGGGTGACAGCTCTGACCATTCTCATCATGCAGGTGCTATTCTGCAAAACAGAGTTCCATGATTATTTTGGTATACTATATTTGACATGAAAATAGTCAGTATGATTTGAAGTCCATTTGCTTTGTCACAAGAAATTTTAACATTATAATTATTCATGAAAAACAAGAAGTCTATTTGGTTCTTTAGATATAATTCCAATTGTATGGTTTTGATTTATACCAATCAAATTGTTAAAAGTAGCAATTACCAATATGTAAGTTACAAAATATCTTTTCAAAACTTTATTAACTATTATGTTAGCAGTATGTCCTGTCTACAGGGATGACTAAGAGTTGGATGAGATTGTCTTTAAATGGCCTGATCAAGATTACATATGGAAATCTCAAATATAAAACCCAATTTGAAGAAGTCACATACGAAAAGCAAATTCAATTTGTTGTTTCAAATTTTAAAATATTTTATTTTGAAAATTTTATACAAGTTTATTATTTAATTTATTTTCTAACAATTTATGGTTTTGTTTTTTTTTTACTTTCATATAAGGAAAATACTATTAAATTTGTTAACTAAGCCTGATGCAGTCAGTAATAACATTGTTTTCTCTGAAGCCATTGAAGCATCTTCAAAGCACAGCTTTACCCTTTCTTTATTCTTGGATATCTCTTGTTTCAGAAATACATAATCAAAGTTGTGACTCTTCCAGAACAAAGAATATCTGTTCAGATTGACTCATTTTCTCCATGCTAGGTATAGAGATGAATGGCAAAAATTTCAATGATGCCTTCTTTTGTTGAAAGAAAATGGAGATGATGAATCATCCTGGGTAGTAGACAAACATAATAAAAAATTGCAGAGAGAAAAATAATAGAAAAATAATTCTGTGGGTTACAGGAATGATTTTGGCACTATTAATGAAGCTATATAATGTGGAAGCCTAGTAAATGGACTAGATGTGCCAAGTGCTGGTCTAGGTACTCAGTAAGCCTGAACAGATAAAGCAAAATTTCTGCCCTCATGTAGTGTATATTCCAGTAGGGAAGAGAAACACTAAATGAACAAGTATGTATATGATGTAATGTTCATCAGTTCGAAGTACAATAACCTCCAAACAGGGTAAAGAGATAGAATAATAAAGGCTGTATGTACAATTATCAGAGGTCTGTCTGATGAGAAGAGGTCTGAACAAAAAGCTAAAGGGAGTGAATAAGAAACCATGTGAGTACCTGGAGGAACAGCATTTGGACTTACAAGACATCACTAAGTGTAAAACAGACTGGTTTTATACTAAGTATTATAGTATAAAATTGGAGAATTAATCGCCATGACCTCACAAGATCTTATGATACAGAAAATTTCCTTAGACAGTTGGGGGAACAATAGACTGTAGGAGGCAAGAGTGAAGAATTTGGAAGCTATTGCGATTTTTTAGGAGAAAGATGATAGTGGTTGAAAGAGCTGCCACATCATCAAATTCCAGGTGTGGTTTTTTTTTTTTTTTTTAACATCTTTATTGGAGTATAATTGCTTTACAATGGTGTGTTAGTTTCTGCTTTACAACAAAATGAATTAGTTACATATATACATATGTTCCCATATCACTTCCCTCTTGCATCTCCCTCCCTCCCACCCTCTCTATCTCACCCCTCCGGGCGGTCACAAAGCACGGAGCTGATCTCCCTGTGCTATGCGGCTGCTTCCCACTAGCTATCTACCTTACGTTTGGTAGTGTATATATGTCCATGCCTCTCTCTCGCTTTGTCACAGCTTACCCTTCCCCCTCCCCGTATCCTAAAGTCCATTCTCTAGTAGGTCTGTGTCTTTATTCCTGTCTTACCCCTAGGTTCTTCATGACATTATTTTTTTCTTAAATTCCATATATATGTGTTAGCATACGGTATTTGTCTCTCTCTTTCTGACTTAGTTCACTCTGTATGACAGACTCTAGGTCTATCCACCTCATTACAAATAGCTCAATTTTGTTTCTTTTTATGGCTGAGTAATATTCCATTGTATATATGTGCCACATCTTCTTTCTCCATTCAACCGAAGATGGGCACTTAGGTTGTTTCCATCTCCGGCCTATTGTAAATAGAGCTGCAATGAACATTTTGGTACATGACTCTTTTTGAATTTTGGTTTTCTCAGGGTATATGCCCAGTAGTGGGATTGCTGGATCATATGGTAGTTCTATTTGTAGTTTTTTAAGGAACCTCCATACTGTTCTCCACAGTGGCTGTATCACTTTACATTCCCACCAACAGTGCAAGAGGGTTCCCTTTTCTCCACACCCTCTCCAGCATTTATTGTTTCTAGATTTTTTGATGATGGCCATTCTGACAGGTGTGAGATGATATCTCATTGTAGTTTTGATTTGCATTTCTCTAACGATTAGTGATGTTGAGCATTCTTTCATGTGTTTGTTGGCAGTCTGTATACCTTCTTTGGAGAAATGTCTATTTAGGTCTTCTGCCCATTTTTGGATTGGGTTGTTTGTTTTTTTTGTTATTAAGCTGCATGAGCTGCTTATAAATTTTGGAGATTAATCCTTTGTCAGTTGCTTCATTTGCAAATATTTTCTCCCATTCTGAGAGTTGTCTTTTGGTCTTGTTTATGGTTTCCTTTGCTGTGCAAAAGCTTTAAAGTTGCATTAGGTCCCATTTGTTTATTTTTGTTTTTATTTTCATTTCTCTAGGAGGTGGGTCAAAAAGGATCTTGCTGTGATTTATGTCATAGAGTGTTCTGCCTATGATTTCCTCTAAGAGTTTGATAGTTTCTGTCCTTACATTTAGGTCTTTAATCCATTTTGAGCTTATTTTTGTGTATGGTGTTAGGGAGTGATCTATTCTCATGCTTTTACCTGTACCTGTCCAGTTTTCCCAGAACCAATTATTGAAGAGGCTGTCCTTTCTCCACTGTACATTCCTGCCTCCTATATCAAAGATAAGGTGACCATATGTGCGTGGGTTTATCTCTGGGCTTTCTATCCTGTTACATTGATCTATATTTCTGTTTTTGTGCCAGTAACATACTGTCTTGTTTACTGTAGATTTGTAGTATAGTCTGAAGTCAGGGAGCCTGATTCCTCCAGCTCCGTTTTTCATTCTCAAGATTGCTTTGGCTATTCGGGGTCTTCTGTGTTTCCATACAAATTGTGAAATTTTTTGTTCTAGTTCTGTGAAAAATGCCAGTTGTAGTTTGATAGGGATTGCATTGAATCTGTAGATTGCTTTGGGTAGTAGAGTCATTTTCACAATGTTGATTCTTCCCATCCAAGAACATGGTATATCTCTCCATCTATTTGTATCATCTTTCATTTCTTTCATCGGTGTCATAATTTTCTGCATACAGGTCTATTGTCTCCTTAGGTAGGTTTATTCCTAGATATTTTATTCTTTTTGTTGCAGTGGTAAATGGGAGTGTTTTTTTTATTTCACTTTCAGATTTTTCATCATTAGTATATAGGAATGCCAGACATTCCTGTGCATTAATTTTTTATCCTGCTACTTTACCAAATTCATTGATTAGCTCTAGTAGTTTTCTGGTAGCATCTTTAGGATTCTCTATGCATAGGATCATGTCATCTGCAAACAGTGAGAGCTTTACTTCTTCTTTTCTGATTTGGATTCCTTTTATTTCATTTTCTTCTCTGATTGCTGTGGCTAAAACTTTCAAAACTATGTTGAATAAGAGTGGTGAGAGTGGGCAACCTTGTCTTGTTCCTGATCTTAATGGAAATGCTTTCAGTTTTTCACCATTGAGGACAATGTTGGCTGTGGGTTTGTCATATATGGCCTTTATTATGTTGAGGAAAGTTCCCTCTATGCCTACTTTCTGCAGGGTTTTTATCATAAATGGGTGTTGAATTTTGTCGAAAGCTTTCTCTGCATCTATTGAGATGATCATGTGGTTTTTCTCCTTCAATTTGTTAATATGGTGTATCACGTTGATTTGCGTGTATTGAAGAATCCTTGCATTCCTGGAATAAACCCCACTTGATCATGGTGTATGATCCTTTTAATGTGTTGTTGGATTCTGTTTGCTAGTATTTTGTTGAGGATTTTTGCATCTATCTTCATCAGTGATATTGGCCTGTAGTTTTCTTTCTTTGTGACATCCTTGTCTGGTTTTGGTATCAGGGTGATGGTGGCCTCGTAGAAGGAGTTTGGGAGTGTTCCTCCCTCTGCTATATTTTGGAAGAGTTTGAGAAGGATAGGTGTTAGCTCTTCTCTAAACGTTTGATAGAATTCGATTGTGAAGTCATCTGGTCCTGGACTTTTGTTTGTTGGAAGATTTTTAATCACAGTTTCAATTTCAGTGCTTGTGATTGGTCTGTTCACATTTTCTATTTCTTCCTGATTCATTCTTGGCAGGTTGTGCATTTCTAAGAATTTGTCCATTTCTTCCATGTTGTCCATTTTATTGGCATAGAGTTGCTTGTAGTAATCTCTCATAATCTTTTGTATTTCTGCAGTGTCAGTTGTTACCTCTCCTTTTTCATTTTTAATTCTATTGATTTGAGTCTTCTCCCTTTTTTTCTTGATGAGCCTGGCTAATGGCTTATCAATTTTGTTTATCTTCTCAAAGAACCAGCTTTTAGTTTTATTGATCTTTGCTATCATTTCCTTCATTTCTTTTTCATTTATTTCTGATCTGATTTTTATGATTTCTTTCCTTCTGCTAACTTTGGGGTTTTTTTGTTCTTCTTTCTCTAATTGCTTTAGGTGGAAGGTTAGGTTGTTTATTCGAGATGTTTCCTGTTTCTTAAGGTAGGATTGTATTGCTATAAACTTCCCTCTTAGAACTGCTTTTGCTGCATCCCATAGATTTTGGGTCATCGTGTCTCCATTGTCATTTGTTTCTACTTATTTTTTAATTTCCTCTTTGATTTCTTCAGTGATCACTTCGTTATTAAGTACTGTATTGTTTAGCCTCCATGTGTTTGTATTTTTTTACAGATCTTTTCCTGTAATTGACATCTAGTCTCATAGCGTTGTGGTTGGAAAGATACTTGATACAATTTCAAGTTTCTTAAATTTACCAAGGCTTGATTTGTGACCCAAGATATGATCTATCCTGGAGAATGTTCCATGAGCACTTGAGATAAATGTGTATTCTGTTGTTTTTGGATGGAATGTCCTATAAATATCAATTAAGTCCATCTTGTTTAATGTATCATTTAAAGCTTGTGTTTCCTTATTTATTTTCATTTTGGATGATCTGTCCATTGGTGAAAGTGTGGGGTTAAAGTCCTCTACTATTAATGTGTTAGTGTCGATTTCCCCTTTTATGCCTATTAGTATTTGCCTTATGTATTGAGGTTCTCCTATGTTGGGTGCATAAATATTTACAATTGTTATATCTTCTACTTGGATTGATCCCTTGATCATTATGTAGTGTCCTTCTTTGTCTCTTCTATTAGTCTTTATCTTAAAGTTTATTTTGTGTGATATGAGAATTGCTACTCCAGCTTTCTTTTGGTTTCCATTTGCATGAAATATCTTTTTCCATCCCCTTACTTTCAGTCTGTATGTGTCTCTAGGTCTGAAGTGGGTCTCTTGTAGACAGCAAATATATGGGTCTTGTTTTTTTATCCATTCAGCTAACCTGTGTCTCTTGGTGGGAGCATTTAGTCCATTTACATTTAAGGTAATTATCGATATGTATGTTCCTATTCCCATTTTCTTAATTGTTTTTGGTTCGTTATTGTAGGTCTTTTTCTTCTCTTGTGTTTCTTGCCTAGAGAAGTTCCTTTAGCAGTTGTTGTAGAGCTGGTTTGGTGGTGCTGAACTCTCTCAGCTTTTGCTTCTCTGTAAAGGTTTTAATTTCTCCATCAAATATGAATGAGATCCTTGCTGGGTAGAGTAATCTTGGTTGTAGGTTTTTCTCCTTCATCACTTTAAATATGTCCTGCCAGTCCCTTCTGGCTTGCAGAGTTTCTGCTGAAACATCAGCTGTTAACCTTATGGGGATTCCCTTATGTGTTATTTGTTGTTTTTCCCTTGCTGCTGTTAATGTTTTCTTTGTGTTTAATTTTTGACCGTTTGATTACTATGTGTCTTGGCATATTTCCCCTTGGATTTATCCTGTATGGGACTCTCTGTGCTTCCTGGACTTGATTTACTCTTTCCTTTCCCATATTAGGGAAGTTTTCAACTATAATCTCTTCAAATATTTTCTCAGTCCCTTTCTTTTTCTCTTCCTCTTCTGGAACCCCTATAATTTGAATGTTGGTGCGTTTAATGTTGTCCCAGAGGTCTCTGAGACTGTCCTCAGTTCTTTTCATTCTTTTTTCTTTATTCTGCTCTGCAGTAGTTGTTTCCACTATTTTATCTTGCAGGTCACTTATCCGTTCTTCTGCCTCAGTTATTCTGCTATTGAACCCTTCTAGAGTATTTTTCATTTCATTTATTGTGTTGTTCATCATTGTTTGTTTCATCTTTAGTTCTTCTAGGTCCTTGTTAAATGTTTCTTGCATTTTCTCTATTCTATTTCCAAGATTTTGGATCATCTTTACTATCATTATTCTGAATTCTTTTTCAGGTAGACTGCCTATTTCCTCTTCATTTGTTAGGTCTGGTGGGTTTTTATCTTGCTCCATCTGCTGTGTGTTTTTCTGTCTTCTCATTTTGCTTATCTTACTGTGTTTGGGGTCTCCTTTTTGCAGGCTGCAGGTTCGTAGTTCCCATTGTTTTTGGTGTCTGTCCCCAGTGACTAAGGTTAGTTCAGTGGGTTGTGTAGGCTTCCTGGTGGAGGGGACTAGTGCCTGCGTTCTGGTGGTTGAGGCTGGATCTTGTCTTTCTGGTGGGCAGGCCCACGTCTGGTGGTGGGTTTTGGGGTGTCTGTGGCCTTATTATGATTTTAGTCAGCCTCTCTGCTAATGGGTGGGGTTGTCTTCCTGTCTTGCTGGTTGTTTGGCATAGGATGTTCAGCACTGTAGCTTGCTGGTCGTTGAGTGAAGCTGGGTGCTGGTGTTGAGATGGAGATCTCTGGGAGATTTTCGCCATTTGATATTATGTGGAGCTGGGAGGTCTCTTGGGACCAGTGTCCTGAAGTTGGCTCTCTCACCTCAGAGGCACAGCCCTGATGCCTGGGTGGAGAATCAAGAGCCTTTCATCCACACAGCTCAGAATAAAAGGGAGAAAAAGTAGAAAGAAAGAATTAGTAGAAGTAGAAAGAAAGAAAGAAAGAAAGAAGGGAGGAAGGGAGGGAGGTAGGGAGGGAGGGAAGAAGGAAGGAAGGAAGGAGGGAAGGAAGGAAAAAAAGATAAAGTAAGATAAAATATAATAAAGTTATTAAAATAAGCAAAATAATTATTAAGAGGAAAACAAAAAAAACAACGGACAGATAGAGCCCTAGGACAAATGGTGGAAGCAAAGCTCTACAGACAAAATCTCACACAGAAGCATACACATGCACACTCACAAAAAAAGGAAAAGGGGAAAAAAGTCATAAATCTTGCTCTGAAAGTCCACCTCCTTAATTTGGGATGATTCGTTGTCTATTCATGTATTCCATAGATGCAGGGTACATCAAATTGATTGTAGAGCTTCAGTCCGCTGCTTCTGAGGCTGCTGGGAGAGATTTCCCTTTCTCTTTTTTGTTCTCACAGCTCCCAGGGGCTCAGCTTTGGATTTGGCCCCGCCTCTGCGTGTAGGTCGCCAGAGGGCGTCTGTTCTTCGCTCAGACAGGATGGGGTTAAAGGGGCAGCTGATTCGGGGGCTCTGGCTCACTCAGGCCAGGGGGAGGGAGGGGCATGGAGTGCGGGGCGAGCCTGTGGTGGCATACTCCAGCGTGACGTTGCACCAGCTTGAGGCACGCTGTGCGTTCTCCCGGGGAAGTTGTCCCTGGATCCCGGGACCCTGGCAGTGGCGGGCTGCACAGGCTCCCCGGAAAAGGGGTGTGGATAGTGAACTGTGCTCGCACACAGGCTTCTTGGTGGCGGCAGCAGCAGGCTTAGCGTCTCATGCCCGTCTCTGGGTTCCACGCTTTTATCCGCGGCTCACGCCCGTCTCTGGAGCTCCTTTAAGCAGCGTTCTTAATCCCCTCTCCTCACGCACCAGGAAACTAAGAGGGAAGAAAAAGTCTCTTGCCTCGTCGGCACGTCCAGACTTTTCCCCGGACTCCCTCCCGGCCAGCCATGGCACACTAACCCCCTGCAGGCTGTGTTTGCGCCACCAACCCCAGTCCTCTCCCTGCGCTCCGACCGAAGCCTGAGCTCAGCTCCCAACCCCGTCCGCCCTGGTGGGTGGGCAGACAAACCTCTCGGGCTGGTGAGTGCTGGTCGACACCGATCCTCTGGGCGGGAATCTCTCCACTTTGCCCCTCGCACCCCTGTTGCTGTGTTCTCCTCCTCGGCTCCGAAGCTTTTCCCCTCCGCCACCCGCAGTCTCCGCCAGTGAAGTGGCTTCCTAGTGTGTGGAAACCTTTCCTCCTTTACAGCTCCCTTCCACTGGTGCAGGTGCCGTCCCTATCCTTTTGTCTCTGTTTATTCTTTTTTCTTTTGCCCTACCCAGGTACGTGGGGGGTTTCTTGCCTTTTGGGAGGTCTGAGGTCTTCTGCTAGCGTTCAGTAGATGTTCTGTAGGAGTTGTTCCACGTGTAGATGTATTTCTGTTGTATTGTTGGGAGGAAGGTGATCTCCGCGTCTTACTCTTCCGCCATCTTCCCGGAAGCCCGCAAGGCTGAGTTCCCAGGTGTGTTTTGAGAGAGAAGCTGCAGGATTTACTGATGAGTTCAAACAGTGTTCTAATAATGGAAGAATCAAAGATGGGCAGAGTAACTGGGTGAATGATGGTGCCATTTATTAAAATAGGGACACTTGGAAACCAAGTTTGGGAGGGAAATGAAGAGTTCTTCACATAAATGTTAATTTCAAAAGGAAATATCTTTGTAGGTAATTTGGATATTCAAATCAAAAAAGAAAAGCTCCAGCAGTGTAAATCTGGGCATTACCAGGATACAGGTGATATGGTATTAAAACATGGGATTAGGTAAGGTCACCTAGAAAGACATTATAATAGAGAAGAAAAAGGGGTCCCAGACTAAACTCTAGGGCAACCCAACATTTAGAGGTCAGAAAGAAGAAAAGGCACAGCACAAGAGACTGGAAGAGATGTGCCAGTGTGGTAAGAGGAAATCCAGGAGAGATGGATTCCCTGGAAATCAATGGAATCTATGTTTCAAAAAGGAGAATTGATGCACAGCATCAAATCTTTTTGAAAGATCAAGTGATCAGGAGACTGACAATTGACTTATTTTGTAAAATGAGAGTCAGTGTGACCTAAAAGTAAGATTTCAACAGAGTAATGGGGATGAAGACCTGATTAGAATGTTTCTAAGAAAAAGAGGGAAGAAAGGAAATTGGACAAGTATAAACCACTCTTCCAATAGGCTTTGCTGTAGCCAGGAATAGAGAAATGGAGGGGTGCCATAGCTTAAGGGGATGTAGGGTCAAGACTGGGTTTATTTGTTCTTAAGAAAGAGAATTTATAGCTTATTTGCAATAATTAGTTAACAAAGATAGAAAAGAATTATGCCTCATGTGTTTTACAGGCAGGACATATTGCAGAAATCAACTAATTTAGATGAAAATGATCTGTGCCATTCTGACAATAATGTTCCATTTTTCCCCCTTAGCAAGCATAATCTAATAACGAAAAACTATCTTAAGTAATGAAATTAAAATGCAATGCTTATATGTCATAAAAATGATTTGATGCCTGTCAAGGTTCTTTCACATCAGTGTTACAAATTTCTACCCTTGTTACTTTATATTAACCAGCCCTAAAAGTTGGCAATAATGAATGTTTATCTGGACTATTTACAGACAAAAATACAAGGCTTTCGATAAAATTCCCTAAGCAACAAACACGTTTATTTGGAAACTCATTTAAATAATTATAATTGACTATATAGTAACATGTAATTATTTAACATGTATTAAATAAATATATCCACAAACTTACTTTTTATGTTGAAAGAAACACTTTTGAGGAAAATAAATAGAATATATAAATGTTAAACATTCATATAGAGTACACCAAAATTCTCATTAGTTGCTGAATATCTCAGCTTAAACTACCCCATCACAAAAAGAAGAAAGAAAATGTCAACTTTCAAATAAATGATAATAATTATCATTCATGCGTCATGACAGCAACTGAAATCTGTCATAAATATATCATATAAAAGCAGCTTCTGGATTTTTTTTTTTTTTTTTTTTTTTTTTTGGCCACGCCATGTGGCATACGGGATCTTAGTTCCTGGACCACAGTAGAAGCACAGAGTCTTAACCACTGGACAGCCAGAGAAGTCCCTCCAGACATTTTTGACTGTGTGAAAGTATATGTTTTATTTATGAGTCACACAAGAGAGTTGCTTAATTAGAAACTCCTGGTAAAATACATCAAAAAGGAAGCCAATGTGTTTTTCATTGCCATTAATGCTCAAACTCAGAAAGGAGATTATTAGCTGATTAATTAAAAATTAATATTAAATTGAAATGTTAAAATTTGATTAAATAGATCAGTATATGGTACAGTTTGAGGCTTTAATCCAGAAAACTTTTATATGTACTTTCTCTTTTCTTTCCCCCATCATTTTAGAAGTATTTATACACATCATATATTTTTAAAAGTATCTTCCTCACTGTGTGGTGAACCAGAACCAAGTACATGAATACAGCTGGGTTTTCAGGTGGCAAGTGGTTTCCCAGGTGGAAGCAGAAGTTATATGACAGTATATGGCCTTTTCAGAGATAGATTATTTTGGTTAGCTTTCAGCATTTGGTAAAAATAGACTCACTCCTGACTTTTTCTGAGTTTCTGTATCCCCTATATTTGTCTATACCTAGAGCCAAAAATCAGACACGTTAGAGTTCATTGTTAGCCATATAAGTTACAGATAGTGTCACTTACCTAGCCACTATTCATTCCTCAATTCTTCCTTGATAACAGAACCATACTAATGTCTGGGGCAACAAGGTACCCAGTAAATATTGACTTTCCATCCTTCCTGTGGCTAGTTGTGACTAGATGACACACTTCTGCCAGTTTTGAACGGATGTCTGCTGAGAAGTATATATTCTTTGACTTTCCTGATTTTATCAGGAAACAGATGCAGTGAGCTTTGCTATCTTCTTCCTGCCCTATACATGGACATGTTAGTGGGAGCTGCAGCCATAATATTGCAATCAGGAGGAAAAGCAAGAGATTCCCATATATACTGGCTGCCGAAATAAGGGAGTAACTGCTACTTCTGGATCTCTGTTCTATAAGAAAAATAACCCCCTAGGTGTTAAAGCTGCTGGAAATTGAGTTTTTAATTGTAAAGCAATTATACTCCAATAAAGATGTTAAAAAAAATGTAAGATGGAGAGTGCCATGAAATAAAGCTACTGATTACATGGAAACAAGCTCTGAATGCCTAGGTGAAATATTTGTAATTTTATTATAGAATATAATTCAAGGGAGGACCCAGGTTGAGTTATAAATTGAGTATACTAAAGCCCAGGTAAAGAGAGAATTTATTAATCTAAAGAATTAGTATCAAATTTAGTATTAAACACACAAATTTAAGTTCAAAAAGATAAGATACAGAATAACATGCAGAACATTGTTAACATTTGGTAGGGACAAAAGATTTATACATGGATATATATTTACATATCCATAGGAATATTTATATATTTACATCTTCATAGGAATGCACAAATACAGTGATTATTTCTGGGAAGGGGAAGTGAGTGATGGGGACAAAGATAAAAGAAAGGCATAATTTTCATTCTATATGCCATTTTGTATCTCTGGAATTTTCTACCATGAACTTGTATTAGCTATTGTAAAGTATAAATTATTTTATAAAGTACCAGCAACATGAGCAAAAACAAAGAGGTTTGAAAGAACAGATGTGTCTGAGGAGACATTTGGTAAGGCTGATCAAGTAGAGGAATGGTGGGATGTGTGGCTGGACAGATGTGTGAAGATTCCTTTATGTTTTCCTCAGGATTTGTTTAAAATTACATCTCTGTCAGCCAAGAGTGGGCCACAGAAAGTGGTTAATATTTTAATGAATGAAAACAAAAAGGAAAAAACTGCAATCCAAGAAGCTGCTCCTGTATGACACTGAGTGTTCTATACTCCTCTCTGAGCCTAATTTCTTACCACTAAAAGAAGGGAGTTGGGCCAGGATATTTTTTAAGATCCCTTCCTGTTCTTATAGTCTATGATTTTGATGCACAATTCTCTTCCTTTTGGCTAAATACAAGAGCTCTGATTATTTCACATCACTGAAGCAATGATCAAGAATCAATTCTCTTTTGTCAGAAGATTTCCTCAAAACTAAAACTTTTCATCCAGATTCTCACATACTTATTGTCTTCAAAATACAGTGAGTATCTTCTGAAGAGAGTGTTTTCAATGGTAATTTATTATGATAATAGTGATATGAAGCTATGAAGGATGTAAACAATTTACTTGGGTTCTGTTTACTAAAATTCATAAGTAGGTAAGTAGTTACTAAGGACAGGTACTACATTGAGAAAGTACAGTTTCCAATCTGAACAGCATGTATCCAAGACTCACCTTCCTATGGCTACAACACTTTCATTGCCCCCACCAAATGCTGCCTCTCCCAATGTAGATCATCTTTTTCCTCAGTCCTGATGAATAAATCATAGAAGTTCTAAGACTTTCCTTACTTCGGCTGTTAGATTAACTCTACAGTCTCTTCTTCCTTTCTTTTCTCCCCAGACTAAGGTATGTGTCCACAGTGTAAATACAAGTAGAATTGGATATCCATGAAGATAAATGTGTTCACTAAAGGCTGTTCTTTTGCATTGTTTGCAAAAGACAGGATGTTTTTCGAGTCTAATCTCATACTCTCATAGTTTGTTTGTTGAATCTTAGACTATTCAGTTAGTCTTTTTCTGACTTTTTCAATTAGTCTCAGCTTTCTCATCTCTTTGAAGAAGGGAGGTTAACATCTGTGCAGGAATTTGACAATGCCTCTATCTCCAAATTATTTCCACGTCCAATAGTAAAACTTAACCCAAACTACATCAATCTGATACAAACAGGGCCACTGAAGACCGAGACCACTAAGGAATAAAGGTGTAATGCTAATAAGTGATTATGACCATGCTCTAAAACATAGAAGCTAAAATGTTCTGAAGAGTGAGTAAAAAATTCTATAACCAATAAATAAATTATGCAGTAGATTTATTGAGCTAATTTTTCTTTCTAACAATATATATTTCATAGGGAATGTACTACCTGTTCATTCTGATTAGTATAGTATGCCTCCACTCTGAGCCTTAATTTATTCACGTTTCAGTTCTTTAAGCAAACAATGTCAAGACCTCTTAGAAGAGCCCTTCTTCATACACCCAACATTATCAGACATGCATCAGCAACTCAGCAGTGAACTAGATCCATGCTTGTTCTACCCAGAAAAAGAGCCACCCTACCACTAAATGCCAGGCACTGGAACTAAAGATAGGCTCCCACGTACTTCACCCAGGACTGGTGCTATGAGGGACCAGGACTCTAAACCTCAGAGCAACACAACGTCAATATCCGGCTTTAGCACCAAATGATAAAATGGAAAAGAAAAATAAGGAGAAACTCTTCAAAGTACATTGATCCAGGACTCCCAGTTTTAAAAAGCTATCCTACCAGTGGCCTGCAAATGCATTAGTGAACCTAGCGAAGATCAGCTGAACCTGGCACAGGTCAGGAGACCCATAGATTCTTTATGAATAATACCTGGTTTTAAACCACTAAATGTTGCAGTTGTATGTTATGAAGCAATAGGTAGTGATACAGTTCTTCCTGTTCTAAGGCTATTCCTTACCTTCCCCTTCCTTACTGGCAGAGCCTACCTCCCATATATTTGCCTTTTACAGGTCATGCATATGACACATGCTGGCCCATGGGGCCTGAAGGGAAGGCTTCTGCAAACTTCTCACAAGAATCCTCTCCCTTCCTCCATCCTTTGAACTTTTCTGGGAGGGTATGAGGCTTGCTGCTGCTAAAACTGCTCTGTAACCATTAATATCCATAGGGAGGATTTAATCAATATGCCTATGTAATGAAGCCTCCATAAAACCCCAAAAGGACAAGGTTCAGAGAGTTTCTGGGTTGGTGAATATGTGGAGATTCAGAGAGAGTGGTGTGCCTAGAGAGGGCATGGATTCTCTGTACCCTTTTCCCACTACTGTGCCCTATGCATCTCTTCCATCTGGCTGTTCCTGAGTTATATCTTCTTAAAATGAACTGGTCATCTAGTAAGAAAATATTTCCTGAGTTTTGTGAGTCACTCTAGCAAATTAATCAAACCCAAAGAGGGAGTCATTGGAAGCTCCAATTTATTGCCAGTGGATCAGAAGCACAGGTGACAACCTGCAAAAGTGGGGGAGGGCAATCTTGTGAGACTAAGCCCTTAACTTGTGGGATCCAGGTAACATTCTATCTACTTTTTTTTTTTTTTTTTCACTGCGTTGGGTCTTCATTGCTGCACGCTGGCTTTCTCTAGTTGTGGCCAGCGGGGGCTACCCCTTGTTGTGGTGCTTCGGCTTCTCATTGCGTTGGCTTCTCTTGTTGCAAAGCATGGGCTCTAGGACACGCGGGCTTCAGTAGTTGTGGCATGTGGGCTCAGTAGTTGTAGCTCACAGGCTCTAGAGCGCAGGCTCAGTAGCTGCGGTGCACGAGCTTAGTCGCTCCGCAGCATGTGGGCTCTTCCTGGACCAGGACTCGAACCCATGTCCCCTGCATTGGCAGGTGGATGCTTAAACACTGTACCGTCAGGGAAGTCCTGGTAGCATTCTATCTACTTGAAGGTAGTATCAAAATTGAGTTGAATTGTAGGATGCCCAGCTGGTGTCAGAGGATTGCTTGGTGGTGGGGGAATTTTCCCCCACCAGTAGAATTGGGTGCGGAATCTTACTATCTAAAATATAACTTTTCTTGTTTCTGATCATTATTTATAGTTGCTTCTCTCTGAAAACAAAGGATATCCTTCATTTTTAATGCAACACTGTTTACATTTTGTGATCTTTAATGTTGGCATTGTTAATGTGAATAAACAAAATTACTACCATGATAACAGACCAAAGTGGAAAAAGACTGAACTAGTAACCAGGAGAATGGAGTGTTTTTGTTTTTTTTTTTGTTAGCTCTTCCATTTGCAAACAGTGTGGCCTTGACACATCTTTGAGACTTGTGCTCCTCAATTTATTCATTTGCAAATTGAGGTGATTGATTCGATTATTTCTAAGACATCTTTCAGATAGAGTTTATGACTTAAAAAATCTTTTAAGTGAATCTTCATAAAACAGTCCATTAATAACTGGTTGAAAAAATCTCATAACACATTGGTCATTAACTGTTTTTGTAGATCTCCTTGTCCTTATTATTGTAGAACCCTTGGAGCAGCTGTTCTAAGCACTGAAGTCTCTCTACTGGAATTGAGCACTTGGGGGAAAAGTGCAGGTTCAGGCTAGTACAGCTCATTGCATTACTTCTTTACTTGCTCTTAGAAGAGAAAAACTTAGGCCTTGGCAGGGACAACACCCATAAAAATGTCATTTAGCTGAACATTTTGTGTGAGATATTTGTCTTTTCCAGAAAAAGAAATGAAGCATCAACATTCAGAGGAAGTACAAATTTATTGCAAGGATTTACAAAAACTTCTACTTAAAATGGAAAGAGTACCGTTAATATTGTCAAGACTTTCATAGAATAACTGTCAATCTTTAAATTTCTATCATGCTCTAGTACATTTTATATAGTGCATGACAATTTATTTACATCTACTGTGTAATATATTTAGTCCATGCATGCGTGTTTTCCTATTTTTCTGTCTTGGAAGTCCACAATTTTTTTTTTCTTTTTCTTTTTCTTTTTAGCAATTATACATATAAAATATTTACATGGACTGGGGAGAAATTTTAGAGACCCTGTTTCTGATCTTTTTATCAGCATTCAGTGTGAAAGATTGCGTACTTGCCAGTCCCACAGCTAGATTTCCTGTCTTTATTTTATTGCTGATACAATACCACTTAAAGAAGATTTTTGGCATCCACATACTTTTTAGGCCCCTCCCTAGTCCCCAAGGAGGAGTATAGTTTTGCCCAAGCCAATCAAGACAGTTCCATTGTACTTGCCAATGATTCCTTTAAGCATGGGTGTCCTGGCCAGAGGAGTTTAAAGGCAAGTATTGGTGGGGTTTCTGGGGCAGTGTTTCCGTTCCTGCCTTTGTACACTGAGTGCCTGATGTTGGGAGCTTCTGCAACAATCTCAAGAGTATGAGGGAAAAGCCAAGAGGATCACAGAATTTTGAGCTGGAGTGCTGACTCTGTTGAGTTGTTGAGGTAAATAACCTACCTTAGAACCAGGTACTTCCAGACCTTTTGTTATATGGAATAACATGTGTTTCTATTGATCAAACCACTTTGGGTAAGTTTCTCTGTAATTTGCAAGTGAAAGCAACCATATTATTTCCATGCATTCCTCTCATTGTCCTATGTGGTCCAGTCAGGAGTTGGGAAAGAACTGTCAGTACAGATTCTGTATTCCCCCAAAATGGGCCTGAGATTGTACCCATCAAATAACAATGTTGGAGTGTACTATCATCTCATATTAGTCGTAAACAAAATGCTATTGGAGGACTCTGACCTTATTTTACAAAAGAAACAGCACAGGAAACGCACATTTGGCAATTTTGTTTTATATGAACAAATATGAATAACTTTTCAGATTCTCCAACTATCTGTGTTACAGAAAATTCTGTACTTTAAACAACTTTCTTTTAATAATTTCTCCTGTATTCAAAATCTCTTCTGGTTTCTTAAATGGTTATTAACATTGATTTACAAGATCTCAGAATTTTCCTGGAAGTTGCATCTAATACTTCTATTTGTATCTCATTAGCCAGAATTTAGTCACATGGCCACTTGCTGCAAGGAAAACTGGGAAATGAAATATTTATTCTGAGTTTTAGTGCCCAGCTAAAAAAACAGGGTTTTATTACTAAGAAAGAGAGATGTAACAGACCCTGGGAACTGCTAGCAGTCTTTGTCATGTAAACTTAGAGTGGTGTAAGACAGCTTGATTTTCACTTTATATTTTTCTGCTCAGTAAAAAAAATTAAATTGAAAATATTAAATATCAAGTTTTCAGAAAACTTGAAAAACATAGAAAAATAAAAGTGTAAAAATAACAATTATAATCCAACAAAAGGTAACTACTGCTGGCATTTTGAGATATGCCTTTTCAGAGCTTTCCTATTTACTAATATATTTTTCTACACAATAGCACCTAAATATCATTGGTGGTCATCTTTTGTCTCTCAGCAATGTGTCATTAATATTTTCCCCTGTAAAGAAAATTTTTTAATGGATTCTGTCTTAGAAAAGTGCGATAGTTAAGTTAAATGTTTCCCTATAGTAGGTGACTGACTGCTTCCAGGCTGTGGATATTGTGAATGTCTTATGATAAACATTGTTTTATTTAAGAAATCTTCTTATTAATCTATTTCATCATGATCAATTCCTAGAAGTGGAATGCAGATCATATGTCCAGTGGCAGTGTTAATGACGATGCCTGTATCTCCACATTTTCAGTTGCTCAAGCATCCCCAATTCTCTACCAGTTGGCAGGTAAAGATAATTGCTATTAAGGACTTCCCTGGCAGTTCAGTGGTTAAGACTTAGTGCTTCCACTGCAGGGGGTGTGGGTTTGATCCCTGGTTGGGGAACTAAGATCCCTTCATGCAGTGTGGCCAAGAAATTAAATAAATAAAATGTTAGAGGGAAAAAAGTTTGACTTTAAAAAAAAGATACCTGATGTTATTGCTTTATTTCTTTTATAACTAGTGATGATAAACTTTTTCTTTCAAATTCTTTAGTCATAATGTAATGATTTCATTACATTTACCAGTGCAGGATCATATATTTAAAATCATAGATAGGTTTAGGTCTTTGATGCTATATGCAAGGCTAGATAAAATTTCTTCTTACTGTGATTTTTAAGCTTTTCAATGGCAGGAAAGTGACTTTACATTTTGACATTTATCTCTGTGAAGTGGAACCACAATCCATGCTGAAAAGATAATGAACAAATAAAGGATTTTATGTCTTAGGTTATTTCCTTGATTCTGTACTTTCTGATTGTCTCAGCTAATTATTTACATGATTAGAAATAGAATTCATAAATTTCCACTTTTTAAAGTGCCAGCACTGGGGGGACCTTGAAGATGGCGGAAGAGTAAGACGCGGAGATCACCTTCCTCCCCACAGATACACCAGAAATACATCTACACGTGGAACAACTCCTACAGAACACCTACTGAACGCTGGCAGAAGACCTCAGACCTCCCAAAAGGCAAGAAACTCCCCACGTACCTGGATAGGGCAAAAGAAAAAAAAAGAAAAAACAGAGACAAAAGAATAGGGACGGCACCTGCACCAGTGGGAGGGAGCTGTGAAGGAGGAAAAGTTTCCACACACTAGGAAGCCCCTTCGCGGGCGGAGACTGCGGGGGGCGGAGGGCGGAGCTTCGGAGCCGCGGAGGAGTGCACAGCAACGGGTGCGGAGGGCAAAGCGGGGAGATTCCCGCACAGAGGATCGGTGCCGACCGGCACTCACCAGCCCGAGAGGCTTGTCTGCTCACCCGCTGGGGCGGGCGGGGCTGCGAGCTGAGGCTCTGAGGCCCGGGTTTCGGTTTCGGACGGAATGCAGGGAGAGGACTGGGGTTGGCGGCTTGAACATAGCCTGAAGGGGTTAGTGCACCACGGCTAGCTGGGAGGGAGTCCGGGAGAAAGTCTGGACGTGCCGAAGAGGCAAGAGACTTCTTCTTCCCTCTTTGTTTCCTGGTGCGTGAGGAGAGGGGTTTAAGAACGCTGCTTAAAGGAGCTCCAGAGACGGGCGCGAGCCGCGGCTAAAAGCGCGAGCCCCAGAGACGGGCGCGAGCCGCGGCTGAAAGCGCGGACCCCAGAGACGGGCGCGAGTCGCGGCTGAAAGCGCGGACCCCAGAGACGGGCGGGAGACGATAAGGCTGCTGCCGCCGCCACCGAGGGGCCTGTGTGCGAGCACAGGTCACTCTCCACACCCCTCTTCCGCGGAGCCTGTGCAGCCCGCCACTGCCAGGTTCCCGGAATCCAGGGACAACTTCCCCGGGAGAACGCACAGAGCGCCTCAGGCTGGTGCAAAGTCACGCCGGCCTTTGCCGCCGCAGGCCCGCCCCGCACTCCGTGCCCCTCCCTCCCCGCCGGCCTGAGTGCGCCAGAGCCCCCGAATCAGCGGCTCTTTTAACCCCGCCCTGTCTGAGCAAAAAACAGACGCCCTCCAGCGACCTACACGCAGTGGCAGGGCCAAATCCAAAGCTGAGCCCTGGGAGCTGTGAGAATAAAGAAGAGAAAGGGAAATCTCTCCCAGCAGCCTCAGAAGCAGCGGATTAAAGCTCCACAATCAACTTGATATACCCTGCATCTGTGGAATACCTGAATAGACAACCAATCATCCCAAATTAAGGAAGTGGACTTTAGGAGCAAGATCTATGATTTTTTTCCCTTTTCCTCTTTTTGTGAATGTATATGTGTATGCTTCTGTGTGAGATCTTGTCTGTATAGTCTTGCTTCCACCATTTGTCCTAGGGTTCTATCTGTCCATGGTTTTTTTAAAAATTTTTTTTCTTAATAATCAATTTTAATTTTAATAACGTTATTATACTTTACCTTCGTTCTTTCTTTCTTTCTTTCTTTCTTTCCTTCCTTCCTTCCTTCCCTCCTTTAGACAACGAATCATCCCAAATTGAGGAGGTGGTCTCTGACAGCAAGATTTATGATTTTTCCCCCTTTACCTCTTTTAGTGAGGGTGTATGTGTATGCTTCTGTGTAAGATTTTGTCTGTATAGCTTTACTTCCAACATTTGTCCTAAGGTTCTATCCGTCCCCTTTTTTTTTTCTAAATTCAATAATTTTATTATACTTTATTTTATTTTTACTGTATCTTCTTTCTTTCTGTCTTTTTTCCTTCTTTCCCTCCTTCCTTCCTTCCTCCCTCCCTCCCTCCCTCCTTTCTTTCCTTCTTTGCTTCTTTCTTTCTTTCTTCTTTCCTTCCTTCCCTCCTTTCCTTCTTTCTTTCCTCATACTTCTACTAATTCCCTCTACTTTTCTCCCTTTTATTCTGAGCCGTGTGGATGAAAAGCTCTTGGTGCTCCAGCCAGGAGTCAGGGCTCTGCCTCTGAGGTAGGAGAGCCAACTTCAGGACACTGGTCAACAAGAGACCTCCCAGCTCCACATAATATCAAACGGCGAAAATCTCCCAGAGACCTCCATCTTAACACCAGCACCCAGCTTCACTCAACGACTAGCAAGCCACAGTGCTGGACAACCTATGCCAAACAACTAGCAAGACAGGAACACAACCCCACCCATTAGCAGAGAGGCTGCCTAAAATAATAATAAGGCCACAGACACCCCAAACACACCACCAGACGTGAACCTGCCCACTAGAGAGACAAGATCCAGCCTCATCCACCACAACACAGGCACTAGTCCCCTCCACCAGGAAACCTACACAACCCACTGAACCAACCTTAGCCACTGGGGACAGACATCAAAAACAGCAGGAACTACGAACCTGCAGCCTGCAAAAAGAGACCCCAAACACAGTAAGATAAGCAAAATGAGAAGACAGAAAAACACACAGCAGATAAAGGAGCAAGATAAAAATGCACCAGACCTAACAAATGAAGAGGAAATAGGCAGCTTACCTGAAAAAGAATTCAGAATAATGATAGTAAGGATGATCCGAAATCTTGGAGATAGAATGGACAATAGAATGGACAAAATGCAAGAATCAGTTAACAAGGACCTAGAAGAACTAAAGATGAAATAAACAACAATGAACAACACAATAAATGAAATTAAAAGTACTCTAGATGGGATCAATAGCAGAATAACTGAGGCAGAAGAACGGATAAGTGACCTGGAAGATAAAATAGTGGAAATAACTACTGCAGAGCAGAATAAAGAAAAAAGAATGAAAAGAACTGAGGACAGTCTCAGAGACCTCCGGGACAACATTAAACGCACCACATTCAAATTATAGGGGTTCCAGAAGAAGAAGAGAAAAAGAAAGGGACAGAAGATATTTGAAGAGATTATAGTTGAAAACTTCCCTAATATGGGAAAGGAAATAGTTAATCAAGTCCAGGAAGCACAGAGAGTCCCATACAGGATAAATACAAGGAGAAATACGCCAAGACACATATTAATCAAACTGTCAAAAATTAAATACAAAGAAAGCATATTAAAAGCAGCAAGGAAAAACAACAAATAACACATAAGGGAATCCCCATAAGGTTAACAGCTGATCTCTCAGCAGAAACCCTACAAGCCAGAAGGGAGTGGCAGGACATACTGAAAGTGATGAAGGAGAAAAACCTGCAGCCAAGACTACTCTACCCAGCAAGGATCTCATTCATATTTGATGGAGAAATTAAAACCTTTACAGACAAGCAAAAGCTGAGAGAGTTCAGCACCACCAAACCAGCTTTACAACAAATGCTAAAGGATCTTCTCTAGGCAAGAAACACAAGAGAAGGAAAAGACCTATAATAACGAACCCAAAACAATTTAGAAAATGGGAATAGGAACATACATATCGATAATTACCTTAAATGTAAATGGACTAAATGCTCCCACCAAAAGACACAGATTAGCTGAATGGATACAAACACAAGATCCATATATATGCTGTCTACAAGAGACCCACTTCAGACCTAGAGACACATACAGACTGAAAGTAAGGGGATGGAAAAAGATATTTCATGCAAATGGAAACCAAAAGAAAGCTGGAGTAGCAATTCTCATATCACACAAAATAGACTTTAAAATAAGGACTATTAAAAGAGAAGAAGGACACTACATAATGATCAAGGGATCGATCCAAGAAGAAGATATAACAATTGTGAATATTTATGCACCCAACATAGGAGCACCTCAATACATAAGGCAAATACTAACAGCCATAAAAGGGGAAATCGACAGTAACACATTCATAGTAGGGGATTTAAACACTCCACTTTCACCCATGGACAGATCATCCAAAATGAAAATAAATAAGGAAACACAAGCTTTAAATGATACATTAAACAAGATGGACTTAATTGATATTTATAGGACATTCCATCCAAAAACAACAGAATACACATTTTTCTCAAGTGCTCATGGAACATTCTCCAGGATAGATCATATCTTGGGTCACAAATCAAGCCTTGGTAAATTTAAGAAAATTGAAATTGTATCAAGTATCTTTTCTGACCACAATGCCATGAGACTAGATATCAATTACAGGAAAAGATCTGTAAAAAATACAAACACATGGAGGCTAAACAATACACTACTTAATAAAGAAGTGATCACTGAAGAAATCAAAGAGGAAATCAAAAAATACCTAGAAACAAATGACAATGGAGACACAACGACCCAAAACTTGTGGGATGCAGCAAAAGCAGTTCTAAGAGGGAAGTTTATAGCAATACAAGCCCACCTTAAGAAGCAGGAAACATCTAGAATAAACAACCTAGCCTTGCACCTCAAGCAATTAGAGAAAGAAGAACAAAGAAACCCCAAAGCTAGCAGAAGGAAAGAAATCATAAAAATCAGATCAGAAATAAATGAAAAAGAAATGAAGGAAACAATAGCAAAGATCAATAAAACTAAAAGCTGGTTCTTTGAGAAGATAAACAAAATTGATAAACCATTAGCCAGGCTCATCAAGAAAAAAAGGGAGAAGACTCAAATCAATATAATTAGAAATGAAAAAGGAGAGGTAACAACTGACACTGCAGAAATAAAGAGATCATGAGAGATTACTACAAGCAACTCTATGCCAATAAAATGGACAATCTGGAAGAAATGGACAAATTCTTAGAAATGCACAACGTGCCAAGACTGAATCAGGAAGAAATAGAAAATATGAACAGACCAATCACAAGCACTGAAATTGAAACTGTGATTAAAAATCTTCCAACAAAGAAAAGCCCAGGACCAGATGGCTTCACAGGCGAATTCTATCAAACATTTAGAGAAGAGCTAACACCTATCCTTCTCAAACTCTTCCAAAATATAGCAGAGGGAGGAACACTCCCAAACTCCTTCTACGAGGCCACCATCACCTTGATACCAAAACCAGACAAGGATGTCACAAAGAAAGAAAACTACAGGCCAATATCACTGATGAAGATAGATGCAAAAATCCTCAACAAAATACTAGCAAACAGAATCCAACAGCACATTAAAAGGATCATACACCATGATCAAGTGGGGTTTATTCCAGGAATGCAGGGATTCTTCAATATACACAAATCTATCAATGTGATAAACCATATTAACAAATTGAAGAAGAAAAACCATATGATCATCTCAATAGATGCAGAGAAAGCTTTTGACAAAATGCAACACCCATTTATGATAAAAACCCTGCAGAAGGTATGCATAGAGGGAACTTTCCTCAACATAATAAAGGCCATATATGACAAGCCCACAGCAAACATCATCCTCAATGGTGAAAAACTGAAAGCATTTCCACTAAGATCACGAACAAGACAAGGTTGCCCACTCTCACCACTCTTATTCAACATAGTTTTGGAAGTTTTAGCCACAGCAATCAGAGAAGAAAAGGAAATAAAAGGAATCCAAATCGGAAAAGAAGAAGTAAAGCTGTAACTGTTTGCAGATGACATGATCCTATGCATAGAGAATCCTAAAGATGCTACCAGAAAACTACTAGAGCTAATCAATGAATTTGGTAAAGTGGCAGGATACAAAATTAATGCACAGAAATCTCTGGCATTCCTATATACTAATGATAAAAAATCTGAAAGTGAAATCAAGAAAACAGTCCCATTTACCATTGCAACAAAAAGAATAAAATATCTAGGAATAAACCTACCTAAGGAGACAAAAGACCTGTATGCAGAAAATTATGACACTGATGAAAGAAATGAAAGATGATACAAGAAGATGGAGAGATATACCATGTTCTTGGATTGGAAGAATCAACATTGTGAAAATGACTCTACTACCCAAAGCAATCTATAGATTCAATGCAATCCCTATCAAACTACCACTGGCATTTTTCACAGAACTAGAACAAAAAATTTTGCAATTTGTATGGAAACACAAAAGACCCCGAATAGCCAAAGCAATCTTGAGAACAAAAAAAGGAACTGGAGGAATCAGGCTCCCTGACTTCAGACTATACTACAAAGCTACAGTTATCAAGACAGTATGGTACTGGCACAAAAACAGAAAGATAGATCAATGGAACAGGATAGAAAGCCCAGAGATAAACCCATGAACATATGGACACCTTATCTTTGATAAAGGTGGCAGGAATGTACAGTGGAGAAAGGACAGCCTCTTCAATAAGTGGTGCTGGGAAAACTGGACAGGTACATGTAAAAGTATGAGATTAGATCACTCCCTAACACCATACACAAAAATAAGCTCAAAATGGATTAAAGACCTAAATGTAAGGCCAGAAACTATCAAACTCTTAGAGGAAAACATAGGCAGAACACTCTATGACATAAATCACAGCAAGATCCTTTCTGACCCACCTCCTAGAGTAATGGAAATAAAAACAAAAATAAACAAATGGGACCTAATGAAACTTCAAAGCTTTTGCACAGCAAAGGAAATCATAAACAAGACCAAAAGACAATCCTCAGAATGGGAGAAAATATTTGCAAATGAAGTAACTGACAAAGGATTAATCTCCAAAATTTATAAGCAGCTCATGCAGCTTAATAACAAAAAAAACAAACAACCCAATCCAAAAATGGGCAGAAGACCTAAATAGACATTTCTCCAAAGAAGATATACAGACTGCCAACAAACACATGAAAGAATGCTCAACATCATTAATCATTAGAGAAATGCAAATCAAAACTACAATGAGATATCATCTCACACCAGTCAGAATGGCCATCATCAAAAAATCTAGAAACAATAAATGCTGGAGAGGGTGTGGAGAAAAGGGAACACTCTTGCACTGCTGGTGGGAATGTGAATTGGTTCAGCCACTATGGAGAACAGTATGGAGGTTCCTTAAAAAGCTACAAATAGAACTACCAGATGACCCAGCAATCCCACTACTGGGCATATATCCTGAGAAAACCGAAATTCAAAAAGAGTCATGTACCAAAATGTTCATTGCAGCTCTATTTACAATAGCCCGGAGATGGAAACAACCTAAGTGCCCATCATCGGATGAATGGATAAAGAAGATGTGGCACATATATACAATGGAATATTACTCAGCCATAAAAAGAAACAAAATTGAGCTATTTGTAATGAGGTGGATAGACCTAGAGTCTGTCATACAGAGTGAAGTAAGTCAGAAAGAAAAAGACAAATACCGTATGCTAACACATATATATGGAATTTAAGAAAAAAAAAATGTCATGAAGAACCTAGGGTAAGGCAGGAATAAAGACGCAGACCTCCTAGAGAACGGACTTGAGGTTATGGGGAGGGGGAAGGGTGAGCTGTGACAGGGCGAGAGAGAGTCATGGACATATACACACTAACAAACGTAGTAAGGTAGATAGCTAGTTGGAAGCAGCCGCATGGCACAGGGATATTGGCTTGGTGCTTTGTGACAGCCTGGAGGGGTGGGATAGGGAGGGTGGGAGGGAGGGAGACGCAAGAGGGAAGAGATATGGGAACATATGTATATGTATAACTGATTCACTTTGTTATAAAGCAGAAACTAACACACCATTGTAAAGCAATTATACCCCAATAAAGATGTTAAAAAAATAAAAAATAAAAAAATAAAGTTCCAGCACTATATCTAACATACAGGAAGGCCTAAACCATTCCTTGAATGGGTACATGAATTAAGAAATAATAGCTAACACTGATTTTATTATGAATGAAATCTATTTGTGCAAATTGTGTGAACAGATTTGTTTCCACGTGTTTTCAACATTTTTAATTTTATTTTATTATAATCTCAGTAATGCTAGAAATATTTTCTCCATTTTCTTTCAGTTTTAACAGGAAAATTAGAAATTTTTGCTCCATGTTTAGAATTTTGCAATTCAGTTATATATATGAATTAAATTATGATTGTAGGAGGTGTAACACTAAACATTAACAGAAAATAACATCCTTAATAGTAAATTATTTGGGCCTTCTATTCTGACTATTGGTAAGAAACGAAAAAGGCATCTCACTATCTAAACATTATTTCTGAAAATATTTCATAGTATTCTTAGGATAAATCATACTCTGTATAATATTAATTTTATTTCTTTTCTGTTCTCACAGAGATAAATTAATTTTGATCCCATGAATTATACACATATGGTAATGGCTTTCGTTTTTCTGGGTTTAATTTTATTTTCTCCTGGGAATGTTGCTAATTTTATAAAATTTTGTGCACTAAAAATAAGCTGAATTGTTTTAAATGTTAGATAGGTACACAGGAATTTTTAATATTATAAATATTTATTTAATAATTGACAAGGCTGCTTGTGGAATTTATAAGATTGTATTTATTACTAACCTAATATAATTGGTAGATTTTGTTAAAACAATACCTTGGATTTATGAACTTAACTTGTCTTTGATTCCATACTTATTGAGGGTAAAAACTACTTTTTTTTTACTCATCCATAAGATGGGTAAATAATCACAGCTACCTCAGGATCACTGTAAATAATTTAAGGCAAATTAATTGTTTAGAACAATGACTGGAATGTACAAAGTGTTCAATAAACATTAGCTGATTCGTTTTCTTTCCATTTGTGTTGTTATTATAATCTTTTGCCTATGTTAACTGTTCAATGTTTACTAAATGAATTAAAAATATTTGGGGAGACTTCCGTGGCAGTCCAGTGGTTAAGACTCCATGCTCCCAATGCACAGGGTATAGGTTCAATCCCTGGATGGGGGACTAAGATTCCACATGCCGTACTGTGTGGCCAAAAAAAATAATAATAATAATTAAAATATTTGGATATTATATCATAGAACTTTAGAAGTGTGAACAGAGATCATGTTTTATACATCTTTTATGTTCTGCACAGGGCCTCTCATAGGGCCTGGGCATTGTGTCAAGTGTTAATTTGAGCTATCTCTTTGATTCCATGTTCAAGTTTGCTAGATCTTCTTCATTCATCTTTTAAAAATAATTGGCAAACTTTATATGCCACACACATTTTCCCAGCATAAAGATAAGGATACAAAAAGAAATGGACCTAGATTTTATTTTCCTATGACTGTATGGGAACCTACATTAATTGTTAAGAATGTCCAAATATTTGTAATACAGAATATTATCCTTTATCTTAAAAAATTTTCTTATAGTCATCTCTCTCCAATGTTTAAAATTGTCTATTATTTATGAAGAAACACAAATTTTAAAACATCTACAATATAGCATTAGAATTTCTGTCTTAGAACTTTAAAAGTGTAACAGATCTATATTACATAAGAGTAAAACTATCTGTACTTATTAACAGAGAAACAAGTGGGGAAAGGACTCAAATAAATTAGTTTCTCAACATATAAAAATTATTTTATACAGAGAAAAATAACGTTTTTGTACTTTCACCATTATCATCACAAAAATTTACACAGCCTACAGCATAGATACATAATGAAATGTCATTAGCATATGTAGAAAATATTCTCTTCTAATGCAGCAGGACCCTATGGGGCCTTCCCAGAACAGGCCCTCCACCATATCTTCTGCTTTATTTCCTCTCTGAAGGACCTAGATAACAGTATTTGTTGCTCATTTCCTGAGTTGTTTTACAGATATGAAACCCCCCCACCCCCACCAAATGAAAGATGTTAAGTAGTTGATGACCATGAGCACAGAGCCCCAGGCCTCTTGGGTCCTAAGGACTGATATTGTTAACCCCTGTGACACCACCCTGTTACCTCGCCATCAGCCAATCAAAGAATTGTGCATGAGCTGATCGCATACCCTGAGACCCCCTTCCCTCACCTGGCTTTTTTTTTTTTTTTTTTTTACGGTACGGGGGCCTCTCACCGTTGTGGCCTCTCCCGTTGCGGAGCACAGGCTCCGGACGCGCAGGCTCAGCAGCCATGGCTCACGGGCCCAGCCACTCCGCGGCATGTGGGATCTTCCCGGACCGGGGCATGAACCCGTGTCCCCTGCATCGGCAGGCGGACTCTCAACCACTGCGCCACCAGGGAAGCCCCTTCACCTGCCTTTTAAAAATGCTTTGCCGAAACCCTTTGGAGAGCTTGGGGTTTTTTAAGGCATGAGCCACCATTCCCTTTCATGGCCCCGCAAGAAACCTTTCTCTGCTCCAAATGAGACATTCTGGTTTGTTTGGCCTCACGGTGTGTCGGGCACAGGAACTTGTGCTAACACTCTGACTTCACGTGACCTATGGAGGTGGTGTAAGGTTGAAGAGATACCATGGTATGGCTTTTAAGCTTTATAATAAATGTGAGAGTTGAAAAATACTGTCTCATAAGGGAAATGACAAAATTAATGTGTTTGACACAAGTTCATCAATTCTTATTTGAGACTGTTTCAGGTAAGAAATGCGTATGCATGAAAAGCACATAATACTCAAATTTGCTGCAAGCTATTACTTTAATGACAAATCAGCAAATGCCACGGAATACATCTTATTGCATCTGCCCCAAGAGGGAGGGTGACTGGGTAAGAAATAGGTTCACTAAGGAGAACAGTCTCCAGTGGTTCCATTCAAAACTTTTGTGATTGGAAATCCTATCAACACTTTACCAGTAAGTGGGTTATTATATGAAGAAACTGGGGTCAAGGATTCTAGAATTATTATTCCTTGTAGGACATGAATTAACTAATTTTTATTCTGGTTTTAGCTGGGTTATAAATACCATAATCTTTTCTCAACAACTGGTGGTAGGATATTCTGTTTCTCTTAAACTGTCCATCAGCTAAAATTCAAAGCCTGGGATTGTTCCTGGTGAATTTGAGGTTCTTGAGGTCTCGTTGCAGAAAGAATTCAGTGAGAGACAAACTGATAGGTAAGAAGTAGATTTATTTAGAGAGAAACACAATCCACAGACAGAGTGTGGGCCATCTCAGAAGGCGAGAGTCTTCAAAATGTGTGGTTGGTTTTCATGGGCTGGGTAATTTCATAGACTAATGAGTGGGAAGATTATTCCAAGTATTTGGGGGAAGGAGAGAAGATTTCCAGCAACTGGGCCACTGCCTACGTTTTGGCCTTTTATGGTTAACCTCTAAACTGTCATGGCACTGGTGGGTGTGTCATTTGGATGCTAATGTATTACAATGAGTGTTTAATGAGGCTCAAGGTCCACTGGAAGTGGAATATTCCGCCATCTTGGACCTACTTGGTTCTAACAAGTTTTTGTCATGTCTTATGTCTATGTCATTCTTTTAAAGGTTGTGCCCTGCCCCCTTCCCTCCTGTTTCAGGATGATCATCCAGATTCATCTTTTGGGTGACTATCCAGATAAACAAAGCAAAACAGAGAACATTGGCCTAAATTATTAACCATGAGGGAATATTTTCCTCAACTCCACATTTTGCAAATTGGGTTTATAATGGGTAGTTTACAGGACACAGCAGGCTTCCCAGCTTGAAAATTCACTCTCCCTCACTGCAGGAGTAAGACATGTCTGGGCATGCCCAGTGGGTAAGCAGGTTGGGCTCTTCAGAGGACTCTTGGTGTAAAGGTTTGAGGCCTACTGGAGGAGAAAGGGGATGCACAAGCTTTGCCTAAGAGTGACAAATGGAATATTGCCTGCCATATCAGTAAACAAAGGATGTCACAGTCATCAGTGATTGCAGCCACCAGCCGAAGGTGAGCTCGTGAGCTCTGAGGGACCTCAGGAAAGAAACAAAGAATACCTGTCATCTATCAGCTATCAGACTGCAGTCACCTCCTGACTGTGAGTGAGCGAGCCCTGAGGAAACTCAGGATGTGAAGACTCAGGATACTGGACCCAGATAGCTGAGGTACATATCAAAGGAGTGTTCTCAGTGACCCCAGACTCTTGCATCTTTGTATACATATAAAATCGCTGATTTCCTTAATTTGAGATATCTGGTTTTCTTTAATTAACAATAATCTTTTGATGTTCAGACTACCTACCTTTTGCAAAACTCCTATATATCCTGGCTCCCTCCTTCGTCTCCTTGAAGCAGTTCTCTCAGGGTTATTTGAGATGCTGCCTCCCAGGCGTGAAGTCCTAAAAATTTCTGCAAAATGAAACATCACTCTCAACTTTTAGGTTGTGAATAATTTTTTATTCGACAAGAGCAGTTTCATATCATCAGAGAGGAAGAGTGATTTGGAGAAATCTGCAGTTCAATTTTTTGGGCAGAATATTTTCTGCCCCCCTTCAAATTAATAGGTTTTGGCCCTAACACTCAGCACCTCCGAATGTTGCTGTGTTTGGCAACAGGGCCTCTAAAAAGGTAATTAAAGTTGTTGGGAGAGGGCTTCCCTGGTGGCACAGTGGTTAAGAATCCGCCTGCCAGTGCAGGGGACACGGGTTCGAGCCCTGGCCCAGGAAGATCCCACATGCTGTGGAGCAATAAGCCTGTGTGCTACAACTACTGAGCCTGCACTCTAGAGCCCGTGTGCCACAGCTACTGAGCCCGCGTGCCGCAACTACTGAAGCCTATGTGCCTACAGCCCGTGCTTTGCAATAAGAGAAGCCACTGCAATGAGAAGCCCGCACACTGCAACAAAGAGTAGCCCTTGCTCGCTGCAACCAGAGAACGCCCGCATGCAACAAAGAAGACCCAACACAGCCAAAACACAAACAAGCAAACAAACAACAAGTTGTAGGGAGAAAAATCTTTTCCTCCACCAACTTATGATGTGGTGTTTGTGTGTGTGTGTGTGTGTGTGTGTGTGTTGGGGGGGTTGTGCAAATTAATTGACAATACACAGATTAACAGAAAAAAAGACAAAGTTTATTCACATGTATACAAGAGCACTCATAGGTGAGTAACTCACTGAATAGACAGAGGTAAAGTTTTATATACCAATATATCAAAAGTAGGTGATTAAGGGCTTCAGTGGGATAGTATGGATAGCTCTATTAGGCTAATTTTGTTGCTAATGGGAATTGGCTGGAAACTCCCCCAGAGGGGGTGGTTTATAGCAACTGAATTTCCACTACTGGTGCCAAGGGTCAATCTCCCAAACATGAAACTCTCTCAGTGTGGGTCAATGACAGCTGTACTTTCAGAAGGCTCTGCTTAAGTTTAGGTAATGCTTCTTTCCCTGGTTGTTGATTGTTCAGATATTTTCAGCTTAAAGTAATCTTTATATGATTTTGATAGGCTATTAATCCCTTCATGGTTAAATGGGGTCATTAGGGTGGACCCCAATCCAATATGACTGCTGTCCTTATAAAAAAATGAGACATGGATACACAGAGGAAGAAAACCATGTGAACAGGAAGACAGCCCATGTACAAGACAGAGAGGCCTCAGAAGCAGCCAACCCTGACAGCACCTTGATCTTGGACTTCTGGCCTCCAGAACTGTGAGAAAATTAATTTCTGTTGTTAAGCCACCCAGTCTGTGGTATTTTATTATTGCAGCCTTAGAAAATGAATATACACAATTTTGTTTTGTTTTGTTTTTTCTTTCTGATTCTTATGAATTACATCAAAAAGTAACAAAGTCTGCATGCAAGGATAAAATAAAGGAAGTGTTTACTCATAAGTCTTTGTGAAACTTGGGGTGTTCAAAGAGGCATTTTCTAAGGTCAAGTGAAAAGGTGGCAAGAAAGAATTAACCAACTTTAGTACAGGCCCTGTCAGTACTGTAAGGCTCTGCTAGAGTACAACTTGGTGGGAAGGGGTTCTTAATAGCCAGAGGTACCATCTCCAGCAATAGATCCATCTTCTAGAGGTCATGCTTTTAGATAATGCATCAGAGCCTTCAGCGGGTGAAACTATAGTAAAGCACAGCAAGGCAGAGCTCAGGAGACACTGAATGCTAAGAGGACTTGCTTGTGGCCATATATGAAGCCCCTCTAGAAACACCTGGAAGTAATTTGGAGAAACACTAATGGTGGGAGATGGGATAGATGGATATGGGTTAATAATCTACCATAGCTGGATGGTGTCAATCAGCACCAGAGGATTCTTTCTCTTTTCTCTTCTTCCCTTTCTCTTTCCTTCCCTTCCTCTCTCTCTCTCTCTCTCTCCCTTTCTTCCTTCTTTTCTTTCTCTCTTTCTTTCTTTTTCTTTCTCTTTCTGCCTCTCTTTCTCTCTTTCTTTTTTTTTTCTTTCTTTCCCTCTCTCTCTGCCTCTCTTTCTTTCTTCCCAGACCAGGGCTCAAACCCATGTCCCCTGCATTGGCAGGCAGATTCTTAACCACTGCGTCACCAGGGAAGTCCCCAGAAACCATTTTAAACAACATAGTGGTCATCAAACAAGGCCACTGGGTATGGTGGAGTAAGGCACAAGCAAGAGCACTCTGTGATCATGTCATCACATAGGATCAAAAGAGAATTATAAAATCACAAAAATGAAGAAATATTCTCCTAGTCTAGCTAACAAAACTGACTTGTTTCCTTACAAGTTAATTTTAGCTCCAGTCCAAATAAACCAACCAGTTCTAAGACATACTTTCTTTCTTTTCCCTCAATAAAATGTAATTCCATCCCTCATACCTTTTTCTACTGAAAATACACATTCTACTTTCCTACTGTACATTGAAATGTTTCCATATTATTCCTATTAGTTTTAATTACATGTTTAAATTAGAATCCTCAACTCTTAAAAACCTTAATTTTTAGTGAATGTTAAGAAGTAAGCAATTATGAACTGCCTTTAACATTAGCATTCTGTAGATTGGTGAACATAAATATTAGTGATAATTTCTAAAAGCATTTGTTTTCTTATAGAGAACATCTCAGGGTGGCATCAAACATTTTCACTAATAGTCCTAGATGCCTTTAGTTTCTCTACTTAGGAATTGATATCTCAGTATCTTATTGTTGTTTGGAAATTTATCTAGCTATTTAAAATCCTTTCATCACTTAAAATTAGTACAACTCTAGAACTTTAAGTCACCAAGTACCTGGAAAGATCACTTCTAAAATATAATTATTTTTAAAGAGTTTACCCATAAGTTCTTATCTCATTTACATTTAAAGTCTCATCATATGACGTTATTTTCCTTGCAACAGGTATATTAAGGTCTTATTTGACTTCTATCAAGCCTCGGTACTGTAAAGTATTACACTTCATGTTGATGACTCTAACAGCATGTCTATATTCATTAAATCAACCAGCTTAAACTTTAATACCAGGTATCAACTTAATATTGTTTATTTCTCAGTTCACGTGAATCTGAAAGTCATTTTGGCTGGTTTCTTTATTTGTAAGTGCTTTCTTTTATATTAAATAGAGCTATTTATAAATTCAATTTTGATAATAATTTCCAGAGGTAGAGATATCCCGTATGTATAATGTGTACACAGACATGTAATATAAACAGGCACAACTAGAGATTTCATGGCTTCACTTAAAAACTTAGTTATGAATCAGGTATCACTTATTAGTTTACAAAGAACAGTTGGAATACATTAAAGTTCCTTATTTAGATGACTCAGGCTTTACTATTTGTAAAGTTTGCCTGAGGGAGCATTCCCAGTGGTTTGAATTTTAAAACTGCCATTTTTCCCCTTGGTTTCAGGTCTTGCCTGATTGAGCTAATTAGGCCCAGTGTCAGGTCCCTGTGGCCTTATTTACATTCTGGTTTGTAGAGATCTGTACGAGAAAGACAGTTGCTTTTAGTTCCCCAAAGAGCATGTCTGTCACCTAAATGATACTAAAAGATTTTATCAGTGACACGACTTCTTACTAAACTGAAATTTATTTTATGAGTTCTATGTTCTAGAACTTTAGAGTTTAATTTATCATGCCTTCAAAGGTTTGTATAAGGCATTCAGCAAAGACCTTCATTTTGCGTTCACAAGTTAAGCTCAAAGCAAAATCACTATTTTTATTTTTATTAGCCCTTGAATGTTAGTTCCCAGTTTTTACTTATTAGTATGGCTCAGGTAACACTATTGGTTTCCTTTAGTATGTTTAATATTTTCTGAGGGGCAATATATATGCCTTGTCTTCTAATACCACGGAGGGGAAGCATTCCCTAGTGAAACATGCCTATCCCACAATAATTTAAAAAAAGGGATGTAACCATCTTATATAAAGTCCATTTAAATATACCAATTTTATACAGTTTCATCTCAATTCTGTCAAATTTTATACCTTTAACTTTAGCTTTTATTAGGATCCAATCAACAAGCTTTTATCTTACAGGAGGAGTTCTAAAAGTTTTTCTTTTTGTTCTCTGTCCATTTTATCTATTTTTATATAAAAGGCTCTGGGATCCCCAGAGTAGGGTTGAGCCAAGAACTCAGACCATTTTGCCTAACTGTTGCCCCAAATAATTGCTGGTCAGGTATCACAGTGTAAATTTTTTTTTCAGCCTCCTAAATATATTTTAAAACTGGGTAAATAGAATGCACTTGTTTGGCTTTTAATGTTGAGAACCAGTAGGGAGTCCCTTCTGGTCCATTTAACCTTAGGTAGTGTAGTAATATCAAAACCTCGTGTTTTAATCATATAAATGTCCATTTTATTTATCCCATTTTAAATAACCATCTAAAGATTTTTTCATTCATTTGAGATAATTCCTTTCAAAATTTCTACCTTGTTGGAAATAGTATCTAGACTTTCCTTACAAGATTTTTCCTGTTAACATTAATTATTCTAATGCTTTATTAGCATCTATAAGACTCATTGAGGGGACACAAAGACCCCAAATGAAGCTTCCCAGACCAGTTTTCCTGTTCTAAATTAAAGACATCCTTAGGTTAATCATCAGATATATTTTTCCACCTTTAATTTGACTTTTGTTTTTATAGTTACCAATAAAACAGCTGTTTATGAGAGTGCTCTAGATTCACCAATTTGTTAGTTTCCCCAATTTTAAAAGGATCCATCATTTGGCCATGAATAATATATATATATTAATAGTGATTCAAACCACTAAGACACAAGTGTTTTCCCCATAAAAGAGTGGGGGAGGATGCCCCGTCAGTAAAATCCAGAGAGTTTACTCTCAAAAATAGTATGACAGAGGTCAAGTTTTCAAAACATGTACATGCATATTCACACAGAATGTCCTACAAAGATCAGGTAGAACACTTACATCTCAAAAGACACAGAGAAATGCATGTTTCCCCTTAGAAGGCCTTTGTTTAAAGTCAGAATTCTGGAAGGATGTTTTTACCAAGCAGGCTTTTTAACCTCAATTTAACTTAGCTACATATGCCATAAAGGAGCCCCCTCATTTTTAGGGTGAAATTTCCAAGTAAGTAAATACTTGTGAGTTTTGTACGTACATTAACTTGGCTGCGGTATTAGTTGGAGGCTGGCAATCTATCATTCTTTTTTTAAATTTTGAAACCTTTATTTCCATTCTGTTTGTCAAAATAAAATTGCTAGTGACAACCGTGTGGTGGGCCAGGGTGCTGCTTGAGAGCTTAACTACTCTAGGTTTTGCCCCAGAGTTGTTTCAGCCCCCTCTTATGTGTCTTGGGCTCTCCCAATGGTGTATAAGACTACCACAGGTGCTCAGTTTGCGGAATGGCCAGTTATTATGTGTACCCGGTTGAGCAGGTTGTTAATTAAATGAGTGGGTTTCTCTACAGGGACAGCTGCACAGCATGAGGTCTCACCTCCACCACTCCTGCAAGTTTCTCAGTTGCCTGAGAAAGCCGTTGCCAGCCAGGAGGAGAGAATCCCTTCTTCGGAGCTCAGAAGGTCTCATAAAATTTTAGTTTTTATTTCGACAAACTCTATTAAGGTAGCCAATTCAAGGAAAAATGACAGTGCAGTCTTCCCCCTAATAACTCAGTCCCATCTTACTCAGTGTTTAACTGAGCAAAGTCTTCCCAGTCTCTAAACTGAGGATAACTACTCAGTATCCTAACTGAGTCTGTCTTCCCAGGCCTTTGACTGAGGATTACCCAGGTACCTCTTCTTGAAACCAAGTTTCAAGGATAACCTATTCCCTCACTGGATAACACTTAGGATCATCAACCAATAATGTGAGATCCTAGAACCAGGAGAGACTCACCAAATTAGTCTGGACTGGCCGAGGATGCGGATGGGCACAAAAGGCCTCTGCTGACACCAAGGCTCCGGATCCTCGTAGAGTTCAGGAGAAGGAGAGGAATCTGCTCTGGTCCCTTCTTCAGTCGCCATAACTGTGGACTTAAAAAATTATTCACAACCTAAAAGTTAAGAGTTATGTTTTATTTGGCAGGAAGTTTTAGGACTTCAAGCCTGGGAGGCAGCATCTCAAGTAACCCTGAGAGAACTGCTCCAAGGAGGCGAGATGGGGAGCCAGGTTATATAGACGTTTTGTAACAAAGAACAGGTAGTCAGGAACATCGAAAGGTTATTGTTAAGGAAAACCAGGTATCCCAAGTTAAGGAATTTTGTGCTTTTCTATGTATGGGAAGATGCAAGAGTCTGGGCTCACTGAAATCATTCCTTTGATCTGTACCTCAGCTATCTGGGGCCAGTATCCTGTGTTTTCACATCCTGAGTTTCCTCAGAGCTTGTCGTAGGGAGTGGCTGCAATCTGATGGCTGCTGATGGCAGGTGTTCTTTCCTTCCTGAGTTTCCAGGGTTCACTGGCTCACATTGGAGGGCTGCAAGTGCTGATGACTGTGGCATCCTTTGTTTACTGATATGGCAGGAAATATTCCATTTCTCAATAGGAAAGAAGCAGGTTCTTGCATTAGCATTTGAATAAAGCAGGCAAAACTATAGATGCATCAGAGATCACACTTTGTGGTCAATGCATTATTCTGTCTCCAGAATAGAATTTTAATCGATTAGATCCTTCTCCATTAAATCCACCTGGATTGTATATTAAATAATAATTTATCCTTCCCAGATTTGTGTTGATTTAATAAGGGACTACAAATCTCTATCTTTATTAAGGACCTGAGCATTCTATGAAAAGTAACTGGTTAACTAATGCAGAAAAGTGTCAAGCAAACTTCATTGATTTAGTAGAAATCTGCCTTTTAGTATTTTTAGCCATGAAAATGATTTAACAGAAGGAAAAGAAAAATGCTAATTCAATAGTTTTGAACAATAACCTTGGTTTATCTAAAGAATGTTCCTTGAATTAAAAAACTATAATACAGTATAACATTTTAAAATTATCATTTTTGCCAAAGGACTTCGAATCATGTATTGAGGTGTTATTTTATATATTCTAGCTCAGCATACCCATGTGTCAATATCATCACTGTTTTATTTTATGAAGAATCAGAATTCTTCTCTTGCTGTTTACAAAGTAGCTACATCAATGTCTTGAGACCTAAAACATGACAGTAGTGTGTTTGCAACCCACACCCAAACCATTTTAGAGATTTCAGCTGTGATACAGAAATGACTTTTAAATAGCATACAGGTAATTAGTGGAAGGAAGGGAGTGGAAACACCTTGATAAAGTTTGCTTCTTGATTAAAGGCATACAGCCTGTGTGCAACTTCAAATCTGTCTCCTGCACTGCCTCCTCACCTGGAGGCTCCTTCTCCATGGCTTGCCCACCCCTGCATCTCACTCAGGTGTCAGTTCCTCAGGCAGACCTTGCCTGGCACCTTATTTAAGAGAGTACCCTGATCCTTCATTACTCTGTTTTTTGTTACAGCACCTATTCCACCTGAATTTAATAATACAGGTTTATATTTCCTTAGCAAAAATATTTGAGAACAATTAATTTTAGAAAGAAAGTGTGTGGTTTTTACTATATATTTGTAACACCCTAATACCCCTGGTCTGGGCCACCATCTCATAATGAAATTCATTAATATCAATTTCTAGTAGGATAAATAAAGACTGTAGATAGCTTCATGTCAGTTCAAGGGAGCTATTATCATGAGATAAGTTATAAAAATTTATATCTTTGGCTTTCAGGCCTCTTGGTGTTTAGAACTGTAAATAGGGGATTTGGAGAAATATATATGTTTCTATATGTATTAGAAACAAGCATATATTTATTAAACAAATTATATATATATATATATTGTCTTCCTCTTCCACAAAATGTAAGTTCCATATTGGGGCAGCAAGGCATGTCTGTAGATACACAATAAATTTTTTATGACTAGATTAACAAAACCACTTTCCATGTGATGATTGCTTTGGACCACAATCAGTAGACAATAATTTAGACTTTCCAAAATCTTTCAAGTGGATGTTAGAGTTGTTGATCTGAGTAGCACTGGAATCTGACATAGCAGAGGCAGTGTCATATAGTGGATAAAATTATGAACTCTGAGACCAAGCCAAACTAGCTTCCTAGGATGACATTTGTCCTATCATATTCTGTCTTCATCTGTAAAAAGAGTTTCAATGTCTTCATCTGTAAAAATAGAGAAGATAAAGTACTGTGGATAAATGAGTGCGCCAAAGTGTTAGGAAGGAATGGGGAAAGGATTCCCAGAGTTATCAGGAATATCAATCCTTTTCTAAGTGAAGGAAGAACTCTGCTAATTATCCTTCTCTAAATTTTAAGTGATTCCTTCCTTTTTTTAAAAAAAATATTTATTTATTTGGCTGTGCAGGGTCTTCATTGAAGCACTCAGGATCTTTAGTTGTAGCATGTGGGCTCTTTAGTTGTGGTATGCAGGCTCTTGTAGTTGCAGCATTAAGAATCTAGTTCCCTGACTAGGGATTGAACCTGGACCCCCTGCATTGAGAGGGTGTTGTCTTAAGCATGGGACCAACAGGGAAGTCCCTAAGTGATTCCTTCTTTCCTTTTTGTCCCTAGCCAATCAATTCTGCCCCAGTGATAGATATGAAGTTCTAGCAGACTGTCCTCTTTGTTGTTAAGGTAAAACTAGTTATATTACTTGAGGAAAAAATGTTGGAAATTTTAAATTTTTTAAGGTTTGCAAAAAATCTGTAATGCCAGTAATCAAGATAGTGTGGCCTTGGCAGGAGAATAGATATATAGATCAATGCAACAGAATAGAGAACCCAGAAATAGACCCTCACAACTACTCCAACCTCATTTTTGACAAAGGTACAAAACCATTCAGTGAAGTAAGAACAGTTTTTTCAATAAATGTTGCTGGAGCCATTATACATCCGAAGACAAAAATATGAACCTCAACCTAAACTTCATACTTTATACAAAAATCAACTAAGAGTCAACCATGGGCTTAAATGTAAACTACAAAACTTTTAGAAAAAACTATATAGGAGAAAATCTTTGAGACTTTAGGGCTAAGCAAAGAGTCCTTAGACTTGTCACCAAAAACATGGTCTATGAAAAGAAAAAGTGATAAAGTTGATCTCATCAAAATTTTTTTTAGAAAGACCAAGTTTTGCTCTGTAAAAGACCCTGTTAAGAGGATGAGAAGACAATTTACAGACCTGGAGAAAATATTTGCAAACCCCATATCTAAGAAAGACCTTGTATCTATCTATATATATTAAAACCTCTTAAAGTATATTCTTGAATTATATTTATATCGAATATATTAAAACTCTCAAAACTCAAGTATAAAACAAGCAATCCAATTAAAAAGCAAAAGACATAAATAGACATCCAACTGAAAAGAATATATAAAAATGATAATCACATGAAAGGATATTCAACATCATTAACCATTAGGTAAATGCAAACTTAAAGCCACAATTATTAGATATCCCTACACATTTATCACAATAGCTAAAATTAAAAACAGTGATAATATCAAATGCTGGTGAGAATGCAAAGATACTAGATCATTCATATATTGCAGGTGGGAATATAAGTAATACAACCATTCTGGGAAAGAGTTTTGTGGCACTTAGGCAACGCCCCAACAGTTGTACTCGTGAACATTTATCCCAGAGGAATAAAAAGCATATGTTCATACAAAAACATGTACACACATATTTATAGCAGATTTATTTATACTAGCCACAAGCTGTAAAAAACCTAGATGTCCTTCAATAGGTGAATGATTAAACACATCCATACCATGGAAAATTACTCAGCAATAAAAAGGAACAAATTAGTGATACACACAACTACATGAATTCCTCTCAAGAGAATTACGTTGAGTGGAGAAAACAAGTCACTGTCAAAAGTTCATATACTATGTGATCCTCTTTATAAAACATTCTTATTTTTTCATTACATAAATTTAACTATTTAATTTTAGTACACGATTCTGAATTTGTGCATGCCATCAAACATACCATATCCTAATTCCCAATTTTTTTTTATATATATGAATCAGTTATATATATACATATGTTCCCATATCTCTTCCCTCTTGCGTCTCCCTCCCTCCCACCCTCCCTATCTCACCCCTCCGGGCGGTCACAAAGCACCGAGCTGATCTCCCTGTGCTATGCGGCTGCTTCCCACTAGCTATCTACTTTACGTTTGGTAATGTATATATGTCCATGCCTCTCTCTCGCTTTAAAACATTCTTGAAATGACATTCTTGAAATATGGAAAACATATTGTGGTTGCCAGGGATTAGGAAGACGGCAAGAGCACAGCTGGAGGGGTGTGTGACCATGGTGGGATATTTGTGCTGATGGGATTGTTATGTATCTTGACTATGGATGGGCTTCAGGGCCCACTACCCCACAATACAGCACCTTGGCAGATTGAATACTGTATCTTAGCTGAAGGTGTTTGAGAAAATGGCAAAACCAGAAAGGTTATTCTGACCTCCCCCTGCCCTTCTTCCCTAAAATCAGGAGATAAATCTCCCATGTGAGAGGTATCCTTCTGGACCAGAGGTAAAGGAGATATTCTTATCACCAGAGACAGGGAACTAGGGCTTGAGAAATCTATGCAAATAGACCTTGTTGAACTAACCCTTGTCTTCCTAGTTACTTCTTCATTATTTACTACTCCCAGCCCAAACCCCTTTGCCTCTTCACAGATTTATTGTTTTAGGTCTAAAAGATGTAAAAGTCACTTCTTCAGGTCTTCATTCGCTAATGAAGGCTCCCATGTACATGTAAAAATTTAAAGTTTGTATTCTTTTCTCCTGTTAATCTGTCTTTGTCTGTTAAATTTTCAGACCCAGCCAGGAATGCAAAGAGGCTCATGGAAAACTTTTTCCTCCTCTGCACTGTGATGGTGGTTAAATGACTCTGTACCTGTGACAAAATTGAATAGTATTAGTAAAACTGATGAAATCTGAATAAGTTTGGTAGGTTGTATCAATTTCCTGTGTCAATTTCCTGTCAGTGATTCTACACCACAGTTACGCAGGACACTTCCCTTGGGGAAAACTGAAGGGTACTCAGATTTTTCTGTATCATTTCTTACAACTGCCTGTGAATTTACAGTTAGCTCAAATAAAACAATACTTTTAAAAATGGCTGCTCATGAACACTTTTTTCTCTTAGGATGAACCAGTAAGTGGGATATATTTTTTCTGATTCTTAATAATTTAATATTTTTTTATCCTTTTGTAGTCTGGAATTTTTCCATCACTAGATGATAAATGATTCATATAAAAGGGTTAGCAAGCAATTGAAATTCATTAATTAGAAAATGAATATTACGAACACTAATCAGCTTGAAATGGAAATATTTACCCTTTGTGTCTGGAAAACTTATCTTTCCACTTTAGTCAGCAGTTGGATTTAAAATTCATGCATTCATAACCAGATAAAAGTCAAAATGTTCAGAATTTTGGCAAACATGATCATTATTTCACAGAAACATTTGGTTTTGATTTTCCTATAAAGCCACTAGGCAATGATAATTGTACTCACAACTAATCACTCAAATTCCTGTTTAATAAAAAGGTAGATATGCCTGTCAAAGATAAATATAATTTTTAATAAATGTTTTATTTTATAATTGTTTTAGATACTCCACATCTAATTTCCCATGTTTTCCACATCTTACATTATTATGGTACATTTGTCACAATTAATCAACTAATACTGATACATTATTATTCATTATTATTAACTAAAGTCTATACTTTATTCAGATTTCCTTATTTTTTGTCAGCGCCCCTTTTCTGTCCCAGCATCCCATTCAGGACACCACAGTACTACATTCAGTTATCATGTCTCCTTGGCTTCTCTTGGCTGTGATGGTTTTTCAGATTTTGCTTGGTTTTGGTGACCTTGTTTTGGACAGTTCTGAGGAGTACTGGTCAGATATTTTGTATGATGACCTCTAAGTGGTATTTGTCTGATTTTTTTTCACAGTTAGACTGCAGTTATGGGTTTGGGGGAGGAAGACCAGAGGTAAAGTGACATTTTCATCACAGTATGTCAAGGATATTATATGATTTTGACATCTGGAAATTTAACATGAGGGAATCTACCAACAGCTCTGGAGAAAAAACCAGGAGGAGTGGGCTCTGGTTCAGTTCTAACAGAAGCAGCTGGATGACTGTGACCCATGAGCTTGCCTTCTCTATGTTCTTGTTCACCCATCTGAAGACTACATTTTCTTCCATACCTAAAGTTCTGCTATTCACACCAGCCAAGGACATTGGGACTATTCTGTGGGGTAGAGCTCATTAATTCTTTTGGAATTTGGGCCATCTCTGTGAACAGACATTTGTGATTCATGCAATGCTGGTAAGAAGAACAGTCTAAAGGCCTGCATCCTAAGTCATGCTGCCTGAGCCATAGGGCAGAGTACCTGCTTTTTGCTACTGGAAAACTTTATCAGTGCCAAATCAGGAATTTAGTTCAAAAAATGAAATACATCCCTTCTCCATACCTCCTCTGTCTTGCCACCCCTCCTGCTTCTCTGTCACCATCATTACAAACCCAGGCCTGAGTTAAGTCAACTTTCAGTTACTGCAAGTTTAAGAATTGTTATAATACTTAATTGATACATATGTAAACCTCTTGTATCTGCTTCCTTTTACACACAGAAGTTAAAATCAGATTTTTCAGAAGCACCACAGCTAAAAATTTTAGTATTTCTTTTTTTTTTTTCTATTTTTAAAAATTCCTCCTCTCATCATTTGCTATAGTTTCCCAAAAGCACTAAAAAGGTAGCAGGACAAGAGAAAGGAACTTGGATGGTCCACAAATTGGGTCATGTGTCTTTGACAAACTGAGAATTTAACTGTGGTGAGCGATGTCCTGTGTCCTCACCTCTTTCCCCTCAAACTTGCGGGACTTAGGAGGCTTTGTCCTTGGAGTGTGGTCATTGATAGCAAGTCACCAAGAGAAATCTAAGCAAGGCATAAATCCCAGATCCCTGCAATGTTCAAAAGTTTGACAAATACAGATGGTTCCTTCTAAGGGATAGGTAAATACATCAATTTTCCTCTAGTGGAAAACTGCTATACTAAAACAGAAAGAAAATTTTCCCTGACATTTGGAAAATATCAGTGTCCACAGATGGGAAGAATAGTCTATTGGCAGTAGAATTAAACTTCTACATTTTAAATAGGCAAACACCAATCCCAGAGTGTACACTATGCATGTATGCATTGTTTGCTAACTGTTATTCTAAAATAGAATATTTTGTATATTTCCATTAAAATTTTATTTCTCAACTTTTTGTATAACATTTAAAAAAATTATCCAGAATTAACCATTGACCTTGAGGAGTGACTTTAATGTTTGGGAGAAAGGAAGCTGAGTCATGGCGGGAAAATTTCTGCCTTGACAGCTTAGACCCCCTTTTTTTTTTTCCTTTTTTTTAAAACAAATTTGCTTATTATCTCAAACTGTTCGTGTTCCCCAGAATTCCACGTGTACCCCTATTACTTTATCACTGAACCTGAAATCTCTGAAAATCAAATGGAAACCTAAATGTTCAGCTGAAACTTCAGTACATTTACACCCTGTTCACCCCTAAGCTCTCCAGCCCTCTACAAATCATACACTATGACTCAGTAATTCAGTGTCTAAAATGAAAATTCACTTCCAAGTACCTGCACTCCAGAGACTCATTTCTGTATTCTTCCTCATTGGCCAAAGCCCAGCAATATCAAGATTGGGGAAATTTTTGAATATTTGCTCATAACAAAACATAATTCTCAACACTTTTCAGTATCTCCTTTTTCCCCTAAAATTGTGTGTTAGAAAAAGATTACTAACAATCCTTTTCATAGTAAAAATAAAATCATAATAATTAAGGAGTATCTGTGTTTTGAGTGCTGCCCACATGTAGGGAGAAACCTCCTATGTACCATGTTTCTCCTATTTTTCATCTTCCTTGTCCAACAATAAAAATTCCTTGTCCTCAAGACCAGGAAATTCCTTTTAGTTAAAAAGAATATGGAAGAAGTTGGTGCTTTAACTAGAATTTCTTTAGAGGGATGACAAGTAGTTACTTAGGGAAATGTATGGGAGACTGAGGAAAATCTAGGTATGTATTTAGGAAGTACTAACTTAGATGTTAATAAACTGGTTTTACTCATACTTCTGACATCAAATATGTGGGTTTTCCACAGCAAGCAATTCTTTAATTATCTGCAGGTACCAATTGGATGCCTTATAATTTAATTCGATTCTTACACTACCCAGAGTTAGAACAAACCCTAAAGGGTAAGGACTCAGTCCCACAAGATTCTTCCCCACTTCAGACGCCAGTCCCAAGTCCCAGATTGTCACTTATATTTCTGACCAACCAGCTGTAAATTGGGGACTCTCATAACACCCTACTTGGGTTTGATAATATGCTGTAACAGCACACAGATTCTTGTTACTTAAACTTTACTTATGTTTATCAGTTTATTATTAATAATATTATTAGTATTATTATTATAAAGGATACAAATGAGCACCCAGATGAAGAGGTACATAGGGCAATGTCCAGAAGAATCCTGAAGATAAGAACTTCTATCACTGTGGAGTTGGGTGCACCACCCTCCTGTCATGTGAATGTTTTCACCAACCTAGAAGCTCTCCAAACCCAGTCCTTTTGGGTTTTTATGGAGGCTTTATTGCATACACATGACTAATTAAATCATTGGCCATTGGTGATTAAGTGAAATATTCAACCCTCCTTGGTCTTTCTGGCAAGAAACCCTATCCTGAAGCTATCTGGGGGCCCCCACTATCAGTCCTTAGTATACAAAAAGATATTCTTAACACAATGGAGATTCCAAGGGTCTTAGAAACTCTTGTATAGAAACCAGAAGCCAGGACAAAATATTTATTAAAAAAAGATGCTCCTATCATCACCCCTATTATTTAGAAAATTACAAGGGTTTTAGGAGCTCTATGCCAGGAACCAAAGACCAAATATTTATTTACTTTTTATTATATTACATTTTCATACATGTTATGACAGAAAACCATATGTATTAAAGGGAAATCATGTGTGAAATATCCCAGTTGTCATAAAGTATCTGACAGAAGATGAATAAGCTTTAAGTAGGCAGCTGTCAGCATGGTGAGCCCTCCTTCTTCAACCACAGTCTCCTGTTCTCTTTGCCCTTCCAGAATTTCTGAATGGGGAGGGGGCTCTTGTTGTCCATGTGTCCCCAGGAACCAAGCTAAGTCTGATAATTCATGCAGGGAGAAGAAGAAACCCCATAATTCCTGATGCCTACATTTGGCATGTAAGCTTTAGAGGTCAGCATGGAATAAAGAGAGATTCAAGATAGTAAAAATAGGTTCTAAGTTAGTAAGACTAAAATTTTGAAATTTGAATAGTTGCCCCAAAATTATCCACTTAATTATTCTTCTCTGAGTTTTTTTTTTACCTTCTTCCTCTGCCTTCCTGTTGTCTTCCCACCTTTTCTCTGACATAAAATCCTTTCTCCACCCAGATAATTATTTAGAGTGTTCACTCAACTCAATTATGCCAAATAAAGAAGCAAGCATCTCAGACTTTGGTTCTCTGCAGAGCATTTTCGGGTTCTTTTGTTTTGTTTTGTTTGTTTTGGCCACAACGAGTGGCATGGGGGATCTTAGTTCCCTGACCAGGGATGGAACCATGCCCCCTGCAGTGGAAGCACAGAGTCCTAACCACTGGACCATCAGAGAATTCCCCAAAGCATTCTGTTATTGAGTTTAGAAGAGGTATTAGTTTTCTATTGCTGCACAATAAATGAGCACAAATTTCGTGGCTTAAAGCAGCACACATCAATTATCTCATAGTTTTTCATAGTTAGGAGGCTGGTAACAGTTTGAGTCCTTTACTTAGGGTCTCACAATCAAGGTGTTGGCCAGTATGTGTTCTCATCTGGAGGCTCTGTGAAGGAAGGATCTGCTTCAAAGTTCATTCAGGTTATTGGCAGAATTCATTCCCTTTCCAAGGCTGAGGGCCCAAGATGTTTGCTAGGTATGAAATGGTGATGTAATGTAAGAGGCTGCCCTTAGCTCCAGAGACCAGGCATGGTTCCTAGAAGCTGCCCATAGTGCCTTGCTATGTGGTTTTTCCAACAAGGCCACTTACTTGACCAAACTAATATGGAGAATTCCTAGCACGAGTCTTCTAGCAAGAGTCTTATATACTGTAATATAATTAATCACAGAAGTGACATTTCATCACTGTTGCCATACGTTATTGGTTATGAGAAAGCCTGAGGTCTCACCACCCACAAGAGGAGGGGATTACACAGAGTAACAAAAACTAGGAGGTGGCCATCATGGGGAGACATCTTATTTCAGCCTACCACAGTAGAGGTTGGGAACACTAAAGAATTATATATACAAATTATATATATATAATAAAGTAAGTTATATATATATAAAACTTACGTGCCTTACTTGAAATTGATCTCCAGAATGGCTACAGGTTAACAGTAAGCTTAAAGGTAACCTAGCATGTTGATACATGTCACATTGTATAGTGCTCAGGGGTGACCTTTTATTAAAAATTATGATTCCTTTTAAGGAAGCACATATAAGAGTGTACAATGGACTTCTTGCTACTCTTATGTACTGCCCATTAGCTATCTTATGCACAAAAATATTCAATACCAGTGTTTCATCCACCGCACCCTCACATCAATCTGAGTCCAGAGACTAAGATATCAAGTGCCTATATTTAACAAAATACATTTCCTACTAGGAAAGATACACCGTGTCTACTGAAAAGTTAAACTCCAGAGGATTCCAAAAGAATTCTTGCAAGCTGTGCTCATAATTCTACCCATTTTTCATAATCTTTACCCAGAGATGGTAAAGCCAAACAGAAAATATGTACTGAAATTCAAATAAATAATTTATATCCTCTGCAGAAATATATAACATTTTTTCACCACAGACATTACATTTTAAACTTCTTTCTTTCTCACAGGTATCTGTACTAGCACAGAAGAATTCAGTCTACACATTAATGTTTTCAAAGACCATGTATAAAGTATTTCAAAATTAATAGCTGGCAAATGATATACATCAACACACACTGATCACATATCCCTACAATGCTCAAATCCCAGAGAGTAGATTCAGAAAATGAAATTTTAATTTAAAGGAGGATGCAAATATTTAATCAAGATTATCATGGGTTCTTTTGCATAAATTACCTTCTCTTTGCATATCTGGGGGTGGGGATGTGCAATTATACCACCTAAATGCTGCTCTGATTTTCTCCTCCTCTCCCTCTAGTGATCTCATCTGGGCCACTTTTACTGTCCATCTCTATCCAGTTTTCCCACCCGTAGTCTATGTTTTGTAATGTAATTTTTCTAATTAAAAACCTTCAATGGCTCCTCATTACTTGCAAGGGAAAACCCAGATTATTTAGCAGAACATGCAGACTCTTCCATTATCTGGCCTCAACCTGCCTTTCCAGGATTAGCCTTTGCTACTCTCTGTCTCACCACATAGAACTATGCTCACTCATCTCTAAATGCATATATTTTTGCAAGATCCTTTCCATTTATATAAATAGTATTTCTATACAATGTTCACAAAACTAGTTCTCTTCTCCTCATTCTCTTGATGATCTCCTGTGCATCTGTCAAGACCAGACTGGAAAATCTACTGTCTTGTTGATATAATGTACCTTACCCAGCTTTCCAAAGAATTACAAAAAGGCTTTATTCTTATTGCAATTTAAAAAGAAAGACATAATTGAACTATTGTGTAATTATTTGTTCCCTAACTAGACTGTGAACTGCTCAAAATCAGGGATTATATCTTATATTTTTTATTCTAAGCACTTTCCATGGTGGTGCTCCATGATGTAAAGGCTCTCTAATTGTTTATTAAATTAATGTTTTGTTTTATACATATTTGAAATCTGTTTTTTTGAATCACTATTCATTTTAATTATTAAATTAATACGTGTATCTCTATTTATTTAGTCAACTGTGTTGTTTTTTCCTATTAAGAAAATACAGAGATGTGTCAATAAACACTTTTAAATTCTTCAAATATAAATTCATCAAACATTTATTGGACTCTCACTATACTTAATATGCATTTATTGTACCTCTACTACACTTAAGACACTGCTTAAACACTAGGAATGATCTCATAATCTAAAAATAAAGAGATTAATATAAACCAGAAAAACTACACTATATTTAGTGCTATGCTACAGATATTTATAAAATGCATGGGAACATAGAAGAATAAGTAATTATTTATGATTAAAGAATTCAGAGAATAATCACTGGAGTGTTGGCATTCAGGCTGTCTTAAAAGATATGTCAACAAGTTTGAAATATGGGAGTGGAGGATCCTAGAGAATGCCATGTACAAAGATGTATAAACATGGAAGAAACAGGAGACAGTTACAAGACAGAGTTTAGAGTGAAAGGGATACAGGTGAGAAAGTCAATCAACATAAGTCTGTAAAGATAGGTTGTGAATTTGGTTATGTAAGAGGAAAGCACAGAAGGGAGTGGGAATTGTATTAAGTTGCCAGTAGGAAAGCTTCACAATCTACTCCATTTGACTTCCATTTGTTATCTATTCCTGTTTTTATGACCATGTTAAACTTCCAAACAACAAAAAGAATAACGTCATCTTCCACTTAAAATGATGCAATTCTTCCTGTACAAACCAAGATGAGCTTAACTACTGTCCCCTAAATAAAATCAAAGTCCCAAAAGACACAGTATTCATATCTACAGTACGTTATTTCCTCTTTTAACTAGTCACAGTCCTGAATATTTTATAACCTAGAGACTGAATTATTAATTTAACTACTATCAACACTCCCTATGTAAGATACTTAGTTAAACAAAGAGGGAAAATGAATACATAACAAAGAAAGGAAGAAACCATGTATAGCTGTTAGAGTCCTCATCTCTGTAACTGGTCATAGATCGTAGATGATATTAACTGCATCCCTGGGACCTAAGAGCTCTTAACTAGTAGAACCCAAGGTTGTATTGATGGTAAGTAACCACACATTTTGTGAATGTGTCATTAGGTGTTGGACAGGGTTTATCCGCCTTAACACTATTGACATTTTGGAGTGGATTATTATCAGTTATAGGGGGCTGTCCTGTAGCATGTTTAGCAACATCCTTGCCCTCTATCTCTAGATGCTAGTAGCACCCTCACAGCCATGAAGATAAAAAATGTCTCCAGACATTTCTAGATATTTCTGGCTGGTATGAGAGGTTAGGGAGGAGACAAAATCCTGCCCAACTAAGAAAACTACAGAGAATGATAAAAATCACTTTTTTACACTTCTTGTTTCCTGAAACTTTATGTACTGCTGTTGTCTCAAAGCATACATCAAAACTTTATTTACAGCTCAGCATCCTTGAAGGGTTTGCCATCCAGGTAGGGATGTTACTAAACCATTATCAGGTTATTCCTCCATTTCATCATGCCAGCTGTTGGGGTATGTGACAATACCTGTGACTCTCACGAGTGCTGGCTTTTTCCTCACCTATTTTACTGTAAAATGAGTTCTTTGCTGAGTGTTGTGTCAGATACCATAATGGCATTCAGTAACTCCACAGATGGTAATACTGATGGAAGCACTGCAGGTAGGAAATGTAAATTTATACCCAGAATACGTGTCTGCTTGAGAACAAATCCTCACTGCTGCCTCTATGTGATCAATCCACCAGTGAATATTTTGTTGGCTTTCTGATGAATGGTGCTAGCTAACTGGAGGGCTCAACAATGATCTGTATTCTTGACGGGTTTGACACACAGCTGTCCACTTACTAGCCAGATGAGCCATCATGTCTCCCTCATGACTCAGACTTGGTGAAAAGACAGATCAAATGCTCTCTGCTCCTGGTTGCACTCTAGCTGATTATGGTAGGAGGAAGAGCAGCCAAAGCAGGAAGTGAGGGAGAAGGGCTAGAGTTCTGACAATCCTATTTCATTGACTCTTTCCAAGGCCCAATCTTTATTTTACTTGTTTCCCAAGTCCTTGTGTTTGTTTTCACTAATTTGAGGTTGTAAAAAGAATTCAGGATTTGCAATTTGTTTGGATATATGGCAGTCTGACTTTCAGAAGTCCAAGATCACAGTTAAAAAAAGCTTCATTATTGCTGCAAGATAAGTAGCTTGAGATATAGTAGCCCACAACTCTAAATAACTCAGATGTTTTTTGACTAATTAATAGATAAACCAAACAGGTTATCCTCATACAATGGAATACTATGTATCAATGATAAGGAACAAACTATTGATATACGCAATAATATGGATTCATCTTATATCTCAAAAAACAGCATACTGAGAGGAAAGAATCCAGAAACAAAATTGGACACTCTGTATGACTTCATCAAAATGAAATTCTAGAATTGACAAAACTAATCTGCATTTAGCAGAAACCAGATCAGTGGTCTCTACAACTGGGAATGGGATAAATGAAATCAAAGGAACAGGAGGGATTTCTTTGGGATGATAGGAAGGGGTATCTTGAGTAGGGTGGTAGTTACATACGGTGTATGTATTCTTCAAAATAGTTTCTACACTAAACATAGTGTATTTTTAATGTAAATTTACCTCAACTGTGTTCGTTTATGTAGAAAAAAACAGAAATACAGAAGGAAGAGCAAGTTTCAGCGATGAAGGCAATGAACTCAGGTTTCTCAAACAACCTACTAGGACGTTGAAAAGAATTAACTTCAGGTTCTCAGACACATATTTAGCAGAGGTTTGAGTTCAGGATCTTGAGTATTTAAAGCAGTGATTCCCAACCACAGCTGCCTGTTAGAGCCGTTAGAGGAGATGCTGGGCACACTAAATGCCTGGCCTTTCCCAGACATTAGTTAGTTTGGAGAGAAGGGCAGAATGTAGCATTTTTAAAAAAGCAGACAGGTATTTCTCATGTGCCATCAGGCTTGGATACTGTTGCTATGAAGGGTTATTGAAATTATGGCATTAGATCAGAACATTTTTAGATAGCTCATAAAAGGAGAAAAGAGGAGGAGTAAAGATCATAGTCTACAAGATAGCAATATTTAAGTCTAAAAACTTAAAAAGTAATGAATCTTTAGTAGAAGTCTTAGGATGGTAAGTTTATCAACAAAGACATTAAAAGGATAATAAAATAATACTATGAAAAAGTTTATGCAAACAAATTTGACAACTTAAAAAGAAAAGACAAATTTTTGGAAAATACAACTTACCAAATCAACATAGGAAGAACTAGATCTATATCTATTACAGAAATTAATTTTTTTAAACAAAACCCTCTGAAAAGGAAACTGCTGGCCCATATGGTTTCACTGGTGAATTATATAAAAATATTTAAGGAGGAAATAGCACTAATCTTGCACAAATGAGTTAGAGCAGGTAGAATAAATGCCCAGCTTATTTTATGAGGCCAATATAACATTAGTACTAAAATCTGACAGACATTATTAAAAAACAGAAGAATATTACAGATCAATAGGCCTCATGCAAATAGATGAAAAAGTACTTTTTAAAAATTAGGAAATCAAATCCAAAAATCCATAACTAATGATAAATTGTCCCTTGAGCACAGGGATTGACCATCACAGAAGAACCATATGGGATGTGGGAAGAGCAGCTTCAGAGTGAAAATGGACATTTAGAAAACAAACAAACAAAAATGACTAGTGCCTACTACAAATGGTGCAATTTCTGATTATTTCTAATATAATTATGCATATTTTTGCTAAGGGTGATTAACCCAGAATTTAAGGGTGTTATTTTTTCTTGAGTAAATGAATGTATCTCCCTGAATATCAATGGAGAAGTGCCTAAGACAGAGGGAAGAATATGTTTCATTAAAAAGACCCCTAAACCATTAGAGAGTGGTAGGAATAAGATTTTAAACCTTCATTCCATAACACTCCCTAGTTAGCATAATTAAACTTTGAAAAATGAGTTCTAATCTCTAACAGTCTTGCTTATTCTCTACTATTAATGTGCACTTAATATACTCATTATAAATCTGATCATTGTGACCTAATTACTACACAATACCTTGCTTCTAAAGCGGGACATATTTAGATATTTTCTATCATCTCTGTATGATGTAATCATCATAAAAGCCAGTGGAAGATATTACTTGTCTCTACTTTAAAAACATACCATATTCATGATATCTAAATAGAGCAATATATAGCCAATTAAGCCTACTCTAAGTAGAATGTGTGAAGCTTCAAGAAATATGCTCTTTTATGTCATATCAATTACATTTGAAAACTTATGTCTTGTGATCTGGCATCCACTTTCTTATTTGTTCTTTGCATTCTTGGCTGGTACCATAGAAATTTAAATTAAAACCATTATTTTCTTGCTGAGCTATGATCAGGTTTAATCATGCAACAAAATTACCTGGAAGAGACTTCTTTTTGTACTAATCTTCAATCGTATCCACAATTTGGAAGGAAAAGTGGAAAAATAAGATCATTTGAGATGCTGGACAGGGCACTTGGCTTGTCAAGGCTTACTGTTTTAAGATGTTCTAAGGAGAGGAAGATAGAACCACTGTAAGTTATGCTATCTTATATCATAGCTCGGAGGAAGTAGCTCTTTCTATCTCAGTGACAATAATCAAGCTAGATGGTATTCAGAAGTGCTACTCACTTGTAAAGAGATGATGGGGTTCTGTGTGGGGAGATCAGTGAAAGGAAGGAGAAGAAAGGGAAAAAAGACATACAAGGAGAAAGTGATGTAAAGATTGATAAAGAAATAGAAATGACCAGATACTTTCTAGGATCTAGTGCTAGAAAACAACTGTCATGGTAGGCTAGATCACATGATAGTAAAAAGTAACTTCTGAATTGCTGTGGCTTGATGCCCCACACAAACTGCATGTTCCTTGCCTATCATGATCAGCTAAGGAACTCTGCTCATTGTAATCACAAAGGGGTCCAGGCTGGTGAAGCAGCTACCATCTATCCTTTACCAGTTCTGTACCAGATAAAAAATGCACACCAGATCTTTGTTTTCCCTATGAAATGACACATATCATTTCTCTCAATTCTATTGGCTAAACCAAGAAAAATGGCCTCACCTATTTTCAAGGTGGTGTGGAAGCACTATCCTGACAATGTGCCTTGTAAGGGAATCATAAATATTTGGTCAAGTAACAAGCGTATATGATATTATATTGCCCTGCCAAAGAGTGAAGTATATACCCAAAAAAGCACTGTGTTCAATTTACTACACAGTATCCAATCTCCCTTTATTTCCTATCAACAATATTGTTTTTCTTCAGACGGTAATCTGAACATTTAAAAATGACATTTTCCATTTTCCTTTGTATATAGAGGTAGTTTTTGACACAGTTCTGGCTAACAATACATGGTGGGGCTTCTAGGAAGACTGTAAAACAGGTACAGACTTAGCCAGCTCACACCTTTCTTCCTTACTTCTGGGAAATGGATATGATGCCAGAGGAATGGGGAAAAGAGATATCTTGCAACTATGAGGACAAGAGAAAGCCTAGGATGCTAATGAGACTGTGATCTTAATGGATTACCAAATTTCAAACTCCCAGATATGTAAAAGAGAAAAAAAAAACAACACTCTATTTTGTTCAGCCACTTTAAACGTGATTTTATTTTATATATGTTGCTGAATCTATTCGTATGTGATCCAGAATTTGAAACCAGTAGTATGGTGAAACAAGTAATGCATTCTAAAGTACAGATTTGACTTTGTTTAAAGACACCTTGCAGTAGTAGGAGTTAAGATTCTACCCACTTGTATTTCCCTGAATCTCATTAAGCACTAGGGCAACAAAACAGAAACAACAACAACAACAAAAGAAGTCATAAGGATCCCTAACGCCATGCCGTTTTTTCATTCCTCTTCCTTCATTCATTGATTTCTATACTTATTCATTAAGTAAATATTTATTGAGTTACCAACAGATGCTAAACAGTGTTAGGCAGTGAAGCTGCAAAGCGAGATAGAACCCAGTAGACCATTTTCTCTCTCTAGAGTGTCACGTCACCATTTCCATACCAACTTTATATGGGGATTAGCAGAGAAACAGTGTGAGTCTCTTCATTATTCTTATGGAAATTGATGCTCTTTATTTAAATATCAATAAGTTAAAGAAATCTAATGTAGAGTTTTATCTTCCTAATGTTTTATTGAAAAAGAATTTTATGAATGGATTTTGGTTTTATAATACACACCATTTAACCCCACTAACTAAACTTAAAAAGGATTCTCTATACCCACTTAGCAATTTTCTTTTAAAGATAACATCGCTTTGCCCTTTCCTTTTGTTTTTTTAAAAATATTTATTTAGACTGCATTCGATCTTAGTTGCAGCACGTGGGATCTTTAGTTGCGGCATGCATGTGGGATCTAGTTCCCTGACCAGGGTTCAAACCTGGGCCCCCTGCATTGGGAGCACGGATTCTTACCCACTGAACCACCAGGGAGATCCCCACTTTAGCAATTTGATTAGCCCTTATGTCGTAAATATTTGAGATGAAACTTTACCCTTCACTTTTATTTCTTTCGATAGAAGTTTCCTTCACCCCTAACTCTTTCAATTATTTGCTCTTTCCTTGTAAAACTCATACATTTCTATGAGCCACTTTAAATCTTTTGTAGATGAAGGTTTAGTGCAAAGAACAAAATTGTCTAGCGTGTCTCTTGGAGAATAAAGGTGAGTGTAGCTCTTTATATGGATCGTAATATTTAAGTTGTTTTTAATAGCCAGCATATTAAAAACAACTTTAAAAAATTTCATATACAATCTAAGATCTTAAGAACTAAGAGTATATCATGGTCTAAAGAAGATGTGGTATATATATATATATATAATGGAATATTACTCAACCATCAAAAAGAATGAACTCATGCCATTTGCTGCAACATGGATGGACCTAGAGATATCATACTAAGTGAAGCAAGTCAGAAAGATAAAGATAAATACCATATGATATCACTTACATGTGGAATCTAAAATATGATGCAAATCAACATATCTGTGAAACAAAAACAGACTCATAGATAGAGAGAACAGACTTGTGGTTGCCAAGGTTGGGGGGTAGGGGAGGGAAGGATTGGGAGTTTGGGATTAGTAGAGGCTAACTATTATATATAGGATGGATAAACAACAGGGTCCTACTGTATGGCACAGGGAGCTATAGTCAGGATCCTGTGACAAACCATAAAGGAAAAGAATATGAAAAAGAATATATAAATATGTATATTTATATGTATAACTTTCACTTTGCTGTACAGAAGAAATTAACACATTATAAATCAACTATACTTCAATAAAACTTAAAGAAAGAGTATATCATGGTCTATCAAATATTTTGAAAAGAAATGGAAGGATAGATATTAACTTTTATCAGCAATTTATTCATCTGTCAATGGACACTTAAGTTGCTTCCATGTCCTGGCTATTGTAAATAGAGCTGCAGTGAACATTGTAGTACATGACTCTTTTTGAATTATAGTTTTCTCAGGGTATATGCCCAGTAGCAGGATTGCCAGGTCATATAGTAGTTCTATTTTTAGTTTTTTTTTTTTTTTTTTTTTTAATTTTATTTTATTTATTTTTTATACAGCAGGTTCTTATTAGTCATCAATTTTATACACATCAGTGTATACACCTCAATCCCAATCACCCGATTCACCACACTCCCCCCACCCCCACCCCCCCACCGCTTTCCTCCCTTGGTGTCCATATGTTTGTTCTCTACATCTGTCTCTCAATTTCTGCCCTGCAGACTGGTTCATCTGTACCATTTTTCTGGTTCCATATATATGCGTTAATATACGATATTTATTTTTCTCTTTCTGACTTACTTCACTCTGTATGACAGTCTCCAGATCCATCCATGTCTCAACAAATGACCCAATTTCATTCCTTTTTACGGCTTAGTAATATTCCATTGTATATATGTACCACATCTTCTTTATCCATTCGTCTGTCGATGGACATTTATGTTGCTTCCATGACATGGCTATTGTAAATAGTGCTGCAATGAACATTGGGGTGCATGTATCTTTTTGAATTATGGTTTTCTCTGGGTATATGCCCAGTAGTGGGATTGCTGGATCATATGGTAATTCTGTTTTTAGTTTTTCAAGGAACCTCCATACTGTTCACCATAGTGGCTGTATTAATTTACATTCCCGACAACAGTGCAAGAGGGTTCCCTTTTCTCCACACCCTCTCCATCATTTGTTTGTAGATTTTCTGATGATGCCCATTCTAACTGGTGTGAGGTGATACCTCATTGTAGTTTTGATTTGCATTTCTCTAATAATTAGTGATGTTGAGCAGCTTTTCATGTGCTTCTTGGCCATCTGTATGTCCTCTTTGGAGAAATGTCTATTTAGGTCTTCTGCCCATTTTTGGATTGGGTTGTTTGTTTTTTCTTAATATTGAGCTGCATGAGCTGTTTATATATTTTAGAGATTAATCCTTTGTCGGTTACTTCATTTGCAAATATTTTCTCCCATTCTGAGGGTTGTCTTTTCATCTTGTTTATGGTTTCCTTTGCTGTGCAAAAGCTTTTAAGTTTCATTAGGTCCCATTTGTTTATTTTTGTTTTTATTTCCATTTCTCTAGGAGGTGGGTCAAAAAGGATCTTGCTGTGATTTATGTCATAGAGTGTTCTGCCTATATTTTCCTCTAAGAGTTTGATAGTGTCTGGCCTTACATTTAGGTCTTTAATCCATTTTGAGTTTATTATTGCATATGGTGTTAGGAAGTGTTCTAATTTCATTCTTTTACATGTAGCTATCCAGTTTTCCCAGCACCACTTATTGAAGAGGCTGTCTTTTCTCCATTGTATATTCTTGCCTATTTTATCAAAAATGTGACCATATGTTCATGGGTTTATCTCTGGGCTTTCTATCCTGTTCCATTGATCTATATTTCTGTTTTTGTGCCTGTACCATACTGTCTTGATTACTGTAGCTTTGTAGTATAGTCTGAAGTCCAGGAGCCTGATTCCTCCAGCTCTGTTTTTATTTCTCAAGATTGCTTTGGCTATTCGGGGTCTTTTGTGTTTCCATACAAATTGTGAAAAATTTTGTTCTAGTTGTTTGAAAAATGCCATTTGTAGTTTGATAGGGATTGCATTGAATCTGTACATTGCTTTGGGTAATATGGTCTGTTCTTCACTCAGACTGGACGGGGTTAAAGTAGCAGCTGATTAGGGGGTTCTGGCTCACTCAAGCCAGGGGAGAGGGAGGGGTACGGAATGTGGGGCAAGCCTGCAGTGGAGAGGACAATGTGACGTTGCAACAGCCTGAGGTGGGCCGTGTGTTCTCCTGCGGAAGTTGTCCCTGGATAACGGGACCTGGTAGGGGCAGGCTGCACAGGCCTCCAGGACGGGAGGTGTGGATAGTGACCTGTCCTTGCACACAGGCTTCTTGGTGGCTGCAGCAGCAGCCTTAGTGTTTCATGCCTGTCTCTGGTGCCCGTGCTGATAGCCATGGCTTGCACCCATCTCAGGAGCTCGTTTAGGTGGTGCTTTGGTTCCCCTCTCCTTGCGCACCCCAAAACAATGGTCTCTTGCCTCTTAGGCAATTCCAGACTTTTTCCCAGACTCCCTCCTGGCTAGCTGTGGTACACTAGCCCCCTTCAGGTTGTGTTCACACAGCCAATCCCAGTCCTCTCCCTGGGATCCGACCTCTGAAGCCAGAGCCTCAGCTCCCAGTCCCCACCTGCCCCAGCAGGTGAGCAGACAATCCTCTCAGGTTGGTGAGTGCTGATTGGCACCGGTCCTCTGTACGGGAATTTGTCTGCTTTGTCCTCTGCACCACTGTTGCTGCGCTCTCCTCCATGGCTCCGAAGCTTCCCCCCACACCCCCATCTCCACCAGTGAAGGGGCTTCCTAGTGTGTGGAAACTTTTCCTCCTTCACAGCTCCCTCCCAGTGGTGCAGGTCACATCCCTATTCTTTTGTCTCTGTTTTATCTTTTTTCTTTTGCCCTCCCCAGGTACGTGGGGAGTTTCTTGCCTTTTGCGAAGTGTAAGGTCTTCTGCCAGCATTTAGTAAGTGTTCTGTAGGAGTTGTTCCACATATAGATCATTTCTGATGTATTTGTGAGGAAGAAGGTGATCTCCACATCTTACTCCTCTGCCATCTTGAAGGTCTCCCTGCCCCAGAAGGCCAAAATTAACTTTAAGTGCCATTTCAATATTTGTAGTTTGTGAATGTATATGTACTGGGTATATTACATAGATACGAAAGAGACAAGGAATAGGAACTGAGCACAACCATGCAGGGGGAACAGATCGCTATATAATCAAGTTCTGTAAGAGGAAGGGAAGTAGTGGTAGATATCTGGTGGGAAACCAAAGTTATCGACGATAATGTATAAAACAATACTATAGAAATCAAGAGCAAAATAATCTTCATTCTCTAATATATATTGTTAATGAGCTGCTTTAGCTTTCCTTCTATCTACAAATATGGGATCTCTCACAACATGAATATGGTCCTTACTGCCACAATGCAAGTTTTGTTTTATTTTTTTAAAGTTTTATTTATTTATATTTGGCTGTGTTACATCTTCGTTGTGGTGCGCGGGCTTCTCATTGCATTGGCTTCTCTTGTTGCGGAGCACGGGTTCTAGACACGTGGGCTTCAGTAGTTGTGGCTCGCGGGCTCTAGAGCGCAGGCTCAGTAGTGGCGCATGGGCTGTGTTGCTCCGCGGCATGTGGGATCTTCCCGGACCAAGGCTCGAACCTGTGTCCCCTGCATTGGCAGGTGGATTCTTAACCACTGTGCCACCAGGGAAGCCCCTGTTTTATTTTTAATTTGACATGTCTTTACTGCCAAGAATGGGTGAGGACAAATTCTCTCACTACTTTTCTTTATTTGAACTCCTTTGAAGATCTCATTTATACAGAACATTGTGATATCAGTTAGACTTAACATGGAACAACTACATTTGTATAAGTAAATGCAAATAAAATTTGTGGCAGTATTAGGTCATAAAGTGATCCTGATGTGCTTTTTTATTATTTTAATTTTATAATACAAAAAAAAGTAAAAATTCTCATAGAATACTCTTATACCAAATAGAATATTTTCAGAAACTCTCAAACTCAATTTGACAAATAAGTTATGGTGAGAGACATATGGAACAGCACACTAGGACTGTTGTGGCAGAAGCAGAGATCAAAGACAAATAAGACTGACTAAACAGAACGTTCATTTACTGGAGGAGAGATGAGTGAGGGTACACAGAAAGGTCTGGGGAGAAAAAAACAAGTCAAACAGGACTTCTCCTCTCTGACCACACATTTGTAAATGATTTTTTTATATTTGCAAAACAAAATCTTGAATGGGTTATTATTTACAGAAGCATTGGAAGATGAAATTCTGCTCAAGAATAAATGGTTTTCTATGCTCTTTATAGTGACTCAGAAATAACTCCCCTAGCACTTGACTTAAACAGCTCATGGGTAGTTCCAGGCTAGATAACTGGAAGAGGTACAGGGAGAATGAGGCAATGGAGAAGTCACATCTCACCTTACCTCTCTGCTTTCAGCCTTCCTAGCTTTGTGAGTGATGGCTGAGTGACAACTACTGACTGTGCTAGCATAGCAGACAGAGACACACCATCAAGCAGAGAATTGTGCCTCTTTTCTCTGAAAGCAAACTAGGAGGATTGAAGTGCTTTGGGTTCAACATGAGAAGTTTAAAAAAAAATTCTGAATATAAAGAACTGATTTTGGTTGCTTTAGGTCTCCTTAGTTGGATTATGTGTTTTACAAGGTCTACAAATGAACAGAGAACCATCTGTGTGAGCTGAAAGGGCTAATATTCAGCCCAAATGTCTCCTTTGCAACTATAGGTGATTTTTAGTGGGGAAATCTGGACACTCGAATTATAACTGTTCAAACAGATTTTATTATTGACAGTATTAAAGGTCACTAGAACCTTACATTTATGAAGATAGTATTTTACCTTGGCTTTTATACTGACACCAAGAATGCAGGGTGGTGACATGTGGTCAGCCTGGCACAGAATGTCAGTAGTCCTTCCGGAACATTTCTCATATCCTTGACAAAATATTGTATTTTCTATAAGCAGTGGTCCCTCCTTTTCAAATCTGAAGCAATGGCTTGTCAACAAAACTTCACAAATTTATGAGTATGCATGCAAAAGCAAAGGGGGGAAAGACTCAGCGTTACCTTTGTGAGTGGGAAATAAGTCATGAGCATTTATGAAATGACTGTGTAAGAGTAGTTAATCATTTGGGAAATGTGGGTTGAGGTTACTTAGCTAAGACCTATTATTAGAGCTAATGCCATACCCCTGTGGCTTCATTCACCCCAAAATATATCTAATACAGCCCAATGTGGTCAAGAGTGTACTTACTGCTGCTTCCCCCACTAATGAATTTAAAATGACTTGCAGCCCGGGTATCTTTTGATTCTGATATGTGGCTCTAATGGGAATTCACGCAGCTTAATCACTACTCACCTGACTGAAAATACAATGCTATAAAGCCAAGTGGTGAAACCAGCCTCATATATTCTGACTGCTGCTACCCGGGGTAATTAGTGATGGTTGCAGTTTTTGCAAGAGGTGGCTCTGTTATGTTTCTATGTGCAAGGAAAGGAGGTCTGCTCACAATGGCACACTTGGGGAGAGCAAGTTCTCTGAATGACTTGAGATTTACTTCTTAGTCTTTAAAAATACATTAAGATTGGCATTTTCCAAGTTAAATTGCCTGGGAAGATTTTATTGCTTTGGTCAGTTAAAATTAAGAATATAAATTATTGAGTCTATAATTTAATGTTCTCTTGCTTTAAATAGTTGACAGGCATACTGAGAGCTGAAAATCTCACTTATCGGTAATGAAACAGTGCTGCAAAATTACATTAGATACGAAACACAGATTTTCTATAGGGTTACATAATTTTAAAAGTTAGCATTACTATTGATTTATATACAATATCAAAGGTAAAACATAAAATAAATCATTTTCTATTTTTTTCTTTATATGGTGATAATGAATAAAATCTATTAATACTAATGACTTTCTGCGCTTTATATATTCCACAATAGAAACAGGTGTACAGATATACACACAGAACCCAGAACACCATTTATTTTTGCTACGAAGATGTACGCTTCTTTGAAAATGGTATATTCCTGAGCATTTACCCATAAAACAAATTATTGTGAGATAATCAGTTATATTTTGAAAGCTGGAGTTTTTTAAAAAAATAAAGAGATAAATCTGTTTAGGCTGAAAGGGGGAAACGAAATCAGGCAGTATATGAGCAAGTTGGTAAAATCACAGTTGAGACTGGTCAATTGTGCTTTGGAGTCAGATCTATCTGGTTTACACACCAGCTGTGCAACTTTGGAGAACTTAACATCTCCATCTCCATCTCAACATCTTCATCTTTAAAGCTAGATAATAATTCTTACTTTACAAGTTTTTATAAAGATTAAATAAATCTTATAAATAATGTAGCTCAGAATTTTACATACAGTATATTTTTAATAATTAGTAGCCATTAGAGTTACTCCATCAAAATTAATTTTAAAAATATTTATGAGGTCTATTTTGTGTTAAGCATTTAGGGATAAACTGGTGAGCAGAAGCGAACATAGTCTGTATTAAAAACAAAAAACAAGCACAGTACTAACCCTCTTGGATCTTCCCAGTCTAATGGGGAACATAGTCAGTCAAATAATCCCATAAATAAATTTAAAATAATTATGACTGTGAAAAGCATACGACACTGTCAAAGCATGTAATGAGGAAGATGAACAGGGGTGATTTCCTTGAGAAAATGATGATTCAACTGAAATATGAAAGAAAAGAGGAAGAAAATAAGTGAAGAGAGAAGTGAAGGATTTTCCACGTAGCATTTATGAAGCATTGTTCTTTACAGGAACTGAAAAGAAGCTGTTGTTACAGAACCACTTCAAGTGAGGGAGGAAGGAGTTGAGGTGAGGCTCTCCTAGGAAGGGCTGTTTCCATTCACAGGAGTCTTGGAGAGTTTTAAACAGAGGGCAACATGAATAAACCTGAACTTGAAAAGATGCCCCTGGTTGCAGTGATAAGAATGGATTAGAGAGGAGCAATAGTGAATATGTATAAGCCAACTACGAAGCCAACTTAGTAGTTTAGGCAAGAGGCAGTGGTCATTTGGACTAAGGTAGCAGTGGAAATGGAGAGAAGTAGATGAATTTGAGGAAAATTTATGAGTTAAAATTTATATGGCTTGGAGTTGAGTTGTATATGGGCTTTATTGCTGAAGACATATAATACTACAACCCATCCCTTGTCCACTCACTCTCTTTCTTTTCTAGATGTCTATTTCATACCTTCTCCTTTATTTTCAACCCCCTATACTTATCTCCCCATACTCATTCTTAGCTGATAACCTTGTTTCTGAGTCACTGAGGAAATGGAAACAATCAGAAGACAAGTCCTGAACTCCTTAAACTGCGCCTACCTACTCACATAACAGCATCTGCGCCAGCATCTTGTCTCCCTGCTTTTAGCCTGGTTATATTACCCAAGCTCTGCCTCAAGCTAGCTTGTCCACATGTCCACTTTATCCCATCTACTCTCAACTTCTTCAGTAATTCTCCTCTTATTGTACTCCATCATCTCTCTCTCTCTTTCTCTCTGTCTCTCTCTCCTGGATCATTATCATTAGTGTTTTGTTTTGTTTTTTTAACATCTTTATTGGAGTATAATTGCTTTACAATGGTGTGTTAATTTCTGCTTTATAACAAAGTGAATCAGTTTTACAGATACATATGTTCCCATATCTCTTCCCTCTTGCGTCTCCCTCCCTCCCACCCTCCCTATCCCACCCCTCTAGGTGGTCACAAAGCACTGAGCTGATCTCCCTGTGCTATGCGACTGCTTCCCACTAGCTATTTTACATTTGGTAGTGTATATATGTCCATGACACTCTCTCACTTTGTCACAGCTTACCCTTCCCCCTCCCCATATCTTCAAGTCCATTCTCTAGTAGGTCTGTGCCTTTATTCCCATCTTGCACCTAGGTTCTTCATGACCTTTTTTTTTTTTCTTAGATTCCATATATATGTGTTACCATATGGTATTTGTTTTTCTCTATCTTACTTACTTCACTCTGTATGACAGACTCTAGGTCCATCCATTAGTGTTCAAAGATGCCCTTTTATCTCATATTTTTAGAAAAAAATCTTGACTCTATTTTTCTCCATAGCTAATGCTCCAATTTTTTGGAGGGGAGGACAGTGACCTTGGTTTTAAACAAAATTCCTCAAAAGAGTTATTTGTACTTTTTTCTCCAATCCCTACTAGTCTTTCTTTAAACCCACCCAACAGACCTGTACCATTCCACCAAAAGTATAAGAAATTATAGCCAACACGGTTTAGTCATGCATATTTATGTAGGGTGGGCCTAGGAAACACAAGAAAAGGCTTAGCCACACTATATCATCATGTTAACTAATCATTATTACAAACTAGCAACTTAAACCTTTTGTGCAAATTCACATCAATTAACTTTCTAGTTGAGATACTGGGGGCTGGGCGGGGGGATGTTATGGACAAGCATTAGCGTGAACATTTACAGCCTGTTGTGTCCCTTTCTCTTGACTTACTTCAGCCTCTTACTTCAGCTATCTCAAAAATTTAAGTATTAATTTTTTTTTTTTTTTGCGGTACGCAGGCCTCTCACTGTTGCGGCCTCTCCCGTTGCCGAGCACAGGCTCCGGACGCGCAGCCTCAGCGGCCATGGCTCATGGGCCCAGCCACTCTGCAGCATGTGGGATCTTCCCGGGCTGGGGCACGAACCCGTGTCCCCTGCATCGGCAGGCAGACTCTCAACCACTGTGCCACCAGGGAAGCCCCTTAACTTTTCAACTATATTGCATTTATAGTTTTTTGTGAAATAATCATACAGGTTCTTGTCTTTATAGGATCATTGAAAATATGAAAAGTAAAAAAAGATACCATTATTGATCACAAGAACAGCAGAATTTTGAACATATCCAGGCAGCGAGGGAGAAAGAAAGAGAGTGAGAGAAATCTTAGAACTCATTTCCTGAAATGATTTGTCTCAACCGGAATGTGTCTCATAGTGAAACAAATGAAGGCAGAAAACACTACAGTACAAGAAGTGAAATGAACAAAGATTTATTTTAACTGGAGTTTTGAGATCAGAGTTACAAATGTCACAAAAATAAATCGTCTGAATGAATGTATTTTATCTGGGAAAATAATGAATTTAATAAAATAAATAAACTGTAAGACATCTTATATTTCTGTTACTATAGACTTCCTCGGCATTTCCATTTAAATTCTACATTAGGTATTCAAATTCTCATTTATACATCTGGTATATATCAAAACTCATGAATTTGTTAAAGGATTTTTGGTGTTGCTATTCAAGCAAATGAGTTTATTCATAATATCTTACAACTTGTTTCTGGTGGTTTAAAATATTGTTATTTTGGTGTTGAATAATAATAAGGATCTCAGCATGAAGAAGCTGAAGATGTTTGCATATCATTCAAAAAATACGTTAATATAGCAGCTCAGCTAGGCTTAAAGATAGGTACCAAAATATGTACTAGGAAGTGTTCTATTGACCAAACTTAACAAATTTTCATCTCAGCTATTATCATTAACACTCCCAACAGCTTTCAGTTTACAAAAAAGTAAGGCAGTTAAGGTATATAATTAAGATAATACAGCATTTGGCTTACTTCTATGCTCAGATTGAATGACCTCTTAGAAAATACTAAGAATAATTTTTAAAAATCATGAAAAAAATCAAAATATAAACTTTTCACTGCTCATAGGACAAAGTCCAGTAACATTAGTTTTAAAATATACACATCATGACTATGATGTTCACAATATTCAGTAGCTATAAGTTTAGAGCTGCTCTGTCCAATATGGAAGCCCTAAGTGAATGTGGCTGTTGTGCACTCAAAATAGGGGTGATCCAAACTGAGATACACTCTACATGAAAAGTGCTCACCAATCTTGAAGACTCGGTATTTGAAAAAAGAAGGTAAAATATCTCATTAAAGACTTCTAGAATCCTCTCTAGGATGTAGAGAACAGGGCAGAACATTACTTCCATCTTTATAAAAAATGGTTAGAATAACTTCAAATTAATAACTCTTTTATATCTATTAAAGAACTGAGGTTGCAAAACAACTACCCAAACACTAAAGAGAGACAGGCATCTTCAGGGAGAGAGGAGACACAAGCACTCACTTACCAGATGCTGCTGAACACCAACTGGAAGAACTCAGCTATAACAGTTGACAAATGGGTGAAGGCCCAGGGCACACTGGCAGGACAGTGATGAACCCTTGGGAGCTCTAGAAATGGGAGGAGTCCACACCATCTTGCTGGATTTTTCTCTGTGAATCCCACCATATAATCACAGAAAAGATCAGAGAGCGTGAAGAATGTGTTGATCTTGATGCAGTCCTGGGGGAGGGGAAAGCACCTCTGCAGGAAGGCCAAGAAATGCCACTTGACTTTTTCCCTATCTCCTCATAAGGAACCAATGCCTGTGGGAGGGAGGGCAACAAACCATTTTACCCTAGAGCACTGAAGGAGGGGAACAGGAAGAACACAATCCCGGGAGGAGCAGGAATATACTCTGGGCCCACACAGCCAGGAAAGGGGCAGAAGAATGGAGTGGACCATGTTTCTGACACCCAGGGACTTGGTTCCTGCTATGGCTGAGGCTTCAGAACAGACAACAGTCACCACCAGCAGTCCAACAGGCTTCAGGTAACAACAGTGTGCAAAGAGCCCCTTTCTGAAGTGTAGCTACAGCTGAGGGCTGCACAGATCTAATGTAGTGAATGAATCCTCATCCTACACAAAAGGTATCACTATAGGAATCAAAGGGTGCTTTGGGTTTAACCATAGTAACAGCAAGTCTCAAATCTAGCCCAGCTTTTACTCAAACTCTTACACTAAAGGCCTAGCAGATGGAAAAGTGTGCCCACTTCCATATATACACATACATGTATAATGAAAAAGCATACTCCCAAGAAACAATCATCAGAACCAAACTCAGATATGACACAGGTGTTGAAACTATATAACAGGAAATTTAAAATTACTATGATCAATATGTTTATGGCTCTAATGGAAACGATAGACAACATGCAAAATCAAATGGGTAACTTCAGCAGAGAGATGGGAACAAAAAGAAATGATTAAATGGAAATGGCATAAATGAGAAAAACAGTAAGAAAGATAAAGAATGCCTCCACTCTGTTCAACACTGTGAGGGAAGGCATAAGTGAACTTGAAAATAGGCCAATAGAAATTACCCAAACTAAGCACAAAGAGAAGAAAAAGTGAGCAAAAATAGAATAGAGCATCTATAGCACCTGAAAATATCAAGCAGTATAATATACATGTAGTTTGAATTCCAGAAGAAAAAGAGAGAGAGAATTTGGCAGAAGAAATCTTTATAAAATTAATGAAAAAATAATGGCTGAGAATTTTCTAAAATTAATGACATATGCCAAACAGTAGATCCTCAAACTCAACAGCAAGTGGGAAAATACCAAAAGACAAAAAAAAAAAAAAAAAAAAAAAACAAACCAAACAGAGCAAAACATAACATACACAGGCATATCATATTCAAACTATTGAAAACAAAACTCAGAAAGAAAATCTTGATGACATGCAGAGGAACAAAAATAAAAATTATTGCTGAATTCTCATGAGAAGCCATGAAAGCATTAGATAATGAAATGATATTGTTAATGTACTGAAGAATAAAACAAGGATATCAACCCATAATTCTATAGCCAATATTCTGTATAATTCTACAGCAGTATTAGACAAGAAAAGTTTAATGACTTTCAAGGAGAAGGAATATATTATAAAACAGAAACTTGGACCTACACGAAGAAATGTAAGAGGGCTGGACTAGGATAAAGATAAAATAAGTTTGTATTTCTTAGTTTAACCAAATCTAAAAAATAACAGACAGTCTAAAGCAAAGTAGTTTGTGTTTACAACAAAAAAGTAAAATAAGTTATATCAGTAGTACAAAGGATGGGAGAGAAAGATTGAGAATATACTATTTCGAGATCTTCATGCTGCACATGAAGTGGTATAATGTTTAAAGGGATACTGATTAATTAGGAAAGCATATTGTAATAAAGACAAAGGGAAAAAATAGAACAAGTAGTGAGAAGACTCTAAGCTGTCCCAGCCACCAGCCTTTGCGTCAACCCAACTGAGGGCCCAGACATTATGAAACAGAGATGGGCCACACTTTGTGCACTCTGTTCAAATATTCTGACCAAAAAAAAAAAAAAAAATAGTGAGATAGAATAATAACAACTTTTTGTTTAAACCATTATGTTTGGGGGTATTTTATTATGTAGTGATAAATAATGCAAACAGTCAGCAATTATTAAATTGCAAGAAACAAAAAATTCTACCCAAATTAGCTCAAATAAAAATATATTTATGATAAATATACAAGGATGTCTCAAACACTTAATTTATTTTTTCATTTAACAAATATTTATTGAGCACTTACCACCTGCACTTACTGAAGATATTATAGTGCTTGGTAATTTATGTGTATTATTTCATTTCATCTAAATATTTTACAGATGAAGAAACAGATCTGAAGCTAAGTTTTTGTCAAAGACTCATAGCTGCTAATAAGCAGTTGAGCTGGGATCCAGATTTAGGTCAGATTGTAGCTCTTATAGTCATAAAGATCTTCTCTTTTCACATAAACACTTGATTTTAAGAAACAGTTCTGCCTCACATGCCATCAAAAGTGTTTAGGCAGTAACTCACCTGTCCCTCTGTCTGTTGCCACATGGCCCCTTGTCTGTACATAGTTCAGGTCAATAGACTAGCATGTCAGTCATGACATTGTCACTGACTCCTTTGTGGAGAGTCAGTATGAAAAGACAGTAAAGAGACAGCTGATTTCTGGTGAGAATGAAGGAAAGAGTGATTCAAGGATTCTAGTTCAACATAGCCATTATGAACAGAGGTTTAAGGGTCAGACAAACTGATTCAAGTCCCAGCTACTTTATTTTCTAACTGTGAGGCAAATTTCTTAATCTTGCTAAGTCTCAATATTCATATATATATTTGAGATAATAAAAATTCACATATATATATTAAGATTCAAATGAAATAATGTAAATAATGTCTCTGGTTCTCAATTAAGCTATTATTATTTTGGAGCCTTTGGATAACAGGGTGGTCAGTGGATTTATTCACTGAGACATAACCATAGGAAAAAGAATGAATTTTGGAGGTTGAAAGTCAAATTTGGTACATGTTCAGTTTGAAATACTTGTGGGACATTCCACTGAAGATTAACCATAGATATTTGGACACACAGTTATGTAGGGAGCAAAGAACAATGAACTCAAATAAGGTAATGTCCAGTTTCTAGAGGCACTTGAATCCCAAATTGAGACTTCTGAATCAATAGAAAACATGGGAAGTTTCTGAGCAGGAGAATGAATTCTGCTGCTAAAAGAAAAAGTTCTGTACACAAAAAATCCTTCCTTATGTGACTCTCTAATAATAAAATATTAAAATGTTGAATATTACAATATTTTTAAAAATCACATAAATTAAAACTTTTAATTACTCTAATCACTTTATGTGTAAATACTTTTTAATATCGCTAAGCAGTGGATAATGATATATCCCCTAATGTCAATATCATCTGGAAAATAATGCTTTTTTTGAGAGAAGTCAATGTTAAAGCTTTGTATTATTCAGGGAATGTGTGGAGACGGATCTAATTTGTAACCTGGCACTAGAGTTCAGCAAGTTAGGACAATGAAGTGTCAAGTGCATCCTGATGATTATGCAAACCACAATTACATTCCCTCTGATGGCTGCCACTGTGCCTTACTCTCCTCCCACAGGGTGTCCACCTCCAACTCTAACCTGTTGATCTCAAGTGCCTTTCAGTGTTAGGAAGGGAGTGCTGCTTACCATTGGTATTGAGAACATCGTTCATGGTAATGCTAGGCACAACTGAAAATATTTTTTAACCTGACAAACATATATTGGTAACCTTGCTAAGGACTTCATATAAACCTTGCAATGATTTGCTGAGATGAAGCACAGAAAGGCATGTAACAGGCAGATGGTTGTCTTATTGCATAATATCTGAATAAGAACAATCCAGACTTAGTAACTTCTTAATACCGTCATTTTAAGAAAGGAAAGTAAAAAAAAAAAAAAGAGCAGACTCATGACAAAGAAGGTATTGGTAAAGCTAAGAACTTTGGGCTGCAAACACATTGGCATAATATCAGTTCCCCAAAAAGAACTCAGTTCCTCTCATTAGTGGATCTGTATTAAAAGTGTAGTCAATTATTATGATTATATTTTGTTAATAAACAGTTTGGAAAATTTGTTTTTTCTATTTTTAGGTAAGTACTTGCATAATATCCTTGAAATAACCTCTTTGCTCACAAAGCCTAAAACATTTAGTATCTGGCCCTTTACAGAAAAATTTGTTGATTAATCATAATTTATTCTTTTAAGTGGGGAAGAGTGTCCTTCCTGGACCACATATCTCCAGAAGGTCAAAACTGACTGCTGGTAAGAGAGGTGGAGTAGGGAGTATAATTGTTGGAATGAAACCCACTACATTAACCTAAAGTATGAACCAGGATGACGTATATTAAAAAAACTTACTCCTAATTTGGAATGGCTGGAAGATTGTGAAGAAATGGATAGAAGATGTTGTTTAAAGGTATTTAGTTATCAGATTATCAAGTCATGTATATCATATTAAATAAATTGTTTTGTTGCCTGTAATTTTGGTGTCATATCCAAGAAATTGTTGCCTAGGACAGTGTTATGAAGCTTTACCCCTGTGTTTTATGCTATGATTTTAAACTTGTGAAAGGTCAGTTGCTCTTATTTGCATGGGTTTATTTCTGGCCTCTATATTCTGTTCCAATGGTCCATCTGTCTGTCTTTTGTCAATACCATACTGTTTTAATTTACTGTAGCTTTGTAATATATTTTGAAATCAGGAAGTGTGATATGTCTTCAGATTTGTTCTTTTTTCTCAAGATTGTTTTGGCTATTTGGGGTCTATTGTGTTTCTATATGAATTTTAGAATTGCTTTTTCTATTTCAGTAAAAAGTGCTATTGTGATTTTTTTTCTTAAAATTTTTATTAGAGTATAGTTGATTTACAATGTTGTGTTAGTTTCAGGTGTACAGCAAAGTGAATCAGTTATACATACATCCACTGCTTTTTTTTTTTTCTTTTAAGATTCTTTTCCCATATAGGCCATTACAGAGTATTGAGTAGAGTTCCCTGTGCTATACAGCAGGTTCTTATTAGCTATCTATTTTATATATAGTATATATGTCAGTCCCAATCTGCAAATTTATCTCTTCCCCACTTATACCCTGGTAAACATAAATTTGTTTTCTATATCAATGACTTTACTTCTGTTTTGTAAATAAGTTCATTTGCATGCTTTTTTTCTTTTTAAGATTCCACATATAAGTGATGTCATATGATATTTGTCTTTCTGTGTCAGACTTACTTCTCTCAATATGACAATCTCTAGGTCCATCAATGTTGCTGTAAATGTCATTATTTTGTTCTTTTTTATGGCTGAGAAATATTCCATTGTATATATGTACCACATCTTCTTTATCCATTCCTCTGTTGATGGACATTTAGCTTGCTTCCATCTCCTGCCTACTGTAAATAGTGCTGCAATGAATATTGAGGTACTGTATCTTTTTAAATTATGGTTTTATCTGGGTATATGCCTAGGAATGGGATTGCTGGGTCATATGGTACTTCTATTTTTAGTTTTTTAAGGAACTTCCATACTTTTCTCCAGAGTGGCTGTACCAATTTACATTCCCACCAAGAGTGTAGGAGGGTCCCCTTTCCTCCACACCCTCTTCAGCCTTTATTATTTGTAGATTTTTTGATGATGGTCATTCTGACTGGTGCGAAATGATACCTCATTGTAGTTTTGACTTGCATTTCACTAATAATTAGTGATGTTGAGCATCTTTTCATGTGCTTTTTGGACATCTGTATGTCTTCTTTGGAGAAATGTCTATTTAGATCTTCTGCCCATTTTTTGATTGGGTTATTTGTTTTCTTGATATTGAGCTGCATGAGCTTTTTGTATATTTTGGAGATTAATCCCTTGTTGGTTACTTCATTTGGAAATATTTTCTTCCATTCTGAGGGTTGTCTTTTTGTTTTGTTTATGGTTTCCTTTGTTGTGCAAAAGCTTTTAAGTTTCACTGGATCCCATTTGTTTATTTTTGTTTTCATTACTCTAGGAGGTGGGCCAAAAAAGATCTAACTGTGATTTATGTCAAAGAATGTTCTGCCTATGTATTCCTCTAAGAGTTTTACAGTGTCTGGCCTTACATTTAGGTCTTTAATCCATTTTGAGTTTATTTTTGTGTATGGTGTTAAGAAGTGTTCTAATTTCATTTATTTACATGTAGCTGTCCAGTTTTCCCAGGACCAGTTATTCAAGAGACTATCTTTTCTCCATTGTATGTTCTTGCCTCCTTTGTCATACATTAAGTGATCATAGGTGCATGGGTTTATCTCTGGGCTTTCTATCCTGTTCCATTGATCTATATGTCTGTTTTTGTGCCAGTACCATACTCTTTTGATTACTGTAGCTTTGTAATACAGTCTGAAGTCAGGGAGCCTGATTGCTCCAGTTCCGTTTTGCTTTCTCAATGTTGCTTTTTCTATTTGGGGTCTTTTGTGTCTCCATACAAATTGTAAGCTTTTTTTTGGTTCTAAATCCGTAAAAAATGTCATTGGTAATTTGATAGGGATTGCATTGAATCTGTAGATTGCTTTGGGTAGTATAGTCATTTTCATAATATTGATTCTTACAATCCAAGAACATGGTATATATGTCCATCTGTTTGTCATCTTTCATCAGCATCTTGCAGTTTTCTGAGTACAGGTTTTTGCCTCCTTAGGTAGGTTTATTCCTAGGTATTTTATTCTTTTTGTTGTGATGGTAAATGGGATTGTTTCCTTAATTTCTCTTTCTGACTTTTTCTTGTTAGTGTATAGGAATGCAAGAGAATTCTGTGTATTAATTTTGTATCCTGAAACGTTGCCAAATTCATTGGTGAGCTCTAGTAGTTTTCCGGTAGCATTTTTAGGATTTTCTATGTTTAGTATCATGTCATTTACAAACAGTGACAGTTTTACTTCTTCTTTTCCAATTTGGATTATGTTTATTTCTTTTTCTTCTCTGATTGCCATGGCTAGGACTTCCAAAACTATGTTGAATAAAAGTGGTGAGAGTGGACATCCTTGTCTTGTTCCTGATCTTAGGGGAAATGCTTTCAGTTTTTCACAATTGAGAATGATGTTTGCTGTGGGTTTGTTGTAAATCACTTTTATTATGTCAAGGTAGTTTTCCTCTATGCCCACATTTTTTTTAATTTTTGAATTTTATTTTATTATTTTTTTTATACAGCAGGTTCTTATTAGTAATCAATTTTATACCCATCAGTGTATACATGTCACTCCCAATCACCTGATTCATCACACCCCCACCCCCACACCCCCACCGTTTTTCCCGCTTGGTGTCCATACGTTTGTTCTCTACATCTGTGTCTCAATTTCTGCCCTGCAAACCGGTTCATCTGTACTATGCCCACTTTCTGGAGAGTTTTTTTTTTTTTATCATAAATGGGTGTGGAATTTTGTCAAAAGCTTTTTCTGCATCTATTGAGGTGATCATATGACTTTTATTCTTCAATTTGTTAACATGGTGCATCCTATTGATTGATTTGCGTATGTTGAGGAATCCTTGCATCACTGGGAGAAATCCCACTTGTTGATGGTATATGATCCTTTTAATGTGTTGTTGGATTCTGCTTGTTAGTATGTTGTTGAGGATTTTTGCATCTTTGTTCATCAGTGATATAGGTGTGTAATTTTCTTTCTTTGTGATATCTTTGTCTGGTTTTGGTATCAGGGTGATGGTAGCCAAGTAGAATGAGCTTGGGAGTGTTCCTTCCTCTGAAAATTTTTGGAAGAGTTTGAGAAGGATAGGTGTTAGCTCTTCTCTAAATGTTTGATAGAATTTGCCTGTGAAGCCATCTGATCATGGACTTTTGTTTATTGGAAGATTTTTAATCAGTTTCAATTTCATTACTTGTGATTGGTCTGTTCATATTTTCTATTTCTTCCGGGTTCAGTCTTGGAAGGTTTCTAAGAATTTGTCCATTTCTTCCAGGTTGTACATTTTATTGGCATATAGTTTCTTGTTATAGTCTCTTGTGATCCTTTGTATTTCTGCGATGTCAGTTGTAACTTCTCCTTTTTCATTTCTACTTTTATTGATTTGACTTCTCTCCCTTTTTTCTTAATGAATCTGACTAAAGGTTTATCGATTTTCTATACTTCTCAAAGAACCAGCTTTTAGTTTCATTGATCTTTGCTATTGTTTTCTTCATCTCTATTTCATGTATTTCTGCTCTGATCTTTATGATTTCTTTCCTTCTACTAAGTTTGGGTTTTGTTTGTTCTTCTTTCTCTAGTTGCTTTAGGTGTAAGATTAGGTTGTTTATTTGGGATTTTTCTTGTTTCTTGAGGTAAGATTATATTGCTATAAAGTTCTCTCTTAGAACTGCTTTTACTGCATCCCATAGGTTTTGGGTCATCATGTTTCTGTTGTCATCTTTTTCTAGGTATTTTTTGATTTCCTCTTTGATTTCTTCAGTGATCCATTGGTGATTTAGTAGTCTATTGTTTACCTTTCATGTGCTTGTGTTATTTTACAATTTTTTACCATGTGATTGACTTCTAATCTCATAGTATTTTGGTTGGAAAAGACACTTGATATGATTTCAATTTTCTTACATTTACCAAGGCTTGATTTTTGACCCATGATGTGATCTATCCTGGAGAATGTTCTGTGTGCACCTGAAAAGAAAGTGTATTCTGCTGCTTTCAGATTTAATGTCTTATAAATATCAATTAAGTCCATCTTGTTTAATGTATCATTTAAGGCTTGTGTTTCCTTATTAATTTTCTGTTTGGATGCTCTATCCATTGGTGAAAGTGGAGTGTTAAAGTCCCTCACTTTTATTGTGTTACTGTCAATTTCCCCTTTTATGGCTGTTAGCATTTGCCTTATGTATTGAGGTGCTCTTATGTTAGGTGCATAAATATTTACAATTGTTATATTTCTTCTTGGATTGATCTCTTGATCATTATGCAGTGTCCTCCTTTGTCTCTTGTAACAGTCTTTATTTTAAAGTCTATTTTATCTGATATGAGTATTGCTACTCCAGCTGTCTTTTGATTTACATTTGCATGGAATATTTTTTGCATCACCTTACTTCCAGTCTGTATGCGTCCCTAGGTCTGAAGCTTGTCTCTTGTAGACAACATTTATATGGATCTTCTTTTTGTATCCATTCAGCCAGTCTATGTATTTTGATTGGAGCATTTAATCCATTACATTTAAGGTAATTATCAATATGTATGTTCCTGTTGCCACTTTCTTAATTGTTTTAGCTTTGTTTTTGTAGGTCTTTTTTCTTCCTTTCCTCTCTCGTTTTCTCTTTTGTTTCTTGCCTAGAGAAATTCCTGTAGCATTTGTTGTAAAGCTGGTTTGGTGGCGCTGAATTCTTTTAGCTTTTGCTTATCTGTAAAGCTTTTGATTTCTCCACTGAATCGGAATGAGAGCCTTGTTGGGTAAAGTATTTTTGGTTGCAGATTTTTTCCTTTCATCACTTTAAATATATCCTGCTTCTCCCTTCTGACCTGCAGAGTGTCTGCTGAGAAATCAGCTGATAACTTTATGTGGATTCCCTTGTACATTATTTGTTGCTTTTCCCTAGTTGCTTTTGATATTTTTTCTTTGTATTTAATTTTTTGGTAGTTTGATTAATATGTGTCTTGTCATGTTCCTCCTTGGGCTTATCCTGTATGGGAATTTCTTTGCTTCCTGAACTTGGGTGACTATTTTCTTTCCCATGTTAGGGAAGTTTTCAACTATAATGTCTTCAAATATTTTCTCAGGCCCTTTCTCTTTTTCTTCTTTTTCTGAGACTTCTATAATTTGAATGTTGGTGTGTTCAATGTTCTCCCAGAGGTCTCTGAGACTCTCTTCAATTGTTTTCATTCTTTTTTCTTTATACTGCATCATGGCAGAGATTTCCACCATTCTGTTCCAGGTCACTTATCCGTTCTTCTCCCTCAGTTATTCTGCTATTGATTCCTTCTCGTGTATTTTTCATTTAATTTATTATCTTGTTCATCTCTTCCTGTTTGTTCTTTGGTTCTTCTAGGTCTTTATTAAACTTTTCTTGATCTTCTTGATCTGTGTCTCCATTTTGTTTCTGAGATCTTAGATTACCTTTATTTTCATTACTGTGAATTCTTTTTCAGATAGATTGCATATCTCCTCTTCATCTAGTTGTCCTTGTAGTTTTTATCTTGTTCCTTTGTCTACAACATATTTCTCTGTTGTCTCATTTTGTCTCACTTACTGTGTTTGTTGTCTCCATTCCACAGGCTGCAGGATCGTAGTTCCTCTTGCTTCTGTTGTCTGCCCCCTGTTGGTTGAGACTGGTCCAAAGGCGTGTGCCTTTATCCCCTTGATAGGGGGTTTGATTGCTGTGGTGATGATCAGATCCTGCCCTAGATATTGAGCGGGACTTCCCCTTTGTTTGTAGTTGTCACTGCCTTGTCAGGGGTGGAGTCTTCTCCTTAGCTATTGGAGTAGAGGCCTCCAGATCTGTTTCTTAGCTGTGATTCTGAACTGTAGTGCAAGGTGGGTGGGATTAGAGCACTCCCACTGGGAGAGAAGCCACTGAATATTCCTCTGGAGCTATTCACCTATGAATGTGCTCTGTTGTGTCCCCTTTCACCTGCCGTGCATGCTCACAAAGTATACTATTGTTGGCACTGCTCTCAGTCCTGCCTTAACTGTGGGTATGCTGGCAATTGGTTCTGGTGACTCTCAGGCATTGTTTTCACCTGGTCACTGGCACAGGTCCACTGAGGTCAGGTCCCAGGACTGTAGTAGTTGTGCACCTGGACCCACTGTGAGATCTATGGAGGCAGCTCAAACTCTGGTCTGACCCAACCCCCATGTGCACATGCCCACAGAGCCCAGAGCTACTAACAGACCCATCCTAGCTGCAAGAGCACTTGTTGTCCTTTCAGATGTTTCACAGGTGCTGAATTTGGGAAGCCATCAGTGATGGTGTAACTCCACAGTGTGCACAACTGCAAAGAGAGATTTCAGCTCTTCTTCCTTAGTAGCACAGCCCCTGGGGCTCAGATGTCATTTCAGCCCCTCCTCTGGGCAGATTTCCTAGTACAGGGATCTATCTGTGGCTTCCCAGGACAGTGAGGCAGGTCCCAGCACCCACTCGTGGATTTCCTAGTAGTGTGAGGTTGCTGCATGCTTCTTGGATGTTGGGCAGCTCCTGGCACCCACTGACAGATTTCCTGGTGGGGGCAGTAATCTGCACCCTCCTGGGACTGTGAGGCAGATCTTGGCATCCACTGCCAAATATCCTAGTAGCAAGAGCTATCTGCATGCTCCTGGGACAGCAGGGTGGGTTCCAGCATGCACTGACAGATTTTCTAGTAGAGAAGCTATCTGTGCCCTCCCAGGACAGTGTGGGCAGGTCCTGGGGCTCACTGGTGAAATTCCTAGTGTCTGGTTCTGTCTGTGCCCTTCCAGGTCAACGGGGATAGGTTCTGTGACCTGCTGGTGGGATTCCTAGTTTTGTGAGTTTTCCATGCCCTTCTGGGTCAGGAGGGGCAGGCCCTGGCGTTTGCTCACGGATCTGGAAGAAGTGACCCATGCCTGCCTCTGGAGACCAAGATGGTGGCAGCAATTTGCACCTGCCCCCTGTCCTCCTGTAGGAGGGATCCTGGTGCCCAGGAGTGCTCACAGCATTAGAAATTCTTATGGTGGTCCTGTCCCTCTCCTTGTGCACTTCCCAAGAATGGTGCCTTGCCTCTCTGGTGGGCCCAGGCTTCTTCCTAGTACACCCTCAGTTGCCGTAGCCCAACCTCTTCAGGCTCTTTCTGTACCTAACCATGGTCCCCTCTCTGGGACTGAGATTCAGAGTCTGAGTTTCAGCACCCAACCCCCACTCTGTTGGGGAGCACAGAGTGGTGGTGCCGAACCTCTGCTCAGTTTACTCTCTGTTCTGCCTTCCACAAACCAGTTGCTGCTCTTTCAGCCCTTTTAGGCTCTGAAACTCCCCCTGTGTCCAGTCTAGCTTCTCTGCTGGTGAGGAGCCTTCCCAAGGTGTGGGAAGCTTTCCTCCTTCACAATTCCCTCCTGGGGCTCAGGTCCCATCCTGATTCTTTCTTTTTCTTTTTCCTTTTGCCCTACCCAGTTATATGGAGGTTTTCTTGTCTTTTCGGACATCTGTGGTCTTCTGTTGGAATGCAGTAGCTGTTCTGTGTGAATCATTCCACTTGTAGATGTATTTTCAATGCTTCTGTAGAGGGAGGTGAACCTTGTTTCCTTCTCCTCTGCCATCTTGACCCCGTCCCTGCTATTGTGATTTTGATAGGGATTTCACTGAATCTGTAGATCAAGTACTTTGAGTAGTATGGACATTTTAACAATCCATGAGCATGGAATATGCTTGCATTTATTTGTGTCTTCTTTATTTTATCACTAGTTTGTAGTTTTTAGTGTACAAGTGTTTCACCTCCTTAGTTAAGTTTATTCCTAAGTATTTTAATTTTGTAATGTTATTTTAATTAGCTTTCTTAATTTCTTTTCCACATAGTCCATTGTTAGTGTATAGAAACACAATTGATTTTTATATGTTGATTTTGTATTCTGCAACTTTATTGAATTTGTTTATTTGTTCTAACAGGTTGTTTTGTGTGTGCTGTGTCTGTAGAATCTAGTAATCCCACCTCTGGGTATTTATCCAAAAGAATTGAAATCATGATCTCAAAGAGGTATTTGCACTATCGTGTTCACTGCAGCATTATTCACAATAGCTAAAATGTGGAAACAACGTAACTGTCCATTGATGGATGAATGAATAAAGGTAATGTGGTATATACATACAATGGACTATTATTCAGCTTTAAAGAGAAGGAAATCCTGCTATATGTAACAACAGGTCAGTCATTGAAGAACAACACTATATGAGTCAACTTAAATGAGGCATTGAAAATATAGTCAAACTTATAGAAGCAGAGAGTAGAATGGTGGGGGAGGGGAAAGTGGGGAGTTGCTATTCAATTCCTGTAAAGTTTCAGTTATACAAGATGAATAAGTTTAGAGATCATGCCTATAGTTACCAATACTATATTGTCCACTTAAAAATTTGTCAAAAGAACATGTTAAATGTTCTTACTACAGTTAAGAAAAGCAGGGCAGAAAAAAAAAGAATTTGAATTTTATCCACCAAATAATGTGGATCAGCTGAAAGATTTTAACAAAGGATGAGGTGATAGAAATGGAATTTTATAAGCTAAAAAATCCAACTGAGTACATTATTTTTTTTTCCCTTACTCACTCCCCCATGAGTAAATTTCAAAGATCTTATTGGCTTTATTCAGTGATTTGTGAATCCGACAGCCTCCAATCTAGGAGACAGAAAAGAACTCTGAAGAACTGTATAAAGCAAAAGATTTTGTAGGCAGAAGAGAACAGTAACAAGGAAGTTACACTAGGCATTTGCTGATGGGTTAAAGCAGAGTTATGTCCCTTATACGGAGCAAAGGGAAGTCTTGGAGCTGGTCATGTAACTTGTGCTGAGCAGGCAATGCTGATTGGTTGCTCCAGGACTATCTTTTCTGGGAGAGTCAAATATAGAAACTTAGTTAAGTTTTGGTTTGCTGATGTGGGGCTTAGCCTGAGTGACTCCCATCTTGAGCCTAATCTGGTTACTTTTAACACTATCTTAGCAGAGTATGGGGTATGCATTGGAGTGGGGCAAGGCTAGAAGCAAAGGTCCATTTAGGAGGGAGTTTCAGTGTTCCTCATTAAAGCAAAAAATGGAGCAGATGTGGTAGGGATGAAGATAGATGGACTCTTTGAAGAATTTTTATTGTATTCTTGATGGGAGAATTCAAGATCCCTCTCAGGTCTGAGCTATAGGGTGAATGCCAGTACTATTAAATATAACAGTAAATATAACCAAGAGGAAAGAATTGTAAAGGAAGAGTTTAAAATTTGTTAAGTGCAAGAAGAAAAGTTCAGTCAAAAGTTGAAAGTTCTCTGGGCCAGGTCTGGGTATCTTACTTTAGGCTGTTATACATGGCTGAGGTTAATTAGTTATTTAATGATAAGGTCTGACAAATATGGTTATTTGAAACTGAATTGTCATTAGTTGGAGCCTGATATAAAATATTTAACTTTGAAGATATCGTTTCTAGTCATTTCTTGTGTGAAAATTTCTTGACATGGTCTAAAAAAATTATGGATCCTGCTGGAATAAAATTATGCTTTTGGTATGTATGCATTAATAAAATACCTACTGATAAAATGCCACCCTGAATTTTTATTTATCAAAACAGAATCTCATGCATTTAAAATAGAACATTCAATAGAAATAGTGCATTTGTGTATGCAATGCATTATTTGTTCAATCAACAGAAAACATTTGGTGAGCATATGGTGTTACAGAACCTTGAAATTAATCCAAGGACTCAAGAGGCCTGCAGCCCACCATGTGGTGCTTGATTTTATGGTTTAATTATCATATCATAGAAATAAAAGCAGGAAAATCTTAAAAAGTCAGATAGAACCATCTAACTACTAATAATTGAAATGCTCTATAAACTTCAAAATCCAGTCCTGCTTAAAATTTTTTAATCAATAAAATTCTGACATTTCACTGGGAAGAACATCACTTCTTCTAAAACCACCTAAAACAAGAGATCCTTCTTATAAACAAGAGTTCTCTTGGCTCAAGCCTAAATCTTTGTTAAACTGATTTTCCCTTCATCCCATTTTAGCATTTTATTAATCTCTAGGTTTACTCGTTTGCAATGCCTTACATTGCAAAAAAAGATCCGATCTCAGCATCATTCTTAGTCTGGGCTACATATATTTCTATACAATTAAAATTTTTTCTTTCATTACTGTAAGCACAAATTTGTTAAATCTTAAACAATTTATGCAAGTCTCACTTTCTCATTAGCAAACCCTTATCATCCTATAAGCTGGCGCTAATATTTGTTTAATACATAAAATATTCATTCTCTAATTTAATAATTAATTGTGACTGCCTACAAATATGTTACAGAGAAGTTTGGGTCAAGAGATACCAGAAATGAGGATAACAGTAATTCTAATTTGGCTACAAAAAACACATATTACCCCCCCTCCCCATGTTATTTAATGTTGTAATTAACTCCCCAATAGCCAAATTCTGAATAAAATCTTTTTAAAAAACTTTATTTTTTGGTCTACATTTCAGATACCTTTTTCACATATAGAAGTAGGGTGTACATGATAAATTATAAAACAAATGGAACCATTGTAAAGCAATTATACTCCAATAAAGATGTTGAAAATAAACAAAAAACAACAACAAAAAAAAAACAAATGGATTTACACAAGTAAATTTTTTCTAAATGCCTCAATTGGATTACTTACACCAAAGTGACTATATTTGTCTTGCTTCATGTGCTCTCTAAAAGGAGTGAGTTACTTTTAATTTTTTTCCTTAATAATGTTCTTGGGCTCTCTGTCAGCCAGAATAAAATCAATTTAATTTAGTTGATAGTTTGTCTAATTAATAATTTTATATCTTTCATAAATTCCCAGAAAGAAAATGAAATGACTATATACTGATCTGCAGTTCACGTCTGCAAAGAAGCCAAAGGAAAAACACCTCTTTAAAAATGTCTTGATTTTTAACAAAAATCATGTCGGTGAGGGCACCAATCAAGCCAGAAGTGTCCTAGTGTGAGGGAGTAAAAGATGAAGTCAAGACTCTAGAACTGGGGTCGGGATCGCTAAATATTCCTTACTCTTTATGATATCTCTTGCCCTGCTTAGCTATGCCAAGTTGAAAAGACTAATAAACGTTACCCAAGTATCTTCCTGTTACATTTAAGCTACTGTGAGTCTCTGAAGCCCTGGTAGGAATCTAAAGAGTCAGTGTGCCTAAAAGAAAATGGGCCGGTTTACAAGTATATATAGACCCTTACACATATTCTGATCATACTCTGGGAAAACATATGCTAAAGAGCTACAGCCTGAAACCTCACTAAAGGCCACATTTTTGTCCTTTACAGAGCTGCCTTTACAGGGTTTAAGTAGTAACAGAACAAAGAACTGACCCCTGTTTCTCTGCATAGCAGGCAGTATATTTAGGCAGAAAATGCAAGTCCCTATATGCAATAAATTCAGGCTGAGAAATGCCCTCTGATGATTACAAAATGTCCTAAACTTTATTCCTCACTGATATCCAAAAGTTTAGAAGTGGTAATTCTTCTCACTGAGTTAATTTTTTTCCTATTGAAGTGAAAACACACTATCTCAGTGTTATCACTTATCCCATATTGAGACTCCATTAACTTGATCTTTTCCAGTGGACCAGGCAGCTAAAAATAAATCTTCAATGAAGGAGACGTATACTGATGTGATAGTTTCAAGGTGTTTATGAAATTAGCAAGAGAAGTTATCTGTTGGACATGTAGGATTGGAGCTAAAATGAGACAGATAATTTGGAGATAAAAATTCAGTTTAGTCAGGATGTCATTGATAGTGGATGACAGAGGGAACTAAGGATACTGGAGGAATAACAGCATTTTTTTTTTGAAGAGTACTATTAAAAAAAAAATTATTTATTTATTTGGCTGCACCAGGTCTTAGTTGCAGTTCATGGGATCTTTGTTGCTGTGTGAGGGATCTTTGTTGTGGCATGAGGGATCATTAGTTGTGGCATGCAGGCTCTTAGTTGCTGCATGTGGAATCTAGTTCCTTGACCAGGGATTGAACTTGGGCCCCCTGCATTGGGAGCACAGAGTCTTAACCACTGGACCACCAGGAAAGTCCTATAACAGCATTTTATATTTTATTTCATTTATTTTATTATTTTTTTATTTTATTTTTAGGCTGCTCCATGCAGCATGTGGGAGCTTAGTTCCCCGACCAGGGATCAAACCTGTGCTCCCTACATTGGGAGTGCAGAGCCTTAACCACTGGATTGCCAGGGAACTCCTGGAATAACAGAATTTAAATACAACATTGTGTTTTTCTCTGAATGCATAAATCAAATATATTTATGTCATAAAAATTAGAAAATACAGAAAAAAATGAACAAAAGTTCTGCAATGCAGAATCATTTTTAATACTTTGAATTATAACTCTCTAGTAGTTTCTATGCATATCTATACATTCTTCTTCTAAACAGAGTTAGTATTGTACTGTTTGAAAATAGCTTTTATTACCTCTTAACAATAAACGGCAAGCACATAGCAAAATCTGGGCAAGAACATAGATCAGGTTCATAGACTGCTGGAAGCTCTTTTACACTGAGATTATTCACAAATATATCTGTAGGACACAATGTGTAGAATTTAGATTAACTGATTAAAGGATCTGTGCATTTAAAAATTGATGTGCATACATTGACAAATTTCATTACAAAGAATTTACACTTAAGTTTACAAAACATCATCAACTGTGTTTACTAAAGTGTGCATGATCAAACTTTTCGAACAGGTAAAAATCATAATCTTGCATTTGAATGTGCATATCTTAACAAGAAGTAGTTTTGAATATCAGTGCCTGTATCAGTACAGTTCTCCCTATATCTCAAAGAAGTCTTTAGCCATTGTTATTGATTTACCCTTTGCATGTTACATGCATTTTTCAACTTTATTGAGATATAACTGACATACTGTGCAAGTTTAAGGTATATAGTGTTGATTTGGTACACATATATTGCAAAATGATTACCATGGAAGTGTTAACTAATGCTTCCATCAAGACACATAATTACCATTTCTTTTTTTTTGGTGGTAAGGTTTACTCTCTTATTGACTTTTAAGTATGTAATACAGTATTGTTAACTCTAATCACCATATTGTACATTAGATCCCCAGAACTTAATGACCTTACAACTGGAAGTTTGTACCCTTTGACCACCATTTCCCCATTTCTCCAACCCTCCAGCTCCTAATAACTACAATTCTGTTTCTGTTTCTATGAGTTCAGCCTTTTCAGATTTCACATATAAGTGAAATCTTACAGTATTTGTCTTTCTCTGTCTGACTTATTTCATTTAGCATAATGTCCTAAAGAGCCATCCATGTGGTCACAAATGGCAGAATTTCTTTCTTTTTCATAGCTGAATAATATTCCATTGTGTACCTATGTCAATATATCATACCTTTTTTTTTATCATACCTTTTTTATCTCTTCATCTGTTGACAGACACTTAGGTTGTCACCGTATCTTGGCTATTGTGAGTAATACCGCAATAAACATGGGATTGCAGGTATCTCATCAAGATTCTGTTTTTTCATTCACTTTGTAAATATTTTCCTAATCTATTATTTATTTTTTAATTCTTCTGATGCTATTTTTCCTTGAAAAAAATTAAATTTCTCAGCTTTGTTTTCTCTTCTGAATTTTATTTCTTGTATCAAAAAGTGAGATTTTCAAGGATTTTAAACTAATTACCCACATTTTCCTCTAGTTCTTTTACAATTTTATTTTTAATATATAAAATATTGATTCAGTTAAAATATACTTTGACATCATAAATGAGGTAGCAATTAAACATTATTTTTTCCAAAAAAGTCATTCTTCTAGAGCATAGACTTTCTGAGAAAAAATAAATGAAACAACAGAAGATATTGTTTAAAGAAAATGATTTTGATTGTTTATTCTGTCCCAAGAATAGTAAAGCTGGTTTCTGTTCAAGTTCCAGAAGAGCCTGATATTTGCAAACATTTTCTCAAATACAAGCATGTGCTTTGCCAGTAGTTTCTTGCAGAATGAAATAGCAACCTGGATTACAAAGGACAATGATATTACAAAAATTAAGCTTTCCAGATTGTCAAGGTGCTGTCTTATTTGCACAGTATCACTGGCAGTTTCTTGCCCAAGTTAGGACCATGGGGCCCCCAGGAGGCTGTGTTTCATCTGTTCCTGCCATGTGTGGCCATTATGCTTCTCCTAGAACTTTCTGTCTTTGGCTAAATGAATTTGGAATGGAATATCTATGTATATATGTTTTCTTTCCCCAAATCTATAACCCAATGAAAAACCAGATTATCTCTATACCATTTGTTGTACAATTCATTTCCCACCACTGATTTGAAATCCCACATTTATCAAATTTTAAATGTAACGACATTTCTCACTAGACCCTCAACAAGTCCTATTGCTATCTCAGTGTATTAATTTGTTAATACAAAATAGTTTTAAGTAGTATAACTTGATATAATAGTTAATATTTGATGGAAAAGGGGTTTTGTCATTCTTTTCCATAAAATTCCAGGTTATTCATGCTTTATTTTCCAAATGAAATTTAAAATTGTTGTTATCAGGATTCTCCAATCTAATTAGAATTTAAGGAGAATTAACATTTTTTGGTTTTGGGTATTTTTCTGTATTAGCAATATATATTTCTATTTAAACTTTAATTCCTTCTGTAACCATTAAAATTTTTCTTCACATAGCTCCTGTACATTTGTTGTTTAACATATAAATTATTTTTGATGATGTTACGAATTGGATATTTTCTTCTCTTTTACCTTCTAGTTTTGTGTTCATTACATTATTGTATCTAGCAAAGCTACTGATTTTGTATATTAAATCTGCACCAAACAATTTTTTGTCTCTTCTTTTTTATGTTAAATCTCTGGGTTTTATGCATATAATTATATTGTTTACAAATAAAACTATTTTTGCCTTTCTTTTTCATTTGTCTACCTTATTTCATCTTCTCTTGGCTAATGCATACCTACTAAACATATAGAATAATGTTAAAATGAGTGGGTTTCCCTGTCTTGTTCTAACCATAATGAAAACTTTTCTAGTATTACATGGTTAAGTATGATGTTAGAATTTGATTTCAGTTAAATATATTAAAAATTTTTAATGTATCTATTCTAAATCCTAATCCATTCAAGTACTGAAGTACATTAAAATAATCATGCACCATGACCAAATGGTATTTTTCCAGACATATTTTCAAATTGGGAAATTTTAATATTAGCATTTTGAAGATACAAGGAGAATAAGGATGACAATATTGTAGGAGATGCTGGAAAAGCACTGACCAAATCACACAAATATTCTTCATTTTTTAAAAATGTCAAGTGGGGCTTCCCTAGTGATTCAGTTGTTAAGAATCCACCTGCCAATGCAGGAGACACGGGTTTGAGCCCTGGTCCAGGAAGATCCCACGTGCTGTGGAGCAACTAAGCCCGTGTACCAGAACTACTGAGCCTGCGCTCTAGAGCCTTCGAGCCACAGCTACTGAAGCCCACGTGCCTAGAGCCTGTGATCCACAACAAGAGAAGCCACTGCAACGAGAAGCCCGTGCACTGCAACAAAGAGTAGTCCCCGCTCGCCACAACTAGGGAAAGCCCGCACACAGCAATGAAGACCCAACGCAGCCAAAAATAAATAAATTTATTAAAAATAAATAAATTAATTAAAACGTCAAGTATTTGTAATCAATGTCATGCTAGATTTGATAAAAGAAAAATTCTGAAGATTCTTCTTTTATTCACTTGTGAAACCATCTAGAGCCTAGTCAGGAGTAGAATTAACAATATGAACAACCAACAGAGCAAGAGTACTGGTGAATTGGGATGGACGGAGCTTGTAATCTGTAACTATGGGGGCTCATCTTTTCTGGGTGGGTAGAGGGTAGAGAATGGCTCTTTGTTAATTTTCTCAGATTATTTTTTCCTCTTTGGCCCACTGATTTGTGTTTAGATTCTGTATATTTATTGTGCCAAATTTTGGCAATGAATATTTTGCTAGAGTATCATCCATTTTATTTTTTCAAGTTCATTTGCACATATTTGAAAAACTATTTTTGGAAAGTTGTTTTAAAGTTATATGTGGTTTTTCCTCCATTGGTTGTCATAATTTTGCTTAGTTGCACTTCACCTTCCTGTCCTGATTATCTATTATGCCTTCTAATGGAGGTTTTAGCCAAAGAACATTTCTTCTTTTTTTTAACTTTTTATTTTATATTAGAGTATAGCCAATTAACAATGTTGTGATAGTTTCAGGTACACAGCAAAGAGACTCAGCCATACATATACATGTATCAATTCCCCCCCAAACTCCCCTCCCATCCAGGCTTCTACATAACATTGAGCAGAGTTCCCTGTGCTATACAGTAGGTTCTTGTTTGTTATCCAATGTTGATCCCAAACTTCCTATCTACCCCTTCCCCCACCCTTCCGCCCTGGTAACCATAAGTGCATTCTCTAAGTCTGTGAGTCTGTTTGTTTTGTAGATAAGTTCATTTGTATCATTTCCTTTTAGATTCTGCATATAAGTGATATCATATGGTATTTCTCTTTCTCTGTCTGACTTACTTCACTCAGTATGACAATCTCTAGGTCCATCCATGTTGCTGTAAATGGCATTATTCCATTCTTTTTAATGGCTGAGTAATATTCCATTGTATATATGTACCACTTCTTTATCCATTCCTCTGTACATGGACATTTAGGTTGCTTCCATGTCTTGGTTATTGTAAACAGTGTTGCAATGAATATTGGGGTGCATGTATACTTTGGGAGCATGTTTTTCCAAAGAACATTTCTTGATACGATTTGTAGTTTTGTTTTCTTGTTCTGATATTAATTTTTTCTGTTATTTATTTACTTATTTTTACATCTTTATTGGAGTATAATTGCTTTACAATGGTGTGTTAGTTTCTGCTTTATAACAAGGTGAATCAGTTATACATATACATATGTTCCCATATCACTTCCTGCTTGCATCTCCCTCCCTCCCACCCTCCCTATCCCACCCCTCTAGGTGGTCACAAAGCACTGAGCTGATCTCCCTATGCTATGTGGCTGCTTCCCACTAGCAATCTATTTTACATTTGGTAGTGTATATATGTCCATGCCTCTCTCTCGCTTTGTCACAGCTTACCCTTCCCCCTCCCCATATCCTCAAGTCCATTCTCTAGTAGGTTTGTGTATTTATTCATATCTTACCTATAGGTTCCTCATGACATTTTTTTTCTTAAATTCCATATATATGTGTTAGTATATGGTATTTGTCTTTCTCTTTCTGACTTACTTCACTCTGTATGACAGACTCTAGGTTCATCCACCTCATTACAAATAGCTCAGTTTCATTTCCTTGTATGGCTGAGTAATATTCCATTGTATATATGTGCCACATCTTCTTTATCCATTCATCTGTTGATGGACACTTACGTTGCTTCCATGTCCTGGCTATTGTAAATAGAGCTGCAATGAACATTTTGGTACATGACTCTTTTTGAATTATGGTTTTCTCAGGGTATATGTCCAGTAGTGGGATTGCTGGGTCATATGGTAGTTCTATTTGTAGTTTTTTAAGGAACCTCCATACTGTTCTCCATAGTGGCTGAACCAATTCACATTCCCACCAGCAGTGCAAGTGTTCCTTTTTCTCCACACCCTCTACAGCATTTATTGTTTCTAGATTTCTTGATGATGGCCATTCTGACTGGTATGAGATGATATCTCATTGTAGTTTTGATTTGCATTTCTCTAATGATTAATGATGTTGAGCATTCTTTCATGTGTTTGTTGGCAGTCTGTATATCTTCTTTGGAGAAATGTCTAGGACTTCTGCCCATTTTTGGATTGGGTTGTTTGTTTTTTTGCTATTGAGCTGCATGAGCTGCTTGTAAATTTTGAAAATTAATCCTTTGTCAGTTGCTTCATTTGCAAATATTTTCTCCCATTCTAAGGGTTGTTGTTTGGTCTTATTTATGGTTTCCTTTGCTGTGCAAAAGCTTTGAAGTTTCATTAGGTCCCATTTGTTTATTTTTGTTTTTATTTCCATTTCTCTAGGAGGTGGGTCAAAAAGGATCTTGCTGTGATTTATGTCATAGAGTGTTCTGCCTATGTTTTCCTCTACGAGTTTGATAGTTTCTGTCCTTACATTTAGGTCTTTAATCCATTTTGAGCTTATTTTTGTGTATGGTGTTAGGGAGTGATCTATTCTCATACTTTTACATGTACTTGTCCAGTTTTCCCAGAACCAATTATTGAAGAGGCTGTCCTTTCTCCACTGTACATTCCTGCCTCCTATATCAAAGATAAGGTGACCATAAGTGTGTGGGTTTATCTCTGGGCTTTCTATCCTTTTCCATTGATCTATTGTTCTGTTTTTGTGCCAGTACCATACTGTCTTGATTACTGTAGCTTTGTAGTATAGTCTGAAGTCAGGGGGCGTGATTGCTCCAGCTCCATTTTTCCTTCTCAAGAGTGCTTTGGCTATTCGGGGTCTTTTGTGTTTCCATACAAATTGTGAATTTTTTGTTCTAGTTCTGTGAAAAATGCCAGTTGTAGTTTGATAGGGATTGCATTGAATCTGTAGATTGCTTTGGGTAGTAGAGTCATTTTCACAATGTTGAATCTTCGAATCCCAGAACATGGTATATCTCTCCATCTATTTGTATCATCTTTAATTTCTTTCATCAGTGTCTTATAATTTTCTGCATACAGGTCTTTTGTCTCCTTAGGTAGGTTTATTCCTAGATATTTTATTCTTTTTGTTGCAATGGTAAATGGGAGTGTCTTCTTCATTTCACTTTCAGATTTTTCATCCTTAGTTTATAGGAATGCCAGAGATTTCTGTGCATTAATTTTGTATCCTGCTACTTTACCAAATTCATTGATTAGCTCTAGTAGTTTTCTGGTAGCATCTTTAGGATTCTCTATGTATAGTATCATGTCATCTGCAAATAGTGACAGCTTTACTTCTTCTTTTCCAATTTGGATTCCTTTTATTTCCTTTTGTTCTCTGATTGCTGTGGCTAAAACTTCCAAAACTATGTTGAATAAGAGTGGTGAGAGTGGGCAAACTTGTCTTGTTCCTGATCTTAGTGGAAATGCTTTCAGTTTTTCACCATTGAGGACAATGTTGGCTGTGGGTTTGTCATATATGGCCTTCATTATGTTGAGGAAAGTTCCCTCTATGCCTACTTTCTGGAGAGTTTTTATCATAAATGGGTGTTGAACTTTGTCAAAAGCTTTCTCTGCATCTATTGAGATGATCATATGGTTTTTCCCCTTCAATTTGTTAATATGGTGTATCACGTTTATTTGTGTATATTGAATAATCCTTGCATTCCTGGAATAAACCCCACTTGATCATGGTGCATGACCTATTTAATATGCTGTTGGATTCTGTTTGCTAGTATTTTGTTGAGGATTTTTGCATCTATGTTCATCAATGATATTGGCCTGTAGTTTTCTTTCTTTGTGACATCCTTGTCTGGTTTTGGTATCAGGGTGATGGTGGCCTCGTAGAATGAGTTTCAGAGTGTTCCTCCCTCTATTATATTTTGGAAGAGTTTGAGAACGATGGGTGTTAGCTCTTCTCTAAGTGTTTGATAGAATTCGCCTGTGAAGCCGTCTGGTCCTGGACTTTTGTTTGTTGGAAGAGTTTTAGTCACAGTTTCAATCTCAGTGCTTGTGATTGGTCTGTTCATATTTTCTATTTCTTCCTAATTCGGTCTTGGCAGGTTTTGCATTTCTAAGAATTTGTCCATTTCTTCCAGGTTGTCCATTTTTTTGGCATAGAGATGCTTGTAGTAATCTCTCATGATCTTTTGTATTTCTACAGTGTCAGTTGTTACTTCTCCTTTTTCATTTCTGATTCTATTGATTTGAGTCTTCTCCCTTTTTTTCTTGATGAGTCTGGCTAATGGTTTATCAATTTTGTTTATCTTCTCAAAGAACCAGCTTTTAGTTTTAGTGATCTTTGTTATAGTTTCCTTCTTTTTCATTTATTTCTGAACTAATCTTTATTCTTTCTTTCCTTCTGCTAACTTTGGGTTTTTCTTGTTCTGCTTTTTCTACTTGCTTTAGGTGTAAGGTTAGGTTGTTTATTCGAGGTGTTTCCTGTTTCTTAAGGTAGGATTGTATCACTATAAACGTCCTTCTTAGAACTGCTTTTACTGCATCCCATAGGTTTTGGATCATCGTGTCTCCATTGTCATTTGTTTCTAGGTATTTTTTGATATCCTCTTTGATTTCTTCAGTGATCACTTCGTTATTAAGTAGTGTATTGTTTAGCCTCCATGTGTTTGTATTTTTTTACAGATCTTTTCCTGTAATTGATATCTAGCCTTATAGCATTGTGGTCAGAAAAGACACTTGATACAATTTCAATTTTCTAAAATTTACCAAGGCTTGATTTTTGACCCAAGATGTGATCTATCCTGGAGAATGTTCCAAGAGCACTTGAGAAAAATGTGTATTCTGTTCTTTTGGATGGCATGTCCTATAAATATCAATTATGTCCATCTTGTTTAATGTATCATTTAAAGCTTGTGTTTCCTTATTTATTTTCATTTTGGATGATCTGTCCATTGGTGAAAGTGGGGTGTTAAAGTCCCCTACTATGAATGTGTTTCTATTTCCCCTTTTATGGCTGTTAGTATTTGCCTTATGTATTGAGGTTCTCCTGTGTTGGGTGCATAAATATTTACAATTGTTGTATCTTCTTAGATCGATCTCTTGATCATTATATAGTGTCCTTCTTTGTCTCTTCTAATAGTCTTTATTTTAAAGTCTATTTTGTCTGATATGAGAATTGCTACTCCAGCTTTCTTTTGATTTCCATTTGCATGGCATATCTTTTTCCATCACTTTACTTTCAGTCTGTATGTGTCTCTATGTCTGAAGTGGGTCTCTTGTAGACAGCATATATATGAGTCTTGTTTTTGTATCCATTCAGCCAGTGTGTGTCTTTTGGTGGAAGTATTTAATCCATTTACATTTAAGGTAATTATCAATATGTATGTTCCTGTTCCCATTTTCTTAATTGTTTTGGGTTTGTTATTATAGGTCTTTTCCTTCTCTTGTGTTTCTTGCCTGGAGAAGTTCCTTTAGCATTTCTTGTAGAGCTGGTTTCATGGTACTGAACTCTCTCAGCTTTTGCTTGTCTGTAAAGGTTTTAATTGCTCCATCAAATCTGAATGAGATCCTTGCTGGGTAGAGTAATCTCGGTCGTAGGTTTTTCTCCTTCATCACTTTAAATATGTGCTGCCAGTCCCTTCTGGCTTGCAGAGTTTCTGTTGAATGATCAGCTGTTAACCTTATGGGGATTCCCTTGTGTGTTATTTATTATTTGTACCTTGCTGCTTTTAATATATTTTCTTTGTATTTATTTTTTGACAGTTTGATTAATATGTGTCTTGGTGTGTTTCTCCTTGGATTTATCCTGTATGGGACTCTCTGTGCTTCCTGGACTTGATTAACTATTTCATTTCCCATATTAGGGAAGTTTTCAACTATAATCTCTTCAAATATTTTCTCAGTCCCTTTCTTTTTCTCTTCTTCTTCTGGAACACTTATAATTTGAATGTTGGTGCAGTTAATGTTGTCCCAGAGGTCTCTGAGACTGTCCTCAGTTCTTTTCATTCTTTTTTCTTTATTCTGCTCTGCAGTAGTTATTTCCACTATTTTATCTTGCAGGTCACTTATCCATTCTTCTGCCTCAGTTATTCTGCTATTGATCCCTTCTAGAGTATCTTTAATTTCATTTATTGTGTTGTTCATCATTCCTTGTTTCATCTTTAGTTCTTCTAGGTCCTTGTTAAATGTTTCTTGCATTTCCTCTATTCTATATCCAAGATTTTGGATCATCTTTCCTATCATTATTCTGAATTCTTTTTCATGTAGACTGCCTATTTCCTCTTCATTTGTTAGGTCTGGTGGGTTTTTACCTTGCTCCTTCATATGCTGTGTGTTTTTCTGTCTTCTCATTTCGCTTATCTTACTGTGTTTGGGGTCTCCTTTTTTCAGGCTGCAGGTTTGTAGTTCCCATTGTTTTTGGTGTCTGTCCACAGTGGCTAAAGTTGGTTCAGTGGGTTGTGTAGGCTTCCTGGTGGAGGGGACTAGTGCCTGTGTTCTGGTGGATGAGGCTGGATCTTGTCTTTCTGGTGGGCAGGCCCACGTCTGGTGGTGGGTTTTGGGGTGTCTGTGGACTTATTATGGTTTTAGGCAGCCTCTCTGCTAATGGGTGGGCTTTTGTTCCTGTCTTGCTAGTTGTTTGGCATACGGTGTCCAGCACTGTAGCTTGCTGATCATTGAGTGAAGCTGGGTGTTGGTGTTGAGATGGAGATCTCTGGGAGATTTTCACCATTTGATATTATGTGCAGCTAGGAAGTCTCTTGTGGACCAGTGCCCTGAAGTTTGCTCTCCCACCTCAGAGGCACAGCCCTGATGCCTGGGTGGAGCACCAAGAGTCTTTCATCCACACAGCTCAGAATAAAAAGGAGAAAATGTAGAAAGTAAGAAAGAAAGAGGATAAAGGAAATAAAGTTATTAAAATAAAAAATAATTAAGAAAAAAAATTTTTAAGTAAAAAATAAAACAGACAGATAGAACTCTAGGACAAATGGTGAAAGCTAAGCTCTACAGACAAAATCTCACACAGAAGCATACACATACACACTCACAAAAAGAGGAAAAGGGGAAAAAATAATAAATCTTGCTCTCAAAGTCCACCTCCTCAATTTGGGATGATTTGTTTTCTATTCAGGTATTTCACAGATGCAGGGTACATCAAGTTGATTGTGGAGATTTAATCCGCTGCTCCTGAGGCCAGTGGGAAAGATTTCCCTTTCTCTTCTTTATTCTCACAGCTCCCAGTGGCTCAGCTTTGGATTTGGCCCCGCCTCTGCATGTAGGTTGCTGGAAGGCGTCTGTTCTTTACTCAGACAGGACGGGGTTACAGGAGCAGCTGATTCGGGGGCTCTGGCTCACTGAGGCCGGGGGGAGGGAGGGGCACAGAGTTCAGGGCAAGCCTGTAGCAGCAGAGCCTGGCGTGACGTTGCGCCAGCCTGAGGTGCGCCATGCTGCGTTTTCCCGGGGAAGTTGTCCCTGGATCCCGGGACTGTGGCAGTGGCGGGCTGCACAGGCTCCCCGGAAGGGACTTGTGGAGAGTGACCTGTGCTCGTACACAGGCTTCTTGGTGGCGGCAGTAGCAGCCTTAGCATCTCATGCCTGTCTCTGGGTGCCACACTGTTAGCCGCTGCTAGCACCTGTCTCTGGAGCTCCTTTAAGCAGTGCTCTTAACCCCTCTCCTCGCGCACCAGGAAACAAAGAGGGAAGAAAAAGTCTCTTGCCTCTTCAGCAGGTCCAGACTTTTCCCCAGACTCCCTCCTGGCTAGCCGTGGTGCACTAACCCCATTCAGGCTGAGTTCATGCCGCCAGTCCTCTCCCTTCGCTCCGACTGAAGCCCGAACCTCAGCTCCCAAACCCCCCGCGCCAGTGGGTGAGCAGACAAACATCTCGGGCTGGTGAGTGCTGGTCGGCACTGAACCTCTGGGCGGGAATGTCTCCGCTTTGCCCTCCGTACCCCTGTGGCTGCACTCTCCTCTGTGGCCCCGAAGCTCCACCCCCTCCACCACCCACAGTCTCCACCCACGAAGGGGCTTCTATTGTGTGGAAATCTTTCCTCCTTCACGGCTCCCTCCCACTGGTGCAGGTCCCGTCCCTATTCTTTTGTCTCTGTTTATTCTTTTTTCTTTTGCCCTACCCAGGTACGTGGGGAGTTTCTCACCTTTTGGGAGGTCTGAGGTCTTCTGCCAGCATTCAGTAGGTGTTCTGTAGGAGTTGTTCCACGTGTAGTTGTAGTTCTGACATATCTCTGGGAAGAAAGGCGATCTCCATGTCTTACTCTTCCACCATCTTCCTCCTCTCTCTCTGTTATTATTAACTCCTTTGTTCTAGTAACTTAGTTTTTTTTTCTAATTTCTTGGGTTGAATTCTTAAATTATTTATTTTTATTTGTTCCCTTCTTTCCATTTTCTGTTACTATATATGCATTTTAATTTTTAATTTGAGTTAATTCAGAAAATTATAGAAAGTACACATGAGGTAAATGACTAAAACACTAATACCACAACTATAGATAGCTACATTTAATATTTTGAGGTATATTGCTCAGGTAATTTTTATATTCATCTAAAATTATAAATAGGTGGGATCATGTCATAATGCTGTATTATAACCAGAGATTTTCCTTAACAATTAAATAATACACATTATTTTATGTTCAAACACACACATGTCCCATAATAATTATCACTATCATCATCTTTAGTGACACCAGATAATTTTATTTAACTTACACTCCTTATATGAACAAAGACTTACTTTCAAGGTTTCACCTTTGTGTGTGTATATGTGTGTGTGTGTATATATATGTGTGTGTGTATATATATATATATATTCTTTCTCAACTTATTTTCTTTTCTCCCTGCTCTTTCCTTTTCCACCTTATTCCCTGTAGCTAAACAATGTTAATAATCTGGTTATATCATGAAATGCACATTTGAAGACATTTGTGTGTATTTGCTTTAGGAATCTCTCAATTAATAACACGTAATGGAAATTCCTTATCAGTTATATATCCAGTTCATCAGTTATATATAAAACACATTCTATGTAATAGCTGCATAATAAACCATGGCTAGTTTATTCAACCATTTTCCTAATCATGGATTTTAGAATCATTTCCAGTTTTTAAGCACTTCAAATATCTCTTTTTCATGTATCCTTCTATACTGCTGCCTTTTCTTCACAGAACAGATTCCCAAAAGTGAGTTGCTGTTTCAAATTATGCATTTATGTTAAACTTTAATAATAATTGCCAGATTGCTGTAGTAATTGACATTTCCATTTCCATCAATGATGTAAGATAGCCTTAGTTTTCCTAATCTCACCAGCATTGAATGCTGGCATTCAACATCTGCAACATCTTATTGCAGAATAATATATGTATACAAAAATATACAAATTGTAAATACAGTTTGGAGAACTTTAAAAATATAAACACATACAATCAAAAAAACAGAACATTAGAAACATTACACATCCAAGGGGGGAAATCCGGGAGTGGGGGGTGAGGGGTGGGATGAATTGGGAGACTGAGGTTGACATATATACACTAATATGTGTAAAATAGATAACTAAACCTGCTGTATAGCACAGGGAACTCCACTTCTCTGTACAGTAGAAACTAATGCAACATTGTAAAACAACTATATCTCAATTAAAAAAATAAGTTACAGAACCCTCCCTTGTGACCCCTTCTGGTAAACCAAGGTAGCCATTATTACTGACTTCTAACAAAATAGATTTATTTTGACTGTTTATTATCTTTATATAAAATTAATTATATAGTATGTAATCCATTGTGTTTGGCTTCTTATGCTGTCATGTTTTGTGAGATTCATTCCTGTTGTTTCATGCAGCAAGGGTTCATTCCTTCTGACACAGAAAACTTTTGAAGATGATTAATATGTTTATTACCTTGATTGTGGAGTTGGTATCATTGGGTTAGATGTATGTCCAACTCACCAAATTGTACACATTAAATATAAGCATATTTTTTGATATCAATTCTACCTCAGTAAAGCTGAAAGATTGCTCTATAGTACTTAACTATGTGAATGTATAATTATGTATTTATCCAATGTACTGTGGATGCACACTTATGTTGTATCTCAGTTTTCAGCTACTACAATCTCTGCCTTCTAAATTGGAGTATTAAGACTATTCACATTTAATGTGATTGCTGATAAAATTATATATAAATTATCTTGCTATTTGTTTTATAATATTCCCATTTGGTTTTTTGTTCTTTACCCTTAGTTGTTAACTCTTGGATTATTGAGTATTTTTATGAATCCATATTATCTATTTTTTTGGATTATTATCTATATATAAGGCCCCTTGAAGTTTTCCCACAGATCACTGATGCTCTTTACATTTTTAAAAATTCTTTTTTCTTTGTGTGTTTCCTTTTGAATAATTTCTATTGCTATGTCTTCAAGTTCACTAATTTTCTCTTCTGCTTCCCTAATCTGCCACTCAGGAGAGTTTTTATCTCAGCCACTGTAATTTTCATCTATGAAAGCTTGATTTGAATAATTTTATGTACTTTCATATCTATAGCTAAAATATTTAATATATGGAATTGTTATAACAAGTGTTTTTAATGTTCTTGTCTGCTGATTCTAACATCTTGTCAGTTATGGGTCAGTTTGGATTTATTTATTTTTCTTGTCATCATGGATTATATTTTCTTGTTTTTCATATGCCTTGTAATCTTTGATTAGATGACAGAATTTATTAGTTTTACCCTGTATAGTCCTGTATGTATTTGGTATAAATATAAGCATTTTGAGCTATATTTTGTAATGCAGTTAGGTTACTTGGAAAGAGTTTGATCCTTTCAGGTCTTGCATTCAAGATTTCCTGGGAAGAACCACAGCAGAATTTTGTCTGAGTCTAATTATTCCTCACTATTTAGGCAAGAATATTCTGGGTACCCTACCCAGTGCCCTGTGAATTATGAAGTTTTTCACTCTGGCTGATTGGAACATCACTCTTTTTTGCATGTTCCCTGTGTACTATACCTCTAATATTCTAAGGTAGTTTTTTTCTCTAATCTTGGATATTTTCTTGACAAGCTTACTGATCTATAGATGAATATTCAAAGGAAACCTATGTTTCTCTGTAGGCCTCTCTGTGTGCACCTTTTTACTATCTTGTACTCTGATCTACAAATTCTATCCCTTTTCTCCTCTCCCAAATTTCAAATTAATTTCTGAACTCAAGGAAACTCTTGGTCTCTATCTGTGTTCCCTCTCTATGTGTTGTACCCTGGGGACTTTCTAAAGACAGTAATCTGGGACAATTGTCAGGCTTATCTTATTTTTTCCCCCATCTCTCAGTGATCATTACTTAATGTTTAGTGTAAGCAACTGAAGTCATACAGAATATGTTTTCAACAACAAAAGTATTATATTAGAAATCAAGAGCAATAATAGGTTTAAAAAAGTTCCAAATATTTAAAGATTAAATAACACATGCCCCCAAAAGACATAGGTCAAAAAGGGATCATAAAAGAAAATAATCTAATTGAGGATGGCCATTATGACTCGTGTTAGGTGATATCTCATTATAGCTTTGATTTGCATTTCTCTAATAATTACCCATGTTGAGCATCTTTTCATGTGCTTCTTGGCCATCTGTATGTCTTCTTTAAAGAAATGTCTATTTAGGTCTTCTGCCCATTTTTTGATTGGGTTGTTTGTTTTTTTGATATTGAGCCACATGAACTGTTTGTAGATTTAAAAAATCTACAAACAATAAATGCTGGAGAGGGTGTGGAGAAAGGGAACCCTCCTACACTGTTGGTGGGAATGTAAATTGGTACAGCCACTGTGGAGAACAGTATGGCTGTTCCTTAAAAATCTAAATACAGAGCTACCATATGATCCAGCAATCCCACTCTGGGGCATATATCCAGAGAAAAACATGGTTTAAAGGGATACATGCACCCCAATATTCATTGCAGTTCTGCTTACAATAGCCAAGACATGGAAACAACCTAAATAACCATTGACAGATGAATGGATAAAGAAGGTTTAGTACATATATACAATGGAATATTACTCAGTCATAGAAAGGAAAAAAATTGTGCCATTTGCAGAGACATGGCTGGACCTAGAGACTGTCATACAGAATGAAGTGAGTCAGAAAGAGAAAGACAAATATCATATGATAGTGCTTAAATGTGGAATCTAAAAAAAGTGATACAAATGAACTTATTTACAAAACAGAAACAGACTCACAGAGAACAAATTTATGGTTACCAGGGGGAAGGGTGGGAGGGAAGGATAGACTGGGAGTTTGGGATTGACATATACACACTACTATATTTAAAATATATAACCAACAAGGACCTACTGTAAGCACAGGGAGCTCTGCTCAATATTCTGTAATAACCTAAATGGGTAAAGAATTTGAAAAGGAATAGATACATGTATATGTATAACTGAATCACTTTTCTGTACACCTGAAACTAACACAACATTGTTAAACAACTATGCTCCAACATAAAATAAAAATTAAAAAAAAAGAAAAAATCTAACTGAATAATAGGGAATATACTGCATATCAAAATTCAGGAAAGGAATATAACTGAAAAGGGAAAATTTTTAATTCTAAATGCTTACACTACAAAACAAGAAAGACTTAATTGATCTAAGCTTCAAATTTTAGAAGGTATAAAAACTCTCAATTAAACCCAAAGCAAATAAAGGAAATAATAAAATAATGGCAAAAATCAATGAACTGGAAAACACCTAACAATAGAAAAACGAACAAAGTCAAAAGTTGGGTTTTTGAAAAGATTGATAAAATTGGTAAATTCTTGGCAGAATGAACAAGGAAAAAAGAAGAGAGCAACCTAATTACCAATGACCAATATTAAGTATGAAACCTAATTACCAATATCAAGTATGAAAGAGAGGATAACAATATACACCTAAGAGAAATTAAAAGAATAAGGAAATATTAAGACCAATTTAATGTCAAAATTGTAGTAACTTAGATGAAATAAAAAAAAAAACCATGAAAGACAACTGTCTTACACCATACACAAAAATTAACTCAAAATGAATTAAAGACTTGAAGATAAGACCTGAAACCATAAAAATCATAGATGAAAAGATAGGCAGTAAGCTCTTTGACATTGGTCTTAGTGAGGAATTTTGAATCTGACACCAAAAGCTAAAGCAACAAAAGCAAAAATAATCAAGTGGGATTACATAAAACTTAAAAACTTCTATACAGCCAAGGAAACTACCAAGAAAATGAAAAGACAACCTACTGAATGGGAGAAAGTAATTGCAAATCATAAATTTGATAAAAGACTAATATCCAAAATATATAAAGAACTCATATAACCAAATAGCAAAAAATATCCAATCTGATTTTAAAAAAATAGGTAGAAGATCTGAGTAGACATTTTACCAAAGTAGACATACAGACGTCTAACAGACACATAAAAAGTTGCTCAGCATCTCTGATCATCAAGAAATGAAAATTAAGACCACAATGAGATATCACCTCACACATGTTAGAATGGTTGTTATCCAAAACACAAGAAATGAAAAGTGTTGGTGAGGATGTGGAGAAAGGAAACAGGCACTGTTGGTGAGAATGTAAATTGTTGCAACCACTATTGAATACAGTTTTCTCAAAAAATTAAAAATAGAAATAGTATATGATCCAGCAATTCCGCTTCTGGGCATTTATATAAAGAAAATGAAAACACTAATTTGAAAAGAAATATGTGGTACATGACTTTTTTGCAGCTCTATTTACAATAGCCAGGACATGGAAGCAACCTAAATGTCCATCAACAGATGAATGGATAAAGAAGATGTGGCACATATATACAATGGAATATTACTCAGCCATATAAAGAAACGAAATTGAGTTATTTGTAGTGAGGTCGATGGACATAGAGTCTGTCATACAGAGTGAAGTAAGTCAGAAAGAGAAAAACAAATACTGTATGCTAACACATATATACGGAATTTTAAAAAATGGTTATGAAGAACCTAGGGGCAGGACAGGAATAAAGACATAGACATAAAGAATGGACTTGAGGACATGTGGAGGGGGAAGGGTAAGCTGCGACGAAGTAAGAGAATGGCATGGGCATACATACACCACCAAATGTAAAATAGATAGCTAGTGGGAAGCAGCAGCATAGCACAGGGAGATCAGCTTGGTGTTTTGTGACCACCTAAAAGGGTGGGTTAAGGAGGGTGGGAGGGAGACACAAGAAGGAGGAGATATGGGGATATATGTAAATGTATAGCTGATTCACTATGTTACAAAGCAGAAACTAACACACCATTGTAAAGCAATTATACTCCAATAAAGAAAAAAAAAGAAAAAGAAAATAAATATGGACCCCCATTTTTATTACTGCACTATTTACAGTAGCCAAGATATGGAAACAACCTAAGTGTCCACTGATGGATGAATGAATAAACAAGTGGTGATATATATATCTATATATCTATATATCTCAAAACATGAAACAGAATATTATGCAGCCATAAAAAGAATGAAATCTTGCCATTTGCAATAACATGGATGAACCTTGGGGGCATTATGTTAAGTGAAATAAGTCAGAGAAGACAAATACTATGATCTCTTTTATATGTGGAATCTAAAAAAAAAACAACAACAAAAATAAACCCAGGCTTATAGATACATAGAATAGATTGCTGGTTGCAAGAGGCAGAGAGGGGGAGTGGGAGAAATGGGTGAACTGTTTTTTAGTTTAAATAAACTAATCAAATTTAAAAAAATATACCGAGTATCAGTACTGTCAATCTTTAGATATGGAGACCCTACTTTAGGATGTATTGACAGAACGAAAGTTACAGAATACAGAGCAATTCTTGTCCATTCAATTTCTAAAATGTTTCTAATTTATTCATCTCTTTAATGAACCCACTAGATTAACAAAAACCAGGCTCTGATCATCACTCATTAGATTGACTTCTTAACAGATTTCTCTATTTGGGCTCTTGCCCCTTTTGAGAGAGCAGTCAAAGGGATTGCTATAAAAAAAAAAGTAACAGGGAATACTATAATCTATTTAATGTCCAAATGTCAACAACTTAGATGAAAGAAACAAATTCCTTGAAAGAGAAAATATACCAAAACCAAGCTAAGAAGAAAGAGAAAAAATGAACAGTCCAATATCTAACATAGATATTGGAATTTAAAGGAACAATCCTTCCCACAGAGAAAACCTCTAAGCCTAGATGATTTCATCGGTGAATTCTGTCAAATACTTCAGAAAGAAACAATACTAACTATGCAAACTCCTTCATAAAATAGAAAAGGAGGAAACACTAGCTAAAATGTTTTCAAGATAATAATTTTATAGACTAATATTCCTTATGAGCATAGATACAAAAATCTTCAACAAAATATTAGCAAAGTGGTTTGAAAAATACATTAAAAAAAGAATACAGCCAAACCATGTGAGACTTATACCAGGAATGTAAGGTTGATGTGACATTAAAAACCCAATTTAATTCATAATATTAAAATACAAAAGTGAAAAACATATCATTTCAAGAGATGCAGAAAAATTATTTGAGAAAATTGAAAACCCATTAGATATTTCAAAAAGAAAAAAGAAAACCTTAGCAAACTACAACCTTAATCTGGTAAACAGCATCTACAAAAAACCCCAATGGTTATTATACTTAATGGGCAAATATTAAACATTTTCACCCCAACCATCCCAGAGGTTGGAAACAAATGAGATATTCACTATTAACCCTTCTATCACCATTTTACTAGAGGTCCTAACCAGAGCAATAATGCATGAAAATGAAATAAATAGCATTAAGATTTGGCAAGAAGAATAAAAACCATCTTCATTCACAAAGAGTAGAATTATTTACATCACTTATCTTGTCACTTGCACAAGCAGTGTTAAAATTAATATGAGAAGTTTTCAATGTCAAAAAAAGATGTTAATTGTATACTAGTAATGCCTAGTTGGGCCATGACATTGAAAACAATTCCAACTTTAATAGCATCTAAAAGCATAAAATACATGATAAGTTTTACCAAAATGTATGTTAGACAGCTACACTAAGCATAAAATATTAAGATAAATTAAATAATACAAATAAACACTATTCTATTGTCATGTATTAAAAGACAATATACTAAAAGATACACTATGGTCATGTATTAAAAGACTTAATATTGTTAGGATGTCAATTCTCCCTAATTTGATCTACACAGTCAATGTAACCTCAGTCATAATTCTGGAGTGTTTTTCTACAGAAATTGACAAGCTGGTAAAATTTATATGGAAATGTAAAGGCCTGAGAATAGCCAAAATAATGTTGCAAAAAAGAAAAAAATTGGCAGATATAATTACCAGATTTTAAGATAAAAGTAATCTGGAGCGTGTGGAATTGGTTTAAGGAGAGACAAATAGATCAAGTGGATATAATAGCAAGAAACAGTTTGAAGCATTTACAGTCAATTGATTTTTAACAAAGATGCCAGTGTAATTCAATGTGGGACAGTCTCTTTTTTAAAAAAAGATATTTAATTTAATTTATTTTTTTATACAGCGGGTTCTTATTAGTCATCAATTTTATACACATCAGTGTATACATGTCAATCCCAATTGCCCTATTCATCACACCATCACACCCCCTCCCACCAAAACTTTCCCCCCTTGGTGTCCATACGTTTGTTCTCTACATCTGTGTCTCAACTTCTGCTCTGAAAACTGGTTCATCTGCACCATTTTTCTAGGTTCCACATATATGCATTAATATATGATATTTGTTTTTCTCTTTCTGACTTACTTCACTCTGTATGACAGTCTCCAGATCCATCCACGACTCCACAAATGACCCAATTTCTTTCCTTCTTATAGCAGAGTAATATTCCATTGTATATATGTACCACATCTTCTTTATCCATTCATCTGTCGATGGGCATTTAGGTTGCTTCCATGACTTGGCTATTGTAAATAGTGCTGCAATGAACATTGGAGTGCATGCGTCTTTTTGAATTATGGTTTTCTCTGGGTATATGCCCAGTAGTGGGATTGCTGGATCATATGGTAATTCTATTTTTACTTTTTTAAGGAACCTCCATACTGTTCTCCATAGTGGCTATATCAATTTACATTCCCAACAACAGTGCAAGAGGGTCTCCTTTTCTCCACACCCTCTCCATCATTTGTTGTTTGTAGATTTTCTGATGGTGCCCATTCTAACTGGTGTGAGGTGATACCTCATTGTAGTTTTGATTTGCATTTCTCTAATAATTAGTGATGTTGAGCAGCTTTTCATGCACTTCTTGGCCATCTGTATGTCCTCTTTGGAGAAATGTCTATTTAGATCTTCTGCCCATTTTTGGATTGGGTTGTTTGTTTTTTTTAATATTGAGCTGCATGAGCTGTTTATATATTTTAGAGATTAATCCTTTGTCCGTTGATTCATTTGCAAATATTTTCTCCCATTCTGAGGGTTGTCTTTTCATCTTGTTTATGGTTTCCTTTCCTGTGCAAAAGCTTTGAAGTTTCATTAAGTCCCATTTGTTTATTTTTGTTTTTATTTCCATTACTCTATGAGGTGGATCAAAAAAGATCTTGCTGTGATTTATGTCAAAGAGTGTTCTTCCTATGTTTTCCTCTAAGAGTTTTATAGTGTCCGGTCTTACATTTAGGTCTCAAATCCATTTTGAGTTTATTTTTGTGTATGGTGTTAGGGAGTGTTCTAATTTCATTCTTTTACATGTAACTGTCCAGTTTTCCCAGCACCACTTATTGAAGAGACTGTCTTTTGTCCATTGTATATCCTTGCTTCCTTTGTCATAGATTAGTTGACCATAGATGCATGGATTTATCTCTGGGCTTTCTATCTTGTTCTATTGATCTATGTTTCTGTTTTTGTGCCAGTACCATATTGTCTTGATTACTGTAGCTTTGTATTATAATCTGAAATCAGGGAGTCTGATTCCTCCAGTTCCGTTTTTTTCCCCCAAGACTGCTTTGGCTATTCAGGGTCTTTTGTGTCGCCATAAAAATGTTAAGATTTTCTGTTCCAGTTCTGTAAAAAATGCCATTGGTAATTTGATAGGGATTGCATTGAATCTGTAGATTGCTTTGGGTAGTATAGTTATGTTCACAATTTTGATTCTTCCAATCCAAGAAAATGGTATATCTCTCCATCTGTTGGTATCATCTTGAATTTCTTTCATCAGTGTCTTATAGTTTCCTGCATACAGGTCTTAGGTCTCCCTAGGTAGGTTTATTCCTAGGTAATTTATTATTTTGTTGTAATGGTAAGTGGGAGTATTTCCTTAATTTCTCTTTCTGATTTTTCATTATTAGTGCATAGGAATGCAAGAGATTTCTGTGCATTAATTTGTATCCTGCAAATTTACCAAATTCATTGATTACCTCTAGTGGTTTTCTGGTCGCATCTTTATGATTCTCTATGTATAGTTTCATGTCACTTGCAAACAGTGACAGTTTTTTCTTCTTTTCCAATTTGTAATACTTTTATTTCTTTTGCTTCTCTGATTGCCATGTCTAGGACTTCCAAAACTATGTTGAATAATAGTGGTGAGAGTGGACCCACTTGCCTTTTTCCTGATCTTATTGGAAATGCTTTCAGTTTTTCACCATTGAGAATGATGTTTGCCGTGGGTTTGTCGTATATGGCCTTTATTATGTTGAGGTAGGTTCCCTCTATGCCCACTATCTGGAGTGTTTTTATCATAAACTGGTGTTGAATTTTGTCAAAAGCTTTTTCTGCATCTATTGAAATGATCATATGGTTTTTATTCTTCAATTTGCTAATATGGTGTATCACATTGATTGATTTGAATATATTGAAGAATCCTTACATCCCTGGGATCAATCCCACTTGATCATGGTGTATGATCCTTTTAATGTGTTTTTGGATTCTGTTTGCTAGTATTTTGTTGAGGATTTTTGCATCTCTATTCATCAGTGATATTGGTCTGTAATTTTCTTTCTTTGTAGTATCTTTGTCTGGTTTTGGTCTCAGGGTGATGGTGGCCTCATAGAATGAGTTTGGGAGTGTTCCTTTCTCTGCAATTTTTTTTTTTTTTTTTTTGCAGTACATGGGCCTCTCACTGTTATGGCCTCTCCCATTGCGGAGCACAGGCTCCGGACGCACAGACTCAGCGGCCATGGCTCATGGGCCCAGCCGCTCTGCGGCATGTGAGATCTTCCCGGACCGGGGCATGAACCCACGTCCCCTGCATTGGCAGGCGGATTCTTAACCACTGTGCCACCAGGGAAGCCCTCTCTGCAATTTTTTGGAAGAGTTTGAGAAGGATGGGTGTTAGCTCTTCTCTAAAGGTTTGATAGAATTCACCTGTGAAGCTATCTCGTACTGGACTTTTGATTGTTGGAAGATTTTTTTTTTTTTTTTTTGCGGTATGTGGGCCTCTCACTGTTGTGGCCTCTCCCGTTGTGGAGCACAGGCTCCGGACGTGCAGGCCCAGCGGCCATGGCTCATGGGCCCAGCTGCTCCGCATCATGTGGGATCCTCCCAGACCAGGGCACGAACCAGTGTCCCCTGCATTGGCAGGCGGACTCTCAACCACTGAGCCACCAGGGAAGCCCTGTTGGAAGATTTTTAATCACAGTTTCAATTTCATTACTTTTGATTGGTCTGTTCATATTTTCTCTTTCTTCCTGGTTCAGTCTTGGAAAGTTATACCTTTATAAGAATTTGTCCATTTCTTCCAGGTTGTCTATTTTATTGGCATAGAGATGCTTGTAGTAGGCTCCTAGGATGCTTTGTATTTCTGTGGTGTCTGTTGTAACTTCTCCTTTTTCATGTCTAATTTTATTGATTTGAGTCCCCTCCCACTTTTTCTTGATGAGTCTGGTGAAAGGTTTATCAATTTTGTTTACCTTCTCAAAGAACCAGCTTTTAGTTTTATTGATCTTTGCTATTGTTTTCTTTGTTTCTATTTCATTTATATCTGCTCTGATCTTTATGATTTCTTTCCTTCTGCTAACTTTGAGGGGTTTTTTTGTTCTTCTTTCTCCAGTTTCTTTAGGTGTAAGTTTAGGCAGTTTTTTTGAGAGATTTTTTCTTGTTTCTTGACGTAGGCTTGTATAGCTATAAACTTCCCTCTTAGAACTGCTTTTGCTGCATCCCATAGGTTTTGGATCATCGTGTTTTCATTGTCATTTGTCTCTAGGTATTTTTTGATTTCCTCTATAATTTCTTCAGTGATATCTTGGTTATTTAGTAATGTAGTGTTTAGCCTCCATGTGTTTGTTTTTTTTACATTTTTTCCCTGGAATTCATTTCTAATCTCATAGTGTTGTGGCCAGAAAAGATGCTTGATATGATTTCAATTTTCTTAAATTTACTGAGGCTTGATTTGTGACCCAAGATGTGATGTATCCTGGAGAAAGTTCCATGCTCACTTGAGAAGAAAGTGTAATCTGCTGTTTTTGGATGGAATGTCCTATAAATATCAATTAAATCTATTTGGTCTATTGTGTCATTTAAAGCTTGTGTTTCCTTATTTATTTTCATTTTGGATGATCTGTCCATTGGTGTAAGTGAGGTGATAAAGTCCCCCACTATTATTGTATTACTGTTGATTTCCTCTTTTATAGCTGTTAGCAGTTGCCTTATGTATTGAGGTGCTCCTATGTTGGGTGCATATATATTTATAATTGTTATATGTTCTTCTTGGATTGATCTCTTGATCATTATGTAGTGGCCTTCCTTGTCTCTTGTAACATTCTTTATTTTAAAGTCTATTTTATCTGATATGAGTATTGCTACTCCAGCTTTCTTTTGATTTACATTTGCATGGAATATCTTTTTCCATTCCCTCACTTTCAGTCTGTATGTGTCCCTAGGGCTGATGTGGGTCTCTTGTAGACAGCATATAGATGGGTCTTGTTTTTGTATCCATTCAGCAAGCCTGTGTGGTTTGGTTGGAGTATTTAATCCATTCACATTTAAGGTAATTATCGATATGTATGTTCTTATTACCATTTTCTTAATTGTTTTTGTAGGTCCTTTTCTTCTCTTGTGTTTCCCATTTAGAGAAGTTCCTGTAGCATTTGTTGTACAGCTGGTTTGGTGGTGCTGAATTCTCTTAGCTTTTGCTTGTCTGTAAAGCTTTTGATTTCTCCATCAAATCTGAGTGAGATCTTTGCCGGGTAGAGTAATCTTGGTTGTAGTTCTTCCTTTTCATCACTTTAAGTATATCATGCCACTCTCTTCTGGTTTGTAGAGTTTCTGCTGAGAAATCAGCTGTTATCTTATGGGAGTTCCCTTGTATGTTGTTTGTTGTTTTTCCTGTGCTGCTTTCAATAATTTTTCTTTGTCTTTGATTTTTTCCAATATGATTACTATGTGTCTCAGCATGTTTCTCCTTGGGTTTATCCTGTATGGGACTCTCTGCACTTACTGGACTTGGGTGGCTATTTCCTTTCCCACATTAAGGCAGTTTTTGAGTATAATCCCTTCAAGAATTTTCTCAGGTCCTTTCTCTTCTCGTTCTGGGACCCCTATAATGCAAATGTTGGTGCAGTTAATATTGTCCCAGAGCTCTCTTAGGCTGTCTTCATTTATTTTCATTCTTTTTTCTTTATTCTCTTCTGCAGCAGTGAATTCCACCATTCTGTCTTCCAGGTCACTTATCCATTTTTCTGCCTCAGTTATTCTGTTATTGATTCCTTCTAGTGTAGTTTTCATTTCAGTTATTGTATTGTCCATCTTTGTTTGTTTGTTCTTTAACTCTTCTAAGTTTTTGTTAAACATTTCTTGCATTTTCTCAATCTTTGTCTCCATTCTTTTTCTGAGGTCCTAGATCATCTTCACTATCATTATTCTGAATTCTTGTTTGGAAGGTTGCCTATCTCCACTTCATTTAGTTGTTTGTCTGGGGTTTTATCTTGTTCCTTCATCTGGTACATAGCCCTCTGCCTTTTCATCTTGTCTATCTTTCTGTGGGTGTGGTTTTTGTTCCACAGGCTGCAGGATTGTAGTTCTTCTTGCTTTTCATTAAAGTCTTTTTAGTGATTGGTGCCAGAACAATTAGATAAAGATATGAAAAATAAATAAATCCAAACCCAAAATTAATTGAGATGAATCATGGATGTGAAAGCTAAAACTGTAAAGCTTCTGGGAAAACAGAATATCTTTCTGGCCTTGGGGTAAGCAAATATTTCTCAGAGAGGATACAAAAAATACTAATGTTAAAAGAAAAAATGATCAATTGAATTTGATCAAAATTAAAAACTTTTATCACTTCCTGGGAAAAATCATTTGTGATACATGTATTTAGGAGAATATATCAAGTTTATGTTCAGTATATATCCAGAATTTATAGGGATCCACAATTCAATAAAAAACAAAAATATACAATTTTAAAAAATGTACAGTAGACATGAATAAAGAATAGACTTTTCCAAAGAAGATATATGAATGATGAATAGGTGTGATCAACATCATTTATCATCAGATAAGTGCAAATCGAAAGCACTATGGAATTTCCACTACAATGGAAAATATTTAAACATCTGACAACACCAAATGTTGCAAAAGTATGGAACAACTGGATCTCTCATATTTTTCAAGTAAGAGTGTAACCCCCATTTGAAAAATGTTTTGGCAGTTTCTTACATAAAGTTCACTATATATATATTCCATGACCTAGTAATTCTGCTGCTTGTATTTTCCTCAGGGACATAAAAATATATGTGCATGAAAAGACTTAGGAAAGAAAATTTATAGCAGATTTAGTCATAACAGCCAAAACCCTGAAATAACCCAAATGTCTATCAAGAGGAGAATGGATAAATAAATTGTAGTGTACTCACAAAATTGAACATGACCCAGTAATAAAGTAAAAATGAATGAATGTACAACAAATGGATGAATCTCCAAAGCATTATATTATGTAAAATAAGCCAGATATAAACAATATATAGTCTATGTTTCCATTTGTATGAAATTGAAGAATAGACAAAATTAATCTATGGCTTGCTATTGGAATAGGGTAGAGGTGATTGAAAATGAACATGAAGGATCTTTATGAAGTGATGAGAATCATCTATATCTTGATTGAGGTAAGTGGTTATATATGTGTATACACTTATCAAAATGCGTGGCATTATGTACCTAAATCTGTGCCTTTAACTGTAAATTTTACTTTAATTAAAATATAAAATGGTAGGGGTTTGACTGAGTGCTAGGGCTGGCTGGGATTTCAGCAGTGCTGCAGAAATTCAGTGAATATTCCAGTGAACTGGTACCAATTTGATGTAGGCAAACAGAAAACTACTGGGTGTCTTCTGCCCCTTTTCTTTAGAATGTTTTGTCTGCTTTTTCCCCTCCATGTCTCCCTCTCTCCATAGAAAGCACTCTCTCTCCTACACCTCATTCTGAATAGGGTGAAAATCAGGAAGTAATTATCACAAGAATTTTCTATTTTAAGCTTCAGTAAACTTATGTAATTATGTGTTGAATGAATGAACTCCCAGCTATTTAAAAAAACCCTGATAATTAATTAAAATGTTTTCTTCTAGAGAGTTATGAGAGCTTGCAGATAATTTTAACTAAAAGGATTGAGTGTTGCTGTCATGAGTATATGCAGTTTATATAAGGAGATACTTATCTAAGATTTTCCACCTTTGTCCAGGACCCTTCACTTAGCATTGCTCTCCACAGTGGTTCAGCTATTACTTTGCTCCTGCCTCCCTCTTATCTCACAGTTTCTGCTTCCTGGTTTGGTCCAGGCCCTGTTCAGATGCTGATGCTTAGTTCCATGACCCCTTTAAGACTGCTCCCTTGAAATCGGCTGTTGCTCTGACTCTCCAACTTTAAGCGTTGCCTGATGCAGATTCACCCACTGGTCTTCCCAGCATTATGGAGTATATTACATGCTCCTTGGAACCCTGTTCACCTCACTTGTCCTTCCAGCCAATCTCTGTCAGTAGAAAACAGAACTGGAGAGGAGGACAACAGGAGAAAACTCATGAGAGGGACTTACGCTTGCGAATAACAGAAGATATTGTAAAGAACGCTATTAATTGTTGAGTTTTCTGCAAGGACAACATAACTCTGTTGTACAGTCATACCTGTAAAAATGTGCTGGTGGGCAAAGTGTAATCAGTAAGAGATGTTGAATAATCTATCAGTACAAGTGATTAGCACTAATAGCAAAACTCTAAGCTCAAGGTATATGCTCAACTATGTTTTTGCATAGCACCACATCACAATATCAAAAGTTCCAAAATTCCATTAGTATACTTTAAATTATATCCACTAGAAGAAAAAAAAGCTGCTGGGACCTGTATTTTAATGAATACTCATGACTATAATCATCTGTTTCATGTTGTCTTGGAATGTAATGACAGTTATAAGTAATTCTCATGAGGTCCTCCTAGGTAAGGAATGCCTACATCTAATTTTAGACATTTAAGCTAAACATCAGAAAGTAAATGTAAAATCCTTATAATGGAGACAAACCAGGTTTGTATATCTCCTGTGGAGCTTTAGAGGTCATAAGCTATTAAGTGTACTGTATCTGTCCATTTGTGGCTTTTTGTGCCTTTGACAAAAGCTGTTTACATGGAGTTGTCCTTGTAGTAGTAAGTAGGAAGATTTTACTTCCAGTAAATTATTTTTCCTGGAACAAAAAGGCAGAAGAAATCCTTCAGTGTCAAACCTCTCTTATTATTACTTCAGTGAATCTAAAATTACATTATCTCTGTTCCCCTAGACCCTGTTGTTACATCCCTCAATATGGTCAAGTCTGATGGGATCCAGATATAATTGTAGATCTATTTTGAGTGATGGTATTTGGCTCCAACTTAATGTACACAGTGCACTCAGCAGTCCTGACTCTAAATACATCCACTGAATCCACTTTTCTCTTCCCTTCAATTGCATTCTCAAAACAAGACTCCGATTTTCTTCTATCAGAGAACAGGAATAATTGCACAATAGATCTATGTGTACTTAGAGGCTGATTGTAGCTTATTCTATCCTAATAGATGACATTTTTAAATGTGTTGATGTTCAAAATGATAAGCACCAGTATGATATGTATCATCTTCGATTATCAACTGGTTGGTAACTCTCACCAAGGAGCTTTTATGCAGAACAGCTTATATCCAAATTATTTTTGTTCACATTCCAAAATGCATTCCCCCACTGTCTTCACCCTGTCCTACCCACAGGCCACTGGTAAATACTTTCACAGGGCCCTGGTAGGAATTGTGTGTCATATGGAAAAAGGTTAATAACCACTGTTACATAGTTGGATGGTTTATAAACAGGCAATATACAATATCGAATGATAGTGTACATCATCGTGATTTTGTTTGTAATTAAATGTGTGTATTTGTGCATATATACATATCTGTACTTTTTTTTTTTACGATGTGTGTTACTTTCCTATGAGAAGGGCAAAAAACAAATTTAAAATCTTCAATTGCTTTTTCTTTGTTTCTTTTGAAGATAATGCAGCATGTTTAAATTTTAATGTGACAACTCACACCTGTAGCATATGTGGTGTTTTGCAAGTAATTTGTTAAAGTGTTTAAACTTCGTAATGATTTTTTTATAAAGGAGAGTAGATTCAGGGTTAGTCATTTCTGTTTACTTCCATTCACTTACACATTCACCAATTAAAAAGAAAGAGTTGGAGTTACAGATAACATGTGAATGTCATAACTCACAGTCTTTCCTATAAACTCTTCCATACCCAGGAAAACTTGTAAAGTATATGGACATCTGACCAGTGTACCAAGGCAGAAAAAGGTCAGTGATCTAACAGACAGGTGTCTTTTATAAATCTTCACAAATCAACCCTTAGTAACCCTTTGTTAAATAAAACTCCTACCTTTGTTTAATGTCATAAGACATAATCATGAAGATGTTTGTATTCTCCACTATTTTTGTGTTTCTTTAGACTTTGTTTTCTTAAGGAAAAGTAAACTCTTTATCTTTTGTTGCCTTATAATTTAATATTTCATCTCATGAACTTGAAAATTTTAAAATTATTTTCTCCCTGAAACACCATTTCCTTTGCTCATCCTAGGAGGCTAACTCAGAATGTATATCCTTGTGTGGTTTTTAGATTGTTGTTTTTAAAGTCTTGGTATAAATCTTTCTTCCTCCTTTCCAAAATGGTCTTTACTGGTACTTTACTCCTTAGTCCACCTGTACTAATAGGCCAGTTTTAAAGAGTATCTTTTTTTTTTTCTGTTGCAATTTCTTTATTGAGGGAAAAGGAAAATTTTTTTCCTTATAAGGTAATAAAATACTGATTAGTCTTGGCAATTTATTTGACTAAGCAACTTTAGAGTACTAAAACAAAAATAGTTCTTTAACATTTATCAAATAAGTAAGAAGTCAGCAATTTGTTACAGCTTCTGAAAAAAATGGTAAAATTGTAAAGCAGAGAAAAATTTCCCAAGCCATCTGTGTATTTTTCTCCTTTATTAAGGGAGAAAAATATCTTCATGAGTCTGCTGAAAGATCATCTAACATTGCAGAGGTAGTCCTGGAATGTCTTAAATCTCCTTTCTGTTGATGAATCCTTTTTCAGTCTTCCTATGCAGAAGACTATTTAAAGTCCTATCACACAGCAGCTACATATCTGGTGCAGTATAGCCATAATTGGTTCACTTGTGCCTGATGCAAAAGCTCTCAACTCCCGGTCTTGCATTACATTATGTACAAACTTGTCCTTCATCTAATATATTAAAAACTACCAAATAATCTTCAGAATGTCAAAGCTACAAAACAGATACATATAAAGTTTTTTGTTTGTAATATACATATCCCAAGTTTCCATTTTCTGGAAAAGACAGAACCCAAAAGTTATACATTGTGAAAGCCACTTTACAGGTGGCTTTATTTAGATGACCCAAGATGAATTAGTGCCATTATTGTTGTATAGCTGTGAAATAGATCATCATCCTTTACCTCATTACATTTCTTCAATATAAAGTTTCCAGTGACTATGCGATCACATCCAATTTCTCCATTTCCAAAGAAGCCAAATAAAGGAACACTAGGAGAAAACTTTCTAAATGCATCAGCCTCCACATTCCCCTTGTCTCTATAATACTGAAAGCCCCTACCAACACACGCAAACATGAAGCCAATGGTATTCTGCTCTGGAATGTTGGCTGCTTTGAGGCGCTGCATCGCAGCCTCAGCAGTCTTCTCGTCATTGACATCCTCATTGAGAAGCACTGTGGCACTCTGGATACGATGTCCACTAAATGATAGTCCAACCACACCGGTGGCATCAATATCCAGAGGGGTCTTTTCAGAGGTCAGCGATGCCAGGTTGTCCACCTGGCCTCCAGCCAAGATGACATTCATATCACTGAAAGTGCTCACTACATGCTGCAGATAATTATTGGCTCCCACTTTACAACAATTATAGCCAAATACAAGGACCACACGAAGCTCAGGGTTATCTAAAAGACCTACTTCAGTGAGTTGATGCCTTTCTAGTGTTAATTTCTTTGGATCCATAATAAAATGAAAGGGTTTTATTTTTATTCCTTCAATTTGAGGAAATAATAGAGCAAAACCAGATTCTCCAATTTCTATTTCCTGAGGTGGATTGCTACTTGATCCCATTGGAGTCACTCAAGCTTTTCAGCTACCACGCGGACCAAGCAATGCTCCTCCAGGTGGCCGGCAATCGCCAAGCGCGCGGAGATCCAGGTCACACTCCGATGGGTTCGCAACACTCTGCGCACACACTCCCTCCATAAGCGACACACGCTGGGGACGCAAACGCACAAAGGGCTGTGAACGGACGTTCACTTCCCTCTCTCCCGCGGCTCACAAACCACCGGCCCCCACCACCCATTAGCGCAACTGCAGGAGATTCCTGCGGGATCCAAAGTCCCCGGGAGGGGGAGGCGTCGGGCGCCGGTTCGGAGGGAGAGCCGGGGGCAGAGAAAACCTGGCTCCTCTGGGAAAGGTCCCCGGGAGCACTACGGCCGGGCTTAAAGAGTATCTTTAACACATTGGCCTGGATAAGAGAAAAAAGGCATAGTTAACTTGCATCACTGCAACTCTGAAGAACCCAGAGGTACAGAGAAGGAGAAAATGTGGTTGCAACTAGAAATTGCACCATTTGGGCAGTTCTCAAGATTGCCAGATTGTTGGACAGCAATTAAGCACCATATTCTCCATTCAAAGCTCTTGCCTGTATTGTAGGGTCTGGAAACCTAAGAACTACATTTCCCCAAATCCCTGCCAGCAAGGCTTGAGTTATATTTCACAAGTGAGAGATACTCACATGAATTTTGGAAAGCAGAAGAGAAACAAAAGACATTACTGAGTCTATGGGAGGGATGAGCAGGAGAGTGGCTTTAGCAGGAGGCAATAACATTTTCACAGATAAATTTATGCTTATTCCTGTGTATTGTCCACATTGCTGCTGTAGGTATTCGTTGTGGTTTCCTGCAATTTTGCACTTCCTTGTTTCCTCAATGTCAGTGGAGGCTTTTCCTAACTTTCACTTTTCCAGTTCCTCCAATGGTTTTGCAAGATTTTAATTTCCTGTATTAAATGACTTTTTACTGGAAATACCTGTGATCGCTTCTCCTTAGCTATCTGAATCATGACTAATAGACTTCATTGGCTGCTACATGCTTCCCTTGTACAAGGTTCTAGATAATTCTGAGTGAGCCATAAGTGGAATCTATTTATAGAGCTCCTTCAACTATGCCAATGTCTATCCTTAATGGCCTTCAAAAAATAAAGCCAATCTAATCTTGAACAAATATGCACCTTTACTGGATTCCAGCATAGCTAAAACCTTACTTTTCTACAAGTTGTATGATAAAGATGGTTTCCTATCGTGTAGCTTATCATTTACATCCTTATGGATGTATCTTCAAATCTGCTTTAATATTTACTTGACTCATCAATTCAATTTCCTTGATGGATATTTACTGAGCACTTACTTGGTGCCAGGAACTGCAAGTACCTGTGATAACACAATGATTAAAACAGTCCTGGTCCCCTGCCTTCATATGCTCCATATGTAGCAAAGATTGGAAAAAGAGAGACTCTGCAAGGGGTAAAACATATAGGTACAACGAGGTACTATACATCCTTCCAAGTCATAGAAAGATTTTGGCATAAGAATGATGAGGGGAAAAGTGATTTGATAAAATTTGAGTTTTTTGAAAAATCACTTGGCTAGTGGGCAAAGTTGGATTGGATAGGAAAATGATGAGATATAGAAAGAACAATTAGGAAGTTGCTACATTAAACCAGTTGAGAGATATAGGGGTCTAGGGAGATAATCACCGCCTGAACTATGGTGGGGAGTACAGGGATGGAGAAAAGTGAATTGATTCAAGAAACATCTAGGAATCAACACAAAATGTGAGAATTAATTGGACATGTGTTATAAAGAGACAGAAGAGACAAGAGTGACTCCAAAGTGCTTACACTTTTGGGAACTGGGTGGATAGCAGTGTCATGACTGGGACAGGCAATACAGGGAAACAAAGTGGAGGTGGGGTGGGGTGTGGATCAAAATGGCAGGTTCTGACTTAGACACACTGGGTTTGATCTGCTGGTGAGAAACTATGTGGGCACGTCAAGTGGGCTGATAGAGGTTTGACGTCCAGAAGAAAGGTCAGGTCTGAAAATAGAGGTATATTCAGGCATTGTCAGAATATGGTTTATATCTGCAACCACAGGAATGAGTACATTGACTCAAGTTCATGTACAGACTGGAGAGAGCACTAGACTAACTGTGCAGGAGCCACCATGATTTCCCTTTCTTTAGTTGTGTCAAAGGCTATCTCATCTTGGACAGGAACTCTGACATAAATTAACACACATTTCTCTAATTTCCTAAATTCTTTTTATTCAATAGATAAAATCACTACATAAAAGACATTTTATTAATGAGTTAACATAATTAATTAGATCACAAGTATTAATTGGATTCTAATAATTTACTATGACAACAGGTGATACAGTAGCATGCACATTTCCTACAGTGTAAGAATTCTCCAAGAGGAAAAAAAATCTTTGAGCACAATTATCTATTAGCATCTTAAGCAAAGTAACTGCTATTTAAAAGACAAAAAGCTTCTTCTGGGACAGTTACGCCAAGTCCAAGAGAAAAATGAATTATTCAATTATATGTTACAGATATACATTATTTGTCAACTTCTTATTCAGTCTTACACTTAATCTAACTTCCATTGTTTTCATTCTTTTTCAGTATTCCAAAAGTGCAGTCTACTTCAAGACCAGTCTTTTATTTCTAGCATGAAAATAATTCAGTAAGAGCCATAATACGAATTTTAAATGTATCCATAAAATAAGTTGCTCCTGTTCACAAAGTTAATGTTTATAACTAAATGCAACAGTCATGCTGAATTTACTTAAAATTTAAGGAATCTATTCACAAATTCAGTCATACTTATAAAAAATATGATTACAATGAAACCTCATTAACAACATTCAAAGAAGTACAGCTATTTTAATATCTCAATTATTTTTCATGAATGTAATAGGGTTTTAAGCATCTTTGGTTGGATAATATTGAAATAAAAATTGTATTCACAAAATCATTATAAGAAAAGTATTACAGCATCTATGTTCCACTATTTATAGGTAAAATTTTATTATGTATATATTCAGAAGTTATCCAAAAATATAGCTAATTATTTTGAAAGGAGGATAACTTATGTTGAAACTGGTCCAAACTGAACATTTTTAAAGTGGAATGAATGTAATGTTTTTAATAGTTCTTACCAGATGGGTTCCATTTTGATGAAATTACATTGTTTTATGAATCATGAATGGGTCCATGGAAGATGAATTTCAAAAGTAAATAATAATAACACTGCAGTAAACACATTAGAGTATGTACCTGTGCAAAAACTGCTTACAAATAACCGCAAAATGCCACAAAACTATCTCCTAATCTGATTTAATTTTTAGTGAAGACAAATTCAGCTCCAACATAGGAGTAAAATGTGTTCAAAAAGTTACAATTAGCAATGATTAAAAGTATTGTGTGGCATGCTTACTTGTTATTCAAATAGTAACTATACAAAGCAGGGACAAGTTGAAATGAGAAGTTAAATGATGGTTTACATTTCTCTGAGAATTTCAGCCTTTGATTCTAAGTTGAAGAAACTTTTCATTAAATGTGCATTTGGTTTTAAAAAACAATTGGCTAACTGGGTGGTAAAGATTCCCCCCATCATTTGCCAAAACACTAATTACATAGAAAATTTCAGTTTATTTCCTTGAAGTCATTCAAATAGTTGGTAACATTTACCTGCAGTGTTCTCTGATGGTTTTAGTCCATAGGAAGAATAACAAAAAGGCAAAATACAATAGAGAAGAGTCTGTGGCTTTCTAGGGAAATTGGTGTTGGCAGCCTTTTCATCAGATGAGGGGGGAGCAGTGAATTATACGTCATCCCCGTTCTATGCCCTAATGTGATTTTAAAGTCAACTTTTTTACCCACCACCTCTTAGCAATGCTGATAACACCAACTCCTTGTTCATGTTTCCTTCACTCTGGGAAACAGTCAAAACCATTTCTCTCTGCTTTTATTCATAATTCAACCTACAATCTAAGCAACTGTAAGCAAACTTTTGTTGCCTTGTCTTTGAATTTGAGTGTTTTTACTAGACTCTGACAACCAGTTTTCCATGAATTACACTGCAGATGCTTCCATTCAGATGCTTCCTTAAAATGGGAAATGAGGATGCACCTGCACACCCCACTCAACCAGGTTTACAGCTCTGGTCAGAATTCATCCATATATTTTCACATGGCAGTTGCCTTAGACGTTGGTAGCCTCTGTGAAAGAATCATTAGGACCATTGTTCTCTGTGGTTTCCAGGTTCTTTTTAGCCTTGAATGTCACAGATACCTCGGAGTGAATGGCGTCTAACCTCTGCTCACAGCGGAAGGCTGAGAGGAAAGCTTTTCTGTAGTTGCTGTTCATCCAGCCATAGAGAAGGGGGTTGGCAAAGGTGGAGCACATGGCAATGATGTGGAACACAGTGAAGATAAGTTTGTACTCCTTCAGGTCCAAGACTTTGTTGTCAATGTCGACAGCAAGTTGGAAGGCATGGAGCGGCAACCAGCTGACTGCAAATACCACCACCACACACACCAGCATTTTGGTGGTTTTTTGCCTCCGCTGATGGTAGTGGTCATTAGCAGCTCCAGGGGTGACATGGTTCTTAAGTTTACTCCAGATACGAATATAGGAAACAGAGATGATGCCCAGAGGCAAAGCATACAGGATTAATAAGGAAGAAAGACTGTAGACAGTGCCATAGATGCTCTTCTCCTCACCAGGCCACTTCTCAGTACAGGCCACAATCTCAAAGTCTGGAATAATCTCAATCAGTGAATACTCCCGGAAGATGGCCAGGGGGCTTGCTAGCAGGGCACTGATGCCCCAAGCCAAGCCAATAATCAAGAAGCTGATTCGCTTGGAAATCTTGCTCTCCAGGTGGTAGACAATGCAACGATGCCGGTCCAGGGCAATTACTGTCAAGGTGATGGTGGACACTTGTACTGCCAGGCCCTGGGCATAAGGCACCAAGTGGCATAGGACGGGACCCATTTTCCACTCCCCCATTAAGGTGTAGGTAAGTGTAAATGGTAAGCACAGGGTGTTCACCAGAAGATCCGCCACAGCCAGATTGGCAATAAAAAAGTTGGTTACTGTACGCATGCTCTTGAATTTGATCACCACATGGATCACCAAGGAATTGCCAATCACCCCAAGCAAGATGATGGAGCAATAGGCCAATATAAGGACGATCTGTACCTCAATCAGCTTCGTGCTGTCTATAAGCTCCGGCTCAGAGTTAGGGGCCAGCTCCCCTCTAGGAGTGGTGTGCCCTGGACCGAACTGCTCCACTTTCATTTCTTCCACTGTCTGGTTCTCATCAGCCTCTGCACCTAATGGGCCCATTTTCATCAACTAGCACAAGAATCTACAATTTAAAAAATGAACAAATATGGAACGAGGAAAACTCAAGGGTGCAAGGAATATCACAAATGGGTTGGTTTCATTTTGGTTGGGGCTCAAAGTACCTGTCCTCTGATCCCTAAATTTGCATATAGTAGAACATTTCAATAAAGTGGACCCTTAATAGGTCTATTCACAAATATTGATGAATTAAATCAGATCCCTGAAATGTATATTATGAAGGCAAAATGTAATGTCTATAGTATAGACACAATTCCTTTGTGAATGCGACCAAATTGATTCAATCCATTTTAAGTGAGATGGATATTACAAACATTATCAATTAATTTTATAACTGCTATAAATTCATCAAATTAATTTTAAGGTAGATAAAGTTTGCTTCAATATCTTGACTGTTTTACATTTATAAATATAGCAACTAATTGCACAGAAAAGAGACAAATATTAAAATCCTTTGCCTGGTGCTTGGACTTTAGGAGCATAAAATATTTAAGATAAACTGAGCAGATTCTGTTTCATAGCCAGTTTTTCTAATGTAGGGATTAGCGTTAAAAATAGGTAGGCTGTGTAAAACAGCAGCTTTTTTTATGATCTGAAATAAACTTCCTACCTGACATACAGCAGAATCCTACATAGGAACTGTATGAAAATATGTCCAATCTGAATTTCATCTCTAATCCCTGAATACAAAAGTTTTAACACCTTTCTTTTCTAGTCACCCACCTCAACCTCAGAATCCTTCTGTGTGCCCTACTTAGGTCAATACTATCCTCATTAATTAAGCCACGTAAAGCTAAGAAGCAGGTAACTACACAGGCTTTTTCATCTCCTTTAGCCCACATGTTTAAGAGAACCCTCAGACTATTCTTAAATATCTCTCCCAATGGTCCTCTTATTTCTACCACGTTAATTTTGTCCTTCTTGATTTCTTACTGTAATAACTCTAATAGTTGTCTAACTTATCTCCCTTTTCCCTATCCTTCCTTTCTTCATTTCTTTCCTCATTCATTCATTCATTCACTTAACTAATATAATTAAGCATCTACTAAATGCCAGAGGTGGCTCCACTCTCATGATGCTTATACTTATTCAAACGTGCATTCAGCAAGTATTTAAAACCCACTGTCAGGAATTAGGATTTGTGCTGGGGGAAAAAACAACAGGATAGTGCCCCTACTCTAAAGCTCTTACATTTACTGAATAGAGCATACTCTGACATTAAAGTGTTTTTTCTGAAATTCAGATGTGATCACTTCATTTCCCCAACATCTCCAAATTGCTTCAAATAATGCTAATCAGTTTCTAATATAAAGTTACCTTCTCAAGTCTATAAAAACATCCGGAGCCCAACATCATAATGGTAGTACTTTTTGAATATGCTCATAATGAAAAAAGGCTGCCACCATTAATTCAGAACCTCTTTGAAATGAATTTGTTTTTTATTAATCATAATCACATCTACCTACATTGGTAGGTGAGTCATATTTATTCATGCCACAGACAATGTCTGGCTGAGTCTGTTTGCTCAGCTCCATTCTTCCCCTGATGCTGGAGGGCTGACTCTTGTTGACCATATTTCCAGGTGCCCAGGACATTGGGATGCTGGCTGCACTTGGCCAACAGGAGGCACTGGCAGGTAACTAGGAGGCAGGAGGAAGGGAGAATCCAGAAGCCACTGTACTCTTCTCCCTCCCTCTCTCCTCTTACCAGTGCCTCAGCCATCCCTCTATGGCTGGCTCCCACGGGAATGGCCTGCAGTGATTTTGTTTCCAGTGGAGGCACAAGGTCCCTGGATTAAGTCATACTGCTTTTTCCCTGTGTCCCTCTATCTGGAGGTAGTAATGATTCTTTGCTCTTGCTAATCCCTGTGTGGCCTCAACATCCTCTGCTTGGCTTCCATCACTTGTGTAACCAATTTTCTGCGTTAAATTCCTTCTCTTTTGCATTCTTGAATAGGTTCTGTTTTGCATGATCTGCTGAGCTTCCCCTGCATATATGCTTTCATTAATTTGCTCTCCCACTACAGTTGCTGCATGTACAGGCTGATAACACTGACATACACAAGAAAACCCCAACTCCACAGTATGACATTCAAAGCTTTCCTTGAACTCAACCCTACCTTCATCTCTCCTGACATCTTAGGATATACCTGATGCTTCTGTCATACCAAACTACTTCCAATTCCAGCAACACATCAGCCTTTCTCATGCCTCTCTGCCCTCCCTATTCACTTATCTCGACAACCTGTGCTCACTTCTAATCCTGCAAGGAGCACATGACACATCACAGTTGTTTTCCTTCAGCCTCCTCACCACAGCTGTGTCTTTTAGGACAGAGTCTGGATTGTTTCCATCCATTGTTTAAATCTTAGCAAACATGGAAAGCACAATTTTACTGAATAATTGAGGTCAGCAAAGTACAAAGTAACAATTTTGATCCTTTCCTTTACTGAAGATAATTGCTTATATAGGATTCTTGCTCTGATATGACATCTCTGTGCTTATTTTCTTGTTCTTAATCAGGTAACCACCTCTACAAGAAAGTTGTTCCAAGATATAATCTCTGATTAGAACATTAAAAATTGTTAGTCAGTACATACCACAAGGAAACTTTCTCTCTCCAAGGGCTTAACACACACACATACACTAATAGTTGCTTATCACAAAGATGATAGAGATTTTCACATACTCGTGCATTTTCTTTACTGATATATTCTCATTCTCTCTGCATACATTTCAAATAGAATGTTCTAAAGAGTCCAGGCCGCCTTTTGCACTTGCCTCCTTTCTTTAGTGATTAGAGAAAGTGGAAACTAACCATTCAAATCTTGGAGTGTTTTATTTGATGGGCCCTTTCATTTCCCTTAGACTAAGAACGAGACTCTACAGAGCACAATTAGTCAATCCTGACAAGTCTTTAACAGAACTAATGAGACTCCAGAAGGTCTGAGTTTGAGGTTTGCAGCAAACTAAATTGGGAGCAAGCCCAAGATTGAAGGTTATTAGGAGCATATTTGATTTATTAACTTATTTTGCTTTTTCTTTTCAGTCTCATTTTCTTTATTCACTTCTTTAAAGCTTCTCTACAGGAATGATTATTGATATACAGGGTATTAGCATGTGGATTCTAATAGCTGTTCGCAAGCACACGACTGGCCTTCAACCAGGTCAGAGTGTTACCCAGAGAATGTATCATTTTATGACTGCATTTCTGGAAAAGTGGAAGAGGATAAGAGAGTACACAGAGGGAGTCGCCAGAGTAAAAACTCAAAAGCACAACAATTCAAAGATGAATAGAAAAGGGGAAAAACGTTTCCATGAAATAAGGTAAAAATGAGGCATCACACTGTTCAAGACATTCAAGGAGAACTGTGAGTGGTAGTTTTCTTGAATGAGTGAATCATTAGAGATTCAGTTATAGAACTATTTCTTCATAGATAGGAAAATGGCTTCAGGACTTTTTTCCCCCAGAGAGTCAAAGAACTTCAAATTATCTAAGTGGGAAACAAGTTTATGCTTTGACTCCATATTTAAATTTGTGGGGTTTTTTTTGCAACAGTATTCTTACTGTCACAGGTTGGCCTTAGTAAAAACTTAATACCTTTACAATCACAAAACTTTCCCGGAATTTTTCTCAGGGAAGAATCCCAGAAAATATGCCATATGCCCTATATGTATTAGTCCTGGAGAGAGGGGGTGTGGACATCCAAGAATGTTGCATGTAAGACATGACCATTTGCCTGATAAGCAGAAAGTTGAAAATATTCACCAAGGCGATTGGGAATGTACCTCTTCTGTCTATTTGAGCCTCTGACCTTTGAAAACAGCACTGTGTATTTCGTGTCACTGAGTTTACACGATGTGTCCCTATTTCCAAAAGCCTTAAAGCTTTTCCTTTTGCCTCCTTTTTGTCCATCATATGCTCCTACCAGGGAGTGAGACCTTCTGGTGCAGAACCAGTGAACGCTTACATGAATGTGTCCGTTCTTGAGCAGCTTTGGAGAATGCAGTATGACCTTCCCCGCTAAACAGGTGTTTGATTTTTAAAGAGGCAGGAAGAGTAACAACCTGCTGTTCTAGAAAGATAATTACCTCTCTCTAAGAAGAGTCAGGGAAATAGTCAAGACTCTTCAATGAGTGAGGAGTATTCCAGTGAGTGTAGAAAACAGGGATGGTCTCACCCACAATGCCCATCTTCGGCCTAAATGTGGAACAAAAGCCCCTACACTCATGAGGACCTCCCCCATCCCTCTTCAAAGGACCCGAAAGCTTCTTTTGGGGTGTTCTCATTACCAGAAGGTGAATCAGTTAGGACTTACACTTACTGACCCGGCCCTCGCGCTTCTGCTGAGACGTGGAAGCCAGACGTGTGCCGCCTGTCAGTTTGATGATTATCTAGCCCGCCGACCCGGAGAGGGCACTGGGCGGTTCCCAAAGGCAGGCCCAGTCCGTCCGATCCGACGGTGCTGGGCAGCCGCGCGCGCGGGAGAGCAGGAGAGCGCAGCGTCCGCCTGACAGTCGGAGCCGCTAGGAGGTTTGCGCCCCTGGGGTCCGCAGCCCACCTCCGCAGCAGAGCGTAAGGGCACCGCCCCGCCCCGCACTGCGCGGCCAGAGGAGCGTGTGGGGATCCGAGGCTCCGGAGGCGGGAGACGAATCCCTCCCTTGAGGAAAAAGAAACAGGGGCGGAGGGTGGGGGACAAGGGTCCCTCAATGGAGAAGGCTGGACGGAAATTCTCCGTGCGATGGAGCTGGAAACAGAGTCCAGGTCTCTCCCCCTGGAGGGCTTGGAACGCGCGCAGCGGGACCCTGCCCAGAGCCCCCTCCCGGGACCCCACAGCCGCCTGCAACGGCTTCTCTTCTCCCCTGACCCCCACTGGCCACCCCCAAGTTTGATACTCTGGGTGTTCGCACCACTCCTACCTTCCACCACCCCCTCCCTTATTCTCCCGCTCCTCAGTTCTATGAGAGACGGCCCGGCGAGGACAGACCCCGGACTAGGGCCGGGCTCACCACATCCTCCGAGGAGAGGCCAGGGCCAAGGCCAGGGCGAGGGCTAGGGCGAAGGCGGGGCGGACAGTCCCAGCTGCGGGCGCTGAGGGTGAGAGGAGATCTCGAACTGGCTCGAGGCGGATCTGGGAGGCAGAAGCCCAGCGACTTGGCGGAGATGGTAAAATCCCAGAACTGCAACCAGGAGTCGCTCTCCTTTTTGCTTATAGGAGCAGAGGTGGGGGGCTGGACCCCGCGCAGAACCACGGAAAAGCGCCGCACGACTGCGCGCGGAAGACCAACCCTCCGCCAGGGCTGGAGCGCAGGGCGCCGGTGCAACTCTAACTGGGCGGTCGCTGCGCTCCAACGGGAAGCAGAAGCGAGTTCAGATCCTGTTTGCCCGCGATCAATTGGTTGCAATTTCCTGAACTGGTGTCTGTTGACAGTTTACAAGTTGAGTAGTGCGCATTCAGATTCAAAAGCCGGCAGCCCGGGTGGTGTACGCTGCTGCTCAGGGCAAAAGCTAGAATAGGAAAGAGAAAACAAAGGGTCACAAAAACAAAACAAAACAAGACAAATCTAAACCTTGATCTGTCCAGTTAGCTGACTTTTGGATCCTTCGCTCTTTGGTCATGACCCAAGCTACTCGTGCCACGATGCGCGCGTGCCTCCGAAATGCTCTCACCAGTCTCCTCCTGGCGATGCCCTCTGCTAATGGCTGGAGCCCGCCAGGCTGAATTAAAGCATCAGAGCAAAACAAGATTGCGGAGTCAGTCAACAAAGCTGCGGGTCTGTTTCCTCAGTATTCCTCCCAGAAACTCTTAATTCAGAGCCATTCCTTCTCGCAGTTTTCAGCCAATCTCTCTTCCCCTTGTTCATTTTTAGAGGGGGCAGCAGAGCCCATAGAACTAGGAAAACAAAAGACTGAAACTGGAAACCGAAGCCCTTCCTCCAATATCTTGTGCTGGGGCTTAGCACACATTACTTTCCTTGTATGCATCAGTCTCTTCATTTCTGAAATGAGGATGATCATACTGCTTCACTTGAAATTTCTGTGAAGTATAAAAAAGAGTAAGCTAATCAAAAAATACTCTCCAAAATATTAGTTAAGTCCTCTTGTCAAAAGCATTGAGGTTTCAGTCTATGGGGGGCTTGCCCACACCCTGATAGTGTTGCATATGTAAGGCATTTTTACTCAGCCTAATCTGAAATTGATCTTCTGGCTAGTATAGAATTATGCCCACAGTAGAAGAGAAATTATTGAGAAAACAAAGAAGCTTGGGCTTTTCAATTACCAGTAAACAAAAATACATAGAACTGGAAATATCCAAGATGTTCTACACAGTTCCACTTAAAATATTTTTGTACATTTTTTACCTTGGAGAAATATTCCTTGTTCACACATGTGTTTTCTGCAACAGGTTCCACGTTTCTTAATATATTTGCACCAGTGAAGAATGAACTATGTGCCAAGGAGCTGTAACTCTAGAAGAGTAGGAGTGGCTTAAAACAACAATCACAAAAACAAACACACAGGAAAACAGATGAGTGCTGTAATTGCTTTGGAGGATTCAGCAGATTTCACTGACATAGGTTGCACAAAACAACTTTGCCTCCTTTTAAAACTGTTTTTCAGAAGCATCTTAGCAAGCACATACAAATATTTGTCTCACTCTCTTACCGACACGTATGTGTCTTAGAAGAGTCACATAGCTCCACAGACATCTAATCAGCAGTCCTGTTAAGATTGCATGACTTCTTTGATTAATGTTTTCCAATAAAGTACACAATTGCATGAGAAACTGATCCATGGAAATTAAAGTTGCTTTATTGTGTGTCATATTATCAAGGATAGTTTTGACAATTAACTCAACACTTTTTTGTGCATTAAGATCTAACAGATATCTTTTAGTGTGCACATACACTGTAGTACAGCAGCAATGAGCCACTCCGATAAATGCCAATAAACCCCATCAAGACACTGATAGAAAGTGGTGGAAGTGGTGGTGAAATATTGATTAATACAAATTGAGACAGGACACAATTTTTACTGCCTGATTTCTGTTGTGTCAACTCATTTAGTTCCTTGGGCAATTTCACATCTAACTAGAATATGTTCTGATTGCTCCTCACATAGGGAGCAGACTCAAACTCAGATGCCTTTAGCTTGGGCCAATGACCTCAATATACCAGCAGCCTAGGCTGCAGTAGCCAGTAGGGAGGGTTGGGGGCTATCATGTGTCAGAAAGCACAAAGCACATGCTTCTTCTAAAGGAGGAGGCTGCTTCTCAGACTCCACTGAACTGCCCTGCAAAAATATAGATTCAGTATTGTGAGATCTGATATTTTAAGAGAAGAAAAATCCATATTATTAAAAACCTTCCAGATTTTATATGAAGGAAATTAATTTTTAAAACGTAACCCCCAGGTGGCCCAGATCTGTGCAGACCAAAATAAATAAGGAGATATAGATAGGGATAGACAGACAGACAGATGGATAGAAAGATGGATAGATATCTGCAGCCTGGCCCATGGGCTTCCAATATTGTAGCCTCTCATATTTGTATGTGATGTTTGACAAACCTCCTAAAATATCCAAAACATGACTCTCCTACCATTTTCCCTACCCATAGACCATTCCTCAGTGCATAAAAGGAATGCAGCCAAATATTAATTGCTAAATAAGTAATTTTTTTCCCCCACTTCTGATTGAATAGGTGTTCTCAGTGAGACTGAAGTAAAGAACATGGTGAATAACTGAACAATTTGGTATTTTAGATGGTTGGAATGAGAAATTTCACAGAAGTGCTTCATTTAAAAAAAACAGATGATGTCAGGATAGAAGGCCATTAATGATACATAGTTTTTAGATAAAGTAAATCATGATATGGATTTCCTTCAGTCTAAATTTATTTTGAGAGCAAGGAAGCATCCTCCAATGTGTAAATAACTTCGTTGTTATTTTGATTACAAAAGTAATTTATAACGATTGTAAAGGGAGCAAAGAAAGAAATATACATTATCTAAAACAATGTTTTCCAATAAAACTTTCTGGAATGATGGAAATGTTCTATATCTGCACTGTCTAATATGGTAGCCACTAGCTACATGTGGCTATTGAACACTTGAAATGTGGCTAGTGCAAATGAAACTGAATTTTAAATTTTAATTTTTTTAATAAAAGCACTGAAAAGAACAAGTGTGTTTTGATTCCTGGGGGAAAGTTCAGAAAGCTATTTTTTTCCCCTTAATGTCAATGTTTCCTGAGAGATTATTAAATAAGCTTCAAGCCATACAACCCTAACTTAAATCACAGACAGAATGAAATAGTGTAGTGCAGCTGGAATGTGGAAGCTGATTCCAGAAGGAGAAAGAAGTAAGCTCCATAAATCAGGACACCAGCCCAAGGAAGGGAGGAAGAGCAAAGAACAGAAAGAGGAAGGACAGCAAACCCATGCAGAGGAATTCTCTAAACCCAGTCATGTAAGAAAAGCTCAGTGAGGCTTATTAGCTTTTATTAAATAATGTACTTAAATTCTCAGACTGAAAAAAAATCCTAATAACAAGTCCCTAGTTAGGAAATGTTAATAATCAGGTTAGCTTAACAGTTAGTTATAGTGCTTAGTATATTTGAAACTGACTCTGTTTTGCTTTATTTAAATGTTCAATAAATTTAGTTATTTATTCTTAGGCTTATTAAGTCCTTTCTACAGAAATTATTTTTAAAGTTTCAATAACACTCTCCTATAGTAAAAAATTATGGAGCCTAGCTATCCTAATGTCCATTTTGTTATACTGTTGATTCTCAATAGGTTGTAGATATATTTCTGATTGGATATGAAAAGGAACAATGGGAGTTAAGTTCATATCTGAACAGATACAATGGAGGATGTACCAAGTAGACATAGAAAAAGAGACTAGTTTATGTAAATGGAGCTGCAAGTGTAATAACTTTTAAATTAGTCTACCTTTTTAAAAAACTAGCCAGTCTAATCACACTTGTTCTGATGAAAAGGTAATCTTGTTCTGCTTCCTTCTATCTCATTGAAAACTTAGTTCATTTGGAACAAGTGGACCAGTAAACATGTGAGTGGGCAAGAAGTGGCCCAGACAGTGAAGTTCACAAAGCTCACAGTCTGGATTCTCTTACAGTCCTTGTATGCAGTGTGTTATGTAGGCAGGTGTCTCATTCAAGAAAAGCAACTAGTCATTCAGAGTGAAATGTATGCTAAATCCTAAACTGGACATAAATATCATTTGCTATGATTTGTATTTCTATGGATTCTGGATTTTTATTTTTGTTTTGAATTTTTAATTACAGATTCAAAGTAATTAAGCAGGATTGTAAGCAACATATGCAGCATTTTGCTGAGATTTTTATCTTTTGGTGATCATCCAAATGGATATTGAGACTGGTAAAGGGCCAAATCTAGAAGGATATTTAAATGCAAATGACTTACAGTTCAAATTTTAACATGGAACAAAGGAAGGGATATTTTTATGTGGAATTCAGAATTTAATCAATGCAAATGTTCATTGGATTATCTGAAACGTGCACAGGAGGCCCATGGCTAAAGGGGAAACCTGCACTCTTTTAGAAATACCAACTTTATTTAATAAGTGTTTATCCTTGTAGCATAGAGACATAATTTGATATGTATTTTTTGAATCATACACTTGAAACAAATTTAGTTTTAAAATTTTCTCAAAAAAGTACAAGTAAAATCAAAGCTCTCATACTAAATTACTATTGGTTTATTTTGAGAGATGAGAAGTCAAAGATTTATATATAGTTTTCACATGTTATTTTGGAGATGATGAAATGGCTTATTCAAAGTAAAAATTTCAAAATGTGAAATGAATAATATAAGTAAGATTAAATTCAGGACTCACTACTCTTTGTAGTAAAAAAGAATTATATAAAAATCCATGTAAACATTTTATTACTCACAACTCGTCAACAAATCTTTATAGAGTATATAATTTGTTATAGGTACTGTGCCAGATGATGTCCATACAAGGCGAATGACACAAAGACCTGGTTGTTTCTAGTCCAAGTATGTAGACTTTTAAATAAAGAAGTACCATAAACAGCTTGAGATTTTCTGGTAGACTTTGACATAATGGATTTCAATGCCAAATCTGGCCTCTGTACTCCAACACAGAATTAAATCTTGGAGACACAGTTTTGGGTAAAGTAAAAAAGAATAGGTTTATTTCTTTGTCAGGCAAACAGGGCCACAGCAGGCTAATGCCCTCAAAACTGTGTGTACCAACCTGGAGGGGGTAGTGAGAAATTTTATAGTAATGGTTCAAAGGCAGTGTGATCAGCTCATGGACATTATTCTGATTGGTTGGTGGGGAGGTAATCAGGAGTCAGCATCATCAACCTTCTGGTTCCAACACATCTGGGGTCTACGTGCTTGTGGGCAGCATATAGTTAACTTCTCCCACCTGGTGGGGGTTTCAGTCTCTGAAAAACAGCTCAAGGATATAGTTATGTGTATCCCTTGAGAGAGAACCAGGACCTGCCCCAAGGCTGCACTGTTGTTTCTTGACTGATCCTCCCTTATCTCTGCATTCCCTCCCTTCCCCGATTAGCAGCTGTTTGAACCTGCCCCGTTGGAACTCAGGGAAGGCCATGGAGGCTGAATGAAGCCTATTTCCTGTAATCAAGAAATGAGGGACTCAGAAAGGCTTTAGTGCCCAGGATCCCCACAGGGTCCTGCTCAGTTTCAATTTGAGGCCACGAAGAAGGAATGTTCAGTTTTTGTTTTTGTTTATAAGAAGAGTTGTGTGAGTGGAAGGGGAAGAATCAGGGAAGTATTTCATGCAGGAAGTAACTCAACTCAATGTAAACCTAGATAGAGGCCTTCTTGGCTTTACCCAGCACTTGGATACCATTTTCTGTTGGAAATAACCTTCTGAAAACCAAAGTATCATGCATGGGTGATATATTCAGAATCTTTTGTTGAATTCTTGGAAATGATTACCAAGACATTCAATTTAATCATTTAACATCTAGATCACACTTGAATAAGAAATTCATTTCCTGGGATTTAGTCTACATTTTCTTTATCATCACTGAGTTATTCTCTCAACATTAATAACTAAAAGCAAATATTATAGAAACATAACCTTCTAGCAATTCTGTCCTCTGGCATCTTTTTGATTTCTTCCATTTTGTGAGAGTATAAAAAATAGCTATAATAAGGCTTTTGACTGATTCAGTCATCCTGCTCTTGGTTTGCTAGCACACTGAAATATGATAAAGAAATTGTTTTGTTTGGAGACACCAGTTACTTAATTAAGTTTACCTGTCATGCGGAGAGCATACAGAAAATGTAAATATTGCCTTCTGTTAAGTGGATTATATGTTGTAACCTAGGTATGATACTGAGTATATCTAGATAAACATAGTGGAAAAAATACAAATGTGGAATACAATTATGAACTAGGGCTATTTTTATCAAACGGTGGTGCTAGGGTTCCCTTCATCAAAATCGTATGAGGTCCCTCATAATAATGCTGATTCCAAGATTCTACCGTAGACAATGCAGCCAAAGAAACTCTTGGGGTAAGAGATGCATTCTGCAATTGGCAAGCCCCCCAGATAATGTAAATATATATCTACTTTTGACAAGCACTAATCTAGGGGGAAATCTCTCTTATGCCAATAAATAAAGGGGCAAATAAATAAACAAGAGTGACAGAACAGAATTTTATCTGTATTATTTAGACATTTTATGTTCTTCAGAAATTGCTGGGCACTTTTTCACTTCCTACTGTTCATACAGATTTAATATGATAATGCATTTTGTTTCCATAGATAAAATTATTTGTAGATATAAAAGTATCCAGTGTAAATTCCTTAGGGACATATCTCTTTGCTTAATTTACTTTCTAGTTAGGAGTCAGAGAATCACTTCCGTAGAGAAACAGTCCCTCACCATGCTAAACAGGTCAAATTTGCCTATCAGAGAGCTCTTACTCCCCTTTGGCTCTTCAACACATGTAACACTTTGAATTGTGCACTTCTATGTGATGCTTTTACTACCTGATGAACAACTATCTTCCCAACTAGAACTTGAGACCCTGAGGGCAGCTCTAACTCTGATTTAGCCACCACTGTATCATTTGCCTCTAGCACAGTGCCTCATAAACAGATGACACTAAATGTATCTTGTACATTTGCATGTATAGGAGAGGTATGAAAAGGTAGTCTTCCAGATATTCCTCCTTTTAACCAGTTAACATCATTACACAAATTTTTTGAAACTATCTTCTCCATCTCTCTTCATTTCCCCTTCCTTGCTCCATCATTACCTTGCCCAGTTAGATTTCACTTCTCTTACAGACAATTCTGAGCAGATCTCTCCCTCCTTCTTCACCTCCTCTTCTAAGCACAAGTTATCCTTCTCCACTGCAAGAAAAGTATATATTCCTAAACTGCTGAGAAACTAGGTATCCCTGAACTGCTAAAGAAAGTCCATATTCTTCTGACTCAGGGATGCAAATCTTTCGATTCCTTCTCGATTCCACTCTTCACACAAGTTCTTATTTCTAAAGTTAATCCCTGCTTGTGCCTGACATAAATAATCACTCACACATCTGAGAGGCAGCTGCAGCCTAGTGGTTAAGTGTGAAAGGGCTGGAGTTACCCTACTTAGATTTAAATCCTTATTATGCCATTTATTCACCATCCATTTTGGGGCAACTTGCTTGGGCAAGTTTTCTGGGCTTCATATTCCTCATCTGGAAATCAGAGTTAATAATACCCAACCTATAAAGCTGTTGCAAAGATTAATAGATGGGACAATATACATAGAGTATCTGACACTGCAGAGTGTTAAGTCTAGCTCAGAGTAGCCTCTTAGAAAGTATTAGTAATTACTATCAAATAGGTATCTTGCCTTCTCCCACTACATGTCAGTTCTCAGTTAAATACCTTTACCTGATCCTATAATCTCTTCCATTACATCTTTACTCTTAAACACCACATTTCTTAAAACTATTCTTTCCTTACCTCCTACTTTATTCTTATCTACTAAAAAGTAGATACTCATTCCTACAAATATATTCCAGGTGATTGTAAAGCTACAATGGGTTATTATCCATACCAGGCAAACACTGGGCCAAATTTTTTTTCCTTCCCTTCTAAAACCTCAATGATTTCCTCCCCAAACTCATGTCCAGAGATTAGGTCTAGAAAAGATTAGCTGTCCTGGGGTTGAGAGTTTAGAATGCTTTGCTATGCACTAACTTTAATCTTAAGAGTTGTGCAACTCTTGCGGTCTTACATATAGTATTCTTTAGTTGGGTTTGTAGGTAGTGACTCCATACATAAAGTACAATCCTTGTTTCTTTGTAGTGGGCCTGTCTTACATGAATAAATGAGAATCATCCTCAAATATTGTATTGTGTATAATGGTCTTCATTGCATAATAAATTTGCCCAATTGTGCCTTGGCATAATGTAGGGCAGATTATTATTAAACCTATGCAAGTAACTATATTGCTTTGTAAAGTAAGAAAACTCAGTCACAATATTTGTTTCCAAATTCTGCAGGGTAAGTGAGAATCAGATACCATTTAAAAATATATTTCATTTTACAAATGCATAGTTTAAAATTCAGTTTATAAATGCATAGTCTAAATTGAGGGCTAGAGATAGCTTAAGAAGAAAGAAATAAGGCCTCCCCATATATTCCTTATAAGACAAAAACATAATATCAACAATATTGCAAATAAATAATCAAAATAAAATGTCCTTTTTCAGTATTTTTGGTCCTATTAAGTTTTGACCCACTGGATCTTGGATAATTCCTCTGCTTTCATAAAGTTGTCCACTTCTGGACTAAAAAGAGCCCTAGAAATCTTGACTCAGTACCCTGGCACAACCTCAAAGACACACAAGGTGAGTCAGCCTGGGAATCTGTACACAAGACTTTATTCTTTGAAGTATCAGTTTTTGAGTTTCTTTTACAGTCCATTCCTTGAAGCTCTGAAGCTGTTCTTCTTGGCTTAAGACAAAAATTCTGATCTGAGCTTATAGTAAGGCTAAAAGCCTCAGAGTAAATGTTATAGTTGCAGGTGAAACAGAATGACTATAGTTCATTTATTGCCATAATCAACAATATTGGAAAGGGAGAGAGTAAACTCTGCTATTGGGTATAACATACAACTCTTCTATAAGAATTTATTTTATGTTTCCCCTGAGCCTAAAGACACATTATCATCAGTGAGGGTGTTAAAACACCTCCAAAATCCTCCAATCTATCTGTAATCTCTGAAAGATCTATATTAGCAGCATTTTAGTGTACAAAGTTATCCTTCTCTTGAACAACTCTGTGCCTGGAAATATTACAAATACTCTTGGAGCTAATTAAGAAATATGAAGCATAACAAAAAATCTAATTGTTTTCATATCCCTTTTATAATGTGAATGAATAAACCTTTTTATTTTCTATAGCATTTTTAAAATAATCAGAGGCATAATGCAGTCAATCCCCAGCACAGAAAATTATTACAGATTATATACAATCTGGGCAGATTGAATAGAAGGTAAAACAAACAAATGATTTACTATACCTTGTTAAGGGTAAGCTAAATGCTCTACACAATGTTATTCTACCAGAGAGAAAACCATGTTCTAGATGTATTAATATGATATTTGAAAATAAAAAGATTGTAAGCTCCTTAAAAAATACTATCTGAATAAACCCTCAACCTGAGTGAACTTTGCCAATATTTTAACATAATTAATAATTCCATCATATCTTAAGTAATATAAACCAAGTAATAAATTTCACTTCTCTCAAACTTTATTCAGCTAATTGTACAAAATCAAGTTTTGCCCTTTACTAAATTCTTTTATATTTTGGGACAATCTCACACTTCATTTTAGAACAAATCTTTTTTCTTCTTCCTTTGAGAACAACAGAAAACTTCATATTTCACACACATATATGCTCCTACCAGAGGCTCAAATACCAATAAGAACTATAGCATTTAACCAAATTAGCTACCTTCTATTTAACTGAGAGTATATAAATGGTAATTATCATACACAAGCAATTCAGCAGACAAGAAAATCTCACCCCCTAGAGTCACACACATCACTTTTATCTCTCTGGAAAGTGACAAAAATAACAGTACACATTCATTAGCAAGACCCCAAAGTATAGCCACTTTAATACACTAAACTAAGGATCGAAGTGACATATAATGAAAAACTATGCTTAATTGAAAAGGAAGAAGTGAAACTGTCACTACTTACAGATGACATGATTTTATATATAGAAAACCCCAAAGACTTCACCAAAAATCTACTGGAAATAATAAATGAATACAGTAAAGTTGCAGGATATAATATTAATATACAGAAATCTGTTGCTTTTCTATACAGTAATAATGAACTATCAGGAATGATAAATTAAGAAAACAATCCTTTTTACAATCACAACAAAAAGAATTTTAAAAATTTAAAATAAAAAAATGAAAACTATGCCTTATGGCTAAGGTATCAGTATTCTTTCTCAAGTAAAAAGTTATCCAGGGATCCAAATATTATTTATGAACTGGTTTAGTATTAGTCCAAGGTTGTAAAGTTAACTAAGGATCTTCAATATCATGTTTTAAGCTGACACATTAGAAACATGATTACTGCTCATATAAAATAATTTGTCACACTGGTTTAATTTAGATTAACACAATTTTACATTATCCATAATCATCAACATTGTGTTAGCTTATTTGATCAGTAAAACAGTATAAGAAATCTAGGAAGTTCAGACGAACTAATATCAATTAGTATTAAAACAAACACACATCTGATAATTACATCAGGGAAAAGTCAGAGCTGTGTTTTAATTTTTATTATTATTTATTTATTTATTTACATTTTTACAAGAGATAAATAAACTGACACCAAGCATTGTAAATGGATGACCACAACAAAAACGATTGCAATTATCAAACACAAAACACACTCATACTATGTCATAATATTGACATTCAGTCCAGTAATCCTCCACTGTAACAGCTCCTTTACTTTGCAGTGAAAATAAATTTGTATATTTTTTGCCTCTGAGTCCTTGTGGGATTTTTTTTTTATTCAAACAGAAAGTCACAAAAATTATAATCATCCTCATCAGTTCACTCAGTCTCATGTAATTAATTTTTTTTATCTTGATCTTTTGTTAGCAGTTTTATGAACTCATCAGTTTTCCATTAGAATTCTGAAAATGCTTATTCATTCAGTTCAGTAGTATAGTCAGTTACCAGAAACCTGTACCTGTCAGAGTCTTTCCCATGAATTCCTTGAAGATGAAACCCTTTTATAGGAACATTTTTGCGAAAGCATCAGAGTACACCCAGAACTTTCTGTAAAGGACAAAAGACTTAAAAAATGACCACGGGGCTTCCCTGGTGGTGCAGTAGTTGGGAGTCCACCTACTGGTGCATGGGACACGGGTTCATGCCCCAGTCTGGGAGGATCCCACATGCCGCGGAGCGGCTGGACCGTGAGCCATGCCTGCTGAGCCTGAGCGTCTGGAGCCTGTGCTCTGCAACGGGAGAGGCCACAACAGTGAGAGGCCCGCGTACAGGAAAAAAAAAAATGACCACAGTTAAAGATTTGATGAAAGTTCATAATCATGCAATTGACAAGGAAATTTAGTTATTTCTGAGATATACATTTTAAAGTAATAACTAGAATTATGAATTATAACATTATACCAGAACATAAGATTTTTAGAAATTTCATGTAATGTCTGAGCATTTATATTAACATATTTCCATACAAGTAACCAAAGAAAGTTTACTATTAGTAGGTTTTGTTTTTGTTTCTTTTTTTATACTGCAGGTTCTTATTAGTCATCAATTTTATACACATCAGTGTATACATGTCAATCAAAATCACCCAATTCAGCACACCACCATCCCCATCCCACTGTGGTTTTCCCCCCTTGGTGTCCATATGTTTGTTCTCTACATCTGTCTCTCAATTTCTGCCCTGCAAACTGGTTCATCTGTACAATTTTTCTAGGTTCCACATATATGTGTTAATATACGATATTTATTTTTCTCTTTCAGACGTACTTCACTCTGTATGACAGTCTCTAGATCCATCCACGTCTCAACAAATGACCCAATTTCATTACTTTTTATGGCTGAGTAATATTCCATTGTATATATGTACCACATCTTCTTTATCCATTCGTCGGTCGATGGGCATTTAGGTTGCTTCCATGACTTGGCTATTGTAAATAGTGTTGCAATGAACATTGGGGTGCATGTATCTCTTTGAATTATGGTTTTCTCTGGATATATGCCCAGTAGTGGGATTGCTGGATCATATGGTAATTCTATTTTTAGTTTTTCAAGGAACCTCCATACTGTTCACCATAGTGGCTGTATTAATTTACATTCCCGACAACAGTGCAAGAGGGTTCCCTTTTCTCCACACCCTCTCCATCATTTGTTGTTTGTAGATTTTCTGATGATGCCCATTCTAACTGGTGTGAGGTGATACCTCATTGTAGTTTTGATTTGCATTTCTCTAATAATTAGTGACGTTGAGCAGCTTTTCATGTCCTTCTTGTCCATCTGTATGTCTTCTTTGGAGAAATGTCTATTTAGGTCTTCTGCCCATTTTTGGATTGGGTTGTTTGTTTCTTTAATATTGAGCTGCATGAGCTGTTTATATATTTTGGAGATTAATCCTTTGTCCATTGATTTGTTTGCAATATTTTCTCCCATTCTGAGGGTTGTCTTTTCATCTTGTTTATGGTGTCTTTTCCTGTGCAAAAGCTTTGAAGTTTCTTTAGGTCCCATTTGTTTATTTTTGCTTTTATTTCCATTACTCTAGGAGGTGTATCAAAAGATATCTTGCTGTGATTTATGTCAAAGAGTGTTCTTCCTATGTTTTCCTCTAAGAGTTTTATAGTGTCTGATCTTACATTTAGGTCTCAAATCCATTTTGAGTTTATTTTTGTGTATGGTGTTAGGGAGTGTTCTAATTTCATTCTTTTACATGTAGCTGTCCAGTTTTCCCAGCACCACTTATTGAAGAGACTGTCTTTTGTCCATTGCATATCTTTGCCTCCTTTGTCATAGATTAATTGACCATAGGTGCATGGATTTATCTCTGGGCTTTCTATCTTGTTCCATTGATCTACATTTCTGTTTTTGTGCCAGTACCATATTGTCTTGATTAATGTAGCTTTGTAATATACTCTGAAGTAAGAAAGTCTGATTCCTCCAGCTCCGTTTTTTTCCCTCAAGACTGCCTTGGAGATGTGGGGTCTTTTATGTCTCCATACAAATTTTGAGATGATTTGTTCTAGTTCCATAAAAAATGCCATTGGCTATTTGATAGGGGTTGCATTGAATCTGTAGATTGCTTTGGGCAGTATAGTCATTTTCACATTATTGATTCTTCCAGCCCAAGAACATGGCATATCTCTCCATCTGTTGGTATCATCTTTAATTTCTTTCATCAGTGTCTTATAGTTTTCTGCGTACAGATCTTTTGTTTCCCTAGGTAGGTTTATTCCTAGGTATTTTATTCTTTTTGTTGCAATGGTAAATGGGAATGTATCCATAAATTCGCCTTCTGCTTTTCATCATTATTGTATAGGAATGTGAGAGATTTCTGGACCTTAATTATATCCCCTGCAACTTTACCAAATTCATTGATTAGCTATAGTAGTTTTCTGGTGACATTTTTAGGATTCTTTATGTATAGTATCATGTCACATGCAAACAGTGACTGTTTTACTTCTTTTCCAATCTGTATTCCTTTTATTTGTTTTTCTTCTCTGATTGCCATGGCTAGGACTTCCAAAACTATGTTGAATAATAGTGGTGAGAGTGGACATCCTTGTCTCCTTCCTGATCTTAGAGGAAATGCTTTCAGTTTTTCACCATTGAGAAAGATGTTTGCTGTGGGTTTGTCATATATGGCCTTTATTATGTTGAGGTAGGTTCCCTCTATGCCCACTTTCTGGAGAGTTTTTATCATAAATGGTGTTGAATTTTGTCAAAATCTTTTTCTGCATCTATTGAAATGATCATATGTTTTTTATTCTTCAGTTTGCTAATATGGTGTATCACATTGATTGATTTGCATATATTGAAGAATCCTTACATCCCTGGGATAAATCCCACTTGATCATGGTGTATGATCCTTTTAATGTGTTTTTGGATTCTGTTTGCTAGTATTTTGTTGAGGATTTTTGCATCTCTATTCATCAGTGATATTGGTCTGTAATTTTCTTTCTTTGTAGTATCTTTGTCTGGTTTTGGTCTCAGGGTGATGGTGGCCTCATAGAATGAGTTTGGGAATGTTCCTTCCTCTGCAATTTTTGGAAGAGTTTGAGAAGGTTGGGTGTTAGCTCTTCTCTAAATATTTGATAGAATTCACCGGTGAAGCCATCTGGTCCTGGACTTTTGTTTGTTGGAATATTTTTAATCACAGTTTCAATTTCATTACTTGTGATTGGTCTGTTCATATTTTCTATTTCTTCCTGGTTCCGTCTGAAAGGTTATACCTTTCTAAGAATTTGTCCATATGTTCCAGGTTGTCCATTTTATTAGAATAAAATTGCTTGTAGTAGTCTCTTAGGATGCTTTGTATTTCTGCGGTGTCTGTTGTAACTTCTCCTTTTTTATTTCTAATTTTAAAGTCTATTTTATCTGATATGAGTATAGCTACTCCAGCTTTTTTTGATTTCCATTTGCATGGAATATCTTTTTCCATTCCCTCACTTTCAGTCTATATGTTTCCCTAGGTCTGAAGTGGGTCTCTTGTAGACAGCGTATATTTGGGTCTTGTTTTTGTATCCATTCAGCAAGCCTATGTGTTTTGGTTGGAGCATTTAATCCATTCACGTTTAAGGTATTTATCGATATGTATGTTCCTATGACTTATTTTGTAATTGTTTTGGGTTTGCTTTTGTAGATCCTTTTCTTCTCTTGTGTTTCCCACTTAGCGAAGTTCCTTTAGCATTTGTTGTACAGCTGGTTTTGTGGTGCTGAATTCTCTTAACCTTTGCATGTCTGTAAAGCTTTTGATTTCTCCATCAAATCTGAATGAGATCCTTGCAGGGTAGAGTAATCTTGGTTGTAGGTTCTTCTCTTTCACTGCTTTAAGTATATCATGCCACTCCCTTCTGGCTTGTAGGGTTTCTACTGAGAAATCAGCTGTTAACCTTATGGGAGTTCCCTTGTATGTTATTTGTCTTTTTCCATTGCTGCTTTCAATAATTTTTCTTTGTCTTTCAATTTTGTCAATTTTATTACTATGTGTCTCAATGTGTTTTTCCTTGGTTTATCCTGCCTGGGACTCACTGTGCTTCCTGGACTTGGGTGACTATTTCCTTTCCCATGTTAGGGAAGTTTTTGACTATAAGCTCTTCAAACATTTTCTCTGGTCCTTTCTCTCTCTCTTCTCCTTCTGGGATCCCTAAAATGTGAATGTAGTTGTGTTTAATGTTGTCCCAGAGGTCTCTTAGGCTGTCTTCATTTCTTTCCATTCTTTTTTTTTTTTTTTTAATTCTGTTCTGCAGCAGTGAATTCCACCATTCTGTCTTCCAGGTCACTTCTCTGTTCTTCTGCCTCAGTTATTCTGCTATTGATTCCTTCTAGTGTAGTTTTCATTTCAGTTATTGTATTTTTCATCTCTGTTTGTTTGTTCTTTAATTCTTCTAGGTCTTTGTTCAACATTTCTTTTACCTTTTTGATCTTTGCCTCCATTGTTGTTCCGAGATCCTGGATCATCTTCACTATCATTATTCTGAATTCTTTTTCTGGAAGGTTGCCTATCTCCACTTCATTTAGTTGTTTTTCTGGGGTTTTATCTTGTTCCTTCATCTGGTACATAGTTCTCTGCCTTTTCATCTTGTCTATCTTTCTGTAAAAGTGGTTTTTGTTCCACAGGCTGCAGGATTATAGTTCTTGTTTCTGCTGTCTGCCCTCTGGTGGATGAGGCTTTCTAAGAGGCTTGATGGGAGGGACTGGTGTTGGGTAGAGCTGGCTGTTGCTCTGGTGGGCAGACCTCAGTAAAACTTTAATCCACTTCACTGTTGATGGGTGGGGTTGTGTTCCCTTCCTCTTGGTTGTTTGGCCTGAGGCAACCTAACACTGGAGCCTACCTGAGCTCTTTGGTGGAGCTAATGACAGACTCTGGGAGGGATCACCCCAAGGAGTACTTCCCAGAACTTCTGCTGCCAGTGTCCTTGTCCCCACAGTGAGCCACAGCCTCACCCCGCCTCAGCAGGAGATCCTCCAACACTAGCAGGTAGGTCTTGTTCAGTCTCCCCTGGGGTCACTGCTCCTTCTCCTGGGTTCTGTTGAGCACACTACTTTGTGTGTGCCCTCCAAGAATAGAGTCTCTGTTTCCTCCAGTCCTGTCAAAGTCCTGCAATCAATTCCCACTTGTCTTCAAAGTCTGATTCTCTAGGAATTCCTCCTCCCATTGTCAGACCCCCAGGTTGGGAAGCCTGACGTGGGGCTCAGAACCTTCACCCCAGTGGGACTTCTCTGGTATAAGTGTTCTCTAGTCTGTGAGTCACCCACCCAGCAGTTATGGGATTTGATTTTACTGTGATTGCACCCCTCCTACCATCTCATTGTGGCTTCTCCTCTGTCTTTGGATGTGGGGTATATTTTTTCGTGAGTTCCAGTGTCTTCCTGTCGATGATTATCCAGCAGCTAGTTATGATTCTGGTGTTCTCAAAAGAGGGAGTGAGAGCACGTTCTTCTACTCTGCCATCTTGGCTCCTCTCAAAGTAAATCAAACTTATGTAAGTAATTTGATTTATCTCAGGATTTACCTTGATTGCATGAACTTATATTCTTATATAAAATATTTCTTAGATACCAGTGAAAAGGAAAATTTTCCTTAAAATTCTGGCACATGATAATATGAAAAGTTCAGCTTCTTTATTCTACAAACATGGGGGAGTATGAGAATTATACTAGTCTTATTCTCTAAACCAATTACAACAGAGCTCCTTTAATTAGAGGAACTTCAAAATCTAATTAGTTAGTACCTAATGGAAGTAGGACTCGTTCAAAAGATAAAGGCTTTTTTCTCAATTACAGACCCACAAGCATGCAACTTATAGTTTCAGTTCTACAACCTCAGCTCTGGGTAGAGTGAACACAGAAAGACAAAAATCCATTACTCCAGACCTCAAAAAGATTTCCTCTTTTGTAGTGGTCACCAAATGATTCCATAGTAATTTTTGTGCACAAATAGATTATCATAAAACAATAAGAAATTGAATTCCCTGTCTTTATCATGCAACAGAGAATAGATCTCAGTCACCTTGTTAGAAATTATCAAATGGTCAGATTATAAAACCGGTTTTCTGGTCATTGTTGCCATTACTGAAGAATGACATTTGCTATGTGCAAACTGGAACCTGAGTGAACAAAAACAAAGTAAGAAATCAGTATAAATTAAACGTAGAGAATCAGAGAGTCAACAAAGGTAAAGTTTTATTGTCACTTAAAATAATTTCAGAAGGAGGGAGAGAGAGGGAGAGAGGAAGAGAGAGAGACACAGAGAGAAATCTCATGGTCAGTGCAGTGTAATTGGCTCCAATAAGTGAGTTCACTTGGACATCTTGGTGGTACCTCCACAATCACTAAAGGATAATTTTCAAAAAGTGAAATTGAAGAAATAAAATGACTCACACAAGTATAAATGTGTCAAATATTTTATTCAACTTGTCAAATAATGACAGTGAGATGGTAAGGTTGGTTCAGAGAGCATTTGAGGATCTAGTTATTCATAGTCAATTGATGAAGGAATATTAACATACAATTGCTAATTTAGTTATAGAAGTACTAATGTCTTACAGAAAAGTAAGCCATAACGTTTGGGTTATCTTTTGTACTGGAAATAAATTATTTGTAACTCTATTGGACAAAAATATACAAGTTAAAGTGTAACCTCACTACGTCTGGGGACTTTAAGCAGTTGTAAAAACAGTAAGTTGAACAAAGAACACTTTCCTGGATAGTAAAACAAAACTTCGGTAGGCCTGGTAAACAATGTCACTCTATATCATTGAAAAGACATGCCACTTATTGTTTTGGGGGGGCATATTTCAAAGTTGTAAATATATTTTCATAACATATCCCATAGGCACATCAATTCCAGCATTATTCTTCAAAACAGGTTTCTTTCTCTTCTTTTTTTTTTTTTGACTTCTTATTTTTGTTACTGGCATTGATATACTCAATCACCAAGTTCAAAGCTTGATAATCAAGCACTCTCCTCCCTAACACCACCCCTTGCACACAAATAATCACCTGATCTATGGGATATTTCTTTTTCAAAATTTTTGAGATATGTCCTCTAATTTTCATCCTAGCTATTTTGTATGTATGTGTCCTAAATTCTCTAGGTCAGTGTTTTCAAACCTGAATGAGTGTCAGAATCACATGAAGTGTGTCATGGACAAACTCTAATCCAGTCCCCAATTTTTCCTACATCCTGGTATTCAATCCCTTGTGTAATACGCTACTCTTGAGTGTGGGTAACATGTGAATTCTTCTAATCAGTAAAAGAAGGCAAAGGTGATGGGAGCTTTCTCCCATAAATCATAACTTCCTTCTTGCTAGCAGATGCTCTCCCTTACTAAATTTGATGAAGTAAACTTCCACGTAGAGAGGCCCATGTAAAAAGAGAGATAGAGGGAAGCTTCCAGGCAACAGCTAGCAAGGAGCTGCGCTCTCAGTTGAATCCTGCTAACAACCAGCTGAATTTAAAAGTTGATCCTTTTCTGGTCGAGCCTCAGATGAAACCACAGCCCTGGCCAAAGTCTTGATTGTTGCCTTGTTAGAGAACTTGAAGCAAAAGACCTGACTAAATCATGCTACAATTCTTGACCCACAGAAACTGAGATAATAGATGTCTGTTGTGTTAGCTGCAAAGTTTGCAGTAATTTCTTATGCAGAAATATATAACTAATAAGGGAGATTGTTTAAAATATAGATTCTCAGTTTCAAGTCCCATGTGATTCTTTAGATTTAGGGTGGTAACCAGATATCTGTGGAGTATTTTAAAGCTATCTGTGTAATTCTCTCATTACGATCTGTCTGGACTGTGTATAACTGCTCTAGGTTGCACTCTTCCTTCCCCCCAAAACTTTTACATTGCTAACAGAATGTTCTTACTAAACTCAAAAATGACCACACTTTTTGTTGTTTTAAACCTTTCAATGACTACATATTATAAATACAATAAAATGCAACTACCTAACAGAGAGTTCAACACTCTAAATTATCTGGCTGCTATTTATCTCCCCATAAAATCTCCCAGTCACCCCACAAAAGGCATCTTAAACTATATGCAACTGGTCCTGCTTGTAGACCCTTTATTATCACCAAGCATTTGCTACTCTTGTTTCAACTACTTAGAATTTCGACCCTCTATTCTAGCTTCCATCAAATTGTGAACTCCTCATCTACAAGATACAGATAAAATTTCATCTCCTCTGTGAATCACATATCTATTATGGGACATAAAACCTTGTGACATAATCAACTTTTATAATTTGTCTCTTGAGCAGTAAATTATGGGCTTTCACATGGCCTAGACCTGATTACATCAATCTTTGTTTACAGCAGCATTGTTAAAGATTAGATATCCATCATGTGCATAGAGCAAATTCATGCCACAAAATTGTTGTTCAATGAAATACAGAATGAATAAAAAATGTGTTCAGCCTTAGTTGCTCATAAAATGCTATACATACCCTTATTCTTAACATATATTTTTTCTTGTTAACTCAATATTTTATAAATCAAATAATATGGTTGACTTTCATTTAAAGGAATTATTCAGTAACTCTTTTGTAAAGCAACAAATCCTTTTGAGAGCATAAAGTTATTTTCAATATTGCTTACACTTTCTTGCTCTTAAGTTATACTGAGCTATTTGTTTTTAAAGCAGAGCTCATGTGTATTTAGTCTTATCAAATTACATATTTAGACAAATGCTTTTTCTTTTATGTTAGACTCTGAATACACATCAGGGCCAATACTTCAATTTTTAATTCCCCAGAGGAAGAGAAGATACAGCTCAGGCCCATATGGAAATCGACATTTAAATATTTCTTGAAAACAATGCAATGACAATGTAAGAATTACATGGAAACACTTTAATTCAATAAAAATTTTAAAATCCTTATTTCAAGTTAAAGAAAAAGTTATCTTTCTGGCTCTCTTAACTGGTAGGGAAAAATGCTTTGAAAATTAAAGACTAGCACTCTAGTGCTTGGGGGTGGGTTAGATGCCCATTTTCAAATATTATTTCCTTTAAGTGGAAGGGTCAAGAACATGGCTATTCAGATTTTTGAGGAAAGTATTGAAAACATGTTCTGTAATTATAAAGTAGATTAAATAACTGAGAGACTACTCAAGAATAAACAGGCAACATCTTTCATTGCCGCAGTCCTCTTATTTTTGGCCTTACCCTGCCTGTTTCCTATTGATGAAGAAGGAACAGATAAAGCTAAGTCAGATGGGGATGCTTGTTTTATGTATCTGTTCCTGTCTTAGATACTCCTATGTAGTTTTTAAATACACTTGAAATTCTTACTATCTATACAAAAGAATAGAGTTTAGGAATTAGGAAAATACAAAGAAACATTCCATGCATAATTAACCCAAAGATTCATTTAGTGATCTAAGCCTGGATTGCCAAATATCAATAGCAGTTTGACTGGAATTTACCTGAGTGCTTTTTCAGAATTTTAATATATGGGGTTATATCAACATTGATCAAATGAATAAAACAAGCAGGTGGCTCAATATCAAAATGTCTTATTAAGGGAAAATGAAGCAAATTGGTATTTTTCCCCCCATATTGGCTCTTTCATTGTACAGAAATCATTAAAAAGTTATTATTGTTTGAATTTCTCACTAGATATTTCCATTTTGTGAACTTATTTCCATTTTCAGAATTTAAATCTTATATGTAAAAAGAATAATTGTTTCCTAATTATCACATAATTTTATAGCTAGAAGGGACTTTAAAAGTCATGTATTGCAGCGTTTCTCAACTAGGTAACTGTATATTCACTTGGGAGAGATAAAGCACCTTTGGTTTTACAGAAAACTTTAGAACGAGGGAGCAAAGGAACAAAAGGATGAGGCGAAGAAAAAAATGTAGATGCATCTCTCTGAAAGAAGTAGGAGGAAGGAGAAGGCATAGGGGTTTAAAACTGTGCCAAGTACACCATTAGAGGTAGATACTTGTGTTTTCTCTTCCCATGACTAATTGGCAAACTCTTACTCATTCTTCAAACCTTTGCTCAGATATTATCTCTAGTAAAGCACTTTTACTTTTCCCTGGGGAAATTAACCATGCATTTCTCTAGCTTTAATTTGTGGCTTGTGGACTTCTGGTACACTTATCACTTTGCAACCTAGTTAATTTTTCATACAGTCAGCTCTTTAACTAGTTTATAAACCTTTTGGACAAGGATTGTAATTTTTTTATACTTTATTCCAGTGACTGGTAAGGTGACTGGCACACAGAACATACTCAGTAAATCTTTGCTAAACAAAACGTTGTTTGGTAATTTTTAGGGCTATTCCAGCAACCATTTATCTTTGATGAGTTTTAGAGTCATCATTTTATGCATAATAGGATGTAAGCCATCATAGTTAATTTTCTGGTGAGGCTTGTTAACTTTCATTTTGTATTTCCATGAATTCGTATTTCCAGCATTTTTCTTTAAGTTAAAGGTAACATTGGGCTCTCAAATTCATTGTGCATTAGTCATGAAATTGTGAAGTAATTTTGGATCACAAGTACTGTTGTTCAAAACAGGATTAATGTCATATTCAAGACAGCTGGCAGAGATGAATGCACTTGCTTTGCTTGGTAATATGACCCATAGATAAAACCTGTAATTTTATATTTAAAAGGCCATATAGAAAGCTTGAAAGTTTGTACCTCCTAGAACTTCTTAGAACTCCAAGAGTTTGCCAATTCTCTTTGAAATTATGCAAGGAGAAGTGTGTAAGACTACCACTTGCCTGATTTAGGGTGAATATATATATATATATATTCATGTTTGACAATTTTTATTATGAAGAATAAAATAAAGTTTAAATAATTTAAATTAAATTATAGTCCATAATGTTGTTGTATAGAGCTTTGCTATTCAGAGTTGTCCATGGACCAGCATTACCTGGAAGCCTGAAGAATGAAGAATAATCTCAGGCCTCACTCCAGATGCACTGAATCTAACATATATATATATATTTTTTTTACATCTTTATTGGAGTATAATTGCTTTACAATGGTGTGTTAGTTTCTGCTTTATAACAAAGTGAATCAGTTATACATATGTTCCCATATCTCTTCCCTCTTGCATCTCCCTCCCTCCCAACCTCCCTATCCCACTCCTCCAGGCGGTCACAAAGCACTGAGCTGATCTCCCTGTGATATGCGACTGTTTCCCACTAGCCATCTATTTTATGTTTGCTAGTGTATATATGTCCATGTCTCTCTCTCACTTTGTCACAGCTTACCCTTCCACCTCCCCATATCCTCAAGTCCATTCTCTAGTAGGTCTGTGTCTTTATTCCTGTCTTACCCCTAGGTTCTTCATGACATTTTTTTTTCTTAAATTCCATATATATGTGTTAGCATACGGTATTTGTCTTTCTTTTTCTGACTTACTTCACTCTGTATGACAGACTCTAGTTTTCCAGTTTAAGAATCCTTTTCATAGAGGTCATGAAACAACAATTCTCCACTTCTTAAGAATAAATGAAAGTTGTTTGGACTTAGAGAGATTTTTTTCCCAAAAATAAATATTAGGAGATCATAGAGTAAAATATGGAATGAATGTGTAAGAGTATGTTTTTGAGAACTTATTTTTAAATGATATACTATCATTTATTTCAGAAACCTCAAGTAAGTAAAGGGTCTTACTTCCTCAGCATATGAAAAACTATAATTAATTCTATGGTATAATCTTCCTGAATAGGGTGAATATATATTAATAAAGACATTGTGAAAAAAATCCCAGTAGCTTGCTTGTGAACATGACAATCATTGCTTTGGATATTTGTAATACCCAATTTAATATTCTTGATCTTGATATTTCTGATAATTTTCTTTAAAAAATCCATTTTTATTCTTAAAGTCCTATGCACTTTTTCTGTAGATCTTGGTCCACTCTTAGTGTGTATTTGACATCTCACACACACACACACACACACACACACACACACACACACCTCTTACATCTCAAAAATAATTGCTTTCATGTTTTTTATTGTTTGTTTTTTGAATTTCATTGAATTTATTTTTTATACAGCAGTTTTTTATTAGTTATCTATTTTATACATATCAGTTTATATATGTCAATCCCAAGCTCCCAATTCATCCCACCACCACCACCACCCCCGCCACTTTCTCCCCTTGGTGTCCATAGCTTTGATGTTTAATACTGTATCATTGTTTTTGAATATCCACCAGTAGGTAACCAGGTATCTAGTAAAGGTTTTAGGATACAGTATTGTCGATATCATCAGCACAGCAGGCTTCACATGTTCCATGATCTTGTCCTTGTTCTTTAGAATCGTGCTGATGGTTGAAGAATACATGTCATAAGAACAAGCAATGTCTACCATCTTTTTGCCTTGCTCCACTCTCTCAATTATTTTCACTTTTGTTTCCATCATTGTCACTTGACGTTTCTTAGCAGTACCAGCTACATCACCACTGCTTTTACGTTTGCTTCTGGACATCCTGGGCTTGAGATAAAGATACTGTACTCTATACAGTGTTGTACAGTAAAGTACACAAACACACAACCACTTGTAGAGGATGCACGCATGTGACAATGTACGCCAGACACATGAACTAACTTAGGTGATTGGACATGTGAACGCAGGTTTACATCTTTGAAAGTTCACAACTTGAAGGTTCGTATGTAGGAGACTTACTGTATAGGTCTCATACCTCTTTTATGTGTTAGGGGATCCCTACTTCACAGCTCAATGGAGGTCATTCTTGGCAGAAACAGTAAATACTTTGGATGATCTCTAGGAGAGAAAAATTCACCCAAATTTATGGATAGGTTGAGATAGTTTACTGGGCTTTGTTTCTTAGCCTTGAAATAAAATCAAATAACACAGCATCTTCAAAGTTCAACCAGAGATATCGTCAAACATTTCTAAGTAGAAGTTATTCCTCTGGCATCAGTAATCACTCAATACTCTATGGCTCTAATCTGGTAAGAATAGATTCAAAGAACGACCTTTGGATTCTCAGGGTGAAGGAGACTTGAGAAAATGGGGGCAGCCACATTAAGCCATCTATCATGGGACTTAGCTGGGTATGAAAGGAGAAATATTGATTGGTGGCTAAAGGTGAGGTGCAGTGTTAAAAGAGCGTTTTTTTAAAGACTGATAGAACTTGACTGTAGTTAGGAAGGACCTGTAGAAAGGTCAAAAGGAATAATAGATGGAACCTGGTCTTAAATAAAATGGAACAAAATAGTCAAGAGCAGAGGAGAGGTATTATCCCTAAACTAGATGGACAGCTCTTAATCTAAGTCTCGAGTGGTGGCAAGAGGACGAAGGTTAACTTTATATATTTGTAGGTTGCGGAGAGGATACAATTCACTAAAGATACACTCTATAGTTTTTATTTTAATTGTGAAGTAAGGGGTGTGCTGATCTGTTTAGAGTGTAACTTAGGGGATTTGAGGATACAGTGTTTTGCAAAGGCAGTCTACATTGTTGAGTCCATGTGTAAATTTTATCCTTATAACTATTGGCATTTTGTTCATGAATCCAGTAAGTAAGCACTTTGCAGAGTATGCTTCTTATCACTTGATTATTGAGGGCCTTCAGGCTTTGAGAAAGTTTCACAAATGTCTTCAGTCCAGGCCCTTTCTGGAACATCCATGGATACCTTCCTCCTGCAAGCCTCCTTATCACCATTTCTATAGCTCCTTCAAAAAAATCATTAGAAATTGCCCACAAATATATGTAAGTCTATGATTTTGGCCATCTCTTCTTCCAGAAAAAACAGTGAAATCCAGATATTCCACTTGAATTGTGTCCGACTTGAGCAACTCATAGTTTTTATTCTCAGTCACATTGTCATAGAGAATTCCCACAAGAGACTTTCAATGTGTCCTGAAAGAGAGGCATCAGTTTGTCAAAGTTGCAACAGCACATACAGAGTGCAAGCCAATTGCTTATGAAATGTGTATAGTCATTACTTATTCAGGCAACAGGATTGCTTTTAACACATTTATTTGATGATGTAGTGCTACTAGGAAAATCTAACTTTGCGGTTTGGTAGATTAAGAACAAAAGACCTCATGATAGGAAGTTTGGATTGCATGTTCTCCTGGTGTGCCATGGTCAGATGGTCACTCTCTTCGTAGTTTCTATTGGAAACCAATGGGCTGTATCTCAAACAAAATTTTTTGACCAAAAAGACTTTTATTTAAAACCCAAAGGACTGTCATTGTGATTCTCCTGTTGGGGTTGTGAAAGGATCTGCATAGCATAGACACACCTAAAGCATCATTAGATCTGTTGGATCAACATTGCCAAGTGACATCAGTTTGTGGTGCTCTGTGATCAAGTCACAAATGCTTTTCTTTCCCTGGGCACCATTCAAATTGAATCCAGTTTCTGGATTGTTAGTATATTAGCTGAGGGATATGACCAAATGCAGTTTTTTGTTACCTCTGAAATCCAAAGATACTCACAAATGATGAATCACTTACTCCTGAATAATTTTTCCATTTGATGGTGGCACTAATATCTGTGATTTCCTGGTGAAAGCAGTCACTTTGGACAAGAAAAGAAGGTCTCACACACTATTACTTAGCCCTTCAATATAGCCATCATTACACAGAAGGGACAGTCAATGTGGGGATTATGAGAGTTGCTGAGTAGACTAATTCTTACTGTACATTCAGGAATTGGGGTAATTGTTACATTTTGGAGTCATGGGCTATTACCTACATAGGCTATTACCTAAACTAAGTTACCCTAGTTAACCCTTACCGTGAATAATGGAACAGAGTGACTTCTGAGCCTCAGGGATCACTTTCTCTTCACTGAAGGAGTTATAGGTCTGTGAACTGACTCAGGTCCAAGAAATGAGAAAGAGTCTATGACTTTCTCTCATGATGACTAAAATCAGATCCAATCCAGCTTTCTTTTCCTTTCCTTCTTTTTTCTTTTTTTTTTTTCTCCTTTGGTGGTGGTGTTGGTGGGGTGGAAGCAGAGCAAGGTGACAGGAATCAAGAATTTATATGATTTAATTTAGACAGTAACTTAGAGGGAGGACAACTCTTTTGGTATTAAGTACCTCATGAGTAATTAACCATTAGCCATTAACTTATTAGGTGAATCAAATCATTCTGCTTATTATTCCAATTCTACTGCCTATTATGGAAAACATACCCACTTTTCCTCTGACAGTTAAATTTTATTTTTCAGCTTTCTTCCATTGGGGGTTCCATTATCTATTGAAACCAGGGAACCTGTTTTAATAGCAGCCTCTTCATATTTATCCTTGCTCTCAAAAAATATCCCTTACCATGTTTCTCAAAGAAGTTTGTGCTGTTCTCATCAAAGTTTTTCTCAATGTCCTGGTGAGGGAGGTTTTCTCTATGCTCTTCTAGGAAAGAGATTTAAGGGGATGGATGAATGGTTGGCACATTACACATGCACACTAACATTTATTTTTCCCTAACTCTGAATATTTCACACTGCTGGTAATACCATCCTAAACGGTATGTTTTGAAAATTTGTGAGGGATTTTCTGGAAGACACAAGGATGGGAGGATACTACTACCATTTAGTGAGTGAGATCATGGGTAGAATTCTAGGCATCCTGAAGTATCAGGACAAGTCCTCAGTACAAAAAGTTATCCTGTGTACCATAGAGTTTCTGAATGTACTAAAGGCTAATTGTGAATGTAAAAACTTTGCTGAGCCTGGGAACTACCTCCATGTCATATAAAAATTAGAGTATTTTTTTTTTGCAGTTTTAAAACATTCTGACTTTTCTAGTAATACAGAGACATAGAAGTTGAGGGAATACTTTAATTTGTTTATGTGCTCAACTTTATTGAGAGTTGCTCATCATTTTGGTAAGTTTCATCACCATTAGGCTGCTTATTTTATTTGAATTACCATAGCATAATTTTATCAGTTCAAATTTATAGGTGTTACTAAAACAGCACAACCCTGTGGGGATCCTGGGCACAAAAGACTTTCTGTGTCCCTCATTTCTTGATTACAGGAAATAAGCTTCATTCAGCCTCCATGACCTTCCCTGAGTTCCAACAGGCAGGTTCAAACAGTTGGTAATCGGGAAAGGGAGAGGATGCAGAGACAAGGGAAGATCAGTCAAGAAACAGTAGTGCAGCCTTGGGGCAGGGTCCTGGTTCCCTTGCAAGGGATACACATAACTATATCTTTGAGCTGTTCTGCATATACTGAAACCCCCACCAGATGAGAGAAGTTAACTGTATGCTGCCCACAGTCACATAGATCCCAGATAGGTTGGAACCAGAAGGTTGATGACTCTGACTCCTGATTACCTCCCCACCAACCAGTCAGAAGAATGTCCATGAGCTGATTATGCCCTCTTTGAACCATTACTATAACATCCCCTCCAGGTTGAGACACACAGTTTTGAGGTCATTAGCCTGCTGTGGCTCCATTTACCTGGCAAAGCAATAAAACTATTCTTTCCTACTTCACCCAAAACACTGTCTCCAAGATTTAATTCAGTGTTGGAGTACAGAGGCTGGATTCAGCTTCATTACTATCACAGATTATCTACCCTCTCTCTATCTACCTACCTATCTATCCATCCTTCTATCTATCTACCTGTCTGTCTATATCATATAATTTAAAATGTCAAATATAAAGAAAAATTGTCAATATTCAAGTGAATATTTAAAATTGGGTTTTCTAATTTTGCATAAAAATGGACAGGTACTAACATTCGTACTCTATTACCATGAGAACACAAAGCTTAATATTTTGCAAAGAAAAAATACTCATGAAAAATCAAATATGTGTATTGAAGTTCCCAGATTTAAAGACTTAGGAAGTAATTTTTCTCCCTAGAATATTAGAAATAAGCTTGTCAAAAGGATAAAGATTTCATTGTTTCTTAGAAAATAACAAAATTAGGAACTGTATAAACCATACAATTGGTGAAAAATTAATTTTGCCAGCTGTATGAGAAGTACAATGATGAAAGAAAAACCAAATAAAATAATTCTATCTACTCTAATGAGCAATTATATTGTTTCTAGATGAGGAAAAATGTAGAAAATCATCTGTGTAATGAATTGCATTCAAGCAAGTTTTCATGACAAGTGGATGTGAGCACCCTTTTTTGTTAAAAGAAAAAAATACTTCCATATTGCACATGTAAGTCTTATAAGGAAGGTAACATTCATAGAGGAAATGTTATTTTCAAAATTACTGATAGCATTTCCATGTGAAAGTAGCAGAATTTGGAATTACCTTCCTGCTGTAAACAACTAGAAAATTAACCCCCCCCCAAAAAAAAGGGAAACAACTGTACTTACAGATTAAAAAATAGACAGTTCAGGACTGTGGTCCTTGATAGAAAGTGAACACAAAGGTAAGCACTGTGATCCCACCAACTTTCCTCCCAGAGAAAATTTCGACTGCTACAGAGGGAGTGAAATTGTTTTCACTGAGTTGAGAAGACAGTGATCAGGGTTTGGGGAAGCCAAGGGGTCAAGGATTTACAAGACAGAAAGTCATAAAAGAAGGAACATTGCAGTGAAAGAGTTATAAAATCTGCATAGGGACCTCTTGAGTCTATGAACACCAGTCTGTGTATGCATAGGGTGAGACCTCATCAGACTAGAAAAAGAACTTCTTTGGGAAGAACAATTACCAGAGAAATGAATCACTTGAGTTCCCACTAGCCAGAGTTGAGAGGACCCACTAGATACACAGAGCAATCAATAGAGATCCTAAAATGGGTCATGTCTTAGAGGTGAGACTAAATTTACCCAAGAGTAGAGGATACTCTAGACAGGCCCCTAAAAAAAAGCATAAAAGTAAGTTTTAAATGACTCAGACTGTCCCACAAGTTACTCAACTACCTGCCAGAACAAATTCCAACAGTATTTAAAGGAATTCAACAAAATTAGGCACTCAACGATATAAAAATCATGATACCTGGCATGTAGTCAAATATAAGTAGCCAAAGAGATAGGAAAATGTGACCCACAAGCAGGAAACAAGTCAGTTAATATTAACAGACCCAGAAATGGCAAATATGATAGAATTAGCAGACAAGATTGTTAGCAACCACAAGATCATGTTCCTGACGCACAGTAAAGCCAAACAAACCAAAACGTCAGAGTTTGGAGCAGAGAACGGTTTATTGCAAGGGTCATGCAAGAAGATAGGTGGCTCATGCCCCACAAAACCCCAAACTAACTGAAGGGTTTCAGCAAAGTATTTTTAAAGGCCAGGTGAGGGAAGAGGGTCACAGAGTATGGGATCAGCTTGTGCACAATTCTCTGATTGTTTGATGGGGAGGTAACAAAGTGGTGTCACAGGTGTTAACATTATCAGTCCTTAGGCTCCAAGAGTTTTGGAGTTATGTACTCATGGTCACCAAGTAGTTAACAACTTCCATTTGTTGTTATCTAGGTACTCGAGAGAGGAACTAAAGCAGAGGATATGGGGGAAAGACCTGCCTCAGGAAGGCCCCATAGGATCCTGCTCAGTTACAAGGACAATGACGCAACCATTTTAAGTATGTTGAATATTATCAGTAATTATCAGAAACACCGTAATGTTCATAATTAAGAGGGAGATGGATCATATGAAAAAGGTAACTTCTAGATATGAAAAATACATTATTCAAAATAAAAATTTTACTAGATGAGATTACCATCAAATTAGATCCTGCAGGAAAAAAAAGAATGGTGAATTTGAAGGTAAAACAATCAAAGCTAGCAAAAAGGAAGAATATATCTAAAAACACTAAACATGAATAGTAACTCAGTGAACTGTGGGTCATCAAGTTGCCTAACATTTGTGCAATTGGAATCCCAAAGGAGAAGGAGGAAAGACAGCAAAAAATTTGAAGGAATAATGTCTGAAAATTTTCCAAATATAATGAAAACTAATATCAGACGAAGCTGACTTCAGAACAAAGAATATGGGCATAAACAAAAAGGAACTCTTAAAATAAAGAGAAGAAATTATATTTATTAAGAAGTCTTGATAATCCTAAATGCCTATGTGTCTAATATGCTTCAAATAGGCTTTAAAATACAACCGTCCCTTGGTATCCATGGGGGACTGGTTCCAGGACCTCCACAGATACTAAAAATCTGTGGATGCTCAAGTCCATTATATAAAATTATATATTATTTGCATATAACCTATACATCATCCCATAAACTTTAAATTACCTCTAGATTACTTATAAGACCTAATGCAAGGTAAATGCTATGCAAATTGTCACCAGCATATGGAAAATTCAAGTTTTTCTTTTTGGAGCTTAGAAAGACCTTGCCTGAGAATGAAACCACACAGCTGAAAGCAGCACTGAGAGATGGCGGGAAAGAGGCACCACCCATTGTACTTCCCAGGTATATGACCCACTAAATTTTCTTTTTTTGCTTAAATGGGTTTGTGTTCAATTTACATTACTTGCAACCAATACAAACTAGTACACATCACTTTCTAGGGCATGTGACCCAAGCGTAACTAGTAGTTTACCATTTTGTCATTTTCATTAAAAGCTACACTTGAGACCAGGCTTTTAACAAAAATTATGCATAAAAACTAAGTGACTACCATCTAGATATTGCAATTAACTGTCATTATCAACATTAAAATCTAATATTCAAATTTGAAGCAAAAGGATCTCTCCACTTTCTCAGCAATACTGAGAAGACAGGTTATAAGATTTGGATAGTAAAAACATGATCAGACCCCAGAACTGAGGTTAGTTTTAATGCAGTTAGAACTATTTTCTTTATTGGGGTTTAATTGGTATTCACATAGATTAATCTTATTTTCCCCTTAGCTTTTAAAAACTTTGAAAATAATGCAGTTTTCACTGATTGCATTTCTCCTGTGCATTAACAAACACTTGGGCAAATTATACCAAACTTGGCATCACTTCTTTTTCTTTCTCCATACTCTTTTGGATTGTAATGTGAAAATCACACTCTGTTAACTGCAAATAGCTCTTATCTAACCAAATTTGCCTTAATGATAGCATAAAATTACTGCCCTACATTTCAGTCATATTCTGCACAAAACTTTCAAGCTGTGGGAAAATGATCATAGAATGAGGTATCTCTTCCCTTTCATATAGAGCATTAAGATCCAAATCCATTTTTAAAGATCTTAAAGTTTTCTATTAGAGAGTGGTTTCAGAATAACTCAGTTCTATTCTGTATAATTTCACATCCTTGTAATAAAAGAGTCATAATAAATAAGAATCAATCATGGCCAAATTTAGTATTGTGGGATAATTTTCATGTTATCATAAGTAATTATTTAAATCATGGCAATGCCCGAGTATCAGAAATTCCACATTTATATTCTTACTTCTCTTGAACTTTTCAAATTGTATTTCCTCAAGCAGACTCTTCCAGACTTTTTGCTCTTGTTCTCAGATTCCTTTTTGATTGTATCTCAGAGTTTTTAGGGATGGAGTAGAATATTCTTCATGGAATGTGTCAGTATAGTTTCAATTCCCAAAATGTATTTTCTTAACCTACAGTCTTCCTTTATGCTTTACATAATAAAAGTATTCTTCTTAGGCTGTGTACCTCATAAAATATATTTTGACTGAAAACACATTTGAAAATACGGATATGAAATATATTTTTAAAAGCATAGTCTGATATTCCAAATATCTCAGTCTAGATGTATCTGAGCTGTCACTCACTAGCTAGGAGACCTATGTTTTCTCACCTATAAAGTGGGAAATAATAGCTTTTGGAAAATAGGAATAAAATATTTGTGAGAAATAAATAAGATAATAAAAGTACCTAGCATAGTACCTGGTACATATATTTTAGTTAACTTGTAACTGGAGTTAATTATTTAAGGAAAATTTTGTTCTTAGTTTCTTCAAAATCAGTGACAGAAATTCACTAATTCAATGTTCTAGGCCTAGAATTTTCTTGAGTAATATCAATGTGAAACTTTTATCAGAAGGCCAGGAAAAATCTTTTATGGCTCAGAAATCAGGTAAATGAACCACCTATAGATGCCCTTAAAATTTCAGCTTGTGCTGACGTTTGAACAACGATTAATTTGAACTTAATCCCAAAGTGGTTTGAACAGTTTAAATCTCTGTTTTGTGAAGCGATTAGAACAATTATTAAAGCACATGAGCACTGGGGTTATAAAATATCCATGTGAAGACCTAAATAGACATTTCACCAAGGAAGACATACAGGTGACCAAGAGGCACATGAAAAGATGCTCAACATCACTAATTATTAGAGAAAGAAAATCAAAACTACAATGAGGTATTACCTCACGTTGGTCAGAATGGCCATTATCAAAAAATCTAGAGGGCTTCCTTTGTGGCACAGTGGTTAAGAATCCGCCTGCCAATGCAGGGGACATGGGTTTGAGCCCTGACCTGGGAAGATCCCACATGCCACGAAGCAACTAAGTCTGTGAGCCACAACTACTGAGCCCATGAGCCACAACTACTGAATCCCACATGCCTAGAGCCAGTGCTCTGCAACAGGAGAAGCCACCACAATGAGAAGCCCGAGCACCGCAACGAAGAGTAGCCCCCGCTCGCCACAACTAGAGAAAGCCTGTGCGCAGTAACAAAAGACCCAACACAGCCAAAAATAAATAAATAAATAAAAATTTTTTAAAAATCTAGAAACAGTAAATGCTGGAAAGAAAGATCTATTTTAAAAAAAACACTTTAATCTAAAAAAAAAGAAAAGAAAAGAACATACCCATGTTTACTGGCTTGAATTAAGATCACAGGAGAAATGAAATCTTTCTTTTAAGTAACACAGAGGAGATGAAACAAAATTAATCAAAACTAAAAAGATACTGTTGTAAAAAGAAAAATGCACATTCTGTTACTTGTTTATGTTTGATAGGTTTCCATGAGAATTTGTGTCTGAAGCTTATTCTGAATATGTTTCCCAAATACATAATATTTATGTCCTCTTAATTATGAAGTCTAAAAAACAAAAACAAACAATAAAAACAGGAGAAAAGTAGACATAACTAAGAGAATTGATGGAGTACTAAAATTTAGTGATATATGAGCAAGACAATGTATTGAAAAAAGCCCAGCTTTTCAACCCTTGTTATACATTAGAATCCCTGGAGTACTTTTTTTTTTTTTTTTTTGCAGTACGTGGGCCTCTCACTGTTGTGGCCTCTCCCGTTGGGGAGCACAGGCTCCGGATATGCAGGCTCAGCAGCCATGGCTCACGGGCCCAGCTGCTCCGTGGCATGTGGGATCCTCCCGGACCAGGGCACAAACCCGTGTCCCCTGCATCAGCAGGCAAACTCTCAACCACTGCGCCACCAGGGAAGCCCTGGAGTACAAATACCTGAGTCCCAAGCCCTGGGATTGTAATTTAATTAGTCTTATATGTGGCAAAAATATTTATATTTGTTCAAAGCTTTAATGAGCGCCTGGATTGAGAAACACTGGATGAAGATTTTACTGGGTCAAATTGCCAGGGTTTAAATCCTGGATATTTTTCACTTGCTGTGTACACTTGAGCAAATTGCTCAACCAATTCAAAATTTCATTTCCATGGTACATAATTTGTTACTCACTGCTTGGCATAATGCTGATTTTTTTGTAATGCTATTTATTTCTGAAATATTTACTTGCAAATATTTAATTAGGCAATCCTTCACTGCCCTATCAACATATATGTCTCCCATGGTCTGCGTACCACTGACACTCTCAGTGAAAGCTAGAATTAGAGTTATTGGTCATCACTCTCTGCTATTAGTTATTTGGGAAAAATACTGCAAAATATTTACTAATGAGTACTGTATCTTGGTGAGTGTTTTCCAAAATGTGTTATTTAGTCTACTAAAACCTTACTTTCTGACACTTATTTTATATTTCATAGAACTCAAATGGATAAAATGAGAAGAATTCACAAGGAATTTACTCCTCACGACTGCAGTTACCTAAGTGTGCCATTACATGATTTAAATCTAACCCAGTTAGTAATGAAATGCTTAGGATCAGGTAATCTCTCTCTCTCTCTCTCTCTCTCTCACTTTCCTTTTAGAAAAGTGATTAAAAAAATTCAAAATCATGTTCTGAAACAAGGGTAATGAATATTTTAAATAAGTTCCATCTCTTGGTTTAAATATATCTTTGATATGTGAAACTGTATCACTAAAATGCACAGTCCTGTAACCAACATGAATATGTGAATAAAATACTAGAAGTCTCTGTTTTTCATTAATTTAATACAAATAAACCGACAAAAAATAATTTCAGGCTCAATTTTTTTAATCTTGAGAGGGAATTTACTCCTTGTTTGAGTAGTAAGTAATATACTTACTCCTTGTTTGGGTTAAGTCCATTAATGATCTATTAAAAATGTATTCTTTCTCAGGTTTCTTTTTCTTTCATTTTTTTGGCCACACCATGCATCATGTGGGATCTTAGTTTCCTACAGAGTCTTAAGGACACAGGAAGGGGGAAGGGTAAGCTGGGACGAAATGAGAGAGTAGCATTGACATGTAAACACTACCAAATATAAAATAGATAGCTAGTGGGAAGCAGTCGCACAGCACAGAGAAATCAGCTCAGTGCTTTGTGACCACCTAGAGAGGTGGGATAGGGAGGGTGGGAGGGAGACGCAAGAGGGAGGTGATATGGGGATATATGTATATGTATAGTTGATTCACTTTGTTATAAAGCAGAAACTAACACACCATTGTAAAGCAATTTTATTCCAATAAAGATGTTAAAAAAATGTATTCTTTCTAAAGTAGTTGAAAATATTTTCCCCCTTTGTAATATACTTTATTATGAAATTTTTGTTAATTATGAAATAATAAGACAACCCAGTAAAGGCAAATAACCTCAATTTCTAGATGCCTCAACTTGAATCACAGCTTCAACACATATAGATGGACAAATTATTTAACTCTGGGCCAGAGTCTCCTCATCTGTAAAATAGAGGCAATTATGGTACTTACCTCATAGAGCTATTGTGAAGAATAAACGAGATAACCCATGTGAATTGTACATATGGAGGACATACTCTAAGATAGACCCCGTAATCTCCACAAAGCTATTCATGACCTTCTATGGTACCCTACCCTTCAGTGTTGGTAGGACCTGTGACTTGCTTCTGGTTGAGTATAGCAAAGATGATGAGAGGGTGATTATATGTATATGATTATATTATATAAGGTTGTAACATCATCTTGAGAGGAGACTCTCCCTTCCCAGCTTTGAAGAAGTGGCCATATTGGAAAGTCCCACATAGCAAGGAACTGAAGGTGATCTCTGGCCAACAGCCAGCAAGAAACTGAGGCCCTCGATTTGTCAGCCTACAGGGAACTGAATGATGTGAACAAATACTTGAGCTTGGAATCAGATCCTTCCCGAATTAATCCTCAAATGAGACCACAGCCCTGGTTGACACCATGATTACAGCTCTTGGAGTCCTTGAAGCAAAAAACCTGAATAAACCATGCCCAAACTCTGACCTCCCCCAGAAACTGAGATAATCTATGTGTGCTGTTTTAACCTGCTACAGATAATTAACAGAGTACATGACATAGGGTAAATGTTAAAAAAAATTGGCTATTATTGTTACTATTGTCACTGTTATTGAAGATTACTGAAATCTGAATTAACAATATTTAATTTTGATTCTTCTACAGACTCATGAACATTACATTTTTATTCTTACCAAAGGTTTTGACATTGTGATTTCTCTATTCTGAATTTTCTATTTGTCCATGAAAAAATATGTTACTTACTCAGTGACATTTTTTTCCTCCAAATTACTATTCACAACTGAAATGTGGGGAGGAGAAAATTGACAGGTAAGGATTTTCTTCCTTTTCAAACTTCATGTTCCAAATCCAAATATCTTTGGCCAGAGGAAAACAAGACCCAGCTTATGCTGCCAGCTGTACAGTGTACATTCAATGAATGTTACTTTCTTCCTGTATATGATAAAAGAAAACAAAAATATTTGTATTTGTGTAAGCAAATTTAAGTACGCAAAGGGGATTATTGGAGGTAAAGTCTTTCCTTTTAAAAAAATTAATTTTTTAATTGAAGTAGAACATCCATAAAAAAGCATCAATTGTAAGGATACAGGTCAATGAACTGTCACAAAGTGAACACACTCCTGTAACCACCACCCATGTCTACACATATAACATTTACTAGAATCCCAAAAGTCTCCTTTGTACCCCCAAACTTGGCTATGATTCTGACTAGTAATAATTTTACCCTTAAAAAATTATCTTCTATATTCTGACTCATTTTTTTCCCCTTTTTATTCCATCAGGGACTAGGAGCAGTGTACTAAAATCTACATTGTGAATTTTGATATGCATTTCCCCCTTTAGTTCTGTCAAATTTTGCCTTGTAGCTTGAGGTCAAGTTATTAGGTATGTACAGATTAGAATTGTTATAGATACATGATAGGTTGGACCATTTATTATGAAATATTTCTGTTTCTTTGATAATGCTTCCTGTCATTAGAACTTATATTTTCTCATTGGAAGCTAATAATCATAGGCTATAATTAGGAGGTTATTATTAATTTTTACTCAAGATATTTATATGGATTTCACTTTTAACAATGTATTTCCTTATTTGATATTTAAATATGTTCTATCCTTAAATGAAGTAACTCTTCACTAAATAGATGGTGAAAAAATGAGATGTGACTGGCTTAAAAAAATATACCCCAATCCCTTGAACATTTTAAATGTATCCTAAAACAGGGTTTACAGACCATGAAGTACTGCATAGGATTAGTCATCATAAACTACATGAAACTTACAATTAAGTAGACAGAAGTAACATATTCAAACTGCTTGCCTTCTATCAGAGAAAGACTCTGAATACTAACAGTGTAATTGAAACTGAATCCCAGAGCCACAGAGATATCAGCCCAAGACTTGAATTCCTTTTAAAAAAAATTTTGGTTGCATTGGGTCTTCACTGCTGCATGCAGGCTTTCTCTAGTTGGGGCGAGCAGGGGCTACTCTTCATTGTGGTGCACAGGCTTCTCACTGCAGTGGCTTCTCTTGTTGCTGAGCACAGGCTCTAGGTGAATGGGCTTCAGTAGTTGTGGTGCATGGGCTCAGTATTTGCAGCACACAGGCTATAAGGTGCACAGGCTTCAGTAGTTGTGGTATGCAGGCTTCGTAGTTGTGGTGCACCAGCTTAGTTTCTCTGCGGCATGTGGGATCTTCCCGGACCAGGGATCAAACCTGTGCCCCTGAATTGGCAGGTGGATTCTTAACCACTGAGCCACCAGGGAAGTCCCAAGACTTGAATTCCTGAACACTGTTCTTCCTACACTGTCACCCTACCTTGTTACCCTCTCTTTGCCACCCCCACCCCCCAAAATATGCAAGGAAACAGAAAAACATTAATAGTGGGAGAGGCATTGTTAATCTTATCTTCAAGGTTTTCCATCCTACTTCCAGGGTAAAAATAAATGGATGTCTCTCTTTTGGGAGAATAGATACACTGAGAGTAGCACACTGGCAGACAAAATGACATTTAGATTTCAGAACCAACGTTTGTCTTTGAACATGGGACTGAACAAATCCCTTTCTCACAATCATCTCCCAACTGACTATCCCCCCTCCACCTCAGTTTTCTGCAAAGCTTAGAGACTGATGTCTCTAAGACTGGAGTCTTGTGTTGTTTCTGGATCTGCGTGACTCATAGGGCATTGTGGCAGAATGAATGTTGTGGGTCCACCCTTGTGGAATAAAGTGGAATTTTGTCATGCAAAGGAGCTTGAGATAAGAGCAGAGAGGCTTGAAAGAGGAATTGGTGGGCAAAGAACATGAACTTAAGGCTGGGAGTAAAGACAGGAGAAAAGGAGATGGTCATAGGGTATACCCTTCTTTGAAAGGACAAAAATCTTTTGGTGCTTTACTTTTTGTGATTCAAGGGAAAGTGCAGCATAGAATTTTAATCTCTTTTTCCTTATGTCATAATTTTCTTTTAAATTTACTCTAAACTTCCCAATAATGATGTTTGCCTCTCTCTGTACAGACTGTGTTGTTTTTCAAAGACTGAAAAGAATAGTGTGAGAAGAAGGATGAAAATAAACGATCTCACTAAGAGGATATTTTCTTGGTATTGAGTGAGATAACCTGGTACTTCAGAGTCATTACGATTTAAAAATATAAATGTTTTTCATTTCATTTGTTATTATACCTGAATTTTGTCCTCCCCAAATTCTAGAATTCTGTTGAAGTTCTAACCCCCAGAACCTCAGAATGTGACTGTATTTGTAAATAGGTCCTTAACAGAAGTAATTAAAGTAAATGAGGTCATATGGGTGAGCCCTAACCCACTGTGACTGGTGTCCTTATATAAAGAGATTAAGACACAGATTCACAAAAGAAACATCACATGAAGACACAGGGAGAAAGTGACCATCTACAAGCCAAGGAGAGAGGCCTCAGAAGAAACTATGTCTGCCAAGGCCATGATCATGGACTTCTGGCCTTCAGAAATGTGAGAAAAAATTTTTGTTGTTTAAGCCACGCAGTCTGGGGCTTTGTGGCAGTGGTAGCAGACTAATACACATGTTATTCAAGTTTGCCATGTTCCTAAGACAGAATGAAGGAAATAAAAACATTAATTTTTAAAATTATTTAAAGAATAATACTGGCCAGCAAGATAGTACAGTAGAAGGACATGAGTTCAGCCCTTCTTACAGAAACACTGAAATCACAACTAACTACTGAACAACCATTGATTAAAAAATATGCTAGAATCTACCAAAAGAGATACCCTACATCCAAAGACAAAGAAGAAGCCACAATGAGATGGTAGGAATGGTGCAATCACAATAAAATCAAATTCCATACCCTCTGGATGGGTGACCCACAATCTGGAAAATAATTATACCACAGAAGATCTCCCAAAACAGTGAAAGCCCTGAGCCCCACATCAGGCTTCCCAGCCTGGGGGTCTGGCAATGGGAGGAGGATCACCCAGAGAATCTGGGTTTGAAGGCCAGTGGGGAATTGCAGGAATTCCAAAGGACTCAGGGAAACAGAAATTTCACTCTTGGAGAGGCACATAAGGTCTAGTATGCACCAGGACCCAGGGAAAAAAGCAGTGACCTCACAAAAGACTGGGCCAGACTTACCTGCTAGTATTGGAGGGTCTCATGTGGAGGTGGGAGGCAGCTGTGGCTCACTGCAGGGACAAAGACACTGGCAGCAGCAGCTCCCGTGAATACTCATTGGTGTGAGCCCTCCTGAAGGACGCCATTTCCCCCTCCAAGACCTAGTCCTACCCAACAGCCTGTAGGCTCCAGTTCTGGGATGCCTCAAGGCCAAACAACTAACAGGGTGGGAACACAGCCCCACCTATCTGCAGACAGGCTGCTTAAAGTCTTCCTGAGTATAGCCCTGCCCACCATAGGGACAAGATCCAGCTCCACACACCAGCAGGCAGGAACCAAGTCCTCCCAACAGGAAGCCTGCACAAACCTTGTAAACATCCTCATCCACCAGCAGGTAAATAGCAGAAGCAAGAACAACAACCTTGCAGCCGGAGGGACAGGAACCACAATCACAGAAAGCTAGACAAGATGAGACAGGAAGAGCTGGCTGAGAGGAGACAGCCTGAGGGGACAGAAGGGAGGAAATACGCAGTCAAGAATGCTTTTGGAGGAAATCCAGACTGCCATAGAAGCAAGGTGTCACTGTTGAGTGATGCACAGGGGGTGGAGCTGCCATTGCAGCCTCTCTCTCCCCACTCACTGGTCACCTGTACCTCCAGGGGCTAGGGAAAGGCCCCACCAGTGTTAGCCTTCTTGCACCCACCACCAGGCACTAAGAAAAGCCACCACCAGGGCTTACTTTCTTACACCAGCCAACAGGTGCTAGGAAAAGCTTCCACTATGGCCAGATATGTCGCACCCATAGCCACCAGCTTTCCCACGCACCTGTCACTAATGGGACCCCCACAAACCAGGCAGTCATACCAACCACATGCCATGTCCTCACCAGGGCAGAACCAAGTGCTCCAGAATAGCTTTGGGAGCAGACTACTGTGGGTGGCCCACACACAGAGGTGGGGCTAAAACCACAGCTGAGCCTCAGAGGCAGGGTGACTAAGGAAGAAGAACAAAAATCTTTTCATGCAGCTGAACAAACTGTAGATTAAATCCCCACAATCAGTTTGGTAAACCTGCATCTATGGAATATCTGAACAGACAATGAGTGTTCCCAAAACTGAAACCAGTCTAACTCTAGCAGCTTTGGACCTTGAGGACTAGTATACATAGGAGTTGGGCCAGGTCAGAGTCTGAGCTGTCCCACAGTGCCCACAGTGGAACCAGAGACCTAGAGGTTTTGGAGGGCTTTCCAGGGAGGCAGAGGTTGGCTGTAACTCACGGTGGGGGCAAGGGCACTGACAACTGAGACCCCATGAAAATACGATTATTACTATTTTTTGTGTTGTTCTATTGTTTTTTAATTATTATTTGTTTTTATTTTTAAAATATTTTTAATATACTTTTTATTTTTTAATGTTTCTATTTCTGTTACGTTTTTGCAGTTCTGTGTTTTTTTCTTTCTTTTGTTCTATTTCTTTAATCTTTTATTCCTGTGTTCTACTTGATCTTATCTTTTTTTATCTTTTATTCTTTTTATCATTTTTGTGTGTTTGTTTTGTTTTCTTTGCTTTTCCTTCACTTTGCATTCTGCTTTTGATTTGCTTTTTATTTTTTCTTTTCATTAGTTTTGTTTTTATTTGTTTGATATCATTTTGGGATTCTTCTGTCTGTCTGGTGTTCTTTTGTTGTTTGTTTTCTCTGTTTTTGTTTTCATTTCTTATTGTGTATGTGTTTCTTTGTTTCTTTTAGTTTTGTTTGTTTGGTTTTGCTTTTACCATTTCTCTGTGATTCTGTTTGTTTGTTTTTAATTGTTGCTGTTGCTGTTTGCTTCTTTTTATCTTTGCTATTTTTTCTTGAGTTTTGTAAGTATGTTTGTTTTCATTTGTTTTCTTCCACCATTTTTTTCTTTTCTCTTGTCTCTTTTTTCCATTTTTTGCCAAGCTGGTGGTTTGTGGCATCTTGGTACAGGGGTCAGGCCTGAGCCTCTGGGGTGGGAGTGCCAAGACCAGGATGCTCTAATGCCAGAGAACTCCTGGCCCCAGGGAATAGTAATTGGCAAGAAATCTCCTAGAGGTCTCCATCTTAACTCCAAGACCCAGCTCCACCCAACTGTCAAGAGGCTTCAGTGCTGAATGCCCCATGACAAACAAAAAGCAAGACAGGAACACAAACCCGCCTGTCAGAAGACAGGCTGCCTAAAGTCATACTAAGCCTATAGACACCACAAAACACACCACCTGATGTGTCTTGCCCATTCAAGGGGAGAGATCCAGTACCACCCAAGAGAACCCAGGCACCAGTCCCTCCTATGAGGAAGCCTACTGGTCCAAACTCACCCACTGGGGGCAGACACCAGAAACGAGAGGAACTATGAACCTGTAACCTGTGGAAAGGAGACCTCAGGGTGAGGTCAGAGAAGATAAAGAAGATAAAGAAATATGTTGCAGATAAAGGAGCAAGGTAAAAACCCACAAGGCAAATGAATGAAGAGAAAACAGTAATCTACCTGAAAAAGAATTCAGAGTAATGATAGTAAAGATGATCCAAAATCTCAGAAATAGAATGCAGAAAATAAAAGAAATGTTTAACAAAAACCTAGAAGAACTAAAGAAAAACCAAACAGTGATGAGCAACACAATAACTGAAATTAAAAATACACTAGAAGAATCAATAGCAGAATAACTGAGGCAGAAGAAAAGATAAGTGAACTGAAAATCAGAATGGTGAAAATAACTGTTGCAGAGCAAAATAAAGAGAAAGGAATCAAAAGACTTGAGGACAGTCTTGACTTCTGGGACAACATTAAGTGCACCAACATTCAAACTACAGGGGTCCCAGAAGAAAAAGAGTAAGAGAAAGGGTCTGAGAAAATATTTGAAGAGATTATAGTTGAAAACTTCCTTAACATGGGAAAGGAAATAGTCAACCAAGTCCAGGAAGCACAGAGAGTCCCATACAGGATAAACCCAAGGAAGAACAGGCCAAAACACAATTAAACAAACTGTCAAAAATTAAATACAAGGAAAAAATATTAAAAGCTGCAAGGGAAAAACAACAAATAATATACAAGGAATCCCCATAAGGTTATCAGCTGATCTTTTAGCAGAAACTCTGCATGCCAGAAGGAATGGCAGGATATATTTAAAGTGATGAAAGGGAAAAATCTACAGCCAAAATTTCTCTACCCAACAAGGCTCTGATTCAGATTTGATGGACAAACCAAAAGCTTCACAGACAAACAAAAGCTAAGAGAATTCAGCACCACCAGACCAGCTTAGCAACAAATTCTAAAAGATCTTCTTTAGGCAAGATACACAAGAGAAGAAAAAGACCTACAAACACAAACAGAAACCAATTAAGAAAATGGTAATAAGAATATATATATTGATAATTACCTTAAATGTAAAAAATTAAAGTGCTCCAACCAAAAGACACAGACTGGCTGAATGGATACAAAAACAAGACCAGTATAGATGTTGTCTACAAGACACCCACTTTAGACCCAGGGACACATACAGACTGAAAGTGAGGGAATGGAAAAACATATTCCATGCAAATGGAAATCAAAAGAAAGCTGGAGTAGCAATACTCATATCAGATAAAATTGACTTTAAAATAAAGGCTGTTACAAGTGACAAGGAAGGACACTGCATAATGATCAAGGGATCAATCCAAGAAGAAGATATAACAATTGTAAATATTTATGAACCCAACATAGGAGCACTTCAATACATAAGGCAAATGCTAACAGCCATAAATGGAGAAATTGACAGTAACACAATAATAGTGGGGGAATTTAAGACTCCACTTTCACTGCTGGATGGATCGACCAGACAGAAAATTAATAAGGAAACACAAGCCTTAAATGACACACTAGACCAGATAGACTTAATTGATATTTATAGGACATTCTATCTGAAAGCAGCAGAATGCACTTTCTTCTCAAGTGCACACAGAGCATTCTCCAGGATAGATCACATCTTGGGTCACAAATCAAGCCTTGGTAAATTTAAGAAAACTTAAATCATATCAAGCGTATTTTCCAAACACAACGCTATGAGATTAGAAATCAGTGACAGGAAAAAAAACTGTAAAAAACACAAACACATGAAAGCTAAACAATATGCTACTAAAAATCCAAGAGATCACTGCAGAAATCAAAAGAGAAATAAAAAAAAAACCTGCAAAAAATGACAATGAAAACACAATGACCCAAAACATATAGAATGAAGCAAAAGCAGTTCTAAGAGGGAAATTTATAGCAATATAATCCTACATTAATAAACAAGAAAAATCTCAAATAAACAACCTAACTTTCACCTAAAGCAACAAGAGAAAGAACAAACAAAATCCAAAGTAGGTAGAAGGAAAGAAATCATAAAAATCAGAGCAGAAATAAATTAAATAGAAACAAAGAAAACAATAGCAAAGATCAATAAAACTAAAAGCTGGTTCTTTGAGAAGATAAACAAAGTTCATAAAACTTTAGCCAGACTCATCAAGAAAAATAAGAGAGGAATCAAATCAATAAAATTAGAAATGAAAAAGGAGAAGTAAAAACTGACACTGCAGAAATACAAAGGGTCATGAGACACTACTACAAGCAGCTATATGCCAATAAAATGGACAACATGGAAGAAATGGACAAACTTTTAGAAAGCTACAACCTTCCAAGACTGAACCAGGAAGAAATAGAAAATATGAACAGACCAATCACAAGTAATGAAATTGAAACTGTGATTAAAAATCTTCCAACAAACAAAAGCCCAGGACCAGATGGCTTCACAGTTGAATTCTATCAAACATTTAGAGAGGAGTTAACACCTATTCTCCTCAAACTCATCCAAAATTTTGCAGAGGAAGGAACCCTCCCAAACTCATTCTGTGAGGTCACCATCACCCTAATACCAAAACCAGACAAAGATATTACGAAAGAAATTACACACCAATATCACTGATGAACATAGACGTAAAAATTCTCAACAAAATACTAGCAAACTGAATCCAACAATACTGTAAAAGGGTTATACACAATTATCAAGTGGGATTTCTCCCAGTGATGCAAGGATTCTTCAATATATACAAATCAATCAAGTGAAACACCATATTAATAAATTGAAGAATAACAACCATATGATCATCTCAAGAGATGCAGAAAAAGCTTTTGACAAAATTCAACACCAATTTTTGTTGAAAACGTTCCAGAAAGTGGACATAGAGGGAACCTACCTCAACATAATACAAGTCATATATGACAAATCCACAGCAAACATCATTCTCAATGGTGAAAAACTGAAAGCATTTCCTCTAAAATCAGGAAGAACACAAGGATGTCCACTCTCACCATTTTTATTCAACATAGTTTTGGAAGTACTAGCCATGGCAAACAGAGAAGAAAAAGGAATCCAAATTGGAAAAGAAGAAATAAAACTGTCACTGTTTACAGATGACATAGTACTATACATAAAAAATCCTAAAGATGCTACTGGAAAACTACTAGAGCTCATCAATGAATTTGGCAAAGTTGTAGGATAGAAAATTAATACACAGAAATCTCTTGCATACCTATACACTAACAAAGAAAGATCAGAAAGAGAAATTAAGAAAACAATCCCATTTACCATTGCAACAAAAAGAATAAACTACCTAGGGATAGACATACATAAGGAGTCAAAAGACCTGTATGCGGAAAACTATCACATACTGATGAAAGAAGTCAAAGATGACACAAACAGATGGAGAGATATACCATGTTCTTGGATTGGAAGAATCAATATTGTGAAAATGACTATACTACCCAAAGCAATCTACAGATTCAATGAAATCCCTATCAACTTATCAAAGACAACCCTCAGAATGGGAGAAAATATTTGCAAATGAAGCAACTGAAAAAGGGTGAATTTCCAAAATATACAAACAGCTCATTTAGCTCAATATCAAAAAAAAAAAAAAAATACAACCAAATCAAAAACTGCACAGAAGACCTAAATAGACATTTCTCCAAAGAAGACATACAGATGGCCAACAAACACATGAAAAAAATGTTCAACATCACTAATTATTACAGAAATGGAAATCAAAACTACAATGAGATATCACCTCATAGCAATGAAAATGGCCGCCATCACATAATCTACAAACAATAAATGCTGGAGTGTGTGTGGAGAAAAGAGAACCATCTTGCACTGTTGGTGGGAATGTAAATTGATACAGCCACTATGGAGAACAGTATGGAGGTTCCTTAAAAAATTAAAAACAGGAGTACCATGTGACCCAGCAATCCCACTACTGGGCATATACTCAGAGAAAGCCATAATTCAGAAAGACACATGCACCCCAATGTTCATTGCAGCACTATTTACAATAGCCAGGACATGGAAAAAACCTAAATATCCATAAACAGAGGAATGGATAAAGAAGATGTGGCACATATATACAATTTAATATTACTCAGCCATAAAAAGGAATGAAATCGAGTCATTTGTAGAGATGTGGATGGACCTAGAGACTGTCATACAGAGTGAAGCAAGTCAAAAAGAGAAAAACAAATATCATACATTAATGCATACATGTGGAATCTAAAAATTTGGTATAGACAATCTTATTTAGAATGCATAAATAGACACAGACATAGAGAATAAACATATAAATACCAAGGGGGAAGGGAGAGGTGAAATGAATTGGGAGAGTGGGATTGACATATATATGCTATTGATACTATGTATAAAATAGATAACTAATGAGAACCTACTGTATAGCACAGGGAACTCTACTCAATGATCTGTGGTGACCTAAATGGGAAGCAAATCCAACAAAGAGGGGACATATGTATACGTACAGCTGATTCACTTTGCTATACACTAGAAACTAACACAATACTGTAAGGCAACTCTATTCCAATATAAATTTTAGAAAAATGTTGAGACAGCAGAAGAATATATCTCAGATGAAGGAAAAAGATAAAATCCCAGAACAACTAAGCCAAACCGAGATGGCCAATCTACCAAAAAAAATAATTTGGAGTAATGGTAGTGAAGGTGACCCAAGATCTTGGAAAAAGAATGGAGGCACAGATTGAGAAGATACAAGAAATGTTTAACAAAGACCTACAAGAACTAAAGAACAAACAGAGATGAACAATACAATAACTGAAATGAAAAATACACTAGAAGGAATCAATAGCACAATAACTGAGGCAGAAGAATGCATAAATGGGCGCTTCCCTGGTGGCGCAGTTGTTGAGAGTCCTCCTGCTGATGCAGGGGATATGGGTTCGTGCCCCGGTCTGGGAAGATCCCACATGCCACAGAGTGGCTAGGCCTGTGAGCCATGGCCACTGGGCCTGCGTGTCTGGAGCCTCTGCTCCACAACGGGAGAGGCCACAACAGTGAGAGGCCCGCGTACTGCAAAAAACAAACAAAAAACAATGCATAAATGACCTGGAATACAGAATGTTGGAAATCACTGCTGCAGAACAGAATGAAGAAAAAAGAATGAAATGATATGAAGACCACCTAAGAGATCTCTGGGACAACATTAAATGCACCAACAATTGCATTATAGGGATCCCTAAAGGAGAAGAGAAAGAGCAAGGACCTGACAAAATATTTGAAGAGATTATATTTGAAAGCTTCCTTAATATGGGAATGGAAAGAGTCACCCAAGTCCAGGAAACACAGAGAGTCCCATACAGGATAAAGCCAAGGAGGAACACTTTTAGACACATAGTAATCAAACTGTCAAAAATTAAAGACAAAGAAAAAATATTAAAAGCAACAAGGGAAAAGTAACAACATACAAGGTAATCCCCATGAGGTTATCAGCTGATTTCTCAGCAGACACTCTGCAGGCCAGAAGGGAGTGGCATGATACATTTACAGTGGTGAAAGGGAAGAACCTACAACCAAGAATCTCATTCACATGGGGTTCTGTTATATGTTGTTGTTGTTGATTCATTTATATTTTTATTTTTTCTAACAAATCTTTTCTTTTTCTAATTTTATTTTATTCTTTGTACTTCATTATTGTTCTGTTCCTTTTGACTTGTTCCCTTTTTTTCTGTTCTTTCCTTTTTCTGCTGTGGTTTTGTTTTATCTAGTTTCAGTTGTTATATTTTTCCAAATATGTTTTCTTATCTTTTTAATTTTATTTTATTTTTTATTCTTTGTTATTGTACTGCTCCTTTTTTTTCTTTTTCTTTTTTTGCCACACTGTGTGGCTTGTGGGATCTTGGTTCCCAGGCCAGGGTTTGGGCCTGAGCTCGTGTGGTGGGAGCAGTGAGTCCAAACTGCTGGACTAACAGAGAACCTCAGATCCCAGGGAATATTAATTGGAGTGAGGTCCCCCAGATGTCCTCATCTTTGCACCAAGACCCGGCTCTACACAACTGCCTGCAAACTGCAGTGCTGGATGCCACAGGCCAAACAACAAGTAAGACAGGAATACAGCTCCACACATCAAAAAAAAATAAAATGAAATGACAAAAAATATATTACAGATGAAAGAGCAACGTAAAAACCTACAAGACCAAATAAATGAAGATGAAATAGGCAACGTACCTGAAAAAGAATTCAGAGTAATGATAGTAAAGATGTTGCAAAACCTCTGAAAAAGAAAACAGAAAATAGAAGAAATGTTGAACAAGGACCTAGAAGAACTAAACAGCAAACAAACAGTGATGAACAACACAATAACTGAAATTAGAGGGGTGGGATAGGGAGGGTGGGAGGGAGATGCAAGAGGGAGGAGATATGGAGATATATGTATATGTATAGCTGATTCACTTTATTATACAACAGAGACTAACACAACACAACACTGTAAAGCAATTATACTCCAATAAAGATGTTAAAAAAATACTCTAGAAGGTATCAATAGCAGAATATCTGAAGCAGAAGAACAGATAAGTGAGCTGAAAGATAAAATGGTGGAAATAACTGCCATGGAGCAGAATAAAGAAAAAAGAATGAAAAGAATTGAAGACAGTCTCAGAGACCTCTGGGACAACATTAAATGCACCAATATTTGAATTACAGGGGTCCCAGATGAAGAAAAGAAATGGTCTGAGAAAATACTTAAAGAGGTTATTGTTGAAAATTTCCCTAACATGGGAAAGGAAATAACCATTCAAGTCTAGGAAGGTCAGAGAGTCCCATACTCCCATCTCCTAGGATAAAACCTAGGAGAAACACACAAAGACACATATTAATCAAACTAACAAAAATTAAATTCAAGGAAAAAATATTAACAGCAGAAAGGGAAAAGCAAAAAATAACATACAAGGGAATAACCATAAGGTTATCAGCTGATTTCCCAGCAGAAAATCTATAGGACAGAAGAGAGTGGCAGGATATATTTGAAGTGATGAAAGGAAAAAGCCTACAAACAAGATTACTCAGCAAGGATCTCATTCAGATTCGATGGAGAAATCAAATCTTTGCAGACACACAAAAGATATGAGAATTCAACACCACAAAACCAGCTTTACAACAAATGCTAAAGGAACTTCTCTAAGTGGGAAACAAAAGAAAACAAAAGATCCACAAAAACAAATGCAAATCAATTAAGAAAATGGTAACAGGAACATACATATTGATAATCACATTGAATGTAAATGGATTAAATGCTCCAACCAAAAGAAACAGACTGACTGAATAGAGTCAAAAAAAAAAAAAAAAACCCTTATATATGCTGTGTACAAGAAACCCACTTCAGACCTAGGGACACATACAGACTGAAAGTGAGGGAATGGAAAAACATATTCCATGCAAATGGGAATCACAAGGAAGTTGGAGTAGCAATTCTCATACCAGACAAAGTAAACTTTAAAATAAAGACTATTACAAGAGACAAAGAAGGACACTACATAATGACCAAGGGATCAATCCAAGAAGAAGATATAAAAACTGTAAATAGTTATGCACCCAACATAGGAGCACCTCAATACATAATGCAAATGCTAACAGCCATAAAAGGAGAAATCAACAGTAACAGAATAATAGTGGGAAACTTTAACACCCCACTTACACAAACAGACAGCTCATCTACACAGAAATTAAAATAGGAAACAGAAGCTTTAAATGACACAATAGACCAGATAAACTTAATTGATATTTTTAAGACATTCCACCTGAAAGTGGAAAAATACACTTTCTTCTCAAGTGCACACGAAACGTTCTCTAGCATAGATCATATCTTGAGTCAAAAATCAAGCCTTGGAAAATTTAAGAAAATTGAAATTTTATCAAGCATCTTTTCTGACCACAACACTATGAGATTAGAAATCAGTTACAGGAAAAAAAAAAACTGTAAAAAACACAAATACATGGAGGCTAACCAGTGTGCTGCTAAATAACCAAGAGATCACTGAAGAAATCAAAGAAGAAATTTAAAAATACCTAGAAAAAAATGACAATGAAAATAAGGCAATCCAAAACCTATGGGATACAGCAAAAGCAGTTCTAAGAGGAAAGTTTATACCAATTAAAGCTACCTCAAGAAACAAGAAAAATCTCAAATAAACAATCTAATCTTACACCTAGAGCAACTAGAAAAAGAAGAACAAAGAAAACCCAAAGTTAGTAGAAGGAAAGAAATCATAAAGATCAGATCAGAAACAAATGAAAAAGAAATGAAGGAAACAATAGCAAAGATCAATAAAACTAAAAGTTGGTTCTTTGAGAAGATAAACAAAATTGATAAACCATTAGCCAGACTCATCACGATAAAAAGGGAGAGGACTCAAATCAATAAAATTAGAAATGAAAAAGGAGAAGTTACAACTGACACTTCAGAAATACAAAGGGTCATGAGAGAGTACTACAAGCAACTATATGCCAATAAAATGGACAGCCTGGAAGAAATGGACAAATTCTTGGAAAGGTATAACTTCCCAAGATTGAACCAGGAAGAATTAGAAAATTTAAAAAGGCCAATCACAGGTAATGAAATTGAAACTGTAATTAAAAATCTTCCAACAAAAAAAAGCCTAGGACCAGACGGCTTTACAGGTGAATTCTATCAAGCATTTAGAGAGGAGTTAACACCTGTCCTTTGCAAACTCTTCCAAAAATTTCAGAGGGATGACACCACCAAACTCGTTCTATGAAGCCACCATCACCCTGATACCAAAAACAAACAAAGGTATCACACACAAAAAAAGAAAATTACACACCAATATCACTGATGAACATATACCCCAAAATCCTCAACAAAATACTAGCAAACAATCCAACAGCATATTAAAAGGATCACACACTGTATTCAAGTGGGATTAATCCCAGGGATGCAAGGATTCTTCAATATATGCAAAACAATCAATGTGATACACCATATTAGCAAACTGAAGAATAACAACCATATGATCATCTCAAAAGATGCAGAAAAAGCTTTTGACAAAATTCAACACCAATTTTTGTTGAAAACGTTCCAGAAAGTGGACATAGAGGGAACCTACCTCAACATAATAAAAGACATATATGACACACCCACAGACACATCATTCTCAATGGTGAAAAACTGAAAGCATTTCCTCTAAGATCAGGTAAAGACAAGAATGACCACTTTCAACATAGTATTGGAAGTCCTAGGCCTGGCCATCAGAGAAGAAAAACAAATGAAAGGAATGCAAATTGGAAAAGAAGTTAAACTGTCACTGTTTGCAGATGACATGGTACTCTACATACAGAATCCTAAAAATGTCGCCAGAAGACTACTAGAATTTGGTAAGGTTGCAGGATAAAATATTAATGCACAAAAATCTCTTGCTTTCCTATACACTAACAACAATGGCAACAAAAAGCATAAAAAATCTAGGAATAAACCTACCTACAGAGGCAAAAGACCTGTACTCAGAAAACTATAAAACACTGATGAAAGAAATCAAAGATAACAGCAATCCCACTACTGGGCATATACCTTGAGAAAACCATAATTCAAAAAGATACATGTACCACAATGTTCATTGCAGCGCTAATAATTGCCAGGACATGGAAGCAACCTAAATGTCTTAGATGTCTTTATCCATTTATCAATGGATAAAGAAGATGTGGCACACATATACAATGGAATATTACTCAGCCATAAAAGGGAATGAAACTGAATTATTTGTAGTGAGGTGGATGGACCTAGAGTCTGTCATACAGAGTGAAATAAGTCAGAAAGAGAAAAACAAATACCATATGCTAACACATATATATATATGGAATCTAAACACATATATATGAAATCTAAAAAAGTGGTAGTGATGAACTTAGTGGCAGGGCAGGAATAAAGATGCAGGTGTAGAGAACAGATTTGAGGGCACAGTGGGGGGAAGGGGAAGCTAGGACAAAGTGAAAGTGTTGCATGGACATACATACACTACCAAATGTAAATGGATGGCTAGTGGGAATTTGTTGCATAGCTCAGGGAGATCAACTCAATGCTTTATGATGACCTAGAGGGATGGAATAGGGAGGGTGGGAGGGAGGCTCAAGTGGGAGGGGACGGGGATATATGTATACATATAGCTTATTCACTTTGTTGTACAGCAGAAACTAACCAACACTGTAAAGCAATTATACTCCAATAAAGATGTGAAAAAAAGAGAAGGGAACCTTCCTACACCGTCAGTGGGAATGTAAATTGATATTGTCACTATGGAGAACAGTATGGAAGTTCCTTAAAAAACTAAAAATAGAGCTACCATATGATCCAGCAATCCTACTCTTGGACATACATCCAGGGAAAACATGGTTTGAAGGGGTACATGCACCCCAATATTCATTGCAGCACTGTTTACAATAGTCAAGACACAGAAGCAAACTAAATGTCTATCGACAGATAAATGGATGAAGAAGATGTGGTACATATATACAATGTAATATTACTCAGCCATTAAGAAAGAGTGAAATGATGTCATTTGCAGTGACATGGATGGAGCTAGAGATTTTCATACTAAGTGAAGTAAGTCGGACAGAGAAATACAAATATCATATGATATCAGTTATATACGGAATCTTAAAAAAATGAACTCATTTACAAAACAGAAACAGGTTCACAGAGTTAGAGAGTGAACTTATGGTTACCAGTGGGGAAGGATGGGGGAGGGACAGATTGGGAATTTTGGATAGACATGTATACACTACTATATTTAAAATAGATAGCCAACAAAGACCTACTGTATAGCACAGGGAACTGTGCTCAAGATTCTGTAATAACCAAATGGGAAAAGAATTTGAAAAAGAATAGATACATGCATATGTATAACTGAATCACTTTGCTGTATACCTGAAACTAACACAACATTGTTAATCAACTATGGTCCAATATAAAATAAAGATTAAAAAAATAAAGAATAATACACAGAGTACTAAATCAAAAAATAAAACAAACCTAAAACCCCCACTGAAACAATATTTGCAATATTCTCCCTACAGAGCATTTTTCTAGTTGATAGAAATGTGTAGAAATCAGTATTGTAAAGGAAATGCTGAACAGATTTTTGACTATTCCAACTAGCAATTAATATTTTTATACTCTTTTTCTTGTGTGATTATTTGTCCTGAGAAAAAAGTAATTTAGCACAAAGATGCATTTTAAATACACAGTAACAACATTAAAAATCTTGATTCAAGCTGGGTCTGTAGAATACTCTGTAAAATAATCCTATTTTTACTGAAGCAAACAGCATATCATAGCAATGTCACACAACTCTATAAAACTGGATATCAGAATGTGCATCCATTTTATTAGTTTAATGGGTTCCACATAAATTTGGGGGAAAATTTGTTTTAAGTTGTTACATTACCAAATAGAAAAAGTTTCGTTCAACAATATTGTCATGAAACACCTTTACTTAGATGGAGAGAAAATATGCTTTATTCTAGGAATATAATCAGTTCTGCTATTATGCTCATTTTAAAAATATGACTTTGTTCCAATGTGATTAATGTATCAGGAAACAGATTGACCATACACTAATTTCATGTTTGCTTATGCATGTTATTTTCCAAAAGAAACACGAAATGAATACAGAAAATTGTACCTAGTTGAATAGAGTAGAAGCACACACACACACAGAGGCATGTTCTAGTAGAGAAAGCTGAGAAAGGGGTATCAGGCAGACACAAATATTAATTACTATAGTCACTAAAGCATGAGTCCTGTCCCAGCATCAGAGCCAACTCTCACCTTTTCATTCGAGTCTCTTTGAATTCTTGTGACTCTCCTGGAAGGGATGAGAAGGATAGGCCCTCTTCCCCTAAACTTATGCCAACCCAACTTGGTCTGTGCTGGGCTTGTCTACTCACACACTTGGCTTCTTCAACCTTTGTTAAAGACGCTAGTGGAATTTGAGAAATTCCCTTTCTTCTGGACCATCTTGATCCTGTAACTGGAGGTGGGGATGTTTTTCTACACAAACTCCACCTGTAAAAACTTGACCTCATTCACCTCTATACTTTCCTATTATATTCATAATGTAATATCCTAATCAATAATTGTGTCTCTACTATTAAACCATAAACACCTCAAATTGCAAATTTCCAAACAAGTAAACACATTATACAGTAAAGAAAATGAGACTGTCACATTGCCTTTTAGAACCTGCCTTAATAGAAGGCAGATGATCAAGTTCTACCCCTGAGAATTTGGAAATTAAAAAAAAAATCAAAATCTCTATTTTTTCATAATATTTTAAAGCCAATGGTTCAAATTATACTGTGAAATGTAACAACTTTAGGGAGCGAGGGTTCACATATTATATAAAACTATCACATAGAAAGACTTTATAATCAGAATATTTCATGAGTATGACACTAGAAAGTGGTGAATTAAATGATCTAATGTTTAATATAATCAAAAATGGTGGGCAGATAAATTCATCTCCTTAGAGGGTTCTTCTGAGACCAGACAAATAATGTCTTTTGATCAGAGTATCATATTGTGAAGTTCTTATGTGGTAAGGAAACTGACAGTTTCACAGAAAATAATTGGCTTTCCCAAGATGACCCAAATAGTACTCAAGTCTTCAAACCTTATTAGACCCTGTTGTCTTATGATATGGAGACTCCAGACCTTGTTTCACAGGGAAAGACTCACAAGAAACAATGTTACAGCATTGGTAACCCTAAAAGAGCATCACTATGTAGGTGTTATGGGTTGAATTGGTAACCCTGAAAGAGCATCACTGTGTAGGTGTTATGGATTGAATTGTGTTCCTCCAAAAAGGTGGGTTAAATTCCTATCTTCAGGGACCTGTAAATGTGACCTTATTTGGAAATAGGGGGCTTTGTAGATGTAATAAAGTTAAGATGAAGTCATTAGGTTAGGCCCTAATCTAATATGACTAAGTCTTTATGAGAAGAGAAAGCAGAGACATACAGGGAATAGTCAGCCATGTGATAATGGAGGCAGAGATTGAAGTGCTATATCTACAAGCAAAGGAACACCAAAGATTTCCAGCAAACACAAGAAGCAAGGAAGACAGCATGAAGGAGTCCTGGGCAGATTTTAGAGAGAATATGGTCCTGTCAACACCTTCATTTCAGACTTTTAGCTACCAGAACTGTGAGACAATAAATTTCTGTTGTTTTAAGCCTGCTAAGTTGTGATAGTTTGCTATGGCAGCCCTAGCAAACTAAAATAGCAGTTATTTTTGTGTTAGAGCAGACATTGGAAACTGGCACAAGAGGGCTATGGCAGACATTGTTGGTAACCTAGTCAAAGTTCATCCCTGTCCCATCACTTTTCTTCCCTGTTTAGACAATCGTAAACTTGCTCAGATATTAAATATTCATTTAGCCAATGTGTACCTAATAATTCATGGTGATTCCATCTCCTTTATCAATGTTTTTTTTGTCACATGGACACATTGGTTACTATCCAATGAGTTGTCTGCTATTGCATAAATCTACTGTGTGGCTTCTGGGAAAGTTTTACTCTGTCTTAATAAGTAACACAAGAAAGTATTTGGGGTGGGGGGATCTTCAATATGGTGGAGGATTAAGACGTGGAAATCATCTTCCTCTCCACAAATGCATCAGAAATACACCTACATGTGGAAAACTCCTACAGAACACCTACTGAACACTGGCAGAAGACCTCAGACTTCCCAAAAGCTCTGTGGCTGACAGGGACTTGGTGCTCTGGTCAGGTGTCAGGACTGTACCTCTGAGACGGGAGAGCTGAGTTCAGGACTTTGATCCACCAGAGACCTCCAGGATGCACATAATACCAAACAGCAAAAGCTCTCCCAGAGATTTCCATCTCAATGCTAATATCCACCTCCACTCAATGACCAGCAAGCTACAGTGCTTAACAGCCTATGCCAAACAACTAGCAAGACAGGAACACAACCCCACCCATTAGCAGAGAGGCTACCTAAAATCATAATAAGGTCACAGACACCTGAAAACACACCACTGGATGTGGTCCTGCCCACCAGAAAGACAAAATCCAGCCTCACTCACCAGAAAAAAGGCACCAGTTCCCTCCACCAGGAAGCCCACTGAACCAACCTTAGCCACAGGGAGCAGACACAAAAAACAAGAACTACAAATGTGCAGCCTGTGAAAAGGAGACCCCAAACATAGTAAGTAAAACAAACTGAGAAGACAGAGAAACACAGAGAAGATGAGGGAGCAAGGTAAAAACACACCAGCCCTAATAAATGAAGAAGAAATAGGCACTCTACCTGAAAAAGAATTCAGAGTAATATAGTAAAGATGATCAAAAATCTTGGAAATAGAAGGGAGAAAATGCAAGAAACATTTAACAAGGACCTAGAAGAACTAAAGAGCAAACAAACAATGAAGAACAACACAATAAATGAAATAAAAATTCTCTAGAAGGAATGAACAGCAGAATAACTGAGGCAGAAGAACGGATAAGTCACCTGGAAGATAAAATAGCGGAAATAACTACTGCAGAGCAGAATAAAGAAAAAAGAATGAAAAGAATTGAGGACAGTCTGAGAGACCTCTGGGACAACATTAAATGCACCAACATTAGAATTATAGGGGTCCTGAAAGAAGAAGAGAAAAAGAAAGGGACTGAGAAAATATTTGAAGAGGTAATATTGAAAACTTCCCTAACATGGGAAAGAAAATAGTTAATCAAGTCCAGGAAGGGCAGAAAGTCCCATACAGGATAAATTGAAGGAGAAAAACCTCAAGACATATATTAATCAAACTATCAAAAATTAAATACAAAGAAAAAATATTAAAAGCAGCAAGGGAAAAGGAACAAATAGCATACTAGGGAATCCCCATAAGGTTAACAGCTGATCTTTCAGCAGAAACTCTGCAAGCCAGAAGGCAGTGGCAGGACGTATTTAAAGTGATGAAAGGGAAAACCCTACAACCAAGATTACTCTACTCAGCAAGGATCTCATTAAGATTTGACGGAGAAATTAAAACATTTACAGACAAGCAAAAGCTAAGGGAATTCAGCATCAGCAAACCAGCTTTACAACAAATACTAAAGGAACTTCTCTAGACAGGAAACACAATAGAATGAAAGACGTACAAAAACAAACCCAAAACAATTAAGAAAATGGTAATAGGAACATACATGTTGATAATTACCTTGAATGTAATAGGATTACATGCTCCAACTAAAATACATAGACTGGCTGAATGGATATTAAAACAAGACCCATATAGACTCACTTCAGACCTAGGGAAACATACAGACTGAAAGTGAGGATATGGAAAAAGATATTCCATGCAAATGGAAATCAGAAGAAAGCTGGAATAGCAATTCTCATATCAGACAAAATAGACTTTAAAATAAAGAAGACAAGACACAAAGAAGGACACTCTATAATGATCAAGAGATCAATCCAAGAAGAAGATATAACACTTGTAAATATTTATTCATCCAACATAGGAGCACCTCAATACATAAGGCAAATGTTAATGGCCATAAAAGGGGAAATCAACAGTAACAAAATCATAGTAGGGGAGTTTAAAACCCTGCTTTCACAATGGACAGATCATCCAAAATAAAAATAAATAAGGAAACACAAGCTTTAAATGATACATTAAACAAGATGGACTTTATTGATATTTATAGGACATTCCATCCAAAAAGAACAGAATACACTTTCTTATCAAGTCCTCATGGAAGAGTCTCCAGGATAGATCACATCTTGGGTCACAAGCCAAGCCTTGGCAAATTTAAGGAAATTGAAATTGTATCAAGTATCTTTTCCTATCACGATGCTATGAGACTAGATATCAAATACAGGAAAAAATTTGTAGAAAATACAAACACATGCAGGCTAAACAACAAACTACTAAATAGCCAAGAAATCACTGAAGAAATCAAAGGGGAAACAAAAAAGTAGCTAGAAAAAAATGACAACGAAAGCATGATGACCCAAAATGTATGGGATGCAACAAAATCATTTCTAAGAGGGAAGTTAATAGCAATACAATCCTACCTCAAGAAACAAGAAAAATCTTAAATAAACAATCTAAGCTTACACCTAAAGCAATTAGAGAAAGAACAAAAAATACCCCAAAGTTAGCAGAAGGAAAGAAATCATAAAGCTCAGATCAGAAATAAATGAAAAAGAAATGAAGGAAATGATAGCAAAGATCAATAAAACTAAAATCTGGTTCTTTGAGAAATAAACAAATTGATTAATCATTAGCCAGACTCAACAGGAAGCAAAGGGAGAAGAATCAAAACAATAGAAATAGAAATGAAAAAGCAGAAGTAACAACTGACACTGAAGAAATGCAGAGGATCATGAGAGATTACTACAAGCAACTATATGCCAATAAAATGGACAGCATGGAAGAAATGGACAAATTCTTCGAATAGCCCAATCTTCTGTGACCGAACTGGGAAGAAATAGAATATATAAACAGACCAAACACAAGCAAGGAAATTGAGACTGTGATTAAAAATCTTCCAACAAACAAAAGCCCAGGACCAGATGGCTTCACAGGGAATTCTATCAAACACTTAGAGAAGAGCTAACACCTATCCTTCTCAAACACTTCCAAAATATAGCAGAGGGAGGAACACTCCCAAACTCATTCTACAAAGCCATCATCACCCTGATACCAAAACCAGACAATGATGTCACAAAGAAAGAAAACTACAGGCCAATATCACTGATGAACATAGATGCAAAAATCCTCAACAAAATACTAGCGAAAAGAATCCCACAACACATTAAAAGGATCATACACCAGGATCAAGTAGGGTTTATCCCAGGAATGCAAGGATTCTTCAATATATGCAAATGAATCCAAGTGAAAAACCATATTAACAAATTGAAGGAGAAAAACCATATGATCATCTCAGTAGATGCAGAAAAAGCTTTCAACAATATTCAACACCAATTTCTGATGAAAACTTTCCAGAAAGCAGGCATAAAGGAACTTACTTCAACATAATAAAGGCCATATATGACAAATCGACAGCCAACATTGCTCTCAATGGTGAAAAACTGAAAAGATTTCCTCTAAGATCAGGAACAAGACAAGGTTTTCCACTCTCACCACTATTATTCAACATAGTTTTGGAAGTTTTAGCCACAGGAATCAGAAAAGAAGTAAAAAGAATCCAAATCAGAAATGAAGAAGTAAAGCTGTCACTGTTTGCAGATGACATGATACTATACATAGAGAATCCTAAAGATGCTACCAGAAAACTACTAGAGCTAATCAATGAATTTGGTAAAGTAGCAGAATACAAAATTAATGCACAGAAATCTTTTGCATTCCTATACACTAAAGATGAAAAGTCTGAAAGAGAATTTAAGGAAACACTCCCATTTACCACTGCAACACAAAGAATAAAATACCTAGGATTAAACCTACCTAAAGAGACAAAAGACCTCTATGCAGAAAACTCTAAGACATTGATGAAAGAAATTAAAGATGATACAAACAGAAGGAGAGATATACCATGTTCTTGGATTGGAAGAATCAACATGTGAAAATGAGTATACTACCCAAAGCAATCCACAGATTCAATATAATCCATCTCACACTACCAATGGCATTTTTCACAGAACTAGAACAAAAAATTTCATAATTTGTATGGAAACACAAAAGACCCTGAATGGCCCAAGCAATCTTGAGAAAGAAAAACAGAGCTGGAGGAATTAGGCTCCTGAACTTCAAACTATACTACAAAGCTACAGTAATCAAGACAGTATGGTACTGGCACAAAAACAGAAATATAGATCAATGGATCAGCAGAGAAAGCCCAGAGATAAACCCACGCACATATGGTCACCTTATCTTTTTTTGTTTGTTTGTTTGTGGTACGCGGGCCTCTCACTGTTGTGGCCTCTCCTGTTGCAGAGCAACAGGCTCTGGACGTGCAGGCTCAGCGGCCATGGCTCACGGGCACAGCTGCTTCGCGGCACGTGGGATCCTCCCGGACCAGGGCATGAACCCGTGTCCCCTGCATTGGCAGATGGGCTCTCAACCACTGCGCCACCAGGGAAGCCCCACATTATCTTTGATAAAGGAGGCAAGAATATACAATGGAGAAAAGACAGCCTCTTCAATAAGTGGTTCTAGGAAAACTGGAGAGCTACATGTAAAAGAATGAAATTAGAACACTCCCTAACACCATACACAAAATTAAACTCAAAATGTATTAAAGTCCTAAATGTAAGACCAGACACTTTAAAACTCTTGGAAGAAAACAGCAGAACACTCTATGACATAAATCACAGGAAGATCCTTTTTGACCTACCTCCTAGAGAAATGGAAATTAAAACAAAAATAAACAAATCAGACCTAATGAAACTTAAAAGCTTTTACACAGCAAAAAAAAAAAACAAAAAAAAAAAACAAAAAACATAAATAAGATGAAAAGACAACCCTCAGAATGGGAGAAAATATTTGCAAATGAAGCAATTGACAAAGGATTAGTCTCCAAATTTTACAAGCAGCTCATGCAGCTCAGTATCAAAACAAAAAAAACAACCCAATCAAAAAATGGGCAGAAGATGTAAATAGACATTTCCCCGAAGAAGGTATACAGATTGCCAACAATCACATGTAAAGATGCTTAACATCACTAATCATTAGAGAAATGCAAATCAAAACTGCAATGAGGTATCACCTCACACCAGTCAGAATGGTCATCATCAAAACATCTACAAAAAAAAAATGCTGGATAGGGTGTGGAGAAATGGGAACTCTCTTGCACTGTTGGTAGGAATGTAAATTGTTACAGCTACTATGGTGAACAGTATGGAGGTTCCTTAAAAATCTAAAATTAGAACTACCATATAACCCAGCAATCCCACTACTGGGCATATACCCTGAGAAAACCATAATTCAAAAAGAGTCATGTACCACAATGTGCTTTGCAGCTCTATTTACAATAGCTAGGACGTTGAAGCAACCTAAGTGTCCATCGACAGATGAATAGGTAAAGAAGATGTGGCACATATCTATAATGGAATATTACTCAGCCACAAAAAGAAATGAAATTGAGTTATTTGTAGTGACGTGGATAGACCTAGAGTCTGTCATACAGAGTGAAGTAAGTCAGAAAGAGAAAAACAAATACTGTATGCTGACACATATACATGGAATCTAAAAAAAAAAAAAAAAGCTTCTGAACAACCTAGGGCAGAACAGGAATAATGATACAGACGTAGAGAATGGACTTGAGGACACGGGGAGGGGGAAGGGTAAGCTGGGATGACGTGAGAGAGTGGCATGGACATATATAGAGTACCAAATGTAAAATAGCTAGTGGGGAGCAGCCGCTTAGCAGAGGGAGATCAGCTCGGTGCTTTGTGACCACCTAGAGGGGTGGGATAGGGAGAGAGATGCAAGAGGGAGGAGATATGGGGATATATGTATATGTGTAGTTGATTCAGTTTGTTATAAAGCAGAAACTAACACACCATTGTAAAGCAGTTATACTCCAATAAAGATGTTTTTTAAAAAAGAAGGTATTTACACTCTTTTTCTGTCTTTAGACATTTTAATGTGAGAACAGTATCTGTTATCTATACAGCTGCTTCATCTAGCTTATGTGGTTGTTTGTGTTTTTCAGCCGGATTACAACTGTGAAGGGACAGCCAAAAAGAATCACAGAGAATTTGATGCCTGACAGCATTTGCCACTGAATCCACCAAACCTGTAAATGCCTTATTGTGGCTTTTTTTTTTATATATACAACATAGAACATATTTTTATTTTTTGTTTGGTTTTCTTACTTGTTCCGGAAAGTATGCTAATTGATACCCATGTGAAGACAACAGGAAATCCTAGATTTCCACATCCTCATTCTACTGTCCACAGGCATAGTACCTGGGAGTTGTCTCTCAGTCAAACTCTGAAGTCCCAGAAACTGGCTGTGTACTCTACTAGAGGATGCCAATTGGACTGTATAAATCCAAAGAGTGTTTCTGCATTTTGGGTTATTCATTTGTTGCAAAATGTATTTGGCAAGGGTTTTACGTTATTTAGTAAAAGGAGCAGCATAGGAAATACAAATAATACATTTTGGTTTATAACAAATGGGAACATGAAAGTACTTAAGTTTTTTCAACTATTTCTGTTGCTACAACTGCCTTTGTAACCTATAATGATTTCTAACAATCATATTCTCTCTATTCTTCTGTCGACTGAAAATAAAATGCACAACCTAAAAGTTGAGAATTATGTTTGATTTGGCAGAATTTCTGAGAACTTCAGCCTGGGAGATAGGACTCTGAGATAGCTTTAAGGTACTTCTCCAAAGAGGTAAGGGAGGGGCCAGGATATATAGCAGTTTTTGCAACAAAGACCAGGTAGTCAGAACTTCAAAAGATTACTGTTAATTAAAGAAAACCAGATATCTCATGTTAATGAATTGAGTGCTTTTCTTATGGGAAAATGGAATAATCTTCCCATATGATTCTTCCCTCCCTCCCAATGATTCCCAAAAATCATTGAAATCATTCCTTTGATATGCAGCTCAACTCTCTGGGGCCAGTATCCTGTTCTTTCCCTTCGTGAGTCCCCTCAGGGTGCACTATTGGGGATGGCTGCAGTGGCTGAGGGTTTGGTATGCAGCCTGTTGGTCTCCATCTTGAGTTCCCTCAGGCTCAGTTTAGGGGGTGTGTAGTGGCTGATAGCTTGATGGCTGCAGCATCCTTTGATTGCTGATAATGGCTGGCAACACTTTTCATTCACACTTCAAATCTTTTTCTGATTCCCCACATGGTTCAAAACTAAAAATTTTTAAGAATAACAGGTTTGGGAAAGATTAAAAATTCAGTTGACCCCACTACCCATCTGATATTTGAATTTCCCTTATAATATACTCACTGCAAAACCTCAATGTTTTTTATTAGCCTCCTAGTGATAGGGAACTCACTTCAATTTGGGGAAGCCTACTCTGTTTTCAGAGCATTTTGATGTATAAAAAGTTCTCTTTTCCTAGTAAATATACTTCTCCTTGTATATCTCATAAGTGGCCTTATTCTATCCACTGGTACCACAGAGAAGATTAATTCCTTCTCCATGTAAGAGACCTTATTGTTTGAGACAGCCACCTAAGGTCAGTCTCTTTCTTCCCAGTCCCCCAGTTCTCACCTACAGATAAAAATACTCCATTCCTTCCAATTGTTCTCCATATAGAGGGTAGCTATGTAAAACCTGCCATTGCTAGAACAACAGGTGTTAATGGAACTGCCCTGAGCTAATCAGATTTATGGTGTATGGTTGTATTGTTACTGACCAGGATCCTTGGTCCTTTAATCAATAGAAATTGATAGGAGGCCAGATGAGGAATTCAGGCAAGGTTTTATTGGGACTCCTGATGCAGCAAGAGGGAATGAAAACAAAGAAAACAAGTAACAGGTTCCCTTACTTCCTCACTGAGGAAGGTGGGCTGGTTCTTTAAATGGGGTGAGGGTGGAGATGGATTGGTGGGTCAAGCTTAGGTGGGCATAGCTTAGGTGGTCTGCCAACCCCCTTAGTGGTGCTGTGTGCAGGGATTACACACAGTGCCCTGCTTTTGCTCCTGGCACTCAGAAGTGGCAGTTTATTTTCTGTCTTTTTGTATTTTATTATTCATCATTGCCCCAGCTGCACATGCGTACAGTTATTTTTAGTCCCTTACAGTTTCTTTCTATTCTGTTGCTCTGGGGACATTTATCCAGGTGCAAGCACTGAAGCAAAGGGTCCCAGGTCCAAGGTCCCAGCTTGTCTCAATATTATTCATAGAATACTGGATCCAGTTAATTTTTTTTGAATTCTTGTTACATTTCTCTGAACTCAAACCAGTTTAGAGCAAATTACATTACAAATAACTACCATCTCTCTCTTTCTCTCTCTCTCTCTCTCACACACACACACACACACACACACCCTCCAAGATTATTTTATCTGTGCAGTTGATAAGGGTCATCCCCTTTCTTTAGTCATTATAATTTATTAATGAATTGTAAGGTCTATTGAAACCTTTAGCAACTTACATTTTCTGCAACTAAGCCCATGTGATCTACTGACTATTTATATTGTACACACATTATTCCCATAACATATTATATTGATGGTTTGGGTCCATAGTTCCAAAAATTTATTACTTTTTGATCCCAGGTCAACCACCCAAACATTTACTATCTCACCCAGCTTCATTCTTTTCTTAAATTTGATATGCATCTACAGGGTGAGTGTGAGCCTCTGTTGTTTTTGTCACTCAATTTAACTTGCACCTTTCCTCCAAATAGACAAAGTTAATCTTTGTAAATTTAAGATCCATATTTGACATTTACTTAGAATTGCTTTTAACAATCCAGGAAAGTTTGAATGATGTCAGTGAGATGTAAAGGCAGATGGTGGTGGGTGGGAGCATCTGCTCAGGTTATCATCTGACCATGTTGCAATCTGCTGAGCCATCCTCATGCCCATGTGGACTTTGTCTTATTACATGCAGGTCCTGCCATGTTATTCTCTGTTCCCTTCCAAAAGTCCCCTTCCAATCCAGCTCTCCCTGTGACACACTGGGCACACAGCTCATGCTGCTCTCTCTTGCAAACATGGAGCTCAAGGACTCTGTGGGGTGATTTCCTGACCATCTGCCTAAACGCTTTAGGTAGCCATAGCTACCCTACTGACATCCACTTAATCCAGGAGAGGGCACACAGTTCCCCACTGCCACATCCTCCTCCATTCATCCTGGTGGGGTATGAACTCAGGGCACAGGCACTATTTATCAAGAAACTGTTACCGGGTTGGCATGAATTGTGTCAAATAGTTTCAGCCGAGGAGATCAATGGAAGACACAGACCAGCAAAGAATTGCAGACTACCACTTCAGGCTTAAGAGCAAAGCAAAGTTTATTAAAGCATAGTTACACTCTCAAAGAGAGAGTGGGCTGTTTCTCTGATATGAAACCAGTACTCCTGTACAGGCTTAAGGGTGTTTGTAAGGAGTGTTCTGTGAGGAGGTGGGGCGTGATCATGTGAGTGGCAGGGGATCATTATTTGATTGACAGTCCCGAGCCATGTAACAAGTTCATTATTGTGCATGCCCTTACCGTTGATTCACTAAGAAAAGGCCACTGGGGGCAGGAGGGCTAAACCACATACAGATTTTATTATAGTGATGGTATAATGGGTTTGGGTTTACTGTAGGTTATATGCCTGTCTAGCCTGGGCACCTGCAGCCCAGGGAAGCTCCCTCATGTTACCATGCTCCCTCTTTATTAGGACAAGTTGCCCACCACCCTTTGCTGCCCATAGTTTTGCTTATTCTGTATGGGGTCAGGGAGAGTCCTAAGATGGTTGGGGTGTAACTTGATTACTCCCCTATTGTCCTTTCACCTCCTTGTTGCTAATGTCAGGGGAGGGTCTCCAGATGGTTGGGGTGTGACTTGATTATTCCCCTCTTGTCTTTCTGCCACTGTCATCTCCTCTGCTAATGTCTAAATACCTAACATTCCCCCCTCAAGAGTATGGGACCCAATTCTTTGGGACACCACTCTAGCTGCTTCTTGCTGGTAAGGGGCAGAGTTTTGACTGGGTCCCTCCTCTTGCTATCTTTCAGCTAGGAGGTGGGCTGGAGTGATGACCATCAAGGGGTCCCATGTAGATCTCAGTCTCAGGGTCAGGCTGAACAGGCTGGTAACCACCTCACAGAACCATTTGGAATCAAACAGCCTGTATGCATTCTGAAATGAGTTAAACAAGGTTTATGATCTAAGGGCCTAACAACAACAAAAAAGGCTGTCAGGACTAATGGTCCAAACAAAGACCCCAGCCATGTCCATATCTGGGTCACCATAGAGGAGAGGAGGGTAGGAAGCCAGTTAGGGTCCTGTCTTGTTCTCTGTTTCAGATCTTATATTAGTTTGATGCTTTTCTTTAAAACCAGAAGGTTTTCTTCAACCTGGCCAGAGGTATTAACATAGAAGCAGCAGGTTTCATTTAGCAGGGCACAGGCACCCCTGGCCTTAGGTGTTATAACACTGAGGGCCCTCCTATTTTGTAAAACGACCTTGGCCAGAGAATCTAGGGCTGACTGTTGCTCTTCAATGGCTGCTACTATGGACTTTCAGGATTTCTGGACCGTGATGGTAAGATTGAAAATGTTCCTCTCTAAGCGGGGTATACCTACAAACCAAAATAATTCCTCTAAAGAAATGGTGGATTGCTTTGAGCTGATCAAGAATTGGGTTATCACGAGCATGTCCCCCCCCAGCCCCCCAACCAGTGGTTCTTTTTTGTCTCTTCTAGACTGTTCTCAAGGCTTCTTTGAAGAATGACCTAAGGTTGGGAATGCCTCCTGAGGAAGCTAAGTCCTTTGTAGTCATAATGGTTTTCTCTGGGACAGCAGCAATGATCATGTAGGTGCCCCTCCAAAGTGTAGGAAGATCTAGATATACCCTGGAACCACGTAGAAATGAAAATCTGGTGCCCCTCAAGGATACCCCCATTGGAGGTATCCCCACTGGGTGTTTTCCTCCAGAAGAAGGCTGGGGTCCCATGGCCAAAGATTATATTTGGAAGGCCAAACTCTGAAGAAGTAATCATCTATACACAGAAGGGAGAATCTGAGTTCTGACTGATTATGAGTGTGACGGGGGGATTGATATAACAAATTTCTGAATATTAACTAGATTATATTTTTGAGGAGGATCTTGCTGGGAGGTTAGGTTAGGTAGGTGTCCAGTGGTCACACCAGTCCCTACATATTCAGTTCCCAGGGCTGAGCTGTTTATGGGGATATGGTCCTCATTAATATATTTAATAGTTGCATTCTTCCTTGAGTTTCCTCAAAGAAAGTGTAATTACCTTCGTGTACATCGTATTCATCCTCTTCTGACCAGGGATCCCACCCCAGGCTAGTCTGATTAAAGTTGAGGGTATAGTTACAAAAGGAGTCATTTAACCAACCCAAGGTGGGTGCCCATCCATCCACGTTCTTGAAATAAAGCTGTGCCTTTCCTAGAAGCTCGGAGGCTGTACCTACGCAGACTAGGCTTGAGGCAAAAGAGTCAGGGTCCACTTGCCTTTGGCCCCCATATAAAAGGTAATCCATCCCATAATATTGACCCAATAATTTATACAACTGTTCAATGGAGGTAGGGAAGGCCAATAAGTAGAGTTCCTCTAGGTTTTGGGTTCCCTTGGGGCATATCCAACAGTCAGTTTTATTGCTTAATTTTTCAACTTGATATATAGTGCATGTTAGTGGATGGTGAAAATATGAAGAAATGAAGGTAAAGGAGCAAAGTCCAATAACTGCAAGGAGAGATGCTGTATTAGGGAAATAAGAGGCAGTGTGTGAATTCATTTTGTGACAATATGCAGAATAGAATGAGAGCTAGCACAGTGAGAAAGGTCAGGAGATACAGTAGGCCTATTACTTCTGCCAGCTGTGGGAATGGTGAGTTCATGGATTTAGAATGTACTTATCTTGCGGTTTTCATTTGAACAGGAGCTGGAGGCCCTCCAAACATTCACAGGAGTTCTCAGCTGGGAAGATGTCCTTGGGTTCGGTGGCTGTCCAGGGCTTTACCCGAGAATGACAAATACAATTGGTGATCCCTGGTACTTTAACAGCTGTAGGAGAAAAGAGCAAGACTGGATAGGGTCCCTTCCAGGTCGACTGAAGTTGAGAACCAGGAGAGTCATCCTTCCAAGTTTTGATGAACACTTGTGTTCCTGGAGAGTAGAGGCAAGGAGGAGACTCTGGGAAAGGAAGCCTTTTTACCCCATATTTCTGGAGGGATTGTTGGAATTGCCCAAGGGAGGTGACATAAGATGTAATGGCAGAGGTGTCAGAGTCCATCAGTAGGTCCCCTTTTAAGAAAGGCCTACCATACAGCATTTCATAAGGGCTAAGGTTAAGTAAGGCCGTTGGGGTTGTTCTGATCCTTAAAAGAGCAACAGGTTGGGCTTCCTTCCAACTGAGGGAGGTTTCCTGGGTTATTTTTCTTAAGGTATTCTCTAAATGTTGGTTGGTTCTTTCTACCTTTCCTGAGGATTGGGGTCTCTAGGAAACATGAAAGTGATACTCAATATCTAGACCCTTGGATATCTGCTGAGTAGTTTGGGGAAAAAAGGTAGGACCATTATCAGTCTGAAGAGACAATGAGAGCCCAAACCTAGGGATGATTTCAGTTAAAAGCTTCTGGGCTACCTCCAAAGCTTTTTTCTGTCCTGGTGGGGAAAACTTCCACCCAGAAAGCAAAGGTGTCCATGAACACCAAAATCCTCAGTAGGGAGGAACCACTGTAAAGTCCATTTGCCAATCTTCCCCTGGATATGTTTCGTGTCTCTGAGCCAGAAGAGCCAATGGGGGTGGCTTAGTTCCCTGAGAATTGTTAGTCAGAAAAGTAGTGCATGATGAGGTTACCTTATTAACTACATTGTAAAGTCCCTTTTCAGGTAAATAGAAGAAACAATCTGTCATAAAGCATCTCTCCCTAGGTGACAGGCCTCATGCAAAGATTTAATAATTTTCCATTGGAGCGATGGGGGCAGGTGAGTTAAGCCCTCTCTCTCGTACCATCCATCTGGGTCAAGGTGGTACCCATGACTTATGGCCTATTTGATTTCCTCAGGCAGGTAAGATGGGGAAGGGAAATAACTAAGGGAAGGAACTAAGGCATTCTCTATCACAAAGGGCTGAAGGACTGCCTGTCAGGCAGCCTGATGGGCTAGCTGATTTCCTTTTATTTCATCTTCACCCTTCTGGTGACTTCTGCAATGAATCACTGCTGCCTGGGAAGGCTTGAGGACTGCCTCCAAGAGGGAAAGAATTTGAGGTCCGTACTTAATTGGGCTGTTTCTGGCCGTCAGGTAGCCTCGTTCTTTCCAGATAGCAGCATGAGCATGTAGAACCAAAAAAGCATATTTAGAATCAGTATATATATTAAGGGTCTTATTTTCAGCTAAAGTTAAGGCTTGGGTTAAAACAATTATTTCTGCCAATTGAGCTGAGGTCCCTGGGGGAAGAGTCGGGCCTCAGTAACCTGTGTCAAGGAGACCACCGTTTCCTGCCCTGTTTCCTTCGGAAAACAAAATTACTTCCATCAGTTAACCAAACCTCCTTGGGGTTTTGTAGTGGAATTTCAGTTAGATCTGGTCAGGGCAACAAGGAATGAGATATTATATCTTCACATTGGTGAACTGGTAGACCTTCTTCAGGTAGGAGGAGCAGGGTAGCTGGATTTAAAGAGGAGCAGACCATCACGCATAGATCTGGATTCTCCAACAGTAATTCTTGATATTTGAGGATCCTGCTATCCGTGAGCCAGAAATGGCCTTTCCCTTCCAAGAGAGAGGTAACCTAATGGGAGGTATATACAGTTAGGGGTTGCCTCAATGTAAGCTTAGAGGCTTCTTCCACCAATAAGGCCAAGGCAGCAACTACCCTAAGACAATTGGGTCATCCAGTGGCCACCATGTCCAGTCTCCTTGACAGATATCCTACAGGTCTGTGGACAGGGCCAAGTTCCTGAGTTAAGACTCCTAAACCATCCCTTGTTTTTCTGCCATGAATAGTTGGGAAGGTCTATCAGTTCTTGGGATTCTCAAGGCTGGGGACTGTTATAGTAATTTCTTTAGTTGTTGGAAATCTCGGGTTTGGTTAGGGCTCCAAAGCAGAGGTTTAGAGTCAGATTTTCCTTTTAAGCCTTCATAAAGCGGTTGTGCTTTTAGTCCATAGTTAGGAATACATAGTCTGCAATACCCTGTGAGACCTAAAAAGGCTTGGAGCTGTTTTCGGGTAGTTGGTTCACAGATCTAAAATCCCTTGTATTCTATTGGGGGAAATCCTTTATTCCTCTGGGGAAAGAATTACTCCCAGATATTTGACTTCCTGCTGTGCCGATTGGACCTTGGACTTAGAGACTTTATAGCCTCTTTCAGTCAAAAAATTGAGGGTCTGGGTAGCATGAGTTAAGGCTCTCTTGTGGTCCAGGGAGTAAATAAGAAGGTCATCCACATACTGGGTGATAGTCCCTTCCTCCAGGTGTAGATATTGGAGGTCCTTTGTCAGGCCCTGGTCAAAAAGTGGGGACTGTCTCGGAACCCTTGGGGTAGGACTGTCCAGGTAAGTTGTTGTCCTCTATTCCCTTCCTCATGCCACTCAAAAGCTCTTAAGTCTTGGACCAGTCTATATTCTTTGTTTAGCTTCTTAACAGGTAAGATAGGGGTGTTGCAAGAAGAAGTGTAAGGAATAAGTAGTCCACGTTGTAAAAATGAGAGGCTGCAGTTCCCTTTGGGCTTCTGAGTGAATTGGATAGTTTCTGATTGGGGAACGAGTCTGGGCCTTTAAGGTGATAAGTACTGGGGAGGCTGTTACAGCTCTCCCTGGCATTCCACTGGCCCAGACCTGGGGTCTACTGGTAACTCAGCTAAGGCTGGTGTGCCAGTACTCAGACAGGGCTGTGTCTCTAAGACTAAGAACTGGAGGTGTGTTACTGGGTTGGTTCCCCCAAGTACCAGTCTTGTTCCCAGCTTGTTCATGAAGTCCCTACCTAACAGCAGGTATGATAACTCAGGTATGACCAGGAAGGAATGAGAGAAGATATATCCTTCCCAGTAACAACACAAAGGGACAGTAAAAGGTCTAGTAGTAAATTTACCTGAGACTCCTGTAACCTGAAAGGAGTCAAAGGAGAAGGGTCCAGAGAAGGAAACTAGGACAGAGTAAGCAGCCCCCATACTCAATAAGAAAGATATGGTCCTACCTGCCACATCCAGGTTTGCCCTTGGCTCCAATAATACTGATGGTAAACAGGGGGGACATCTGAAGCAAAGGGTCCTGTCAATCCAGGGCCATCCAAGGGTCTTCCCCTGGCCCCCTGGGCTCTTTGGCCCAGGGGGCAGTTGGCTCCTCAATGGCCACTTTTTTGGCACTTTGGACAGGGCGTCTTAGGAGGCTTGTCCTTGTTGGGGCATTCCCTCGTCCAGAGGCCAGGCTTTCTGCACACCCGGCATTGGTCTTGGCTTTTGTTGGGATGGGTCAGGGTTTCTCTAGATGGGGGTTGCCCCTGTAGGGCTGCCAATAATTGGGCCTGCTTATTTTCTTTCCTCTTTTCCTTTTCCTGATCCTTGACTTCCTCCTCCTGGTTCCAGTTATAAAAGATAGTGGTGGCTGTAGCTAGCAGTTCAACACTGGGTTCCTGCGTAAGTTTTGGAGCTTCCTCCTGATGTCCGGTGCAGACTGGTTAAGGAACCTATCTTTTAAAATGGTTTTTCCTTCAAGGGAGTCCAGGCCTAGTTTAGTATATTTAATTATTGCCTCCTTGAACCTTTCCAAGAAGGCTGTAGGGTATTCATTGTGTTCCTGGCTGATGGCCGAGACCTTTGAGAAATTAATGGGTTTCCTTCTGCTTACTTTGAGTCCAGATTTTACACAAATTATAAAATATTCTTTTCCCATTCCTCATTGGGGTTATTGCAATCCCAGTGAGGGTCCATACTGGGAAAGATGGTTTCCCCCACAGGGTATTTTGAGCTGGATAAATGGAGGCAGTCCGCAAGTTGTGGACGTCCTTCAGGACATTTTTCTTCTCAGTATCTGGTAGAGTTTGCCCCAAGATTATCATGACATCCTTCCAGGCTAAGTCAAAAGCCAAGGTTAAGTATTGGAAGTTGTCAGTGTAACAGTCAGGATCATCAGAAAATTTACCTAGTTCCTGTTTGATCTGCTTCAACTCTAGAGGATAAAAGTCTTCTGAATGAGTTGGGGTCTGAATTCGCCTACTGCCTCCACCAAAGGGCAAATTCTAGGGGGAGGCCTTGTGAGAGTCAGATTTCCTGGGTAAGGTGGTAAGGGGGCTGTTGGTAGCAAAGGGGAATAGATGGAGGATGGGGTGGTTTTAGTGCCATCCCCAGGTTTAAAGATTTTCTCCCTTTTGCTCTCATCTGGCTCAGATTTCTTTTTGGCATGGCCTGGCTCAGGTGGATCCTCTTGAGGAGAGGATGGGGGCAGTCCCATCAGGGCCAGCACAGCAGAGTCAATTTTACAAGTCTTGCAGAGGTCTTACCTATCTCTAAGAATGAAAAAGACTCGAACATAGGCAATCTCACTCCATTTTCCTTGTCATCCGAAGAATAGATCTAGTTGAAGGATGGTATTAAAATTAATGCTACCATTTAAGAGCCACTCTTCTTGGTCCCCCAGCTTATACTGGAGCCAAGAGGTATTGCAGAAAAAGATTATTCTATTTTTCTTTAGGGTGTCAGTGTCAAAGCCCTACCAGTTCTTGAGGATGCAGCCTAAGGGAACGTAGGGCAGCAGGAGGCCAGGGGTTTTGTTACCCATCTGGAAAGAGAGAGAATACAAAGCACTGAGGTCAGGGGAGTCTCAGCATTCTGATATCCGTGACTGCCTGCAGGAGAGGGAGTCCCCTTCTCCTGATATCAGTGGAGGGCCCTGGCCATAGGCCCTCCAGGACTATTGTCTGTTCCCTCTGGCCCCAAAGGCAGTGTCACCAATAGAGATCCCTATGCCTTATGGTCAGTGAAGACACACAATGTTCAGGGAGAGTAACAGACCATGTGCCAATGGTTGTGTCAACTATAGGGATCCTCTCACCTGGATGAACAATTTGTCTGGTAGAGGGAATATACAGCATTGAGGCTGTGTCACCAGTAGAGATTCCCTCACCTTAACGAGCAGTTTGTTTGTACTCTCTGGCTCCTCAATCTCATAATAGCGTGGTTATTCCTCCTTTCCCATTGCCAGTGGGCCAGGGGTCCTATGTGGGTAATCAGGACCATAAAGGCAAGTCCCAGGAGATTCCTGACAGGCTGGCAATTGGCAAGGTCTGGGTAGTGATGGAAATTGTTCTGGGTGGCCAAGTGGAGAAAGAGTTGGTTCCCCTTAGGGACTGTGTAAAACAGATGTTTGAGACAACAAGGAAAAGAATGAGAGGATCTCAAATAAGTGTCGTTTGGCCAAAAGGAGGCCTCTCCTCGAGGTTGGGGTGCATGGAACTGCTGAGAGTCCTCACAAATACAACAGATTGGGTGTTTTGGGCAGCCATCAGCCTGCTCTCTCAATAGAAGAAAGCTCCTTCGAGTCTCAAAAGAGGGAAGAAGGGCCCAGAAAAGAAAGTAGAAAAGCCTCCCAGAGTCCTACGACTGAGCTTGGTTCCAGCCAGTGATGGAAAAAATGATTAGGAGGTCTCAGTAGGTTGAGCCAGAGAGGAGTTTGAAGCCTTCTCAATAACCATAATTCAAGGAAGCTTGTCAGGGAAGTCGGTTTGACAAGAGGTGTGTAAATATTTAACAGAGTCAGAAGGTGCCAGTTTGTCCAATGTCGCTGCTGGCAGTGGCAAAGGACGCAAGCGAGAGGTTGGAGAGGAGACTTGTGAGTAGGAAAATAATGGGGAACAGCATTTGGGTCTTCTCACGTTAGCACCGGCACACCCACAGCAGCCCTTTCTCAGGCATACTAGACAAGGAACAGAGGCATGTAAGATAAAGGAGATAAAGCCAGGAGGAGCAGTTGTCATGCAATGGTCAAAAGCCGGAGGAAGCTGCAAGGCGGGCGGCTCAAACATAACTTCAGAGATCTGAGTAATGGTGCCAAAGATGTTACTGGGTTGGTGTGCATTGTGTCAAATAGTTTCAACCGAGGAGGTCAACGGAAGACCCAGACTAGCAACCTTGGTCCCTGTGATAGCAAGCAAAGAATTGCAGACTACCACTTCAGGCTTAAGTGCAAAGCAAGGTTTATTTAAAACACAGTTACAATCTCAGAGGGAGAGTGGGCTGTTTCTGTGAAGTGAAACCAGCACTCCTTAACCAGGCTTAAGGGTGTTTATAAGGAGTGTTCTGGGAGGAGGCCGGGACGCGATCATGGGTGAGTGACAGGGGATCATGATTCGATTGACGGTCCCGAGCTATTTAACAAGTTCATTATTGCTCATGCCCTTACCCTTGATTCACTAAGAAAAACCCACCTGGGGCAGGGGAGCAAAATCACATGCAGATTTTATTATAGTGATGGTATAATGAGTTTGGGTTTACTGTAGATTACACACCTATTTAGCCTGGGCACATGCAGCCCGGGGAAGTTCCCTCGTGTTACTATGGTCCCTCTTTATCAGGATAAGTTGCCCACCACCTGACCATAGGAACATCCCCAGATGGCTGGGGTGTGACTTGATTATTCCCTTCCTGTCTTTCTGCCACTGTCACCTCCTTGCTGCTAATGTCTGACTAATTACCTAACAAAACTACCATCACTGAAATTCTCATCACTAGTCTTCTTCTCCAACGAGGAAAACCTTTATCTTAGACTCAGGACTTCATGTTCTCTTGTTTATTCATACAAATGTATTCTCTTACTAGAATCCTTCTCATTTCATGTAAGGCCTTAACTTTAAACCTAGGAGCCAAGAAAGAATACTTTTTCTCTGTTCTACACTCCCTCCTATAGCAATGAATTCAGGATGACCTAACTGGATGAAAAAAGCATCAATAGAAAAATGGAGATAGCAGATGCAAAATACCTAGCTAATATTTCAAAATATTATAATAATGCCTATCTTTTATGACTAATAAATAACAGTACAGAGATCAGAATTGAGAACAGAGACCTCTGACATATTATCAGAAACCAGAAAACGTCCTTGAAGTCAAAATAATTCTTGAATTTTCAGTTATTTTTAAAGTTTTGATGTTTACAAAGTTATTTTTCAAAGTTAAAAGATATCTTTCTCCTTGTGCAACTGATCAAATGACCCTAATTCTGCTCATGGGGCTACAGAAATTTAATATCCCTTAGCTATAAGGCAGTCTTGGTTTGGAGCAGCTAGATGCTCTTGATGCTCTTGATACATCTAGCTTCTCTCTTCACCAACCCTTGGCTGAACGTCTCTCTTAATTAAGGTTACAATTTATAAAACTGCTCAGAACACCTACATCAGAATATCTAGATTGATTGGTAAAATGCGGCTTTCTGGGTATTACCCAAAACCTACTGAATCCGTAAATGAAGCAGCCAAGGGATTCCAGATATTTGCATTTGTAGGCTGCATCCTAAGTAATTCTAATGCACAATATAGTTGCATAACTTAGAAGTTTTCATTCTACTTTTTACCGGTTGAAAATAATTTCCTTCAGCAGAAACAATATACCATTTAAGAAACATTTCAATGTTAAACACAGAGGAAACCATAAATATGGTTGCTCAATCTCCATATTTCAAATCGAGGAAAGGAGCTAAAAAATGTTAAGTTGATTTGCCCAAGTGAAAAGCAGAAAAAAAATAGCAAGGATTAGAACACATGTATCTTAACTATAATTCCAGTACACTTGCTTAATCTTTCTATTTAATACACACTTGTTCCCAAAAGTGTGATTTTTATTTCCTTTCTCTGGAGATCAGAAATGTTAGTGTAGTTTTTGTACTTTTTATAGGAATCACTTACTAGGGCTTTAGCAGCCCCCTTACAAGTCACTAATATTTATCCTTGGTCACACCCTTATAGTTTTTTCTTATAAAATGTTTCTTTTAAGACTGCCTCCATCCACCCAAAAATATATATAGAGAGAGTCCATTCAGTTCTGGGTGACTGGGATATAGCTTTAAATAAAACATAAAAAATCTCCTACATCATGAATGCATAAAATGATCTCATAATATGTTCTTCTCTAATTCTTCATATGAATTTCTAATATTTAACTACATTTACACTAAGTAGTTTAACATTTTTACTTTTAATATACTTATTTTTCTCCAAACTTTATGAAATTCACCTTCCAAGTGTTAAGGGAAGGAAGATATCTAACAATATTTTCTACCTAGTCTCTATCCCTTTTAGTAGCACCATATCTAAAAATTCCAAAGAAATTATCATTTGTTTGTTGAATTTTAAGAGTGAAGAATAACTAACCACAAAGGACTGTTATGCCATTCACTGAGAATAGAATGCTGACTAGAAGAGCACATTTTAGATCCAAAGATAAATAGGTTGAAAAGAAAAGGTAGAAAAATACTTACCATGAAAAAATTAGTCATAAGAGAAATGGAGTGGGTATATTAATAATATAAAACAAGACTTTAAAACTGCTACTGAATGCAATTGTGTGCCCAATGCACAGTGAGGCCAAACAATACCTAAACGTTGGAGTCTGGAGCAGAGAAATGTTTATTGCTGGGCCAAGCAAGGAGATGGGTGGCTTATGCCCCCCAAAACCCTCAAGTCCCCAAAGGGTTTCAGCAAAACATTTTTAAGGGCCAGATGATGAAAGGGGGTCTCTGGGTATGTGATCAGCTTGTACACAGTTCTCTGATTGGTTGATGATAAGGTAACAGGAAAGTGTCACAGGGATTAAGATTATCAATCCCTAGGCTCCGGGAGGGCTGGGGCTATGTGCTCATGGTCAACAAGAAGTTAACATGTTCCATTTGGTAGGGGTTTTTCACATCTGTAAAACAACTCAGGAAATGTCCATCAAATACTGTTACCTAAGTACTTCAGAGAGGAGATAAAGCAGAGGATGTGGGGGAAGGGCCTGCCCCAGAAAAGCCCCATAGTGTTCTGCTCGGTTACAAAACAAGAAATATTACAAGATAAATGAGGGCAATTTCATAATAAAAAGGTTGATATATCAGGAAGGTATACCCACTATAAATGCATATACATACCAAGACAAAGCCCCAAAATATATGAAGAAAAAAATGACAAAATTAAAAGGAGAAATATACAATTCAACTTTATAATTGGAAATTTAATATTCTGTTCTCAGTAAATGGCATAAAAGATAGACGGAAAATCAGTCAGGATATAGAACACTGGAACAGTATTATCAACCAGCTTGACTGAACTGACATGTATGGGACACTCTACCTCACAAAAACAGAATATATTTGTCTTATACATAGAACATTCACATATAGAACATTCTCCAGTATACTTCATACATGAGGACATAAAACAAGCTTAAATACATTTGAAAAGACTGAAATCATAGAATGTATGTTCTCTGACCACAACTGAATCAAATTAGAAATTGGCAACAGAAAGAAAATTAGAAATATATCAAATATTTGAAAATTAAACAATACACTTCTAAATAACTCATAGGCTAAAGAAGAAATCACAAAGGAAAAAGAAATTATAGTCAACTGACTGAAAATAAAATATAACATAAAAAAATTTATAGGATGAAACTAAAGCAGTGATTAAAGGGAAAATTATAACATTGAATGCTTACGTAAGAAAGGAAGAAAGACCTAAAATTCATAATCTTGGTTTCTACTCTAAGAACCTAGGAAAAGAAGAATAAATCAGATTCAAAGTAGCAGAAAAGGAATCAATATTAGACCAGAAATCAATGAAATAGAAATTTAAAAATTAGGAAAAAATAATACCAAAGCTAGTGTTTTTAAAAACTCCACAAAATTCATAAACGTTTAGTTGGATTGACCAAGAAGAGACATAAAAGAACTGCAAATTACCAAAAATGGGAATGAAATAGGGAGCATCATTACAGAGTATAAAGCAATTAAAAGATTGTAAGAGAATATTATGAACAAATTTCTGACAACATATTAGATCACTTAGGTAAAATGGACAAATAGCTACAAAGACAAAAACAAAAAAACTCTTTTAAAAAGAAATAGAAAATCTGAATAGACCTATATAAAGTAAACAAACTGAATAAGTAATTGAAAACCTTTTCCAAAGAAAAGCCCAAATGGCTTCACTGGTGAATTATATCAAACACTTTTTTTAAAAAATGCCAATCCTACATAATTTATTTCAGAATATAGAAGAGGGAATATTTTCCAAGTAATATTAGGGCAATATTACCCCATGAAGACCAATATTTGTTATTTAATCTAGATGCAAAAAATGTTAACAAAATTTAGCAAAGAATATTTGCTGCAACATATATAAAGATGTCTAAGTGGGATTCATTCCAGAAATGTAAGGATAGTTTAACATTCAAAATAAGTTAATGTAATATACCATATTAATAGAATAAAAAGGAAAACAAAACCATGTTTTATATATAAATGCAGAAAACATATTTGAAAATATTCAACATAATTTCAAGATAAAAACTCTAAACTATGAACAGAAGAAAGCTTCCAAAACCTGATAAAGGGAATCCATGAATAACCTGCAGCTAAGGTCATACATAATGGTGAAATAATTACTGTTTTCCCCCTAAAATGAGGACAAAGTAAAGTATATACACTTTCACCACTTCTATGCAACTGGAAATTTTTGCCAGTGTAATAAGTCAAGGAAATGAAATAAAATTTCTTAGAATTAGAAAGGGAAGAAGTAGCATTGTCTTTATCCACAGACAGTAAAATCACATATGTAGAACACAGAAATACTACTAGAATTGATGAGCAAGATTAACAAGGTTACAGAACATAAAATCTATGCCAGAAGATTATTTGTATTTCTTTATGTAAGCAATTAACAATCTGAAAATAATATTAAGAAAACAATTTCTTCTGGAATATATGATAAAGAATAATATAAGAATAAATTTACCAAAATAAGTGTAGGACCTATACACTGACAACTACAAAACAAAAACAAAACATTGTTGAGAGAAATTAAAGAATACACAAATAGAGAGATATTCCACGTTCATAAATTGGAAAATTCAAAATATTAATAAGGTAATTTAACACAAAGTTTGTCTATATTGCATGCATATACAACCTTTGTCAAAATCCCAGAATACTTTTTTGGAGAAATTTACAAGCTGATCCTAAAATGTACATGGAAATGAAAAGAACTCAGAATAAAACAATTTTGAAAAAGAAAAAATAAATTGGAGGGCTAACCCTTTGGTACTGACATATGGATAGACATATGGATGGATGGAACAGTATAGAGAGTCTAGAAATAAATCTTTGTATTTGTGATCAACTGATTTTAAATAAAGTTGCCAGCCAAGAAAGGACAGTCTTTTCAAAAAATGGTGCTGAAATAATGTATAAACAGATGCCCCCACCCATCCCCCCACAAAAAAAACATATCAGCTTAGACTCTGTGATGGATAAGCCCTAGGATAACTCCCAAGATTTCTCACTTTGTCATGTCCATGCCTTTGTTTAATCCTTTCCACTTGTGTGCTGGTGGAGCCTATGACTGTGTCTAACTAAAAAGAAAAGGCAAAGGTAATGGGATATCAATTTTTTTTTTTTTTTTTTTGCAGTACCCGGGCCTCTCACTGTTGTGGTCTCTCCCGTTGCGGAGCACAGGCTCTGGACGCATAGGCTCAGCGACCATGGCTCACGGGCCCAGCCACTCTGTGGCATGTGGGACCTTCCCAGACCGGGGCACGAACCCGTGTCCCTTGCATTGGCAGGCGAACTCTCAACCACTGCACCACCAGGGAAGCCCAGGATATCACTTCTTGATTAGGTAATGTATACAACAAAAGTGATGAGATACTGCACCCATAATTACAGTATATTTTTTAAAAAGACTGTGTCTTGGCAAACTGGAGTGAGAGATTCTCCTTGCTAAATTGATGAAGTATTCAACTCTGTCAAGAAAGCCTAAATGGCAAGGAGCTGTAGGTGGCCTCTAGGACCTGAGGTCAGCCTCCAGCAGACAGCCAGAAGAAAGCTATTGTCTTCAGTCATACAGTCACAGGAAATGCATTCTGCCAACAACCTGAATGAGCTTGGAAGTGAATCTTTCCCTAATTAATCCTCCAGATGAGAATGCAGCCCAGTTGATACTTTGACTGCAACCTTGTGAGATCCTGAGCAGAGACTCCAGCTAAACTGTGAGCTGGAAATGGTGAGACAATAAATGTGTGTTGATTTAAGCCACTAAGTTTCTGGTAATTTTTCAGGCAGCAATAGAAAACTAATACAGACCTTTACCTCATATCATATACAAAAATTTACTCAAACTGGATTGTAATCCTAAATGTAAGTGCTAAAAACATAAAACTTTTACAAGAAAATCTTTTTGACCTTTGGTTAGGCATAGATTGCTTACATATGACATTAAAAGCATGATCCATATGTGAAAAAGATATAAATGGGATTTTATCAAAATTTAAGGCTTTCGTTCTTCAAAGTCATCATTAAGAACTGAAAATATAAGCCAAAGACTCATAGGATATATTTATAAATTGTTTTTCTGATAGAGGACTTATATCCAGAAAATATAAAGTACTCTTATGACTGAATAATAATAAGAAAAATAACTCATTTTAAAAAGGGCAAAATATTTAAATAAGCATTTCACCGAAAAGTATAAATGACTAATTAATAAGCACATGAAAAGAAGTTCAACATCATTATCTATTAGTGAAATGAAAATCAAAGTATAATGACATACCATATTATACATTTATATACACATAATATAATGGGTATAAAAATGACAATACCAAATTTTCATAAAGAATGGAAAATCTGGGATCCTCATAAATTGTTGGAATGATTATATTAAAATACCACAGTTACTTTAGAAAGCAGTGTGGCACTTGTTGTTTTTTTTTTTTAATGTAAACATACATTGCCATATGTGGTAGGCAGAATTCAAAACTGATCACCCAAGATTTCCTGCCCCAAATCCCTAAACTGTGAATATAATGACATACCATACTTATTTAAGTTAGGTTACGTCTTAGTTAGTTTGGGTTGCTGTAACAAGGTACCATAAACTGAAGAGCTTAAATAATGGAAATTTACTTATCTTAGTTCTGGAGTCTGGAAAATCCAAGATCAAGGTCCTAGGATATTCAATGTCTGCTGAGAGCACTCTTCCTAGTTTGCAGATGAACACCTCCTTACATCCTCACATGGGCAAGAGAGCAGAGAAAGGAAGCAAGCTCTCTTGTGTCTCTTATAAGAGCACTAATCCAATCAGGAGGGCTCAACCTTCATGACCTAATTAACTCTCAAAGACTCCTCCCTCAAATACCATCATACTGGGGATTACGATTTCAACATAGGAATTTTAGGAGTACACAAACATCCATTCTGTAGAAGATTACATGCCAAAAGAGTTTTTGCAGATACAATTAAGTTTACTAATCAGTTGACTTTCAGGTCCAAAGGGAGGTTGTAAAGGTGGGCTCAATTTAATCACATGAGCCCTTTAAAAGCACAGAATTTTCTCCAAGTGATAGAAGGGGATTTCACAGAGATCTGAAACAAAAGAAGGATTTGACATGCCACATTTGGCTTGAAGATGGAAGGGACTACTTGACAAAGAATACTGGCTGTCTCTAGAACCTGAGAGAAGCTCCTGGCTCCCAGCCAACAGAGATATAGAAAGTTCAGTGCTAAAACTGCAAGGAACTGAATTTTGCCAATCTGAATGAGCTTGGAAGTAATACATCTCCAGAGTCTCCTGGTAGGAACCTAGCAGACCTACAATTTGACTTTGGTCTTATGAGACCCTAGTCAGAGAACCCAAGTCAGGCAGGCTGGACTTCTGACCTGTAGAATTGTGAGAAACTAAATGAGTGCTCTTTTAAGTCACAAAATTTTGTGGTGATTTGTTATGCAGCAATAGAAAACTAATATACTATACAACCCAGTAATTCCACTCCTAAGGATCTACCTGAAAGAAATAAAAACCTTTCTCCACATACAGACTTGTACATGAATATTTATAGCAGCATTATTTGTAATTGCCAAGTTGTAAATAATCCAAATGCCCATCAACTGATGAATGGATAAAAAAATGTGTATACATACAAAGGAATACTACTTAGCAATAAAGAGAAACAACTACTAATACACAAAATGTTATGGATGTACTTCAAAGCATTATGCTAAGTGAAAGAAGACAGACACAAAGGACTACATATTGAATGATTCAATTTACGTACACTTTTGAGAAAGAGCAAATTTTAAAGACAGAAAGCATATCAGTGATTTTTTATTTTTAGTTTAGCATAAGTGAAAGGATTGATTGCGTACAGGCATGAAAGAACCTTTTGGGATTATGAAAGTGTTTAAAATTGAAATATTGAGATTGTTCTAACACTGTAAATTGACTGAAAATCATTGAACTATACACATACAGTGGGTTATTGTACAGTATATAAATTAAATTTCAATAAAGTTGTAAAACAGTGTGAAAACAAAGAAGAAAATGAGATGCCCTGACACATTCTCCAGAATACTCTACCAAATATTCCCAAGTTGTGGAGCAAATGGAACTTTCATACATTGCTGGTGGGAATATAAATTAGTATAACCACTTTGAAAACAGTTTGGCAATGTATTGTCTTAGTAAATTTGAGCTGTTAAAACAAAAATGCAATAAACAGGATGACTTTACCAACAAACATTTATTTCTCACAGTTCTGGAGGTTAGGAAGTCCAAGATCAAGGCACTGGCAGATTTGATGTTTGGTGAGAGCCACTTACTGGTACACAGATGGCTGTCTCTTATTGTATCTTCACATGGCAGACAGCAGAGACATGAAGCAAAATCTCTTGTGACACTTATAAGGGCACTGATCCCATTCATGACCTGGTCTAATCCCAATCGCCTCCCAAAGGCCTCACTTCCTGATGCCATCACACTGAGGCACAGTTTCAACATGAATTTGGAGGGCAGGGGATTCAAACATTTAGTATAAAACACCTACCAAAGCTGAAGATAAACATAACTTATGACTGAGTAATACTTCTCCTACATATATTATCAATAGCAATAAGGGTGTATTTATAGCAAAAATAATACAGAAATATTTTCATAGTAGTTTGTTACAGCGTAAAACTGGAAAAGCCCATCAACAGTAAATGGGGGAAATATACGTTATATATTCATAAAATGGAATATTACCCAGTGATGGAAATGAATAAACATATATCACACAACAAATTTTTAACATCTTTATTGGAGTATAATTGTTTTACAATGGTGTGTTAGTTTCTGCTTTATAACAGAGTGAATCAGCTATACATATAGATACATCCCCATATCACCTCCCTCTTCCATCTCCCTCCAACCCTCCCTATCCTACCACTCTAGGTGCTCACAAAGCACTGAGCTGATCTCCCTGTGCTATGGAACTGTTTTCCATTAGCTTTCTCTTTTACATTTGGTAGTGTATATATGTCTGTGCCACTCTCTCACTTTGTCCCAGCTTACCATTCCCACTCCCCATGTCCTCAAGTCCATTCTCTATGTCTGTGTCTTTATTCCTGTCCTGCCCCTTTATTACTGTCCTACCCCTGGTTCTTCAGAACCCTTTTTTTTTTTTTAGATTCCACATATATGCGTTAGCATATGGTATTTGTTTTTCTCTTTCTGACTTACTTCACTCTGTATGACAGTCTCTAGGTCCATCTACTTTGCTACAAATAACTCAATTTTGTTTCCTTTTCTGGCTGAGTAATATTCCATTGTATATATGTGCCACATCTTCTTTATCCATTCATCTGTCGATGGACAGTTAGGTTGCTTCCATGTCCTGGCTAATGTAAATAGAGCTGCAATGAACATTGTGGTACATGACTCTTTTTGAATTACGGTTTTCTAAGGGTATATGCCCAGTAGTGGGATTGCTGGGTCGCATGGTAGTTCTATTTTTAGTTTTTTGAGGGACCTCCATACTGTTCTCCATACTGGCTGTATCAATTTTCATTCCCACCAACAGGGCAAGAGGGTTCACTTTTCTCCACATCCTCTGCAGCATTTATTGTTTGTCGAAATTTTGAAGATGGCCATTCTGATAAGTGTGAGGTGATACCTCATTGTAGTTTCAATTTGCATTTCTCTAATGAGTAGTGCTGTTGAGCACCCTTTCATGTATTTGTTAGCAAACGATATATCTTCTTTGGAGAAATTTAGGTCTTCTGGCCATTTTTGGATTGGGTTGTTTATTTTTCTGATATAGAGCTGCATGAGCTGCTTGTATATTTTGGAGATTAATCCTTTGTCAGTTGCTTCATTTGCAAATATTTTCTACCATTCTGAGGGCTGTCTTTTCATCTTGTTTATGGTTTCCTTTGCTGTTCAAAAGCTTTTAAGTTTCATTAGGTCTCATTTGTTTATTTTAGTTTTTATTTCCATTTATCTAGGAGGCGGGTCAAAAAAGATCTTGCTGTGATTTATGTCATAGAGTGTTCTACGAATGTTTTCCTCTAAGAGTTTTATAGTGTCTAAACTTACATTTAGGTCTTTAATCCATTTTGAGTTTATTTTTGTAGATGGTGTTAGGGAGTGTTCTAATTTCATTATTTTACATGTAGCTGTCCAGTTTTCCCAGCACCACTTATTGAAGAGGCTGTCTTTGCTCCATTGTATATTCTTGCCTCCTTTATCAAAGATAAGGTGACCATATGTGCATGGGTTTATCTCTGGGATTTCTATCCTGTTCCATAGATCTATATTTCTGTTTTTGTGTCAATACCATACTGTCTTGATTACTGTTGCTTTGTAGTATAGCCTGCAGTCAGGGAGCCTGATTCCTCCAGCTCCATTTTTCTTTCTCAAGATTGCTTTGGCTATACAGGGTCTTTTGTGTTTCCATACAAATTGTGATATTTTCTGTTCTAGTTCTGTGAAAAATGCCATTGGTCATTTGATCAGGATTACATTGAATCTGTAGATTGCTTTGGGTAGAATAGTCACTTTCACAGTGCTGATTCTTCCAATCCAAGAACATGGTATATCTCTCCATCTGTTTGTATCATCTTTAATTTCATTCATCAGTGTCTTATAGTTTTCTGCATATAGGTCTTTTTTCTCCTTAGGTAGGTTTATTCCTAGATATTTTATTCTTTTTGTTGCAATGGTGAATGGGAGTGTTTCCTTAATTTCTCATTCTGATATTTCATTGTTATTGTATAGGAATGCAATAGAATTCTGTGCATTAATTTTGTATCCTGCTAATTTACCAAATTCATTGGTTAGCTCTAGTAGTTTTCTGATGGCATCTTTAGGATTATCTAAACATGTATAGTATCATGTCATCTGCAAACAGTGAAAGTTTTACTTCTTTTCTGATTTGGATTCCTTTTACTTCTTTTTCTTCTCTGATTGCTGTGGCTAAAACTTCCAAGCTATTTTGAATAGTAGTGGAGAGAGTTGGCAACCTTGTCTTGTTCCTGATCTTAGTGGAAATGGTTTCAGTTTTTCACCATTGAGAACAGTGTTGGCTGTGGGTTTGTCACATATGGCCTTTATTATGTTGAGGTAAGTTCACTCTATGTCTACTTTCTGGACGGTTTTTATCATAAATCGGTGTTGAATTTTGTCAAAAGCTTTTTCTGCATTTACTGAGATGATCACATGGTTTTTATCCTTCAATTTGTTAATATGGTGTATCACATTGATTGATTTGCATGTATTGAAGAATCCTTGCATTTCTGGGATAAACCCCACTTGATCATGGTGTATGACCCTTTTAATGTGTTGTTGGATTCTGTTTGCTAGTTTTTGTTGAGGATTTTTGCATCTATGTTCATCAGTGATATTAGCCTGTAGTTTTCCTGCTTTGTGACATCTTTGTGTAGTTTTGGCATCAGGTGATGGTGGCCTCGTACAATTAGTTTGGGAGTGTTCCTCCCTCTGCTATATTTTGGAAGAGTTTGAGAAGGATAGGTTTTAGCTCTTCTCTAAATGTTTGATAGAATTCACCTGTGAAGCAATCTGGTGCTGGACATTTTTTGTTGGAAGATTTTTAATAACAGTTTCAATTTCAGTTCTTGTGATTTGTCTGTTAATATTTTCTATTTTTTTCTGGTTCAGTCTTGGAAGGTTGTGCTTTTCTAGGAATTTGTCCATTTTTTCCAGGTTGTCCATTTTATTGGCATATAGTTGCTTGTAGTAATCTCTCATGATCCTTTGTATTTCTGCAGTGTCAGTTGTTACTTCTATTTTTCATTTCTAATTCTGTTGATTAGAGTCTTTTCCCTTTGTTTCTTGATGAGTCTGGCTAATGGTTTATCAATTTTGTTTATCTTCTCAAAGAACCAGCTTTTAGTTTTATTGATCTTTGCTATTGTTTCCTTCATTTCTTTTTCATTTATTTCTGATCTGATCTTTATGATTATTTTCCTTCTGCTAACTTTGGTGTTTTTTTGTTTTTCTTTCTCTAATTGCTTTAGGTGTAAAGTTAGGTTGTTTGAGATGTTTCTTGTTTCTTGATGTAGGATTGTATTGCTACAAACTTCTCTCTTAGAACTGCTTTTGCTGTATCCCAGATGTTTTGGGTCATCGTGTTTTCATCACTGGGTATTTTTTGATTTCTAGGTACTTTTTAATTTCCTCTTGGATTTCTTCAGTGATCTCTTGGTAACTTACTATTTTCCTGTAATTGATATCTAGTCTTGTAGCATTGTGGTCGGAAAAGATACTTGATACAATTTCGGTTTTCTTAGGTTTACCAAGGCTTGATTTGTGACTCAAGATATGATCTATCCTGGAGAATGTTCCATGAGCATTTGAGAAGAAAGTGTAATCTGCTCTTTTTGGATGGAATGTCCTATAAATATCAATTAAGTCCATCCTGTTTAATGTGTCATTTAAAGCTTGTGTTTCCATATTTATTTTCATTTTGGATGATCTGTCCATTGGTGGAAGTGGGGTGTTAAAGTCCCCTACTATGATTGTGTTACTCTCGATTTCCCCTTTTATGGCTGTTAGCATTTGCTTTATGTATTGAGGTGCTCCTATGTTGGGTGCATAAATATTTACAAATGTTACATCTTCTTCTTGGATTGATCCCTTGATCATTATGTAGTGTCCTTCTCTGTCTCTTGTAATAGTCTTTATTTTAAAGTTTATCTTGCCTGATATGAGAATGGCTACTCTACCTTTCTTTTGATTTCCATTTGCATGGAATATCTTTTTCCATCCCCTCACGTTCAATCTGTATGTGTCCCTAGGTCTGAAGTGAGTCTCTTGTAGACAGCATATATACAGGTCTTATTTTTGTGTCCAGGCAGGCAGTCTATTTCTTTTGGTTGGAGCATTTAATCCATTTACATTTAAGGTAATTATCAATATGTAAGTTCCTATTACCATTTTCTTAATTGTTTTGGGCTTGTTATTGTAGGTCTTTTCCTTCTCTTGTGCTTCCTGCCTAGAGAAGTTCCTTTAGTGTGTGTTGTAAAGCTGATTTGGTGGTGCTGAATTTTCTTAGCTTTTGCTTCTCTGTAAAGATTTTAATTTCTCCATCAATTCTGAATGAGATCCTTGCTGGTTAGAATAATCTTGGTTGTAGGTTTTTCTCTTTCATGACTTTAAATATGTCCTGCCACTCCCTTCTGGCTTGCAGAGTTTTTGCTGAAAAGTCAGCTCTTAACCCTATGGGGATTCCCTTGTATGTTGTTTGTTGTTTTTCCCTTGTTGCTTTTAATACTTTTTCTTTGTATTTAATTTTTGAGAGTTTGATTAATATTTGTCTTGGCGTTTTTCTCCTTGGATTTATCCTTTATGGAACTATCTGTGCTTCCTGCACTTGATTAACTATTTCCTTTCCCATATTAGGGAAGTTTTCAACTATAATCTCTTCAAATATTTTCTCAGTCCCTTTCTTTTTCTCTTTTTCTTCTGGGACCCCTATAATTCAAACGTTGGTTCATTTAATATTGTTGCAGAGGTCTCTGAGACTGTCCTCAGTTCTTTTCATCCTTTTTTCTTTATTCTTCTCTGCAGTAGTTATTGCCACTATTTTATCTATCCATTTTTCTGCCTCAGTTTTTTGGCTACTGCTTCTTTCTAGAGAATTTTAAGTTTCATTTATTGTGTTGTTCATCATTGTTTGTTTGCTCTTTAGTTCTTCTAGGTCCTTGTTAAATGGTTCTTGTATTTTCTCCATTCTATCCAAGATTTTGGCTCATCTTTACTATCATTACTCTGAATGCTTTTTCAGGTAGACTGCATACTTCCTCTTCATTTATTTGGTCTGTGGGTTTTTACCCTGCTCCTTAATCTGCTGTGTGTTTCTCTGTCTTCTCATTTTGCTTAACTTACTGTGCTTGGCATCTTCTTTTTTCAGGCTGCAAGTTTGTATTTCCTGGTTTTTTTGTGTCTGTCCCCAGTGGGTAAGGTTGGTTCAGTCAGTTGTGTAGGGTTCCTGGTGGAGGGACTAATGCCTGTGGTATGGTGTATGAGGCTGGATCTTGTCTTTCTGGTGGGTAGGTCCACGTCTGGTGTTGTGTTTTTGGGTGTCTGTGACCTTATTATGATATTAGACAGCCTCTCTGCTAATGGATGGGGTCATGTTTCTGTTTTGCTAGTCTTTTGGCATATGGTGTGCAGTACTGTATCTTGCTTGTCATTGAATGGTGCTGGGTCTTTGTGTGGAGATGGAGATCTCTGGGAGAGCTTTTACCTTTTGATATTATGTGGAGCCAGGAGTTCTCTTATGGACCAGTGGCTGAACTCAGCTCTCCCACCTCAGAGGCACAGGCCTGATACCCAGACAGAGCACCAAGACCCTGTTAGCCACATGGCTCATAAGAAAAGGGAAAAAGAAATAAAGAAAGAAAATAATAAAAGAAAAGAAAAGAATGTTATTAAAATAAGAAATAATTATCAAAATTTTTTTAAAAAAATTAAAGAGTAATAAAAAAAAGGAAAATATAAAAGAAGAGAGCAACCAAACCAAAAAACAAATCCACCAATGATGACAAGAGCTAAAAACTATACTAAAAAAACAACACAAAACAAAAAAAACGGGTAGACAGAACCCTAGGACAAATGGTAAAACAAAGCTATACAGACACAATCACACAAAGAAGCATACACATACACACTCACAAAAAGAGAAAAAGGAAAAAAAAATATATCATTGCTCCCAAAGTCTACTGCCTCAATTTTGGGATAATTCATTGTCTATTCAGGTACTCCACAGATGCAGGGTACATCAGATTGTTTGTGGTGATATAATCTGGTGATCCTGAGGCTGCTTGGAGAGATTTCCCTCTCTCTTCTTTGTTTGCACATCTCCTGGGGTTCAGCTTTGGATTTGGTCCCACCTCTGCGTGTGGGTTACCTGAGGGCATCTGTTCTTCACACAGACAGGACAGGACTAAAGTAGCAGCTGATTAGGGGGCTCTGGCTCACTCAGCCTGGGGGAAGGGAGTTGTACGGAATGCAGGGCAAGCCTGCAGTGGCAGAGGCCTGCTTGATGTTGCAACAGCCTGAGGCATGCTGTGTGTTCTCTCCGGGATGTTGTCCCTGTATCACTGGACCCTGGTAGTTGCGGGATGCACAGGCTCCCATCAGGGGAGGTGTGGATAGTGACCTGTGCTTGCACACAGGCTTCTTGGTGGCTATAGCAGCAGCCTTAGCATCTCATGTCCGTCTCTGGTGTCTGTGCTGATAGCCGTGGCTCTCACCTTTCTCTGGAGCTCATTTAGACGGTGCTCTGCATGATCTCTCCTCGTGCATCCCAAAACAATGGTCTTTTGCTTCTTAGGCAGTTCCAGACTTTTCCCCAGACTCCCTCCTTGCTAGCTGTGACACACTAGCCCCCTTCAGGCTGTGTTCACACAGCCAACCCCAGTCCTCTTGCTGGGATCTGAACTCAAAAGTGCAAGCCTCAGCTCCCAGCCCCCACCCGACCTGGTGGGTAAGCAGACAAGTCTCTCAGGCTGGTGAGAGCTGGTCAGCACCGATCCTCTGTGTCATAATCTCTCTGCTTTGCCCTCTGCCCCGCTGTTGCAGTGCTCTCCACTGTGGCTCTGAAGCTTCCCTCCTGGCCACGCCCCCATCTCCACCTGTGATGGGGCTTCCTAGTGTGTGGAATCTTTTCCTCTTTCACAGCTCCCTCCCAGTGGTGCAGGTCCCATCCCTATTCTTTTGTCTCTGTTTGTCATTTTTTCTTTTGTCCTACCCAGGTGCGTGGGGAGTTTCTTGTCTTTTGGGAAGTCTGAGGTCTTCTTTCAGCGTTCAGTAGGTGTTCTGTATGTGTTGTTCCCCATGTAAACGTAGTTTTGATGTATTTGTGGCAAGGAAGATGATCTCCACTTCTTACTTCTCCACCATCTTTAAGGTGCCTGACCATCCCTTTTTCTTAATGGATCCACAGAGCTACTTTAAAAACAAATATTTTAATTGCAATATAGTTGAGGTACAATATTATGTTAATTTCAGATGTACTGCATAATGACTGGACATTGTCATAGATTATGAAAATGACCACCACATTTAGTCTAGTAAATATCGTCCCTATACAAAGTTATTACACTATTATCAACCATATTCCTTATGCTATATATTATATTTTATATAATCCCTATTATATATCACAAACATTATTCTTAATGTATTTAGGTATTAACCCTTATCAGATATATCATTGCAAATATCTTCTCTCATTCAGTAGAGTGCTTTTTCATTTTGTTCATAGTTTGCTTCACTGTGTAAAAGCTTTTTAGTTTGATGTAGTCCCAGTTATTTATCTTTGCTTTTGTTTTCCTTCCCTGAAGAAATACATCCAAAACAAAATTGCTAAGGCTCATAACAAAGAATGTACTGCCTTCATTTTTTCTATGCATTCTATGGTTTCAGGTCTTACATTTAAGTCTTTAATCCATTTTGAGTTTATTTTTGTATGTGCTGTAAGATACTAATTTAGTTTTTTTCTGCTGCATGTAGCTGTTCAGTTTTCCCAACAGATTTATTGAAGAGGCTGTCTTTTCTGCATTATATATTCTTGCTTCCTTTGTCATAGGTTAACTGTCTATCTAAGTGTGAGCTCATTTCTGGGCTCTCTATTCTGGTTCATTGATCTATGTGCCTGTTTTTGTGCCAGTTTTGATTACTGTAGCTTTGTAGTATAGCTTGAAAGCAGGAAGTGTGAAACCTCCAGTTCTGTTCTTTTTTTTTCACTGTTATTTGGGCTATTCAGCAGGGTCTTTTGTGTTTCCATACAAAATTTGGAATTATTTGTTCTAGTTCTGGGATAAATGCCATTGTTATTTTAATAGGGATTGCATTGAATATGTAGAGTACCTTGAGTAGTATGTTCATATTAACAATTAATTCTTCCAATCCATGAGGAGAGTATATCCTTCTATCTGCTTCTGTCATCTTCAGTTTCATCAATGTCTTATAGTTTTCTGAATACAGGTGTTTTACTTCCTTGCTTAGATATATTCTGAGATATTTTATTTTTGATGCAATTATAAATGAGATTTTTAAAAAAAAATTCTCTTTGTGATAGTTCAATATTAGTGTATAGAAATGCAATTGATTTCTGAATAATAATTTTATATCCTTGAACTCTACTGAATCCATTTATTAGTTCTAGTAGTTTTTTGGTGGTGTCTTTAGGATTATCTACATATAGTATCATGTCATCTGCAAATAGTGAGTTTTACTTCTTTCTTTCCAATTCAGATGTTTTTATTTATTTTTTTTACCTAGTTGCTCTGGCTAAGACTTCTAATACTATATTGAATAAAAATGGTGAAAGTGGGCATCTTTGTGTTGTTCCTGATTTTAGAGGAAATGGTTTCAGCTTTTCACTGTGGAGTATGATGTTGGCTTTAGATAAATGTCATATATGGTATTTATTATATTGGAGTATGTTCCCTCTGTGGCCCATGCTTTTGAGACTTTTTATTATAAATGTATGTTGAATTTTGTCCAAAGTTTTTATGCATCTGCAAGATGATCATACATATTTATTCTTTAATTTGTAAATATGGTGTACCACACAGATTGAGTTGTGGCTATTGAACCATCCTTGCATCTCTGGGATAAATCCCATTTGATCATGGTGTATGAGCCTTTTAATGTATTGTTGAATTCAGTTTGCTAATATCTTGTTGAGGATTTTTGCATCTATGTTCATTAGTGATATTGGCCTATAAGATTCTTTTTTTGGGGGGTGGGGTCTTTGTCTGGTTTTGGAATCAGGGTGATGCCAACCTGTAGAATGAGTTCAAAAGTATTCCTTCCTCTCCAATTATTTTGGAATAGTTTGAGACAGATAGGTGTTAATTATTCTTTAATTTTTTGTAGAATTCACCTGTGATGTCATCTGGTCCTGGACTTCTGTTAGTTGGGCATTTTTTAAATTACTAATTCAATTTCATTACTTGTAATCAGTCTGTTCATATTTTCTATTTCTTCCTGACTCAATCTTGGGAGAGTATATTACTTGGAACTTATCCATTTCTTCTAGTTTGTCCATTTTATTGACAATTAATTGTTCATAGCAATCTCTTATGATCTTTTGTATTTCTGAGTGTCAATTGTAACTTTTCCTCTTTCATTTCTGATTTTATTTATTTGGACCCTTAACTTTTTTCTTTTCTTGATAACTCTGATTAAAGTTTTATCAATTTTGTTTATCTTTTCAAAAAACCAGCTCTTGGTTTTATTCATCTTTCCTGTTGTTTTTGTCTCTATTTCATTTATTTCTGCTATAATCTTTATTATTTCTGTCCTTCCACTAACTTTGGGTTTTGTTTGTTCTTCTTTTTCTAGTTCTTTTAGATGTAAGGCTAGGTTGTTTATTTGAGATTTTTCTTGTTTCCTGAAGTAGGCTTGTATAGCTATAAACTTTCCACTTAGAACTGCTTTTGCTGTGTCCCATAGATTTTGGATCATTGTGTTTCCATTTTCATTCATCTCAATGTATTTTTTAATTTCCTCTTTGATTTCTTTAGTTGCCCAATTGTTCTTTAGTAGCATGTTATTTAGACTCCACAAGTTTGTGTTTTTGCAATTTTTTTCTTGTAGTTGAATTTCAGTCTCACAGCATCATGGTTGGAAAAAATGCTTGATATGTTTTCAATCTTCTTAATTTTATTGAGGCTTGTTTTGTGACCTAGTATATGATCCATCCTGAAGAATGTTCCATGTGCACTTGAAAATAATATGAATTCTGCTGCTTTTGGATGAAATTTTGTATATATATATTAAACATTATATATACAATTTCATCTGCTTTAAAGGATCCTATAAGGCCAGGGTTTCCTTATTGATTTTGTTTCCAGATGATCTGTTCATTGATGTAAGTGTGTTATTAAAGTCCCCTACTATTATTATGTTACTGTCAATTTCTCCTTTTGTCTGTCAATATTCATTTTATATATTTAGGTGCTCTTATATTGGGTGCATATGTAACACAATTGTTATAACTTCTTGTTGGATTTATCCCTTTATCATTATGTAATGTCCTTCTTTGTCTCTTGTTACAGTCTTTATTTTAAAGTCTATATTGTCTGAGTGGAGACTGAACCACTAAAACACACCTCATTGGTAGACCAGTGTCACC